>NC_140234.1:5008558-6453558 GCF_949987555.1 Borostomias antarcticus
ATTAAGTGCTTCGCCAATGTAGCAGGAATATTAATGTTGACACGATTCAGAGTCTGATTAATTTGTTGAATTTATATGATATTGTAGTGCCGTACATACAAGGCTTTTTGGCCCTTCATCAGATATAATCATGTATTTTGCTGTGTGACATGTCAATGACATTATTCTTTGACAAATATTTGTCTAGCTAATATTAGGGCCTCAAATTATCTGAGGTCTGGCGCACCAAACAGAACAATAACAAGACAAGACTGGCTCACTACTCACCAGACACCAGTCGTCTAACAGGGTTCTTATCACAAACATGTATCAGCAGGTATGTGTGTTCTGATTGGCTGTGTGACAAGCCGCTGTGTGCGTGTGCCTTGTTTTCTCTTCCACAGTTCAAGTTCTGCAGCCTGTTCAGCTATGAGGACTGGGGGAATCATCCCAAACTCCTGCTTCTGCCCGGAAAGGCCAAGCAGCAGGAACGCTGTCAGGGGATGAGCTTCACAGTGAGCCATCTATCAATACACACACACACACACACACACACACACTCACACACACACACACACACACACACACACACACACACACACACACAAACACTCACATAGACACCAACAGACACACACAAACACACACGCCAAAACACACACACACACACACACAGACAGACACACACACACACATGCACACACACACATAGACTGATACACACTCACACACACATGGACACACACAAACACACACATACTGTAGGAGCAGCAATCTTAGCTGGCAGCATTATCTCTGTCTCTCTCTCTGTCTGTCTCTTTCTCTCTCTCAATAAACAGTATAAAGGAGAGTTCCCTATGGTGACAAAGAAAGGGGCACCATCTTTTATCTTCCGTTGATTAAACCCACCCCCCTCATTTCTCTTCTATCTCAGTACATGCTCAGTTATGGGGTTGGCAAGGAGGTCTACAAACAGGTGAACACTAGACTTCTGTACAGACTTATTAAGGAAATTATCAATCAATCAATGATGTGCATGTGTGTGTATGTGTGTTTATTTGTGTGTGTGTGTGTGTTTGTTTGTGTCTGTGTGTGTGATTGAAACGTCTAGTATGTCCGTAGCACGTCTGTAACGTCTCTCTCCCTCTCTCTCTCTCTCTCTCTCTCTCCGTCTCACAGACATGCTCCTCCATCCTCATGGCTTCCTCTTCATGGCCGATGACATCATAGTGGGGATCTTGTTGGGGTTTGCGTCCCTGTCTGAGTAGCCAGTTCTTCACTGGCCTGCCGTCCTAACGGTCTCCTGGCTACATAGTTCTGAAGCTGTGCCCACAGACCATAACAAGCACATTTGCTGTATGGAAATATGGTATAAAGCCTGATTTACATTGAGCTGCTGTGTACAGGAAGTCACAGATTCAAAACACAACAAAATATGTACAGTAAGGGTTATGGTTCACCTCACGATAACAGAATCTATGTGAGAGACTGGGGGAAATTCTACTGATGTAACTGAAATAGTTGAAATTATGCATTTAAAGTAAATATACTTTATTTATACTGAATACATAAACCTGGTGATTATGCATTTCAAATAAATAGGTTTTATTACACTGACAAATATGCATCATGTAAAGTTTATTAGGTACATTTATGTTAAACCTACCTAAAGCAAATTCATGGAAATTTGTCATGCAATTAAATTACATAAATCTTAAAAGTTAGGCTTAAATATTTCTGTGAGTGCAGTGTACCAGTAGAGACCAGTGTATCTGGAGGAGCCCAGTGTACCAGTAGGAGACCAGGCCTAGGTCTGTGTGAGTTTCAGAAGAACATCTTCACTCTTCATAGTGTTTATAATCTGATAATCTGCATCCTCTGCTTGCAGTTTGAGGTCTCCTAGCTGAGCTCTGTGCAACACCGCCACTATGTGGTTGACTGCTATCATTGCATGTTGATGAAGGTCTTCGGGTGGCCAGTTAAATAGTGTTACAGAAACATGACAATAACTAGAATAGCGCTCAGAGAGCACATACCTCTGCCTGTGACGCATTTCGTCAGCATGTACAGTTCTTTTTTAGTTTAGCAGTTCTATATGGCCAACTTGAAAATGCATGTTGCAGATGAAATATTGATCACCTTGATGAAGCTGAATCTGTTGTAGTGTGAGACCAAGCTGATCAGGGTGCTGTTCTGGGTTTAAAATGACCCGCCATAGGAATTGAATGGGTAAAATGACCCGCTATAGGAAATGAATGGGTAAAACAATATTATGTTCATCCAGCAGATGGAAAACATCCCCATACACACCCACAGCCACAACTCACCTGGGTTCAAGGTCTAAAATGAGCCCCCTTTATTATAGTGTTCAAGGCCAAATTTGACTGATCTGTTTTAACTGCTCTTATATGAACACAAAACCCATAAATCCCCAAATGAATGTGAACCACCTGAAGCATTCAGGTCAATACCATTCTCTTAGTGTACACCACATGCTCCCCCACACGTCCATAGTGTGAAACCACTTGGATACTGAAAGTGTAGAGCCATTACCAGTCAATACAAAGTTATTCTAAGTGATCATCTTTATCCTATTAGTGAAACATATCCAGATGAAATAATTTATTTCAAAACAGCAATACACCCATCCACAAAACACAAAATCAGCGAATGTTTTGATTTGTATGAACATGATGTCAATATGTTGTGACACTTATCCAAAGATACTTACAATAATTGCATTTAAAGTAGTTGCCAGAACTCACAAGTGCATCACCTTTCTAAAACAAGTGACTCAGAGCATAATCTAGTACTAAAGGCAAAGTGAAGAATAGCAAACTAAAAATAGAATAGCTGCTTGGTACAGTAATACTCCTGGTAGTACTGTACCTCTTGAAGAGGTGTGTTTTGAGCCTGCAGCGAAAGATGGGCTGCGACTCTACTGTCCTGACGTCAGTGGGTAGTTCATTCCACCACTGTGGGGCCAGGATAGAGAAGAGCTGTGACCGCGTCATTTGACTACAGGGGCCTCGCAGTGACGGGGCAACCAGTCCTCCCGAGGTAGCAGAGTGTAGTGGTCAGGCGGGAGTGTAGGGTTTGATCATGGCCTGGAGGTAGGAGGGAGCTGTTCCTTTCATTGCCCAGCAGGCTAGTACAAGAGTTTTAAACTGGATGTAAGCTGCTCCCAGGCGGGAGATGAGAAGGGTCTGGATCAAGGTTATTATAGTTAACGAAAACTAACGAAAAAATGAAAACTAGGTGTGAGAATATATAAACTTTTAGTTTAAAAACGATTTTTTTTTTTTACTTTTTGACTGAAATAAAAAAATATATATTTAAAAAAAAACTTAAGTCGAGACACTACAAAATAGCATTTTTTCTTCCACTCATCAATTTTTTGTTTTTTCCTCATTCTTCTACTATAAGATGTATACTATCACTATATTAAAGGAGTAGTAAAGGGAAAATGCATGTACCGAGGTGCTCATCTAGGCCCTTGTCATCTCGCGTTTGGACTAGTGCAACTCCCTCCTTGCTGGGGCAGCCCTGCCTCGGCCATTAAACCCCTGGAACTTGTCCAGAAAGCTGCTGCTCGCCTGGTGTTCAACCACCCATGTTTTCCCACAAACTTCTCTTCTCTGTTCTCTACACTGGCTCCTTGTAGCAGCTTGCATCCAGACTCTGGGACTATCCTATAGGGCAATGAATTAAACAGCTCTCTCCTACCTCCAGGCCATAGTCAAACCCTACACTCCCTCCCAACCACTATGCTGTGTTACCTTGGGGTGAGTGGTTGCCTTCTCACTCCGAGGCTCCAGCGGTCGATGGACACGGTCACGGCTCTTAACTGTCCTGGCCCTGCAGTGATGTAATGAACTGCCCACTGACATCAGGACAGCAGAGTCGCTGCCCTTTTTTTTTCCGCAGGCTCAAAACTCACTTCTTCAAGAGATACAGTAGTACCACAATCCTCCCTCTTAGGCGCCTATTATATTTTTAGTTTGCTATTCTGCACTTTGCCTTCAGCACGAAACTATTCACTAGTCACTTGTTTTAGAAAGGAGATGCACTTGTGAGTTCTGGCAAGTAGTACATTGGCTTTTCCTACGTTAAATGATTTTTTTTTATAAAAGTGTCAGCTAAGTACAATGGACATTGATCTCTTCCTTCATCCTTAATAAACAGACAAACTCTCATTATCATCAAGTCATTTGACAAGAATTGAGAAGGTGCATCCAGGTTCAGGGCCGTCTGGGATATATGAGAGGACCTGTGCGAAATAGGCATTGCGAGCCCCCCCCAGAGATGGCTCTGTCTACCCCCCGAAACGCCCCCCCCCCCCCCCCCCTCGACACGCCTCTGTCTCCCCTCCGAAACGCCAGCCCCCCCCCCCGACACGATAACGGCACGACACGATAACGAAATCGATCATCGACCTTCGGCCTTAGGTGTTCTGATGCCAGGTGTACTTGTGGGCATCCTTGTGTTCGAACATGGTGTTTGTTTGTACAAACCGTGACTAGCACAGAAGTCCAACAACAAAGATAATAAATCTAGTAATTATATTCCGTAAACTGAGGCATGTTTAAATTATTTTATTGTGAGCTCACAAGGTATGTCTGATCTCCAGAGCAGGGATATCAGAGTACAAATGTGTGGTCAGAAAAGAATGAGTCTCATACTTCAGCCAAAATGACCTCATCTTAAGACCTCCTCCTTATCTCTCTGGGCTAGTGGAAAGGGCTCTCCCCCTCCCCCAACTTAACATTCTTGAAGCTCACAGACCTGCTTCCACACACCACAAAACACTGAATCTTCTTCCAGGAACACAAGGTAATATTTCCCCCACGCTGCCCAGGGACATTTACAACAGCTCTTTGTCCTGTAACATCTGGGCCCCGACGCCTGGTTTTAGATAGATTGAATCCAGCTTCATCAATGAAAATGAACTCATGACGCTGTGCAGCTGCGCCAAATACCACCAATAGGCCGTTCACACCTCTCATATTGAAATGAATGGAAAGCACAAGAACAAGAGCCCTGGATCAGGTCCAAATCCAGCCAGCTTGCTAATAACACCACCAGCTAACATTAGCTAGCCAACACCAGATATAAATCTAAGCAGGCAGATATGAATAGGCTACAGCAGGATCTAGACTAATCTAATGCCAGAAGGCCATAAACGCAAATGAAAACGGATCATGGATCCCTTTACCTGCCCCAAGTCCTCATTTTACCATACTTTGGAAAGTACCCTAACACACCCTATAGAACATCTCATCTATGGGCTGCAAGGATTGAGTCTGAGAGAAATAATGATAGGCAAAAAAACGTATTAAATAAATTTTAATCCATTGCTTTTATCTATACCAAGGTTGATTATGCTCTCCTAAAGCTATAATCAAGGTTTTGATGTTGAGGCCCAATTTAGGGACTCAAATAGGATTGAGTCCACCCAAGAAAAACATTTTACAAAACCAATAATTCCCTTTATTTGACAAACCAATCATAGCCTACATACAAGTTATTATACCAATATGAGGTCATTTTAAGATCAATCAAACATTCAGTTCCGAGTCCGGGTCGAGAACCAGGGCTACAGCCAACAGCAGGAGGAGGCGGACTGGACTGGGAAGGTGTTTGCATAGTTCTTGAACTGCTCCCTTCTTTTCTCCTCCAGATCCAGGTACCTAAGAAGACAGTTTCAGTTGCTGGTGATTTAGACTGTTGGCACTTATAGTTAGAATGAGGAGACCTTCAGGTTTTCAATAGCGCTGAAGATGGAGAGCAGACACATTCACACTTGGGAACCATCTAGTCTACGTATTGTCTGGCTGAAGTGGTCGTCAGTAGTCTTGTGTTCACACCTCTCATATTCAAATGAATGGAAAGAAGTAGCCCTGATCCAGGTCCAGGACTAAAGAACAAGAAGAGACTGCACCTTTTTATCTGTGGAAAACAAGGAGGAACATGGTCAGCACTGGACATTCAATATAAGACCTCACATAAATGAAGAGGTCACGCATAATGCATGTCAGAATAATAATGTCATAGTAATGTCAGAACTGGTCACTACCGTTACATATCCAGAAGAGGGCGGCAGGTAGCCTAATGTTGAAGCGACATTTTTCCGGTCTCAGGAGGCGGGCTCTAGACAGGATCTCAGTGTTTCGCGTCATTGTTCCCGGCCTTCACCGATTGGTTAAGAGTGTATATAAATTGTGTTTGTAATCTGTCTCTCTCTACCTTTCGGACTCTTCAATGTCGAACACTGATTTTTATTTTAAATCCATCTGAAGAAAACAAGAGACAAGCGCTTTATTCTTTTTGAGTAACAAACGTTTTCATCACAACCTACTCACTAGCCTTTCACTGGAAAGGCTGCGACAATCTTCAATTCGGTAAGTTGTAAGTTATTTTTTATTTTGAAAAATTAGAGCCCAACAGTTTGGGGCTTCGGTTCAGGAAGTGATTTTTGCCTACATTTATTTGTTCTTTAAAATCCTTGGATTTTAATCCTGGAGCCAATCCAACCAGGGGGTCACTGGAGGAAAACAGGGGAGGGTCGTGCGTTTAGTCCAAGGGAGTTTTTTTTAAATTTGATTCCAGGGGAGGGTTACTGTTTTGTTTTAGTCCAAGGGAGGGTTAGGCTATAGGCCTATGTCTACACATTTGAATCGATCAAAACAGAATCGTTTATTCATCTTTTCGGAATTCAGCAAGCTGTTTTGTATGACCATGCTGAGAGGGAAGCGCGTGAAGCGAACATACCGACATGCGGTCTGTTTTCAGTGCATTTCGCTGTTGCTGGTCGGAGCTGCGCGCTTTCGCTTCTTTTATTCGCTGGTGATATTAAATGGGGAGCATTGTTATGGGACTGTTGTGTTAGAACCCCCCACTAGAGTTACGTTGTAATGGTACGTCCCACACACAGTAGACTATTGCCGCGTTCCAGATAGGATTTTGAGCTCGTAAATTACGACTTCAAGTCACGACTGACGACTTCATAGCGTTCCAGTCAAACTGTCTGAATGCGTGGCATTCTGGATAAATGTAAACAAGCCGATATGGTAAAAGCTTGAGATTTCGCACATTGTCAGAGCTGACAAGCTAAACATTGTATGCCTAATTTCGCTATGCTAAGAAATTGTACGTTACATTTTATTTATTGACATCATCGACTTTTCGCCGTTTGCTGATCACAGCACTACCTGTGCGACTTATTTGACTCGAAAACGGAAGGCGTTATTTTCTTCGACCTTATTAAAATGATTATTGTCGAATTGGTGGATATATTTCCGTCAGGGGGAGGTTCACGCATTTTTATTCCCGAGTTAAAGTGCTCTAGTAAATTTGGAATGGTCCCTTATTTGATTCTGCGACGCGCTGTGGCTTCTACCATACGGACTTGTGGTCACGATAGATCAGATAGTTGGTTGGCCTGTGTTCCACAATTTAAACTCTTCAATCAGTATCCCTGCACACCGTGTCATAGAAATTGTAGTTTCACCACCTCACCACCTCCCTCAACCTTTCACATAGCTGTGCTAATCTAATTTATGACAGGATGACCTCTCCAGGAGGTTGACTCACCTAGACGTCTGCTCCAGAATAACCATCATTTGTCCCATTGTCCCTGCCAGATTTACCGCCTTTTCTCATGTCACGTGTCTGTATTCTCGACCACTGTTGATGATGTCCGCCATTTCTTATGACGTGTACAAATGGGTTAGCCAATCACATCCCTGGAAGCGTCATACCTGTGTATTGCTTGAATATAAGGCGGCGCAAGACAAGCCTACTCCACTTGTCAGAGCGGCTAGTCGAGCTGCGTTGCGCGGGTTGTTTGAACGGCTTGGAACTGCTTGCCTGTTTAGCGATTGTTGGGGGGGAGGGTTTGTAGGTTGGGTGTCCTTGAGGCATGTCCTCTCGGGTGGCGGGGGGTAGTTCGGGGAAGAGGGGTAGATCGTCGGAGGGTAGGGGCCTGGGAAGTGGAGGTCCGCCCGAGGTGAAACTGCTTAGACGAGAGTTGGTGGATGGGGACGGGTGGCGGCTGATTATCAGGTTCAAGGATGGATCGGGTGGGTCCATGAACCCGTTCAAGGTGTCCAAGGATCTCACCCAAAAAATCAGTTCGATCCTGCATGCCAGGTCTTTGTCCGATGGCAATCTGTTGGTTTTCTGTAAAACGGAGGCCCAGAGGAAGAAAGGATTGGCGATGTCAACGCTGCTCGGGAGACAGGTGGAGTGCATGGTTCCGGGTAATGTATCTGGCCGTGGGTTGCAGGGGGTGATATATGGGGTGGATGTGGAGGTAACTGACGACGAGATCATGCAGTATCTCAAGGGGGCGGAGGTTGTAGGGGTTTGGAGGTTTGGGACTGTGCGTGGGGGGGTAAGGCAGGCTAGCACGGCCGTGTTGGTCTCCTTTGCGGAGGAGGCTTTACCGGAGCGGGTTAGCCTGGGGTTTTTGTCCTATTTGGTCAAGCCCTACCAGCGCCCTCCCTTGCGCTGTTATAAGTGTCAGAGGTATGGTCATGTTGGTGCGGTCTGTAGATCGTGTCAGGGATGGACCCATCTTTGCATGTGTAAACTGTAGAATAATTAGGCATTACAATCAGGTGAAGAAATATGAACACATGCTCATTTCTCAGATTTCCAGAATCTATTCTGCTGCTCTCACTCAAAATAAACCATCTCTCCAGTCTTGAAAGTTTCCCTCCCTCCCTTCCTCCCTCCATACAGTCAGTCCCTACATCTCACCCACTTTTTCTCCCTCCCTCCATCCTTCCTTCCTCCCGTCTCTCCCTCCCTCACCTGTTTGTTCTTATGAAACCACCCCCTCTCTCCCCCAGGTATGTGAACTGTGCCGGTACTGAGGAAGAGCAGAACCTGCTAGCGTTTCAGTACCGTGGAGGGATCCTGTATCGCTGCTGTCGGCTGCTGGCTGTCGGGAGGAGCTGCTGGTCTGGTACGGACAGGAGTACAGATACAAGAGCATCTCCTTCAACTACGTCTGGGAAGAAAAGAGCACCGCTAGAGGTATCTGTCCTCAACTCTTCTTCCCTCTGTCTTCTCCATCTCTCTCTCATCCACCTCTTTCCTTAAAGCTGAAAGAACAAGAGGTCTGCTGGTCATAATAATAACCGCTGTCCAAGTAGCTCTCCTCTACCGTCCTTCCTCTCCTCTGTCTTTTTCCCATGGCGCCAGCCAGCAGGCAAGACATGGGCATACAGCGTGAAATTCAGGACACTCATAGATGCAACGATACACTGCCCTACAAAGGCAAAAGACCTTAACTCGCCAGAGTGCAGAACTGAGAAAAATGACTTTAAAGTTTTTTTGTTGTCCAGCCAAATCTATTGTAGTTAGGATATTGAAAATTTGGCAATTATTTGTTTTTCTATGAAGTAAGTTATCTACATAAAAATATTTAGTTCAAACTTGACCTTTGACCCTTATTTGGAAGTTACTGTACTCTGTCTTTGCATTGCCTGTAAATAATACGGAGTCATGCCAAGGCAAAAGGCAGTAACTTCCATTTGATCAATCAATTGGTTTATGGTCACTATACAAAATCAGTATATGATAATAATGATACCATCTGCATACAATCTACCGATCATGGCACAATTAGGCTTGATGTAATATATAATATAATGTAAATGAGTATGAATTAATGTGTATTTGAAGGCATTACAAACTCGCACATCATTAGGCCCTATTTATTACATTATGATTATGACAGGGGTGCCCACACTGTCATGGAGATCTACTCACTGGATGAATTATAATTATATATATAATTATTTAACCTACAGGTGGTTAAATACCTTGTGTAAACCATTCCAGATAATGGCTGTGACCACAGCATTATGAAGATCGAAAGAAAAAAACAGATATCAATTCATAGCGAACGTGATTGGATGTTGTTTTTTTACATCACAAACGTCAACATCCGTTCGGTCAACAAACACGCTCTTGCATGTGGAGGATAACTTTTTGCAAACAATGTTAGACAATGTTGAATACAAGGGTTACAACCAACGCAAGGATAGTGGACTCAGACTCGCGTTTTGTATTGAATTGGATTAATGTCAGTAGGATAACCTGTCAGCATGTCAAGAAAGAATAATGGATTTAACGTTTTGAATGCAGCGTACTCAAAACAGCTGTGGATATAATTTGTCGGCGTTTGCAATAGATTTGATCAGGTTAAAGAAAAGGTAGGCAATGTTTATCTTTATAGGCCTAATTGTGAATCATTAGTGCTAAACATGCATATTGCGTGCGTGTGTATGATTAGGCTAGGAGTTGTGTCTCACTCGCGCCTGTCCTAGAAAGTGTCTCACACTGTTGGGCTATCACAGTCCGCCAAGTTTGTTTCGCTGTCGAGCTGTCAAAGGCTGACAGGAAAAAAAAATAATTAATTGCTTATGATTTACGATAACTTATAGCTGGCAAGCATTGCTTCTTTCCAATGCGTTGTTTGCATTGTTCTGATCGCATATGGGAGCAGTGTTGATTCTCAAGTTATAACAAGGTGTGTGTCAGAAATGCTTCGGTGACAGATATTATACAAATATTGAACCGTAACTTCAGTGCAGTAAACAGTAGGCTAACTCCACGTTGATGCACAGCAAAACAAAGGCAGAGCCTACCGTATCTCAAATCGAACGTTGAAGAGAGCCGAGAAGCCATGGCAAAGAACCGTAACTGAAGTTACGTTCTTCTGCCTTGGCTTCTGTAGCGCTTTTGGAAGTTAAGGTAAAGTCAACCCACTATTTTCTCGAAAAAACAACACAATTGACTCAAGATACTTGCCCACATGATAAAGTATATGCTTAATGTCCCAAAAATGACAAAAACAAATTTTCGACAAAAATTAAGTTACGGTCTTCTGGCTTTGTAGGGCAGTACAGAGGGCACTATGTCATGAACTCCAATGGTGCCTGTGCAAATCACTGTTGTGAGGCACGCAAATTGCCAATATTAGTCAGGCACACTTGCTCAGAAGAAAATGGAATGCTGTTAGTTGCCATGGAACATGGTAGCTTGACTTATCTTTAGGAGTGCTAGCTTACTCTAGCTCTCTAAGGTAGCTATTGCCGTGGGCTTCCATGTATTCATGCTTGTTTTCTCTCCTTTCTCCTCTTTTCTTTTTCTCAGTCCTCTCTCTCCTCTGTCGCTCTCCTTCACTCGAGCTCAGCCAGAGGAACCTCTTGCATATCTTTCTCTCTCCTGTCCTCAATCTGAAGTTGTGGTGTCGTCGTGTTTCGCCCCCCACTAGTTACATACGTATAAACACTCTATACAGTATTTGCACTTGAAATACAGGTGTGAGAATCCTTTTTAATGTTTGTCTCTTTCTCTTTCACTCTCCCAGGAGTGATGTCAGACTTGTCCCAGACTCAGGTGTTCTCCTGCTCTGTGTGCCCATTCACCTACACCTCCCAGATCTACCTCAACAAGCACCTCAAGAGGAGCCATGACAACCTCTACGTCTCTCTCTCTCGTCTCTCGAGCAGACAGATCAGACCAGAGATTCTCTCCTCCTCCTCCTCCTCTCAATCACTCCCTATCACCATCTCCAACACCCCCCTCACCCCAGCTACTGCCCAGAGACAGAGAGACACAGACAAGCCAAGACCGTACCACTGTGAACAGTGTGGGAAGAACTTCACTAAGTCAGGAAATTTAAAGAGACACCAACGTGTTCATACAGGAGAGAAGCCATACCACTGTGACCAGTGTGGGAAGAACTTCACTACGTCAAGAGATTTAAAGACACACCAGCGTGTTCATACAGGAGAAAAGCCATACCACTGTGACCAGTGTGGAAAGAACTTCACTGCGTCAGGATATTTAAAGACACACCAGCGTGTTCATACAGGAGAGAAGCCATACCAATGTGACCAATGTGGGAAGAACTTCACTATGTCAGGAGATTTAAAGAAACACCAGCGTGTTCATACAGGAGAAAAGCCATACCACTGTGACCAGTGTGAAAAGAACTTCACTACGTCAGGAGAGTTAAAGAAACACCAGCGTGTTCATACAGGAGAGAAGCCATACCACTGTGACCAGTGTGGAAAGAACTTTACTGCGTCAGTAAATTTAAAGATACACCAGCGTGTTCATACAGGAGAGAAGCCATACCACTGTGACCAGTGTGGAAAGAACTTTACTGCGTCAGTAAATTTAAAGATACACCAGCGTGTTCATACAGGAGAGAAGCCATACCACTGTGACCAGTGTGAAAAGAATTTCACTAAGTCAGGAGATTTAAAGATACACCAGCGTGTTCATACAGGAGAGAAGCCATACCACTGTGACCAGTGTGGAAAGAACTTCACTAGGTCAGGAGAGTTAAAGATACACCAGCGTGTTCATACAGGAGAGAAGCCATACCACTGTGTCCAGTGTGGAAAGAACTTCACTACGTCAGGATATTTAAAGACACACCAGCGTGTTCATACAGGAGAGAAGCCATACCACTGTGACCAGTGTGGAAAGAACTTCACTACGTCAGGATATTTAAAGACACACCAGCGTGTTCATACAGGAGAGAAGCCATACCACTGTGACCAGCGTGGAAAGAACTTCACTACGTCAGAACATTTAAAGAAACACCAGCGTGTTCATACAGGAGAGAAGCCATACCACTGTGACCAGTGTGAAAAGAACTTCACTACGTCAGAACAGTTAAAGATACACCAGCGTGTTCATACAGGAGAGAAGCCATACCACTGTGTCCAATGTGGAAGGAACTTCACTACGTCAGGAGAGTTAAAGATACACCAGCGTGTTCATACAGGAGAGAAGCCATACCACTGTGACCTGTGTGGAAAGAACTTCACTAGGTCAGGAGAGTTAAAGAAACACCAGCGTGTTCATACAGGAGAGAAGCCATACCACTGTGACCTGTGTGGAAAGAACTTCACTAGGTCAGGAGAGTTAAAGAAACACCAGCGTGTTCATACAGGAGAGAAGCCATAGCTATAGCCTTAGGCCTGGATTACACTACTGCGTTTTTCTGAGTTTTCGCCTGCCTTTGCGCCTAGCAATAACAATACCGAGGCCAAAATGAGGCTCGAACCCGGAGGCAGATCGATACGTATGGGGCCACGTTTCGGTGCTTGAAATCCGGCGATGCGTTCTAGTGTAATAGGCAGATCTGGAGGCCTTTGGAAAAAAACTATAGGAATAGGGCTACACTGTAACGCTGTATTCACTTCACCTTATAACAATCAAACAGATGATTTACGAGTTTGAGCTACATAGTATCTTACTGTATACAATAGTTAATCAGACAAGCAGATAATATCGTAGGAGGAATTTAACTGTATTCCATGTTTGCAGGTCACCCTAACAGAAGACATTTCAAATCATAACCTACACAAGAGTAGACACCTCAATTATCTTGTTAAAAGAAAATTATCTAGCAAAAAGTTTTCTTGTTAAACCTTTTTATTGAGCTATAGCTATATAAGATATATATTGAGGTATGCTGCTACACGTGTGGGTAGACTCCCCAGCTCAGTCTTTCCTGTTCCTGACCAAATATCACCTTGATCACACCTGTCTGAACTTCCCAGCACTCCTGCCCTTTTCTTTTTCAATGATATCTCTATTCAATACTCAAATACAGTCCAAATGTTCCGATATATAGTCCTTACAATCAGTTTGTTTTAAGTCCTTCATCCATTCCCTCACAATATAGCTCCCATATTATGACGTAATATGTTTTTACGAATATGCCAACTGTCTGTCCCGCATGGTGTCGTTCTAAAACGTCACCATCAAGAGATGAATAAGCCTACTATTTTAAACCGCACCACAGATATGAGCAAACATGATTTAGGGTACCTATTAGGCCAGTAAAAGCAGATGTTTGCTTTTGCAAAAGAACCCCTCAAATATGTTGTACAGTTTAATCTGGAATAATATTCTGAAGTCAGATCTGTAATCATTCTACAAGCAATTGGTTTATTCGGGTGAACCACTGAGTGCGTTTACATGCACTCAATAAACCTTGCTTAAACGGAATATTTGAAAACTTGAATATTGACAATGGCCATATAAACATCAATAAACCGTTTGAATAAACGGAATATGGGCATATTCCGAATATAAAAAAAATGAATAAGTCCCCTGGTTTATTCCTTTTCCAAACCGAATATTGATTCATGTATACGCTTATCGGTTTATTCCCCTCCAAAAGGAACATGAATTTGTGCTCTGCGCATGTTTTATTCGCAAGGAATCTTGGTTCTAGATTGCTGAACTAACGTTAGCCATTCTCAAAATGCAATACAACACAAATCTATAGTATATTTCATAGGTAGGCCTACAGTTTATTTTATTCTGCAAAATCAATTATGTTATGTCTAAACAAACTAGTTTTGTACTGACTATTCTATTTGTTGCTGCTGTTTTGATTGTATTTCTGCTTATGTTCTCTCCTGTTCTGTGATTGTATTTATGTATTTCCCACCAATCCTAGCTGCGAATCTTCATCCAAAGGGCCCGGGGGGCTCTGGTGTGAACGAGTGGCATATGAAAGAGAGCCACAGCACCGGCGTTTAACATTTCCTCTCGTTTTTTCCTTTCAGTAAGGAAGTGAATGAGGAGGAGTGTGAAGTGGTGTTGCTGGATGAGAGCAAGCACTATAGCGCACCACAAACATATTGCTATCGTTTACATTCTTTGCTGTCTGGGGAGATGGGCTTAACAGGAGAAGAAGAAACGCGCCGAAAAACGTTCATTGCGATAACGTTCTCCGTGCGTCGCTGGTTTAAATTCGGAATATACCGAATGATTACAATTACCATACAGGAATATTCCTTTTTGCTTGCGCATGTAAACTCCTTATTCCTAATGTTTCAATAACTGGAATATGGACAATAAACCGAATATTGAGTGCATGTAAGCGTAGTCAGTGATAACAAATCTAAATAGAAATTGGATATGGAGTTTGGATTATTGGAGAAAATGAAAAGAGGAACATGAGGAAGATCCTTGGTGAACTGAATAATACGGCAGGCCTTATCCTATAGGCCTATGGAATGCTGTTCAGGAAGTTGGGTGAATGAATGGATTTAATTTTGTCCTCTGGGTAAAAGTCAATTGCTTTAAAAACATGAAAGAATGAAACCAAAAAGTACTGCAACACGAAGTAGATGAAATGGTGATTGCATAGGGAACTGTTTAAATTAATTCCAATATACCTGGTTGAGTTCATGGTTTACAACCATTCATCTCTTAAAATATACATGAATAAATTATCAGATGAACAGTAGTAATGGTAGGCTATAATATTGTTATCACAGCAGTGCAGATTGCAATTAGAGATTGGTATAAGTAGAGTATCTTTTTTGATTTGAGATTATTTTAAAAGCAGGGGATGCGCTCCACACATGGAATACAAACTGGGATGGAAATGTATTTGTTGTTGACTGTTGGTGTTGGTTGGATGGTATTTTAAACTCTAACATTTCAGAATGTTTTTTTTTTTTTTTTTCATTAGCCTTTTTAATAAACATTGTATTACCTGAGAGAGGTACTGTAGAGTGTGTTCATTTGTGTTCCTGCCTCAGTATCCAACCCTGGACTGACCCTGCCTCAGTATCCAACCCTGGACTGACCCCTCAGTATCCAACCCTGGACTGACCCCTCCTCAGTATCCAACCCTGGACTGACCCCCCCTCAGTATCCAACCCTGGACTGACCCCTCCTCAGTATCCAACCCTGGACTGACCCCCCCTCAGTATCCAACCCTGGACTGACCCCACCTCTGTATCCAACCCTGGACTGACCCCACCTCAGTGTCTCTGCATGCCTCTTCCATTGCTCCCAGGGAGAGTCATGCAGGTGTCTGGTTTGTGTTCATAGACCTTTGTTGACTTCCGTTGTCTTTTATTATTGTCCTTATTAAGCTCTGCGTTGTGTTTTGATTACAATAAAAGACGGCCCCAGATCTCACACAATACCACACAGTCCAGTGTCCCTTCTTTAGGTGTATTCCAAATCAATCTCTCCAACACAGGATTTGAGGGACTTTAAAAGCTGTTTATTACAGAAGGTTTAACATACACAAGACGATGGCATATAGTCTAATGTACAACTGACCTGTCTGCATGCTGTCTGGACTCAAATCAAATCATCTGAGCTCGAGCACGGTTCTTATGTGGTTTGAGTGCCCCCACCCCCCCCTCGTCTCTTCTCCGATAAGACTGTCTTTCTGGTCTCTTCTGTGGCCTTGTTTTGTCAAGTCAACCTACGCCGCCTTGGCGCTAGCCACAACAATTGCTGTTTGGCACAGAGTGTACCAGCCATGGAATGTCATCTTTATCTCATAAGTCTATGGAAGAGGGACACCATTTCTTACAGAAAGCTCCAGCTACAGCCATACTCAGAGGTCAATCATTATAATTAGGAACAGCTAACAGGATCAGATTAAACCAATATTTCCCTGAAAATCAACCAATATTCAACACCTTCCAACACCAAAGTGAAAATAATTCCTCAATGGGACTGAGGAATGGGGAGTAAGGGGGTAACGGTGTATCCACCTGTGAAGTTATGTATGGTGGTTGGTGAACCAGTCCCAGACCAGAGCAGCCCGGTGGAAACTAACATGATCCCACATGACAACAAACCTGGGCTGCTCTGCTCCATCCTGTACAACTGCATTATATAGAGCACCAGATATGTCATTGTGAGTGGAGTGCACTTCTAAAGCATAGAGCGCTTTACAATATCTTCTCTCATTCACTCACCAATGGTGGCCAGCTGGTGTTAGCCTGCTCTTTGGGATAAATTAGTGTCTTACTCAAGAACACGTCAACGAAGCAGAGGAGATAGCTGGAATTGAACTGGAGGCTCCCAGATGGCTACTCTACCTCCTGAGCTGCTGCCGCCTCCTCAGAACGTGATCATGTGTGCAGTACTGGATGGACCTAGGGTGGCATGGTGATGGAGAACTCCTTGCAGATGTAGGAACCTCTTGAAAATGTTTTCAGCCCTCAAAGGCCATATCTAGGTTTTTGCAGGTTGATAATCAATCTAGTAATTATATTCCGTAAACTAAGGCATGTTTAAATTATTTTATCGTGAACTCACAAGGTATGTCTGAGCAGGGATATCAGAGTACAAATGTGTGGTCAGAAAACAATGAGTCTCAAACTTAAGCCAAAATGACCTCATCTTAAGACCTCCTCCTCCTTATCTCTCTGGGCTAGTGGAAAGGGCTCTCCCCCTCCCCCAACTTAACATTCTTGAAGCTCACAGACCTGCTCCCACACACCACAAAACACTGATTCTTCTTCCAGGAACACAAGGTGATATTTCCCCCACGCTGCCCAGGGACATTCACAACAGCTCTTTGTCCTGTAACATCTGGGCCCCGACGCCTGGTTTTAGATAGATTTAATCCAGCTTCATCAATGAAAATGAGGTCATGACGCTGTGCAGCTGCGCCAGTGTAAATCACACAAGTCAACTGCTGGCACGTTGCATGTCTGTGACTGATAAATCGTCAATGACGTGTAAATGGTTGAAATTCATGTTGAAATGAAGCCCCCTCTTTTCTCTTTATTTCTGGGGATAAATTGTATGTCTGTATATAGATAAACAAATAGACAGGTACGTAGGTGTGTATAAATATACACAGTATGCATGATTATGTTCGGTTAAAAATATATAATCTGTTGACAGGAAACCAAGAGGTACAAGAGAGTGGAAGAGAGGGGACAGGAGGAGAGGACATAGAGATGAGAGGTGAGATACCTGATGTTAGCCAAAGAGACACTACATTAAGTTAGATCCTGGCAAGTTTGAAAAATAATGTGGATGGATGGATGGATGGATGGATGGGTGGGTGGGTGTTTATAGCTTATGTTTATGTTTTGTTAATTTGTGGACAGGAGATGAAAATGGACACCACAGTGGAGGAGAGGTGACAGGAGGAGACCAACATGGACAAAAGACAGGAGGAGAGGTGACGGGAGGAGACCAACATGGACAAAAGACAGGAGGAGAGGTGACAGGAGGAGACCAGCATGGACAAAAGACAGGAGCAGAGGTGACAGAAGGAGACCAGCATGGACATCAGAGTGGAGGAGGCCAGGCTGGGAGAGAGGTGACAGGAGGAGCTAGTCTCATGTTTCTAATAGATGGTGTGTTCTCATCAACATTCACTTAAGTTGTGTCCTCTCTGGATGACCTCCACTGCTCTCAGTTAAAGATGATATTAATCCAATATGATGTGTGTTCTTTATAGATCTAGCCTCTTAATTCTGCTCTCAAAGTGCACCAGATAGAAGCACCACAACTAAATGACCTCTGTATTAAAAAAATCCTGCGTACGGCCCTGGTCCTGAATGTTTCAGAGGGCAGATGATAACCTCCTTCTAAGCAAGGAGCAGGTGTTCATAATTCTGTCTGCATCACTACACTGAGGTGAAATTTTGGTTGTACCGTCTGATCACAACACTAACTGTTCTAATTTTTAACCTATCTGTCTACATATCTATCTGTCTGTCTGTCTCTCTCTATCTTTCATTGTCTGCCCCTGTTTTATTATTGTATCCGAGGCTTCACGTTTGGTGATGGGACCTCAGTGGGTGAGAACAGACATGCTGAATAGACATAAAGATCTAGGCATGGGCAGCATCTTTCCATCCATTTAAAAATAAATATGTATTATTTTATGCCAACCTACATTCAGTCTAGCCCTAACCCTAACCTCTTAGAGTGCAGGAAGTGTCGGCCAGCTGTGTCATGTGTGTGTGTCTCCATTCTCAGCGTCAGTACATCCAGTTTGATAGTTCACCTGGGCCAGCAGACTAAGCAGAGCCTCGACCCAAACAGGGTGTCCTGAATGGTCTCCCAGGTCCGCCTTGTACAACTGAACTGTCAGCCCAGTGTTTCAGCGTGGTCTTCAAGCTATTCAATAAAACCTGGAGAAAATGATCTGTATCTTGTCTTTACACTTACAGCACACATGCTGCACAAATGATGACCTTAATTGTATGACACTTGTTTTGTAAAATGCACAAGGGTATCTCTAACTTGGCTAGACTGTGGATGTGGTGACTAGTCCAGGCCAGTCAGCATGGTATAAGCTGCATACAGGTGAGCAGAAGCTGAAACGCTTGTTCCTTGGCTAGGACCAAGGCAGCTTGCCAGCAGGGTCAGGCCTGTGCCGGGAGGTCAGTACATTAGAACCCCCTTAGGCGGGCTGTGTGTATCCTAGGTTCTCAAACTTATATTTGTGGTATAGAAAGGTACAACTTGCTTGGTTGGTTATGCAAGTGTGTGTGTGTGGTACTGTTGATTTTCCTCCACACTCCTCTCTCAGCCATATGTTTCCCCTATGTGGATCTGAAAACAGTGATAGGGATTAGATTAGGTTGCTAAGAGAACTGCTAGTCACCAGAAGCATTCAAGAACATAACCCGTGCTGGAATACTAGTGTATGAACAAATCAATACAAGTAGAGCACATCTACTGACAGGCTGGCTGAATGACTGGAAGACTGACTTGGGACCTCCACTGAGGGCATCCCAGTCCTTGCTATGGATCAGTTGGCTAGTGATGCTCCCCTGCCCCTGGGCTAGTGTAGACCATTGCTAGCTTCTACCCACAAGCCATTACATTGATCATAGGCCTACTAAGGGAATACCAAGGGGAGTCTCTTGGAGTCAAGCCCAGGGGGGATGCAGAATAAAAATGCTAATACATGTACATACTCAGGCATTATGCTGTGACATGATTTTTTAACTTATTTATGTATTTATTTGTAGCTGTTACTGTTTCTTCATTTTGTTTACATCTCTTCATCTGACCAGCCTGTTGTCTGCTTACATCTCAATCAGTCCCACCTGTGTTCAATTCAGTCAATCAGTGAATCCGGGTTGCCCCGTCACTCCGAGGCTCCTGCGGTCGATCGACGCGGTCACGGCTCTTCTCTGTCCTGGCCCCGCAGTGGTGGAATGAGCTGCCCACTGATGTCAGGACAGCAGAGTCGCTGCCCATCTTTCGTCGCAGGCTCAAAACTCATCTCTTCAAGAAGTACTACAACAATCCTCCCACCTAAGCACTTATTATATTATATTGCACTGTACTTTAGATTGTGATTCTTGCACTTTGCCTTCAGCACTAGATTATGCTCTTAGTCACTTGTTTGTTTTAGAAAGAAGATGCACTTGTGAGTTCTGGCAAGTAGTAGTACATTGGCTCTTCCTACGTTAAATGCAATTATTGTTAGTCGCTTTGGATAAAAGCGTCTGCTAAATGACTGTAATGTAATGTAATCCATGCTCAGTCCAGAGTCCCACAACTCATTCCTATCACAGTATGTAGGCCTACTAATATGTTCATCCAGGATTGCTACAGTGTAAATAAGCTATAACATTTATCATTTTTTACTTAGAGCTATCTGAAGCCAGCCATGCTCTCCTCATATTCACTGCACATTCTTGCTCAATAAATCTCTAATGTTCATGATTTAAAAAATGACATTTTCATGACATGGTAGATGTAGTGTGAAATGTATTGTGTGCCAGAAACAACCACAAACAACCTCAGATCACAACACCAGATTTAACTTTTCTCCATTTCCATGGTGGCCTGCTATACACTGTCGAACAGTGTCACAATATGGATTAGAGCAGGGGTTCCCAACCTTTCTTCTCCAGAGCCCCCCACTTACACCTGATGGAATTTGTGCTCAAACAAATTTCCCCTTAAATACTCACTCACTACTGTGAGTTTGGTTAGATTAACATCTAGCTTTCAAACCCAAAACTTGAGCCTGTACCTAAACTGAATGTCTCTAGTTGGCTGCATGGACCCAAAGCCCCAGCGCTTGATGTCAATATGCGGGATCTCCTCATCTGGATTCTTTAACTCAAAGTCAAAGTATGTGAGCATGAGGAAAACAAGCTGCTTCAGCTCATTGGTGGCGAAGAAACGACCAGGGCACATGCTGATTCCAGCCCCCCACGGCATGTTGTAGTACTTCAGCTTCTTCTCCTTTTAGAAATCATTTTTCTTGTCCCCGTCTGGTGTGAGGAAACGGTCATATTTGAACGTGAGCGGATCGGGGTGGATGTCTGGGTCCACCTGAACGGCGGTGTAGGGGAAGAGGGCCACCCTGTTGCCCCCCCCTGAGGTGGTACTCTTGTCCGTCGGCCATCTTGAGGCTCATGTCCTGGAGCACGGCCCTGGTGAGGACGGGGGCGGCGGTCAAACGCAAGGTCTCCTCCACGGCGCTGTCCATGACGGGCGTCTTCTGCAGCATGTCCCGGGTCAGGTCGATGAGCGGGCCACCACGCCTCACTTCCTGCCCGGCCTCCTTCAGCACGTCCTCCACCTCCGCCCGGACCGCCCTCATGGCGTCGGGGTGCTTCATGAGATAGAGGAGCAGCCAGAAGGCTGACGGCCCCGTGTTACCCTGGGACGCCCACAGAAGCAGGAACATGTACCTGTCTTGCATGAACTCCTGCATGCCGTGCTCCTCCCTAATCTCCTGCTGATCGCGCACCCAGCCGCTGACGTTGTCTTTGGTGCTGATCTTCTGGACCGACAGCGTGTTCCAGAACTGCCTCTTCAGACGTTCCATCTCCATCTTCTCCGACGGCAGCAGCACCCCGTAGGCCAGCTTGGGGAACAGCTGGTCGTACTTCTGGAACTCAGAGAAGAGCTCCTCAGATTCTACTCTGTCAACTTCCTTGGCTTTCTCCAGGCTCCCCGAGGACTTGGGGGTCTCATTGCCGAACAGAGCTAAGTAGCCCGCCCCGAAGACGATGTTGTAGCTGTAGTTGAAAAGCCCGTCCTCCATCCAGATTTGATGGTCCTCGCCTGCCCCCACACTGTGCAACATCAGATTCTGAAGGTCATTCATCATGGCATGTGTCATGACCACCAGACCATCCCCCATCAGGTGCTTGTTGCTGGATATCTGCAACATCTTGTGCTCATCTTCGATGTTGGATTGGTAACCAAACACTTTCAAAACTAGATACTTCGCAAACTCGTAAAAGTCCAGCTTTGTGCGGCTTCTTTCTCAATAGTCCCAAAGGAAAATGGATCTGTGACGAATGTGAAGTAAAAGCCCCCCAGCAGCACTGTGAAAATATCCCCATGTTTCCTTTTCATTCTCTCCAGGAACTTTGCAGTATCCCTGCGAAACTCCAGGACATGGCCCAGCCAAGGAATGGGTCCCTTATCTAAGGGGGGTTCCCCGGGACGCCTCTAACGGAAGGTCCCCAGGAGATAGAGTCCTCCAAGGAGGAAGGCTAGCAGAGCAAGCAGGAATGGCAGCAGAAAGCCCATCGTCCTCTCCTGTGCTACTCGCAGAGCTAATCTGTTCTCCAGCTCATATTCCTTTGTATTAGTCAAACACTGTGCTCAGGGCTGAAAATTAATTTCCATTTGGCGACTAAATTTCGGAGGCTATCTGCCACGCTGGCGGGTAAATGTTTGTACCAATAGAGTCATGTAATAAAGTATGCGTGCGATGTCGCCACATCCATGCCATAGACCGGCGTTCTGTTTGTTGTGTGTTGCTCCCCCGCTGCACCAAATAAAGTTTTCAGTCACATGACTGTTGCGGAGCCTCGCGCACTAGGAGAGACTGGTGACGCGAGGCTACTCGCGCACTGAAAATCGTTCCCATTTACCTCAGAGGACGCGCGCTTCTACAGTCAACACCTACAGTAGATGTGTACCATCCTGTCTCTGGGCTTCCATAGCATACCAAGCCACTGTTTCTCAGAAGGGATGTCTTTGATCGCTTGTCATGTATCTTATAAACTCTGAAGACGGTACTGGTTCCTTCTTGACTGACTTCACTGGTCATCCAGCCATAGGCCTAGTTTTAGGTATGGACGCTATGGACATGTCCATACCAAAGCCACGGAAACACGAATTGTCCCTACCAAAAATAATACACAGAGTGAAAACTGTAGTTTTTATTTACCATTCACAACTTGCGAAAGCAAAACGGTTGGGAATTAAGGCCTGGTTGACAGCTGCGTTCAGCAAGCTATCCAATCAACAATGTACAGTAGCCTACTTCCCCCCTCCCTCCCTCAACAATGTTCAGTAGCCTACTTCCCCCCCTCCCTCCCTCAACAATGTTCAGTAGCCTACTTCCCCCCTCCCTCCCTCCCTCTGTGACCCAGCGAGGGCCTCGCGAGATCAGCAGCTCACAGCACATCGAGCATCGACTGTCGGCAACAGCGGGGATTTTGATTAAGCAGAAGTAAGATTGAAGTTATTGAACAATAGGGAATACAATATGTTGACCGACAATTATTTTTCTGTACAGAGTTGTATCAATGATAATAGTTTAGTTTGCGTCCTACTAAATGCCTGTAAACTGTAATGTTAGTGCTGGTGGTGCAGCTAGTCAGAGCTGTACGTATTAGCTATAACGTTAGGTCTCGTAAACGTTTGCTGAGGCAGAGATAAGGTGCTGTAATGTTGTCATAACAGTTGTCTTTAGCTAGTAATAAATCAGTTTTGGTATAACCGTTGCAAACTCCTAGGTTTGAGCAATGACTAGCTAGGTTCACTCGCCCACTGAATTGCATAACAGGCTAAACAAACGAGACGAGACGTCTGGTTTGTTTATGCAATTCAGTCCAAGTCCAGCGTAATTATGTTCATATTTCATATGCTACACAGAATAGGCTGTAGGCTACACGGAAAAGAGTGTTTCATGTCTGCAAGTAGTTTGATATTGTCAATCATTTCCCTTTTATGACCAGAAAAAATAAGACAAAAATGGACATTAGAATTGTTTTGGTCAAAGCAGCAGAAAGGCAGGACCTGGAGAGGCAGGCGGGAGATGCATCAGGGTTACAGGTGAGATTATAGTCTGACTCAACAGATGTAGGTTTTGTGGATAAACCTTGTCATTCGTTGTCACATTGCCCAATCAGTGGCGACGGAAATTAATCTGATTCGGCCACCACCCAGATTCAATCCAGACTACGTGAAACAACAACAGCCTATTGTGTCCCTACCAAAGATCAAATCAACCCTACGCCCCTGCAACCAGCTCAGGTTTAACTTTACATGATGACAGGCTGTGAATATGTTACAGTATTTGTATTTTGTTCATAAACACATAAAGACCATGAGGTGAAGGCTTGGATCATTTATATCTCATATTTGTGTAGGGTTAGCTAGTTATGGATAATTCTACACCGTGGAAGTGAATGGAAATGAATATTTGAATTTCTATGAATTGCAATGTTTCTAGGCATCGAATTAAACTACTTTATTTGAAATTTTACTTTGAAATCTTCCTTAAGCATGTATTCAACATAATACTATTATCTGAATGAAAAGTACTGAAACAGATGTATAATGTGACAAAAAAAGGCAATTTATTATTTTGGCCGGTAAAAAATATACTTGGCCGGCGTATTTTTTCATCTACCAGTCCCCTTGGCAGGTGAGCCAAAAAGTTAATTTTCATCCCTGACTGTGCTCCTCACCCTTGCACAACAGATACCCGAGTACTCCAGACACTACGTTCTTTAACAAGTTGTTGTCTTCAAGACCCTGCCATGGCCCTATCTCTAAGCACAGCTGATGCCAACTTCTCTGCACTGAAATCGATACATTTCAGTGTGCAACTCCATGAACAATGAAAGACTGACTGATATCGGGGTGCTAAGTGCAGTGTTGCCAGCTCCTCTGTAAGGGAAGTAGCTGTTGGTTCTCCCAAAAGTAGCTAGAAGTAGTAATCAATTAATTTGCATAATATGCCATTCTGAAGATGCAAAATGGATAGAAAAGGCTGATCAGGCAGTTTACAAACTAACCATTTAGTCCAGGGGCCTATCCAGATTCGGTACCACCTAAAGTGACCAAATAATATCGGTATTTTGTCTTCCTACATGTGTGTAGTTTATATTTTGCTATGATACACGGCCTATCTACTGTAGTAGCTTAATGCTGGACCAAATACATTTTCTCAGCACCCCAGTAACCCACTTACAGTACAATAGGCACTAGCACTAAATGTTAAACATTAACTCCATCCATATGTTAAAAACGTACTTTATGGAACACTCAATGTATTTATTTACGAATATCAATGTTTAATCCAGTGGAATTAGGAGAAATGTGAACAGTACAGTAGCCAAAACACACTAACAGAAGCCCTATGAGGAATGTAACAAACTGGACCCACTGGTCCAAGCAGCAGTGGGAGGAGTTAAGGTTAGATATGATAAGTAATGATCATTAGATAAGCTATAATGTAGAGATAAGCAGTTCCTCATACCTAAAATGTCTTCATATCTAAAATATGTCATGAGACATTCCTAAACCCAAAGGAATGAAGCAGAAGTCAATTAAGGTCACAACAGGTGATCATCAGATTAAAAAGGACATGGAGAGGCTGGTGTTTCCATCTTCAGAAGTGTTCGTTTGAAAGTGAACCCACAGATAGATACAGTATCTCCAACATAATAAAGAGAACAGGTGAATAGAGTTAAAATGATTAATCAGGCCTAGGTCTGTGTTTCAGAAGAACATCTTCACTCTTCATAGTGTTTATAATCTGATAATCTGCATCCTCTGCTTGCAGTTTGAGGTCTCCTAGCTGAGCTCTGTGCAACACCGCCACTATGTGGTTGACTGCTATCATTGCATATTGATGAAGGTCTTCGGGTGGCCAGTTAAATATTGTTACAGAAACATGACAATAACTAGAATAGCGCTCATAGAGCACAGACCTCTGCCTGTGATGCATTTTGTCAGCATGTACAGTTCTTTTTTAGTTCAGCAGTTCTATATGGCCAACTTGAAAATGCATGTTGCAGATGAAATATTGATCAACTTGATGAAGCTGAATCTGTTGTAGTGTGAGACCAAGCTGATCAGTGTGCTGTTCTGGGTTTAAAATGACCCACCATAGGAATTGAATGGGTAAAATGATCCGCTATAGGAAATGAATGGGTTAGACAATATTATGTTCATCCAGCAGATGGAAAACATCCCCATACACACCCACAGCCACAACTCACCTGGGTAACCCGGGTTCTAGGTCTAAAATGAGCCCCCGTTTTATAGTGTTCAAGGCCAAATTTGACTGATCTGTTTTAACTGCTCTTATATGAACACAAAACCCATAAATCCCCAAATGAATGTGAACCACCTGAAGCATTCAGGTCAATACCATTCTCTTAGTGTACACCACATGCTCCCCCACACGTCCATAGTGTGAAACCACTTGGATACTGAAAGTGTACAGCCATTACCAGTCAATACAAAGTTATTCTAAGTGATCATCTTTATCCTATTAGTGAAACATATCCAGATGAAAATGATTTATTTCAAAACAGCAATACACCCATCCACAAAACACAAAATCAGTGAATGTTTTGATTTGTATGAACATGATGTCAATATGTTGTAGCCTTCCAATTAATCCACTTAAAACCTAGCTAGTGTTGTGTTCGGCTGCTAACACTTAATAATGGAACCGGACAACAGTGTGCATACGGCTATACTTTTATTCACAGCTCCCATTACAGGCGGCCATCACTCTCGCTGGCTCCCGCATCACTGCCTCGATCAACCTTGACGTCCGTGACGTCATCACGTATGACACATCTCTCCTGTCAAGAACTATGTTTACAGTGTCTGGAAACATAAACAATTTCTCTTAAACGCCAAACAGTGTTTCAGCTTTAACCCTCAATTAACAGTTTCAGAGCCTGTAACAATTACAACTGTAGAGAATAAAATAATAACATAACATGACAAACAAAAACAAACTCTTGTTACTGTCCCATCACCTCATATCACCAAGCTCCCATCACCTCATTACTGCCCCATCACATTTCCTCAATGAGTCTCTTTGGCGCTTTGGTCTGTCTACCCAACCTCCTCTCTATGTCAATGTGTTCACCACACTCACGTATGGGCGTGTCACACACCGGTGACCCTGCACTAGCGCCCTCTGCATTTGTGTCTTCAGTACTGTCTTCATTTTTAGGCACCTTGAGTAAGTGTCTGCGATTTCGCCTGTATGTTACCCCCTCGCGCGTGTGATTAGGTAGTCCACTGCTATGGACGGTTCTACGTCTCAGACTGTCCTCTCCAGGGTTCTACTGTTCTCTACAGGGCTGTAGACTGTTCTCCAGGGTTCTACTGTTCTCTACAGGGCTGTAGACTGTTCTCCAGGGTTCTACTGTTCTCTACAGGGCTGTAGACTGTTCTCCAGGGTTGTAGACCGTCCTCTCCAGGGTTCTAGACTCTTAAGCTATTTGATTAATGTCAGATTTTCTGTTGCAATATGTGAGATTCACCCCTTTTCTCTTCACCAACTGCCAAGTGAATTAAAAATATATTTCTGTATATGCACTGTGATGCATCCTATATAGTTTCTGGTTGATTGGGGACAGTGTTGTGTGGACATCAGACAAGAAAACATGCATAAACCTTTTTCTTTTACATAGGCGAAAATTGGAAATTGGTATATTTGTCACATACCTTCCATCTGCATTTTTCATTACTTTCCACCACTGGGATTTTGGGGGACTAACTGATATGTTATAAAGAACATATGTATGACACTAAAACAGTTGAAATAATTTCTGTTGCAATTTGTTCAAGGTTATGTCATAAAATGCCTGGACTACAGGGGCAGGGGAGCATCACTACTGATCCATAGCCAGGACTGGGATGTCCTCAGTGGAGGTCCCAAGTTAGTCTTCCAGTCATTCAGCCAGCCTGTCAGTAGATGTGCTGTACTTGTATTGATTTGTTCATACACTAGTATTCCAGCACAGGTTATGTTCTTGAATGCTTCTGGTGACTAGCAGTTCTCTTAGCAACCTAATTTAATCCCTATCACCATTTTCAGATCAACATAGGGGAAACATATGGCTGAGAGATGTGTGGAGGAAAATCAACAGCACCACACAGATACACACACACACTTGCATAACCAACCAAGCAAGTTCTACCTTTCTATACCACAAATATAAGTTTGAGAACCTAGGATACATACAGCCCGCCTAAGGGGGTTCTAATGTACTGACCTCCCGGCACAGGCCTGACCCTGCTGGCAAGCTGCCTTGGGCCTAGCCAAGGAACAAGCGTTTCAGCTTCCGCTCACCTGTATGCAGCTTATACCATGCTGACTGGCCTGGACTAGTCACCACATCCACAGTCTAGCCAAGTTAGAGATACCCTTGTGCATTTGACAAAACAAGTGTCATACAATAAAGATCATCATTTGTGCAGCATGTGTGCTGTAAGTGTAAAGACAAGATACAGATCATTTTCTCCAGGCTTTATTGAATAGCTTGTAGACCACACAAACACTGGGCTGACAGTTCAGTTGTACAAGGCGGACCTGGGAGACCATTCAGGACACCTTGTTTGGGTCGAGGCTCTGCTTAGTCTGCTGGCCCAGGTGAACTATCAAACTGGATGTACTGACGCTGAGAATGGAGACACACACACATGACACAGCTGGCCGACACTTCCTGCACTCTAAGAGGTTAGGGTTAGGGCTAGACTGAATGAAGGTTGGCATAAAATAATACATATTTATTTTTAAATGGATGGAAAGATGCTGCCCATGCCTAGATCCTTATGTCTATTCAGCATGTCTGTTCTCACCCACTGAGGTCCCATCACCAAACGTGAAGCCTCGGATACAATAATAAAACAGGGGCAGACAATGAAAGATAGAGATGGACAGACAGACATGTAGACAGATAGGTTAAAAAATTAGATTAGAAAATTAGATTAGAACTCTTAGTGTTGTGATCAGACGGTACAACCAAAATGTCACCTCAGTGTAGTGATGCAGACAGAATTATGAACACCTGCTCCTTGCTTAGAAGGAGGTTATCATCTGCCCTCTGAAACATTCAGGACCAGGGCCGTACGCAGGATTTTTGTAATACCGAGGTCATTTAGTTGTGGTGCTTCAATCTGGTGCACTTTGAGAGCAGAATTAAGAGGCTAGATCTATAAAGAATACACATCATATTGGATTAATATCATCTTTAAGAGAGCAGGGGAGGTCATCCAGAGAGGACACAACTTAAGTGAATGTTGATGAGAACACACCATCTATTAGAAACATGATACTAGCTCCTCTTGTCACCTCTCTCCCAGCCTGGACTCCTCCACTCTGATGTCCATGTTGGTCTCCTCCTGTCACCTCTCTTCCACTCTTGTCCATGTTGGTCTCCTCCTGTCACCTCTCTTCCACTGTGGTGTCCATGTTGGTCTCCTCCTGTCACCTCTCTTCCACTGTGGTGTCCATGTTGGTCTCCTCCTGTCACCTCTCCTCCTGTCTTTTGTCCATGCTGGTCTCCTACTGTCACCTCTCCTCCACTGTGGTGTCCATTTTCATCTCCTGTCCACAAATTAACAAAACATAAGCTATAAACACACACACCCCCACCCACCCATCCATCCATCCACATTATTTTTGAAACTTGCCATGATCTAATTAATGTAGTGTCTCTTTGGCTAACATCAGGTATCTCACCTCTCATCTCTATGTCCTCTCCTCCTGTCCCCTCTCTTCCCCTCTCTTGTACCTCTTGGTTTCCTGTCAACAAATTATATATTTTTAACAGAACATAATCATGCATACTGTGTATATATATACACACCTACCTGTCTATTTGTTTATCTATATAAGCGGCACACCTGATTAATAACTTCCATCCAACTTCCATCCAATGGTATAGGACAGGAAATAAGGATGCCTGTAGAATTTCAGGAAGTAGTGGAGCTTGTGCAAAGAGCCTAATTGCTTGGCAACACCAAACGCCCAGTGTTTACATGAGAAAATAAATATGATAGATTTCTTTGTAGAAGCACTGCTCTGTTTGTGCATGTGCGCAGGTACACCGCTTTGCTAATGTTAACTTGGGTCAAGAATAGCCTACACCTAGCTAGCCACGTTGTGACGGCTAGGATCATGGATGTATTCACTAACTAGCTATTTATCTAACGTCAGGCATCTCAGCATCTTCGTCTACGTTCTTAAATGTGAGCCTTTAGGCGCTGTCAATGTTATAACTAATTGAAAATATGTTAAAATAACTGCTTATTGTTATGTTACTTGTGTCAATCTCCCTTACCTCGAAAGACGTCCAATATGTTCGCTTGATCGTCCGCAGCTGACACTTATTAATGACAAATTAGCTTTGCGTCTCACACCCCTTCTCCTAAGAGAAAGGCGATTCGCCAAATAAAAAGTGATTCAACCGTTTCAGGCGAAATGAGTTTTTGATTGACAAGACGATTGTCAGCCTCTGATTGGCCAAAGTAGAAATTGATTGACAGTTGACCCGCCCCCTCGAAGTCTCCGGGCCTGCAGAGTCTGAACAGTGAAACGCGTCATTGTTCCCGTCTTTCACCGATTGGTTAAGAGCATTGAAAAGACTAGCAGTCACGACCAAAAGTGTATATAAACTGTGTTCGTAATTTGTGTCTCTCTCTACCTTGGAAACTTTTCACAGTTGAACATTGTTTGTCACGCCTGTAAAGATTCCCCATTGCAAAGATTTCTTTATCCATCTGTAGAAAACAAGAGACAAGCTCTTTATTCTTTTTGAGTAAACAAACGTTTCCATCACAACCTACTCACTAGCCTTTCACTGTAGGCTACGACAATCCTCAATTCGGTAAGTTGTATGTTATTTTTTATTTTTGAAAGATTAGAGCGAAGCCGTTTGGGGCTTCGGTTTAGGAAGTGAACTTCGAATGAACAAGGGAGGGTTAGACGACTGTTTTTTAATTTGAGTCCAGGGGAGGGTCATATAGCTACACATTTGAATCTAAAACAGAATAGTTTATTCATCTTTTCGGAATTCAGCAAGCTGTTTTGTATGACCATGTTGAGAGGGAAGCGCGTGAAGCGAACATACCGACATGCGGTCTGTTTTCAGTGAATTTCTCTGTTGCTGGTCGTTGCTGCGTGCGTTCACTTCTTTTATTCTCTGGTGATATTAAGTGGAGAGCATGGCCGTATAACGTAATTCATTAGCAAATCTAGAGGCCACCACCTGTGCTGACTCAAAAACATTTGCTGATGTGACCGGTTTGGTCTTGTACGCATGTGTTTCTGCATTGTGTATGTTGGCTTTTGGCGTTCTTCTTCTGTTGCTCTGCGTTGTGTAATTCTTTGTAAGCCTTGATAAGAGTTGCAGCACCATCTAATTATGAACCACGATGTTGATAGCCTTCTTTGTTGTGATAGTATTGATAAAATCACCCCAACACGGGATTGGAAGCGGCGACAGATGATAGATTTATTGTACAAAGATACAATCACATGGAACACTGGGATGTTTCCCTCGTCTCTCTCTCTCCCTGCTTCTCTGGGATGTTTCCCTAGTCTCTCTCTCTCTCCCTTCTTCTCTGGGATGTTTCCCTCGTCTCTCTCTCTCCCTGCTTCTCTGGGATGTTTCCCTCGTCTCTCTCTCTCCCTGCTTCTCTGGGATGTTTCCCTAGTCTCTCTCCCTCTCTTCTCTGGGATGTTTCCCTAGTCTCTCTCTCTCCCTGCTTCTCTGGGATGTTTCCCTAGTCTCTCTCTCTCTCTTCTCTGGGATGTTTCCCTCGTCTCTCTCTCTCCCTGCTTCTCTGCTGGCTGCGGCAGTGGCGCGAAGTCAAGGTCTTAGACTTGCCTCCCCGCATGGTGTTATCAGCAGCCCAGTCCCAATGTCCCCCCTAAACCCTCAAGCCCTGAGCCCTCACAGACTTATTGACGTCACCTGGTAAAGTGGTTGAGTGCGAGAGGCTGCAAGGGCTCGAATTGGTATAAAAAGGAATGGGACAGCACTTGCGACATCACATTACATTGACGTGAAAACACATTTCTTACTACTGTGGGTGTGGGGCTTTTTTTTATCAAATTATCAATTTTACATGTTTTTCTTGTAGGCCTTCATGTAAATTAATTTTGGGCTTTGTCAAATCCCCTTTACATTATCCGAACTCTGTGTTACCCTCAACATGTCTGTTCAACTTGTTGAAATCATTTCATTTTGTGGTGATATGCGAACTATATTATTGCCTGTGATTCTTGTTTGTGATGAATCCAAAAGTATTTACTTAAGAATGATAATATATTATGTATACACATTCCTGCACCTCACAACTCTTTCCATATTCATGTTGGAAATCTCAATTCAAAGAACACTGCACCGAAATGGGTGATTAATGTCATACTGCTTTTAACTGGGAAATCATATGATTTAGAGCAACAGAAATCGATGTAATTTATAACCGTAGCCTAGATATTTTTACACATCACATTATACAAACCCATGGGGTTAATAACCCATACTTAAAAATAATGAAACCAAAATAATTATAAGGTTACTTGTGCAGATAAGCAAGTCCAGCTGAAAACATGAAAACATATTTTGTTTTGTAACGTGAACATTAGGGTTGGTTGATCTGTCCGTGCTTGTTTATTGGCTGTTCTTCAGGTAACCCCGTGTTTCACGTCACAACGATATGAACTGTGGGTAATTCCCTTAGGCGAAGTCTGCAGAAGTGCAGACTTACGGTAAGGGGCCATAAAGGGCTCAAAATGTCTGCCAGAGAGCCCTCATGCACTTGCCGATTTGACATTGGGACACCCCTAAGCCCTCGCGGACTTCGCGGGAGCGCGCCCTTAAGTCTGTGAGTCTGAAAGGGTGGACATTGGGACTGGGCCAACGTGTCTCTCTGCTGGGAGCAGCGAATCTGTCCGTCCGAGTTGCCTACCGTTTCAAAATCAAAGTCTCAAGGTTTGGTTGAGACGTTAAATAGTGCTCTCTCGGCCCAGCCCCCACGCCTAAGCCCGTTTAGGTGAAGCTAGATTGGTGGAGGAGTGACCATACAGATGTGTCGCCTGTCACCCTAACTTGATATCTTAATCACCATTGGTTGTCAGTCTAGGTTGTGTCTGTTTAGTGTCCCATAGAGATGTGTCATTGGCCCAGTCCCAATGTCCACCCTTGCAGACTCACAGACTTAAGGGCGCGCTCCCGCGAAGTCCGCGAGGGCTTAGGGGTGTCCCAATGTCAAATCGGCAAGTGCATGAGGGCTCTCTGGCAGACATTTTGAGCCCTTTATGCCCCCTTACCGTAAGTCTGCACTTTTGCAGACTTCGCCTAAGGGAATTACCCACAGTTCATATCGTTGTGACGTGAAACATGGGGTCACCTGAAGAACAGCCAATAAACAAGCACGGACAGATCAACCAACCCTAATGTTCACGTTACAAAACAAAATATGTTTTCATGTTTTCAGCTGGACTTGCTTATCTGCACAAGTAGCCTTATAATTATTTTGGTTTCATTATTTTTAAGTATGGGTTATTAACCCCATGGGTTTGTATAATGTGATTTGTGTAAAAATATGTAGGCTACGGTTATAAATTACATTGATTTCTGTTGCTCTAAATCATATGATTTCCCAGTTAAAAACAGTATGACATTAATCACCCATTTCGGTGCAGTGTTCTTTGAATTGAGATTTCCAACATGAATATGGAAAGAGTTGTGAGGTGCAGGAATGCGTATTATCATTCTTAAGTAAATACTTTTGGATTCATCACAAACAAGAATCACAGACAGTAATGTAGTTCGCATATCACCACAAAATGAAATGATTTCAACAAGTTGAACAGATATGTTTTGAGGGTAACACAGAGTTCGGATAATGTAAAGGGGATTTGACAAAGCCCAAAATTAATTTACATGAAGGCTTACAAGAAAAACATGTAAAATTGAAAATTTGATAAAACACCCCACACCCACAATAGTAAGAAATATGTTTTCATGTCAATGTAATGTGATGTGGCAAGTGCTGTCCCATTCCCTTTTATACCAATTTGAGCCCTTGCAGCCACTCGCACTCAACCACTTCACCAGGTGACGTCAATAAGTCTGTGAGGGCTCAGGGCTTGAGGGTTTAGGGGGGGATTGGGACTGGGCCATAAATACCCCAGAGGTGAGGCCCCCCCTGTGGCCTAAGTGTGACCTCTTGACACCCACTACCCTGAACGGCCACAGCAGCATCAGCTGTCTCCTTCTATCCCTTCCACTTCACATTCCAGGCTGTTTACATGAGCACAAAAACACACAAACAAGCATTACATTGACTTTAAGACTGGACTTTTACCTATATTCTTCAATGTATTAAATAGCTGGACCACTTCTTGCTGCTGAAGGCTGATTTATTCTGGATAGAATAAACACACACATAGTTATACATTTGCACTGAGGCTGGTCAGGCATCAGATGGACCGCCAGCAACTGAGGTTTACATGTTGCTATACAATTACTGTAATAAAGTCAAGGATGATACACTCTCAAAGTTATTTACTCTTTATTGCATTCTGAACTTCAGACTCCATTACTACGCCTTCTGGTGGTTATCTCCTTGCTGAACGTTACTTCCGGTCCCCCTCTACATTAAGCCCCTCTCCTTATATCACCTGACTGCCTGACTGAATATAACATACAACATGAATCAGAACATTACAACATTCCTCCCCCCATAGTCTACAAAAATCCTTCTTTTATGTGCTGAACAAATTCACTTAAACCTAGTCTGATTCTACGAGGGGATTATTCTGCCCCTGCTACCACTTAGTCCTTGAGATACGTGGGTGCCTGTCTAACTCTCACTGGGTAACAATTTCCCAAAACCCCAATGTCTGGAGGCCCCGGTGCCACTGCATCTGGTGCTGGATTCTCTAGTTCTGCTGGCGGCACCAGTATGCCTGGATCCTCTGCTTCTTGTGGCGGTGCCCATACTACCTCGTGTGCCTGATTTTCTAGTTCTTGCTCTGCTGTCTCCACAGGAACACTCTCCTCTTAGAGACAGGGGTCAGCCAGGTTGTGATCATAACATGGCCGTATCTGATCCTGATGTCGTCTCACCAGTTTCCCATCCAGTGTTTTCACTCTCCAAGAGACTGGACCGGTCCTCTCTATAAGTTGCCGGAATCCACTTCTGGCCTGAGTATCCCCTCACATAGACCGAATCAGACACTTGTAAATAGCGAGGGACACACCTGATCTAGCCGAGTCCTGATCCTGCGGTTCATGAGCAGCTCAGCTGGCGTGGCTCCCGTGGTGGTCTGGGGGGTTGATCTGTACTTGAACAGGAACCTGGATAGCTTTGTCTCCAGACTACCTTCCCCCATCTTCTTGAGTCCCTCCTTGACCACCCGCACCGCCCGCTCTGCACAGCCATTTGAGGATGGGTGGTATGGTGCTGTTGTGACATGCTGTATTCAAATATGAACACATGCTCATTTCTCAGATTTCCAGAATCTATTTGGCTGCGCTCACGCTATATTATTAGAAGTAGGCCTAGGCTATATTGATAGAAGTAGGCCTAATCTATATTGTTAGAAGTAGGCCTAATCTATATTGTTAGAAGTAGGCCTAATCTATATTGTTAGAAGTAGGCCTAATCTATATTGATAGTAGGCCTAATCTATATTGTTAGAAGTAGGCCTAGGCTATATTGATAGAAGTAGGCCTAATCTATATTGATAGAAGTAGGCCTAATCTATATTGTTAGAAGTAGGCTGGGACTGACTGCCCCCCTGATCAAAAAGTCAAACTGCGCATATTAACATCATGTCACTAGAGAGACAGAAACAGCAGGATCCAGAGATGGTAAGGGACTGTGGTAGAACTAACAGAAGGAAGTTCATAGAGAAGCAACTAGAAATGAATCCAGAGGCCTATAAACAATGAGATGCAAATAAAAAGGCTATGTTAAGGGAAAGACTTCATGAACAATTAAACTGGACAACAATAGGCAGGCTTTTCAGAGATCGTGTCAGGGATGGACCCATCTTTGCATGTGTAAACTGTAGAATAATTAGGCATTACAATCAGATTAAGAAATATGAACACATGCTCATTTCTCATATTTCCAGAATCTATTCTGCTGCTCTCACTCAAAATAAACCATCTCTCCAGTCTTGAAAGTTTACCTCCCTCCCTTCCTCCCTCCATACAGTCAGTCCCTACATCTCACCCACTTTTTCTCCCTCCCTCTCTTCCTTCATCCTTCCTTCCTCCTGTCTCTCCCTCCCTCACCTGTTTGTTCTTATGAAACCACCCCCTCTCTCCCCCAGGTATGTGAACTGTGCCCGTACTGAAGAAGAGCAGAACCTGGTAGCGTTTCAGTACCGTGGAGGGATCCTGTTTCGCTGCTGTCGGCTGCTGGCTGTCGGGAAGGAGTTGCTGGTCTGGTACGGACAGGAGTACAGATACAAGAGCATCTCCTTCAACTACGTCTGGGAAGAAAAGAGCACCGCTAGAGGTATCTGTCCTCAACTCTTCTTCCCTCTGTCTTCTCCATCTCTCTCTCATCCACCTCTTTCCTTAAAACTGAAAGAACAAGAGCTCTGCTGGTCATAATAATAACCGCTGTCCAAGTAGCTCTCCTCTACCGTCCTTCCTCTCCTCTCTTTTTCCCATGGTGCCAGCCAGCAGGCAAGACATGGGCATACAGCGTGAAATTCAGAACACTCATGAATGCAACGATACAGAGGGCACGATTTCATGAACTGCAATGGTGCCTGTGCAAATCGCTGTTGTGAGGCACGCAAATTGCCAATATTAGGCAGGCACACTTGCTCAGAACAAAATGGAATGCTGTTAGTTGCCATGGAACATGGTAGCTTGACTTATCTTTAGGAGTGCTAGCTTACTCTAGCTATCTAAGGTAGCTATTGCCGTGGGCTTCAATGTATTAATGCTTGTTTTCTCTCCTTTCTCCTCTTTTCTTTTTCTCACTCCTCTCTCTCCTCTGTCGCTCTCCTTCACTCGAGCTCAGCCAGAGGAACCACTTACATATCTTTCTCTCTCCTGTCCTCAATCTGAAGTTGTGATGTCGTCGTGTTTTGCCCCCCACTAGTTACATACGTATAAACACTATACAGTATTTGCACTTGTAATACAGGTGTGAGAATCCTTTTTAATGTTTGTCTCTTTCTCTTTCACTCTCCCAGGAGTGATGTCAGACTTGTCCCAGACTCAGTTGTTCTCCTGCTCTGTGTGCCCATTCACCTACACCTCCCAGATCTACCTCAACAAGCACCTCAAGAGGAGCCATGACAACCTCTACGTCTCTCTCTCTCGTCTCTCGAGCAGACAGATCAGACAAGAGATTCTCTCCTCCTCCTCTCAATCACTCCCTATCACCACCTCCAACACCCCCCTCACCCCAGCTCCCGCCCAGAGACAGAGAGACACAGACAAGCCAACACCGTATCACTGTGAACAGTGTGGGAAGAACTTCACTACGTCGGAAAATTTAAAGAAACACCAGCGTGTTCATACAGGAGAGAAGCCATACCACTGTGACCAGTGTGGAAAGAACTTCAGTACGTCAGGACACTTAAAGACACACCAGCGTGTTCATACAGGAGAGAAGCCATACCACTGTGACCAGTGTGGAAAGAACTTCAGTACGTCAGGACACTTAAAGACACACCAGCGTGTTCATACAGGAGAGAAGCCATACCACTGTGACCAGTGTGGAAAGAACTTCACTACGTCAGAACATTTAAAGACGCACCAGCGTGTTCATACAGGAGAGAAGCCATACCACTGTGACCAGTGTGGGAAGAACTTCACTATGTCAGAACATTTAAAGACGCACCAGCGTGTTCATACAGGAGAGAAGCCATACCACTGTGACCAGTGTGGAAAGAACTTCACTATGTCAGGAGACTTAAAGAAACACCAGCGTGTTCATACAGGAGAGAAGCCATACCACTGTGACCAGTGTGGGAAGAACTTCACTATGTCAGGAAATTTAAGGAAACACCAGAGTGTTCATACAGGAGAGAAGCCATACCACTGTGACCAGTGTGGAAAGAACTTCACTACGTCAGAACATTTAAAGACGCACCAGCGTGTTCATACAGGAGAGAAGCCATACCACTGTGACCAGTGTGGAAAGAACTTCACTGAATCAGGAAAGTTAAAGATACACCAGCGTTTTCATACAGGAGAAAAGCCATACCACTGTGACCAGTGTGAAAAGAACTTCACTACGTCAGGAGAGTTAAAGATACACCAGCGTGTTCATACAGGAGAGAAGCCATACCACTGTGTCCAGTGTGGAAAGAACTTCACTACGTCAGGAGAGTTAAAGATACACCAGCGTGTTCATACAGGAGAGAAGCCATACCACTGTGACCAGTGTGGAAAGAACTTCATTACGTCAGGAAATTTAAAGAAACACCAGTATGTTCATACAGGAGAGAAGCCATACCACTGTGTCCAATGTGGAAGGAACTTCACTGGGTCAGGAGATTTAAAGATACACCAGCGTGTTCATACAGGAGAGAAGCCATACCACTGTGGCCTGTGTGGAAAGAACTTCACTCGGTCAAGAAGCTTAAAGACACACCAGCATGTTCATACAGGAGAGAAGCCATAGCTATAGCCTTAGGCCTGGATTACACTACTGCGTTTTTCTGAGTTTTCGCCTGCCTTAGCGCCTAGCAATTACAATACCGAGGCCAAAATGAGGCTCGAACCCGGAGGCAGATCGATATGTCCGGGGCTACGTTTTGGTGCTTGAAATCCGGCGATGCATTCTAGTGTAATAGGCGGATCTGGAGGTCTTTGGAAAAAAACTATAGGAATAGGGCTACACTGTAACGCTGTATTCACTTCACCTTATAACAATCAAACAGATGATTTACGAGTTTGAGCTACATACTGGACTGACCCCCCCCTCAATATCCAACCCTGAACTGACCCCTCCTCAGTATCCAACCCTGGACTGACCCCACCTCAGTATCTAACCCTGGACTGACCCCACCTCAGTATCCAACCCTGGACTGACCCCACCTCAGTATCCAACCCTGGACTGACCCCACCTCAGTGTCTCTGCATGCCTCTTCCATTGCTCCCAGGGAGAGTCATGCAGGTGTCTGGTTGGTGTTCATAGACCTTTGTTGACTTTCATTGTCTTTTATTATTGTCATTATTAAGCTCTGCGTTGTTTTGATTACAATAAAAGACGGCCCCAGATCTCACACAATACCACACAGTCCAGTGTCCCTTCTTTAGGTGTATTCCAAATGAATCTCTCCAACACAGGATTTGAGCGACATCAAAAGCTGTTTATTACAGAAGGTTTAACATACAAAAGAAAGACGATGGCATATAGTCTAATGTACAGCTGACCTGTCTGTATGCTGTCTGGACTCAAATCAAATCATCTGAGCTCGAGCACGGTTCTTATGTGGTCTCTTCTCCGATAAGACTGTCTTTCTGGTCTCTTCTGTGGCCTTGTTTTGTCAAGTCAACCTACGCCGCCTTGGCCAGCCATGGAATGGCTACAGCCATACTCAGAGGTCAATCATTATAATTAGGAACAGCTAACAGGATCAGATTAAACCAATATTTCTCTGAAAATCAACCAATATTCAACACCTTCCAACACCAAAGTGAAAATAATTCCTCAATGGGACTGAGGAATGGGGAGTAAGGGGGTAACGGTGTATCCACCTGTGAAGTTATGTATGGTGGTTGGTGAACCAGTCCCAGACCAGAGCAGCCCGGTGGAAACTAACATTATCCCACATGACAACAAACCTGGGCTGCTCTGCTCCATCCTGTACAACTGCATTATATAGAGCACCAGATATGTCATTGTGAGTGGAGTGCACTTCTAAAGCATAGAGCGCTTTACAATATCTTCTCTCATTCACTCACCAATGGTGGCCAGCTGGTGTTAGCCTGCTCTTTGGGATAAATTAGTGTCTTACTCAAGAACACGTCAACGAAGCAGAGGAGATAGCTGGAATTGAACTGGAGGCTCCCAGACGGCTACTCTACCTCCTGAGCTGCTGCCGCCCCCTCAGAACGTGATCATGTGTGCAGTACTGGATGGACCTAGGGTGGCATGGTGATGGAGAACTCCTTGCAGATGTAGGAACCTCTTGAAAATGTTTTCAGCCCTCAAAGGCCATCTAGGTTTTTGCAGGGTGATAATCAATCTAGTAATTATATTCTGTAAACTAAGGCATGTTTTAATTATTTTATTGTGAGCTCACAAGGTATGTCTGATCTCCAGAGAAGGGATATCAAGAGTACAAATGTGTGGTCAGAAAACAATGAGTCTCATACTTCAGCCAAAATGACCTCATCTTAAGACCTCCTCCTTATCTCTCTGGGCTAGTGGAAAGGGCTCTCCCCCTCCCCCAACTTAACATTCTTGAGGCTCACAGACCTGCTTCCACACACCACAAAACACTGATTCTTCTTCCAGGAACACAAGGTGATATTTCCCCCACGCTGCCCAGGGACATTCACAACAGCTCTTTGTCCTGTAACATCTGGGCCCTGACGCCTGGTTTTAGATAGATTGAATCCAGCTTCATCAATGAAAATGAACTCATGAGCTGCGCCAAATGTCACCAATAGGCCGTTCACACCTCTCATATTGAAATGAATGGAATGCACAAGAACAAGAGCCCTGGATCAGGTCCAAATCCAGCCAGTTTGCTAATAACACCACCAGTTAACATTAGCTAGCCAACATCAGATAGAAATCTAACCAGGTAGATATGAATAGGCTACTGCAGGATCTTAACTAGTCTAACGTTAGAAGACCATAAACGCAAATGAAAACGTATCATGGATCCTTTTACCCGCCCCAAGACCTCATTGTACCATACTTTGGAAAATAAGTACCCTAACACACCCTATAGAACATGTAATCCATGGGCTGCAGGCAGGGTTGAAAATTAACACCCGCCACCCGCCAATGGCGGGTAAAATTTCCATTTGGCGACTAAATTTCGGAGGCTATCCGCCACGCTGGCGGGTAAATGTTTGTACCAATAGAGTCATGTAATAAAGTATGCGTGCGATGTCGCCACATCCATGCCATAGACCGGCGTTCTGTTTGTTGTGTGTTGCTCCCCCGCTGCACCAAATAAAGTTTTCAGTCACATGACTGTTGCGGAGCCTCGCGCACTAGGAGAGACTGGTGACGCGTGGCTACTCGCGCACAGAAAATCGTTCACATTTACCTCAGAGGACGCGCGCTTCTACAGTCAACACCTACAGTAGATGTGTACCATCCTGTCTCTGGGCTTCCATAGCATACCAAGCCACTGTTTCTCAGAAGGGATGTCTTTGATCGCTTGTCATGTAGCTTATAAACTCTGAAGACGGTACTGGTTCCTCCTTGACTGACTTCACTGGTCATCCAGCCGTAGGCCTAGTTTTAGGTATGGACGCTATGGACATGTCCATACCAAAGCCACGGGAACACGAATTGTCCCTACCAAAAATAATACAGAGTGAAAACTGTAGTTTTTAATTACCATTCACAACTTGCGAAAGCAAAACGGTTGGGAATTAAGGCCTGGTTGACAGCTGCGTTCAGCAAGCTATCCAATCAACAATGTTCAGTAGCCTACTTCCTCCCTCCCTCCCTCAACAATGTACAGTAGCCTACTTCCCCCCCTCCCCCCCTCAACAATGTACAGTAGCCTACTTCCCTCCCTCCCTCCCTCAACAATGTACAGTAGCCTACTTCCCCCCTCCCTCCCTCAACAATGTACAGTAGCCTACTTCCCTCCTCCCTCCCTCAACAATGTACAGTAGCCTACTTCCCCCCTCCCTCCCTCAACAATGTACAGTAGCCTACTTCCCCCCTCCCTCCCTCAACAATGTACAGTAGCCTACTTCCCCCCTCCCTCCCTCAACAATGTACAGTAGCCTACTTCCCCCCTCCCTCCCTCTGTGACCCAGCGAGGGCCTCGCGAGCTCAGCAGCTCACAGCACATCGAGCATCGACTGTCGGCAACAGCGGGAATTTTGATTAAGCAGAAGTAAGATTGAAGTTATTCAACACTAGGGAATACAATATGTTGACCGACAATTATTTTTCTGTACAGAGTTGTATCAATGATAATAGTTTAGTTTGCGTCCTACTAAATGCCTGTAAACTGTAATGTTCGTGCTGGTGGTGCAGCTCAGAGCTGTACGTATTAGCTATAACGTTAGGTCTCGTAAACGTTTGCTGAGGCAGAGATAAGGTGCTGTAATGTTGTCATAACAGTTGTCTTTAGCTAGTAATAAATCAGTTTTGGTATAACCAAACCAAAGCTCAGGTTTAACTTTACATGATGACAGGCTGTGAATATGTTACAGTATATGTATTTTGTTCATAAACACATAAAGACCATGAGGTGAAGGCTTGGATCATTTATATCTCATATTTGTGTAGGGTTAGCTAGTTATGGATAATTCTACACCGTGGAAGTGAATGGAAATGAATATTTGAATTTCTATGAATTGCAATGTTTCTAGGCATCGAATTAAACTACTGAAGTAAACTGAACCACCCAACAGAGGGAGGAGCTGCTTACTGGGTTCCTTAGCGAATTACGCTGCCACCACCTTTTTTTAACCGGTGAGGTCCGGCGTCAGGGGTCAGAACACACACCACACAGGCTTTAGAAAAAGGACATGCTTTATTAATTTATTTGCTCCAAAACGCCAACATCAGCATGCCTCGAGACGCTCCCCAACTCCCTTATAGCTGCCCCACCCCCAGGAGCTCCGGGCTTAAATTATGACACTGCACTCTCACTGCAAAATAATATAAACTGTACTGCAAAAGAATATAACTGCACTCTCACTGCAAACGAAACAACGTGTCAAACCAAAACTCCAAAACAACCGGCCTGCCACACCGGCCGAACACAACCATATAAGGGACTCTGCCCGGTAACCACGGCTCACACTGCCCACACAGGTGACTAGGACCCCTCGCCCCTGGTAAGCGGCTCCAGACTATAAGGTGGCAGGTTGCGCTGTGCGCCCCTGCTGACGTTTTTATTAAAACCCCTATAACCCTTTCCCCTAACACAAGACAAGACACAACATTAAACAGACTGTGGTTGCATTAAAATAACTTAACTCGCCAGGCGACGAGACCCCCCCCTGGGGTCTGAGCAGAAGCACCGTGCCGACCTGGCCCGTGTAGCGGAGAGCCTGTGGGGGATGTCGACCCGGTGTGCGAACTAGGGGCGCCCCTTGGCTATAGGAGCGCTCCCAACCAGTGGAGAGCGGCCAAATTGCACCTGCTAAAACCCGGCCCTATTGCTGTCTGGCCCTATCAGCCCAATTCTCCCCCTCTCTCGCTGTCTTCACCGCCGGCGGCTCTAAATCACCGCGAACGGCTCCCACCCCCCGATACCGGTGCGGACAATGCGGTTACAATTATCTGGTTCTATACATGTAGCCTATCTGTCCCGTCAGACCGCTAGCCGCTCTCCCAGAGACCCGCTCACCTCCCGGCTCTGTCTATTTATGCGTTACCAGAGTCTCGGACAGAGTCCATGCGCGGGCACAGGTGCGGTTCATCAGTCTAATTCGGGGAGCCTGAGCCTCCCCATTTAGGTTTACCACACTATTCCCTCCCCCAGGTGGAAAAGACTCGTCCTCGAGTCAGTTAGAATCCATGTGGTAGTCTCGAGCCCACACAGGCGGCCTCCTTTCCCGTGCTGAATACGCCCCCCGGCTGGCTGGTGCTCTTAAGAGTCCTCCCTCTGCCTGGGACAATGTTGCTCGCTGTTGACTGTCGGCACAATAAGATGGGTCCTCCCTCACACCAGAACCCGACGGCGGCTCTGGTTCCCCTTGTCGATTCTCCAGGGGGGCATGTGGAACGGATCCTTTCTCAGGAGCCGCTGCAGCTGTGGTCCGACACCCCCTCATTGTCTCGGCCCTTGCGGGCAGTCGTGGTCTGGTTGCCCCCGAACTCCCCAGGTCCGACGGCCGGAGGTGGTCCCCACTGGTCTCCAGGGGAACCTCTGCAGGGCGCTCGCTCTGGGATGGGCGAACTGGAACCCCATCTGGTCGTTCTTGTGACACTGGTGCATCTGCAAATGAGCACGGTACAAACGGTTTGAGTCTATTGAAATGTATAACTGTCTCTGACCCTCCCTCTAGTAGTGCTACACGATAGAGGACGTCTGACACACACTCCAAGACCCTAAACGGCCCCTTATAGCGCCTCTGTAATTTAGGGCAGATGCCCCGCCTCCTCGCCTTATTCCGAACCCACACCAGCTCCCCTACAGAGTAATATTGGGCCCTAGCACGAAAATCATACAACGCCTTCTGTCGCATGGAGGCCCTAGTCTGATGCCTCTTCACCGCCCCCACAACAGTGGATAGTGTATCCGCCAGTCTAGTTACATAGTCACTGGTCGAGACAAACTTATCCTTTTGAGCTACATCCAGCATAACATCAACCGGGAGGACTATTTCCTGCCCAAACAGGACCTTATAGGGTGTAAACCCAGTGCTAGCGTGTACACTACTCCTATAAGCCAACATAACGTACGGCAACAGGGCATCCCAATTCAGCTGGTTATCATCAATGAAGAGGGCTAACATAGACAACAGTGTACGGTTAAAGCGTTCTATCAATCCATCTGATTGAGGATGATAGGCAGACGTTCGGGTTTTGTGGATATTTAACAACCTACATAGCTCTTTGAAGAGGGTCGACTCAAAATTCCGCCCCTGATCAGAGTGTATACTACGAGGTGCCCCGAAACGACAGACCCACTCCTCCGCCAGGACCTTGGCAATGGAGTGGGCCTCCTGATTGGGGAGAGGGAACGCCTCCGTCCACTTGGAAAAATAATCACCAATCACTAGAATGTATTTATTTTTCCTTTGGGTTTCCGGTAGGGGACCTAGGATATCCAAAGCAATGCGTTCGTATGGCCGAGAACAGACAGACGTGTTCATGGGAGCACACGGGGCCCGCCCTGGTGCTTTCCGGGACGCACAATCTACGCACTCCCTGCACCATTTCTTTACGTCCCTAAACCACCCTGGCCAATAGAAACGGTCTTTCACTTTAGCCTGTAACTTCTGAATGCCTAGGTGGCCGCCGGTGGCCGTGCTGTGTAACATCGTCAATACTGAGGGCACCATTGTCTGAGGAAGGACCACTTGCATTACAGCTGCTGCATCAGAATGGGGGGGTGGAGAACGTACCAAGCGCTGACCTTGCACCCGCAGCTGATCCCATACGGGGGCATACTTGCGCAACTCTGGCTTGTTTGGCAACTCCCCCTGCCGGCTCTGCTTAGCTCTAATGAGTTGCCCAATCTCTGCGTCCCTTTGCTGTGCTTGGGCCAACTCATCATCACTGACCATATCTGATTCTAAGGCCCCAGGTTCCCCCGCCTCTCTTACTAGACGAACTGATGCGACTGGACACTGTTCCTCCATCTCAGGCGGAGACCCCGCAGAGGTAGCTCCTGCCCTTGCAGAGAAAGCCGGTAGACGGGAGAGCGCATCGGCATTAGTGTGCTGTTTCCCAGGACGGTGAACAATCCGATATTGAAAATTGGCCAGCTGTTCTACCCACCGGGCTAACTGCCCCTCTAAGCCTTGAAAGTTATGTAACCAACGCAAAGAATTGTGGTCGGTGCGTAAAACAAACTCTCTTCCTAGCAAATAGTGCTTAAAGAATTTTGTAAACGTCACCATACCCAACAGCTCTTTTTTTGTAGTGGCGTATTTGCGCTCCTCTTTGGTCAGTGCTCGACTAGCGTAAGCGATTACGCGCTCCGAACCCGCCTCCTCCTGAGACAATACTGCCCCGATCCCCACGTCACTTGCGTCCGTGTCTAAAATAAACTGCTTGGCCGGGTCGGGATAAGCTAGGATAGGGGCTGTAATCAGGCTATTTTTAAGCTTCATGAATGCTTGTTGGCAGTCTTCCCCCCAAGAAAAACGCTTTCCCTTCTCCGTTAGTTGATGCAGTGGGCGGGCTATGTCCGCAAAACCCTTAACAAAGCGTCTATAATAAGAGGCCAGCCCTACAAAGCTTCTAACCTCCGTCTGGGTTTTGGGTACCGGCCACCCACGGACCGACTCGATTTTAGCTGGATCAGCCCTTATGCCTTCCAAGGAGATAATATGACCCAGATATTTCACCTGGGTAGAAAACAGATTGCATTTGGATGGCTTGACTTTCAGGTTAGCTGCTCGTAACTTAGAGAGGACCTCATCTAACCGATGTAAATGTTCCTGGAAAGTCCGCCCAAATACAATAATATCATCTAAATATACCAGGCATGTAGTCCACTGTAAGTCTGCCAACACTAAATCCATTAACCTTTGGAACGTGCTTGGTGAGTTACATAGCCCAAAACTCAACACATTGAACTCAAACAGTCCCTGCCTTGTCGTAAACGCTGTCTTAGGTCGATCCTTGGGGTCCACCTCGACCTGCCAGTAGCCACTGGCTAGGTCAAGAGTGGAAAACAAGCGTGCGTTCGCTAGGCTATCGAGGGCGTCATCAATTCTGGGAAGGGGATACGCATCCTTTTCAGTCACATCATTAAGCTTCCTATAGTCTACACAAAAGCGCAGACTACCGTCCTTTTTCCTCACTGGGACCACAGGGGCGGCCCAGGGGCTACAGGAGGGGCGTATAATCCCATTCTCCTGCATCTGCTTTATATGGTCGGTGACCTCCTGCTGAAGGTGGAGGGGGACTCTACGCGGCGCCATTCTAATGGGTTTAGCATTCCCTGTATCTATCTGGTGCATGGTAAGGTGCGTCTTACCCAAATCAGTCTCACCAGTGCTAAAAACAGAGACATGACGTTGCAAGAGGCCCCGGACAGAATGGAGCTCGGCGGAAGAAAACCCTCTCTCTTCTAGCCCGAACTGAGTCACGAGTGCATCTATGGACCAAGCGGGCCTGCACCCCTCCTCTCGCCCAGCCTCTACTGCCTCTTGCCCTACGGTGATATCTGTGAACAGTGTGCCGATCTTCATGCCTCGTTTTAATGTAAGGGCATCTTCAGTTACATTGATAACTCTTACTGGCATAATCCCCTGGTTCACTTGGCATACCACACGAGCTACCAACACATCACAGTGTTTAGCTAGGGAGGCGGAGGGTTCCAGCATGCCTGCGGCGCACCCCCCCAGGAGGCCCTCCACCACCCCCGATATGATGACCTCGCAACGAGGGCCCACCACGGTGTCGGCATGCACCGTGACCACCTGAGGTTTGTTTATTGCTAGAGCAGAGATCAACGGCAGTTTCTTACCCATCAGGCAGCAACACTGTTTATCCAAATCAATTACTGCTCCAAACTTAGACAGAAAATCAAGACCCAGAAGTATGTCAGAGGTGGACACATCAGCCACCAAAAAGTCAGCAACAAGAGCTAGGGTATCGAATTGGCATATGGTCTGCCACCGACCCATTACACCCATGCCCCCCCCATTCGCAGCCGAGGCTTCGCCCAAATATTCCATTAACTCCACTCCCCCATTAGTCAACTGCAGCCACAATTGTTTGGGAATGATGGACACCTGTGCCCCAGTATCGACTAAGACATGGGAATCTAACCCACCTATTTTGGCACGGAGGTAGACCCCAGGCCCTTTCTGGTCATAGGAGGCCAATCCAGGAGGCTGAGGGGCGGGCATTTGGCCAGCTGTGCACGCCCCCGCTAGTTTCCCTGCAGATAGGGACAGTCTCGGCGTAAGTGCCGGTTGCAACCACATTCCCAACATACTTCCCCACGTCCGCGATAACCCCTATCGGTGCCCCCCCCACTCGGCCCCTGTTCTCTTGGGGCATTACTGCGCGCTGCATTGGCCTGGGAATTTACGGGTGTTTGTATAGACTGGACCGCCCGTTGTAGCACCTTGACTTCCTGCCTCAATCCCTCTACCACTCCCAGCAAAACCTCCATTTGTTTGTCATTAGATTTTTCTACCACGCCCCGCACCTGGGTATCTGGAGCCAGGTGTGTCTGCTCTAAGCTCCTAATGAGCTCGAGTTCCGAGGCGAGGTTGATGGCTTCTTCCAAGGTAGACGGTTTTGCGCTACGAAGATTGATACGTAGATCCCCTCTGCCTACATGTTCTATAAAGTGGTCTCGAGCGAAAAGCTCGCGAGTGACATTGTCTGCAGAGGGATATGCTTTAACTATCAGGCGACGTAACGCATTACCAAATTCCCTGATTGTTTCATTATGAAGCCGCCGCCGTGCTAGGAAGCTCGCTCGGTTCCAATCAGCGCTGTCACACGGTTCTAAGCATCTCCCCATAGCCCCTTTTAACTGTGCGTAATTTACACGAGACTCGACAGGAAGCCCACTATAAATATCTCGCGCCCTGCCGGATAACAGTAATGACATAAATTTCAATTTTAGCTCGTCATCCCAACCATTCACATCAGCCGCCATCTCGAATTGACCGACCCAGTCTGACCATTCCCGGTCAGTACCGGTAAAGGTCTGGGGCATGAACACCGGGCGCGCAGCAGCCATACCAGGTGCGTGATTACCGGCCGGGGGAGCCGTACTACTGCCTGGTGTGTTCTCAGCCTCTGACATAATTTAGTGATCCCACTTCTGACACCAGTGAAGTAAACTGAACCACCCAACAGAGGGAGGAGCTGCTTACTGGGTTCCTTAGCGAATTACGCTGCCACCACCTTTTTTTAACCGGTGAGGTCCGGCGTCAGGGGTCAGAACACACACCACACAGGCTTTAGAAAAAGGACATGCTTTATTAATTTATTTGCTCCAAAACGCCAACATCAGCATGCCTCGAGACGCTCCCCAACTCCCTTATAGCTGCCCCACCCCCAGGAGCTCCGGGCTTAAATTATGACACTGCACTCTCACTGCAAAATAATATAAACTGTACTGCAAAAGAATATAACTGCACTCTCACTGCAAACGAAACAACGTGTCAAACCAAAACTCCAAAACAACCGGCCTGCCACACCGGCCGAACACAACCATATAAGGGACTCTGCCCGGTAACCACGGCTCACACTGCCCACACAGGTGACTAGGACCCCTCGCCCCTGGTAAGCGGCTCCAGACTATAAGGTGGCAGGTTGCGCTGTGCGCCCCTGCTGACGTTTTTATTAAAACCCCTATAACCCTTTCCCCTAACACAAGACAAGACACAACATTAAACAGACTGTGGTTGCATTAAAATAACTTAACTCGCCAGGCGACGAGACCCCCCCCTGGGGTCTGAGCAGAAGCACCGTGCCGACCTGGCCCGTGTAGCGGAGAGCCTGTGGGGGATGTCGACCCGGTGTGCGAACTAGGGGCGCCCCTTGGCTATAGGAGCGCTCCCAACCAGTGGAGAGCGGCCAAATTGCACCTGCTAAAACCCGGCCCTATTGCTGTCTGGCCCTATCAGCCCAATTCTCCCCCTCTCTCGCTGTCTTCACCGCCGGCGGCTCTAAATCACCGCGAACGGCTCCCACCCCCCGATACCGGTGCGGACAATGCGGTTACAATTATCTGGTTCTATACATGTAGCCTATCTGTCCCGTCAGACCGCTAGCCGCTCTCCCAGAGACCCGCTCAGCTCCCGGCTCTGTCTATTTATGCGTTACCAGAGTCTCGGACAGAGTCCATGCGCGGGCACAGGTGCGGTTCATCAGTCTAATTCGGGGAGCCTGAGCCTCCCCGTTTAGGTTTACCACACTACTTTATTTGAAATTTTACTTTGGCCTCTTCCTTAAGCATGTATTCAACATAATACTATTATCTGAATGAAAAGTACTGAAACAGATGTATAATGTGACAAAAAAGGCAATTTATTATTTTGGCCGGTAAAAGATATACTTGGCCGGCGGATTTTTTCATCTACCAGTCCCCTTGGCAGGTGAGCCAAAAAGTTAATTTTCATCCCTGACTGTGCTCCTCCCCCTTGCACAACAGATACCCGAGTACTCCAGACACTACGTTCTTTAACAAGTTGTTGTCTTCAAGACCCTGCCATGGCCCTATCTCTAAGCACAGCTGATGCCAACTTTTCTGCACTGAAATCGATACATTTCAGTGCGCAACACCATGAACAATGAAAGACTGACTGATATCGGGGTGCTAAGTGCAGTGTTGCCAGCTCCTCTGTAAGGGAAGTAGCTGTTGGTTCTCCCAAAAGTAGCTAGAAGTAGTAATCAATTAATTTGCATAATATGCCATTCTGAAAGATGCAAAATGGATAGAAAAGGCTGATCAGGCAGTTTACAAACTAACCATTTAGTCCAGGGGCCTATCCAGATTCGGTACCACCTAGTGACCAAATAATATCGGTATTTTGTCTTCCTACATGTGTGTAGTTTATATTTTGGTATGATAGACGGCCTATCTACTGTGGTAGCTTGATGCTGGACCAAATACATTTTCTCAGCACCCCAGTACCCCACTTACAGTACAATAGGCACTAGCACTAAATGTTAAACATTAACTCCATCCATATGTTAAAAACGTACTTTATGGAACACTCAATGTATTTATTTACGAATATCAATGTTTAATCCAGTGGAATAAGGAGAAATGTGAACAGTACAGTAGCCAAAACACACTAACAGAAGCCCTATGAGGAATGTAACAAACTGGACCCACTGGTCCAAGCAGCAGTGGGAGGAGTTAAGGTTAGATATGATAAGTAATGATCATTAGATAAGCTATAATGTAGAGATAAGCAGTTCCTCATACCTAAAATGTCTTCATATCTTAAATATGTCATGAGACATTCCTAAACCCAAAGGCATGAAGCAGAAGTCAATTAAGGTCACAACAGGTGATCATCAGATTAAAAAGGACATGGAGAGGCTGGTGTTTCCATCTTCAGAAGTGTTCGTTTGAAAGTGAACCCACAGATAGATACAGTATCTCCAACATAATAAAGAGAACAGGTGAATAGAGTTAAAATGATTAATCAGGCCTAGGTCTGTGTTTCAGAAGAACATCTTCACTCTTCATAGTGTTTATAATCTGATAATCTGCATCCTCTGCTTGCAGTTTGAGGTCTCCTAGCTGAGCTCTGTGCAACACCGCCACTATGTGGTTGACTGCTATCATTGCATGTTGATGAAGGTCTTCGGGTGGCCAGTTAAATAGTGTTACAGAAACATGACAATAACTAGAATAGCGCTCAGAGAGCACAGACCTCTGCCTGTGATGCATTTCGTCAGCATGTACAGTTCTTTTTTAGTTTAGCAGTTCTATATGGCCAACTTGAAAATGCATGTTGCAGATGAAATATTGATCACCTTGATGAAGCTGAATCTGTTGCAGTGTGAGACCAAGCTGATCAGGGTGCTGTTCTGGGTTTAAAATGACCCGCCATAGGAATTGAATGGGTAAAATGACCCGCTATAGGAAATTAATGGGTAAGACAATATTATGTTCATCCAGCAGATGGAAAACATCCCCATACACACCCACAGCCACAACTCACCTGGGTTACCCGGGTTCTAGGTCTAAAATGAGCCCCCGTTTTATAGTGTTCAAGGCCAAAATTGACTGATCTGTTTTAACTGCTCTTATATGAACACAAAACCCATAAATCCCCAAATGAATGTGAACCACCTGAAGCATTCAGGTCAATACCCTTCTCTTAGTGTACACCACATGCTCCCCCACACGTCCATAGTGTGAAACCACTTGGATACTGAAAGTGTAGAGCCATTACCAGTCAATACAAAGTTATTCTAAGTGATCATCTTTATCCTATTAATGAAACATATCCAGATGAAAATGATTAATTTCAAAACAGCAATACACCCATCCACAAAACACAAAATCAGTGAATGTTTTGATTTGTATGAACATGATGTCAATATGTTGTAGCCTTCCAATTAATCCACTTAAAACCTAGCTAGTGTTGTGTTCGGCTGCTAACACTTAATAATGGAACCGGACAACAGTGTGCATACGGCTATACTTTTATTCACAGCTCCCATTACAGGCGGCCATCACTCTCGCTGGCTCCCGCATCACTGCCTCGATCAACCTTGACGTCCGTGACGTCATCACGTATGACACATCTCTCCTGTCAAGAACTATGTTTACAGTGTCTGGAAACATAAACAATTTCTCTTAAACGCCAAACAGTGTTTCAGCTTTAACCCTCAATTAACAGTTTCAGAGCCTGTAACAATTACAACTGTAGAGAATAAAATAATAACATAACATGACAAACCAAAACAAACTCTTGTTACTGTCCCATCACCTCATATCACCAAGCTCCCATCACCTCATTACTGCCCCATCACATTTCCTCAATGAGTCTCTTTGGCGCTTTGGTCTGTCTACCCAACCTCCTCTCTATGTCAATGTGTTCACCACACTCACGTATGGGCGTGTCACACACCGGTGACCCTGCACTAGCGCCCTCTGCATTTGTGTCTTCAGTACTGTCTTAATTTTTAGGTACCTTGAGTAAGTGTCTGCGATTTCGCCTGTATGTTACCCCCTCGCGCGTGTGATTAGGTAGTCCACTGCTATGGACGGTTCTACGTCTCAGACTGTCCTCTCCAGGGTTCTACTGTTCTCTACAGGGCTGTAGACTGTTCTCCAGGGTTCTACTGTTCTCTACAGGGCTGTAGACTGTTCTCCAGGGTTCTACTGTTCTCTACAGGGCTGTAGACTGTTCTCCAGGGTTCTACTGTTCTCTACAGGGCTGTAGACTGTTCTCCAGGGTTGTAGACTGTCCTCTCCAGGGTTCTAGACCCTTAAGATATTTGATTGTCAGATTTTCTGTTGCAATATGTGAGATTCACCCCTTTTCTCTTCACCAAATGCCAATTGAATTAAAAATATATTTCTGTATATGCACTGTGATGCATCCTATATAGTTTCTGGTTGATTGGGGACAGTGTTGTGTGGACATCAGACAAGAAAACATGCATAAACCTTTTTCTTTTACATAGGCAAAAATTGGAAATTGGTATATTTGTCACATACCTTCCATCTGCATTTTTCATTACTTTCCACCACTGGGATTTTGGGGGACTAACTGATATGTTATAAAGAACATATGTATGACACTAAAACAGTTGATATAATTTCTGTTGCAATTTGTTCAAGGTTATGTCATAAAATGCCTGGACTATAGGGGCAGGGGAGCATCACTACTGATCCATAGCCAGGACTGTGATGTCCTCAGTGGAGGTCCCAAGTCAGTCTTCCAGTCATTCAGCCAGCCTGTCAGTAGATGTGCTTGCTCTACTTGTATTGATTTGTTCATACACTAGTATTCCAGCACAGGTTATGTTCTTGAATGCTTCTGGTGACTAGCAGTTCTCTTAGCAACCTAATTTAATCCCTATCACCATTTTCCGATCAACATAGGGGAAACATATGGCTGAGAGATGTGTGGAGGAAAATCAACAGCACCCCACACACACACACTTACATAATCAACCAAGCAAGTTCTACCTTTCTATACCACAAATATAAGTTTGAGAACCTAGGATACATACAGCCCGCCTAAGGGGGTTCTAATGTACTGACCTCCCGGCACAGGCCTGACCCTGCTGGCAAGCTGCCTTGGTCCTAGCCAAGGAACAAGCGTTTCAGCTTCTGCTCACCTGTATGCAGCTTATACCATGCTGACTGGCCTGGACTAGTCACCATATCCACAGTCTAGCCAAGTCAGAGATACCCTTGTGCATTTTACAAAACAAGCATCATACAATTAAGGTTCATTTGTGCAGCATGTGTGCTGTAAGTGTAAAGACAAGATACAGATAATTTTATCCAGGTTTTATTGAATAGCTTGTAGACCACACTGAAACACTGGGCTGACAGTTCAGTTGTACAAGGCGGACCTGGGAGACCATTCAGGACACCTTGTTTGGGTCGAGGCTCTGCTTAGTCTACTGGCCCAGGTGAACCATCAAACGATGTACTGACGCTGAGAATGGAGACACACGACACAGCTGGCCGACACTTCCTGCACTCTAAGAGGTTAGGGTTAGGGCTAGACTGAATGTAGGTTGGCATAAAATAATACATATTTATTTTTAAATGGATGGAAAGATGCTGCCCATGCCTAGATCTTTATGTCTATTCAGCATATCTGTTCTCACCCACTGAGGTCCCATCACCAAACGTGAAGCCTCGGATACAATAATAAAACAGGGGCAAACAATGAAAGATAGAGATGGACAGACAGACATGTAGACAGATAGGTTAAACAATTAGGTTAAAAAATTAGATTAGAACTCAGTGTTGTGATCAGACGGTACAACCAAAATGTCACCACAGTGTAGTGATGCAGACAGAGTTATGAACACCTGCTCCTTGATTAGAAGGAGGTTATCATCTGCCCTCTGAAACATTCAGGACCAGGGCCGTACGCAGGATTTTTGTAATACTGAGGTCATTTAGTTGTGGTGCTTCAATCTGGTGCACTTTGAGAGCAAAATGAAGAGGCTAGATCTATTAAGAACAACACGTATCATATTGGATTAATATAATCTTTAACTGAGAGCAGTGGAGGTCATCCAGAGAGGACACAACTTAAGTGAATGTTGATGAGAACACACCATCTATTAGAAACATGAGACTAGCTCCTCCTGTCACCTCTCTCCCAGCCTGGCCTCCTCCACTCTGATGTCCATGCTGGTCTCCTTCTGTCACCTCTGCTCCTGTCTTTTGTCCATGCTGGTCTCCTTCTGTCACCTCTGCTCCTGTCTCTTGTCCATGTTGGTCTCCTCCTGTACTGACGCTGAGAATGGAGACACACACGCATGACACAGCTGGCCGACACTTCCTGCACTCTAAGAGGTTAGGGTTAGGGCTAGACAATGTAGGTTGGAATAAAATAATACATATTTATTTTTAAATGGATGGAAAGATGCTGCCCATGCCTAGATCTTTATGTCTATTCAGCATTTCTGTTCTCACCCACTGAGGTCCCATCACCAAACGTGAAGCCTCGGATACAATAATAAAACAGGGGCAGACAATGAAAGATAGAGATGGACAGACAGATAGATATGTAGACAGATAGGTTAAAAAATTAGATTAGAACTCTTAGTGTTGTTATCAGACGGTACAACCAAAATGTCACCACAGTGTAGTGATGCAGACAGAGTTATGAACACCTGCTCCTTGCTTAGAAGGAGGTTATCATCTGCCCTCTGAAACATTCAGGACCAGGGCCGTACGCAGGATTTTTGTAATACTGAGGTCATTTAGTTGTGGTGCTTCAATCTGGTGCACTTTGAGAGCAAAATGAAGAGGCTAGATCTATTAAGAACAACACGTATCATATTGGATTAATATCATCTTTAACTGAGAGCAGTGGAGGTCATCCAGAGAGGACACAACTTAAGTGAATGTTGATGAGAACACACCATCTATTAGAAACATGAGACTAGCTCCTCCTGTCACCTCTCTCCCAGCCTGGCCTCCTCCACTCTGATGTCCATGCTGGTCTCCTCCTGTCACCTCTCCCCCACTCTCTTGTCCATGTTGGTCTCCTCCTGTCACCTCTCCTCCACTGTGGTGTCCATGTTGGTCTCCTCCTGTCACTTCTCCTCCTGTCTTTTGTCCATGTTGGTCTCCTCCTGTCACCTCTCCTCCACTCTGATGTCCATGTTGGTCTCCTCCTGTCACCTCTCCTCCTGTCTTTTGTCCATGCTGGTCTCCTCCTGTCACCTCTCCTCCACTGTGGTGTCCATTTTCATCTCCTGTCCACAAATTAACAAAACATAAACATAAAATATAAACACACACACCCACACCCACCCAACCATCCACATTATTTTTTAAACTTGCCAGGATCTAATTAATGTAGTGTCTCTTTGGCTAACATCAGGTATCTCACCTCTCATCTCTATGTCCTCTCCTCCTGTCCCCTCTCTTCCACTCTCTTGTACCTCTTGGTTTCCTGTCAACAAATTATATATTTTAAACAGAACATAATCATGCATACTGTGTATATGTATACACACCTACCTGTCTATTTATCTATATAAGCGGCACACCTGAATAACTTCCATCCAATGGTATAGGACAGGAAATAAGGATGCCTGTAGAATTTCAGGAAGTAGTGAAGCTTGTGCAAAGAGCCTAATTGCTTGGCAACACCAAACGCCCAGTGTTTACATAAGAAAATAAATATGTTAGATTTATTTGTAGAAGCACTGCTCTGTTTGTGCATGTGCGCAGGTACACCGCTTTGCTAATGTTAACTTGGGTCAAGAATAGCCTACACCTAGCTAGCCACGTTGTGACGGCTAGGATCATGGATGTATTCACTAACTAGCTATTTATCTAACGAGGCATCTCAGCATCTTCGTCTACGTTCTTAAATGTGAGCATTTAGGCGCTGTCAATATTATAACTAATTGAAAATACGTTAAAATAACTGCTTATTGTTATGTTACTTGTGTCAATCTCCCTTACCTCGAAAGACGTCCAATATGTTCGCTTGATCGTCCGCAGCTGACACTTATTAATGACAAATGAGCTTTGCGTCTCACACCCCTTCTCCTAAGAGAAAGAAGATTCGCCAAATAAAAAGTGATTCAACCGTTTCAGGCGAAATGAGTTTTTGATTGACAAGACGATTGTCAGCCTCTGATTGGCCAAAGTAGAAATTGATTGACAGTTGACCCGCCCCCTCGATGTCTCCGGGCCTGCAGAGTCTGAACAGTGAAACGCGTCATTGTTCCCGGCTTTCACCGATTGGTTAAGAGCATTGAAAAGACTAGCAGTCACGACCAAAAGTGTATATAACTTGTGTTCGTAATTTGTGTCTCTCTCTACCTTGGAAACTTTTAACAGTTGAACATTGTTTATCACGCCTGTAAAGATTCCCTATTGCAAAGATTTTTTTATCCATCTGAAGAAAACAAGAGACAAGCTCTTTATTCTTTTTGAGTAAACAAACGTTTCCATCACAACCTACTCACTAGCCTTTCACTGTAGGCTACGACAATCCTCAATTCGGTAAGTTGTATGTTATTTTTTATTTTTGAAAGAGTAGAGCGAAGCCGTTTGGGGCTTCGGTTTAGGAAGTGAACTTCGAATGAACAAGGGAGGGTTAGACGACTGTTTTTGAATTTGAGTCCAGGAGAGGGTTACTGCTCTTTTTAATTTGAGTCCAGGAGAGGGTTACTGTTCTTTTTAATTTGAGTCCAGGGGAGGGTCATATAGCTACACATTTGAATCGAAAACAGAATAGTTTATTCATCTTTTCGGAATTCAGCAAGCTGTTTTGTATGACCATGTTGAGAGGGAAGCGCGTGAAGCGAACATACCGACATGCGGTCTGTTTTCAGTGAATTTCTCTGTTGCTGGTCGTTGCTGCGTGCGTTCACTTCTTTTATTCTCTGGTGATATTAAGTGGAGATCATGGCCGTATTTAGACCTGGGCCGCGTTTCCCAGAGGCATCGTTAAGGCATCGTAGCGCTACGTGCTTCTTAAGAACGTCGTTAGGTCCACATCTAGGTGGTGATTCGTTTCCCAGAGCCTTCTTAGCCAAGGTATACCACAGCCAAGGGATACGTTACGAAGGGCGGTCTGACCCCATCGTTAGCTGTCGATGCGCTCCGTTCATCCCGTTATAGTTTTAGCTCGATTAGAGCAAAATTACACTTTTAAAAAGGAGAGTTGCAATACAGCGCACATCTATCTATCCTACCTGCGCGATTCACATCATTAGTGTACACAACATACAATTAACTTGAATGATGAACATAATGTCATGGAGCCTACACAACACATCATGGGAATGTTGTTTTTAAAACTTTTATTGAGCCAAGCAACATATACGGACTATCCATAGCCTAATATAATCCACTTTGTGAACAACAACAACATTTTCTTATGTAAAGGGATAATTTGATGACATGACTTTTCTGGCTGTCTTTATATATTGTCAGACAGATATCCTGGCGAATTGATTAATCCAATGAGGCCATCTAGATGAATAGTCAAATATCCTCACACACGCTCCAGAATATTGTAGAAAGCCTTCCCAGAACAGTGGAGGCTGTTATAGCTGCACAGGGGGGACCAACTCCATATGATGCCTATTCATTTAGAATGGGATGTCATGAAAGTTGTAATGTGTAGGTGGCCCAATACTGTTGTCCTTATAGTGAACTTTGCTAACAGATTCACAGTATTTAGTGATCTTACAAATGCTGTTTGTTATATTGTGTGCCTTCTTCAAAACCTCTACTGTTGTAATGTGGCAAGAAACAACAAATATACAGGATAAAGGGAACTTGTTTAATATTGGTTGGGAAAAAACATGGGCAGGTTTGTTCTTCAGACTTTTGTCCTGTAACAGGCTGTCTTTTTCCAGGGTGGGGTTGTTAGACCCATGCCCAACCCCCAACCTGGAGGGCCAGTTGTTGCTTTTCGTCTGGCCTCTACCCTGAACCTGCCCGGCATGGTTGAACCTGCTGGGGGGTGACCCCCCACCAATATAGCCTTCATGGTCATGGAGGCACGCAAGCCTTCCCACCACGACAAGGTAGCAACACGTAGGAAGGATGAGTGGTGTTGTGAGTGTATGTAGTGTGTGCGCGCAGTGTACAGTGGTGTGTGTGCAGTGTGTGGTAAGTGTGTGTGGTGAGTGTGTGCAGTGTGTGGTAAGTGTGTGGTAAGTATGTAGTGTGTGTGGTGAGTGTGTGCAGTGTGTGGTAAGTGTGTGTGTGGTGAGTGTGTGCAGTGTGTGGTGAGTGTGTGCAGTGTGTCTCTGGCATCTGCATCATCTGCAAGGGAGGAAAATTAAATTAGCGACATTGAATGGAATGCATGCAGTGTGGGAATAGACAGAGTATACAAAATACACACTTAGCCTACCTGGAGTTGGCAGAATGATGGGCACTGATATGGAGGGCCACACAAACTGCCTCCGCTAGGGCCTGCTGCTTGTTCTGCAGGTCCAGCCTCTCACGCTGCACAGCCAGCCTCTGCCTCCCCACCTCCAGGAGCTCCTCGCTGCAGTCGCACCTCGCATCCGTGGTGTTCAGCTGCCTCTCACGGGGCGGGGGGGGACGTCATGGGGTGTGTGGGGGGTGGGGGGAGAGCGTGTCGACTAGGGTTGTCACGATACCAAATTTCTGTTTCGATACCGATACCAATATGTATTTCGATACTTTTCGATACTTTTCGATACTTTTTGTAAAAAGGTGGAACACTCTCAAATGTCAACATTTTCCTTTATTTTAAACCAGACTTTGGGAACAATAACAACGATGAATAAAATAAATAATTGGCATGGGATATTAAAATTTTCAAACCTTTAAAACAGTGAGAACAAGTAAAATAAAGCAATGCCATTCAAATTAAAGTCACCATGTAAAATAAAATACTGTAGCAGCAAAAACTCCTCCTAGGGTGGCTGGCGGGCTATCACTGTTTTTCTTTTTTCAGGTTCCTAGCCAAGAAAACAAGAATGTCTACATTTTCCTCGGTCAGTCTAGAACGCCTTGGACTGCAGATATTCCCAGATGTGCTGAAGACACGTTCAGATGCACAGCTTGATGCTGGAATACACAGATACTGTCTTGCAAACTGAGCTAAGATGGGCAGCTCTACCTGGTGTTGCTTCCACCATACCAGGGGGTCCTCTGCAGGGCTGATTTCTCTTAATTGTCTATAATCAGTCATCTCTCCTTCTAGTTTATCACTGGGTGTTGTCATGGGTGTGGCAGAATCCTGTCTAGTATCTGCCCCCTTCTTTTCTGAGGTGATACTGCAGAGCAAACTCTTTAGGTCACTTCTCTTCTTCTTTGATGTAGATGCTCCTGCTGCGTCATCCACTGACTCGTCTTGTTTCTGGCTGGGCTCCCTAGGAAGATGAACTGTGTCAACTTTTAGGAGAAGTTCTCTCTTAACTTCTTCTTCCATAGTAACAAACATATTTTTAAATCTTGGATCTAGGAATGTGGCGATGTTTAGTGTCATCTTCAGATTGTACTCATCATATCTCTTTTCAAAGTCTTCTTTACTATTGTGCTTCATTTCCCGCGTCAGTGGACTGTCACCTTCCTCATCTTCCAGGCAGGCTCTTATCTTCCATATGAGTGGCAGGACTGATGAGAGAGTTGCTTCTTTCTCTCCACTTAGGGCATCTGTGAATTCACTGAGTGGAGCCAAGACATCCCTTACCGTTTCCAGAGTTGTCATGTCTGAGTCTTTGGGCATCAGGTGCCACTTCTTTCTATCATCCGCCAGAACTGCAGAGACGGCTTGTTGCTGCTCACAGAATCGTTCCACCATGTCATAGGTGGAACCCCAGCGGGTGGGCTCATCAAGAATTAGTTTATGCTGTGGTAGCTTTAAAGAGGCCTGTTTCTCTTTCAGCATTCTTGTCATCTTATTGGACCTGGAGAAGGCAGAGATGGTCTTCCGGAGTCGGGACAGAGAGCTAGCCACGCGATCTGTCGCTATGGCTTTCTTGACAGCCAAATCCAGGTTGTGGCCAAAGCAGGGTATCCAGCTGAAGTCAGCAAACGCCTTGGGTTATTAGAAGCATTATCTGTTGTGATACCAGACATTTTGGTCATATCCAACCCCCATGACTCTGTTACAATATCTTCCAGGGCTTCCTTCAGACTTTCAGCTGTGTGGTCAGACTGCAATGCAGAGCATCCTAGGCACCAGGACTCCATTTTCCAGGCTTCTGTAATATACTGGAGTGTTACAGCCATGTATGCACTTGCAGTTCTGCTCGTCCAGAGGTCTGTAGTGCAGGCAAAGAAAGGCTTTGCTGCTAGCTGTGCACTGATCATAGACCTTGTCTCGTCATATATCTTGGGAATTTCATTATACATGAAAAAATTCCTTGACGGGAGGTCATACTTTTTGTCCAAATTATGTACAAGGTTTCTGAACCCAGCTTTCTCTACTGAATATATTGGCACTTGATCCATACAGATATACTCTGCAACTGCCCTGTTGAGCCTTTTAGCATCTTTGCTGTCCTTTGGGTACTTAATATGCTGTTGAAAGACATCTTGGAGAGTAGGTTGCTTCTGAGTGGGTGGTGTCACCCTCTCTGAGCTGGCAGCACTAGACTTCTGTAATTGGGGGAGGGAGGGGGTACAGTATTTTAATTAACATGGTCATTTTAATTTGTATGCCATTGCTTCATTTTACTTGTTTCATTGTTCAAAAGGTTTGTGTTTTGAAACTATAGGCCACATTAAACGGAAAAGAAAGACATTAAATGGAATAGAAAAATAAATTGAGGCTCATTCTATCATCTACAGGACTGTCTCAGAAAATTAGAATATTGTGATTTTCTGTAATGCAATTACAAAAACAAAAATGTCATACATTCTGGATTCATTACAAATCAACTGAAATATTGCAAGCCTTTTATTATTTTAATATTGCTGATCATGGCTTACAGCTTAAGAAAGGATCAGAAAATTAGAATATTCTGGGAATCTTAATCTTAAACTGTAAGCTATAATCAGCAATATTAAAATAATAAAAGGCTTGCAATATTTCAGTTGATTTGTAATGAATCCAGAATATATGACATTTTTGTTTTTTTTAAATTGCATTACAGAAAATAAAGAACTTTATCACAATATTCTAATTTTCTGAGACAGTCCTGTAGGATAGGATTAGATATTGTAGGCTAATGGAATGTTTTACAAAAGTGTGTTTCAATATAATAATAATTGTTTCATATAATTAATTGCCTTAATGCTTTATAATATATATGAAACATTAAATAATATTAAAATACATAAAAATATATTAAAGTTATATTCTAGTCTGTGGAATTTATTTAAATATTTTAAGAATTTTTGTATTTTTTTTTAAATTGCATTGATTAACCATGGACATGTTTTAACTCTGTATGTAGGCTGCATTAGGTTTACTACGGGGCTGGGAGAGGCTCTGTACTTCTTTCATTGACATGACAGTGCAGTGAACTGGTGAACAAAGTTATCACCTGTCTTTCTTTATTGAAGTCGCGGAACAAGTCCGCGTGGTTGTCCTTCAAATGTTTCGATAAGTTCGAAGTGTTGCCTCCTTTAGCGAGGCACACTTTGGAGCAGCGCTTGCACTGCGGTGCATCTGGGTTCAGTGGCTCGCCCTTATCGTTGGGTTTGAACCCGAAATACTTCCATACCGTACTTCGGGCCCCCATTTTCTCCAAGAGTACGGGCTTTTCTTCAGTTGCCATCTCTCTGTATTGTCTTTTCAACCCGCTCTGTCTGTGTAATACGCGACTTCTCCTTTCTGTCTCTCCTCCTCCGCATGCGAGTGGGAGGGGGAGGCGGCTCTGCCTCTGCAACTACGTCACACTCGCTGAGCTCGCCGTGCTTAAAGAGACAGGCTCCAATTTACCAATTTGTCTGCATAGAAAAAATATATAAAAGTACCGTTTGTTTTTAAATGCTGGTATAGTACCGTTTTCAAAACTCTAGTACCGTGGTACTATACTGGTACCGGTATACCGTGCAACCCTAGTGTCGACGGGGTGGAGCGGTCTGACCGTGCTGGGGTCTCCTCTTCAGAGGACTGGGAGGCTTGGGGTGACTCAGCTGAGGGCTGGGAGGCTTGGGGTGATTCAGCTGAGGACTGGGAGGCTTGGGGTGACTCAGCTGAGGGCTGGGAGGCTTGGGGTGATTCAGCTGAGGACTGGGAGGCTTGGGGTGACTCAGCTGAGGGCTGGGAGGCTTGGGGTGACTCAGCTGAGGGCTGGGAGGCTTGGGGTGATTCAGCTGAGGACTGGGAGGCTTGGGGTGACTCAGCTGAGGGCTGGGAGGCTTGGGGTGATTCAGCTGAGGGCTGGATGTTGGAGGGGCCCTCTCCAGACTCCAAATCAAGGCCACCAGTGATGCCTTGGGAGGCTGTGAGGCCGATGATCGATAGGGCCTTCTCCTCCTCCGGGGTGAGGGAAGGCACGGTGCTCTGCCTCTCGGCGCACCTCAAGGTATACCTTGAGAAGCGTCGTAGCGCGGAGAAGTTCGGCGAATCTGGGAAACGCGGCCTCAGGTGGTGGATTGAATCATTGCTGATTGGGTTAAAGTGGGAACCGTAACAAAACGGTGCACACCGGTTTATAGATTGGCCCAGGTGCAGGCTGTGTCTATATGGTAGGCTATACCAGACTGCCCTCTAGTGGTGCCTACTGTACAGAATAAAATAACGTTATAACTATTATAATATTTGCTATGTGTAAAATAAGTATGAGTAGCCTACAGGTACATTGGAATTCTTGTAATCGCTTGTCCTTACAGTGTCAGTACAAACCAGTTCCTCAGTCCAGTCCTAGGTACTCCACTAGACGTAAAGGTTCCCAAACTGACAATTTACATTACTATCTGTAATCTATCAGTATCATCCTCATCTACTTACCCCATCCCTTCCCTACTTATCCCATCCGATGACTTTTTGTCCATGACATAGTCAGTGCAATTAAATAACATGGGTGTGTTATGTACATAGCTAGAATAAATAATCCTGGGGTTGAACTATGACCAAAAAACTAAACTGCTAAATCAATCCTCCTTCCATAGTAGCATAACTGTAGTCATGTTCATTTTGAATAAAAAATGGCATGAGTGCATGTATTTATATAATTAATTTATCGTTTAATACTACTGGTGGTGTGAGAGTGTGTGAGTGAGTCTGTAGTGGTGAGGGAGGGGTGAGGGGGGATTGGTTTGGCTACACCCTTCCATCCCCCAGTACAGACTGCCCTCTGGGGAGCTGAAGAAAGCAGTCAGCTTGTCAAGGAGGTGCCAGGTAGTATAGTCTGGTGAGGACTGCTTTACATTACAATCATTTAGCAGACACTTTTATCCAAAGCGACTAACAATAATTGCATTTAACGTAGGAAAAGCCAATGTACTACTACTTGCCAGAACTCACAAGTGCATCTTCTCTCTAAAACAAGTGACTAAGAGCATAATCTAGTGCTGGGCAATTCCATGTAAATGTCAACCTCATCATGAAAAAATAAAGTTATACTATACATAACAAAATCACTTTAAAATATATCATCAAGGTCTATATTTTGGTGTACTGAATTCATCTGATCAGATCATTTAAGAAATTGCATATTTCCACCCATTACAACAGGTATCAGAGTAATTAAAAAATAACATTTTCAGTTAACCTAATTGTATGAGTTGTTGAAAGGGCATAAGGGCCTATTTTTTCCACTCACACGGGTTCCACAGCCTCTCATGTGGAGATAAGGGGCTTGTAATGCAATATGTATAATATTGGGTCATTTGAGTTCATCCCTTTAACGGTTGAGCCATGTCAAGATGACGCGCTTTTACAGGACAGCCAATGTCACGTCCGTAACGTTTTTCAGCAAAAGTCGTTATAAAAAAATACATTTTACATGCAATATTGCCCAAACTTTCTGTGCAAAGCTAACTTTTACTGATGTCATATATGCATCATATAGTTGTTCGAATCTCTTTCTAAATGTGTATTTTCCGCGTTACGGATGTGACCGTTATGGACGTGACAAACCCCAACATTGCTGAGCGCAGCTTTCCCGTTAGAATCGCAAATAACTAAATTGCCAGTCCTGTTATAGCTTATTACACATTCTGGCTGGCATGCAGTCTCGACATCAGATAAATTATTATGATTTATTTCAAGTGAATGTCAAATTTGAGATCATTGTCTATCATGAAGCATTTCTTAGAAGAAATGTTACATTTAAGAATTCCAACCGCGATGTCCATGAAGCATTTAGAGAAGCTCCCGTTTACCAAAATGTAGGCTACGATTAATGGCTACGATTATAAGGTCCATTGCATTGTTAAAACCAGGCCAGGTACAGCCTGGCTTATGTGCGTGGCTGGCTTGTTTCTGTTCAGGACTGGTCGAACGGAACGGAAGCTAGTCATGCCACTGAAATAGCTGTGAATTGAAATGACATGAAATAATGTCTGATAAATTAAGATCTTGTCGCCTGGACACATCAGTTCCAATGCTTCCAATGCTAATCCAGCACAATAAGAGCAGGATAGCCAATTAGCTCATGAAATCGCAACAACTAGCAGCAGCTTCCATAACATTAATGGTAGCGGTCAGTAGGGCTGTCGCGGTGAAGAAATTTCCCCAGCGATACAAAAGTGTGGCTTTCAAAGGGTGGCTTTTTATGCGGTATTATTGCGCTATTTTTTTTTCTTCCCCCCTGTGCTTTATAAATGAGATTTTTATAGTGTGTGTACTGTAGCCTACCTCTTGTTTCAATACATTTTTATCAAACGAAAACATCGGCTACATTAAATAAATACTGTAGCAGTCAATCGGAATTTCATTACAGGAATGCAATGGTGCCCTATAACACAAACAGGCAATAGACAGAATACAAATTTAATAATAAAGCAAAATAAATAGGCTATAAAACAAATATGCTTCTTTTATGAAATGGTTACCAAAGAAAGACAAGATAAACTGTAAATTAAAGTAGGCTCTAAAAAATAGGAAAATCCGAACCATTTAGCCTATAATTAAACAATAGCCTAACAATAATACAATGAAAGACTTCTCTAAAGCACAACTTAACTTGTATGGTAGAGTGTAGGCCTACATGAGAAGGCACTGGCTATACTGACAGGGGTTTTCATGTCCTTGTTACACTGAAGGAACACCAACATATTTACTTTGTGTGGTTTCAGCGACGATCGGAGTGGGGTAACAATGTTACCGGCAGCACTAAAAACTCTCTCTGAAGATGTGCTCGTTGCACAAATGCACATATACTTGCGTGCGACTTTAGAGAGCAGGGGAAATCTAGCTTTGTTTTTGTGCCACCAGGCGAGGGGGATCCCCGTTGGGGTTGATGGGCTCCTCCTGCAGGTGTGAGTTCTGTGTCTGCTCAAGCTCTCTTGGGAATGCGCACGGGGGTGGTTGCGCGTGACTTCATCATGTCTCCAAGTGTCCTCCTCTTCTTTGCTGCAGGTGGCTCCTCTTGCGCCTCTTCCTCTCCAAGCGCTTTTATTATTATTATTTACATTTATGGGCCTGAGCCCAATTAAAACCTGACATTTTCTTTCTAAATTGGCTGTTTATAAGTAACTCATTCATTCCGAGTTGTTTGGATGACAGAACTATGCTACGTGCTAGATCTTCTTCCATATAGCCTTCCTCTCGTAATGGACTCGCAAAGTGTAGTAGGCCTACCTGCAGGTGCCATAGAAGGCATGCGAAAACCCTTACATTTCAAATAGTAGGCTAACCTTTGATTCACTGGTGATTAAAATCATAATTGACAAAAGGAATTAACAATCAGACTTCTGAAATACGTTATGAACCTAAATCTGTTCAGAATTATTACGCACGGAATCATAAATACCTCAACATGGATTGGAAGCGAAATTGCGTCTATTGGGCAAAAAAACAATATGCGTGTCCCATTTATTTTGTCACTCATCTACACAGCCTACTGACAAGTGTTAGGCCTGATTATAAATACATGCTTCGGAAATTGATTTACAAATGAAAATAAATGCTTTGGAAATTGATTAACAAATTTCGAATATCTGTCTCAACTCCGTGTAATGCTGAAGACACGGCCTGTCGGAATGGTGTGTTTGTTTAGGGTAGGCTAAGTGAGAAAAAAGTAAGTCCATACCTGATATTTATTTGACAGCTCTAATGGGAAAAGCCTCATGAAACATAAGAACAAAATGAAAAAACGTTAGTTACCGCGGTGATGCAGTCGTCTGAGGAGTAGCGCGTTTTGTTTCATAGTACCGTGGTCGTGCAATATTGTGGTAACCGCGACAGCCCTAGCGGCCAGTGGCTAAAGCAGTTACACTGATGATTCCTGTAACGTTAGCTATTTTGCTGCAATTGGTTGAACTTATGTTTCTGGACAAAGGTAAGAGATAAAAAGATTGGAGTGAAAAGATGAACGTGTGGAGGTTTGGGGTATAGTCCCATAAAGTCATCCCCACCAGGGCCTTGAACCCCTGTCTCCCGGGTGGGAGTCCTATGCTTTCACCGCTACTCTACTTGTGCAGTGGAGATCGGCAGGTTGATTTTGGTGTCCTTCTTTATTTTGGTGTGCTGGGACTACTGCCTCTTGTGGTGCCAACAGAGAAATGCAGGTCAACATTGACCGGAGGGAGGGAGGTAGGGATAACCAGACAAACGCTATTCTAGGTGTGCTGGCTTACAGCCATGCACAAAAACACACTGCCTTTTGTGGTAGCAACACAGAACTGCAGGTCAACAACCCGACGGAGGGAGTGACAACCGGACATTTGCTATCTTTGGTGCGTTGCCACGCACAACAATGCATTTAGACACAATCCCCTCAATAGCCTACTATTTTGGCGGCCATCTTGAAAATCTTCAGAGCCATTTAAAATGGTTTTCTTCATGTCAAAACTGACATTTAGAGTCACTTTAGGTGTCAATAAAAGTGCTGTGATAGTTTGATTGTTGATTTCCCAAAGTGTTTCTATGTGCATTTCAGATGCGTCACATCCATTACGGCATAACGTCACATCCATAACGCTGTTTATTCCTCATACAATTCTAAATAAATTATTAAATATTTTAAATCCTGCTATTTTCATGTTCAGCCAAGACTCCTTCATCATGTGGATATCAACATTTCTGCATTAGACTTAAAAGTTCACAGAGTTTTTAAAATAAGTATAGTGTCCAGAAAACGACTTTCTTTTTTTGTCACATCCATAACGCATGCCTTTTTGTCATTTTTTTTAGACTTAAAAATATTTTTGATATTTTTTTTTTCACCATCTGTTCTCCCCATTGTGTGGTCTGAGAATATGCATTACAAATGTAAATGTTCTAAAAACTTTAGATTTACTGAGACATTTTGGTTGTCATTTTGAGTGCGGATGTCACATCCATAACGCTGGAATTGCCCCTAACAGATTCACAGTATTTAGTGATCTTACAAATGCTGTTTGTTATATTGTGTGCCTTCTTCAAAACCTCTACTGTTGTAATGTGGCAAGAAACAACAAATATACAGGATAAAGGGAACTTGTTTAATATTGGTTGGGAAAAAACATGGGCAGGTTTGTTCTTCAGACTTTTGTCCTGTCCTGTCTTTTTCCGGGGTGGGGTTGTTAGACCCACGCCCAACCCCCAACCTGGAGGACCAGTTGTTGCTTTTCGTCTGGCCTCTACCCTGAACCTGCCCGGCATGGTTGAACCTGCTGGGGGGTGACCCCCCACCAATATAGCCTTCATGGTCATGGAGGCACACAAGCCTTCCCACCACGACAAGGTAGCAACACGTAGGAAGGATGAGTGGTGTTGTGAGTGTATGTAGTGTGTGCGCGCAGTGTACAGTGGTGTGTGTGCAGTGTGTGTAGTGTGTGGTAAGTGTGTGGTAAGTGTATGTAGTGTGTGTGGTGAGTGTGTGCAGTGTGGGGTAAGTGTGTGTGGTGAGTGTGTGCAGTGTCTGGTAAGTGTATGTAGTGTGTGTGGTGAGTGTGTGCAGTGTGTCTCTGGCATCTGCATCATCTGCAAGGGAGGAAAATTCAATTAGCGACATTGAATGGAATGCATGCAGTGTGGGAATAGACAGAGTATACAAAATGCACACTTAGCCTACCTGGAGTTGGCAGAATGATGGGCACTGATATGGAGGGCCACACAAACTGTGCCTCCGCTAGGGCCTGCTGCCTGTTCTGCAGGTCCAGCCTCTCACGCTGCACACCCAGCCTCTGCCTCCCCACCTCCAGGAGCTCCTCGCTGCAGTCGCACCTCGCATCCGTGGTGTTCAGCTGCCTCTCACGGGGGGCGGGGGGGGACGTCATGGGGTGTGTGGGGGGAGAGCGTGTCGACGGGGTGGAGCGGTCTGACCGTGCTGGGGTCTCCTCTTCAGAGGACTGGGAGGCTTGGGGTGACCCAGCTGAGGACTGGGAGGCTTGGGGTGATTCAGCTGAGGGCTGGGAGGCTTGGGGTGATTCAGCTGAGGGCTGGGAGGCTTGGGGTGACTCAGCTGAGGGCTGGATGTTGGAGGGGCCCTCTCCAGACTCCAAATCAAGGCCACCAGTGATGCCTTGGGAGGCTGTGAGGCCGATGATCGATAGGGCCTTCTCCTCCTCCGGGGTGAGGGAAGGCACGGTGCTCTGCCTCTCGGCGCACCTCAAGGTATACCTTGAGAAGCGTCGTAGCGCGGAGAAGTTCGGCGAATCTGGGAAACGCGGCCTCAGGTGGTGGATTGAATCACTGCTGATTGAGTTAAAGTGGGAACCGTAACAAAACGGTGCACACCGGTTTATAGATTGGCCCAGGTGCAGGCTGTGTCTATATGGTAGGCTATACCAGACTGCCCTCTAGTGGTGCAAACTGTACAGAATAAAATAACGTTATAACTATTATAATATTTGCTATGTGTAAAATAAGTATGAGTAGCCTACAGGTACATTGGAATTCTTGTAATCGCTTGTCCTTACAGTGTCAGTACAAACCAGTTCCTCAGTCCAGTCCTAGGTACTCCACTAGACGTAAAGGTTCCCAAACGGACAATTTACATTATTATCTGCTACTAATCTAGCAGTCTATCAGTATCATCCTCATCTACTTACCCCATCCCTTCCCTACTTATCCCAACTGATGACTGTTTGTGTCCATGACATAGTCAGTGCAATTAAATAACATGGGTGTGTTATGTACATAGCTAGAATAAATAATCCTGGGGTTGAACTATGACCAAAAAACTAAACTGCTAAATCAATACTCCTTCCATAGTAGCATAACTGTAGTCATGTTCATTTTGAATAAAAAATGGCATGAGTGCATGTATTTATATATTTATTGTTTAATAATAATACTACTACTACTACTGGTGGTGTGTGTGTGTGTGTGTGTGTGTGTGTGTGTGTGTGTGTGTGTGTGTGTGTGTGTGTGTGTGTGTGTGTGTGTGTGTGTGTGTGTGTGTGTGGTGGTGAGGGGGGATTGGTTTGGCTACACTCTTCCATCCCCCAGTACAGACTGCCCTCTGGGGAGCTGAAGAAAGCAGTCAGCTTGTCACAGAGGTGCCAGGTGGTATAGTCTGGTGAGGACTGCATTACATTTACATTACATTACAATCATGTAGCAGACACTTTTATCCAAAGCGACTAACAATAATTGCATTTAACGTAGGAAAAGCCAATGTACTACTACTTGCCAGAACTCACAAGTGCATCTTCTCTCTAAAACAAGTGACTAAGAGCATAATCTAGTGCTGAAGGCAAAGTTCAAGAATAGCAATCTAAAGTACAGTGCAATACAATACAATAAAATACAATAAGTGCTTAGGAGGGAGGATTGTTGTAGTACTTCTTGAAGAGATGAGTTTTGAGCCTGCGACGAAAGATGGGCAGCGACTCTGCTGTCCTGACATCAGTGGGCAGTTCATTCCACCACTGCGGGGCCAGGACAGAGAAGAGCCATGACCGTGTCGATCGACCGCAGGGGCCTCGGAGTGACGGGGAAACCAGTCGCCCCAAGGTAGCAGAGCGTAGCGGTCGGGAGGAGGTGTAGGGTTTGACCATGGCCTGGAGGTAGGAGGGGGCTGTTCCTTTCATTGCCCTGTAGGTTAGCGCCAGAGTTTTAAACTGGATGGGAGCCGCTACAGGGAGCCAGTGTAGGGAACGGAGGAGGGAAGTTGTGTGGGAGAACTTGGGGTGGTTGAACACCAGGCGAGCAGCAGCTTTCTGGACAAGTTCCAGAGGCTTAATGGCTGACGCTGGGGCCCCAGCGAGGAGGCAGTTGCAGTAGTCCAGGCGGGAGATGACCAGGGCCTGGATGAGTACCTGCACCGTTTCATCAGTGAGGAAAGGGCGAATCCTCCTGATGTTGTAGAGCATGAATCTGCAGGAGCGTGTGATGGATGTGACATGTGCGGAAGACGACAGTTGGTTATCTAGGGTCACAACCAGATTCCTCGCAGTCCGAGTCGGGGTCACCACTGTGTCTTCAATGGTGATGGCCAGGTACCGGTGCGGGCAGCCCTTCCCCGGAAGGAACAGCAGCTCAGTCTTGTCCAGATTGAGCTTGAGGGGATGTGTCGTCATCCAGTCCGAGCTATGCGTGTCTCCACTGCCTGGTGGTATAGGCTGGTGAGGAGAGCCAGATAGTATTAATGGGTTTCAAATGTAGTCCTAGACCTGCCATGTTGGGTACCCAACACGGGTGTTTCAAATGAATGAATTAGTTCTACTGCATAGGATTCTATGCAGTCGAGCCAATCGGATAAATTGAAACACCTGCGTTGGTCCCCAATATGGCAGGTCTAGGACTACATTTGAAACCCATGAATAGGCTGGTGAGGAGGACATCCAGGTGGTATAGGCTGGTGAGAAGGACTGCCAGGTGGTATGGACTGAAGGAGGACTGCCAGGTGGTATAGGCTGGTGAGGAGGACTGCCAGGTGGTATAGACTGAAGGAGGACTGCCAGGTGGTATAGGCTGGTGAGGAGGACTGCCAGGTGGTATAGACTGGTGAGGAGGACTGCCAGGTGGTATAGGCTGGTGAGAGGGACTGCCAGGTGGTGTAGGCTGGAGAGGAGGGCTTGGTTTGCCTACACCCAGCCTGCCAGGCCAAACTGCCCTCTGGGGAGCTGAAGTATGCAGCCAGCTTGTCACAGAGAATGTAGGCATCCCTGGGTCCTCTGTTACACCCAAGTATCTGTTTTGCTCAAGGAAAAGGGACAAAACAATATAGTAAATATTTAGCTTGTGTGGGAGAAAGGTTGTATGTGTCTTAATAAAATCAAGAAAAATATTACCTGCATATAGGCTACACTGCTAAAATGTTGTAGGTATATGGCATTATGTGGCATACTCATTGATACTTGCATATCTTATACATAGCCTTATTTGCCTACTAACATTTGTTAACTATGTTCTTACTGTTGCCAACTTGAAAACAAACACACCAACTGCGGTTGGTGCATATTACTAATCTGTTCACCAGATGTTCTTGTTAGCTACAATGTTTTTCCTACTTGAAAACAGACACTCAAACGCTGCGGTTGATGCATAGCCAAACGTTAGGCTACATATTAGCCTACTAACGTCTGTTAACTATGTAGCACTAGCTACATTATGAGTGCCAGATACAATGTTTTGCCATAAACTGTTGCCTGCTTGAAAACACACTCAAACACTGCGGTTGGTGCATAACACAACGCTACATAGCCTATACTAACGTCTGTTAACTACGTTATGTTACATAACATATATACATAAGGTCTGTTAACTATGTCATCTAGACTAACGTTAGCACAATGTTGCGAGTGCCAGATAGGCTAGCTACAATGTTTTGCCACAATGTTGCCTACTGAAACAGACACAAAAACGGTTATGTGACTGATACAGACAGCATCAAAGTAATTGTTTCTGAAAGATACTAAATCACTTGTAAGGCTATAGCTTAGCTACTATCACCATTATTTTATTGAAGAAATTGTAAGATTAACTTACCCATTGCGAGGTTGTTGGCCATTTGTCATTTACTGATCAATTGGGATTTGTTTTTTTAAAGTGCACTAGAAAATGCGTCGAATGTCGCAGCCTGTGTGCGGGGCTAGCTGGACACAGCGCCGTGCGCCGTCGTACGACATCGTGGCGGATGCGGTCTGCGGGGGGCTTCAGACGACTGTTTTTGAATTTGAGTCCAGGGGAGGGTTACTGTTCTTTTTAATTTGAGTCCAGGGGAGGGTCATATAGCTACACATTTGAATCAAAAACAGAATAGTTTATTCATCTTTTCGGAATTCAGCAAGCTGTTTTGTATGACCATGTTGAGAGGGAAGCGCGTGAAGCGAACATACCGACATGCGGTCTGTTTTCAGTGAATTTCGCTGTTGCTGGTCATTGCTGCGTGCGTTCACTTCTTTTATTCGCTGGTGACATTAAGTGGAGAGCATGGCTGTATAACGTAATTCATAAGCAAATCTAGAGGCCACCACCTGTGCTGACTCAAAAAAAAATGCTGATGTGACCGGTCGCCTACATCCTTTTTTTTTTTTTTTTTTTTTTAAACCTATCCGCGGACCACGTGCGAACCGTAGAGGGATTTTCTGTAACAAGATGTCAGAACCATCTAGCCTAGATCTGCAGCCCCCCCCCCTCTTGTCCTCCCATCGTTTCCATTCTCTCCTTCCTCATCTCTTCTTTCTCTTCCTCTTGTCGTTTCTTTTCATTTATTATTATTATTATTATTTTTTTTTTACCTATAACTTCTTTCATCCAGTCTCCTGCCATAGAAGCGCAGCATCAGAGATCAGACCTGGGCTCTCTGCTCAGCCTCTCTCCCTCTTCTTCTAACTGCTCAACACACCATCTATAGCCTACCCACAGACCTCCTCTATCACTGCTCAACACACCATCTATACCCACAGACCTCCTCTATAACTGCTCAACACACCATCTATACCCACAGACCTCCTCTATCACTACTGAATAGTGGTGCAACGGATCATCGTTGATCCGTGATTGTAAGGAAAGCAGAAGCACTTTAAATTAAAAGAAAAAAACTGTACACATCAGAAATGTGTTTAATAAATGCTATGGTGTTTTTTCCAAAGTACAAATCTTCTTCCTCTTTAAATTTTGTGTTTAAACCGTTTAATACCGTGATATACCGTACCGTGGACCTAGGGCTGCTCGATTAATCGGATTTTAATCTAGATTACGATCTGGGCTGTCAACGATCATTAAAACAAAATAATCGCCATAAAACGATTTTGCACAAATCAAGTGCACCCTACACTGCAGAGCTATACTGTGCTTGACCCCTCCCCCACCACCCAAAGCCCCAAAACAAACACTTTAGTTCAGAGAGAGTTGTCAAGCGAGGCGCACGCATGCTCCTCTCGAACAAAACACGACAAGAATTATGGCAGCAGAACGAGAGCCGCTGGTGGACGAGAGCTAAAACCACGTCAGTGGTGTGGAAACACTATGGGTTCGCGGAGACAGATTTGGACCAAGTTGACACGGTGTGTAAAATTTGCTACGCAGTCGTAGCTGCCCCTCAAAGTAGCCCTTCTCAGTCCCGTTGTGGCATTCCGCTCGCTCATGCCAGACAACAGTCCTTTGCTGGTCCATTCACTTTGCCGTCAAAATAAATCGGTGTCGGCCTATTTAGGAGAGGCGCTCATATTTACAAGTGTCAGATAAACATGAAACTTCACTTACCTAAGCAAAAGGGTCTATTTTAACAAATGCTGGGTTTTGAAGCCTAGGCGCTACCATTAAATAACTTATTTAGACGCGTTCTGTCATAGTGAAATTATTTTTCCGAGGTAGTCTTCTTCTGTGGTGGTGGCGGGGCTTTTAAGCTTCTTTATTTATCAGTTTTGGCACTTTTATTTATTTATCAAGGTCAAGGTTAACAATTTGTCTCCCATGGGAGAAATGTATCTAATCCAAAGAACATTGTTAAAAAGAAAAGCCAGTTAACATTTAATAAATTAATTGTTATCAAAGTCAATGTATAATTTGATATGTTAAGAAAATGTTAAAACTTTTGATTTAAAAAAAAATAATTCAATGAATAATCGTGTTGAATAATCGTGATCTCAATATCAATCAAAATAATCGTGATTATGATTTTTGCCATAATCGAGCAGCCCTACGTGGACCTTGATACTGTGATATTACCGTACCGTGAGTTTTTGATACCGTTACATGCTTACGTTCAAGTGATTCATCATGTTTATTAGACTACAAGGAAGTAGTACAGTAGGACCCCACTTATCCGAACCCAACGGGACCGAAGGTCGTTCGTATCTCTGAAATGTCCGGATGACTGAAACGTATGTTAAAATGCACCAAATTCAATAAGTGGTATACTTGTTTCATATAGACTCATAATACACCGATAAATACCCTTAATTACTTGTGAAAATGCATCAAAATTGCAATCAAATAGCCAACTAAACTCATATAGCCTAGCCTATAATAAAATAAACGAATTTCCACTAGAGTGCGTGCTTTGATCAAATACAGTACTTCGTACGACTCGTTTGCGTTTTGTGCTCGACATTTTCCCGCTTTAGAGTAACAAAGAAATGAAACGTGACAATAGGCTACAGCCTACAGGCAACATGTAGGTCTACATACAGTTCAGTTTTTATTCACAGTAGGATACAGTACATGTTTACTATGACAGATTTAAGTACAGTACTGTAATGAAAATCCCACCAGTAACCAGATAGCAGGCAAAAAAAAAGAAGAAAGTTTTTTAAGCCTGTCCGGTAGACCGGGAGGTTGGGATCTCTGAAGTTCGGATTAGTGGGGTCCTACTGTAGTTAAGCATGAAGCCCAAGGTCAAGGTCAACTTTATTTATAAAGCACGTTTAAAATCAACCGAAGTTGCACCAAAGTGCTGTACAATATATAAAATAAACTAAAACAAAAAACAGAATAAAGTGCACATAATCACAGAACAATAAAAGGACAGGACACAAAACAGGACAGGGGATGTAGGACACAAAACAGGACAGGGGATGTAGGCTATCAGGCCTCAAAAGCCAGTGAAAACAAGTGCGTTTTAAGCTGAGACTTAAAGAGCCCTAGGTTCTGTGCGTGTCTAATGTGTGGAGGGAGGCTGTTCCAGAGCTTTGGGCCAGCCACCGCAAAAGCTCGGTCACCCTTGGTCTTAAGTCTCGATCTAGGGACTATTAAAAGAGTCTCGGAGGAGGACCTCAGGGTTCTAGATGTCGCACGAACTTGAATCAGTTCAGCCAGATAGTGGGGGGCCAAACCATGTAGAGCCTTAAAAATAAACATTAAGATTTTAAAATCAATCCTGAAGCGAACAGGAAGCCAGTGGAGGGAGGCCAGCACCGGTGTGATGTGGTCCCGCTTCTTGGTTCCAGTCAGGAGGCGTGCAGCAGCATTCTGGACCAATTGCAGGCGCCTCAGTGACCGCTGGTCAAGGCCCACATACAAGGCATTACAGTAGTCCAATCTTGAAGAAATAAAAGCATGGATGACGGTCTCCAGGTCCTTAAGAGAGAGGTACGGTTTCAGTTTGGATAAGAGCCTCAGCTGGAAAAAAGAGCCTTTAACCACAGAGCCAATTTGTCGCTCAAAATTAAAACCAGTATCAAAAGTGACACCAAGACTTTTAATAAAAGAGCGATTCTTGGCAGCGAGGGGCCCTAGGTTGCTAACATGGCTGTCTTTATGACCATAAAGACAGAAGTACTTCAACTGTGTCTGGTCAGTTGGCTGTGGAGCGCTTGCAATGGCCTGTACCTTGTGTTGACTTTCGTTGTCTTTTATCATTGTCCTTATTAAGCTCTGCGTTGTGTTTTGATTACAATAAAAGACGGCCCCCAATCTCACACAATACCACACAGTCCAGTGTCTCCTTGTTCTGATGTATTCCAAATTAATCTCTCCAACACAGGATTTGAGCGACATCAAAAGCTGTTTATTCCAGAAGGGTTAACATACAAAAGACGATGGCATAAAGTCTAATGTACACTTGACCTCTCTGTATGCTGTCTGAACTCAAATTAAAGCATTGGTCTCGTTGCAACGTTCTTATGGTTCGGGTGTCCCCCCCCCCTCGTCTCTTCTCCGATAAGACTGTCTTTCTCGTCTCTTCTGTGGCCTTGTTTGGTCAAGATAAGCTACGCCGCCTCGGCGCTAACCACAACAATTGCTGTTTAGCACAGAATGTACCAGCCCTAAGAATGTCATCTTTATCTCATAAGTCTATGGAAGAGGGACACCGTTTTCTTACAGAACACACCAGCTACAGCCATACTCAGAGGTCGATCATAATAATTTAGAAATAGCTAACAGGATCAGATTAAATCAATATTTCTTTGAAAATCAGCCAGATTCAACACTTATCTGCTACGGAATGAATTCCTTTCACTCAACTCCTGCTGCTGACCTGTATGTAGTCTGAAAATGGCCCTCCAGTCTAGCCTAATGGCCTCTAGCCAATTTATCCCCAAGAGATTTGGCCCCTCCCCTCTTACCACTATCAATGGCAACTGTCTGGTCTGCCCCTTGTAACTGACTTGTGTGTACATCTTGCCTAGCACCCCTACACTATCTCTGGTGTACATATACAGCTTTGTTCTTGTATGGTGGAGTTTCCCCCCTCCCATCTTCCTGTATGTTTTCTCATTCACTATAGTCAGGCTTGCCCCAGTGTCTACTTCAAACATAATGGTGCATCCATTCACTGCCATCTGCTCTCTGTATGGCTCTACTCTTTTTTCATCATCGATATTGTACATCATGTGGGCATACTCCTCTTCCTCTTCTTCCAGTCTGTGGCGCGCTATGGCTTCTACCATACGGACTTGTGGTCACGATTGATCAGATAGCTGGTTGGCTTGGTTCCACGATTGAAAATCTTCAATCAGTATCCCTGCACGCCGCACTGATCACTATACACACTGTACATACAAACTTACCATTTAAATACATTTGTAAATATTACACTTACTTATTCATTCAATTCAACCATAACATTTCTGTGACCTTTTGGGATGTTTGCTTTGGCATTGTAAATGTATGTTTCCCATGCCAATAAAGCCCTTTGAATTGAAATAAAATATAGAAGACATACAGATAGTTATCCATTCATACTTGGATGGATGGATGGATAGATGGATAGGGATTTGTGTTAGTGAAAATGTGCTTTACTGAGACGGGAAGCACAGGGTGTAATCTTACCAGTCTCAATATGCTCTCCTGTGAAATGTATTGCAATCCCAATATTTGTACATGTTTGGCATGGCTTGGACTTGAGCATTCCCCTGGCACTTGTTTTCACTGCTCCCACGGAGGACTTTGTGCAAGTCATGCCAGATGCCTACAAATAGATGGACTCCACTTTGCGCGTGTAAACTGGAGAATAATTAGGCATTACAATCAGGTAAAGAAATATGAACACATGCTCATTTCTCAGATTTCCAGAATCTATTTGGCTGCGCTCACGCTATATTGTTATAAGTAGGCCTAGGCTATATTGATAGAAGTAGGCCTAATCTATATTGTTAGAAGTAGGCCTAATCTATATTGTTAGAAGTAGGCCTAATCTATATTGTTAGAAGTAGGCCTAATCTATATTGATAGAAGTAGGCCTAATCTATATTGATAGAAGTAGGCCTAATCTATATTGATAGAAGTAGGCCTAATCTATATTGTTAGAAGTAGGCCTAGGCTATATTGATAGAAGTAGGCCTAATCTTTATTGTAAGAAGTAGGCCTAGGCTATATTGTTAGAAGTAGGCCTAGGCTATATTGATAGAAGTAGGCCTAATCTATATTGTTAGAAGTAGGCCTAATCTATATTGTTAGAAGTAGGCCTAGGCTATATTGTTAGAAGTAGGTCTAGGCTATATTGATAGAAGTAGGCCTAGGCTATATTGATAGAAGTAGGCCTAATCTATATTGTTAGAAGTAGGCCTAATCTATATTGTTAGAAGTAGGCCTAGGCTATATTGTTAGAAGTAGGTCTAGGCTATATTGATAGAAGTAGGCCTAATCTATATTGTTAGAAGTAGGCTGGGACTGACTGCCCCCCTGATCAAAAAGTCAAACTGCGCATATGAACATCATGTCACTAGAGAGACAGAAACAGCAGGATCCAGAGATGGTAAGGGACTGTGGTAGAACTAACAGAAGGAAGTTAATAGAGAAGCAACTAGAAATGAATCCAGAGGCCTATAAACGATGAGATGCAAATAAAAAGGCTATGTTAAGGGAAAGACTTCATGAACAATTAAACAGTACAACAATAGGAAGGCTTTTCAGAGATCGTGTCAGGGATGGACCCATCTTTGCATGTGTAAACTGTAGAATAATTAGGCATTACAATCAGGTGAAGAAATATGAACACATTCTCATTTCTCATATTTCCAGAATCTATTCTTCTGCTCTCACTCAAAATAAACCATCTCTCCAGTCTTGAAAGTTTACCTCCCTCCCTTCCTCCCTCCATACAGTCAGTCCCTACATCTCACCCACTTTTTCTCCCTCCCTCTCTTCCTTCATCCTTCCTTCCTCCTGTCTCTCCCTCCCTCACCTGTTTGTTCTTATGAAACCACCCCCTCTCTCCCCCAGGTATGTGAACTGTGCCCGTACTGAGGAAGAGCAGAACCTGGTAGCGTTTCAGTACCGTGGAGGGATCCTGTTTCGCTGCTGTCGGCTGCTGGCTGTCGGGAAGGAGCTGCTGGTCTGGTACGGACAGGAGTACAGATACAAGAGCATCTCCTTCAACTACGTCTGGGAAGAAAAGAGCACCGCTAGAGGTATCTGTCCTCAACTCTTCTTCCCTCTGTCTTCTCCATCTCTCTCTCATCCACCTCTTTCCTTAAAACTGAAAGAACAAGAGGTCTGCTGGTCATAATAATAACCGCTGTCCAAGTAGCTCTACTCTACCGTCCTTCCTCTCCTCTGTCTTTTTCCCATGGTGCCAGCCAGCAGGCAAGACATGGGCATACAGCGTGAAATTCAGGACACTCATGAATGCAACGATACAGAGGGCACTATGTCATGAACTGCAATGGTGCCTGTGCAAATCGCTGTTGTGAGGCACGCAAATTGCCAATATTAGGCAGGCACACTTGCTCAGAACAAAATGGAATGCTGTTAGTTGCCATGGAACATGGTAGCTTGACTTATCTTTAGGAGTGCTAGCTTACTCTAGCTATCTAAGGTAGCTATTGCCGTGGGCTTCAATGTATTCATGCTTGTTATCTCTCCTTTCTCCTCTTTTCTTTTTCTCACTCCTCTCTCTCCTCTGTCGCTCTCCTTCACTCGAGCTCAGCCAGAGGAACCTCTTACATATCTTTCTCTCTCCTGTCCTCAATCTGAAGTTGTGGTGTCGTCGTGTTTCGCCCCCCACTAGTTACATACGTATAAACAGTCTATACAGTATTTGCACTTGTAATACAGGTGTCAGAATCCTTTTTAATGTTTGTCTCTTTCTCTTACACTCTCCCAGGAGTGATGTCAGACTTGTCCCAGACTCAGGTGTTCTCCTGCTCTGTGTGCCCATTCACCTACACCTCCCAGATCTACCTCAACAAGCACCTCAAGAGGAGCCATGACAACCTCTACGTCTCTCTCTTTCGTCTCTCGAGCAGACAGATAAGACAAGAGATTCTCTCCTCCTCCTCCTCTCAATCACTCCCTATCACCACCTCCAACACCCCCCTCACCCCAGCTCCCGCCCAGAGACAGAGAGACACAGACAAGCCAAGACCGTACCACTGTGAACAGTGTGGGAAGAACTTCACTACGTCAGAACATTTAAAGAAACACCAGCGTGTTCATACAGGAGAGAAGCCATACCACTATGTCCAGTGTGGAAAGAACTCCATTACGTCAGGACATTTAAAGACACACCAGCGTGTTCATACAGGAGAGAAGCCATACCACTGTGACCAGTGTGGAAAGAACTTCACTGCGTCAGGAGATTTAAAGACACATCAGCGAGTTCATACAGGAGAGAAGCCATACCACTGTGACCAGTGTGGAAAGAACTTTACTGCGTCAGGAAATTTAAAGAGACACCAGCGTGTTCATACAGGAGAGAAGCCATACCACTGTGAACAGTGTGGGAAGAACTTCACTTTGTCAGAACATTTAAAGAAACACCAGCGTGTTCATACAGGAGAGAAGCCATACCACTGTGACCAGTGTGGAAAGAATTTCACTACGTCAGGACATTTAAAGACACACCAGCGTGTTCATACAGGAGAGAAGCCATACCACTGTGACCAGTGTGGAAAGAACTTCACTGCGTCAGGAGATTTAAAGACACATCAGCGAGTTCATACAGGAGAGAAGCCATACCACTGTGAACAGTGTGGGAAGAACTTCACTAAGTCAGAACATTTAAAGAAACACCAGCGTGTTCATACAGGAGAGAAGCCATACCACTGTGACCAGTGTGGAAAGAATTTCACTACATCAGAATATTTAAAGACACACCAGCGTGTTCATACAGGAGAGAAGCCATACCACTGTGACCAGTGTGGAAAGAACTTCACTGCGTCAGGAGATTTAAAGACACATCAGCGAGTTCATACAGGAGAGAAGCCATACCACTGTGAACAGTGTGGGAAGAACTTCATTAAGTCAGAAAATTTAAAGACACACCAGCGTGTTCATACAGGAGAGAAGCCATACCACTGTGACCAGTGTGGAAAGAACTTTACTGCGTCAGGACATTTAAAGACACACCAGCGTGTTCATACAGGAGAGAAGCCATACCACTGTGACCAGTGTGGAAAGAATTTCACTACATCAGATTATTTAAAGACACACCAGCGTGTTCATACAGGAGAGAAGCCATACCACTGTGACCAGTGTGGAAAGAACTTCACTCAGTCAACAAGCTTAAAGACACACCAGCGTTTTCACAGAGGAGAGAAGCCATACCACTGTGTCCAATGTGGAAAGAACTTCACTACGTCAGGAGTGTTAAAGACACACCAGCGTGTTCATACAGGAGAGAAGCCATACCACTGTGACCAGTGTGGGAAGAACTTCACTAGGTCAGGAGAGTTAAAGAAACACCAGCGTGTTCATACAGGAGAGAAGCCATACCACTGTGACCAGTGTGGGAAGAACTTCACTATGTCAGGAGAGTTAAAGAAACACCAGCGTGTTCATACAGGAGAGAAGCCATAGCCATAGCCTTGGGCCTGGATTACACTACTGCGTTTTTCTGAGTTTTCGCCTGCCTTTGCGCCTAGCAATTACAATACCGAGGCCAAAATGAGGCTCGAACCCAGAGGCAGATCGATACATCCGGGGCCACATTTTGGTGCTTGAAATCCGGAGATGCGTTCTAGTGTAATAGGCAGATCTGGAGGCCTTTGGAAAAAAACTATAGGAATAGGGCTACACTGTAACGCTGTGTTCACTTCACCTTATAACAATCAAACAGATGATTAACGAGTTTAAACTACATAGTATCTTACTGTATACTATAGTTAATCAGACAAGCAGATAATATCGTAGGAGGAATTTCACTGTGTTCCCCCCAAAAAGTAGACACTTCAAATCATAACCTACATAAGAATAGGCATCTGAAATAATAATATTCTCCCGTTCAAAGAAAAGTAACTAGCAAAAAGTTTCAACATTTTTATTGAGCTATAGCTATATAAGATATATATTGAGGTATGCTACTACCACGTGTGGGAAGACTCCCCAGCTCAGCCTTTTCTGCTTGTAATGGATTTTAACTGATGTAGTCAAAAAAGGATTTACCAAGAATCGCTCAAAAGGTTAAGTCTGGTTTATTGAGAAAACATACGAGCGCAAGGACTTTCTGGACAATGCAACATGAGTGGTTTATCCAGAGAAGTGAAGCCCCTTGGTCTTGCTCTGCCTTATATTCAAGCAAAACACAGGTACGGCGCTTCCAGGATGTGATTGGCTAATCCATTGTACGTCATGAAATGGCAGGCGTGGCCGAGAATACAGACATGTGACATGAGAAAAGGCGGCAATTTCTTGGAGACAAAAGGACAAAGGATGGTTATTCTGGAGTAGACATTTCTAGGTGTGTGGACCTCCTGGAGGCCACCCTGTCTATGTGAACGGTTGAGGGAGGTGGTGAATTACAAAAGGAGAGAGAGAGAACAAAGGTTTAAGGTGTTTGGAATAGAAAGGGCTTGAGGCCAGATGTAAATTCTATAACGTTCCTGACCAAATATCACCTTGATCACACCTGTCTGAACTTCCCAGCACTCCTGCCCTTTTCTTTTTTAATAATATCTCTATTCAATACTCAAATACAGTCCAAATGTTCCGATATATAGTCCTTACAATCATTTAGTTTTAAGTAATTCATCCATTCGCTCACGATATCTCCCGTATTATGATAAGACTTGATAATAATAATTAATATCTATCAGGGTATGTGAATGTTTTTACGAATATGCCAACTGTCTGTCCCGCATGGTGTCGTTCTAAAACATCACCATCAAGAGATGAATAAGCCTACTATTTTAAACCGCACCACAGATATGAGCAAACATGATTTAGGTTACCTATTAGGCCAGTAAAATTAGATGTTTGCTTTTGCAAAAGAACCCCTCATATGTTACAGTTTAATCTGGAATAATATTCTGAAATCAGATCTGTAATCATTCTACAAGCAATTGGTTTATTCAGGTGTGAGCCAATGATCGAAATAGGAATTGGATATGGAGTTTGGATTACTGGAGAAAATGAAAAGAGGAACTTGAGGAAGATCCTTGGTGAACTGAATAATACGGCAGGCCTTATCCTATAGGCCTATGGAATGCTGCGCTCAAGGATGACGTTGGGTGAATGGATGGACTTAATTTCGTCAAAGTCGATTGCTTTAAAAACATGAAAGAATAAAACAAAAAATAATGCAACACAAAGTAGATGAAATGGTGATTGCAAAGGGACTGTTTAAATAAATTCCAATATACCTGGTTGAGTTCATGGCTTACAACTGTATCTCTTTGGAAGATTGGATCTAGATTGGAATAAGTAGCCTAACTTTTTGGATTTGAGATTATTTTAAAAGCAGTGGATGCGCACCAGACATGGAACACAAACTGGGATGGAAATGTATTTGTTGTGACTATTGGCGTTGGTTGGATGGCTGGACAGCTGCATTTTAAACTCTAACCCTAACTTTTCAGAATGTTTTTTTTTCATTAGCCTTTTTAATAAACATTGTATAACCTGAGAGAGGTACTGTAGAGTGTGTTCATTTGTGTGCCTGCCTCAGCATCCAACCCTGGACTGACCCCCCCTCAGTATCCAACCCTGGACTGACCCCACCTCAGTATCCAACCCTGGACTGACCCCACCTCAGTATCCAACCCTGGACTGACCCCACCTCAGTATCCAACCCTGGACTGACCCCCCCTCAGTATCCAACCCTGGACTGACCCCCCCCTCAGTATCCAACCCTGGACTGACCCCCCCTCAGTGTCTCTGCATGCCTCTTCCATTGCTCCCAGGGAGAGTCATGCGGGTATATGGTTGGTGTTCATAAACCTTCCAACGCCAAAATGAAAATAATTCCTCAATGGGACTGAGGAATGGGGAGTAAGGGGGTAACGGTGTATCCACCTGTGAAGTTATGTATGGTGGTTGGTGAACCAGTCCCAGACCAGAGCAGCCAGGTGGAAACTAACATTATCCCACATGACAACAAACCTGGGCTGCTCCATCCTGTACAACTGCATTATATAGAGCACCAGATATGTCATTGTGAGTGGAGTGCACTTCTAAAGCATAGAGCGCTTTACAAAATCTTCTCTCATTCACTCACCAATGGTGGCCAGCTGGTGTTAGCCTGCTCTTTGGGATAAATTAGTGTCTTACTCAAGAACACGTCAACGAAGCAGAGGAGATAGCTGGAATTGAACTGCAGGCTCCCAGACGGCTACTCTACCTCCTGAGCTGCTGCCGCCCCCTCAGAACGTGATCATGTGTGCAGTACTGGATGGACCTAGGGTGGCATGGTGATGGAGAACTCCTTGCAGATGTAGGAACCTCTTGAAAATGTTTTCAGCCCTCAAAGGCCAAATGTAGATCTTTGCAGGGTGATTATCAACAATCTAGTAATTATATTCCGTAAACTAAGGCATGTTTAAATGATTTTATTGTGAGCTCAGATATCGGGGTGCTAAGTGCAGTGTTGCCAGCTCCTCTGTAAGGGAAGTAGCTGTTGGTTCTCCCAAAAGTAGCTAGAAGTAGTAATCAATTAATTTGCATAATATGCCATTCTGAAAGATGCAAAATGGATAGAAAAGGCTGATCAGGCAGTTTACAAACTAACCATTTAGTCCAGGGGCCTATCCAGATTCGGTACCACCTAAAGTGACCAATTAATATCGGTATTTTGTCTTCCTACATGTGTGTAGTTTATATTTTGGTATGATACCAGCCTATCTACTGTAGTAGCTTAATGCTTGACCAAATACATTTTTTCAGCACCCCAGTACCCCACTTACAGTACAATAGGCACTAGCACTAAATGTTAAACATTAACTCCATCCATATGTTAAAAACATACTTTATGGAACACTCAATGTATTTATTTACGAATATCAATGTTTAATCCAGTGGAATAAGGAGAAATGTGAACAGTACAGTAGCCAAAACACACTAACAGAAGCCGTATGAGGAATGTAACAAACTGGACCCACTGTTCCAAGCAGCAGTGGGAGGAGTTAAGGTTAGATATGATAAGTAATGATCATTAGATAAGCTATAATGTAGAGATAAGCAGTTCCTCATACCTAAAATGTCTTCATATCTAAAATATGTCATGAGACATTCCTAAACCTGAGGAATGAAGCAGAAGTCAATTTAGGTCACAACAGGTGATCATCAGATTAAAAAGGACATGGAGAGGCTGGTGTTTCCATCTTCAGAAGTGTTCGTTTGAAAGTGAACCCACAGATAGATACAGTATCTCCAACATAATAAAGAGAACAGGTGAACAGAGTTAAAATGATTAATCAGGCCTAGGTCTGTGTTTCAGAAGAACATCTCCACTCTTCATAGTGTTTATAATCTGATAATCTGCATCCTCTGCTTGCAGTTTGAGGTCTCCTAGCTGAGCTCTGTGCAACACCGCCACTATGTGGTTGACTGCTATCATTGCATGTTGATGAAGGTCTTCGGGTGGCCAGTTAAATAGTGTTACAGAAACATGACAATAACTAGTATAGCGCTCAGAGAGCACAGACCTCTGCCTGTGATGCATTTCGTCAGCATGTACAGTTCTTTTTTAGTTTAGCAGTTCTATATGGCCAACTTGAAAATGCATGTTGCAGATGAAATATTGATCACCTTGATGAAGCTGAATCTGTTGTAGTGTGAGATCAAGCTGATCAGGGTGCTGTTCTGGGTTTAAAATGACCCGCCATAGGAATTGAATGGGTAAAATGACCCGCTATAGGAAATGAATGGGTAAGACAATATTATGTTCATCCAGCAGATGGAAAACATCCCCATACACACCCACAGCCACAACTCACCTGGGTTACCCGGGTTCTAGGTCTAAAATGAGCCCCCGTTTTATAGTGTTCAAGGCCAAATTTGACTGATCTGTTTTAACTGCTCTTATATGAACACAAAAACCATAAATCCACAAATGAATGTGAACCACCTGAAGCATTCAGGTCAATACCATTCTCTTAGTGTACACCACATGCTCCCCCACACGTCCATAGTGTGAAACCACTTGGATACTGAAAGTGTAGAGCCATTACCAGTCAATACAAAGTTATTCTAAGTGATCATCTTTATACTATTAGTGAAACATATCCAGATGAAATAGTTTATTTCAAAACAGCAATCCAGATCCGGATGAAAATGATTTATTTCAAAACAGCAATACACCCATTCACAAAACACAAAATCAGCAAATGTTTTGATTTGTATGAACATGATGTCAATATGTTGTGGCCTTCCAATTAATCCACTTAAAACCTATCTAGCTAGCTACATTACAATATATTACAGTCATTTAGCTGACACTTTTATCCAAAGTAATAATAACAATAATTGCATTTAAAGTAGTTGCCAGAACTCACAAGTGCATCACCTTTCTAAAACAAGTGACTAAGAGCATAATCTAGTGCTGAAGGCAAAGTGAAGAATAGCAAACTAAAAATAGAATAGGTGCTTGGTACAGTTCTACTCCTGGTAGTACTGTACCTCTTGAAGAGGTGTGTTTTGGGCATTCAGTCCAAAGCGTTCAATCTTGGTTCCATCAGACCAGAGTTTATTTGTTTCTCATGGTCTGAGAGTCCTTTAGGTGTCTTTTGGTAAACTCAAAGTGGGCTGTCATGTGCCTTTTACTGAGGAGTGGCTTAAGTCTGGCCACTCTACCATAAAGGCCTGATTGGTGGAGTGCTACAGAGATGGTCGTCCTTCTGGAAGGTTCTCCCATCTCCATAGAGGAACGCTGGAGCTCTGTCAGAGTGACCATCGGGTTCTTGGTCACCTCCCTGACCAAGGCCCTTCTCCCCTGATTGCTCAGTTTGGCCAGGCGGCCAGCTCTAGGAAGAGTCCTGGTGGTTCCAACTTCTTCCATTTAAAAATGATGGAGACGACTGTGCTTGTTGGGACCTTCATCAATGCTGCAGAGATTTTTTTTGTACCCTTCCCCAGATCTGTGCCTCGATACAATCCTGTCTCTGAGTTCTACAGACAATTCCTTTGACTTCATGGCTTGGTTTGTGCTCTGACATGGTGCGAGCATGAGATGTCATCTGTGGGACCTCATATATACAGGTGGCTGCCTTTCCAAATCATGTCCAATCAGTGGAATTTACCACAGATGGACTCCAATTAAGTTGTAGAAACATCTCAAGGATGATCAGATGTTTCTACAACTTAATTGGAGTCCATCTGTGGTAAATTCCACTGATTGGACATGATTTGGAAAGGCAGCCACCTGTATATATGAGGTCCCACAGATGACATCTCAAGGATGATCAGGAGGAGATGACGACAGCCTTCACGTGGCCTCCTCCGTGAGTAGCAAGAAATGGTGCAAGACCAGCTTGCAAAACTAATGTCGCCAACCAGTCATCACCCAGCTGGCAGGCCGAGGTGCAAGAGGCCGGAGGGACATCGAACGTCCACGTCAGGACGGGCGGCCATCCCAAACATCGAGCACCAGGTCCTGTCAGTGCTCCAGCTTAATGTAGAGGGCCTCACCACCGCCAAACTGGAAGTCATCCACCACCTCGCCGACTCCCACAAAGTAGCAGCCGTCCTCCTCCAGGAGACACACTGTGACAGTGACAACATCCTCAAACTGCCATTCCAGCTTGCCGGATCCATCCACAGCAAACAACATGGACTTGCGACCTTTGTCAGGGACGACCTTAGCTGGACAGCCACTGGCCAATCTCCACCAGGCTCGAGTATCGAATGGCTGTCCACTAAAGTGCAGATCACATCGGTTGTCAATGTCTACAAGCCCCCGCCATCAACCCTGACCATGGCATCTCTCCCGCTAGCACCTGCACCCGCCATCTATGCAGGGGACTTCAACTGCCAAAACACAGACTGGGGTTACAGCCACACAACACCAAACGGAGAGACACTAAGCCAATGGGCCTCCAGCGCCAATGCGTTGCTGTTGTTTGATCCAAAAGAACCTCCCAGCTTCTTTTCCGCATGCTGGAATACCCACACCAACCCGGACCTGGCCTTCGCTGTGTGCCACACGGCCCAAAAGCCGGAGAGACGCGTCCTGGAAAGGTTCCCCCGTTCACACCACCGACCGTCCATCATAAAGGTCCCATCCCTGGTGCAGCCAGTAGCAGGGAAACCCGTCAGGAGATGGAACTTTCGAAAGGCAAACTGGCAGTCATTCACTGAGGAGACGGAAAGAAAATCAGTCTGCCTCCCAGACCCAGACAATGCCGGCGTGGACGTCGGGTATGCAGCGTACTGCAAAGTACTCCTTGGGGCAGCAAGGAAAACCATCCACCGTGGCTTTAACGCAAAGTACATCCCGGGCTGGGATGAAGAGTGCAGCCACCTCCTGCATTTCCACCAGCAGGCAAGCTCCAGGGAAGAAGTGGATGAGTCCGCAACGGCACTCCTGCAGAAGCTGGACACCACCCGAAGGTCAAGGTGGACCGAAGTTGTGGAGTCAATCGACTTCACCCACTCTAGCCGCAAGGCATGGCGGAGTATCAACCAGCTCACAGGCAGAACACCATCGGCCCCCAGGTGCCCAGTAACGGCAAACTCCATCGCCTCACAGCTCCTCAAGAACGGCTGCTTCCCAGGTGCAGATAAAAACTTTGCCCGCACAACATCACACGAGGTGTCCTCCTTGTGTAGGGCGGCCAGTGTGGATGCTAACCTGTCAGGAGACTTCACAACCGCTGAGCTCCAGACAGCCATGAGCAAAATCAAACAAGAGAAGGCACCAGGGCCTGATAACATCCACCCTGAGTTTGCAATCCACCAGAGCGCAAGAACATCTGCATGGCTCTGTTCGTTCTACTCAGCATGCTTTCGGAGGTCCAAGCTCCCGAAGATCTGGCGCCGTGCTGCTGTCATAGCCCTTCCAAAGCCAAACAAACCTGCTGAAGACCCTAAGTCCTACAGACCAATATCACTGCTCTGCGTCCCATTCAAGATCTTGGAGAGGATGATCCATAAGCCGCATCGAGCCAGTAGTGGACCCACAACTTCCACGGGAACAAGCCGGTTTCCGCCGCGGACGGTCAACGGTCGACCAGGTGACACTGCTCACTCAAGACATTGAGGACAGCTTCCAGCAAAAACAGAAGGCTGGAGTAGTGTTGCTTGACCTTACAGCTGCCTACGACACCGTCTGGCACCGTGGACTCCACCTAAAGCTGCTAAAGACCATCCCCGACCGGCACATGGTGAAGTTCATCATGGAGATGCTGACGAACCGCAGCTTCACCTTAAAGACCAGTGACGGACAATGCAGCAGGCTCAGGAGGCTGAGGAATGGCGTCCCGCAGGGGTCTGTCCTCGCACCAATGCTGTTCAACATCTATATCCACGACCTACCGGAAACAACATCCCGGAAATATGGCTACGCTGATGACCTGGCCATCATGATGCGACGACAAACATGGGAGGCGATGGAAGTCGGCCTAAACCACGACATGGACACCCTAGCAGCCTATCTGCGCATGTGGCGCCTCCAGCTCAGCATTGGCAAGACGGTGTCAGCAGCTTACCACCTCAACAACAGCGAGGCAAGAAGGGAACTGGAAGTTTTCGTAAACAACAAGCGCCTGGAGTGCCAGCAAGCCCCGCGGTACCTCGGTGTACGCCTGGATAGGACACTCTCCTTCAAACAACACCTTGAAGAGGTGACGGCCAAAGTGTCATCAAGGGTCTCACTAATCCGACGTCTCGCTGGAACTAGCTGGGGTGCAACCGCCAAGGTGCTTCGAATCTCCACCCAAGCCCTGGTCTTCTCTGCAGCTGAATACTGTGCCCCAGCCTGGTGCAGAAGCCCTCGTGCCAGGAAGGTCGACATTGCGATAAATAATGCTCTGCGGACCATAACTGGCTGCCTGAAGCCCACTCCTGTGTGCCACCTGCCAGTACTAGCAGGAATTGCCACGGCCGGCCTCCGACGAGAAGCTGCTACCCTCGCCCTAGCAAGGAAAGCCCAAAGACACGACTGGCATATCTTGCACAACACCACCACAACGCCACTGCCCCCCCATAGACTCAATTCCCGCCACCCGTACAACAAGGCGGCACAAGATCTGCTCAGGTCCATCCCTGAGGACCAGTCTACAGAGGCATGGCTGGCGGCAGCCTGGAAGCAGGAGTGGGAGTCGGCCGGGCCTACACGCATCCACCGTTACATCCAGGACCCGGGAGGCGGTATTCAAGGAGAGGAACTGCCGCGCCGGAAATGGACCCTGCTGAACCGCCTGCGAACTGGGGTCGGACGCTACAGAGCAACAATGAGGAAGTGGGGCCTGGCAGACGGAGCAACGTGTGAGTGTGGGGAGCCGGAGCAGACAGCTGAGCACATAATCACCGCCTGTCCCCTGTATAAACCACCCTCGGAGGCTGGCCTCTTCGATGTGGGACCTGAGACGAGGGCGTGGCTATACGCTACTGAGCTGGACATCTGATGATGACACACGAAAGAAGAAGGATGATCGGTGGATCATCACTTAAAGCTGCTGCTCGCCCGGTGTTCAACCACCCAAGTTCTCCCACAAACTTCCCTTCTCTGTTCTCTCCTCCTTGTAGCAGCTTTCATCCAGACTCTGGGACTATCCTATAGGGCAATGAATTAAACAGCTCTCTCCTACCTCCAGGCCATAGTCAAACCCTACACTCCCTCCCAACCACTATGCTGTGTTACCTTGGGGTGAGTGGTTGCCTTCTCACTCCGAGGCTCCAGCGGTCGATCGACACGGTCATGGCTCTTAACTGTCCTGGCCCTGCAGTGATGTAATGAACTGCCCACTGACATCAGGACAGCAGAGTCGCTGCCCATCTTTTGCCGCAGGCTCAAAACTCACTTCTTCAAGAGATACAGTAGTACCACGATCCTCCCTCTTAGGCGCCTATTCTATTTTTAGTTTGCTATTCTTGCACTTTGCCTTCAGCACGAGACTATGCACTTAGTCACTTGTTTTAGAAAGGAGATGCACTTGTGAGTTCTGGCAAGTAGTACATTGGCTTTTCCTACGTTAAATTATTTTTTTAAATAAAAGTGTCAGCTAAGTGAGTGTAATGTAATGTAATATAATGTTTACTTCCCAAATTAAATGAATTTGAACATTAGATCTCTGTGGTTATCCCCTACTAGTTTTTCTCTTGTTCACTTTCCTGTGAGTTCTTGGTGGCCAATGAGCTGTTTTTGAGCATTGATCTCTTCCTTCAACCTTAATAAACAGACAGAAACTCTCATTACCATCACATCATTTGGCAAGAATTGAGAAAGTGCATCCAGATGCATTTGCTCCTACCCAAGTATCTCCCTCTCTGTGGAGGTGAGTAAGCGCTCCAAGGTGCTGTTTTTGAGCTCTGTCTGTATCAGCCTTTTCTTTAGACTGTCTCTCTCCCTCAGTCTGAATGTGTCCAGGCGCTCTGCCTCTCTCCCCTGTTTTTGATGGGCATTAATCTCTGCCTTCAACCTTAATAAACAGACAGAAACTCTCATTAACATCAAATCATTTGGCAAGAATTGAGAACCCCCTCCCCTCGACACGCCTCTGTCTCCCCCCCGAAACGCCCCCCCCTCGACACGGCTCTGAGTCGTGGCAGCGCTAGAATGAAAATAAAGTTCCTGCCTGCCGTGAGCACTAGATTATGCTCTTAGTCACTTGTTTTAGAAAGAAGATGCACTTGTGAGTTCTGGTTAGTAGTAGTACATTGGCTTTTCCTACGTTAAATGCAATTATTGTTAGTCGCTTTGTATAAAAGTGTCTGCTAAAGGACTGTAATGTACTGTAATGTAATGTACAGTAACAGTGAAACCAGCGAACAGAGAAACCAGGTTCTCCCTCGAAGACAGCCTGGTGATGCAAGGTTAGGTGGAACAAACTGACCACTGACGTCAGGACAGCAGAGTCGCTGCCCATCTTTCGCCACTGGCTCAAAACTGTACCAGCAGAACCACACCAGTGGTACCAGTCTGTACTGTACCAGCAGACCCAGACCACTGGTACCAGCAGCTGGACCGAAGAGATGCCTGAGCAGAGCCTCCTGGTAGAGCAGAGCCTCCTGGTTCCAGAGACGTGTGCTCTCTGCTAATCCCCATCCTCTGAGGAGCCTCTACACACACCACGTCTCTACTCTGACTGTCTACACACACACCACGTCTCTCCTCTGTCTTTACAAACACACCATGTCTCTCCTCTGTCATAAATGAAGAGGTCACGCATAATGCATGTCAGAATAATAATGTCATAGTAATGTCAGAACTGGTCACTACCATTACTGTACTATATGCTATGGTTGGGTTATGTGTTCTTAACAATGTCCAGTAGGTGGCAACAGAGGTTCACCTAAGCACTACTACTTGTTTATCACCTAGGTAGATATAGCAGTGCAGTGTCAGTTAGTCAGTGATGGCCAAGCCCTGTAATGCACTTCTCCAAATTATATCAGTGAACGTCAGTAAATGGTTACGCCGCTGTCCGACCTTGATTATGTAATATAGTACAAGATATTACAATTACATATCCAGAAAAGGGCTTCAGGTAGTTTCTGGTCTCAGGAGGCGGGCTCTAGACCGGATCTGAACAGTGAAACGCGTCATTGTTCCCGGCTTTCACCGATTGGTTAAGAGCATTGAAAAGACTAGCAGTCACGACCAAAAGTGTATATAAATTGTGTTCGTAATTTGTGTCTCTCTCTACCTTGGAAACTTTTCACAGTTGAACATTGTTTGTCACGTCTGTAAAGATTCCCCATTGCAAATATTTTTTTATCCATCTCAAGAAAACAAGAGACAAGCTCTTTATTCTTTTTGAGTAAAGAAACGTTTCCATCACAACCTACTCACTAGCCTTTCACTGTAGGCTACGACAATCCTCAATTCGGTAAGTTGTATGCTATTTTTTATTTTTGAAAGATAAGAGCGAAGCCGTTTGGGGCTTCGGTTTAGGAAGTGAACTTCGAATGAACAAGGGAGGGTTAGACGACTGTTTGAATTTGAGTCCAGGAGAGGGTTACTGTTCTTTTTAATTTGAGTCCAGGAGAGGGTTACTGTTCTTTTTAATTTGAGTCCAGGAGAGGGTTACTGTTCTTTTTAATTTGAGTCCAGGGGAGGGTCATATAGCTACACATTTGAATCGAAAACAGAATAGTTTATTCATCTTTTCGGAATTCAGCAAGCTGTTTTGTATGACCATGTTGAGAGGGAAGCGCGTGAAGCGAACATACCGACATGCGGTCTGTTTTCAGTGAATTTCTCTGTTGCTGGTCGTTGCTGCGTGCGTTCACTTCTTTTATTCGCTGGTGATATTAAGTGGGGAGCATGGCCGTATAACGTAATTCATAAGCAAATCTAGAGGCCACCACCTGTGCTGACTCAAAAAAAAATTGCTGAAGTGACCGGTTTGGTCTTGTAGCCTACGCATGTGTTTCTGCATTGTGTATTAAATAGCTGGACCACTTCTTGCTGCTGAAGGCTGATTTATTCTGGATAGAATAAACACACACATAGTTATACATTTGCACTGAGGCTGGTCAGGCATCAGATGGACCGCCAGCAACTGAGGTTTACATGTTGCTATACAATTACTGTAATAAAGTCAAGGATGATACACTCTCAAAGTTATTTACTCTTTATTGCATTCTGCACTTCAGACTCCATTACTACGCATTCTGGTGGTTATCTTCTTGCTGAACGTTACTTCCGGTCCCCCTCTACATTAAGCCCCTCTCCTTATATCACCTGACTGCCTGACTGAATATAACATACAACATGAATCAGAACATTACAACATTCCTCCCCCCATAGTCTACAAAAATCCTTCTTTTATGTGCTGAACAAATTCACTTAAACCTAGTCTGATTCTACGAGGGGATTATTCTGCACCTGCTACCACTTAGTCCTTGAGATTCGTGGGTGCCTGTCTAACTCTCACTGGGTTTTGTTTGTTTGTTTATTAGGATCTCTTTTAGCCATCGGCTAGTCTTCCAAGAGTCCTCAACTAAAACATACAGTACAATACATACAATGTATACAATAATGCAGAAAATACTACAATTCATAAATAGAATTCAAGAATAAATAAGAAAAGAAAGAAACATGATAGTGAATACAATAATAACAGTAAAATACAATAGTTCAAAAACACAGCTACTTACGAAATCACACATCTAAAATTATTGTAACAAAAGATTGTAAAATTGTTCTCAAAAGAAGGAAAATACAGCACTATGGTCAGTGCAATGAATTCCACATGATCACCATCCTATATATAAAAGTCTGTCTGCCCATTTCCGTCTGTATCCTTGGTTGGGTGAATTTGTCCTTCAGTCTATTCCGCGTATTGACCATGTAGATTTCTAATCCGTTGTAGTTTATTGAATATATCTGCAGGTGTCTTAAGGGCAATCATTTGTTTGAAAAGTGCTAATGACTGCTCTGAAATGAGTTGACTAACTGTTGGCCACCCTAGTGTGGCATGGAGCTCCCTCACCTCCATCTCAAAGCCACATCGCAGAACCCTCCTGGCAGCCTTATTTAGGGAGATCTGAAGTCTGTTTCTGTCTGCAAGGGTTGCATTTCCCCACACTGTACAGCAGTAACTCATTTGACCACATATTAAGCTGTGTGATATTTCTTTGAGCAACCTTCTGGGCAGATGAGTTGCAATTCGTCCAATCACACTTGCTGCTCCCTGTACCTTCTTGGAGAGATGGGTTAGATGATTAGTCCAAGACAAGTTGTTTTGAACTGTTACTCCCAATAATCTTGTCTCTGTGACCTCTGCAATTTGGACTTCATCAATTAATAACCTAAGTGACTGCAATTTACGCCTCTTCCTTGAAGTACATATCAACATGGTTTTTGTTTTATTTTTGTTTAATACAAGCTTATTTAGAGTCACCCAGTTTATGATAGATTTCACATCCGTCTGGAGGTGCTCCTGTACATCATTTACAGTCTCCCCTATTGCTGTGACAGTCATGTCATCAGCATACATGCATGCATCTGTCTTCCTTAGCACTAGGGGGAGGTCGTTTGTGAATACCCAAAACATTAACGGTCCCAGACAGCTGCCCTGTGGTATTCCGCAATTTATGCTGTGTGGGGATGAGTAGGAACCATTAATGTAGGTGGATTGCTTTCTATTTTCCAAGTAAGATTGTGTCCACATTAATGCATTTCTGTCAAATCCATAGTGACGTAATTTGGTCAACAATATACTGTGATCTACAAGATCAAAAGCAGCACTAAAATCTATAAGGAGTAGACCTGCTAGTTTTCCATGGTCGAGGGCATTAAGCCATTGATCAGTCATGCTCACCAATGCTGTTGCAGTGGAGAAGTTCTTTCTATATGCATGCTGGGTTGGAGATATGATCTGATTTTCCTCCAAGTATTTCCATATATGGTGGGTAACAATTTCCCAAAACCCCAATGTCTGGAGGCCCCGGTGCCACTGCATCTGGTGCTGGATTCTCTAGTTCTGCTGGCGGCACCAGTATGCCTGGATCCTCTGCTTCTTGTGGCGGTGCCCATACTACCTCGTGTGCCTGATTTTCTAGTTCTTGCTCTGCTGTGTCCACAGGAACACTCTCCTCTTAGAGACAGGGGTCAGCCAGGTTGTGATCATAACTTGGCCGTATCTGATCCTGATGTTGTCTCATCAGTTTCCCATCCAGTGTTTTCACTCTCCAAGAGACTGGACCGGTCCTCTCTATAAGTTGCCGGAATCCACTTCTGGCCTGAGTATCCCCTCACATACATAGACTGAATCAGACACTTGTAAATAGCGAGGGACACACCTGATCTAGCCGAGTCCTGATCCTGCGGTTCATGAGCAGCTCAGCTGGTGTGGCTCCTGTGGTGGCCTGGGGGGTTGATCTGTACTTGAACAGGAACCTGGATAGCTTTGTCTCCAGACTACCTTCCCCCATCTTCTTGAGTCCCTCCTTGACCACCAGCACCGCCCGCTCTGCACAGCCATTTGAGGACGGGTGGTATTGTGCTGTTGTGACATGCTGTATGCCATTCTTTTGTAGGAAGTTCTTGAACTCTGCACTGACCAGACTAGGCCTATTATCACTGACAATCACTGCAGGGGTGGCAAAAATGCTTCTCAGTCTCTCGATAGTCATGGATGAAGTAATAGACGACATTGGGTGAGCCTCAATCCATTTTGAATAGGCATCTACGACGATGAGGAGCATCTTCCCCAATACAGGCCCACAGAAGTCCAGAGGCAGCCTCATCCATGGTTGGTCTGGCCACTCCCACGGGTGTAGCGGTGCTGTTGCAGGGGTGGCTTGGTAGGACTGACATGCATGACATTCCCGCACAGCGGACTCTAAATCCGCGTCCATGTTTGTCCACCATACGTAGCTGCGGGCCAAAGACTTCATTGGTGAGACCCCCGGACCCCCGAATGAGCTTCATGAAGCTCCTCAATCATGATTCGTCTTCCTTGAGGTGGGATTATCACTCTACTTCCCCACAGTATGCACCCCTCCTCCACGCTCACTTCCTTTTTTCTTCTTATGTATGGCTGCATTTCTGGGTTGTTGCAGTACTCTGAGGGCCAGGAGTCCTGCAGCAGAGCCTGATGTATTCTGGACAGAATGGGGTCTCGCCGGGTCCCCTCCCATATCTGCGTTACCTGTAGTGGTGTGCCATTCATGTGCTCCATGAGCATTACCACCTCTTCTTCCCGTGGTGTGGCAGCGGACGTGATCGGCAGGGGGAGCCTGCTCAGTGCATCCGCGTTCCCGTGTTTTGAGCCCTCCTTATACTCCAAGGTGTACTCATAAGCTGCCAAAATCAGTGCCTATCTTTGCATTCTGGCTGCGGCGAGGTGTGGGATGCCTTTACTCTCCCAGGAGGTCCAGCAGCGGTTTGTGGTCTGTCACAATGGTGCAGTGTTTCCCAAACAGATACTGGTGGAATTTCTTAAAGGAGTAGTAAAGGGAAAAATCACGTTTAGCCCTGTTTTAAGGTTACTTATGATCATATACAATGGTTCAGATCAATACGTTGACAAAACTAGCACTTTTGAGAAAGTGTGATAATTGCTCTACCACCGTTTTGGTCATACAATGGATGTGGGTGAGCACTGTGGAAAATCATTCAAAAAATATGTTAAACTCTTGTTCATCTTGATCTTGATCATAAGTAACCTTAAAGGACAATGCTCGTTTTTGACAACCTGGACCTTATTTACGACATATTATAAGACATTTGACTCACTGAGATCACTTTGGTGTAGTTTGGAGGCATGTAGAAGAAATTTAAAATCTTGCGCGAGCCAGTATATCCATGTAATGTCCGTGGTCGGGGCACTTAGAATGTAGTTTCTAAAAATATTTTCTGCCGCGAAACGGTTGTTTTCATCATCTGTCTTCATGAATCGCTAGTTGTGCTTACATAGAGCATAATCCTGTGGTGTTTTTTTTTTGGTGGTAGACCGGGAGGTTGGGATCTCTGAAGTTGGGATTAGTGGGGTCCTACTGTAGTTAAGCATGAAGCCCAAGAAGTACTTCAACTGTGTCTTGTCAGTTGGCTGTGGAGCGCTTGCAATGGCCTGTACCTTGTGTTGACTTTCGTTGTCTTTTATAATTGTCCTTATTAAGCTCTGCGTTGTGTTTTGATTACAATAAAAGACGGCCCCCAATCTCACACAATACCACACAGTTCAGTGTCTCCTTGTTCTGATGTATTCCAAATTAATCTCTCCAACACAGGATTTGAGCGACATCAAAAGCTGTTTATTCCAGAAGGGTTAACATACAAAAGACGATGGCATAAAGTCTAATGTACACTTGACCTCTCTGTATGCTGTCTGAATTCAAATTAAAGCATTGGTCTCGTTGCAACGTTCTTATGGTTCGGGTGTCTCCCCCCCCCCTCGTCTCTTCTCCGATAAGACTGTCTTTCTCGTCTCTTCTGTGGCCTTGTTTGGTCAAGATAAGCTACGCTGCCTCGGCGCTAACCACAACAATTGCTGTTTAGCACAGAATGTACCAGCCCTAAGAATGTCATCTTTATCTCATAAGTCTATGGAAGAGGGACACCGTTTTCTTACAGAACACACCAGCTACAGCCATACTCAGAGGTCGATCATAATAATTTAGAAATGGCTAACAGGATCAGATTAAATCAATATTTCTTTGAAAATCAGCCAGATTCAACACTTATCTGCTACGGAATGAATTCCTTTTTCGTTGATCCTGTATCCCAGGTACACCACCTCTGGTGCCATGAAGACACATTTCTCTCTCCTATGCCTGGGGCTGATGACACCCCATAGGGTAGCCTGGTGTACTGGTATAAACCGCGGTGGGTGTTATTTGTTGTGAACTTCTTAGAATCTTCATCCCGTGGGAGTTGCTGGTATGCCTGAGACATGTCTAGTTTGGTGAATTTCTGTCCCCCCCCCAGTACTGCCAACAAGTCCTCAGTTTTTGGAATTGGGTAGTTATCTATCTTAGACACTGGATTCACGGTAACTTTATAGCCCCCACATATTCTAGTTGTTTTGTCTTGTTTAAGTATAGGAACTATGGGAGCGGCCCACTCGGAAACTCACAGGCTCTATGATGCCTTCCTTCTCTAATCTAACCAACTCTGTCTCAACTTTGTCCTTGAGGGCATATGGCAGAGGCCTGGCTTTGAAATACCTTGGCTTGGCCTCGGGGTCAACAGAGATCTTTGCTGTAGCTCCCACTAAACTGCCCAGCTCACCTTAAACACCTCTCCGTGTTGTGAGAGTAGCTCACTCAACTCCTCCTGCTGACCTGTATGTAGTCTGAAAATGGCCCTCCAGTCTAGCCTAATGGCCTCTAGCCAATTTATCCCCAAGATATTTGGACCCTCCCCTCTTACCACTATCAATGGCAACTGTCTGGTCTGCCCCTTGTAACTGACTTGTGTGTACATCTTGCCTAGCACCCCTACACTTTCTCTGGTGTATGGAGTCAAAATGAGGCCAGAAAGCATTGTAAACGTAAGTGAAGTATTGTAAACAAAAACATATGAATTGTAAACGTAAGTGAAGTATTGTAAACGTAAGTGAAGTATTGTAAACGTAAGTGAAGTATTGTAAACAAAAAATATATAAATTATTACTTAATTATTAAAAAATAAAAATTGCATTTACAATACTTTTTTGCGTTTACAAAACCTTTTCTGCATTTACAAAACTTTTCTGCCTTTACAATACTTTTTCTGCGTTTACAAAACATTTCTTGCGCTGCAAAACATTCTGGCCTCTCTTTGACGTGGGGGCGGGGCTAGATGAGTGGCGTGTCCAGAGAGGAAGAGGCGGAGTTTCGGGATGCCCACCGCCATATGAGCGCTGCTCAACGTTTTTTGGACTTCTTCTATGGTTTTGATTTATATATGGCGGTGGGCATCCCGAAACCCCGCCTCTTCCTCTCTGGACACGCCACTCATCTAACCCCGCCCCCACGTCAAAGAGAGGCCAGAATGTTTTGCAGCGCAAGAAAGTTTTGTAAACGCAGAAAAAGTATTGTAAAGGCAGAAAAGTGTTGTAAACGCAGAAAAGGTTTTGTAAACGCAAAAAAGTATCGTAAATGCAATTTTTATTTTATTTTTTAATAATTAAGTGATTATTTATATATTTTTTGTTTACAATACTTCACTTACGTTTACAATACTTCACTTACATTTACAATTCATATTTTTTTGTTTACAATACCTCACTTACGTTTACAATACTTCACTTACGTTTACAATGCTTTCTGGCCTCATTTTGACTCCATACTGGTGTACATATACAGCTTTGTTCTTGTATGGTGGAGTTTCCCCCCTCCCATCTTCCTGTATGTTTTCTCATTCACTATAGTCAGGCTTGCCCCAGTGTCTACTTCAAACTCAATGTTGCATCCATTCACTGCCATCTGCTCTCTGTATGGCTCTACTCTTTTTTCATCATCGATATTGTACATCATGTGGGCATACTCCTCTTCCTCTTCTTCCAGTCTGTGGCGCGCTATGGCTTCTACCATACGGACTTGTGGTCACGATTGATCAGATAGCTGGTTGGCTTGGTTCCACGATTGAAAATCTTCAATCAGTATCCCTGCACAATGCACTGATCACTAAACATATACACACTGTACATACAAACTTTAAAGTTACCATTTAAATACATTTGTAAATATTACACTTACTTATTCATTCAATTCAACCATAACATTTCTGTGACCTTTTGTGATGTTTTCTTTGGCATTGTAAATGTATGTTTTCCATGCCAATAAAGCCCTTTGAATTGAAGTAAAATATAGAAGACATACAGATAGTTATCCATTCATACTTGGATGTATAGATGGATAGGGATTTGTGTTAGTGAAAATGTGCTTTACTGAGACGGGAAGCACAGGGTGTAATCTTACCAGTCTCAATATGCTCTCCTGTGAAATGTATCGCAATCCCAATTTTTGTACATGTTTGGCATGGCTTGGACTTGAGCATTCCCCTGGCACTTGTTTTCACTGCTCCCACGGAGGACTATGTGCAAGTCATGCCAGATGCCTACAAATAGATGGACTCCACTTTGCGCGTGTAAACTGTAGAATAATTAGGCATTACAATCAGGTGAAGAAATATGAACACATGCTCATTTCTCAGATTTCCAGAATCTATTTGGCTGCGCTCACGCTATATTGTTATAAGTAGGCCTAGGCTATATTGTTATAAGTAGGCCTAGGCTATATTGATAGAAGTAGGCCTAGGCTATATTGATAGTAGGCCTAGGCTATATTGATAGAAGTAGGCCTAATCTATATTGATAGAAGTAGGCCTAATCTATATTGATAGAAGTAGGCCTAATCTATATTGTTAGAAGTAGGCCTAGGCTATATTGATAGAAGTAGACCTAATCTATATTGTTAGAAGTAGGCTGGGACTGACTGCCCCCCCTGATCAAAAAGTCAAACTGCGCATATTAACATCATGTCAAGAGACAGAAACAGCAGGATCCAGAGATGGTAAGGGACTGTGGAAGAACTTACAGAAGGAAGTTCATAGAGAAGCAACTAGAAATGAATCCAGAGGCCTATAAACAATGAGATGCAAATAAAAAGGCTATGTTAAGGGAAAGACTTCATGAACAATTAAACAGGACAACAATAGGCAGGCTTTTCAGAGATCATGTCAGGGATGGACCCATCTTTGCATGTGTAAACTGTAGAATAATTAGGCATTACAATCAGGTTAAGAAATATGAACACATGCTCATTTCTCATATTTCCAGAATCTATTCTGCTGCTCTCACTGAAAATAAACCATCTGTCCAGTCTTGAAAGTTTCCCTCCCTCCCTTCCTCCCTCCATACAGTCAGTCCCTACATCTCACCCACTTTTTTTCTCCCTCCCTCTCTTCCTTCATCCTTCCTTCCTCCCATCTCTCCATCCCTCACCTGTTTGTTCTTTATGAAACCACCCCCCACTCTCCCCCAGGTATGTGAACTGTGCCCGTACTGAGGAAGAGCAGAACCTGGTAGCGTTTCAGAACCGTGGAGGGATCCTGTTTCGCTGCTGTCGGCTGCTGGCTGTCGGGAAGGAGCTGCTGGTCTGGTACGGACAGGAGTACAGATACAAGAGCATCTCCTTCAACTACGTCTGGGAAGAAAAGAGCACCGCTAGAGGTATCTGTCCTCAACTCTTCTTCCCTCTTGTCTTCTCCAACTCTCTCTCATCCTCCTCTTTCCTTAAAGCTGAAAGAACCAGAGGTCTGCTGGTCATAATAATAACCGCTGTCCAAGTAGCTCTCCTCTACCATCCTTCCTCTCCTCTGTCTTTTTCCCATGGTGCCAGCCAGCAGGCAAGACATGGGCATACAGCGTGAAATTCAGGACACTCATGGATGCAACGATACAGAGGGCACTATGTCATGAACTGCAATGGTGCCTGTGCAAATCGCTGTTGTGAGGCACGCAAATTGCCAATATTAGGCAGGCACACTTGCTCAGAACAAAATGGAATGCTGTTAGTTGCCATGGAACATGGTAGCTTGACTTAGCTAGAGTAAGCTAGCACTCCTAAAGATATCTAAGGTAGCTATTGCCGTGGGCATCAATGTATTCAAGCTTGTTTTCTCTCCTTTCTCCTCTTTTCTTTGTCTCACTCCTCTCTCTCCTCTGTCGCTCTCCTTCACTCGAGCTCAGCCAGAGGAACCTCTTGCATATCTTTCTCTCTCCTGTCCTCAATCTGAAGTTGTGGTGTCGTCGTGTTTCGCCCCCCACTAGTTACATGCGTATAAACACTCTATACAGTATTTGCACTTGTAATACAGGTGTGAGAATACTTTTTAATGTTTGTCTCTTTCTCTTTCACTCTCCCAGGAGTGATGTCAGACTTGTCCCAGACTCAGGTGTTCTTCTGCTCTGTGTGCCCATTCACCTGCACCTCCCAGATCTACCTCAACAAGCACCTCAAGAGGAGCCATGACAACCTCTACGTCTCTCTCTCTCGTCTCTCGAGCAGACAGATCAGACCAGAGATTCTCTCCTCCTCCTCCTCTCAATCACTCCCTATCACCATCTCCAACACCCCCCTCACCCCAGCTACTGCCCAGAGATAGAGAGAGACAGACAAGCCAAGACCGTACAACTGTGAACAGTGTGGGAAGAACTTCACTAAGTCAGAATATTTAAAGAAGCACCAGCGTGTTCATACAGGAGAGAAGCCATTCCACTGTGAACAGTGTGGGAAGAACTTCACGAAGTCAGGACATTTAAAGACACACCAACGTGTTCATACAGGAGAGAAGCCATACCACTGTGACCAGTGTGGAAAGAACTTCACTACGTCAGGAGAGTTAAAGATGCACCAGCGTGTTCATACAGGAGAGAAGCCATACCACTGTGTCCAGTGTGGAAAGAACTTCACTAAGTCAGAACATTTAAAGAAACACCAGCGTGTTCATACAGGAGAGAAGCCATACCACTGTGACCAGTGTGAAAAGAACTTCGCTACGTCAGGAGAGTTAAAGATACACCAGCGTGTTCATACAGGAGAGAAGCCATACCACTGTGTCCAGTGTGGAAAGAACTTCACTACGTCAGAACATTTAAAGAAACACCAGCGTGTTCATACAGGAGAGAAGCCATACCACTGTGACCAGTGTGGAAAGAACTTCACTAAGTCAGAACATTTAAAGAAACACCAGCGTGTTCATACAGGAGAGAAGCCATACCACTGTGTCCAGTGTGGAAAGAACTTCACTACGTCAGAACATTTAAAGAAACACCAGCGTGTTCATACAGGAGAGAAGCCATACCACTGTGACCAGTGTGGAAAGAACTTCACTCAGTCAACAAACTTAAAGACACACCAGCGTGTTCATACAGGAGAGAAGCCATACCACTGTGACCAGTGTGGAAAGAACTTCACTAAGTCAGAACATTTAAAGAAACACCAGCGTGTTCATACAGGAGAGAAGCCATACCACTGTGTCCAGTGTGGAAAGAACTTCACTACGTCAGAACATTTAAAGAAACACCAGCGTGTTCATACAGGAGAGAAGCCATACCACTGTGACCAGTGTGGAAAGAACTTCACTCAGTCAACAAACTTAAAGACACACCAGCGTGTTCATACAGGAGAGAAGCCATACCACTGTGACCAGTGTGGAAAGAACTTCACTAAGTCAGAACATTTAAAGAAACACCAGCGTGTTCATACAGGAGAGAAGCCATACCACTGTGTCCAGTGTGGAAAGAACTTCACTACGTCAGAACATTTAAAGAAACACCAGCGTGTTCATACAGGAGAGAAGCCATACCACTGTGACCAGTGTGGAAAGAACTTCACTCAGTCAACAAACTTAAAGACACACCAGCGTGTTCATACAGGAGAGAAGCCATACCACTGTGTCCAGTGTGGAAAGAACTTCACTACGTCAGAACATTTAAAGAAACACCAGCGTGTTCATACAGGAGAGAAGCCATACCACTGTGACCAGTGTGGAAAGAACTTCACTCAGTCAACAAACTTAAAGACACACCAGCGTGTTCATACAGGAGAGAAGCCATACCACTGTGTCCAGTGTGGAAAGAACTTCACTACGTCAGAACATTTAAAGAAACACCAGCGTGTTCATACAGGAGAGAAGCCATACCAGTGTGGGAAGAACTTCACTAAGTCAGGAGAGTTAAAGACACACCAGCGTGTTCATACAGGAGAGAAGCCATACCACTGTGACCAGTGTGGAAAGAACTTCACTACGTCAGGATATTTAAACACACACCAGCGTTTTCATACAGGGGAGAAGCCATACCACTGTGTCCAGTGTGGAAAGAACTTCACTACGTCAGGAGAGTTAAAGACACACAAGTGTGTTCATACAGGAGAGAAGTTATAGCCATACCCTTAGGACTGGATTACACTACTGAGCTTTTCTGGAGCCAGATCGATACGTCCGCGGCCACGTTTTGGTGCTTGGAAATCCGGAGATGCGTTCTAGTGTAATAGGCAGATCCGGAGGCCTTTGAGAAAAAAACCCAATAGGATTAGGGTTACATTGTAACTCTGTTCACTTCACCTTATAACAATCAAACAGATGAATTACGAGTTTGAGCTACATAGTGTCTTACTGTATACTATAGTTAATCAGACAAGCGGATAATATCGTAGGAGGAATTTCACTGTATTCCATGTTTACATGTTCCCCCCAAAAAGTAGACACTTCAAATCATAACCTACATAAGAATAGATACCTCAAATAATAATATTCTCTTGTTCAAAGAAAAGTAACTAGCAAAAAGTTACAATATTTTTATTGAGCTATAGCTATATAAGATATATATTGAGGTATGCTGCTACACGTGTGGGTAGACTCCCCAGCTCAGCCTTTCCTGTTCCTGACCAAATATCACCTTGATCACACCTGTCTGAACTTCCCAGCACTCCTGCCCTTTTCTTTTTCAATAATATCTCTATTCAATACTCAAATACAGTCCAAATGTTCCGATATATAGTCCTTACAATCATTTAGTTTTAAGTCCTTCATCCATTCCCTCACGATATCTCCCGTATTATGATGAGACTTGATAATAATAATTCAAGAGATGAATAAGCCTACTATTTTAAACCGCACCACAGATATGGGCAAACATGATTTAGGTTACCTATTAGGCCAGTAAAAGGAGATGTTTGCTTTTGCAAAAGAACCCCTCAAATATGTTATACAGTTTAATCTGGAATAATATTCTGAAATCAGATCTGTAATCATTCTACAAGCAATTGGTTTATTCAGGTGTGAGCCAATGATCAAAATAGGAATTGGATATGGAGTTTGGATTACTGGAGAAAATGAAAAGAGGAACTTGAGGAAGATCGTTGGTGAACTGAATAATACGGCAGGCCTTATCCTATAGGCCTATGGAATGCTGTTCAGGAAGTTGGGTGAATGAATGGATTTAATTTTGTCCTCTGGGTAAAAGTCAATTGCTTTAAAAACATTAAAGAATAAAACCAAAAAGTACTGCAACACGAAGTAGATGAAATGGTGATTGCATAGGGAACTGTTTAAATTAATTCCAATATACCTGGTTGAGTTCATGGTTTACAACCATTCATCTCTTACAATATACATGAATTAATTATCAGATGAACAGTAGTAATGGTAGGCTATAATATTGTTATCACAGCAGTGCAGATTGCAATTAGAGATTAGAATAAGTAGAGTATCTTTTTGGATTTGAGATTATTTTAAAAGCAGGGGATGCGCTCCACACATGGAATACAAACTGGGATGGAAATGTGTTTGTTGGTGACTGTTGGCGTTGGTTGGATGGCATTTTAAACTCTTAACTTTTCAGAATGTTTTTTCATTTTTCATTAGCCTTTTTAATAAACATTGTATAACCTGAGAGAGGTACTGTAGAGTGTGTTCATTTGTGTTCCTGCCTCAGTATCCAACCCTGGACTGACCCTGTCTCAGTATCCAACCCTGGACTGACCCCCCCTCAGTATCCAACCCTGGACTGACCCCTCCTCAATATCCAACCCTGGACTGACCCCACCTCAGTATCCAACCCTGGACTGACCCCCCCCTCAGTATCTAACTCTGGACTGACCCCTCCTCAGTATCCAACCCTGGACTGACCCCTCCTCAGTATCCAACCCTGGACTGACCCCACCTCAGTGTCTCTGCATGCCTCTTCCATTGCTCCCAGGGAGAGTCATGCAGGTGTCTGGTTGGTGTTCATAGACCTTTGTTGACTTTCGTTGTCTTTTATTATTGTCCTTTTTAAGCTCTGCGTTGTGTTTTCATTACAATAAAAGACGGCCCCAGATCTCACACAATACCACACAGTCCAGTGTCCCTTCTTTAGGTGTATTCCAAATGAATCTCTCCAATACAGGATTTGAGGGACATCAAAAGCTGTTTATTACAGAAGGTTTAACATACAAAAGACGATGGCATATAGTCTAATGTACAGCTGACCTGTCTGTATGCTGTCTGGACTCAAATCAAATCATCTGAGCTCGAGCACGGTTCTTATGTGGTTTGAGTGCCCCCACCCCCCCCCTCGTCTCTTCTCCGCTAAGACTGTCTTTCTGGTCTTTTCTGTGGCCTTGTTTTGTCAAGTCAACCTACGCCGCCTTGGCGCTAACCACAACAATTGCTGTTTGGCACAGAGTGTACCAGCCATGGAATGTCATCTTTATCTCATAAGTCTATGGAAGAGGGTCGCCATTTCTTACAGAAAGCTCCAGCTACAGCCATACTCAGAGGTCAATCATTATAATTAGGAACAGCTAACAGGATCAGATTAAACCAATATTTCTCTGAAAATCAACCAATATTCAACACCTTCCAACACCAAAGTGAAAATAATTCCTCAATGGGACTGAGGAATGGGGAGTAAGGGGGTAACGGTGTATCCACCTGTGAAGTTATGTATGGTGGTTGGTGAACCAGTCCCAGAAACTAACATTATCCCAAATGACAACAAACCTGGGCTGCTCTGCTCCATCCTGTACAACTGCATTATATAGAGCACCAGATATGTCATTGTGAGTGGAGTGCACTTCTTAAAGCATAGAGCGCTTTACAATATCTTCTCTCATTCACTCACCAATGGTGGCCAGCTGGTTTAATCCTGCTCTTTGGGATAAATTAGTGTCTTACTCAAGAACACATCAACGAAGCAGAGGAGATAGCTGGAATTGAACTGGAGGCTCCCAGACGGCTACTCTACCTCCTGAGCTGCTGCCGCCCCCTCAGAACGTGATCATGTGTGCAGTACTGGATGGACCTAGGGTGGCATGGTGATGGAGAACTCCTTGCAGATGTAGGAACCTCTTGAAAATGTTTTCAGCCCTCAAAGGCCATATCTAGGTTTTTGCAGGGTGATAATCAATCTAGTAATTATATTCCGTAAACTAATGTTTAAATGATTTTATTGTGAGCTCACAAGGTATGTCTGATCTCCAGAGCAGGGATATCAGAGTACAAATGTGTGGTCAGAAAACAATGAGTCTCATACTTCAGCCAAAATGACCTCATCTTAAGACCTCCTCCTCCTTATCTCTCTGGGCTAGTGGAAAGGGCTCTCCCCCTCCCCCAACTAAACATTCTTGAAGCTCACAGACCTGCTCCCACACACCACAAAACACTGTTTCTTCTTCCAGGAACACAAGGTGATATTTCCCCCACGCTGCCCAGGGAAATTCACAACAGCTCTTTGTCCTGTAACATCTGGGCCCCGACGCCTGGTTTTAGATAGATTGAATCCAGCTTCATCAATGAAAATGAACTCATGACGCTGTGCAGCTGCGCCAAATACCACCAATAGGCCGTTCACACCTCTCATATTGAAATGAATGGCATGCACAATAACAAGAGCCCTGGATCAGGTCCAAATCCAGCCAGCTTGCTAATAACACCACCAGTTAACATTAGCTAGCCAACATCAGATAGAAATCTAACCAGGTAGATATGAATAGGCTATTGCAGGATCTTGACTAGTCGTAACGTTAGAAGACCACAAACGCAAATGAAAACGCAAGTGCTCATTTTACCATACTTTGGAAAATAAGTACCCTAACACACCCTATAGAACATGTAATCTATGGGCTGCAGCTATTGAGTCTGAGAGAAATAATATAATAATAATATAAAAATAATAATAGGCACAAATCCTTATTAAATCCATTTTAATTCATTGCTTTTATCTCTAGCAAGATTGATTATGCTCTCCTAAAGCTATAATCAAAGTGTTGATGACTGAGGCCCAATTTAGGGACCCAAATAAGATTGAGTCCACCCAAGAAAAAACAAAACGAATAATTCCCTTTATTTGACAAACCAATCATAGTCTACATACCAGTGATTATACCAATATGAGGTCATTTTAAGATCAATCAAACATTCAGTTCCGAGTACGGGTCCAGAACCAGGGCTACAGCCAACAGCAGGGGGAGGCGGACTGGACTGGGAAGGTGTTTGCATAGTCCTTGAACTCTGCTCCCTTCTTTTCTCCTCCAGATCCAGGTACCTATAGCCGTCACAACGTGGCTAGCTAATTGTAGGCTATTCTTGACCCACGTTAACATTAGCAAAGCGGTGTACCTGCGCACATGCACAGACAGAGCAGTGCTACAAAGAAATCTATCATATTTATTTTCTCATACACTGGGCGTTTGGTGTTGCCAAGCAATAGGCTCTTTGCTTTGCACAAGTTCCACTACTTCCTGAAATTCTACAGGCATCCTTATTTCCTATCCTATACCATTGTGCCGCACACCTGATTAATCACTTCCATCCAATAGTACAGGACAGGAAATAAATATGCCTGTAGAATTTCATGAAGTAGTAGAGCTTGTGCAAAGAGCCTATTGTCAGACAGTACTTCAGGAACAGTGTAAATCACACAAGTCAACTGCTGGCATGTTGCATGTCTGTGACTGATAAATCGTCAATGACGTGTAAATGGTTGAAATTCATGTTGAAATGAAGCCCCCTCTTTTCCATTGCAACTATAGCAGAGGCCGTTATTCACATAACAGTTGACCGTGTTTGCTTTCTTCACTGACAGAGAGAGAGAAAGAGAGGGAGAAGATGAAAAGATTTCATCAAACAAAGCTCAGCTTTGGAAAGCGAACTGTTGAGGACAAGATCAAAAAGAAAGAGGTGATGATGGTGGTACACTGCCTACTCTTTACTTAACATGATGGGAAAAGCACATTGACGGGATAAATTGTATGTCTGTATATAGATAAACAAATAGACAGGTATGTAGGTGTGTATAAATATACACAGTATGCATGATTATGTTTGGTTAAAAATATATAATTTGTTGACAGGAAACCAAGAGGTACAAGAGAGTGGAAGAGAGGGGACAGGAGGAGAGGACATAGAGATGAGAGGTGAGATACCTGATGTTAGCCAAAGAGACACTACATTAATTAGATCCTGGCAAGATTAAAAAATAATGTGGATGGATGGATGGATGGATGGATGGATGGATGGGTGGATGGGTGGGTGGGTGGGTGGATGGGTGGGTGTGTGTGTTTATAGCTTATGTTTATGTTTTGTTAATTTGTGGACAGGAGATGAAAATGGACACCACAGTGGAGGCGAGGTGACGGGAGGAGACCAACATGGACAAAAGACAGGAGGAGAGGTGACAGGAGGAGACCAGCATGGACAAAAGACAGGAGGAGAGGTGACAGGAGGAGACCAGCATGGACATCAGAGTAGAGGAGGCCAGGTTGGGAGAGAGGTGACAGGAGGAGCTAGTCTCATGTTTCTAATAGATGGTGTGTTCTCATCAACATTCACTTAAGTTGTGTCCTCTCTGGATGACCTCCACTGCTCTCAGTTAAAGATATTAATCCAATATGATGTGTGTTCTTTATAGATCTAGCCTCTTCATTTTGCTCTCAAAGTGCACCAGATTGAAGCACCACAACTAAATGACCTCGGTATTACAAAAATCCTGCGTACGGCCCTGGTCCTGAATGTTTCAGAGGGCAGATGATAACCTCCTTCTAATCAAGGAGCAGGTGTTCATAATTCTGTCTGCATCACTACACTGTGGTGACATTTTGGTTGTACCGTCTGATCACAACACTAAGAGTTCTAATCTAATTTTTTAACCTATCTGTCTACATGTCTGTCTGTCCATCTCTATCTTTAATTGTCTGCCCCTGTTTTATTATTGTATCTGAGGCTTCACGTTTGGTGATGGGACCTCAGTGGGTGAGAACAGACATGCTGAATAGACAAAGATCTAGGCATGGGCAGCATCTTTCCATCCATTTAAAAATAAATATGTATTATTTTATGCCAACCTACATTCAGTCTAGCCCTAACCCTAACCTCTTAGAGTGCAGGAAGTGTCGGCCAGCTGTGTCGTGTGTGTGTGTCTCCATTCTCAGCGTCAGTACATCCAGTTTGATAGTTCACCTGGGCCAGTAGACTAAGCAGAGCCTCGACCCAAACAAGGTGTCCTGAATGGTCTCCCAGGTCCGCCTTGTACAACTGAACTGTCAGCCCAGTGTTTCAGTGTGGTCTACAAGCTATTCAATAAAACCTGGAGAAAATGATCTGTATCTTGTCTTTACACTTACAGCACACATGCTGCACAAATGATAACCTTAATTGTATGACACTTGTTTTGTAAAATGCACAAGGGTATCTCTAACTTGGCTAGACTGTGGATGTGGTGACTAGTCCAGGCCAGTCAGCATGGTATAAGCTGCATACAGGTGAGCAGAAGCTGAAACGCTTGTTCCTTGGCTAGGACCAAGGCAGCTTGCCAGCAGGGTCAGGCCTGTGCCGGGAGGTCAGTACATTAGAACCCCCTTAGGCGGGCTGTATGTATCCTAGGTTCTCAAACTTATATTTGTGGTATAGAAAGGTAGAACTTGCTTGGTTGGTTATGCAAGTGTGTGTGTGTGTGTGGTACTGTTGATTTTCCTCCACAATCCTCTCTCAGCCATATGTTTCCCCTATGTGGATCTGAAAACAGTGATAGGGATTAAATTAGGTTGCTAAGAGAACTGCTAGTCACCAGAAGCATTCAAGAACATAACCCGTGCTGGAATACTAGTGTATGAACAAATCAATACAAGTAGAGCACATCTACTGACAGGCTGGCTGAATGACTGGAAGACTGACATGGGACCTCCACTGAGGGCATCCCAGTCCTGGCTATGGATCAGTAGGCTAGTGATGCTCCCCTGCCCCTGGGCTAGTGTAGACCATTGCTAGCCTCTACCCACAAGCCATTACATTGATCATAGGCCTACTAAGAGAATACAAGGGGAGTCTTGGTAAGGCTTTTATCAGGGAGGTTGATGGATTACGTCTTTCAAACTACATGATTTGCATTAAAAATATAATCTCTCTCTCACACACAATCATCTAATCCAGTCAATCTAACTCCATAACAAATTGCATTAGGCCTACGTAACTAGCAAGCTAGCAAACTAAGTCAATGTAGACAGCTAGATAACTAGCTAGTGTCATTTCCACCATGCCCCTTCTCCTAAGAGAAAGGCGATTCGCCTAATTAAAAAGTGATTGACAACCGTTTCAGGCGAAATTAGTTTTTGATTGACAAGACGATTGTCAGTCTCTGATTGGCCAAAGTAGAAATTGATTGACAGTTGACCCGCCCCCTGGAAGTCTCTGGGCCTGCAGAGATACACACTTGGAAAATTGAGGGGTCTTCTACAGGGCAATAAAGTGGGATCTCTGTATAAAAACACCTAATGAGAAGCAGGGGGCTTGATACCACAAGGGAACATGCATAATGGGTGGGGGACAACATGTTTACATGTGTACAGTACTTGTTGTTGGCAACCCCGCCCCAATAGCGGACCTAGGACTACAACTGACTAAATTGGCTCTGATTGAGAGACATGTGCCACTGATTGTTTGATTGGTTTCCATCTGCCTCGTTAGTATGTGTACAGTATTTCTAGCCTACATGTACAGTAGCTCCCATCTTGTTCTTTGTCTGTTCCATTTGCTGTAGCTGTGCATAGTCCCTGGTGTTTCCGGTGCCATCTTGTAAGTCTGTAAGTTTATTAGCTCTGTCTTTTCTTCTTCACTTGTCGAGTGTATACCGTGGTTTTATTGTTTGGTCTTTGGTTTTGTGAAAACTGCTGCAACCTCAATGCACCTGTGACAGTTACATGCAGCCCTTGTGATTGCTTAAGTCAGTATGAAACCATCTATGGCTTCTCACATGGCAGTAACTCAACAAGAGTTCAAGCCCAGGGGGGATGCAGAATAAAAATGCTAATACATGTACATACTCAGGCATTATGCTGTGACATGATTTTTTAACTTATTTATGTATTTATTTGTAGCTGTTACCGTTTCGTCATTTTGTTTACATCTCTTCATCTGACCAGCCTGTTGTCTGCTTACATCTCAATCAGTCCCACCTGTGTTCAATTCTGTCAATCAGTGAATCCATGCTCAGTCCAGAGTCCCTCAACTCATTCCCATCACAGTATGTAGGCCTACTAATATGTTCATCCAGGATTGCTACAGTGTAAATAAGCTGCGACATTTATCATTTTTTACTTAGAGCTATCTGAAGCCAGCCATGCTCTCCTCATATTCACTGCACATTCCTGCTCAATAAATCTCTAATGTTCATGATTTAAAAAATGACATTTTCATGACATGGTAGATGTAGTGTGAAATGTATTGTGTGCCAGAAACAACGACAAACAACCTCAGATCACAACACCAGATTTAACTTTTCTCCATTTCCATGGTGGCCTGCTATACACTGTCGAACAGTGTCACAATATGGATTAGAGCAGGGGTTCCCAACCTTTCTTCCCCAGAGCCCCCCACTTACACCTGATGGAATTTGCCCCCCCCCCCCCCCCCCAAATCGGTGTGAACGTCCAGTCTGTGTATGTTTGTGTGTGCAAATTAATTAATTAAATTAATGTTGACACGATTCATAGTCTCTGATTAATTTGTTGAATTTATATGATATTGTAGTGCCTTACATACAAGGCTTTTTGGCCCTTCATCAGATATAATCATGTATTTTGCTGTGTGACATGTCAATAACATGATTCTTTGACAAATATTTGTCTAGCTAATATTAGGCCCTCAAATTATCTGAGGTCTGGCGCACCAAACAGAACAATAACAAGACCAGACTGGCTCACTAGTCACCAGACACCAGTCGTCTAACAGGGTTCTTATCACAAACATGCATCAGCAGGTATGTGTGTTCTGATTGGCTGTGTGACAAGCCGCTGTGTGTGTGTGCCTTGTCTTCTCTTCCACAGTTCAAGTTCTGCAGCCTGTTCAGCTATGAGGACTGGGGGAATCATCCCAAACTCCTGCTTCTGCCCAGAAAGGCCAAGCAGCAGGGACGCTGTCAGGGGATGAGCTTCACAGTGAGCCATCTATCAATACACACACACACACACACACAAACACACACAAACACTCACATAGACACCAACAGACACACACAAACACACACGCCAAAACACACACACACAGACAGACACACACACACATGGACACACACGAACACACACATACTGTAGGAGCAGCAACCTTATCTGGCAGCATCATCTCTGTCTCTCTCTCTGTCTGTCTCTTTCTCTCTCCCAATAAACAGTATAAAGGAGAGTTCCCTATGGTGACAAAGAAACGGGCACCATCTTTTATCTTCCATTGATTAAACCCACCCCCCTCATTTCTCTTCTATCTCAGTACATGCTCAGTTATGGGGTTGGCAAGGAGGTCTACAAACAGGTGAACACTAGACTTCTGTACAGACTTATTAAGGAAATTATCAATCAATCAATGATGTGCATGTGTGTGTATGTGTGTTTATTTGTGTGTGTGTGTGTGTGTTTGTTTGTGTCTGTGTGTGTGATTGAAACGTCTAGTATGTCCGTAGCACGTCTGTAATGTCTCTCTCCCTCTCTCTCTCTCTCTCTCTCTCTCCGTCTCACAGACATGCTCCTCCATCCTCATGACTTCCTCTCCATGGCCGATGACATCATAGTGGGGATCTTGTTGGGGTTTGCGTCCCTGTCTGAGTAGCCAGTTCTTCACTGGCCTGCCGTCCTAACGGTCACCTGGCTACATAGTTCTGAAGCTGTGCCCACAGACCATAACAAGCACATTTGCTGTATGGAAATATGGTATAAAGCCTGATTTACATTGAGCTGCTGTGTACAGGAAGTCACAGATTCAAAACACAACAAAATATGTACAGTAAGGGTTATGGTTCACCTCACGATAACAGAAACGTATGTGAGAGACTGGGGGAAATTCTACTGATGTAACTGAAATTGTTAGATATGAAGTGAATGGAAAAGAATGTTAAATCCATTGGGTGTTAATCAAAAAATTACATAAATGTGATGCATTTTGATTTAATTAGGTTTATTGCATAAGCCTCATTATTATGTATTTCAAACAAATATATTATTAATCTTGAATAGATAACCTGATTATTATGCATTTCAAACAAATATACGTTATGTATTTTGAATACATAATCTGATTATTATGCATTTAAAGCAAATAGACTTTATTTATACTGAATACATAAACCTGGTGATTATGCATTTCAAATAAATAGGTTTTATTACACTGACAAATATGCATCATGTAAAGTTTATTAGGTACATTTATGTTAAAACTACCTAAAGCAAATTCATGGAAATTTGTCATGCAATTAAATTACATAAATCTTAAAAGTTAGGCTTAAATATGTCTGTGAGTGCAGTGTACCAGTAGAGACCAGTGTATCTGGAGGAGCCCAGTGTACCAGTAGGAGACCAGGCCTAGGTCTGTGTGAGTTTCAGAAGAACATCTCCACTCTTCATAGTGTTTATAATCTGATAATCTGCATCCTCTGCTTGCAGTTTGAGGTCTCCTAGCTGAGCTCTGTGCAACACCGCCATTATGTGGTTGACTGCTATCATTGCATGTTGATAAAGGTCTTCGGGTGGCCAGTTAAATAGTGTTACAGAAACATGACAATAACTAGAATAGCGCTCAGAGAGCACAGACCTCTGCCTGTGATGCATTTCGTCAGCATGTACAATTGTTGAATGTGTCCTTTTTTAGTTTAGCTGTTCTATATGGCCAACTTGAAAATGCATGTTGTAGATGAAATATTGATCACCTTGATGAAGCTGAATCTGTTGTAGTGTGAGACCAAGCTGATCAGGGTGCTGTTCTGGGTTTAAAATGACCCGCCATAGGAATTGAATGGGTAAAATGACCCGCTATAGGAAATGAATGGGTAAGACAATATTATGTTCATCCAGCAGATGGAAAACATCCCCATACACACCCACAGCCACAACTCACCTGGGTTACCCGGGTTCTAGGTCTAAAATGAGCCCCCGTTTTATAGTGTTCAAGGCCAAATTTGACTGATCTGTTTTAACTGCTCTTATATGAACACAAAACCCATAAATCCCCAAATGAATGTGAACCACCTGAAGCATTCAGGTCAATAGCATTCTCTTAGTGTACACCACATGCTCCCCCACACGTCCATAGTGTGAAACCACTTGGATACTGAAAGTGTAGAGGCATTACCAGTCAATACAAAGTTATTCTAAGTGATCATCTTTATCCTATTAGTCAAACATATCCAGATGAAAATGATTTATTTCAAAACAGCAATACACCCATCCACAAAACACAAAATCAGTGAATGTTTTGATTTGTATGAACATGATGTCAATATGTTGTAGCCTTCCAATTAATCCACTTAAAACCTAGTTAGTGTTGTGTTCGGCTGCTAACACTTAATAATGGAACCGGACAACAGTGTGCATACGGCTATACTTTTATTCACAGCTCCCATTACAGGCGGCCATCACTCTCGCTGGCTCCCGCATCACTGCCTCGATCAACCTTGACGTCCGTGACGTCATCACGTATGACACATCTCTCCTGTCAAGAACTATGTTTACAGTGTCTGGAAACATAAACAATTTCTCTTAAACGCCAAACAGTGTTTCAGCTTTAACCCTCAATTAACAGTTTCAAAGCCTGTAACAATTACAACTGTAGAGAATAAAATAATAAAATAACATGAAAAAACAAAAACAAACTCTTGTTACTGTCCCATCACCTCATATCACCAAGCTCCCATCACCTCATTACTGCCCCATCACATTTCCTCAATGAGTCTCTTTGGCGCTTTGGTCTGTCTACCCAACCTCCTCTCTATGTCTATGTGTTCACCACACTCACGTATGGGCGTGTCACACACCGGTGACCCTGCACTAGCGCCCTCTGCATTTGTGTCTTCAGTACTGTCTTCATTTTTAGGTACCTTGAGTAAGTGTCTGCGATTTCGCCTGTATGTTACCCCCTCGCGCGTGTGATTAGGTAGTCCACTGCTATGGACGGTTCTACGTCTCAGACTGTCCTCTCCAGGGTTCTACTGTTCTCTACAGGGCTGTAGACTGTTCTCCAGGGTTCTACTGTTCTCTACAGGGCTGTAGACTGTTCTCCAGGGTTGTAGACTGTCCTCTCCAGGGTTCTAGACTCTTAAGCTATTTGATTAATGTCAGATTTTCTGTTGCAATATGTGAGATTCACCCCTTTTCTCTTCACCAAATGCCAATTGAATTAAAAAATATATTTCTGTATATGCACTGTGATGCATCCTATATAGTTTCTGGTTGATTGGGGACAGTGTTGTGTGGACATCAGACAAGAAAACATGCATAAACCTTTTTCTTTTACATAGGCGAAAATTGGAAATTGGTATATTTGTCACATACCTTCCATCTGCATTTTTCATTACTTTCCACCACTGGGATTTTGGGGGACGAACTGATATGTTATAAAGGTTATAAAGAACATATGTATGACACTAAAACAGTTGAAATAATTTCTGTTGCAATTTGTTCAAGGTTATGTCATAAAATGCCTGGACTATAGGGGCAGGGGAGCATCACTACTGATCCATAGCCAGGACTGGGATGTCCTCAGTGGAGGTCCCAAGTCAGTCTTCCAGTCATTCAGCCAGCCTGTCAGTAGATGTGCTCTACTTGTATTGATTTGTTCATACACTAGTATTCCAGCACAGGTTGTTCTTGAATGCTTCTGGTGACTAGCAGTTCTCTTAGCAACCTAATTTAATCCCTATCACCATTTTCAGATCAACATAGGGGAAACATATGGCTGAGAGATGTGTGGAGGAAAATCAACAGCACCACACACACACTTGCATAACCAACCAAGCAAGTTCTACCTTTCTATACCACAAATATAAGTTTGAGAACCTAGGATACATACAGCCCGCCTAAGGGGGTTCTAATGTACTGACCTCCCGGCACAGGCCTGACCCTGCTGGCAAGCTGCCTTGGTCCTAGCCAAGGAACAAGTGTTTCAGCTTCTGCTCACCTGTATGCAGCTTATACCATGCTGACTGGCCTGGACTAGTCACCACATCCACAGTCTAGCCAAGTTAGAGATACCCTTGTGCATTTTACAAAACAAGTGTCATACAATTAAGGTCATCATTTGTGCAGCATGTGTGCTGTAAGTGTAAAGACAAGATACAGATCATTTTCTCCAGGTTTTATTGAATAGCTTGAAGACCACACTGAAACACTGGGCTGACAGTTCAGTTGTACAAGGCGGACCTGGGAGACCATTCAGGACAACCTGTTTGGGTCGAGGCTCTGCTTAGTCTGCTGGCCCAGGTGAACTATCAAACTGGATGTACTGACGCTGAGAATGGAGACACACACACATGACACAGCTGGCCGACACTTCCTGCACTCTAAGAGGTTAGGGTTAGAATGGAGACACACACACATGACACAGCTGGCCGACACTTCCTGCACTCTAAGAGGTTAGGGTTAGGGCTAGACTGAATGTAGGTTGGCATAAAATAATACATATTTATTTTTAAATGGATGGAAAGATGCTGCCCATGCCTAGATCTTTATGTCTATTCAGCATGTCTGTTCTCACCCACTGAGGTCCCATCACCAAACGTGAAGCCTCGGATACAATAATAAAACGGGCAGACAATGAAAGATAGAGAGAGAGAGACAGACAGACAGATAGATATGTAGACAGATAGGTTAAAAATTAGAACAGTTAGTGTTGTGATCAGAAGGTACAACCAAAATGTCACCTCAGTGTAGTGATGCAGACAGAATTATGAACATCTGCTCCTTGCTTAGAAGGAGGTTATCATCTGCCCTCTGAAACATTCAGGACCAGGGCCGTACGCAGGATTTTTGTAATACCGAGGTCATTTAGTTGTGGTGCTTCAATCTGGTGCACTTTGAGAGCAGAATTAAGAGGCTAGATCTATAAAGAACACACATCATATTGGATTAATATCATCTTTAACTGAGAGCAGTGGAGGTCATCCAGAGAGGACACAACTTAAGTGAATGTTGATGAGAACACACCATCTATTAGAAACATGAGACTAGCTCCTCCTGTCACCTCTCTCCCAGCCTGGCCTCCTCCACTCTGATGTCCATGCTGGTCTCCTCCTGTCACCTCTCCTCCTGTCTTTTGTCCATGTTGGTCTCCTCCCGTCACCTCTCCTCCACTGTGGTGTCCATTTTCATCTCCTGTCCACAAATTAACAAAACATAAACATAAGCTATAAACACACACCCACCCACCCACCCACCCACCCATCCACCCATCCATCCATCCATCCATCCATCCATCCATCCATCCACATTATTTTTTAATCTTGCCAGGATCTAACATAATGTAGTGTCTCTTTGGCTAACATCAGGTATCTCACCTCTCATCTCTATGTCCTCTCCTCCTGTCCCCTCTCTTCCGCTCTCTTGTACCTCTTGGTTTCCTGTCAACAAATTATATATTTTTAACCGAACATAATCATGCATACTGTGTATATTTATACACACCTACATACCTGTCTATTAGTTTATCTATATACAGACATACAATTTATCCCGTCAATGTGCTTTTCCCATCATGTTAAGTAAAGAGTAGGCAGTGTACCACCATCATCACCTCTTTCTTTTTGATCTTGTCCTCAACAGTTCGCTTTCCAAAGCTGAGCTTTGTTTGATGAAATCTTTTCATCTTCTCCCTCTCTTTCCCCCTCTCTCTCTCTGTCAGTGAAGAAAGCAAACACGGTCAACTGTTATGTGAATAACGGCCTCTGCTATAGTTGCAATGGAAAAGAGGGGGCTTCATTTCAACATGAATTTCAACCATTTACACGTCATTGACGATTTATCAGTCACAGACATGCAACGTGCCAGCAGTTGACTTGTGTGATTTACACTGTTCCTGAAGTACTGTCTGACAATAGGCTCTTTGCACAAGCTCTACTACTTCCTGAAATTCTACAGGCATTTTTATTTCCTGTCCTGTACTATTGGATGGAAGTGATTAATCAGGTGTGTGGCACAATGGTATAGGACAGGAAATAAGGATGCCTGTAGAATTTCAGGAAGTAGTGGAACTTGTGCAAAGCAAAGAGCCTATTGCTTGGCAACACCAAACGCCCAGTGTATGAGAAAATAAATATGATAGATTTGTTTGTAGCACTGCTCTGTTTGTGCATGTGCGCAGGTACACCGCTTTGCTAATGTTAACGTGGGTCAAGAATAGCCTACAATTAGCTAGCCACGTTGTGACGGCTATAGGTACCTGGATCTGGAGGAGAAAAGAAGGGAGCAGAGTTCAAGGACTATGCAAACCCCTTCCCAGTCCAGTCCGCCTCCTCCTGCTGTTGGCTGTAGCCCTGGTTCTGGACCCGGACTCGGAACTGAATGTTTGATTGATCTTAAAATGACCTCATATTGGTATAATCACTGGTATGTAGACTATGATTGGTTTGTCAAATAAAGGGAATTATTTGTTTTTCTTGGGTGGACTCAATCTTATTTGGTCCCTAAATTGGGCCTCAGTCATCAAAACTTTGATTATAGCTTTAGGAGAGCATAATCAATCTTGCTAGAGATAAAAGCAATGAATTAAAATGGATTTAATAAGGATTTGTGCCTATTATTATTTCTCTCAGACTCAATAGCTGCAGCCCATAGATTACATGTTCTATAGGGTGTGTTAGGGTACTTATTTTCCAAAGTATGGTAAAATGAGCACTTGCGTTTTCATTTGCGTTTAAGGTCTTCTAATTTTACGACTAGTTAAGATCCTGCTGTAGCCTATTCATATCTACCTGGTTAGATTTATATCTGGTGTTGGCTAGCTAATGTTAACTGGTGTTATTAGCAAGCTGGCTGGATTTGGACCTGATCCAGGGCTCTTGTTCTTGTGCATTCCATTCATTTCAATATGAGAGGTGTGAACGGCCTATTGGTGGTATTTGGCGCAGCTGCACTGCGTCATGAGTTCATTTTCATTGATGAAGCTGGATTCAATCTATCTAAAACCAGGCGTCGGGGCCCAGATGTTACAGGACAAAGAGCTGTTGTAAATGTCCCTGGGCAGCGTGGGGAAAATATCACCTTGTGTTCCTGGAAGAAGAATCAGTGTTTTGTGGTGTGTGGAAGCAGGTCTGTGAGCTTCAAGAATGTTAAGTTGGGGGAGGGGGGGAGCCCTTTCCACTAGCCCAGAGAGATAAGGAGGAGGAGGTCTTAAGATGAGGTCATTTTGGCTGAAGTATGACTCATTGTTTTCTGACCACACATTTGTACTCTGATATCCCTGCTCTGGAGATCAGACATACCTTGTGAGCTCACAATAAAACCATTTAAACATGCCTTAGTTTACGGAATATAATTACTAGATTATCACCCTGCAAAAACCTAGATATGGCCTTTGAGGGCTGAAAACATTTTCAAGAGAATCCTACAACTGCAAGGAGTTCTCCATCACCATGCCACCCTAGGTCCATCCAGTACTGCACACATGATCACGTTTTGAGGGGGCGGCAGCAGCTCAGGAGGTAGAGTAGCCGTCTGGGAGCCTCCAGTTCAATTCCAGCTATCTGCTCTGCTTCGTTGACTGGTCCTTGAGTAAGACACTAATTTATCCCAATGAGGAGGCTAACACCAGCTGGCCACCATTGGTGAGTGAATGAGAGAAGATATTGTAAAGCGCTCTATGCTTAAGAAGTGCACTCCACTCACAATGACATCTGTTGCTCTATATAATGCAGTTGTACAGGATGGAGCAGAGCAGCCCAGGTTTGTTGTCATGTGGGATAATGTTAGTTTCCACCGGGCTGCTCTGGTCTGGGACTGGTTCACCAACCACCATACATAACTTCACAGGTGGATACACCGTTACCCCCTTACTCCCCATTCCTCAGTCCCATTGAGGAATTATTTTCACTTTGGTGTTGGAAGGTGTTGAATATTGGTTGATTTTCAGAGAAATATTGGTTTAATCTGATCCTGTTAGCTGTTCCTAATTATAATGATTGACCTCTGAGTATGGCTGTAGCTGGAGCTTTCTGTAAGAAATGGTGACCCTCTTCCATAGACTTATGAGATAAAGATGACATTCCATGGCTGGTACACTCTGTGCCAAACAGCAATTGTTGTGGTTAGCGCCAAGGCGGCGTAGGTTGACTTGACAAAACAAGGCCACAGAAGAGACCAGAAAGACAGTCTTATTGGAGAAGAGACTAGGGGGGGTGGGGGCACTCAAACCACATAAGAACCGTGCTCGAGCTCAGATGATTCGAGTCCAGACAGCATACAGACAGGTCAGCTGCACATTAGACTATATGCCATCGTCTTTTGTATGTTAAACCTTCTGTAATAAACAGCTTTTGATGTCGCTCAAATCCTGTGTTGGAGATATTCATTTGGAATACACCTAAAGAAGGGACACTGGACTGTGTGGTATTGTGTGAGATCTGGGGCCGTCTTTTATTGTAATCAAAACACAACGCAGAGCTTAATAAGGACAATAATAAAAGACAACGAAAGTCAACAAAGGTCTATGGACACCAACCAGACACCTGCATGACTCTCCCTGGGAGCAATGGAAGAGGCATGCAGAGACACTGAGGTGGGGTCAGTCCAGGGTTGGATACTGAGGGGGGGTCAGTCCAGGGTTGGATACTGAGGGGGGGTCAGTCCAGGGTTGGATACTGAGGGGGGGTCAGTCCAGGGTTGGATACTGAGGGGGGGTCAGTCCAGGGTTGGATAGAGGGGGGTCAGTCCAGGGTTGGATACTGAGGCAGGAACACAAATGAACACACTCTACAGTACCTCTCTCAGGTTATACAATGTTTATTAAAAAGGCTAATGAAAAAAAAAAAAACATTCTGAAAAGTTAGTTTAAAATACCATCCAACCAACACCAACAGTCACCAACAAATACATTTCCATCGCAGTTTGTATTCCATGTGTGGAGCGCATCCCCTGCTTTTAAAATAATCTCAAATCCAAAAAGATACTCTACTTATTCCAATCTCTAATTGCAATCTGCACTGCTGTGATAACAATATTATAGCCTACCATTACTACTGTTCATCTGATAATGTATTCATGTATATTGTAAGAGATGAATGGTTGTAAACCATGAACTCAACCAGGTATATTGGAATTAATTTAAACAGTTCCCTATGCAATCACCATTTCATCTACTTCGTGTTGCAGTACTTTTTGGTTTTATTCTTTCATGTTTTTAAAGCAATTGACTTTTACCCAGAGGACAAAATTAAATCCATTCATTCACCCAACTTCCTGAACAGCATTCCATAGGCCTATAGGATAAGGCCTGCCGTATTATTCAGTTCACCAAGGATCTTCCTCATGTTCCTCTTTTCATTTTCTCCAGTAATCCAAACTCCATATCCAATTCCTATTTAGATTTTTTATCACTGACTACGTTTACATGCACTCAATATTCGGTTTATTGTCCATATTCCGGTTATTGAAACATTAGGAATAAGGAGTTTACATGCGCAAGCAAAAAGGAATATTCCTGTATGGTAATTGTAATCATATGGTATATTTTGAATTTAAACCAGCGACGCACGCAGAACGTCATCGCAATGAAAGTTTTTCGGCGCGTTTCTTCTTCCTGTTTAGCCCATCTCCCCAGACAGCAAAGAATGGAAACGATAGCAATATGTTTGTGGTGCGCTATAGTGCTTGCTCTACTGAGGGGGGGTCAGTCCAGGGTTGGATACTGAGGGGGGGTCAGTCCAGGGTTGGATACTGAGGGGGGGTCAGTCCAGGGTTGGATACTGAGGGGGGGTCAGTCCAGGGTTGGATAGAGGGGGGTCAGTCCAGGGTTGGATACTGAGGCAGGAACACAAATGAACACACTCTACAGTACCTCTCTCAGGTTATACAATGTTTATTAAAAAGGCTAATGAAAAAAAAAAAAACATTCTGAAAAGTTAGTTTAAAATACCATCCAACCAACACCAACAGTCACCAACAAATACATTTCCATCGCAGTTTGTATTCCATGTGTGGAGCGCATCCCCTGCTTTTAAAATAATCTCAAATCCAAAAAGATACTCTACTTATTCCAATCTCTAATTGCAATCTGCACTGCTGTGATAACAATATTATAGCCTACCATTACTACTGTTCATCTGATAATGTATTCATGTATATTGTAAGAGATGAATGGTTGTAAACCATGAACTCAACCAGGTATATTGGAATTAATTTAAACAGTTCCCTATGCAATCACCATTTCATCTACTTCGTGTTGCAGTACTTTTTGGTTTTATTCTTTCATGTTTTTAAAGCAATTGACTTTTACCCAGAGGACAAAATTAAATCCATTCATTCACCCAACTTCCTGAACAGCATTCCATAGGCCTATAGGATAAGGCCTGCCGTATTATTCAGTTCACCAAGGATCTTCCTCATGTTCCTCTTTTCATTTTCTCCAGTAATCCAAACTCCATATCCAATTCCTATTTAGATTTTTTATCACTGACTACGTTTACATGCACTCAATATTCGGTTTATTGTCCATATTCCGGTTATTGAAACATTAGGAATAAGGAGTTTACATGCGCAAGCAAAAAGGAATATTCCTGTATGGTAATTGTAATCATATGGTATATTTTGAATTTAAACCAGCGACGCACGCAGAACGTCATCGCAATGAAAGTTTTTCGGCGCGTTTCTTCTTCCTGTTTAGCCCATCTCCCCAGACAGCAAAGAATGGAAACGATAGCAATATGTTTGTGGTGCGCTATAGTGCTTGCTCTCATCCAGCAACACCACTTCACACTCCTCCTCATTCACTTCCTTACTGAAAGGAAAAAACAAGAGGAAATGTTAAACGCCGGTGCTGTGGCTCTCTTTCATATGCCACTCGTTCACACCAGAGCCCCCCGGGCCCTTTGGATGAAGATTCGCAGCTAGGATTGGTGGGAAATACATAAATACAATCACAGAACAGGAGAGAACATAAGCAGAAATACAATCAAAACAGCAGCAACAAATAGAATAGTCAGTACAAAACTAGTTTGTTTAGACATAACAGAATTGATTTTGCAGAATAAAATAAACTGCCTATGAAATATACTATAGATTTGTGTTGTATTGCATTTTGTTAGTTCAGCAATCTAGAACCAAGATTCCTTGCGAATAAAACATGCGCAGAGCACAAATTCATGTTCCTTTTGGTGGGAATAAACCGATAAGCGTATACATGACCCAATATTCGGTTTGGAAAAGGAATAAACCATGGGACTTTTTTATATTCGGAATATGCCCATATTCCATTTATTCAAACGGTTTATTGATGTTTACATGGCCATTGTCAATATTCCGTTTAGCAAGGTTTATTGAGTGCATGTAAACGCACTCATTGGTTCACCCGAATAAACCAATTGCTTGTAGAATGATTACAGATCCGACTTCAGAATATTATTCCAGATTAAACTGTACAACATATTTGAGGGGTTCTTTTGCAAAAGCAAACATCTGCTTTTATTGGCCTATTAGGTACCCTTAATCATGTTTGCATATATCTCTGGTGCGGTTTAAAATAGTAGGCTTATTCATCTCGATGGTGATGTTTTAGAACGACACCATGTTGGACAGATAGTTGGCATATTCGTAAAAACATATTACGTCATAATATGGGAGCTTTATCGTGAGGGAATGGATGAAAGACTTAAAATAAACCGATTGTACACAATGATTGTGAACAATACATTGGAACATTTGGACTGAATTTGAGTATTGAATAGAGATATTATTGAAAAAGAAAAGGGCAGGAGTGCTGGGAAGTTCAGACAGGTGTGATCAAGTTGCTGTTTGTCGGGAACACAAAAGACTGAGCTAGGGATCCTACCAACACGTGTAGCGGAATATCTCAATATATATCTTATATAGCGATAGTTCAATAAAAAGGTTTAACAAGAAAACTTTTTGCCAGTTACTTTTCTTTTAACAAGATAATTGAGGTGTCCACTCTTGTGTAGGTTATGATTTGAAATGTCTTCTTTTTGGGTGGAACCTGCAAACATGGAATACAGTTAAATTCCTCCTACGATATTATCTGCTTGTCTGATTAACTATAGTATACAGTAGGATACTATGTAGCTCAAACTCGTAAATCATTTGTTTGATTGTTATAAGGTGAAGTGAATACAGCGTTACAGTGTAGCCGTATTCCTATAGTTTTTTTCCAAAGACCTCCAGATCCGCCTATTACACTAGAACGCATCACCGGATTTCAAGCACCAAAACGTAGCCCCGGACGTATCCATCTGCCTCCGGGTTCGAGCCTCATTTTGGCCACGGTATTGTAATTGCTAGGCGCAAAGGCAGGCGAAAACTCAGAAAAACGCAGTAGTGTAATCCAGGCCTAAGGCTATAGCTATGGCTTCTCTCCTGTATGCACACGCTGGTGTTTCTTTAACTCTCCTGACCTAGTGAAGTTCTTTCTACACTGGACACAGTGGTATAGCTTCTCTCCTGTATGAACACGCTGGTGTGTCTTTAAATTTTCCGATGTAGTGAAGTTCTTTCCACACTGGACACAGTGGTATGGCTTCTCTCCTGTATGAACACGCTGGTGTGTCTTTAACTCTCCTGACGTAGTGAAGTTCTTTCCACACTGGTCACAGTGGTATGGCTTCTCTCCTGAATGAACACGCTGGTGTGTCTTTAAATTTTCTGACCTAGTGAAGTTCTTTCCACACTGGTCACAGTGGTATGGCTTCTCACCTGTATGAACACGCTGGTGTATCTTTAAATGTTCTAACGTAGTGAAGTTCTTTCCACACTGGTCACAGTGGTATGGCTTCTCTCCTGTATGAACACGCTGGTGTGTCTTTAAGTTTGTTGAATGAGTGAAGTTCTTCCCACACTGGTCACAGTGGTATGGCTTCTCTCCTGTATGAACACGCTGGTGTGTCTTTAACTCTCCTGACGTAGTGAAGTTCTTTCCACACTGGTCACAGTGGTATGGCTTCTCACCTGTATGAACACGCTGGTGTATCTTTAAGTATCCTGACGTAGTGAAGTTCTTTCCACACTGGTCACAGTGGTATGGCTTCTCTCCTGTATGAACACGCTGGTGTTTCTTTAAATCTCCTGAGTCAGTGAAGTTCTTCCCACACTGGTCACAGTGGTATGGCTTTTCTCCTGTATGAACACGCTGGTGTATCTTTAACTTTCCTGGGTAAGTGAAGTTCTTCCCACACTGGTCACAGTGGTATGGCTTCTCTCCTGTATGAACACGCTGGTGTTTCTTTAAAGATCCTGAGTCAGTGAAGTTCTTCCCACACTGGTCACAGTGGTATGGCTTCTCTCCTGTATGAACACGCTGGTGTATCTTTAACTTTCCTGAGTCAGTGAAGTTCTTCCCACACTGGTCACAGTGGTATGGCTTCTCTCCTGTATGAACACGCTGGTGTATCTTTAACTTTCCTGAGTCAGTGAAGTTCTTCCCACACTGGTCACAGTGGTATGGCTTCTCTCCTGTATGAACACGCTGGTGTTTCTTTAAAGATCCTGAGTCAGTGAAGTTCTTCCGACACTGGTCACAGTGGTATGGCTTTTCTCCTGTATGAACACGCTGGTGTATCTTTAAATTTCTTGAGTCAGTGAAGTTCTTCCCACACTGGTCACAGTGGTATGGCTTCTCTCCTGTATGAACACGCTGGTGTTTCTTTAACTTTCCTGAGTCAGTGAAGTTCTTCCCACACTGGTCACAGTGGTATGGCTTCTCTCCTGTATGAACACGCTGGTGTATCTTTAACTTTCCTGAGTGAGTGAAGTTCTTCCCACACTGGTCACAGTGGTATGGCTTCTCTCCTGTATGAACACGCTGGTGTGTCTTTAAATTTTCCGATGTAGTGAAGTTCTTTCCACACTGGTCACAGTGGTATGGCTTCTCTCCTGTATGAACACGCTGGTGTTTCGTTAAATGTTCTGACTTAGTGAAGTTCTTCCCACACTGTTCACAGTGGTACGGTCTTGGCTTGTCTGTGTCTCTCTGTCTCTGGGCGGGAGCTGGGGTGAGGGGGGTGTTGGAGGTGGTGATAGGGAGTGATTGAGAGGAGGAGGAGAGAATCTCTGGTCTGATCTGTCTGCTTGAGAGACGAGAGAGAGAGACATAGAGGTTGTCATGGCTCCTCTTGAGGTGCTTGTTGAGGTAGATCTGGAAGGTGTAGGTGAATGGGCAGACAGAGCAGGAGAGCACCCGAGTCTGGGACAAGTCTGACATCACTCCTGGGAGAATGAAAGATAAAGAGACAAACATTAAAAAGGATTCTCACACCTGTATTACAAGTGCAAATACTGTATAGAGTGTTTATACGTATGTAACTAGTGGGGGGCGAAACACGACGACACCACAACTTCAGATTGAGTACAGGAGAGAGAAAGATATGTAAGAGGTTCCTCTGGCTGAGCTTGAGTGAAGGAGAGCGACAGAGGAGAGAGAGGAGTGAGAAAAATAAAAGAGGAGAAAGGAGAGAAAACAAGCATGAATACATTGAAGCCCACGGCAATAGCTACCTTAGATAGCTAGAGTAAGCTAGCACTCCTAAAGATAAGTCAAGCTACCATGTTCCATGGCAACTAACAGCATTCCATTTTGTTCTGAGCAAGTGTGCCTGCCTAATATTGGCAATTTGCGTGCCTCACAACAGCGATTTGCACAGGCACCATTGCAGGTTATGACATAGTGCCCTCTGTATCGTTGCATCCATGAGTGTCCTGAATTTCACGCTGTATGCCCATGTCTTGCCTGCTGGCTGGCACCATGGGAAAAAGACAGAGGAGAGGAAGGACGGTAGAGGAGAGCTACTTGGACAGCGGTTATTATTATGACCAGCAGACCTCTTGTTCTTTCAGCTTTAAGGAAAGAGGTGGATGAGAGAGAGATGGAGAAGACAGAGGGAAGAAGAGTTGAGGACAGATACCTCTAGCGGTGCTCTTTTCTTCCCAGACGTAGTTGAAGGAGATGCTCTTGTATCTGTACTCCTGTCCGTACCAGACCAGCAGCTCCTCCCCGACAGCCAGCAGCCGACAGCAGCGAAACAGGATCCCTCCACGGTACTGAAACGCTACCAGGTTCTGCTCTTCCTCAGTACGGGCACAGTTCACATACCTGGGGGAGAGATGGGGTGGTTTCATAAGAACGGGGTGGTTTCATAAGAACAAACAGGTGAGGGAGGGAGAGACAGGAGGAAGGAAGGATGAAGGAAGAGAGGGAGGGAGAAAAAGTGGGTGAGATGTAGGGACTGACTGTATGGAGGGAGGAAGGGAAACTTTCAAGACTGGAGAGATGGTTTATTTTGAGTGAGAGCAGCAGAATAGATTCTGGAAATATGAGAAATGAGCATGTGTTCATATTTCTTAACCTGATTGTAATGCCTAATTATTCTACGGTTTACACATGCAAAGATGGGTCCATCCCTGACACGATCTCTGAAAAGCCTGCCTATTGTTGTCCTGTTTAATTGTTCATGAAGTATTTCCCTTAACATAGCCTTTTTATTTGCATCTCATTGTTTATAGGCCTCTGGATTCATTTCTAGTTGCTTCTCTATGAACTTCCTTCTGTTAGTTCTATCACAGTCCCTTACCATCTCTGGATCCTGCTGTTTCTGTCTCTCTAGTGACATGATGTTCATATGCGCAGTTTGACTTTTTGATCAGGGGGGCAGTCAGTCCCAGCCTACTTCTAACAATATAGATTAGGCCTACTTCTATCAATATAGCCTAGGCCTACTTCTATCAATATAGCCTAGGCCTACTTCTATCAATATAGCCTAGGCCTACTTCTATCAATATAGCCTAGGCCTACTTCTAATAATATAGCCTAGGCCTACTTCTAACAATATAGCCTAGGCCTACTTCTAACAATATAGCCTAGGCCTACTTCTAACAATATAGCCTAGGCCTACTTCTAACAATATAGCCTAGGCCTTCTTCTAACAATATAGCGTGAGCGCAGCCAAATAGATTCTGGAAATCTGAGAAATGAGCATGTGTTCATATTTCTTCACCTGATTGTAATGCCTAATTATTCTACAGTTTACACACGCAAAGTGGAGTCCATCTATTTGTAGGCATCTGGCATGACTTGCACATAGTCCTCCGTGGGAGCAGTGAAAACAAGTGCCAGGGGAATGCTCAAGTCCAAGCCATGCCAAACATGTACAAATATTGGGATTGCGATACATTTCACAGAAAAGCATATTGAGACTGGTAAGATTACACCCTGTGCTTCCCGTCTCAGTGAAGCACATTTTCACTAACACAAATCCCTATCCATCTATCCATCCAAGTATGAATGGATATTATATTATGGTCAAGGTCAAGGTCAAGGTCAACTTTATTTATAAAGCACGTTTAAAATCAACCGAAGTTGCACCAAAGTGCTGTACAATATATAAAATAAACTAAAACAAAAAACAGAATAAAGTGCACATAATCACAGAACAATAAAAGGACAGGACACAAAACAGGACAGGGGATGTAGGCTATCAGGCCTCAAAAGCCAGTGCAAACAAGTGAGTCTTAAGCTGAGACTTAAAGAGCCCTAGGTTCTGTGCGTGTCTAATGTGTGGAGGGAGGCTGTTCCAGAGCTTTGGGCCAGCCACCGCAAAAGCTCGGTCACCGTTGGTCTTAAGTCTCGATCTAGGGACTATTAAAAGAGTCTCGGAGGAGGACCTCAGGGTTCTAGATGTCGCACGAACTTGAATCAGTTCAGCCAGATAGTGGGGGGCCAAACCATGTAGAGCCTTAAAAATAAGCATTAAGATTTTAAAATCAATCCTGAAGCGAACAGGAAGCCAGTGGAGGGAGGCCCGCACCGGTGTGATGTGGTCCCGCTTCTTGGTTCCAGTCAGGAGGCGTGCAGCAGCATTCTGGACCAATTGCAGGATATTATTATTATATACTATCTGTATGTCTTCTATATTTTACTTCAATTCAAAGGGCTTTATTGGCATGGGAAACATACATTTACAATGCCAAAGCAAACATCCCAAAAGGTCACAGAAATGTTATGGTTGAATTGAATGAATAAGTAAGTGTAATATTGACAAATGTATTTAAATGGTTACTTTAAAGTTTGTATGTACAATGTGTATATGTATAGTGATCAGTGCGGTGTGCAGGGATACTGATTGAAGATTTTCAATCGTGGAACCAAGCCAACCAGCTATCTGATCAATCGTGACCACAAGTCCGTATGGTAGAAGCCATAGCGCGCCACAGACTGGAAGAAGAGGAAGAGGAGTATGCCCACATGATGTACAATATCGATGATGAAAAAAGAGTAGAGTCATACAGAGAGCAGATGGCAGTGACTGGATGCAACATTGAGTTTGAAGTAGACACTGGGGCAAGCCTGACTATAGTGAATGAGAAAACATACAGGAAGATGGGAGGGGGGAAACGCTATGGAGTCAAAATGAGGCCAGAAAGCATTGTAAACGTAAGTGAAGTATTGTAAACGTAAGTGAGGTATTGTAAACAAAAATATATGAATTGTAAATGTAAGTGAAGTATTGTAAACGTAAGTGAAGTATTGTAAACAAAATATATAAATTATTACTTAATTATTAAAAAATAAAATAAAAATTGCATTTACAATACTTTTTTGCGTTTACAAAACCTTTTCTGCATTTACAAAACTTTTCTGCCTTTACAATACTTTTTCTGCGTTTACAAAACTTTCTTGCGCTGCAAAACATTCTGGCCTCTCTTTGACGTGGGGGGCGGGGTTAGATGAGTGGCGTGTCCAGAGAGGAAGAGGCGGGGTTTCGGGATGCCCACCACCTTATATGAATCAAAACCATAGAAGAAGTCCAAAAAACGTTGAGCAGCGCTCATATGGCGGTGGGCATCCCGAAACTCCGCCTCTTCCTCTCTGGACACGCCACTCATCTAACCCCGCCCCCACATCAAAGAGAGGCCAGAATGTTTTGCAGCGCAAGAAATGTTTTGTAAACGCAGAAAAAGTATTGTAAAGGCAGAAAAGTTTTGTAAATGCAGAAAAGGTTTTGTAAACGGAAAAAAGTATTGTAAATGCAATTTTTATTTTATTTTTTAATAATTAGGTAATAATTTATATATTTTTTGTTTACAATACTTCACTTACGTTTACAATACTTCACTTACGTTTACAATTCATATGTTTTTGTTTACAATACTTCACTTACGTTTACAATGCTTTCTGGCCTCATTTTGACTCCATAAAACGCCACCATACAAGAACAAAGCTGTATATGTACACCAGAGATAGTGTAGGGGTGCTAGGCAAGATGTACACACAAGTCAGTTACAAGGGGCAGACCAGACAGTTGCCATTGATAGTGGTAAGAGGGGAGGGGCCAAATCTCTTGGGGATAAATTGGCTAGAGGCCATTAGGCTAGACTGGAGGGCCATTTTCAGACTACATACAGGTCAGCAGTAGGAGTTGAGTGAGCTACTCTCACAACACGGAGAGGTGTTTAAGGTGAGCTGGGCAGTTTAGTGGGAGCTACAGCCAAGATCTCTGTTGACCCCGAGGCCAAGCCAAGGTATTTCAAAGCCAGGCCTCTGCCATATGCCCTCAAGGACAAAGTTGAGACAGAGTTGGTTAGATTAGAGAAGGAAGGTATCATAGAGCCTGTGAGTTTCCGAGTGGGCCGCTCCCATAGTTCCTATACTTAAACCAGACAAAACAACTAGAATATGTGGGGACTATAAAGTTACCGTGAATCCAGTGTCTAAGATAGATAACTACCCAATTCCAAAAACTGAGGACTTGTTGGCAGTACTGGGGGGGGGCAGAAATTCACCAAACTAGACATGTCTCAGGCATACCAGCAACTCCCACGGGATGAAGAATCTAAGAAGTTCACAACAATAAACACCCACCGCGGTTTATACCAGTACACCAGGCTACCCTATGGGGTGTCATCAGCCCCAGGCATAGGAGAGAGAAATGTGTCTTCATGGCACCAGAGGTGGTGTACCTGGGATACAGGATCAACGAAAAAGGAATTCATTCCGTAGCAGATTAGTGTTGAATCTGGCTGATTTTCAAAGAAATATTGATTTAATCTGATCCTGTTAGCTATTTCTAAATTATTATGATCGACCTCTGAGTATGGCTGTAGCTGGTGTGTTCTGTAAGAAAACGGTGTCCCTCTTCCATAGACTTATGAGATAAAGATGACATTCTTAGGGTTGGTACATTCTGTGCTAAACAGCAATTGTTGTGGTTAGCGCCGAGGCGGCGTAGCTTATCTTGACCAAACAAGGCCACAGAAGAGACGAGAAAGACAGTCTTATCGGAGAAGAGACGAGGGGGGGGGGTCACCCGAACCATAAGAACGTTGCAACGAGACCAATGCTTTAATTTGAGTTCAGACAGCATACAGAGAGGTCAAGTGTACATTAGACTTTATGCCATCGTCTTTTGTATGTTAACCCTTCTGGTATAAACAGCTTTTGATGTCGCTCAAATCCTGTGTTGGAGAGATTAATTTGGAATACATCAGAACAAGGAGACACTGGACTGTGTGGTATTGTGTGAGATTGGGGGCCGTCTTTTATTGTAATCAAAACATAACGCAACGCAGAGCTTAATAAGGACAATGATAAAAGACAACGAAAGTCAACACAAGGTACAGGCCATTGCAAGCGCTCCACAGCCAACTGACCAGACACAGTTGAAGTACTTCTTGTGCTTCATGCTTGACTACAGTAGGACCCCACTAATCCCAACTTCAGAGATCCCAACCTCCCGGTCTACCGGACAGGCTTAAAAAACTTTTATTTTTAGCCTGCTATCTGGTTACTGGTGGGATTTTCATTACAGTACTGTACTTAAATCTGTCATAGTAAACATGTACTGTATCCTACTGTGAATAAAAACTGAACTGTATGTAGACCTACATGTTGCCTGTAGGCTGTAGCCTATTGTCACGTTTCATTTCTTTGTTACTCTAAAGCGGGAAAATGTCGAGCACAAAACACAAACGAGTTGTACGAAGTACTGTATTTGATCAAAGCACGCACTCAAGTGAAAATTCGTTTATTTTATCATAGGCTAGGCTATATGAGTTTAGTTGGCTATTTGATTGCAATTTTGATGAATTTTCACAAGTAATTAAGGGTATTGATCGGTGTATTATGAGTCTATATGAACCAAGTATACCACTTATTGAATTTGGTGCATTTTAACATACGTTTCAGTCATCCGGACATTTCAGAGATACGAACGACCTTCGGTCCCGTTGGGTTCGGATAAGTGGGGTCCTACTGTACTACTTCCTTGTAGTCTAATAAACATGATGAATCACTTGAATGTCTTTCCTACCTTGTAATTTCTTCGGAAAATGATATTTAGCTAATGTTTTGAAAACAACAAAGATGTGTGAAACGTCACTATTATGTGCTCCACGTATTGACGCAATGACGTAGTACGCGATTTTCGGGGACCACCTCAAATTTGCTCTAGAGCGCATACTAATGGTCAAAAGCTACATTGGGTAACTTTAAAGGAGTAGTAAAGGGAAAAATCATGTTTAGCCCTGTTTTAAGGTTACTTATGATCATATACAAGAGTTTAACATATTTTTTGAATGATTTTCCACAGTGCTCACCCACATCCATTGTATGACCAAAACAGTGGTAGAGCAATTATCTCACTTTCTCAAAAGTGCTAGTTTTGTCAACTTTTTGATCTGAACCATTGTATATGATCATAAGTAACATTAAAACAGGGCTAAACATGATTTTCCCCTTTACTACTCCTTTAAGAAATTCCACCAGTATCTGTTTGGGAAACACTGCACCATTGTGACAGACCACAAACCGCTGCTGGACCTCCTGGGAGAGTAAAGGCATCCCACACCTCGCCGCAGCCAGAATGCAAAGATGGGCACTGATTTTGGCAGCTTATGAGTACACCTTGGAGTATAAGGAGGGCTCAAAACACGGGAACGCGGATGCACTGAGCAGGCTCCCCCTGCCGATCACGTCCGCTGCCACACCACGGGAAGAAGAGGTGGTAATGCTCATGGAGCACATGAATGGCACACCACTACAGGTAACGCAGATATGGGAGGGGACCCGGCGAGACCCCATTCTGTCCAGAGTACATCAGGCGCTGCTGCAGGACTCCTGGCCCTCAGAGTACTGCAACAACCCAGAAATGCAGCCATACATAAGAAGAAAAAAAGGAAGTGAGCGTGGAGGAGGGGTGCATACTTTGGGGAAGTAGAGTGATAATCCCACCTCAAGGAAGACGAATCATGATTGAGGAGCTTCATGAAACTCATCCGGGGGTCCGGGGGTCTCACCAATGAAGTCTTTGGCCCGCAGCTACGTATGGTGGACAAACATGGACGCGGATTTAGAGTCCGCTGTGCGGGAATGTTATGCATGTCAGTCCTACCAAGCCACCCCTGCAACAGCACCGCTACACCCGTGGGAGTGGCCAGACCAACCATGGATGAGGCTGCCTCTGGACTTCTGTGGGCCTGTATTGGGGAAGATGCTCCTCATCGTCGTAGATGCCTATTCAAAATGGATCGAGGCTCCCCCAATGTCGTCTATTACTTCATCCATGACTATCGAGAGACTGAGAAGCATTTTTGCCACCCCTGCAGTGATTGTCAGTGATAATGGGCCTAGTCTGGTCAGTGCAGAGTTCAAGAACTTCCTACAAAAGAATGGCATACAGCATGTCACAACAGCACCATACCACCCGTCCTCAAATGGCTGTGCAGAGCGGGCGGTGCGGGTGGTCAAGGAGGGACTCAAGAAGATGGGGGAAGGTAGTCTGGAGACAAAGCTATCCAGGTTCCTGTTCAAGTACAGATCAACCCCCCAGACCACCACGGGAGCCACGCCAGCTGAGCTGCTCATGAACCGCAGGATCAGGTCTCGGCTAGATCAGGTGCGTCCCTCGCTATTTACAAGTGTCTGATTCAGTCTATGTGAGGGGATACTCAGGTCAAGGTCAACTTTATTTATAAAGCACGTTTAAAATCAAACGAAGTTGCACCAAAGTGCTGTACAATATATAAAATAAACTAAAACAAAAAACCTGAGGAGGACCTCAGGCCAGAAGTGGATTCCGGCAACTTATAGAGAGGACCGGTCCAGTCTCTTGGAGAGTGAAAACACTGGATGGGAAACTGGTGAGACGACATCAGGATCAGATACGGCCATCACAACCTGGCTGACCCCCGTCTCTAAGAGGAGAGTGATCCTGTGGACACAGCAGAGCAAGAACTAGAAAATCAGGCACACGAGGTAGTATGGGCACCGCCACAAGAAGCAGAGGATCCAGGCATACTGGTGCCGCCAGCAGAACTAGAGAATCCAGCACCAGATGCAGTGGCACCGGGGCCTCCAGACATTGGGGTTTTGGGAAATTGTTACCCAGTGAGAGTTAGACAGGCACCCACGTATCTCAAGGACTAAGTGGTAGCAGGGGCAGAATAATCCCCTCGTAGAATCAGACTAGGTTTAAGTGAATTTGTTCAGCACATAAAAGAAGGATTTTTGTAGACTATGGGGGGAGGAATGTTGTAATGTTCTGATTCATGTTGTATGTTATATTCAGTCAGGCAGTCAGGTGATATAAGGAGAGGGGCTTAATGTAGAGGGGGACCGGAAGTAACGTTCAGCAAGGAGATAACCACCGGAATGCGTAGTAATGGAGTCTGAAGTGCAGAATGCAATAAAGAGTAAATAACTTTGAGTGTATCATCCTTGACTTTATTACAGTAATTGTATAGCAACATGTAAACCTCAGTTGCTGTCGGTCCATCTGATGCCTGACCAGCCTCAGTGCAAATGTATAACTATGTGTGTGTTTATTCTATCCAGAATAAATCAGCTTTCAGCAGCAAGAAGTGGTCCAGCTATTTAATACATTGAAGAATATAGGTAAAAGTCCACAGTCTTAAAGTCAATGTAATGCTTGTTTGTGTGTTTTTGTGCTCATGTAAACAGTCTGGAATGTGCAGTGGAAGGGATAGAAGGAGACAGCTGATGCTGCTGTGGCCGTTCAGGGTAGTGGGTGTCAAGAGGTCACACTTAGGCCACAGGGGGGGCCTCTCCTCTGGGGTATTAATGACACATCTCTATGGGACACTATAAACAGACACAACCTAGACTGACAACCAATGGTGATTAAGATATCATGTTAGGGTGACAGGCGACACATCTGTATGGTCACTCCTCCACCAATCTAGCTTCATCTAAACAGGCAGGCTTAGGCGTGGGGGCTGGGCCGAGAGAGCACTATTTAACGTCTCAACCAAACCTTGAGACTTTGATTTGGAAACGGTAGGCAACTCGGACGGACAGATTCGCTGCTCCCAGCAGGCAGGCCCGCTGATAACACCATGCGGGGAGGGAAGTCTAAGACCTTGACTTCGCGCCGCAGCCAGCAGAGAAGCAGGGAGAGAGAGACGAGGGAAACATCCCAGAGAAGCAGGGAGAGAGAGAGACTAGGGAAACATACCAGTGAAGCAGGGAGAGAGAGACGAGGGAAACATCCCAGAGAAGCAGGGAGAGAGAGAGACGAGGGAAACATCCCAGAGAAGCAGGGAGAGAGAGAGACGAGGGAAACATCCCAGAGAAGCAGGGAGAGAGAGAGACTAGGGAAACATACCAGTGAAGCAGCGAGAGAGAGACGAGGGAAACATCCCAGAGAAGCAGGGAGAGAGAGAGACGAGGGAAACATCCCAGAGAAGCAGGGAGAGAGAGAGACGAGGGAAACATCCCAGAGAAGCAGGGAGAGAGAGAGACGAGGGAAACATCCCAGAGAAGCAGGGAGAGAGAGAGACGAGGGAAACATCCCAGAGAAGCAGGGAGAGAGAGAGACGAGGGAAACATCCCAGAGAAGCAGGGAGAGAGAGAGACTAGGGAAACATCCCAGAGAAGCAGGGAGAGAGAGACGAGGGAAACATCCCAGTGTTCCATGTGATTGTATCTTTGTACAATAAATCTATCATCTGTCGCCGCTTCCAATCCCGTGTTAGGGTGATTTTATCAATACTATCACAACAAAGTAGGCTATCAACATCGTGGTTCATAATTAGATGGTGCTGCAACTCTTATCAAGGCTTACAAAGAATTACACAACGCAGAGCAACAGAAGAAGAACGCCAAAAGCCAACATACACAATGCAGAAACACATGCGTACAAGACCAGACCGGTCACATCAGCAATTTTTTTTGAGTCAGCACAGGTGGTGGCCTCTAGATTTGCTTATGAATTACGTTATACGGCCATGCTCTCCACTTAATGTCACCAACGAATAAAAGAAGTGAACGCACGCAGCAACGACCAGCAACAGCGAAATTCACTGAAAACAGACCGCATGTCGGTATGTTCGCTTCACGCGCTTCCCTCTCAACATGGTCATACAAAACAGCTTGCTGAATTCCGAAAATATGAATTAACTATTCTGTTTTCGATTCAAATGTGTAGCTATATGACCCTCCCCTGGACTCAAATTAAAAAGAACAGTAACCCTCTCCTGGACTCAAATTCAAAAACAGTCATCTAACCCTCCCTTGGACATTCGAAGTTCACTTCCTAAACTGAAGCCCCAAACGGCTTCGCTCTAATCTTTCAAAAATAAAAGATAACATACAACTTACCGAATTGAGGATTGTCGTAGCCTACAGTGAAAGGCTAGTGAGTAGGTTGTGATGGAAACGTTTGTTTACTCAAAAAGAATAAAGAGCTCGTCTCTTGTTTTCTTCAGATGGATGAAAACATCTTTGCAATGGGGAATCTTTACAGGCGTGACAAACAATGTTCAACTGTGAAAAGTTTCCAAGGTAGAGAGAGACACAAATTACGAACACAATTTATATACACTTTTGGTCGTGACTGCTAGTCTTTTCAATGCTCTTAACCAATCGATGAAAGCCGGGAACAATGACGCGTTTCACTGTTCAGACTCTGCAGGCCGGAGACTTCGAGGGGGCGGGTCAACTGTCAATCAATTTCTACTTTGGCCAATCAGAGGCTGACAATCGTCTTGTCAATCAAAAACTCATTTCGCCTGAAACGGTTGTCAATCACTTTTTATTTGGCGAATCGCCTTTCTCTTAGGAGAAGGGGTGTGAGACGCAAAGCTAATTTGTCATTAATAAGTGTCAGCTGCGGACGATCAAGCGAACATATTGGACGTCTTTCGAGGTAAGGGAGACTGACACAAGTAACATAACAATAAGCAGTTATTTTAACGTATTTTCAATTAGTTATAACATTGACAGCGCCTAAATGCTCACATTTAAGAACGTAGACGAAGATGCTGAGATGCCTGACGTTAGATAAATAGCTAGTTAGTGAATACAGCCATGATCCTAGCCGTCACAACGTGGCTAGCTAGGTGTAGGCTATTCTTGACCCAAGTTAACATTAGCAAAGCGGTGTACCTGCGCACATGCACAAACAGAGCAGTGCTTCTACAAAGAAATCTATCATATTTATTTTCTCATGTAAACACTGGGCGTTTGGTGTTGCCAAGCAATTAGGCTCATTGCACAAGCTCCACTACTTCCTAAAATTCTACAGGCATCCTTATTTCCTGTCCTATACCATTGGATGGAAGTTATTAATCAGGTGTGCCGCTTATAGAGATAAATAAATAGACAGGTAGGTGTGTATACATATACACAGTATGCATGATTATGTTCTGTTAAAAATATATAATTTGTTGACAGGAAACCAAGAGGTACAAGAGAGTGGAAGAGGGGACAGGAGGAGAGGACATAGAGATGAGAGGTGAGATACCTGATGTTAACCAAAGAGACACTACATTAATTAGATCCTGGCAAGTTTAAAAAAGAATGTGGATGGATGGGTGGGTGGGGGTGTGTGTGTTTATAGCTTATGTTTATGTTTTGTTAATTTGTGGACAGGAGATGAAAATGGACACCACAGTGGAGGAGAGGTGACAGGAGGAGACCAGCATGGACAAAAGACAGGAGGAGAGGTGACAGGAGGAGACCAACATGGACACCACAGTGGAAGAGAGGTGACAGGAGGAGACCAACATGGACACCACAGTGGAAGAGGGGTGACAGGAGGAGACCAACATGGACAAGAGTGGAAGAGAGGTGATAGGAGGAGACCAACATGGACACCACAGTGGAAAAGAGGTGACAGGATGAGACCAGCATGGACACCACAGTGGAAAAGAGGTGACAGGAGGAGACCAGCATGGACATCAGAGTGGAGGAGTCCAGGCTGGGAGAGAGGTGACAGGAGGAGCTAGTCTCATGTTTCTAATAGATGGTGTGTTCTCATCAACATTCACTTAAGTTGTGTCCTCTCTGGATGACCTCCACTGCTCTCAGTTAAAGATGATATTAATCCAATATGATGCGTGTTGTTCTTTATAGATCTAGCCTCTTCATTTTGCTCTCAAAATGCACCAGATTGAAGCGCCACAACTAAATGACCTCGGTATTACAAAAATCCTGCGTACAGCCCTGGTCCTGAATTTTTAAGAGGGCAGATGATAACCTCCTTCTAATCAAGGAGCAGGTGTTCATAACTCTGTCTGCATCACTACACTGTGGTGACATTTTGGTTGTACCGTCTGATCACAACACTAAGAGTTCTAATCTAATTTTTTAACCTATCTGTCTACATGTATGTCTGTCCATCTCTATCTTTCATTGTCTGCCCGTTTTATTATTGTATCTGAGGCTTCACGTTTGGTGATGGGACCTCAGTGGGTGAGAACAGACATGCTGAATAGACATCACAAAGATCTAGGCATGGGCAGCATCATTCCATCCATTTAAAAATAAATATGTATTATTTTATGCCAACCTACATTCAGTCTAGCCCTAACCCTAACCTCTTAGAGTGCAGGAAGTGTCGGCCAGCTGTGTCGTGTGTCTCCATTCTCAGCGTCAGTACATCGTTTGATGGTTCACCTGGGCCAGTAGACTAAGCAGAGCCTCGACCCAAACAAGGTGTCCTGAATGGTCTCCCAGGTCCGCCTTATACAACTGAACTGTCATCCCAGTGTTTCAGCGTGGTCTACAAGCTATTCAATAAAACCTGGAGAAAATGATCTGTATCTTGTCTTTACACTAACAGCACACATGCTGCACAAATGATAACCTTAATTGTATGACACTTGTTTTGTAAAATGCACAAGGGTATCTCTAACTTGGCTAGACTGTGGATGTGGTGACTAGTCCAGGCATGTCAGCATGGTATAAGCTGCATACAGGTGAGCGGAAGCTGAAACGCTTGTTCCTTGGCTAGGACCAAGGCAGCTTGCCAGCAGGGTCAGGCCTGTGCCGGGAGGTCAGTACATTAGAACCCCCTTAGGCGGGCTGTATGTATCCTAGGTTCTCAAACTTATATTTGTGGTATAGAAAGGTAGAACTTGCTTGGTTGATTATGTAAGTGTGTGTGTGTGGGGTGCTGTTGATTTTCCTCCACACTCCTCTCTCAGCCATATGTTTCCCCTATGTGGATCTGAAAACAGTGATAGGGATTAAATTAGGTTGCTAAGAGAACTGCTAGTCACCAGAAGCATTCAAGAACATAACCCGTGCTGGAATACTAGTGTATGAACAAATCAATACAAGTAGAGCACATCTACTGACAGGCTGGCTGAATGACTAGAAGACTGACTTGGGACCTCCACTGAGGACATCCCAGTCCTGGCTATGGATCAGTAGTGATGCTCCCCTGCCCCTGTAGTCCAGGCATTTTATGACATAACCTTGAACAAATTGCAACAGAAATTATTTCAACTGTTGTAGTGTCATATGTTCTTTATAACATATCAGTTAGTCCCCCAAAATCCCAGTGGTGGAAAGTAATGAAAAATGCAGATGGAAGGTATGTGACAAATATACCAATTTCCAATTTTCGCCTATGTAAAAGAAAAAGGTTTATGCATGTTTTCTTGTCTGATGTCCACACAACACTGTCCCCAATCAACCAGAAACTATATAGGATGCATCACAGTGCATATACAGAAATATATTTTTAATTCTATTGGCATTTGGTGAAGAGAAAAGGGGTGAATCTCACACATATTGCAACAGAATATCTGACGTGTATTAATCAAATAGCTCAAGAGTCTAGAACCCTGGAGAGGACAGTCTACAACCCTGGAGAACAGTCTACAGCCCTGTAGAGAACAGTAGAACCCTGGAGAACAGTCTACAGCCCTGTAGAGAACAGTAGAACCCTGGAGAACAGTCTACAGCCCTGTAGAGAACAGTAGAACCCTGGAGAGGACAGTCTGAGACGTAGAACCGTCTAGCAGAGCAGCCAGGTGCTAGAGGGTCCACTTCAGATACCTGTGGGAGAAAATCACACGCGCGTGCGCACGCACACACACACACACACACGATTAGAGGGTCCACTTCAGGAGAGAAGAGAACATGAGCAGGATGATAATAATAATAATAATAATAATAACTTGCATTCATCATCATCTTCATCATCACATGCCGCCTGATGTGAATTTGCACACCCGGATCCTTTACAGCTGCTACATGCAACAGAACACTCAAGGCCATGTTTCTTGCATGTGCACCTCAGGCTGCTGCAGTCTGTCTTGCAGGTGCATCTGATGATCTTAAGAAGTTCTTGTGGAGCTGGTGGTAAGTCCGTCTGGACAGGGACAAGCCTCCCATCATTCTCTTTCCACCCCCATTCTTGTGGCAGGAGTTCATCTACAGGTCCCTTCCACTGTTGCACCTGGTAGTACACACGGAGACTCTGGTACTTTGCTGCTGCTTGACGGACTTGATGTTCCAGATGCGTGGCTTCATGCTTTTCTTGGGCTCAGGTTTGAAGAAGAGGTCATGGGAGTTGAGGTTGGTGTGGTCGATGAGGAGGACGAGCAGATCTGTATCATGTCACCAGGATGGGGGTGGAAAGAGAATGATGGGAGGCTTGTCCCTGTCCAGACGGACTTACCACCAGCTCCACAAGAACTTCTTAAGATCATCAGATGCACCTGCAAGACAGACTGCAGCAGCCTGAGGTGCACATGCAAGAAACATGGCCTTGAGTGTTCTGTTGCATGTAGCAGCTGTAAAGGATCCGGGTGTGCAATTTCACATCAGGCGGCATGTGATGATGAAGATGATGATGAATGCAAGTTATTTTTATTATTATTATTATCATCCTGCTCATGTTCTCTTCTCTCCTGAAGTGGACCCTCTAATCGTGTGTGTGTGTGTGTGTGTGTGTGTGTGTGTGTGTGCGTGCGCACGCGCGTGTGATTTTCTCCCACAGGTATCTGAAGTGGACCCTCTAGCACCTGGCTGCTCTGCTATGGACGGTTCTACGTCTCAGACTGTCCTCTCCAGGGTTCTACTGTTCTCTACAGGGCTGTAGACTGTTCTCCAGGGTTCTACTGTTCTCTACAGGTCTGTAGACTGTTCTCCAGGGTTGTAGACTGTCCTCTCCAGGGTTCTAGACTCTTGAGCTATTTGATTAATACACATGTCAGATTTTCTGTTGCAATATGTGTGAGATTCACCCCTTTTCTCTTCACCAAATGCCAATAGAATTAAAAATATATTTCTGTAAATGCACTGTGATGCATCCTATATAGTTTCTGGTTGATTGGGGACAGTGTTGTGTGGACATCAGACAAGAAAAGATGCATAAACCTTTTTCTTTTACATAGGCGAAAATTGGAAATTAGAATATTTGTCACATACCTTCCATCTGCATTTTCTCATTACTTTCCACCACTGGGATTTTGGGGGACTTTTGATATGTTATAAAGAACATATGTATGACACTAAATTGATTGTTTGACCTTGACCTTTGACATTTGAATACCAAAATCTAATCCAAATAATCTAATTAAATCCAACTGGCAAGGCTCCGAACCGGTTCGAGGAACGGAAACGAAAAACGAAAACAAACGGTATTTTATGAGGAACAGAAACAAGAACGAAAACAAAATGGTCTTTAATTGTTCCAGAACAGAAACTTTAATTTGAAATCTTTAAAACCGGTTAATAACGTTATTTTTTCGTTCTTTGTAGTAGGCCTATAAAGCTTAAAATAATTTAAAAAAAAAAAAAAAAAAAAAAAGCTGAGCCTTTTATGGCCGAATAGGCTAAATTGAATTTATTACATTTGTAGCCTACATCTTGTCCTGTTTTTTTAATGTAGCCTAGGCCCCTAAATCTGTTATTTCACAGTCGGGATCTTAAATGCTTTCTTAGCGAAATGAAGAGATTTAGATATTACAAACACACCATAGCCTAGTTCAGACGTTTATGGTATGGTTAGAGATTATTAGCGTGTGGATACAGTCGTAGCCTATACCATATAGGCCTAGTGCCGTCTGAATAGGCCACGAGTAGGCCTAACGAAGCGCTCCGTTTAATGGCTATAACTTCCAGTCAGGTAAGGGCTTTTTATCGGCCTAGTGATCAAGAGATAGGCCTATTTAATGTTTTGCACTAAATTATATTTGCTGTCTTATAGGCATACAAGCAGCAGCAGTCTGGTGGATGTCACTGAAATGTGTATCGCCACAAGAGAATATTTTTGTTTGCTATCTCAACTCAACTCAAATTTGATTTATAGAGCACATTTAAAAACGACTGTGGTCGAGCCAAAGTGCTGTACAGGTAGGTGGCAAGACATAAGTTAATACATAATAAATAAATGACAAAACATTATAAAACAAAATAAAAACAAACAATAGGCCTACAGGCACAGAATAAAATAGCTTGCAGCAGCAGCAATATTTTTTTAAAGGATGATGAGCTATCATGATGACTTATGATAGACCTGCACATTGTTTACGGTGTGGATTAAGGGCATACGGGAATAGGACTAATGTTGCGTATTTCATGTAAGATAATCAACAAGGCTTCACTACAGCACACATCACCAAGGCTAATATTGTTGGCAATAAGGCCACCACAACCCTAGACTTGTTGATTATACCTTACAAGAAATACTGTAGGCCTATAGAGTCTTAATAGGTTAACACCCCCGGAACGGTGAACGGAACGTTATTTTTTGTTCTTAACCGGTTCAGGAACGCTACGCTGGTGGCGGAACACGAGAACGGAAACGTTAAATATGCTGGTTCTGCTCGGAGCGAACCGATTGAAAAATAATTTCGTTTTTAAGCCCTGCCAACTGGACATTTTGGCCGTATATGTACAAATTCTGTCAAGCCGTTCTTGAGATATCATGTTCAGCAGGCCAAAAAACACCTTTTGTGATGTCAGTGACCCTTGACCTTTGACCCCCACAATGTAATCAGTTAATCCTTGAGTCCAACTGGACATTTTACCTAAATATGAACAAATTCTGTTAAACCGCAAAATACAAGTTTGACAATTAGCTTTATGAGGGACTATCTCTATATACCCGCATAAAACAAGTCAAGATACTACATTATATAAAACTGTGTTAATAGTCGATGTGAGTGGAATAAATTATGTTATCTGTGTAATGTTAGCTTAGGGCAGCTAGACTAGTCTGTTATCCTAACCAGTTAGCTATGCAATTTAATTGTGAGATAAGTAAATAATTACCATTACAATACCCATATTAGGCTACCATTCTCTTCCCGCAAACTCCTGAGTATTCATAAAACCTTAAAAGGCTAGTCTAACTGTATTTAGGCTGATACTAAAATATAATCAGTCACTAGTCACTTACCGAACAAAACGACAAGCAGCTCTGAAGCCCAACAGTAACATGTTCCAAATGATGCCCTGCGTAACATGGCGGTCTCGTCGGATGAGTCTAAAGGGGGCGTGGCCAGTGTAGTTCTTTATAATGTCTATGGTTCAGACCCGGTCTAGAGCCCGCCTCCTGAGACCGGAAACTACCTGACGCCCTTTTCTGGATATGTAATTGTAATATCTTGTACTATATTACATAATCAAGGTCGGACAGCGGCGTAACCATTTACTGACGTTTACTGATATACTTTGGAGAAGTGCATTACAGGGCATGGCCATCACTGACTAACTGATACTGCACTGCTATATCTACCTAGGTGATTAACAAGTAGTAGTGCTTAGGTGAACCTCTGTTGCCACCTACTGGACATTGTTAAGAACACATAACCCAACCATAGCATATAGTACAGTAATGGTAGTGACCAGTTCTGACATTACTATGACATTATTATTCTGACATGCGTGATCTCTTCATTTATTTAAGGCCTTTCTGAATGTCCAGTGCTGACCATGTTTCTCCTTGTTTTCCACAGATAAAAAGGTGCACTCTTCTTGTTCTTTAGTCCTGGTCCTGGATCAGGGCTACTTCTTTCCATTCATTTGAATATGAGAGGTGTGAACACAAGACTACTGACGACCACTTCAGCCAGACAATACGTAGACTAGATGGTTCCCAAGTGTGAATGTCTCTGCTCTCCATATTCAGCGCTATTGAAAACCTGAAGGCCTCCTCATTCTAACTATAAGTGCAAACAGTCTAAATCGCCAGCAATTGAAACTGTCTTCTTAGGTACCTGGATCTGGAGGAGAAAAGAAGGGAGCAGAGTTCAAGGACTATGCAAACACCTTCCCAGTCCAGTCCGCCTCCCCCTGCTGTTGGCTGTAGCCCTGGTTCTGGACCCGGACTCGGAACTGAATGTTTGATTGATCTTAAAATGACCTCATTGTTATGCCCCAGGGAAGGGGGGGCACCCCTGAACAGAGAACCGGACCAGGGCAGCAGACCCAGAGAAGCAGACGGACACCAGTGTAAACTCAAATAAGCCCGAAGGCGGTTTTAATAAATGTGATAAACAAAAGGTACAAAAAGGGGGATAACTAAGGTACTGCGGTGACCACACCGGGAGAAAAAATAAACACAAAAACACAGACGGACTGCCACTTTAAGGTGGGGGGAATGTATGTGTGCGTGCGTGTGCGTGTGAATGGGATGTGAAATTAAGTGAATGGATGCGTGAGAGCAAATGGCTATGTGGAGGGATGTTGTCAGTGTGCGTGCGTTAGGCTACCGCGGGGACTGGCGAGCCGGAGAGATCCCCGTGGAGGAGCGTCAGGGGGATAGGTCAGGTCCGAGGGGCACGAGGCGAGCGAGGAAGGGAGCCGGTGGAGAGGGGTAGTCCGGGAGCTGCGTTGGTGACGCGGGCGCCGGCGCTGAGGCGGTAGGCAGGGCGAATCGCGAAGCGGGAGGGAGGCGCGCAGGGGAGCAGAGTCGCAGAGGGAGGCGCGGGACGAAGACGGGGTCTTGGAGGGGAAAACGGAGAGAGGGAAACGAGGAGTTAACAGGCAAAAGGAAAACAACAAAGGACGTTCTTTCAGCTGGGAGCTTTGCAAAAGAATTACCAAGATCTCAGTATAACCAAGCACTGAGCGGCGGGGCTGCTGGCTTCTTGTAGCCGACCGTGATGATTGCAGCAGGTGAGCCTGATTGGTAACAGGCTGCACCTGCCGTGGTCTCGGGCTTGTTCCCGGGAGTGACCCAGCGCTCGTTCGCCCCGGCCCTGGGTGAGGCGGGGCCTGGGCTGGGACCACAACAATACTAATAGTACACTTAACTACACTTCTTTTTGGTAAGGGCCGATGATAGCCTACATCCTGTGTCCTGTTTTGTGTCCTGTCCTTTTATTATTCTGTGATTATGTGCACTTTATTCTGTTTTTTGTTTTAGTTTTATATATTGTACAGCACTTTGGTGCAACTTCGGTTGATTTTAAACGTGCTTTATAAATAAAGTTGACCTTGACCTTAAGACGAAGACGTGCGAACCAACGTAAGCCACGCATGTGCAGGAGGCCACCGCGCACCAAACTGAATCGCATACCCAGATGTCAGGATGCGAAACAGCCAGTGAGGGAGGCATGGCAACTGCTATCACGCCACTCTGCATCGTGAGAGAGGGCCCGCCGCCGTGCGCCAGAAACGAACCGCAGACACTCATCACACACCGACTTACTTGAAGTGCGGGCGAGATCAATGTCAGAACAGTGTAAACGTCCTCCTGAGCGTGGAGACGTAAGCTTGTAAGTAGCCCGAGAGCTGTTGTGAAAAGGAACTTTCATGTCTGTAGACAGTGGGGCCGCGTCAGTGTAAGCACATGAAGAGCCCACCGACCCAACCTGTGTAGCAGTAGCCCTCGTATTGCTCACAATGCAAGGAAAAGTAGCATCGTCCTCATATGCAAATGAGGCAGACGACTGAAGTAGCAGAGCCCAGTCATTGTATGCAAATGAGGCCGCTGCCTCAGTCTGTGTGGAGGCAAACGCCTTTGAACTTGCCGCGAATCTTGCTCCCATATGCAAATGAGGCAGACGACCCATACCGATGCAGCGCAACGGAGGGAACCAATCACGTACGATCATTCAAATTCGAAGTATAGCAGAGCGAGCGCTCAACTTCAAACGAAGTTCGCTTAACGGTCCTAACGACATCAACCGTCTCTCGGGCGAGTAGCTTAGTCGAACGAGACACAGGGGCTTCATTTCCCAGTCGTTCACAATGGCGCGGTACACGAACACCGGCGCTCACCGTAGAAGTAGCCGAGAACGCCTTCCCGGTATTACACACCAAGCGAGACATCGGATTAACTCTCTGGCGAGCATTTCTCTTGGAAACGGAAAGTTTAGCTGCCGAAAGCTGACCCGTGGAGGGGGAAGGCTGCCCGACAACTTTCCTTGATATCCCCGCCAGGGTAGGAAGAGTAGCCAGGCTAGCGCTAGCTAACTGAGTGGATGAACTGGCCCGTAGCGCTACCCTCCACAGACTTGATTCTCTCGGCAGAGAGTGGAGGGGCAGGCGCAACCAGCTCAGAACCAGAACCCAGAGACACATTAACCATAGCATCAGACTGTCGAGCATGGAAAGGACACAAGTGGTGTACACAGGAATATGCTCTTTATTGCGGAAACCCCTAATGGGTCAATGACGTGACGCCTACTTTTTCTGTCCAACTGAATTTTTTACCTTAAAAAAAACATCAGAATACTTAAAAAGATAACATGTATTTCTAATACCTTCCCCATATACATACCCACTCTAACCTCTCCAAACATTTTAGTTATTGGTCATTTTTCTGCTATCTGAAGTGTCAAAACCTCATGTGGGGCGACCGTCCAGCCTTGACTTCTATTTGGACAACCGGTTTAAAATCACTTTAAATAGATTTAAATATATCCCTTGCCCTATTTGGCATAATTTCAAACATGTTTTGCATTCATTGACACAATTATGAAGCATTTGGACATATATTTCCATCATAATATACAAACGAATGTTGTCCGAATATGTTCACTTTATGAAATATCATCGGGGGCGACCATCAAGAAAACACAATTGTGGGACTTTTATTTTGAAACCACCTCAAGGACAGATGGTGCATCAGCCAGCCACATGTGAGAGACCCAGACAAACAACTGGCAGGTTAGTAAGTCTCTCTCATATTTGCAAATACATCTCTTTTATAAATGCTGTAATGTACTTGCCACTTTTGGATATCATGTGGGACGACCTCCCCAAAACTGTGAATAATAACTTTTATCTGCAAATCTATATTTTGATGATAAATTTGATAGTGACATGTGGTAAGAAGTAGCTAGTTTGGTTTCTGTAGCTAACTGTTAGCCTGTAATATTTGACTGAACTCGAAAATATCATCTGGGGTGACCGAGTATCATGTGGGGCGACCACTGCTGAGTGTTTTACATGATAGATATATGTCCTGTATTTGTAGTTTCTATATATTTATATTGTATTCATGATGTATACATAAGGTTCTTTGTTTTAGCATTACTCTTTGTATACTTTAAGATATATTTTTCTAAATTTCAGTCATTTTCCATTCCTATTTAGGAATGAACGTTTCTTTTTGATTATTGTACAATCTCATGAGAGAAATTTTAAAACTGTATAGCATGACATTCCATGTAGGTAATTGTACATGTATTAGTCATGTTTAACTAGTTTAACCTATTTTCTAGATGGCACCACAAACAAGCAAACAGAAGACTGCTCGCTACAGGCAGCGGGTCAACGCAGACCCTGCAGCAAGAGCCGACTATCTTGCCAGGAAAAAAGAAAGTTAAAAAACTATAGGTAACATGCAGTACATCTTTCTCAGTTGTATTTCAAACTGTCATGTTAGTAGGATTAGGAATGACCTTTTCTGTAATATCTTGAACTTAAGTTTGTATGCAAGTTAGGCCACCAGAATCAGTATCACATTATACATCAAGAAATCAAGAAATTATTTGTTTATCGCCATTGACTACCGTACATATTTTTTCCGAATTAAGGTCCCATCCATGGGACGTCTTTTCCTGCTTCCGCTTAGGCACTCTATTGTAGGCTAGACATGCAAAGTACACAAACACCATCCACGTGACACAGGGGTCAGACGTCAGGGGTCAGCTAGCTAGCTAACTACTGTACCAGTTAGCTAACAACTATGTGGACACAGGCTGATCTACTGTACAAATTGGACACAGGAGTGTTCTCATATGGAACGAGGCTAGCACACTTGTTTTAAGTCCAGCAGTAACCTTAGTGGTTTAATTTCTGTCCTTCGCCTGGCTATTCTTGTCAGGGTGAATTGACCAGCTTTATTCATTCATTCATTTCAGACACAGAGGCAATACAATGATACAGGCACAATATTTTGAAATAAGATGCCGTTGGTCAATGTTGTGTTTTTGTTTTTGCAAAAAAAGACTATACACCCATCAAAATAGATACACAAAACAAAGCCAAACGTGTATCAGTAGTGCACTAGTACTACTACCAAATAGCCTGCTACTGTTGAGTAGGGGTCCATATCACATTCCTGAATTTCCGGGCATCTGCCCTTTTCTTTTTTAATAATATTATTAATTCAATCATCTAATTCAGGCCAAATGTTCCAATATATAGTCCTTATAATCAGTTCGTTTTAAGTCCTTCATCCATTCCCTTACATTAGGCTATAGCTCCCATATTATAACGAGACTTGAATATGACGAGACGTATTGAACAGGTTTCAGTAATGACGCAGAAGTTTGTAGGCCTACTTGTGAATAAATAGGCTGTCCCCGTCCCGTATGTTGTCACTGTCACATTCAAGAGATAAATAGGCTTACTATTTTAAACCTAACCGCAGATATGGGCAAACATGATTTAGGCCTATTATCAGATCTGTATGATAATTGAACAACGAATTGATTTGTTAAGTCAATGATCAAAAATAATGATTTTCTAATTTCTAATCTGATAATTTCCCTTATTCCCAATCGAAAGAATGTAGGGAATTTGTTTAGAAAGGAGGTGCACTCGTGCTATTAGTAGTAGTGAGTAGAGTGGTATTACAGTCGCTTTGGATAAAGCCAGTCCTGCTTGTGAACTTGCTGGCTAGCATAATTTAAGCATAACAAGGGGAATGCGCACCAGCCATGTAATGCAAACTGAGATGGAAATGTACTGTATGGTTAGAGTAGGCTACATGGACCGCTGTGCTTAACCCTCCTTCTCTTTATCATACATTGACAAAACCAATGATGATATGATAAGGACACGAAAATGGACCTTTGTGACATGTTTGTTCTTGAAGCATGTAATGTGCATTACACTTTAACTTTTGAAATGTTTAATGTTTTTAAAGGAGTAGTAAAGAGAAAATGCATGTTTAGCCCTTTTTTAAGGTTACTTATGATCATATACAATGGTTCAGATCAAAATGTTGACAAAACTAGCACTTTTGAGAAAGTCTGATAATTGCTCTACCACCGTTTTGGTCATACAATGGATGTAGGTGGGCACCTTGAAAAATCTTTCAAAAACATGTTAAACTCTCGATTTCAAAGACAAGAAGCTGTATAGTGTACATTTTAAATAACCGCAGGTAGTTAAAAGTCTTTCTCATCATTTGGGGCGACCATCTGTCATGTGGGGTTGTGGCCGTCTCGGGGTCAGGGTCAGAGAGGCTGGCCTCTCTTTCTGACTGAGACGGCCCCATGGGCCCATGGGGCCTTAAACCATACATCACAAGCTTATAAGGTACAAGTCAACAACATATCACATGATTTCCAGTTAAGATTACTTCATGTCATGACCCCCCTTCACCTCCCCGTCCGGGCTGTCAGGTGGTTTCCAGTGAAATAGGAACTTGGTAACTTTCTGCTGTGAAATGGGGAACCTACAACAGGCGCGCCCTACATGTTAATCAATCATTTACACTGTTTCAACAGGGTAACCAGCGATTGGCAATATCTGTACTAAATTCAAAATAGAATATCCATCAGTTTAAACTCAAATATTAATCAATGGTATACTATGCTTAAGTAGATACTATCTGTACACATTTTAAATCAGTTTTATGGCTTTTAGAGTAAAAATTGGTATTGTAACTACATTACGAGGTAGACACTGCCACTATAGAATAAACTTATAAAATCATGGTTTACAAAAAATGAAAGGATACACAAGCCTGTCTTTCTTAAACTGTTTATTTAATTACTGATACTTGTTAAAATATTAGTAATGTTAAGGAAATATCTTAATTTTGAGATAAATTACGGTTGCCCCAAATGACTTTTTTTCAAGCCGTGTGCTATTAATTCAACTTTAAAAACACTAAAATCTCTTAATTTGGGGTCTTTGCATAAATGCATGTGTACACTACATTCCAAATGTTTGAACAATGGCCAAATATATCCTTATTTTTAGTATTTTAAAATTGGCCTATTCAAAAGTCTTATCCGTCAATGACCCAAATAACTTTGAGAGTGTATCATCCTTGACTTTATTACAGTAATTGTATAGCAACATGTAAACCTCAGTTGCTGGCGGTCCATCTGATGCCTGACCAGCCTCAGTGCAAATGTATAACTATGTGTGTGTTTATTCTATCCAGAATAAATCAGCCTTCAGCAGCAAGAAGTGGTCCAGCTATTTAATACACAATGCAGAAACACATGCGTACAAGACCAAACCGGTCACATCAACTATTTTTTTTGAGTCAGCACAGGTGGTGGCCTCTAGATTTGCTTATGAATTACGTTATACGGCCATGCTCTCCACTTAATGTCACCAGCGAATAAAAGAAGTGAACGCACGCAGCAACGACCAGCAACAGAGAAATTCACTGAAAACAGACCGCATGTCGGTATGTTCGCTTCACGCGCTTCCCTCTCAACATGGTCATACAAAACAGCTTGCTGAATTCCGAAAAGATGAATAAACTATTCTGTTTTCGATTCAAATGTGTATATGATCCCCTGGACTAAAAAACAAACAAACAAAAGAACATTAACCCTCTCCTGGACTCAAATTCAAAAACAGTCGTCTAACCCTCCCTTGTTCATTCGAAGTTCACTTCCTAAACCGAAGCCCCAAACGGCTTCGCTCTAATCTTTCAAAAATAAAAAATAACATACAACTTACCGAATTGAGGATTGTCGTAGCCTACAGTGAAAGGCTAGTGAGTAGGTTGTGATGGAAACGTTTGTTTACTCAAAAAGAATAAAGAGCTTGTCTCTTGTTTTCTTCAGATGGATGAAGAAATCTTTGCAATGGGGAATCTTTACAGGCGTGACAAACAATGTTCAACTGTGAAAAGTTTCCAAGGTAGAGAGAGAGACAAATTACGAACACAATTAATATACACTTTTGGTCGTGACTGCTAGTCTGTTCAATGCTCTTAACCAATCGGTGAAAGCCGGGAACAATGACGCGTTTCACTGTTCAGACTCTGCAGGCCCGAAGACTTCGAGGGGGCGGGTCAACTGTCAATCAATTTCTACTTTGGCCAATCAGAGGCTGACAATCGTCTTGTCAATCAAAAACTCATTTCGCCTGAAACGGTTGAATCACTTTTTATTTGGCGAATCGCCTTTCTCTTAGGAGAAGGGGTGTGAGACGCAAAGCTAATTTGTCATTAATAAGTGTCAGCTGCGGACGATCAAGCGAACATATTGGACGTCTTTCGAGGTAAGGGAGATTGACACAAGTAACATAACAATAAGCAGTTATTTTAACGTATTTTCAATTAGTTATAACATTGACAGCGCCTAAATGCTCACATTTAAGAACGTAGACGAAGATGCTGAGATGCCTGACGTTAGATAAATAGCTAGTTAGTGAATACATCCATGATCCTAGCCGTCACAACGTGGCTAGCTAGGTGTAGGCTATTCTTGACCCAAGTTAACATTAGCAAAGCGGTGTACCTGCGCACATGCACAAACAGAGCAGTGCTTCTACAAAGAAATCTATCATATTTATTTTCTCATGTAAACACTGGGCGTTTGGTGTTGCCAAGCAATTAGGCTCTTTGCACAAGCTCCACTACTTCCTGAAATTCTACAGGCATCCTTATTTCCTGTCCTATACCATTGTTATTAATCAGTTATTAATCAGGTGTGCCGCTTATATAGATAAACAAATAGACAGGTACGTGTGTATACATATACACAGTATGCATGATTATGTTCTGTTAAAAATATATAATTTGTTGACAGGAAACCAAGAGGTACAAGAGAGTGGAAGAGAGGGGACAGGAGGAGAGGACATAGAGATGAGAGGTGAGATACCTGATGTTAGCCAAAGAGACGCTACATTAATTAGATCCTGGCAAGTTTTGAAAAATAATGTGGATGGGTGGGTGGGTGTGTGTGTGTGTTTATAGCTTATGTTTATGTTTTGTTAATTTGTGGACAGGAGATGAAAATGGACACCACAGTGGAGGAGAGGTGACAGGAGGAGACCAGCATGGACAAAAGACAGGAGGAGAGGTGAGAGGAGGAGACCAACATGGACACCACAGTGGAAGAGAGGTGACAGGAGGAGACCAACATGGACAAGAGTGGAAGAGAGGTGACAGGAGGAGACCAACATGGACACCACAGTGGAAAAGAGGTGACAGGAGGAGACCAACATGGACATCAGAGTGGAGGAGGCCAGGCTGGAAGAGAGGTGACAGGAGGAGCTAGTCTCATGTTTCTAATAGATGGTATGTTCTCATCAACATTCACTTAAGTTGTCCTCTCTGGATGACCTCCACTGCTCTCAGTTAAAGATGATATTAATCCAATATGATGCGTGTTGTTCTTTATAGATCTAGCCTCTTCATTCTGCTCAAAGTGCACCAGATTGAAGCACCACAACTAAATGACCTCGGTATTACAAAAATCCTGCGTACAGCCCTGGTCCTGAATGTTTCAGAGGGCAGATGATAACCTCCTTCTAATCAAAGAGCAGGTGTTCATAATTCTGTCTGCATCACTACACTGAGGTGACATTTTGGTTGTACAATCTGATCACAACACTAAGAGTTCTAATCTAATTTTCTAATCTATTTTTTTAACCTATCCGTCTACATGTCTGTCTGTCCATCTCTATCTTTCATTGTCTGCCCCTGTTTTATTATTGTATCTGAGGCTTCACGTTTGGTGATGGGACCTCAGTGGGTGAGAACAGACATGCTGAATAGACATAAAGATCTAGGCATGGGCAGCATCTTTCCATCCATTTAAAAATAAATATGTATTTTATGCCAACCTACATTCAGTCTAGTCCTAACCCTAGCCTCTTAGAGTGCAGGAAGTGTCGGCCAGCTGTGTCATGTGTGTGTCTCCATTCTCAGCGTCAGTACATCCAGTTTGATAGTTCACCTGGGCCAGTAGACTAAGCAGAGCCTCGACCCAAACAAGGTGTCCTGAATGGTCTCCCAGGTCCGCCTTGTACAACTGAACTGTCAGCCCAGTGTTTCAGTCTGGTCTACAAGCTATTCAATAAAACCTGGAGAAAATGATCTGTATCTTGTCTTTACACTTACAGCACACATGCTGCACAAATGATGACCTTAATTGTATGACACTTGTTTTGTAAAATGCACAAGGGTATCTCTAACTTGGCTAGACTGTGGATGTGGTGACTTGTCCAGGTCAGTCAGCATGGTATAAGATGCATACAGGTGAGCAGAAGCTGAAACGCTTGTTCCTTGGCTAGGACCAAGGCAGCTTGCCAGCAGGGTCAGGCCTGTGCCGGGAGGTCAGTACATTAGAACCCCCTTAGGCGGGCTGTATGTATCCTAGGTTCTCAAACTTATATTTGTGGTATAGAAAGGTAGAACTTGCTTGGTTGGTTATGCAAGTGTGTGTGTGTGTGTGTGGTACTGTTGATTTTCCTCCACACTCCTCTCTCAGCCATATGTTTCCCCTATGTGGATCTGAAAACAGTGATGGGGATTAAATTAGGTTGCTAAGAGAACTGCTAGTCACCAGAAGCATTCAAGAACATAACCCGTGCTGGAATACTAGTGTATGAACAAATCAATACAAGTAGAGCACATCTACTGACAGGCTGGCTGAATGACTGGAAGACTGACTTGGGACCTCCACTGAGGGCATCCCAGTCCTGGCTATGGATCAGTAGGCTAGTGATGCTCCCCTGCCCCTGGGCTAGTGTAGACCATTGCTAGCCTCTACCCACAAGCCATTACATTGATCATAGGCCTACTAAGATAATACCAAGGGGAGTCTTGGTAAGGCTTTTATCAGGGAGGTTGATGGATTACGTCTTTCAAGCTACATGATTTGCATTAAAAATATAATCTCTCTCTCACACACAGTCATGTAATCCAGTCAATCTAATTCCATAACAAATTGCATTAGGCCTACGTAACTAGCAATCTAGCAAACTGTCTCTGATTGGCCAAAGTAGAAATTGATTGACAGTTGACCCGCCCCCTGGAAGTCTCTGGGCCTGCAGAGATACACACTTGGAAAATTGAGGGGTCTTCTACAGGGCAATAAAGTGGGATCTCTGTATAAAAACACCTAATGAGAAGCAGGGGGCTTGATACCACAAGGGAACATGCATAATGGGTGGGGGACAACATGTTTACATGTGTACAGTACTTGTTGTTGGCAACCCCGCCCCATTAGCGGACCTAGGACTACAACTGGCTAAATTGGCTCTGATTGAGAGACATGTGCCACTGATTGTTTGATTGTTTTCCATCTGCCTCGTTAGTATGTGTACAGTATTTCTAGCCTACATGTACAGTAGCTCCCATCTTGTTCTTTGTCTGTTCCATTTGCTGTAGCTGTGCATAGTCCCTGGTGTTTCCGGTGGTTTTGTGAAAACTGCTGAAACCTCAATGCACCTGTGACAGTTACATGCAGCCCTTGTGATTGCTTAAGTCAGTATGAAACCATCTATGGCTTCTCACATGGCAGGTAACTCAACAAGAGTTCAAGCCCAGGGGGGATGCAGAATAAAAATGCTAATACATGTACATACTCAGGCATTATGCTGTGACATGATTTTTTAACTTATTTATGTATTTATTTGTAGCTGTTACCGTTTCTTCATTTTGTTTACATCTCTTCATCTGACCAGCCTGTTGTCTGCTTACATCTCAATCAGTCCCACCTGTGTTCAATTCAGTCAATCAGTGAATCCATGCTCAGTCCAGAGTCCCACAACTCATTCCCATCACAGTATGTAGGCCTACTAATATGTTCATCCAGGATTGCTACAGTGTAAATAGGCTGCAACATTTATCATTTTTTACTTAGAGCTATCTGAAGCCAGCCATGCTCTCCTCATATTCACTGCACCAAGAAACCATGGGTCAGAGTCCAGGGCAACTGGTGATTGACCTCTCCGCTGAGGAGGCCACCGAACATGCTCAAGGAGAGACAGATGAGTGTCTTAACGCCTTGAAAGGGATGATGGCAGATCCTTTCGAATAAGTACCCTTTTGAATACAAACCTGATCTGTTGAAACATGCTGATCATATTGTGCTTTGCTACACGCTTACAGTACTTTTAAATGCAGACATGAACACACACACCTACACTCAAAACACCCATAAAGAACACACCTCACTCACACAGGCATTCACACACCGAGGAAGAACATATATATATATATACACATACACATAGACTGGAACTATACATTTAAGATTTGAGAGAAATGTTATGTTTAGTTTTAAGTAAATGATTTGTTTGAAAGTAATGATGTGATAGAAATAATAGAACAAAGCCATAAGAATCACTTACAGTATGTTTGGTATGGCTGTGTGTGTTTTGTTTCACAATTTGATCCTCAGGCTCGCTGTGAAAGATTGAGTAAGGGGAAGCAGGATGTGGCGGTGGTGAGGAAACAGGCCGTTGCACTTCACTGGTATACTCACAAACATGGCTAAGTGCGTGAATCTCTTGTGAGAGCGCCTTTGCCCTTTGCAGGATAGAACGTTCTACCAACTTAACTGGTTTGGTTGATAAGGAAATATCGACCACAAAGTGCTAAAGATCACGCACACACACACACAGACTGACACACACACACACACACAGACAGACACACACACATGCACACACACACATAGACTGATACACACTCACACACACATGGACACACACAAACACACACATACTGTAGGAGCAGCAACCTTAGCTGGCAGCATCATCTCTGTCTCTCTCTCTGACTGTCTCTTTCTCTCTCAATAAACAGTATAAAGGAGAGTTCCCTATGGTGACAAAGAAAGGGGCACCATCTTTTATCTTCTGTTGATTAAACCCACCCCCCTCATTTCTCTTCTATCTCAGTACATGCTCAGTTATGGGGTTGGCAAGGAGGTCTACAAACAGGTGAACACTAGACTTCTGTACAGACTTATTAAGGAAATTATCAATCAATCAATGATGTGCATGTGTGTGTATGTGTGTTTGTTTGTGTCTGTGTGTGTGTGTGATTGAAACGTCTAGTATGTCCCTAGCACGTCTGTAACGTCTCTTTCTCTCTCTCTCTCTCTCTCTCTCTCTCTCTCTCTCTCTCTCTCACAGACATGCTCCTCCATCCTCATGGCTTCCTCTCCATGGCCGATGACATCATAGTGGGGATCTTGTTGGGGTTTGCGTCCCTGTCTGAGTAGCCAGTTCTTCACTGGCCTGCCGTCCTAACGGTCACCTGGCTACATAGTTCTGAAGCTGTGCCCACAGACCATAACAAGCACATTTGCTGTATGGAAATATGGTATAAAGCCTGATTTACATTGAGCTGCTGTGTACAGGAAGTCACAGATTCAAAACACAACAAAATATGTACAGTAAGGGTTATGGTTCACCTCACGATAACAGAAACGTATGTGAGAGACTGGGGGAAATTCTACTGATGTAACTGAAATTGTTAGATATGACGTGAATGGAAAAGAATGTTAAATCCATTGGGTGTTAATCAAAAAATTACATAAATGTGATGCATTTTGATTTAATTAGGTTTATTGCATAAGCCTCATTATGTATTTCAAACAAATATATTATTAATCTTGAATAGATAACCTGATTATTATGCATTTCAAACAAATAAACGTTATGTATTTTGAATACATAATCTGATTATTATGCATTTAAAGCAAATAGACTTTATTTATACTGAATACATAAACCTGGTGATTATGCATTTCAAATAAATAGGTTTTATTACACTGACAAATATGCATCATGTAAAGTTTATTAGGTACATTTATGTTACAACTACCTAAAGCAAATTCATGGAAATTTGTCATGCAATTAAATTACATAAATCTTAAAAGTTAGGCTTCAATATTTCTGTGAGTGCAGTGTACCAGTAGAGACCAGTGTATCTGGAGGAGCCCAGTGTACCAGTAGGAGACCAGGCCTAGGTCTGTGTGAGTTTCAGAAGAACATCTTCACTCTTCATAGTGTTTATAATCTGATAATCTGCATCCTCTGCTTACAGTTTGAGGTCTCCTAGCTGAGCTCTGTGCAACACCGCCACTATGTGGTTGACTGCTATCATTGCATGTTGATGAAGGTCTTCGGGTGGCCAGTTAAATAGTGTTACAGAAACATGACAATAACTAGAATAGCGCTCAGAGAGCACAGACCTCTGCCTGTGATGCATTTCGTCAGCATGTACAATTGTTGAATGTGTGCTTTTTTAGTTTAGCAGTTCTATATGGCCAACTTGAAAATGCATGTTGCAGATGAAATATTGATCATCTTGATGAAGCTGAATCTGTTGTAGTGTGAGACCAAGCTGATCAGGGTGCTGTTCTGGGTTTTAAAATGACCCGCCATAGGAATTGAATGGGTAAAATGACCCGCTATAGGAAATGAATGGGTAAGACAATATTATGTTCATCCAGCAGATGGAAAACATCCCCATACACACCCACAGCCACAACTCACCTGGGTTACCCGGGTTCTAGGTCTAAAATGAGCCCCCGTTTTATAGTGTTCAAGGCCAAATTTGACTGATCTGTTTTAACTGCTCTTATATGAACACAAAACCCATAAATCCCCAAATGAATGTGAACCACCTGAAGCATTCAGGTCAATAGCATTCTCTTAGTGTACACCACATGCTCCCCCACACGTCCATAGTGTGACACCACTTGGATACTGAAAGTGTAGAGCCATTACCAGTCAATACAAAGTTATTCTAAGTGATCATCTTTATCCTATTAGTGAAACATATCCAGATGAAAATGATTTATTTCAAAACAGCAATACACCCATCCACAAAACACAAAATCAGTGAATGTTTTGATTTGTATGAACATGATGTCAATATGTTGTAGCCTTCCAATTAATCCACATAAAACCTAGCTAGCTAGCTACATTACAATATATTAGTCATTTAGCTGACACTTATCCAAAGACACTTTCAATAATTGCATTTAAAGTAGTTGCCAGAACTAAAACAAGTGACTAAGAGCATAATCTGGTGCTGAAGGCAAAGTGAAGAATAGCAAACTAAAAATAGAATAGGTGCTTGGTACAGTACTACTCCTGGTAGTACTGTACCTCTTGAAGAGGTGTGTTTTGAGCCTGCAGCGAAAGATGGGCTGCGACTCCACTGTCCTGACGTCAGTGGGTAGTTCATTCCACCACTGTGGGGCCTGGACAGAGAAGAGCCGTGACCGCGTCATTTGACTACAGGGGCCTCGCAGTGACGGGGCAACCAGTCCTCCCGAGGTAGCAGAGTGTAGTGGTCAGGCGGGAGTGTAGGGTTTGATCATGGCCTGGAGGTAGGAGGGAGCTGTTCCTTTCATTGCCCAGCAGGCTAGTACCAGAGTTTTAAACTGGATGTTAGCTGCTACAGGGAGTCAGTGTAGAGAACGGAGAAGGGAGGTTGTGTGAAAAAACTTGGGGTGGTTGAAGTCCAGGCACAGAGCAGCTTTCTGGACAAATTCCACAGGTTTAATGGCTAACGCCATGGCCCCAGCAAGGAGGGAGTTGCAGTAATCCAGGCGGGAGATGAGAAGGGCCTGGATCAAGGTTATAATAGTTAACGAAAACTAACGAAAAAGTGAAAACAGGTGTGACAATATATAAACTTTTTGTTTTAAAACGATTTTTTTTTTTTACTTTTTGACTGAAATAAAAATAAAAACTAGGCTTTACAAAAGTGGAGACACTACAAATAAAAAAATTTCTTCCACTCATCAATTTTTTGTTTTTTCCTAATTCTTCAACTATAAGATGTATACTATCACTATATTAAAGGAGTAGTAAAGGGAAAATGCATGTACCGAGGTGCTCATCTAGGCCCTTGTCATCTCGCGTTTGGACTAGTGCAACTCCCTCCTTGCTGGGGCAGCCCTGCCTCGGCCATTAAACCCCTGGAACTTGTCCAGAAAGCTGCTGCTCGCCTGGTGTTCAACCACCCAAGTTCTTCCACAAACTTCCCTTCTCTGTTCTCTACACTGGCTCCTTGTAGCAGCTTGCATCCAGACTCTGGGACTATCCTATAGGGCAATGAATTAAACAGCTCTCTCCTACCTCCAGGCCATAGTCAAACCCTACACTCCCTCCCAACCACTATGCTGTGTTACCTTGGGGTGAGTGGTTGCCTTCTCACTCCGAGGCTCCAGCGGTCGATCGACACGGTCACGGCTCTTAACTGTCCTGGCCCTGCAGTGATGTAATGAACTGCCCACTGACATCAGGACAGCAGAGTCGCTGCCCATCTTTTGTCACAGGCTCAAAACTCACTTCTTCAAGAGATACAGTAGTACCACGATCCTCCCTCTTAGACGCCTATTATATTTTTAGTTTGCTATTCTGCACTTTGCCCTCAGCACGAGACTATGCACTAGTCACTTGTTTTAGAAAGGAGATGCACTTGTGAGTTCTGGCAAGTAGTACCTTGGCTTTTCCTACGCTAAATGATTTTTTTTTTTATAAAAGTGTCAGCTAAGTAAGTGTCATGTAATATAATGTTTACTTCCCAAATTAAATGCATTTGAAGATTAGATCTCTGTGGTTATCCCCTACTAGTTTTTCTCTTGTTCACTTTCCTGTGAGTTCTTGGTGGCCAATGAGCTGTTTTTGAGCATTGATCTCTTCCTTCAACCTTAATAAACAGACAGAAACTCTCATTACCATCACATCATTTGGCAAGAATTGAGAAAGTGCATCCAGATGCAATTGCTCCTACCCAAGTATCTCCCTCTCTGTGGAGGTGAGTAAGCGCTCCAAGGTGCTGTTTTTGAGCTCTGTCTGTATCAGCCTTGTCTTTAGACTGTCTCTCTCCCTCAGTCTGAATGTGTCAAGGCGCTCTGCCTCTCTCCCCTGTTTTTGATGGGCATTAATCTCCTCCTTCAACCTTAATAAACAGACAGAAACTCTCATTACCATCAAATCATTTGGCAAGAATTGAGAGGCCCCTCCCCTCGACACGCCTCTGTCTCCACCCCGACACGGCTCTGAGTCGTGGCAGCGCTAGATTGAAAATAAAGTTCCTGCCTGCCGTGAGGCCCTCTAAAGCGTGAGGCCCGGGACAACCGCCATCTTTCACCCCCCCCCTAGCGGCGGCCCTGTTCAGATGCATTTGCTCCTACCCAAGAATCTCCCTCTCTGTGGAGGTGAGTAAGCGCTCCAAGGTGCTGTTTTTGAGCTCTGTCTGTATCAGCCTTTTCTTTAGACTGTCTCTCTCCCTCAGTCTGAATGTCTCCAGGCGCTCTGCCTCTCTCCCCTTTTTTTGATGGGCATTGATCTCTTCCTTCAACCTTAATAAACAGACAAACTCTCATTAACATCAAATCATTTGACAAGAATTGAGAAGGTGCATCCAGGTGCAGGGCCGCCTGGGATATATGAGAGGCCCTGTGCGAAATAGGCATTGCAAGCCCCCCCCCGACACGCCTCGGTCTCCCCCCCGAAACGCCCCCCCCGACACAGCTCTGAGTCATGGCAGTGCTAGAATGAAAATAAAGTTCCTGCCTGCCACGAGGCCCTCTAAAGCGTGAGGCCCGGGGCGACCGCCACCTTTCACCCCCCCCTGGTGGCGGCCCTGACCAGATGCATTTGCTCCTACCCAAGAATCTCCCTCTCTGTGGAGACAAGTGAGCTCTGTAGGTTGCTGTTCTGGATCTTTGTCTGTATCAGACTTTTCTTTAGACCGTCTCTCTGCTCCCTCAGTCTGAGTATTCCCAGGCGCTCCGCCTCTCTCCCCTGTTTTTGAGCATTGATCTCTTCCTTCAACCTTAATAAACAGACAGAAACTCTCATTATCATCACATCATTTGGCAGGAATTGAGAAGATGCATCCACATACATTTGCTCCTACCCAAGTATCTCTCTCTCTCTGGAGGTGAGTGAGCGCTCCAAGGTGCTGTTTTTGAGCTCTGTGTGGATCAGACTTTTCTTTAGACCGTCTCTCTCCTCCCTCAGTCTGAGTGTCTCCCGGTGGGCCACCTCTCTCCCCAGGCGATCAGCAACCCGGGACGTCTCCAGGCCTCGCAGTCTCTCCACCTCTCTCTCCAGACCTCCCAGTCTCTCCACCTCTCTCTCCAGACCTCCCAGTCTCTCCACCTCTCTCTCCAGGCCTCGCAGTCTCTCCACCTCTCTCTCCAGACCTCCCAGTCTCTCCACCTCTCTCTCCAGACCTCCCAGTCTCTCCACCCCTCTCTCCAGGCCTCGCAGCCTCTCACTGAGCGCTCTGTTCTCCTTATACTGTGGGAAGACACACAAGCTTTCCATGTGACACAGCAAAACTCCCTGGCTTTGTTCCAAATCGCATACTTCTTCTTTTTACTGTTAGTACGTATTACAGCTGCCCTTATGAAGTATGTACTTTGAATGCAGTATGCATACGAATGGGACATACTAGCCTACTTCAAGCTAAGTATCATAGGGGATGTAAAGGCAGGCTAAAAGACTTGTGTGACGCGCTGTGTGACAGGACATATGGTGCGTTCAAGACAATGCAGGACTCAGGAATTCCCAAGTTGGGAATCCCGACCCCCGACGTCATTGCATTCATGACGATTTTAACGCGGGAGAAAAAAGTAAGTAACGAAACTAGCTAGCTCTGAGCTAGCAAACGTTAGCTATGTTATGTTAGCCAGCAAAATAGCTGGCTAACTAATTTCGCCAGTAAAATAGCTGTTAAAGTCCACATATTGCTATAATCAGAGAGACATATATAGAATACAAACATATATTGCACAATCAGACATCAAATAACATGTAAAAACGTCAACAAACACTTTATAATAATTGAATTCTTATAGTCAACGTTATATATACTAGCTACTCAGCTAACACTGGCACATTTACTATGAGTGCTCATTTACTAAAATGTTCCTAAAATTATTGATTGGTGTGCATTGTCCCTGTAAAAAAATAAACTGAATAAACTGAAACTATGCCGCCATGTTGTGACGTCAACTCGGGGCTCAAAATAATACCAAGTTCCCGATTTATTATCCTGAGTTGGACGAGCGTTCAATTCGTTTTTCACAAGTTGGAGTTCCTGAGTCCCGAGTTGTCTTGAATGCATCAATAGTAGGCTAGTTCATTTAGGTAGGCCCCTAGTAGGCTATTTTAAGTAGGCTAGTGATTGTGGTGCTTTCTTTACTTGGTGGTAGGATTGTACTGTTGTAGTGTTGTAGTATTTTAAAAAAGGTTTGTAATATTTCCTGTCATCGTGCTCTGTTGTGTAAGTGGGGGATCAGTTGAACTTTGACAATTTCTTGGCGGTTAATATCATTTCATTATGTTTTTTTTTTTCTCTCTACCTCTCAAATCAAGATTCAGCTTGGGTACAAATATGTTAACTTAGCTCCTAATAAACATCCATATTCACAGCCATAGCGCTCACCTGCTCATTGATCCTGCGCTGCAGCTGCATGATCCTCTTGCTCTTGGCAACATCCAGCTTCCTGAGGCGCTTCTCCCGCCTCCTCCTGCCCATGACGCGACGGACGCAGCTCTGTTGCAGGACCACGGACGCCACAATTCATTGTTTTAAGGTTCAAAATATTGAAATGAAAAGACAAGAATCTCCCAAAGTGAGGTTAAGATACAGCTGGCTCACCTGAACGTTCAGGGCCTTCTCTTGTTTTTGGAGGAGCTTCTTCAGGGTGTCCTGCTGGTGTTTCTCTGTGTTGAGGGGCAGGTCGTGGAGGTGTTTCTCTGTGTTGAGGGGCAGGTCGTGGAGGTGTTTCTCTGGGTTGAGGGGCAGGTCGTGGCGGTGTTTCTCTGTGTTGAGGGGCAGGTCGTGGCGGTGCTTCTCTGTGTTGAGGGGCAGGTCGTGGCGGTGCTTCTCTGTGTTGAGGGGCAGGTCGTGGCGCTCCAGATGGCTGTTGATCAACTTGCTAAATGCAAGGCTCACCTTTTGTCCTGCTCTCAGGGTGCATCTCCACGACAACTTAAGGACGATACTAGTGATGACCTCTATGACTATGTCCTTGAAAGCGGTCCATTCCGGCACGACAAAAGGGAGCAAGTCCAAATACCCTTCACAAAAAAGTATGTAGAGCAGACCGGCCACGTACAGCTGGGAGAAGGGAACCCGATGCCTTCCATGCACCACCTCTCTGATTCTCAGGAGGATGCTGCTCCATGGAAGCTTGAAAACCTTGGTAGTCATGACCTTGATGACTATGATCCGAAGAATGATCCAAGGCAACGCTCTTAACCTGGACCCTGGCCTCCATTTCACTGCCATGACAGAGCTGTGCATGTCCTGTGTTGTGCACGCCTGTGCCTCCAGAGATCCTATAGACACAGAATGAGTGAATTAGTGACAAAGTGCACATAAATGAAGGCTAGCATATCTCAACACTTTCAAAATGTTTGGACATAACACATACCGTTACATACTCCAGCAGGAACTGCTAGATTAGTCCCTCTAACAAGGTCCTTCTGGAGACTCAGTAGTGGAAATGTAGCATTGCCCACCTGTGACTCCAGAGATCCTTTACACACAGAATGAGCTCATTAGCGACAATGTGCACATACATTAAGGTTTGCACATCTCAAGACTTTCAAAATATTTGGACAGAACACATACCGCCAACTACCCCAGCAGGAAGCTCTAGAGCAGAATCGAGGGTATCGTGATGGCTCCCATCCTGTATTAATCAAAGAAGCATTTTAGTGGCACTTTTCCTGAAGTTGACATTAATTGATCCATTAATAACCAACTAGGCATAATAATCAACTTCACCTACCTTTCTGTCGAACATCACGCCATCAATTCAACATTAAATTTAGAGGTCCAAAACTCTCTCACTCTATCACTATCACTGAGATCGTCTTCTCAGACAGCTTTTAGAAAGCAACTGAGGGACTATTAAATACTGACGTAATAATATAATTTATCATTTTGATCCTTGCAACTATATTCAGTTCTATGTTGGTTGTTTTTTTTGTCACTCCCATTCATTTTTATTCCTTTTTTCCCATTAATTTTGGTCTCTTTTTTGTCCCTCTGTTTTGTGCTAGCCTACAGGGCAATGGAAGGAACAGCTCCATCCTACATGCATCAGGCACGACATGCCTCATACCTCATAACTGAGGGTTGCCAGGTTGGAGGGGGGCTCCTCCTCTACAGCTGGCACCGTGGAAAATCCATCCTGCACAGTGTCTGGCCTGAACTGCTCCGAAAGGACATCATCTGTGGCCTCCACTGGCTGTATAGGAAAAAAAACTGTTATCACAGACTACATTTCCAATCTCCCATTGGGGTTATCAGAACTGTTGTGATGAGACTGATTCATGATGATAATGACAATGATGCCAGATTAACTGAAGTTGTTCTACAATATCAATATTTCGGTAGTGATATTGGGGGACTAATGCTGTTGTGTAATTGACCAATGTTGCATACTGTACGTCATTGCTGAATACGTACAGCCTAGAGCTACAGGACCTAATGGAAATGTAAACACCAGCAAGCGAGACAACAGACACATGGGGGTATTCCAGGACGTTCAAAAAACTCTGAGTCTAACCCTGAAGTCTGACTGCATTCTAACTCCTAGCGACTGGCGAGGGACGATAACACTGCGGCATGAACCGGATCTAGTTTTGGAGTAGAGTGAAAACCAACCACTGAAAAGACATGACTGTCATGTAATGGAGGCCACTGCGGTCGATCGACGCGGTCACGGCTCTTCTCTGTCCTGGCCGCGCAGTGGTGGAACGAACTGCCCACTGATGTCAGGACAGCAGAGTCGCTGCCCATCTTTCGTCGCAGCCTCAAAACTCATCTCTTCAAGAAGTACTACAACAATCCTCCCTCCTAAGCACGTATTGTATTTTATTATATTATATTGTATTGTACTGTATTTTAGATTGCTATTCTTGCACTTTGCCTTCAGGACTAGATTATGCTCTTAGTCACTTGTTTTAGAAAGAAGATGCACTTGTGAGTTCTGGCAAGTAGTAGTACATTGGCTTTTCCTACAGTACATAAGGCTGCATCTCCTTTCTCTTCCTCTTCTGAGTGAGCACTTGTTGACGTCCCCTCATGGATCTGAAAGGGATGAACAGGTATAAGAAAGTGTCAGATCACTCTAAATAGCCATTGCATGTGTGGGCACAAGTGGACAGTTGAGGGTGAAGTGTTATGAACTGTTGGGAAAAGCTGCCCTGACTGACCATCCGCCAACAAGGCATCGAAACGTTTATAAGGGGGCCAAGCACCAAAGGTTCGTTCGTTCTAATGACAAGACTGCCGCTACAGTGGTAAACCACATGGGGTCCCTCAAGGGAAATGTTAGGCCCTCTGTTAGAAACCTGGGTGTCTTCTTTGATCAAGCTATGCACTTGGACAAACATGTCAAATCCCTAACGCGTTCCTGTTTTTTCCACCTCAGAAATATTGCCAAACTCCGTATCACATACTGAATTAGAAATGTCCATGCATTTATTTAATCACGACTTGACTACTGTAATTCACTGTTTACCTGCCTCAACAAATCATATGTGGGACAACTTCAGCTAGTCCAAAATGCTGCTGCAAGACTACTCACTAGGTCAAAGAAGACATGCCACATCACCCCCATCCTGGCCTCCTTGCACTGGCTCCCAGTTCACCTCCGGATCGAGTTCAAAGTCCTGGTGTTCACCCACCGAGCTCTTCACGGACGGACCCCGGCCTACATCTCAGAACTTTTACACCCTCACTCTCTGAGTCGGTCTCTGAGGTCATCCGACCAGGGTCTCCTGGCGGTGCCCCGGACCAGACTAAAAACCCAGGGTGACAGAGCATTTGAGGCGGTGGCGCCAAGATTCTGGAACGCTCTTCCCCATGCCCTGAGAGAGCCATCCACTGATCTCATGTTCAAAAGACTTCTTAAGACACAGATGTTCAGACAGGCCTTCAGCCATCTATAACGCCTTGCTGCTCGCAATGTTGTTGTTTTTTTTCTGTTCTGTGTCGTTTTAATTTTGTTTCGAGTTGTATTGCCATTTTAATTTATTACTGTAAAGCACTCTGTGCATCCGTGCTGTGAAGAACGCTATATAAATAAAGCTTACTAACTTACTTACTTACTTACTTACTACAATATAAAAGTAAATGAATTGCAGATGCATCCATACATACACTTGGTTCCCTCTGGTATTCAGGGCCTTTAAAGATGAGCGTCAGGATAAACTTGTAATACTTCCTGGGGTGGCACAAAGCAGGGAGTAGCATGTTACCAAACAGTCTCACTAGCAAACAGATACCAACACAAGGAGGCAACCGACACCAACCCAGAGAAGACAAACTCTGGATCCTCCCCAGCTCCCACTGAAACTGTCTTTCTCTCTCTTCCTCTACAAGCTCCCTGTCTTTCTCCTCAAGCTCAAATTGCTGCTCTCTCCCTCTCTTTCCTCTGCTCTACCCACAGAGCCACTAGAGAAAATTGCTCTTTCAGCAACGCTATCAAATCACTCCTTGTCATAGGGGAGGCCTCCATTGCGCCACGCGCCTTAACCAACTCAGCTAGCCATGATGACCCAGTAAGGCTTATGAACTGCCATTTAGTAAGCTGATGCAGAAACGCGCCGGCAGAAGCCAAGGAGGCCCTTCCTACCGTAGGTCCGCTAACACCAGCCATAGCTGCTCCCCCTAGCATCCAAGCTAGCACAGTACTCTGCTGGTCTGATTCTTAAAAAATTACAGGGGGGGTCTTTATTTTGCCATACAGTTACACACGCATTACATAGTGAATGGCGACACGGCACACACACACACATGCAACTTTCGGGGGCCGCCGGTGGAAACTGTTCCCTGTTTTTATCACATCCCAAGCCTACCTCTCCCAGGGGCAGCCAGGAGCAGTGGGCAGCCATCGTTCATGGCGTCCAGAGACCAAGTCCAAGTACTCAGTCCACGTCCTGGTCAGGTGATCAGTGGACAGCTCTGCCCCTCTCTTTACCCGAGTGTCCAAAACACATGGCCTCAGATCAGATGATACGATAACGAAATCGATCATCGACCTTCGGCCTAAGGTGTTCTGATGCCAGGTGTACTTGTGGGCATCCTTGTGTTCGAACATGGTGTTTGTTATGGACAAACCGTGACTAGCACAGAAGTCCAACAACAAAGATAATAAATCTAGTAATTATAAACTGAGGCATGTTTCTATGATTTTATTGTGAGCTCACAAGGTATGTCTGATCTCCAGAGCAGGGTTATCAGAGTACAAATGTGTGGTCAGAAAACAATGAGTCTCATACTTCAGCCAAAATGACCTCATCTTAAGACCTCCTCCTCCTTATCTCTCTGGGCTAGTGGAAAGGCTCTCCCCCTCCCCCAACTTAACATTCTTGAAGCTCACAGACCTGCTTCCACACACCACAAAACACTGTTTCTTCTTCCAGGAACACAAGGTGATATTTCCCCCACGCTGCCCAGGGACATTCACAACAGCTCTTTGTCCTGTAACATCTGGGCCCCGACGCCTGGTTTTAGATAGATTGAATCCAGCTTCATCAATGAAAATGAGGTCATGACGCAGTGCAGCTGCGCCAAATACCACCAATAGGCCGTTCACACCTCTCATATTGAAATGAATGGAATGCACAAGAACAAGAGCCCTGGATCAGGTCCAAATTCATCCAGCTTGCTAATAACACCAGCTAACATTAGCTAGCCAACACCAGATATAAATCTAAGCAGGCAGATATGAATAGGCTACAGCAGGATCTTGATTAGTCTAATGCTAGAAGGCCATAAACGCAAATGAAAACGGATCATGGATCCCTTTACCTGCCCCAAGTCCTCATTGTACCATACTTTGGAAAGTACCCTAACACACCCTATAGAACATCTCATCTATGGGCTGCAAGGATTGAGTCAGAGAGAAATAATAATAGGCACAAATCCTTATTAAATCAATTTTAATCCATTGCTTTTATCTATAGCAAGATTGATTATTCTCTCCTAAAGCTATAATCAAAGTTTTGATGATTGAGGCCCAATTTAGGAACTCAAATAGGATTGAGTCCACCCAAGAAAAAAAAATTACAAAACGAATAATTCCCTTTATTTGACAAACCAATCATAGCCTACATACCAGTGATTATACCAATATGAGATCATTTTAAGATCAATCAAACATTCAGTTCCGAGTCCGGGTCCAGAACCAGGGCTACAGCCAACAGCAGGAGGAGGCGGACTGGACTGGGAAGGTGTTTGCATAGTCCTTGAACTGCTCCCTTCTTTTCTCCTCCAGATCCAGGTACCTAAGAAGACAGTTTCAGTTGCTGGCGATTTAGACCGTTGGCACTTATAGTTAGAAGGAGGAGGCCTTCAGGTTTTCAATAGCGCTGAAGATGGAGAGCAGACACATTCACACTTGGGAACCATCTAGTCTACGTATTGTCTGGCTGAAGTGGTCGTCAGTAGTCTTGTGTTCACACCTCTCATATTCAAATGAATGGAAAGAAGTAGCCCTGATCCAGGTCCAGGACTAAAGAACAAGAAGAGACTGCACCTTTTTATCTTTGGAAAACAAGGAGGAACATGGTCAGCACTGGACATTCAATATAAGACCTCACATAAATGAAGAGGTCAAGCATAATGCATGTCAGAATAATAATGTCATAGTAATGTCAGAACTGGTCACTACCATTACTGTACTATATGCTATGGTTGGGTTATGTGTTCTTAACAATGTCCAGTAGGTGGCAACAGAGGTTCACCTAAGCACTACTACTTGTTAATCACCTAGGTAGATATAGCAGTGCAGTGTCAGTTAGTCAGTGATGGCCATGCCCTGTAATGCACTTCTCCAAAGTATATCAGTAAATGTCAGTAAATGGTTACGCCGCTGTCCGACCTTGATTATGTAATATAGTACAAGATATTACAATTACATATCCAGAAAAGGGCGTCAGGTAGTTTCCGGTCTCAGGAGGCGGGCTCTAGACCGGATCTGAACAGGGAAACGCGTCATTGTTCCCGGCTTTCACCGATTGGTTAAGGGCATTGAACAGACTAGCAGTCACGACCAAAAGTGTATATAAATTGTGTTCGTAATTTGTCTCTCTCTCTACATTGGAAACTTTTCACAGTTGACATTGTTTGTCACGCCTGTAAAGATTCCCTATTGCAAAGATTTGTTTTATCCATCTGAAGAAAACAAGAGACAAGCTCTTTATTCTTTTTGAGTAAACAAACGTTTCCATCACAACCTACTCACTAGCCTTTCACTGTAGGCTACGACAATCCTCAATTCGGTAAGTTGTATGTTATTTTTTATTTTTGAAAGATTAGAGCGCAGCCGTTTGGGGCTTCGGTTTAGGAAGTGAACTTCGAATGTCCAAGGGAGGGTTAGACGACTGTTTTTGAATTTGAGTCCAGGAGAGGGTTACTGTTCTTTTTAATTTGAGTCCAGGAGAGGGCTACTGTTCTTTTGTTAGTTTTTTTTTTAGTCCAGGGGATCATATACACATTTGAATCGAAAACAGAATAGTTTATTCATCTTTTCGGAATTCAGCAAGCTGTTTTGTATGACCATGTTGAGAGGGAAGCGCGTGAAGCGAACATACCGACATGCGGTCTGTTTTCAGTGAATTTCTCTGTTGCTGGTCGTTGCTGCGTGCGTTCACTTCTTTTATTCGCTGGTGATATTAAGTGGAGAGCATGGCCGTATATAGACCTGGTCCAGGGCGATATCCAACAGATATCCAACGCCCTGTTACTCTCAAAGCAATTGACCTATGAATGCGCTTCCTCGGCCCGCTCGTCCGAGTCTACAGACAAAACCGTTTCGTTACTCACCAAAGTAAAAACATCGTTGTAAAGATGACAGCCTTTTCTCCTAGGTGGCTACAGTTTGTAGGCCCCCACCTTTCAAATAAAAGGCAAATTTGTACACTTAAATGGCTAATATCCACAGCGCATCGACTGTCTTCTTCTACCGGCGATTCGGCGCTCTCCCCTTTGTTTAGCCTACTCACTGCTGCCGCCCATGTTGGGGATGATGCATAACATTACATTATTTACATGTTTTATTTACATGTTTTAAAGTTTAAAATTTCCCATAGTTAATAACCCAGCGTAAATGTTCTCTCGCCAATCAGATACATCAACGCGAGTCTCTCAACACCATTTAAGATGTAATGCATCATCCTGCTTTCACTCTCCCTCTCTCTCTCTCAGCCAGAGGAACCTCTTGCATATCTTTCTCTCTCCTGTCCTCAATCTGAAGTTCTGGTGTCGTTCTGTTCTCCCCAACTAGCTACGTATAAACACTCTATACAGTATTTGCACTTAATGTAATGTAACGTAATACAGGTGTGAGAATCCTTTTTAATGTTTGTCTCTTTTTCATTCACTATCCCAGGAGTGATGTCACAGACTCAGGTGTTCTCCTGCTCTGAGTGCCCATTCACCTACACCTCCCAGATCTACCTCCACACGCACCTCAAGAGGAGCCATGACAACCTCTACGTCTCTCTCTTTCGTCTCTCGAGCAGACAGATCAGACCAGAGATTCTCTCCTCCTCCTCCTCTCAATCACTCCCTATCATCACCTCCAACACCCCCCTCACCCCAGCTCCCGCCCAGAGACAGAGAGACACAGACAAGCCAAGACCGTACCACTGTGAACAGTGTGGGAAGAACTTCACTAAGTCAGGAAATTTAAAGACACACCAACGTGTTCATACAGGGGAGAAGCCATACCACTGTGAACAGTGTGGGAAGAACTTCACTACGTCAGGACAGTTAAAGACACACCAGCGTGTTCATACAGGAGAGAAGCCACACCACTGTGACCAGTGTGGGAAGAACTTCCCTACGTCAGGAAATTTAAAGATACACCTGCGTGTTCATACAGGAGAGAAGCCATACCACTGTGACCAGTGTGGAAAGAACTTCACTACGTCAGGAAATTTTGAGAAACACCAGCGTGTTCATACAGGAGAGAAGCCCTATCACTGTGACCAGTGTGGAAAGAACTTCACTACGTCAGGAGATTTAAAGACACACCAGCGTGTTCATACAGGAGAGAAGCCACACCACTGTGACCAGTGTGGGAAGAACTTCACTACGTCAGGACAGTTAAAGACACACCAGCGTGTTCATACAGGAGAGAAGCCACACCACTGTGACCAGTGTGGGAAGAACTTCCCTACGTCAGGAAATTTAAAGATACACCTGCGTGTTCATACAGGAGAGAAGCCATACCACTGTGACCAGTGTGGAAAGAACTTCACTACGTCAGGAAATTTTAAGAAACACCAGCGTGTTCATACAGGAGAGAAGCCCTATCACTGTGACCAGTGTGGAAAGAACTTTACTACGTCAGGAGATTTAAAGACACACCAGCGTGTTCATACAGGAGAGAAGCCATACCACTGTGACCAGTGTGGAAAGAACTTCACTAAGTCAGGAGATTTAAAGACACATCAGCGTGTTCATACAGGAGAGAAGCCATACCACTGTGACCAGTGTGGAAAGAACTTCACTACGTCAGGAGATTTAAAGACACACCAGCGTGTTCATACAGGAGAGAAGCCATACCACTGTGACCAGTGTGGAAAGAACTTCACTACGTCAGGATATTTAAAAACACACCAGCGTGTTCATACAGGAGAGAAGCCATACCACTGTGACCAGTGTGGAAAGAACTTCACTACGTCAGGATATTTAAAGACACACCAGCGTGTTCATACAGGAGAGAAGCCATACCACTGTGACCAGTGTGGAAAGAACTACACTACGTCAGGAGATTTAATGACACACCAGCGTGTACATACAGGAGAGAAGCCATACCACTGTGACCAGTGTGGAAAGAACTTTACTGCGTCAGGAAATTTAAAGAAACATCAGCGTGTTCATACAGGAGAGAAGCCATACCACTGTGACCAGTGTGGAAAGAACTTCACTACGTCAGGAGATTTAAAGACACACCAGCGTTTTCATACAGGAGAGAAGCCATACCACTGTGACCAGTGTGGAAAGAACTTCACTACGCCAGGAGATTTAATGACACACCAGCGTGTACATACAGGAGAGAAGCCATACCACTGTGACCAGTGTGGAAAGAACTTTACTGCGTCAGGAAATTTAAAGAAACACCAGCGTGTTCATACAGGAGAGAAGCCATACCACTGTGACCAGTGTGGAAAGAACTTCACTACGTCAGGATATTTAAAGACACACCAGCTTTTTCATACAGGGGAGAAGCCATACCACTGTGTCCAGTGTGGAAAGAACTTCACTACGTCAGGAGAGTTAAAGACACACCAGCGTTTTCATACAGGGGAGAAGCCATACCACTGTGTCCAGTGTGGAAAGAACTTCACTACGTCAGGAGAGTTAAAGACACACCAGTGTGTTCATACAGGAGAGAAGTCATAGCCATAGCCTTAGGACTGGATTACACTACTGAGTTTTTCTGGAGGCAGATCGATACGTCCGGGGCCACGTTTTGGTGCTTGAAATCCGGAGATGCGTTCTAGTGTAATAGGCAGATCCGGAGGCCTTTGAGAAAAAAAAACTATAGGAATAGGGTTAAATTGTAACTCTGTGTTCACTTCACCTTATAACAATCAAACAGATGATTTACGAGTTTGAGCTACATAGTGTCTTACTGTATACTATAGTTAATCAGACAAGCGGATAATATCGTAGGAGGAATTTCACTGTATTCCATGTTTACATGTTCCCCCCAAAAAGTAGACACTTCAAATCATAACCTACATAAGAATAGACACCTCAAATAATAATATTCTCTTGTTCAAAGAAAAGTAACTGGCAAAAGTTACAATATTTTTATTGAGCTATAGCTATATAAGATACATATTGAGGTATGCTGCTACACGTGTGGGTAGACTCCCCAGCTCAGCCTTTCCTGTTCCTGACCAAATATCACCTTGATCACACCTGTCTGAACTTCCCAGCACTCCTGCCCTTTTCTTTTTCAATAATATCTCTATTCAATACTCAAATACAGTCCAAATATTCAGATATATAGTCCTAACAATCATTTAGTTTTAAGTCCTTCATCCATTCCCTCACGATATCTCCCGTATTATGATGAGACTTGATAATAATAATTAATATCTATCAGGGTATGTGAATGTTTTTACGAATATGCCAACTGTCTGTCCCGCATGGTGTCGTTCTAAAACATCACCATCAAGAGATGAATAAGCCTACTATTTTAAACCGCACCACAGATATGGGCAAACATGATTTAGGTTACCTATTAGGCCAGTAAAAGGAGATGTTTGCTTTTGCAAAAGAACCCCTCAAATATTTTATACAGTTTAATCTGGAATAATATTCTGAAATCAGATCTGTAATCACTCTACAAGCAATTGGTTTATTCAGGTGTGAGCCAATGATCAAAATAGGAATTGGATATGGAGTTTGGATTACTGGAGAAAATGAAAAGAGGAACTTGAGGAAGATCCTTGGTGAACTGAATAATACGGCAGGCCTTATCCTATAGGCCTATGGAATGCTGCGCTCAAGGATGACGTTGGGTGAATGGATGGACTTAATTTCGTCCTCTTGGTCAAAGTCGATTGCTTTAAAAACATGAAAGAATAAAACAAAAAATACTGCAACACAAAGTAGATGAAATGGTGATTGCAAAGGGACTGTTTAAATAAATTCCAATATACCTGGTTGAGTTCATGGCTTACAACTGTATCTCTTTGGAAGATTGGATCTAGATTGGAATAAGTAGCCTAACTTTTTGGATTTCAGAATATTTTAAAAGCAGTGGATGTGCACCAGACATGGAACACAAACTGGGATGGAAATGTATTTGCTGTGACTGTTTGCATTGGTTGGATGGCTGGACAGCTGCATTTTAAACTCTCACCCTAACTTTTCAGAATGTTGTTTTTTCATTACCCTTTTTAATAAACATTGTGTATCCTGAGAGAGGTACTGTCGAGAGTGTGTTCATTTGTGTGCCTGCCTCAGTATCCAACCCTGGACTGACCCCCCCTCAGTATCGAAACCTGGACTGACCCCCCCTCAGTATCCAACCCTGGACTGACCCTGCCTCAGTATCTAACCCTGGACTGACCCTGCCTCAGTATCCAACCCTGGACTGACCCCTCCTCAGCATCCAACCCCCGACTGACCCCCCCCCCCCCCCAATATCCAACCCTTGACTGACCCCACCTCAGTATCCAACCCTGGACTGACCCTACCTCAGTATCCAACCCAGGACTGACCCCACCTTAGTATCCAACCCTGGACTAACCACCCCCCCCCTCAGGATCCAACCCTGGACTGACCCCACCTCAGTATCCAACCCTGGACTGACCCCCCTCAGTATCCAACCCTGGACTGACCCCACCTCAGTATCCAACCCTGGACTGACCCTCCCTCAGTGTCTCTGCATGCCTCTTCCATTGCTCCCAGGGAGAGTCATGCGGGTATATGGTTGGTGTTCATAAACCTTCCAACGCCAAAGTGAAAATAATTCCTCAATGGGACTGAGGAATGGGGAGTAAGGGGGTAACGGTGTATCCACCTGTGAAGTTATGTATGGTGGTTGGTGAACCAGTCCCAGACCAGAGCAGCCCGGTGGAAACTAACATTATCCCACATGACAACAAACCTGGGCTGCTCTGCTCCATCCTGTACAACTGCATTATATAGAGCACCAGATATGTCATTGTGAGTGGAGTGCACTTCTAAAGCATAGAGCGCTTTACAATATCTTCTCTCATTCACTCACCAATGGTGGCCAGCTGGTGTTAGCCTGCTCTTTGGGATAAATTAGTGTCTTACTCAAGAACACGTCAACGAACGTCAACGACGTCAAGAGGAGATAGCTGGAATTGAACTGGAGGCTCCCAGACGGCTACTCTACCTCCTGAGCTGCTGCCGCCCCCTCAGAACGTGATCATGTGTGCAGTACTGGATGGACCTAGGGTGGCATGGTGATGGAGAACTCCTTGCAGATGTAGGAACCTTTTGAAAATGTTTTCAGCCCTCAAAGGCCATATCTAGGTTTTTGCAGGTTGATAATCAATCTAGTAATTATATTCCGTAAACTAAGGCATGTTTAAATGATTTTATTGTGAGCTCACAAGGTATGTCTGATCTCCAGAGCAGGGATATCAGACTACAAATGTGTGGTCAGAAAACAATGAGTCTCATACTTCAGCCAAAATGACCTCATCTTAAGACCTCCTCCTCCTTATCTCTCTGGGCTAGTGGAAAGGGCTCTCCCCCAACTTAACATTCTTGAAGCTCACAGACCTGCTCCCACACACCACAAAACACTGTTTCTTCTTCCAGGAACACAAGGTGATATTTCCCCCACGCTGCCCAGGGACATTCACAACAGCTCTTTGTCCTGTAACATCTGGGCCCCGACGCCTGGTTTTAGATAGATTGAATCCAGCTTCATCAATGAAAATGAACTCATGAGCTGCGCCAAATGCCACCAATAGGCCGTTCACACCTCTCATATTGAAATGAATGGAATGCACAAGAACAAGAGCCCTGGATCAGGTCCAAATCCAGCCAGCTTGCTAATAACACCACCAGCTAACATTAGCTAGCCAACATCAGATATAAATCTAACCAGGCAGATATGAATAGGCTACTGCAGGATCTTGACTAGTCTAACGTTAGAAGACCATAAACGCAAATTAAAACGTATCATGGATCCTTTTACCCGCCCCAAGACCTCATTGTACCATACTTTGGAAAATAAGTACCCTAACACACCCTATAGAACATGTAATCTATGGGCTGCAGGCAGGGTTGAAAATTAACACCCGCCACCCGCCAATGGCGGGTAAAATTTCCATTTGGCGACTAAATTTCGGAGGCTATCCGCCACGCTGGCGGGTAAATGTTTGTACCAATAGAGTCATGTAATAAAGTATGCGTGCGATGTCGCCACATCCATGCCATAGACCGGCGTTCTGTTTGTTGTGTGTTGCTCCCCCGCTGCACCAAATAAAGTTTTCAGTCACATGACTGTTGCGGAGCCTCGCGCACTAGGAGAGACTGGTGACGCGAGGCTACTCGCGCACAGAAAATCGTTCACATTTACCTCAGAGGACGCGCGCTCCTACAGTCAACACCTACAGTAGATGTGTACCATCCTGTCTCTGGGCTTCCATAGCATACCAAGCCACTGTTTCTCAGAAGGGATGTCTTTGATCGCTTGTCATGTAGCTTATAAACTCTGAAGACGGTACTGGTTCCTCCTTGACTGACTTCACTGGTCATCCAGCCATAGGCCTAGTTTTAGGTATGGACGCTATATGGACATGTCCATACCAAAGCCACGGAAACACGAATTGTCCCTACCAAAAATAATACAGAGTGAAAACTGTAGTTTTTAATTACCATTCACAACTTGCGAAAGCAAAACGGTTGGGAATTAAGGCCTGGTTGACAGCTGCGTTCAGCAAGCTATCCAATCAACAATGTACAGTAGCCTACTTCCCCCCCTCCCTCCCTCAACAATGTACAGTAGCCTACTTCCCCCCTCCCTCCCTCAACAATGTACAGTAGCCTACTTCCCCCCCTCCCTCCCTCAACAATGTACAATAGCCTACTTCCCCCCTCCCTCCCTCAACAATGTACAGTAGCCTACTCCCCCCCTCCCTCCCTCAACAATGTACAGTAGCCTACTTCCCCCCTCCCTCCCTCTGTGACCCAGCGAGGGCCTCGCGAGCTCAGCAGCTCACAGCACATCGAGCATCGACTGTCGGCAACAGCGGGGATTTTGATTAAGCAGAAGTAAGATTGAAGTTATTGAACAATAGGGAATACAATATGTTGACCGACAATTATTTTTCTGTACGGAGTTGTATCAATGATAATAGTTTAGTTTGCGTCCTACTAAATGCCTATGTAAACTGTAATGTTAGTGCTGGTGGTGCAGCTAGTCAGAGCTGTACGTATTAGCTATAAGGTTAGGTCTCGTAAACGTTTGCTGAGGCAGAGATAAGGTGCTGTAATGTTGTCATAACAGTTGTCTTTAGCTAGTAATAAATCAGTTTTGGTATAACTGTTGCAAACTCCTAGGTTTGAGCAATGACTAGCTAGGTTCACTCGCCCACTGAATTGCATAACAGGCTAAACAAACGAGACGAGACGTCTGGTTTGTTTATGCAATTCAGTCCAAGTCCAGCGTAATTATGTTCATATTTCATATGCTACACAGAATAGGCTGTAGGCTACACGGAAAAGAGTGTTTCATGTCTGCAAGTAGTTTGATATTGTCAATCATTTCCCTTTTATGACCAGAAAAAATAAGACAAAAATGGACATTAGAATTGTTTGGGTCAAAGCAGCAGAAAGGCAGGACCTGGAGAGGCAGGCGGGAGATGCATCAGGGTTACAGGTGAGATTATAGTCTGACTCAACAGATGTAGGTTTTGTGGATAAACCTTGTCATTCGTTGTCACATTGCCCAATCAGTGGCGACGGAAATTAATCTGATTCGGCCACCACCCAGATTCAATCCAGACTACATGAAACAACAACAACCTATTGTGTCCCTACCAAAGCTCAAATCAAACCTACGCCCCTGCAACCAGCTCAGGTTTAACTTTACATGATGACAGGCTGTGAATATGTTACAGTATATGTATTTTGTTCATAAACACATAAAGACCATGAGGTGAAGGCTTGGATCATTTATATCTCATATTTGTGTAGGGTTAGCTAGTTATGGATAATTCTACACCGTGGAAGTGAATGGAAATGAATATTTGAATTTCTATGAATTGCAATGTTTCTAGGCATCGAATTAAACTACTTTATTTGAAATTTTACTTTGGCCTCTTCCTTAAGCATGTATTCAACATAATACTATTATCTGAATGAAAAGTACTGAAACAGATGTATAATGTGACAAAAAAGGCAATTTATTATTTTGGCCGGTAAAAAATATACTTGGCCGGCGTATTTTTTCATCTACCGGTCCCCTTGGCAGGTGAGCCAAAAAGTTAATTTTCATCCCTGACTGTGCTCCTCCCCCTTGCACAACAGATACCCGAGTACTCCAGACACTACGTTCTTTAACAAGTTGTTGTCTTCAAGACCCTGCCATGGCCCTATCTCTAAGCACAGCTGATGCCAACTTTTCTGCACTGAAATCGATACATTTCAGTGTGCAACACCATGAACAATGAAAGACTGACTGATATCGGGGTGCTAAGTGCAGTGTTGCCAGCTCCTCTGTAAGGGAAGTAGCTGTTGGTTCTCCCAAAAGTAGCTAGAAGTAGTAATCAATTAATTTGCATAATATGCCATTCTGAAAGATGCAAAATGGATAGAAAAGGCTGATCAGGCAGTTTACAAACTAACCATTTAGTCCAGGGGCCTATCCAGATTCGGTACCACCTAAAGTGACCAAATAATATCGGTATTTTGTCTTCCTACATGTGTGTAGTTTATATTTTGCTATGATACAGGGCCTATCTACGGTAGTAGCTTAATGCTGGACCAAATACATTTTCTCAGCACCCCAGTACCCCACTTACAGTACAATAGGCACTAGCACTAAATGTTAAACATTAACTCCATCCATATGTTAAAAACGTACTTTATGGAACACTCAATGTATTTATTTACGAATATCAATGTTTAATCCAGTGGAATTAGGAGAAATGTGAACAGTACAGTAGCCAAAACACACTAACAGAAGCCCTATGAGGAATGTAGCAAACTGGACCCACTGGTCCAAGCAGCAGTGGGAGGAGTTAAGGTTAGATATGATAAGTAATGATCATTAGATAAGCTATAATGTAGAGATAAGCAGTTCCTCATACCTAAAATGTCTTCATATCTAAAATATGTCATGAGACATTCCTAAACCCAAAGGAATGAAGCAGAAGTCAATTAAGGTCACAACAGGTGATCATCAGATTAAAAAGGACATGGAGAGGCAGGTGTTTCCATCTTCAGAAGTGTTCGTTTGAAAGTGAACCCACAGATAGATACAGTATCTCCAACATAATAAAGAGAACAGGTGAATAGAGTTAAAATGATTAATCAGGCCTCGGTCTGTGTTTCAGAAGAACATCTTCACTCTTCATAGTGTTTATAATCTGATAATCTGCATCCTCTGCTTGCAGTTTGAGGTCTCCTAGCTGAGCTCTGTGCAACACCGCCACTATGTGGTTGACTGCTATCATTGCATGTTGATGAAGGTCTTCGGGTGGCCAGTTAAATAGTGTTACAGAAACATGACAAAAACTAGAATAGCGCTCAGAGAGCACAGACCTCTGCCTGTGATGCATTTCTTCAGCATGTACAGTTCTTTTTTAGTTTAGCAGTTCTATATGGCCAACTTGAAAATGCATGTTGCAGATGAAATATTGATCACCTTGATGAAGCTGAATCTGTTGTAGTGTGAGACCAAGCTGATCAGGGTGCTGTTCTGGGTTTAAAATGACCCGTCATAGGAATTGAATGGGTAAAATGACCCGCTATAGGAAATGAATGGGTAAGACAATATTATGTTCATCCAGCAGATGGAAAACATCCCCATACACACCCACAGCCACAACTCACCTGGGTTCACGGTCTAAAATGAGCCCCCGTTTTATAGTGTTCAAGGCCAAATTTGACTGATCTGTTTTAACTGCTCTTATATGAACACAAAACCCCTAAATCCCCAAATGAATGTGAACCACCTGAAGCTTTCAGGTCAATACCATTCTCTTAGTGTACACCACATGCTCCCCCACACGTCCATAGTGTGAAACCACTTGGATACTGAAAGTGTAGAGCCATTACCAGTCAATACAAAGTTATTCTAAGTGATCATCTTTATCCTATTAGTGAAACATATCCAGATGAAAATGATTTATTTCAAAACAGCAATCCAGATCCAGATGAAAATGATTTATTTCAAAACAACAATACACCCATCCACAAAACACAAAATCAGCAAATGTTTTGTATGTATCCATATCCATTTGTATGAACATGATGTCAATATGTTGTGGCCTTCCAATTAATCCACTTAAAACCTATCTAGCTAGCTACATTATATTACAGTCATTTAGCTGACACTTTTATCCAACGTAATAATTACAATAATAGCATTTAAAGTAGTTGCCAGAACTCACAAGTGCATCACCTTTCTAAAACAAGTGACTAAGAGCATAATCTAGTGCTGAAGGCAAAGTGAAGAATAGCAAACTAAAAATGGAATAGGTGCTTGGTACAGTACTACTCCTGGTAGTACTGTACCTCTTGAAGAGGTCTGTTTTGAGCCTGCAGCGAAAGATGGGCTGCGACTCTACTGTCCTGACGTCAGTGGGTAGTTCATTCCACCACTGTGAGGCCTGGACAGAGAAGAGCTGTGACCGCGTCATTTGACTACAGGGGCCTCGCAGTGACGGGGCAACCAGTCCTCCCGAGGTAGCAGAGTGTAGTGGTCAGGCGGGAGTGTAGGGTTTGATCATGGCCTGGAGGTAGGAGGGAGCTGTTCCTTTCATTGCCCAGCAGGCTAGTACCAGAGTTTTAAACTGGATGTAAGCTGCTACAGGGAGTCAGTGTAGAGAACGGAGAAGGGAGGTTGTGTGAAAAAACTTGGGGTGGTTGAAGTCCAGGCACAGAGCAGCTTTCTGGACAAATTCCACAGGTTTAATGGCTAACGCCATGGCCCCAGCAAGGAGGGAGTTGCAGTAATCCAGGCGGGAGATGAGAAGGGCCTGGATCAAGGTTATTATAGTTAACGAAAACTAACGAAAAAATGAAGACGGAGGAGTAATAAAGGGAAAATGCATGTACCGAGGTGCTCATCTAGGCCCTTGTCATCTCGCGTTTGGACTAGTGCAACTCCCTCCTTGCTGGGGCAGCCCTGCCTCGGCCATTAAACCCCTGGAACTTGTCCAGAAAGCTGCTGCTCGCCTGGTGTTCAACCACCCAAGTTCTTCCACAAACTTCCCTTCTCTGTTCTCTACACTGGCTCCTTGTAGCAGCTTGCATCCAGACTCTGGGACTATCCTATAGGGCAATGAATTAAACAGCTCTCTCCTACCTCCAGGCCATAGTCAAACCCTACACTCCCTCCCAACCACTATGCTGTGTTACCTTGGGGTGAGTGGTTGCCTTCTCACTCCGACGCTCCAGCGGTCGATCGACACGGTCACGGCTCTTAACTGTCCTGGCCCTGCAGTGATGTAATGAACTGCCCACTGACATCAGGACAGCAGAGTCGCTGCCCATCTTTTGCCGCAGGCTCAAAACTCACTTCTTCAAGAGATACAGTAGTACCACGATCCTCCCTCTTAGGCGCCTAATATATTTTTAGTTTGCTATTCTGCACTTTGCCTTCAGCACGAGACTATGCACTAGTCACTTGTTTTAGAAAGGAGATGCACTTCTGAGTTCTGGCAAGTAGTACATTGGCTTTTCCTACGTTAAATGATTTTTTTTTTTATAAAAGTGTCAGCTAAGTGAGTGTAATGTAATATAATGTTTACTTCCCAAATTAAATGCATTAGATCTCTGTGGTTATCCCCTACTAGTTTTTCTCTTGTTCACTTTCCTGTGAGTTCTTGGTGGCCAATGAGCTGTTTTTGAGCATTGATCTCTTCCTTCAACCTTAATATACAGACAAAAACTCTCATTACCATCACATCATTTGGCAAGAATTGAGAAAGTGCATCCAGATGCATTTGCTCCTACCCAAGTATCTCCCTCTCTGTGGAGGTGAGTGAGCGCTCCAAGGTGCTGTTTTTGAGCTCTGTCTGTATCAGCCTCTTCTTTAGACTGTCTCTCTCCCTCAGTCTGAATGTGTCCAGGCGTTCTGCCTCTCTCCCCTGTTTTTGATGGGCATTAATCTCTTCCTTCAACCTTAATAAACAGACAGAAACTCTCATTACCATTAAATCTTTTGACAAGAATTGAGAAGATGCATCCACATTTGCTCCTATCCAAGTATCTCTCTCTCTCTGTGGAGACAAGTGAGCTCTGCAGGATGCTGTTCTGGATCTCTGTGTGTAACAGACTTTCTTTCAGACCGTCTCTCTCCTCCCTCAGTCTGAATGTCTCCAGGCGCTCTGCCTCTCTCCCCTGTTTTTGATGGACATTGATCTCTTCCTTCAACCTTAATAAACAGACAAACTCTCATTATCATCAAGTCATTTGACAAGAATTGAAAAGGTGCATCCAGGTGCAGGGCCGTCTGGGATATATGAGAGGCCCTGTGCGAAATAGGCATTGCGAGCCCCCCCCAGAGATGGCTCTGTCTACCCCCCGAAACACCCCCCCCCCCCTCGACACGCCTCTGTCTCCCCTCCGAAACGCCAGCCCCCCCCCCCCCCCCCCCCCCCGACACGGCTCTGAGTCGTGGCAGCGCTAGAAAAATTTACAAAACGAATAATTCCCTTTATTTGACAAACCAATCATTGTCTACATACATGGCACATGGCCTCAGATCAGATGATACGATAACGAAATCGATCATCGACCTTCGGCCTAAGGTGTTCTGATGCCAGGTGTACTTGTGGGCATCCTTGTGTTCGAACATGGTGTTTGTTATGGACAAACCGTGACTAGCACAGAAGTCCAACAACAAAGATAATAAATCTAGTAATTATATTCCGTAAACTGAGGCATGTTTAAATGATTTTATTGTGAGCTCACAAGGTATGTCTGATCTCCAGAGCAGGGATATCAGAGTACAAATGTGTGGTCAGAAAAGAATGAGTCTCATACTTCAGCCAAAATGACCTCATCTTAAGACCTCCTCCTTATCTCTCTGGGCTAGTGGAAAGGGCTCTCCCCCTCCCCCAACTTAACATTCTTGAAGCTCACAGACCTGCTTCCACACACCACAAAACACTGAATCTTCTTCCAGGAACATAAGGTGATATTTCCCCCACGCTGCCCAGGGACATTTACAACAGCTCTTTGTCCTGTAACATCTGGGCCCCGACGCCTGGTTTTAGATAGATTGAATCCAGCTTCATCAATGAAAATGAACTCATGACGCTGTGCAGCTGCGCCAAATACCACCAATAGGCCGTTCACACCTCTCATATTGAAATGAATGGAAAGCACAAGAACAAGAGCCCTGGATCAGGTCCAAATCCAGGCAGCTTGCTAATAACACCACCAGTTAACATTAGCTAGCCAACACCAGATATAAATCTAACCAGGTAGTTATGAATAGGCTACAGCAGGATCTTGACTAGTCTAATGCCAGAAGGCCATAAACGCAAATGAAAACGGATCATGGATCCCTTTACCTGCCCCAAGTCCTCATTTTACCATACTTTGGAAAGTACCCTAACACACCCTATAGAACATCTCATCTATGGGCTGCAAGGATTGAGTCTGAGAGAAATAATAATAGGCACAAATACTTATTAAATCAATTTTAATCCATTGCTTTTATCTATACCAAGATTGATTATGCTCTCCTAAAGCTATAATCAAAGTTTTGATGATTGAGGCCCAATCTAGGGACTCAAATAGGATTGAGTCAACCCAAGATTTTTTTTTACAAAACGTTTATTTGACAAACCTTTATTTGACAAACCAATCATAGCCTACATACAGGTTATTATACCAATATGAGGTCATTTTAAGATCAATCAAACGTTCAGTTCCGAGTCCGGGTCCAGAACCAGGGCTACAGCCAACAGCAGGAGGAGGCGGACTGGACTGGGAAGGTGTTTGCATATAGTCCTTGAACTCTGCACCCTTCTTTTTTCCTCCAGATCCAGGTACCTAAGAAAAGTTTCAGTTGCTGGTGATTTAGACTGTTGGCACTTAGAGTTAGAAGGAGGAGGCCTTCAGCTTTTCAATAGCGCTGAAGATGGAGAGCAGACACATTCACACTTGGGAACCATCTAGTCTACGTATTGTCTGGCTGAAGTGGTCGTCAGTAGTCTTGTGTTCACACCTCTCATATTCAAATGAATGGAAAGAAGTAGCCCTGATCCAGGTCCAGGACTAAAGAACAAGAAGAGACTGCAACTTTTTATCTGTGGAAAACAAGGAGGAACATGGTCAGCACTGGACATTCAGAAAGGCCTTAAATAAATGAAGAGGTCACGCATAATGCATGTCAGAATAATAATGTCATAGTAATGTCAGAACTGGTCACTACCATTACTGTACTATATGCTATGGTTGGGTTATGTGTTCTTAACAATGTCCAGTAGGTGGCAACAGAGGTTCACCTAAGCACTACTACTTGTTAATCACCTAGGTAGATATAGCAGTGCAGTGTCAGTTAGTCAGTGATGGCCATGCCCTGTAATGCACTTCTCCAAAGTATATCAGTGAACGTCAGTAAATGGTTACGCCGCTGTCCGACCTTGATTATGTAATATAGTACAAGATATTACAATTACATATCCAGAAAACCGAAAGTTTCCGGTCTCAGGAGGCGGGCTCTAGACCAGGGCTGTGTTCGGAATCGCTCCCTATTCACTATATAGTGCACTATATAGGGCGTCAGCCATTTTGTTTGTAGTGTCCGAATTCTCCACGGAATTTTCGTTCCCTATATAGTCCACTATTTATTACCCACAAGTCACCTTGATTTCCAGGGTACAGTCAAGCCCCCAGGATCAGCTTGGCGCATTGAAGCCACCATGGGCTTTCAGGCCAAGCCCGGTATTGCAAGTCAAATCAAGGCATGCGGCCCAAGAACCCTTATTTCCCATGTTAGTGGATGATGATAGATAGGGCTAGAAAAGGAAAACAAAATTTTTCTGGGTATCATTCAGCATCAGAGACCAATCTTATCAATATAAACTTTTAGTTTTAGGGGTTTTGGGGTTTTTGAAGCCACCAATACCTGTATTGAGCCATTTAAACATGTGCTGTGCACGAGCCTCGGGGACGCGCTGGTCGCGCGTTCGTGAGTCCTGCGAGCTCGGGAAAGCACGTCACCATAGGAAGACCCGCCCTACTCTGCCTCTGATTGGATAGGAAGTCATGTAATGACGTCGGCTAACATGCTATGCTTTAGCAATGAAGCTTATGATCATGCTAATCATAGATATGAACGTATGTCTATGATGCAAATGATCATGACATGTGGTTACTTTAGGACATCGTTGGAAAAGATCTAGAGGGTAAGTGGGTCAATGTTGAATAACTTAGCTAACATTACCTAATGTTACATTTCTTTATATTAACATCAACTATATTGATAGGCTAGGGAGCTATGCTAACGGTAGCTAATGCTAACGGCTTAGGGTTAACGTTAGTTAGTTAATGCTAACGTTACGTTCGGAGGTCTCAGATGTATTTCAATTTTAACAATGTTGAGCATGATCAATGTGACATTGTTCATACATTGATTACAGTCTGTAATCTTGTCTGGCATTATTTAGCTATAGTGGGCTGATGCTTGCTGCTGCTACTATAGCATTTGCCACATTATACATCAAATTAATCAAGCATAGTGTTATTACCTGAAGGCATTATTACCATTGCAAGTAAGCATGCCATGTATATGCCATGCCTGGAAATCAAATTAATAGTGTAATTATTCCCCATCATAGCTCATTGTACACTGATATAATCATTCTCCTTGCCTTTGCTAATACTCATCTCTTTTATCAAACTTTGTGCTAGGAAAGAAATCTGGCTGTGATTCGTCGCTAGTGCTCATCCAGGCTGTTGTCATCTCCCGCCTGGACTCCTGCAACTCCCTACTTGCTGCCATCCTGCAGCGTTGGCCATCAGACTCCTGGAGAAAGCTGCTGCTGACCTGGTGTTCAACAGCCCCATGCTCTTCCACAAAACTTCCCTACTCTGTTCTCTGCACTGGCTCCCTGCGCTGTCCCATCCAGTTTAGGACTGTGGTTCGAGCCTACAGGGCAAATGAACAGCTCCCTCCGACCTCCAGGCTGTGGTCAAGCTCTGCTGCCTTGAGGTGATTGGTTCCCCAGTTGCTCCAAGCCCCCCTACGGCAGATTGGCGTGGCCATGGCTTTTTTCTGTCCTGGCCTCACAATGGTGGGAACTGTCCACTGATGTCAGTACAGCAGTCGCTGCCCATCTTTCGCCGCATGCTGAAAATTCACCTGTTCAAGATGTGCCCTGGACCCTTCCTTTTAACACCTATTTTATTTGTTCTTGTACTTTGTCTTTAGCAACAGGTTAAGCTCTTAGACGCTTGTTTAGAAAGGAGATGCACTTATGAGTTCTAGCGAGCAGTGGTACTGTAGTGAAGCTGCAGTGTCACTAATGAAAGACTAATGGGGTGCACCTGAACTGCGGACGCTGACAGAGGCTCTGATCACCCTCAGCTGGACTTGATTGCTGAGGGGTGGACTAAGAAAGCAGAGCCAGTCGGGCATAAAATTCCTGCGATTGTAACAGGTGTATTGATTCCACCACACTTGCCCACACTGGGTTCAAACCCGGGTCCTCTGACTTAGGAACGCACCCACCTTTCTAGAACACTGCCACCAGCTATCCCAATGAAAAGCTAGCGAATCAATTGTGCACATGGGCAGTACTAATACTGAGGACAGAGTTTAAACCAGTTCAACCAGATATTCACTGAGCCTGATGGGCACCTGCCAGCTAAAAAACCTAGTACTGTCACCCTCGACTTCTGCTGCGCCTGTATCCAGCCATAGGGGCTGATTATTTATAATGATGTTGGTGAAGTTTAAAACCTTATTTACACATAGTGTTTGCTGTTTTAAAAGATAAATGCAGTGATATGAGGCGCCACCTATTGGTGAGGACAAAATCATTTTTTGACTGACTAGATGAGATAATGAATTCCTGATGTGCATAATGATGTCACTAAATCCCACTGTGATTGCTTTTTCAGTCAGTGAACAGGAAGCAGAGCAACCCCTCTGTGTTCGATCACCTGATAGAAGAACCTCCTAGGTGAGACCACACTACAGTACGTTGCTCCAGTAAACATATGAAGACCCAGACGTATTTAAGCTGTCTTGTCTAATTTGAGCTGTCTTGTGAAGTCCCTGTTTTTCACATACTCCCCCCAACCCCCCCCCACCTACAGATGTGTAGTGCTCTGATCTACAGTCCCCCAAGTACAGGCAAGACCCCAGTGGCGCGGGTGCAGACTAACGAGTGTAGGCAGGGAAACACAAAGGTGTCTATAAGGAAAGGAGCTGACTGCCTTAGCAAGTGGGTTGGTGAATCAGAACACATAATCAGCTCTGCCTTCTCTTTGACCAGGTTAGCCAATGGGGCAACTGTGGCGGTTGGGGGAGGGGGGTATAATTATTGGACAGGACACCTGACCATCATCCTCAGTGTTGACTGAGAGCTTGTGATGGCTGTTTGTTGGTCTCTCCCCAGGTCAACCTAATGAGACCCTCCTTCATCTTCTTCAACAAGATAGACCGGCTGTCCCCAGTATGCTCCAGCAGACAGGACCAGATACACAGGTGAGGCCTGTCTGTCACGGAGCCACCGCCTCGCTCCGCCTCTGGTGTAACTCGGTTCTTTAGCTTGGCTGCGTACTTGATTGATGTTGCACATGGGCGATTGGAACTAAACTAACCTTGCGTTGCATTTGTCTCTCTCTCTCTGGCTCTATCGTGTCCACTCTGCTGGCGCTGATGGATGGGTTGGACAGTCAAGGGGAGCCAGTGGTCCAGTTCCTGTTCATGCTTGGTTGTTGCCTACTCACCTTCCCATCTCCTGCATCACCTGCCACCTGTCTCCACTCTGCCCAGCTGCACCTCATCCCTCATTACTCTTAGCATTAATACCAGTCAATTTCCCTTGGTTCTCTGTAAGATCATCCAGTCATCTACCAAGTCTGCTCAGCTCTTCTGTCTGCCATATTTTGAAGTTGTTTATTGAAATTGAGTTAAAGTAGTTTGTATGGGTCAAGCATCCTCCAGTTTGTATGACTCAAGATCTGTTTACTGCCATGTATATGGTTCACACATACTAGAAATTTGACTAGGGTTAAGGCATACACTGGTGACATGTTTTTAATTGTTTTGTGATCACTGTCTTTGTGATATTTTCTGATGACCAAGCCTTTGATCTAAGCAGAGCCTTAGCACATTATGGAGGAACCATGTCCCTTTCTTTTACCGATCCCTGAGAGCAAGACCTGTGAATGTCCTGAACAGTGTGGTGGCCACATTTGTTGGGAATTTGGGTGGAAACAGTGTGGAACATCATTGCATAGTTTGACTGCCATTTCATACCAACATTAAGAGAAAGTGGAGAAGTAGGCTATACCTAGAAAATACTATAGTTGTGCAATTCGTTTGTACAGTCTAGTAGTTAAATGGTTAAAAATGGGCAAGCAATAACATTGGAGGGAAATGTATACTGACACTGATGATTGTTTCAGAAATGGTCTGAGACAAAATAATGAAATGTTATACATCAGTATTGTGAAACACTGAACATATTTTAATGACTGACAAGGAGAGAGGAAACAGTCCAAGTTAATCAATAATAACTAGGCTCACTATGAACAGTGTGTATTATTGGCTCTGTTCTGACATCAGTGCACAGTTCATTCCACCACTGTGAGGCCAGGACAGAAAAAAGCCATGGCCACGCCAATCTGCCGTAGGGGGGCTTGGAGCAACTGGGGAACCAATCACCTCAAGGCAGCAGAGCTTGACCACAGCCTGGAGGTCGGAGGGAGCTGTTCATTTGCCCTGTAGGCTCGAACCACAGTCCTAAACTGGATGGGACAGCGCAGGGAGCCAGTGCAGAGAACAGAGTAGGGAAGTTTTGTGGAAGAGCATGGGGCTGTTGAACACCAGGTCAGCAGCAGCTTTCTCCAGGAGTCTGATGGCCAACGCTGCAGGATGGCAGCAAGTAGGGAGTTGCAGGAGTCCAGGCGGGAGATGACAACAGCCTGGATGAGCACTAGCGACGAATCACAGCCAGATTTCTTTCCTAGCACAAAGTTTGATAAAAGAGATGAGTATTAGCAAAGGCAAGGAGAATGATTATATCAGTGTACAATGAGCTATGATGGGGAATAATTACACTATTAATTTGATTTCCAGGCATGGCATATACATGGCATGCTTACTTGCAATGGTAATAATGCCTTCAGGTAATAACACTATGCTTGATTAATTTGATGTATAATGTGGCAAATGCTATAGTAGCAGCAGCAAGCATCAGCCCACTATAGCTAAATAATGCCAGACAAGATTACAGACTGTAATCAATGTATGAACAATGTCACATTGATCATGCTCAACATTGTTAAAATTGAAATACATCTGAGACCTCCGAACGTAACGTTAGCATTAACTAACTAACGTTAACCCTAAGCCGTTAGCATTAGCTACCGTTAGCATAGCTCCCTAGCCTATCAATATAGTTGATGTTAATATAAAGAAATGTAACATTAGGTAATGTTAGCTAAGTTATTCAACATTGACCCACTTACCCTCTAGATCTTTTCCAACGATGTCCTAAAGTAACCACATGTCATGATCATTTGCATCATAGACATACGTTCATATCTATGATTAGCATGATCATAAGCTTCATTGCTAAAGCATAGCATGTTAGCCGACGTCATTACATGACTTCCTATCCAATCAGAGGCAGAGTAGGGCGGGTCTTCCTATGGTGACGTGCTTTCCCGAGCTCGCAGGACTCACGAACGCGCGACCAGCGCGTCCCCGAGGCTCGTGCACAGCACATGTTTAAATGGCTCAATACAGGTATTGGTGGCTTCAAAAACCCCAAAACCCCTAAAACTAAAAGTTTATATTGATAAGATTGGTCTCTGATGCTGAATGATACCCAGAAAAATTTTGTTTTCCTTTTCTAGCCCTATCTATCATCATCCACTAACATGGGAAATAAGGGTTCTTGGGCCGCATGCCTTGATTTGACTTGCAATACCGGGCTTTGGCCACTACGTCAAATGGCTTCATGCGCCGGTGAGCAACTTTCATTGAAATGAATAGGCAGCCATTTTCAATGCCGTCTCCAGTTATATTATACCTCCATGGGTACAGTGCATGTACCCTACATTTTCTCCAGTATACCACAATGCAATGCAGTTGAGTTGTCTCGCGAAGAGGGCTGTGAACGGAGGATGGCGGCGGCAACTTTCGTGTATAAACTGAAGGAACTCTAGCTTGCGGAGCTAAATCGTAAACATGTAATGTTTGTAAACATGTTACTTGATCGTGCGCTTCATAGCTAGCTAGGTAGCGCGGCTATAGCCAACGTTACATCTTGCAATTAACAGACAGGACCAAAGTAGAAAAACCACACATGCACATGATTAGAATTTAAATTTCAACACTTTATTTGGGATTTAACATTCAAAATGAACACACAAAAGCAAATCCGATACTACCTGATTGAGTACATCTCAACCTGCAGCGTGAATGCTCCCTGTTAGACTTGTTTGTTTACACGAGGGCGCATCCGCCTGCATCACACGAATGACCGACGCATTTTTGTGACGTTCGGTGTAGTGTCCGAATACTCCTTAAACCATTCCCTAGGTAGTTCACTACATAGTGAACCCTATATAGGGAATAGGGAGTGAGGGAACGAGGGAGCGATTCCGAACACAGCCCAGGTCTGAACAGTGAAACGCCTCATTGTTCCCGGCTTTCACCGATTGGTTAAGAGCATTGAAAAGACTAGCAGTCACGACCAAAAGTGTATATAAATTGTGTTCGTAATTTGTGTCTCTCTCTACCTTGGAAACTTTTCACAGTTGAACATTGTTTGTCACGCCTGTAAAGATTCCCCATTGCAAAGATTTTTTAACCATCTGAAGAAAACAAGAGACAAGCTCTTTATTCTTTTTGAGTAAACAAACGTTTCCATCACAACCTACTCACTAGCCTTTCACTGTAGGCTACGACAATCCTCAATTCGGTAAGTTGTATGTTATTTTTTATTTTTGAAAGATTAGAGCGCAGCCGTTTGGGGCTTCGGTTTAGGAAGTGAACTTCGAATGTCCAAGGGAGGGTTAGACGACTGTTTTTGAATTTGAGTCCAGGAGAGGGTTACTGTTCTTTTGTTTGTTTGGTTTTTTAGTCCAGGGGATCATATCATCATCATCGCTCCGAGCAGAACCAGCATATTGAACGTTTCCGTTCTCGTGTTCCGCCACCAGCGTAGCGTTCCTGAACCGGTTAAGAACGAAAAATAACGTTCCGTTCACCGTTCCGGGGGTGTTAACCTATTAAGACTCTATAGGCCTACAGTATTTCTTGTAAGGTATAATCAACAAGTCTAGGGTTGTGGTGGCCTTATTGCCAACAATATTAGCCTTGGTGATGTGTGCTGTAGTGAAGCCTTGTTGATTATCTTACAAGAAATACGCAACATTAGTCCTATTCCCGTATGCCCTTAATCCACACCGTAAACAATGTGTTTTTGATAAGTCATCATGATAGCTCATCATCCTTTTAAAAAATATTGCTGCTGCTGCAAGCTATTTTATTCTGCGCCTGTAGGCCTATTGTTTGTTTTTATTTTGTTTTATAATGTTTTATGTCATTTATTTATTATGTATTAACTTATGTCTTGCCACCTACCTGTACAGCACTTTGGCTCGACCACAGTCGTTTTTAAATGTGCTCTATAAATCAAATTTGAGTTCAGTTGAGATAGCAAACAAAAATATTCTCTTGTGGCGATACACATTTCAGAGACATCCACCAGACTGCTGCTGCTTGTATGCCTATAAGACAGCAATTATAATTTAGTGCAAAACATTTAATAGGCCTATCTCTTGATCACTAGGCCGATAAAAAGCCCTTACCTGACTGGAAGTTATAGCCATTAAACGGAGCGCTTCGTTAGGCCTACTCGTGGCCTATTCAGACGGCACAAGGCCTATATGGTATAGGCTACGACTGTATCCACACGCTAATAATCTCTAACCATACCATAAACGTCTGAACTAGGCTATGGTGTGTTTGTAATATCTAAATCTCTTCATTTCGCTAAGAAAGCATTTAAGATCCCGACTGTGAAATAACAGATTTAGGGGCCTAGGCTACATTACAAAAACAGGACAAGATGTAGGCTACAAATGTAATACATTCAATTAAGCCTATTCGGCCATAAAAGGCACAGCTTTTTTTTTAATTTTCTTATTTTTTTTTTCTTATTTAAAGCTTTATAGGCCTACTACAAAGAACGAAAAAATAACGTTATTAACCGGTTTTAAAGATTTCAAATTAACCTTTCTGTTCTGGAACAATTAAAGACCATTTTGTTTTCGTTCTTGTTTCTGTTCCTCATAAAATACCGTTCGTTTTCGGTTTTCGTTTCCGTTCATCGAACCGGTTCGGAGCCTTGCCAGTTGGATTTAAATAGATTATTTGGATTAGATTTTGGTATTCAAATGTCAAAGGTCAAGGTCAAACAAAAGGCACTTTTGAATACTAACACTAGCTAGCTAATGCTAACGCTAACAATAAAGCTAGCGCTAGCCGTCACTGGACATGCTAACGCTAGCCTCATCTCCCTGCTGCTGACTGGACATGCTAGCACCGGCTAATGACAACTTGCGCGAATAGGCACTTTATATCTCATAAATGTAAACCTTTCCATTTAGTTTCTCATGTTTTCTGTTCAACCTTGCGGGCAAACACTGTTGTCGTTTAGAACGCTTTACAGACGGCATTATTTGGATTAGATATAAGGAAGTGGAAACGTGTCACATGACGCGCTGAACCAATCACGTTCTCAGAAATCAACAACAGCCAATGGGATTTCACGGTTAGCATCAAACCCGCCATTGTATTTCCACGATTGGTTGCTGATACAAATGAAACTATCAGGTTTGGTTGCGATAACATTGTGCACGAGAGCCAGATCTTTAAAACGATACCCGGATGACCGGATCCAGACGAAAGAAACGCTGCGAGACGTTCCGAAAAAAGGCTTACTTTTGGTGATTTTAGGAAGAATCTACAGACGCAAACAGACTAAATGAAGTAAAATAAACATCTAAATGCGTATTTTTGATGTTTTATTTCCACTAGTATGAAAGAAGACATGTTATGGAAGCAAACTAGCACAAAATCTCAAATTTGACCAGGGCGTTGAAAAACGATGTTTTCACCTACCGTGTCTCCCCTTAAGGAAAAATCATGGAAAAGTTGTAATTTTTATTGGTAAAAATGAGTGGGAACCCTGGAGAATACACCAGATACAGAGTAGACCTTAACAGTATACTGGCGGGGGAGGCAGGGGGGCTGCATCTATAATCTCTTGGCAAGTCACAATAAAAAACATTTTTGTCGCAATATAAATATACAAGCATTCCAGCTAATCCCAGTGATAGAAAATGCCATTTATGCACAATTACAGGGACTTTCTCCCAGATGATCTAACATCTACCATTACACAGTGAATCTGTGGGATCATTGACGTCGCATAGTGAGATGCCCTGCACAAGATGGCTGCCACGTCGGACGTGAGTCCATTGGAATTCTACAGCACAATGGCCAGTCTAGTTCTTTATAATGTCTATGGTCAAAACTCGCGGGGGCGTGGTTATGGCAGAAGTTGGTTGGTAAAAAAAATCACGCGGTCTGAATAGTGAAACGCGTCATTGTTCCCGGCTTTCACCGATTGGTTAAGAGCATTGAAAAGACTAGCAGTCACGACAAAAAGTGTATATAAATTGTTTTCGTAATGTGTGTCTCTCTCTACCTTGGAAACTTTTCACAGTTGAACATTGTTTGTCACGCCTGTAAAGATTCCCCATTGCAAAGATGTTTTCATCCATCTGAAGAAAACAAGAGACGAGCTCTTTATTCTTTTTGAGTAAACAAACGTTTCCATCACAACCTACTCACTAGCCTTTCACTGTAGGCTACGACAATCCTCAATTCGGTAAGTTGTATGTTATTTTTTATTTTAGAAAGATTAGAGCGCAGCCGTTTGGGGCTTTGGTTTAGGAAGTGAACTTCGAATGAACAAGGGAGGGTTAGACGACTGTTTTTGAATTTGAGTCCAGGAGAGGGTTACTGTTCTTTTTAATTTGAGTCCAGGGGAGGGTCATATAGCTAAACATTTGAATCGAAAACAGAATAGTTTATTCATCTCTTCGGAATTCAGCAAGCTGTTTTGTATGACCATGTTGAGAGGGAAGCGCGTGAAGCGAACATACCGACATGCGGTCTGTTTTCAGTGAATTTCTCTGTTGCTGGTCGTTGCTGCGTGCGTTCACTTCTTTTATTCTCTGGTGACATTAAGTGGAGATCATGGCCGTATATAGACCAGGGCCGCGTTTCCCAGAGGCATCGTTAAGGCATCGTGGCGCTACGTGCTTCTTAAGAACGTCGTTAGGTCCACCTCTAGGTGGTGATTCGTTTCCCAGAGCCTTCTTAGCCAAGGTATACCACAGCCAAGGGATACGTTATGAAGGGCGGTCGGACCCCATCGTTAGCTGTCCCTTGGCGATGCGCTCCGTTCATCCCGTTATAGTTTTAGCTCGATTAGAGCAAAATTACACTTTTAAAAAGGAGAGTTGCAATACAGCGCACATCTATCTATCCTACCTGCGCGATTCACATCATTAGTGTACACAAAATACAATTAACTTGAATGATGAAAATAATGTCATGGAGCCTACACAACACATAATGGGAATGTTGTTTTTAAAACTTTTAATGAGCCAAGCAACATATACGGACTATCCATAGCCTAATATAATCCACTTTGTGAACAACAACAACATTTTCTTATGTAAAGGGATAATTTGATGACATGACTTTTCTGGCTGTCTTTATATATTGTCAGACAGATATCCTGGCGAGTTGATTAATCCAATGAGGCCATCTAGATGAATAGTCAAATATCCTCACACACGCTCCAGAATCTTGTAGAAAGCCTTCCCAGAACAGTGGAGGCTTTTATAGCTGCACAGGGGGGACCAACTCCATATGATGCCTATTCATTTAGAATGGGATGTCATGAAGGTTCCTGTAGGTGTAATGTGTAGGTGGCCCAATACTGTTATCCGTATAGTGTACTTTGCTAACAGATTCACAGTATTTAGTGATCTTACAAATGCTGTTTGTTATATTGTGTGCCTTCTTCAAAACCTCTACTGTTGTAATGTGGCAAGAAACAACAAATATACAGGATAAAGGGAACTTGTTTAATATTGGTTGGGAAAAAACATGGGCAGGTTTGTTCTTCAGACTTTTGTCCTGTAACAGGCTGTCTTTTTCCGGGGTGGGGTTGTTAGACCCATGCCCAACCCCCAACCTGGAGGGCCAGTTGTTGCTTTTCGTCTGGCCTCTACCCTGAACCTGCCCGGCATGGTTGAACCTGCTGGGGGGGTGACCCCCCACCAATATAGCCTTCATGGTCATGGAGGCACACAAGCCTTCCCACCACGACAAGGTAGCAACACGTAGGAAGGATGAGTGGTGTTGTGAGTGTATGTAGTGTGTGCGCGCAGTGTACAGTGGTGTGTGTGCAGTGTGTGGTAAGTGTGTGTGGTGAGTGTGTGCAGTGTATGTAGTGTGTGTGGTGAGTGTGTGCAGTGTGTGGTAAGTGTATGTAGTGTGTGTGCAGTGTGTGGTAAGTGTATGTAGTGTGTGTGGTGAGTGTGTGCAGTGTGTCTCTGGCATCTGCATCATCTGCAAGGGAGGAAAATTCAATTAGCGACATTGAATGGAATGCATGCAGTGTGGGAATAGACAGAGTATACAAAATACACACTTAGCCTACCTGGAGTTGGCAGAATGATGGGCACTGATATGGAGGGCCACACAAACTGTGCCTCCGCTAGGGCCTGCTGCCTGTTCTGCAGGTCCAGCCTCTCACGCTGCACAGCCAGCCTCTGCCTCCCCACCTGCAGTCGCACCTCGCATCCGTGGTGTTCAGCTGCCTCTCGCGGGGGGGGGGGACGTCATGGGGTGTGTGGGGGGAGAGCGTGTCGACGGGGTGGAGCGGTCTGACCGTGCTGGGGTCTCCTCTTCAGAGGACTGGGAGGCTTGGGGTGACTCAGCTGAGGGCTGGGAGGCTTGGGGTGATTCAGCTGAGGGCTGGGAGGCTTGGGGTGACTCAGCTGAGGGCTGGATGTTGGAGGGGCCCTCTCCAGACTCCAAATCAAGGCCACCAGTGATGCCTTGGGAGGCTGTGAGGCCGATGATCGATAGGGCCTTCTCCTCCTCCGGGGTGAGGGAAGGCACGGTGCTCTGCCTCTCGGCGCACCTCAAGGTATACCTTGAGAAGCGTCGTAGCGTGGAGAAGTTCGGCGAATCTGGGAAACGCGGCCTCAGGTGGTGGATTGAATCACTGCTGATTGGGTTAAAGTGGGAACCGTAACAAAACGGCGCGCACCGGTTTATAGATTGGCCCATGTGCAGGCTGTCTATATGGTAGGCTATACCAGACTGCCCTCTAGTGGTGCCTACTGTACAGAATAAAATAACGTTATAACTATTATAATATTTGCTATGTGTAAAATAAGTATGAGTAGCCTACAGGTACATTGGAATTCTTGTAATCGCTTGTCCTTACAGTGTCAGTACAAACCAGTTCCTCAGTCCAGTCCTAGGTACTCCACTAGATGTAAAGGTTCCCAAGCGGACAATTTACATTATTATCTGCTACTAATCTAGCAGTCTATCAGTATCATCCTCATCTACTTACCCCATCCCTTCCCTACTTATCCCAACCGATGACTGTTTGTGTCCATGACATAGTCAGTGCAATTAAATAACATGGGTGTGTTATGTACATAGCTAGAATAAATAATCCTGGGGTTGAACTATGACCAAAAAACTAAACTGCTAAATCAATACTCCTTCCATAGTAGCATAACTGTAGTCATGTTCATTTTGAATAAAAAATGGCATGAGTGCATGTATTTATATAATGAATTTATTGTTTACTACTACTACTACTGGTGGTGTGTGTGTGTGTGTGTGTGTGTGTGTGTGTGTGTGTGTGTGTGTGTGTGTGTGTGTGTGTGTGTGTGTGTGTGTGTGTGTGTGTGTGTGTGTGTGTGTGTGTGTGTGTGTGTGTGTGAGTGTGAGAGAGAGTCTGTAGTGGTGAGGGAGGGGTGAGGGGATTGGTTTGGCTACACCCTTCCATCCCCCAGTACAGACTGCCCTCTGGGGAGCTGAAGAAAGCAGTCAGCTTGTCACAGAGGTGCCAGGTGGTATAGTCTGGTGAGGACTGCATTACATTTACATTACATTACAATCATTTAGCAGACACTTTTATCCAAAGCGACTTACAATAATTGCATTTAACGTAGGAAAAGCCAATGTACTACTACTTGCCAGATTTTACAAGTGCATCTTCTCTCTAAAACAAGTGACTAAGAGCATAATCTAGTGCTGAAGGCAAAGTGCTATCTAAAGTACAGTGCAATACAATAAAATACAATAAGTGCTTAGGAGGGAGGATTGTTGTAGTACTTCTTGAAGAGATGAGTTTTGAGCCTGCGACGAAAGATGGGCAGCGACTCTGCTGTCCTGACATCAGTGGGCAGTTCATTCCACCACTGCGGGGCCAGGACAGAGAAGAGCCATGACCGTGTCGATCGACCGCAGGGGCCTCGGAGTGACGGGGAAACCAGTCGCCCCGAGGTAGCAGAGCGTAGCGGTCGGGAGGAGGTGTAGGGTTTGACCATGGCTTGGAGGTAGGAGGGGGCTGTTCCTTTCATTGCCCTGTAGGTTAGCTCCCGAGTTTTAAACTGGATGCGAGCCGCTACAGGGAGCCAGTGTAGGGAACGGAGGAGGGAAGTTTTGTGGGAGAACTTGGGGTGGTTGAACACCAGGCGAGCAGCAGCTTTCTGGACATGTTCCAGAGGTTTAATGGCTGACGCTGGGGCCCCAGCGAGGAGGCAGTTGCAGTAGTCCAGGCGGGAGATGACCAGGGCCTGGACGAGTACCTGCACCGTTTCATCAGTGAGGAAAGGGCGAATCCTCCGGATGTTGTAGAGCATGAATCTGCAGGAGCGTGTGATGGATGTGACATGTGCGGAAGACGACAGTTGGTTATCTAGGGTCACAACCAGATTCCTCGCAGTCCGAGTCGGGGTCACCACTGTGTCTTCAATGGTAATGGCCAGGTACCGGTGCGGGCAGCCCTTCCCCGGAAGGAACAGCAGCTCAGTCTTGTCCAGATTGAGCTAGAGGTGATGTGTCGTCATCCACTCCGAGCTATGCGTGTCTCCACTGCCTGGTGGTACAGGCTGGTGAGGAGAGCCAGATAGTATTAATGGGTTTCAAATGTAGTCCTAGACCTGCCATGTTGGGGACCCAACACAGGTGTTTCAAATGAATGAATTAGTTCTACTGCATAGGATTCTATGCAGTCGAGCCAATCGGATAAATTGAAACACCTGCGTTGGTCCCCAATATGGCAGGTCTAGGACTACATTTGAAACCCATGAATAGGCTGGTGAGGAGGACTGCCAGGTGGTATAGGCTGGTGAGGAGGACTGCCAGGTGGTATAGACTGAAGGAGGACTGCCAGGTGGTATAGGCTGGTGAGGACTGCCAGGTGGTATAGACTGAAGGAGGACTGCTAGGTGGTATAGGCTGGTGAGGAGGACTGCCAGGTGGTATAGACTGAAGGAGGACTGCCAGGTGGTATAGACTGAAGGAGGACTGCCAGGTGGTATAGGCTGGGGAGGACTGCCAGGTGGTATAGGCTGGTGAGAGGGACTGCCAGGTGGTATAGACTGAAGGAGGACTGCCAGGTGGTATAGGCTGGTGAGGACTGCCAGGTGGTATAGGCTGGTGAGGAGGACTGTCAGGTGGTATAGGCTGGTGAGGACTGCCAGGTGGTATAGGCTGGTGAGGGGGACTGCCAGGTGGTATAGGCTGGTGAGAGGGACTGCCAAGTGGTGTAGGCTGGAGAGGAGGGCTTGGTTTGCCTACACCCATCCTGCCAGGCCAAACTGCCCTCTGGGGAGCTGAAGTATGCAGCCAGCTGGTCACAGAGAATGAAGGCATCCCTGGGTCCTCTGTTACACCCAAGTATCTGTTTTGCTCAAGGAAAAGTGACAAAACAATATCAATAGTAAATATTTAGCTTGTGTGGGAGAAAGGTTGTATGTGTCTTAATAAAATCAAGAATAATATTACCTGCATATAGGCTACACTGCTAAAATGTTGTAGGTATATGGCATTATGTGGCATGCTCATTGATACTTGCATATTTTATACATGGCCTAATTTGCCTACTAACATTTGTTAACTATGTTCTTACTGTTGCCAACTTGAAAACAAACACACCAACTGCGGTATTACTAATCTGCACAACAGATATTACTAATCTGTTCACCAGATGTTCTTGTTAGCTACAATGTTTTTCCTACTTGAAAACAGAAACTCAAACACTGCGGTTGATGCATAGCCAAATGTTAGGCTACATATTAGCCTACTAACGTCTGTTAACTATGTAGCACTAGCTACGTTATGAGTGCCAGATACAATGTTTTGCCATAAAATGTTGCCTGCTTGAAAACACACTCAAACACTGCGGTTGGTGCATAACACAACGCTACATAGCCTATACTAACGTCTGTTAACTACGTTATGTTACATAACATAGTTAACAAACCTTATGTATGTATGTTATCTAGACTAACGTTAGCACAATGTTGCGAGTGCCAGATAGGCTAGCTACAATGTTTTGCCACAATGTTGCCTACTGAAATAGACACAAAAACGGTTATGTGACTGATACAGACAGCATCAAAGTAATTGTTTCTGAAAGATACTAAATCACTTGTAAGGCTATAGCTTAGCTACTATCACCATTATGTTATTGAAGAAGAAATTGTAAGATTAACTTACCCATTGCGAGGTTGTTGGCATTTGTCATTTACTGATCAATTGGGATTAGTTTTTTTTAAAGTGCACTAGAAAATGCGTCGAATGTTGCAGCCTGTGTGCGGGGCTAGCGGGACACAGCGCCGTGCGCCGTCGTACGACATCGTGGCGGATGCGGTCTGCGGGGGGCTTCAGACGACTGTTTTTGAATTTGAGTCCAGGAGAGGGTTACTGTTCTTTTTAATTTGAGTCCAGGGGAGGGTCATATAGCTACACATTTGAATCAAAAACAGAATAGTTTATTCATCTTTTCGGAATTCAGCAAGCTGTTTTGTATGACCATGTTGAGAGGGAAGCGCGTGAAGCGAACATACCGACATGCGGTCTGTTTTCAGTGAATTTCGCTGTTGCTGGTCATTGCTGCGTGCGTTCACTACTTTTATTCGCTGGTGACATTAAGTGGAGAGCATGGCCGTATAACGTAATTCATAAGCAAATCTAGAGGCCACCACCTGTGCTGACTCAAAAAAAATTGCTGATGTGACCTGTCTGGTCTTGTACACATGTGTTTGTGCATTGTGTATTAAATAGCTGGACCACTTCTTGCTGCTGAAGGCTGATTTATTCTGGATAGAATAAACACACACACAGTTATACATTTGCACTGAGGCTGGTCAGGCATCAGATGGACCGCCAGCAACTGAGGTTTACATGTTGCTATAATAAAGTCAAGGATGATACACTCTCAAAGTTATTTACTCTTTATTGCATTCTGCACTTCAGACTCCATTACTACGCATTCGCATTCTGGTGGTTATCTCCTTGCTGAACGTTACTTCCGGTCCCCCTCTACATTAAGCCCCTCTCCTTATATCACCTGACTGCCTGACTGAATATAACATACAACATGAATCAGAACATTACAACATTCCTCCCCCCATAGTCTACAAAAATCCTTCTTTTATGTGCTGAACAAATTCACTTAAACCTAGTCTGATTCTACGAGGGGATTATTCAGCCCCTGCTACCACTTGGTCCTTGAGATACGTGGGTGCCTGTCTAACTCTCACTGGGTAACAATTTCCCAAAACCCCAATGTCTGGAGGCCCCGGTGCCACTGCATCTGGTGCTGGATTCTCTAGTTCTGCTGGCGGCACCAGTATGCCTGGATCCTCTGCTTCTTGTGGCGGTGCCCATACTACCTCGTGTGCCTGATTTTCTAGTTCTTGCTCTGCTGTGTCCACAGGAACACTCTCCTCTTAGAGACAGGGGTCAGCCAGGTTGTGATCATAACATGGCCGTATCTGATCCTGATGTCGTCTCACCAGTTTCCCATCCAGTGTTTTCACTCTCCAAGAGACTGGACCGGTCCTCTCTATAAGTTGCCGGAATCCACTTCTGGCCTGAGTATCCCCTCACATAGACTGAATCAGACACTTGTAAATAGCGAGGGACGCACCTGATCGAGCCGAGTCCTGATCCTGCGGTTCATGAGCAGCTCAGCTGGCGTGGCTCCCGTGGTGGTCTGGGGGGTTGATCTGTACTTGAACGGGAACCTGGATAGCTTTGTCTCCAGACTACCTTCCCCCATCTTCTTGAGTCCCTCCTTGACCATCCGCACCGCCCGCTCTGCACAGCCATTTGAGGACGGGTGGTATGGTGCTGTTGTGACATGCTGTATGCCATTCTTTTGTAGGAAGTTCTTGAACTCTGCACTGACCAGACTAGGCCCATTATCACTGACAATCACTGCAGGGGTGGCAAAAATGCTTCTCAGTCTCTCGATAGTCATGGATGAAGTAATAAACGACATTGGGTGAGCCTCGATCCAATTTGAATAGGCATCTACGACGATGAGAAGCATCTTCCCCAATACAGGCCCACAGAAGTCCAGAGGCAGCCTCATCCATGGTTGGTCTGGCCACTCCCACGGGTATAGCGGTGCTGTTGCAGGGGTGGCTTGGTAGGACTGACATGCATGACATTCCCGCAAAGCGGACTCTAAATCCGCGTCCATGTTTGTCCACCATACGTAGCTGCGGGCCAAAGACTTCATTGGTGAGACCCCCGGACCCCCGGATGAGCTTCATGAAGCTCCTCAATCATGATTCGTCTTCCTTGAGGTGGGATTATCACTCTACTTCCCCACAGTATGCACCCCTCCTCCACGCTCACTTCCTTTTTTCTTGTGTATGGCTGAATTTCTGGGTTGTTGCAGTACTCTGAGGGCCAGGAGTCCTGCAGCAGCGCCTGATGTACTCTGGACAGAATGGGGTCTCGCCGGGTCCCCTCCCATATCTGCGTTACCTGTAGTGGTGTGCCATTCATGTGCTCCATGAGCATTACCACCTCTTCTTCCCGTGGTGTGGCAGCGGACGTGATCGGCAGGGGGAGCCTGCTCAGTGCATCCGCGTTCCCGTGTTTTGAGCCCTCCTTATACTCCAAGGTGTACTCATGAGCTGCCAAAATCAGTGCCCATCTTTGCCTTCTGGCTGCGGCGAGGTGTGGGCTGCCTTTACTCTCTCCCAGGAGGTCCAGCAGCGGTTTGTGGTCTGTCACAATGGTGCAGTGTTTCCCAAACAGACACTGGTGGAATTTCTTAAAGGAGTAGTAAAGGGAAAAATCATGTTTAGCCCTGTTTTAAGGTTACTTATGATCATATACAATGGTTCAGATCAAAAAGTTGACAAAACTAGCACTTTTGAGAAAGTGTGATAATTGCTCTACCACCATTTTGGTCATACAATGGATGTGGGTGAGCACTGTGGAAAATCATTCAAAAAATATGTTAAACTCTTGTATATGATCATAAGTAACCTTAAAACAGGGCTAAACATGATTTTTCCCTTTACTACTCCTTTAAAGTTACCCAATGTAGTTTTTGACCATTAGTATGCGCTCTAGAGCAAATTTGAGGTGGTCCCCGAAAATCGCGTACTACGTCATTGCGTCAATACGTGGAGCACATAATAGTGACGTTTCACACATCTTTGTTGTTTTCAAAACATAAGCTAAATATCATTTTCCGAAGAAATTACAAGGTAGGAAAGACATTCAAGTAGGCATGTAACGGTAACCGCGTATTACGGTAACCGCAGTATTTTTTGGTCACGCGGTAACCTTGGGACTGGCTCAAGCTAACTATTGGCTTCGGTGTGCTTATCGGTGTCATATTTATTCCGTTTGTAATTTACAATCGAGCTAGCTAATCACCTTTAGCTCAATCGGCTCAGTTGCTGGTTAGCGATGAGAGGCGGAGTCCCAACCCAGCTGATAACCCTCCGCTGCAGGTTGGGGGATGCAACCGTCAGCTAGGATCATGCCTCTCATAGCTAACCAGCAACTGGTCACGTAGTGCGCATGTTCAATCCACACTAGTCACGTAGCTTTCCGTTGCCCTGGAGGTCCACCCGTCTGTGAGCGCAACAGAGGATGCCTGGGATAATTCAGACAACTTTTGCCTTTTCATGCTCATAAAGATTTGGCACGATCTTCTCAGCAAAGTGGGTGCGCGACGGGATCTCGTAGCGTGGCTCAAGAACATCCAGCATATGTTTAAACCCCTCGTTTTGCACAACGGAATATGGCCTCATGTCTGCAGCTATAAACACCCCAATAATACCTTTTGTAATAGCTTTAGCCTGGTCGGATTCTTTAGCTAAGTGCTGCTTAAATGCCGTGGTGATGAGCGGTTGTTGAGCTCCTCTGCTAGCCATGTCTACCGCTGGCAGGGCCTGACTAGTGTGAATTGAACATGCGCCCTACATGACCACGTCGCCTACATCCTTTTTTGTTTTATTTTTTATTTTTAAACCTATCCGCGGACCACGTGCGAACCGTAGAGGGATTTTCTGTAACTAGATGTCAGAACCATCTAGCCTAGATCTGCACCCCCCCCCCCCCCCTCTTGTCCTACCATCGTTTCCATTCTCTCCTTCCTCATCTCTTCTTTCTCTTCCTCTTCTGTCGTTTCTTTTCATTTATTATTATTATTATTATTTTTTTTTTTACCTATAACTTCTTTCATCCAGTCCCCTGCCATAGAAGCGCAGCATCAGAGATCAGACCTGGGCTCTCTGCTCAGCCTCTCTCCCTCTTCTTCTAACCGCTCAACACACCATCTATAGCCTACCCACAGACCTCCTCTATCACTGCTCAACACACCATCTATACCCACAGACCTCCTCTATCACTGCTCAACACACCATCTATACCCACAGACCTCCTCTATAACTGCTCAACACACCATCTATAGCCTACCCACAGACCTCCTCTATCACTGCTCAACACACCATCTATACCCACAGACCTCCTCTATCACTGCTCAACACACCATCTATACCCACAGACCTCTATCACTACTGAATAGTGGTGCAACGGATCATCGTTGATCCGTGATTGTAAGGAAAGCAGAAGCACTTTAAATTAAAAGAAAAAAACTGTACACATCAGAAATGCTATGGTGTTTTTTCCAAAGTACAAATCTTCTTCCTCTTTAAATTTTGTGTTTAAACCGTTTAATACCGTGATATACCGTACCGTGGACCTTGATACTGTGATATTACCGTACCGTGAGTTTTTGATACCGTTACATGCTTACGTTCAAGTGATTCATCATGTTTATTAGACTACAAGGAAGTAGTACAGTAGGACCCCACTTATCCGAACCCAAAGGGACCGAAGGTCGTTCGTATCTCTGAAATGTCCGGATGACTGAAACGTATGTTAAAATGCACCAAATTCAATAAGTGGTATACTTGTTTCATATAGACTCATAATACACCGATAAATACCCTTAATTACTTGTGAAAATGCATCAAAATTGCAATCAAATAGCCAACTAAACTCATATAGCCTAGCCTATAATAAAATAAACGAATTTCCACTAGAGTGCGTGCTTTGATCAAATACAGTACTTCGTACGACTCGTTTGCGTTTTGTGCTCGACATTTTCCCGCTTTAGAGTAACAAAGAAATGAAACGTGACAATAGGCTACAGCCTACAGGCAACATGTAGGTCTACATACAGTTCAGTTTTTATTCACAGTAGGATACAGTACATGTTTACTATGACAGATTTAAGCACAGTACTGTAATGAAAATCCCACCAGTAACCAGATAGCAGGCAAAAAAAAAGAAGAAAGTTTTTTAAGCCTGTCCGGTAGATGGGGAGGTTGGGATCTCTGAAGTTCGGATTAGTGGGGTCCTACTGTAGTTAAGCATGAAGCTCAAGGTCAAGGTCAATTTTATTTATAAAGCACGTTTAAAATCAACCGAAGTTGCACCAAAGTGCTGTACAATATATAAAATAAACTAAAACAAAAAACAGAATAAAGTGCACATAATCACAGAACAATAAAAGGACAGGACACAAAACAGGACAGGGGATGTAGGCTATCAGGCCTCAAAAGCCAGTGAAAACAAGTGCGTTTTAAGATGAGACTTAAAGAGCCCTAGGTTCTGTGCGTGTCTAATGTGTGGAGGGAGGCTGTTCCAGAGCTTTGGGCCAGCCACCGCAAAAGCTCGGTCACCCTTGGTCTTAAGTCTCGATCTAGGGACTATTAAAACAGTCTTGGAGGAGGACCTCAGGGTTCTAGATGTCGCACGAACTTGAATCAGTTCAGCCAGATAGTGGGGGGCCAAACCATGTAGAGCCTTAAAAATAAACATTAAGATTTTAAAATCAATCCTGAAGCGAACAGGAAGCCAGTGGAGGGAGGCCAGCACCGGTGTGATGTGGTCCCGCTTCTTGGTTCCAGTCAGGAGGCGTGCAGCAGCATTCTGGACCAATTGCAGGCGCCTCAGTGACCGCTGGTCAAGGCCCACATACAAGGCATTACAGTAGTCCAATCTTGAAGAAATAAAAGCATGGATGACTGTCTCCAGGTCCTAAAGAGAGAGGTACGGTTTCAGTTTGGATAAGAGCCTCAGCTGGAAAAAAGAGCCTTTAACCACAGAGCCAATTTGTCGCTCAAAATTAAAACCAGTATCAAAAGTGACACCAAGACTTTTAATAAAAGAGCGATTCTTGGCAGCGAGGGGCCCTAGGTTGCTAACATGGCTGTCTTTATGACCATAAAGACAGAAGTACTTCAACTGTGTCTGGTCAGTTGGCTGTGGCGCGCTTGCAATGGCCTGTACCTTGTGTTGACTTTCGTTGTCTTTTATCATTGTCCTTATTAAGCTCTGCGTTGTGTTTTGATTACAATAAAAGACGGCCCCCAATCTCACACAATACCACACAGTCCAGTGTCTCCTTGTTCTGATGTATTCCATATTAATCTCTCCAACACAGGATTTGAGCGACATCAAAAGCTGTTTATTCCAGAAGGGTTAACATACAAAAGACGATGGCATAAAGTCTAATGTACACTTGACCTCTCTGTATGCTGTCTGAACTAAAATTAAAGCATTGGTCTCATTGCAACGTTCTTATGGTTCGGGTGTCCCCCCCCCTCGTCTCTTCTCCGATAAGACTGTCTTTCTCGTCTCTTCTGTGGCCTTGTTTGGTCAAGATAAGCTACGCCGCCTCGGCGCTAACCACAACAATTGCTGTTTAGCACAGAATGTACCAGCCCTAAGAATGTCATCTTTATCTCATAAGTCTATGGAAGAGGGACACCGTTTTCTTACAGAACACACAGCTACAGCCATACTCAGAGGTCGATCATAATAATTTAGAAATAGCTAACAGGATCAGATTAAATCAATATTTCTTTGAAAATCAGCCAGATTCAACACTTATCTGCTACGGAATGAATTCGTTTTTCGTTGATCCTGTATCCCAGGTACACCACCTCTGGTGCCATGAAGACACATTTCTCTCTCCTATGCCTGGGGCTGATGACACCCCATAGGGTAGCCTGGTGTACTGGTATAAACCGCGGTGGGTGTTAATTGTTGTGAATTTCTTAGATTCTTCATTCCGTGGGAGTTGCTGGTATGCCTGAGACATGTCTAGTTTGGTGAATTTCTGTCCCCCCCCAGTACTGCCAACAAGTCCTCAGTTTTTGGAATTGGGTAGTTATCTATCTTAGACACTGGATTCACGGTAACTTTATAGTCCCCACATATTCTAGTTGTTTTGTCTGGTTTAAGTATAGGAACTATGGGAGCGGCCCACTCGGAAACTCACAGGCTCTATGATGCCTTCCTTCTCTAATCTAACCAACTCTGTCTCAACTTTGTCCTTGAGGGCATATGGCAGAGGCTTGGCTTTGAAATACCTTGGCTTGGCCTCGGGGTCAACAGAGATCTTTGCTGTAGCTCCCACTAAACTGCCCAGCTCACCTTAAACACCTCTCTGTGTTGTGAGAGTAGCTCACTCAACTCCTGCTGCTGACCTGTATGTAGTCTGAAAATGGCCCTCCAGTCTAGCCTAATGGCCTCTAGCCAATTTATCCCCAAGAGATTTGGCCCCTCCCCTCTTACCACTATCAATGGCAACTGTCTGGTCTGCCCCTTGTAACTGACTTGTGTGTACATCTTGCCTAGCACCCCTACACTATCTCTGAGTGTACATATACAGCTTATTTCTTGTATGGTGGAGTTTCCCCCCTCCCATCTTCCTGTATGTTTTCTCATTCACTATAGTCAGGCTTGCCCCAGTGTCTACTTCAAACTCAATGTTGCATCCATTCACTGCCATCTGCTCTCTGTATGGCTCTACTCTTTTTTTCATCATCGATATTGTACATGTGGGCATACTCCTCTTCCTCTTCTTCCAGTCTGTGGCGCGCTATGGCTTCTACCATACGGACTTGTGGTCACGATTGATCAGATAGCTGGTTGGCTTGGTTCCACGATTGAAAATCTTCAATCAGTATCCCTGCACACCGCACTGATCACTATACATATACACACTGTACATACAAACTTTAAAGTTACCATTTAAATACATTTGTAAATATTACACTTACTTATTCATTCAATTCAACCATAACATTTCTGTGACCTTTTGGGATGTTTGCTTTTACATTGTAAATGTATGTTTCCCATGCCAATAAAGCCCTTTGAATTGAAGTAAAATATAGAAGACATACAGATAGTATATATGTTACGGTCAATGTGAGAAAACGGGGAATGTGAGCTTTTCCCGGTTATTGCGCACATTCCCCGACCTCGCGGGGAATGTAGGAGAAACATGTGCGTTTCTCACATCTCCCGGGTAATGTGCACATTCCCCGACCTTGCGGGAGATGTGAGAAATTGGTTAGTATTTCTCACATCTCCCGCAAGGTCGGGGATTGTGCACATTAACCGGGAAATGCTTACAATTCCCGACCTTGCGGTAAATCTAGCAAAGTCCAACCGTATGCAAAACCTCTGCGCAGCCGGGTGGTGGGAGAGGGCTCGTGCGCTTAGAATGAGAGGCGCTTGACATTTTGCCCATGGTTTTTGAATACATAGCATCAATTGCATTAATGGAAACATTAAATTGGGTCTAATTATACATGTGTTGAAAGTTAAGATAATTAGCCTACAAGCCGCGAGGCTATGCAACACAATAAGCAAAACAATCTCACTGTTTCACTCGTCCCACTCATCTGTTTCACTCGCCCCGCATGGCAGGGACAAGAGAAACAATGCACATCTTCTGTTCTCGGCCGTCTTGAATTGAACTGTTACACCACAGAACGAAACTAACAACTAATAGGTTAGAAAAGGACATGTACAAGTTGTTTGTCATCAAAAAATGTAATCTCCATCTTTATTAATTTCTGTGTAAATCTGATTGAACCAAAAAGTGTTTCATTCGTCCCGGTCCTCCCCTACAGTTAATAACAGTCTGTGGTCTACCTTGAACAGTAATATAGCCTATGCTGCACACAGTGTAAGTAGTATTAGGACGATAGGCCTACACTGGTGATCAAGTTAACAAACGCAAAAGGAACATTGCAACAACAGGAAGGTGGGAACCTCCTATAAACAATGAGATGCAAATAAAAAGGCTGTTAAGGGAAAGACTTCATGAACAATTAAACAGGACAACAATAGGCAGGCTTTTCAGAGATCATGTCAGGGATGGACCCATCTTTGCATGTGTAAACTGTAGAATAATTAGGCATTACAATCAGGTTTTAGAAATATGAACACATGCTAATTTCTCATATTTCCAGAATCTATTCTGCTGCTCTCACTCAAAATAAACCATCTCTCCAGTCTTGAAAGTTTCCCTCACTCCCTTCCTCCCTCCATACAGTCAGTCCCTACATCTCACCCACTTTTTCTCCCTCCCACTCTTCCTTCATCCTTCCTTCCTCCCGTCTCTCCCTCCCTCCCCTGTTTGTTCTTATGAAACCACCCCCCACTGTCCCCCAGGTATGTGAACTGTGCCCGTACTGAGGAAGAGCAGAACCTGGTAGCGTTTCAGTACCGTGGAGGCATCCTGTTTCGCTGCTGTCGGCTGCTGGCTGTCGGGGAGGAGCTGCTGGTCTGGTACGGACAGGAGTACAGATACAAGAGCATCTCCTTCAACTACGTCTGGGAAGAAAAGAGCACCGCTAGAGGTATCTGTCCTCAACTCTTCTTCCCTCTGTCTTCTCCATCGCTCTCTCATCCACCTCTTTCCTTAAAGCTGAAAGAACAAGAGGTCTGCTGGTCATAATAATAACCGCTGTCCAAGTAGCTCTCCTCTACCATCCTTCCTCTCCTCTGTCTTTTTCCCATGGTGCCAGCCAGCAGGCAAGACATGGGCATACAGCGTGAAATTCAGGACACTCATGGATGCAACGATACAGAGGGCACTATGTCATGAACTGCAATGGTGCCTGTGCAAATCGCTGTTGTGAGGCACGCAAATTGCCAATATTAGGCAGGCACACTTGCTCAGAACAAAATGGAATGCTGTTAGTTGCCATGGAACATGGTAGCTTGACTTATCTTTAGGAGTGCTAGCTTACTCTAGCTGTCTAAGGTAGCTATTGCCGTGGGCTTCAATGTATTCATGCTTGTTTTCTCTCCTTTCTCCTCTTTTCTTTTTCTCACTCCTCTCTCTCCTCTGTCGCTCTCCTTCACTCGAGCTCAGCCAGAGGAACCTCTTACATATCTTTCTCTCTCCTGTCCTCAATCTGAAGTTGTGGTGTCGTCGTGTTTCGCCCCCCACTAGTTACATACGTATAAACACTCTATACAGTATTTGCACTTGTAATACAGGGGTGAGAATCCTTTTTAATGTTTGTCTCTTTCTCTTTCACTCTCCCAGGAGTGATGTCAGACTTGTCCCAGACTCGGGTGTTCTCCTGCTCTGTGTGCCCATTCACCTACACCTCCCAGATCTACCTCAACAAGCACCTCAAAAGGAGCCATGACAACCTCTACGTCTCTCTCTCTCGTCTCTCGAGCAGACAGATCAGACAAGATATTCTCTCCTCCTCCTCCTCTCAATCACTCCCTATCACCACCTCCAACACCCCCCTCACCCCAGTTCCCGCCCAGAGACAGAAAGACACAGACAAGCCAAGACCGTACCACTGTGACCAGTGTGGAAAGAACTTCACTAGGTCAGGAGAGTTAAAGATACACCAGCGTGTTCATACAGGAGAGAAGCCATACCACTGTGACCAGTGTGGAAAGAACTTTACTGCGTCAGGAGATTTAAAGAAACACCAGCGTGTTCATACAGGAGAGAAGCCATACCACTGTGACCAGTGTGGAAAGAACTTTACTGCGTCAGGAGATTTAAAGAAACACCAGCGTGTTCATACAGGAGAGAAGCCATACCACTGTGAACAGTGTGGGAAGAACTTCACTAAGTCAGGAAATTTAAAGACACACCAACGTGTTCATACAGGAGAGAAGCCATACCACTGTGACCAGTGTGAAAAGAACTTCACTACGTCAGGAGAGTTAAAGATACACCAGCATGTTCATACAGGAAAGAAGCCATACCACTGTGACCAGTGTGGAAAGAACTTTACTGCGTCAGGAAATTTAAAGATACACCAGCGTGTTCATACAGGAGAGAAGCCATACCACTGTGACCAGTGTGGAAAGAACTTCACTGCGTCAGGAGACTTAAAGATACACCAGCGTGTTCATACAGGGGAGAAGCCATACCACTGTGACCAGTGTGGAAAGAACTTCACTGGGTCAGGAACTTTAAAGACACATCAGCGTGTTCATACAGGAGAGAAGCCATACCACTGTGTCCAGTGTGGAAAGAACTTCACTATGTCAGAACATTTAAAGAAACACCAGCGTGTTCATACAGGAGAGAAGCCATACCACTGTGACCAGTGTGGAAAGAACTTCACTACGTCAGGATATTTAAAGACACACCAGCGTCTTCATACAGGGGAGAAGCCATACCACTGTGTCCAGTGTGGAAAGAACTTCACTAGGTCAGGAGATTTAAAGACACACCAGTGTGTTCATACAGGAGAGAAGTCACAGCCTTAGGACTGGATTACACTACTGAGTTTTTCTGGAGGCAGATAGATACGTCCGGGGCCACGTTTTGTTGGTTTAAATCCGGAGTTGCGTTCTAGTGTAATAGGCAGATCCGGAGGCCTTTGAGAAAAAAAAAAAATAGGAATAGGGTTACATTGTAACTATGTGTTAACTTCACCTTATAACAATAAAACAGATGATTCACGAGTTTGAGCTACATAGTGTCTTACTGTATACTATAGTTAATCAGACAAGCGGATAATATCGTAGGAGGAATTTCACTGTATTCCATGTTTACATGTTCCCCCCCAAAAAGTAGACACTTCAAATCACAATCTACATAAGAATAGACACCTCAAATAATAATATCTAAAATAAAGATTGGATCTAGATTGGAATAAGTAGCCTAACTTTTTGGATTTGAGATTATTTTAAAAGCAGTGGATGCGCTCCACACATGGAACACAAACTGGGATGGAAATGTATTTGTTGTGACTGTTGGCGTTGGTTGGATGGCTGGACAGCTGCATTTTAAACTCTAACCCTAACTTTTCAGAATGTTTTTTTTTCATTAGCCTTTTTAATAAACATTGTGTAACCTTAGAGAGGTACTGTAGAGAGTGTGTTCATTTGAGTGCCTGCCTCAGTATCCAACCCTGGACTGACCCCCCCTCAGTATCCAACCCTGGACTGACCCCACCTCAGTATCCAACCCTGGACTGACCCCACCTCAGTATCCAACCCTGGACTGACCCCACCTCAGTATCCAACCCTGGACCGACCCCCCCCTCAGTGTCTCTGCATGCCTCTTCCATTGTACCCAGGGAGAGTCATGCGGGTATATGGTTGGTGTTCATAAACCTTCCAACGCCAAAGTGAAAATAATTCCTCAATGGGACTGAGGAATGGGGAGTAAGGGGGTAACGGTGTATCCACCTGTGAAGTTATGTATGGTGGTTGGTGAACCAGTCCCAGACCAGAGCAGCCCGGTGGAAACTAACATTATCCCAAATGACGACAAACCTGGGCTGCTCTGCTCCATCCTGTACAACTGCATTATATAGAGCACCAGATATGTCATTGTGAGTGGAGTGCACTTCTAAAGCATAGAGCGCTTTACAATATCTTCTCTCATTCACTCACCAATGGTGGCCAGCTGGTGTTAGCCTGCTCTTTGGGATAAATTAGTGTCTTACTCAAGAACACGTCAACGAAGCAGAGGAGATAGCTGGAATTGAACTGGAGGCTCCCAGACGGCTATTCTACCTCCTGAGATGCTGCCGCCCCCTCAGAACGTGATCATGTGTGCAGTACTGGATGGACCTAGGGTGGCATGGTGATGGAGAACTCCTTGCAGATGTAGGAACCTCTTGAAAATGTTTTCAGCCCTCAAAGGCCAAATGTAGATTTTTGCAGGGTGATTATCAACAATCGTGTAATTATATTCTGTAAACCAAGGCATGTTTAAATGATTTTATTGTGAGCTCACAAGGTATGTCTGAGAAGGGATATCAGAGTACAAAGGTGTGGTCAGAAAACAATGAGTCTCATACTTCAGCCAAAATGACCTCATCTTAAGACCTCCTCCTCCTTACCTATCTGGGCTAGTGGAAAGGGCTCTCCCCCTCCCCCAACTAAACATTCTTGAAGCTCACAGACCAGCTCCCACACACCACAAGACACTGTGGCTGCGTTCCGAATCGCATACTTCTACTTCTTACTACCAGTACCTACTACAGCTGCCCTTAGAAAGTACGTACTTTGCAATCAGTAGGCATCCAATTGGGACATACTACTCTGTCATAACATTGCGCCCTGAAATCTGACCACATCCGTCGCAGTCCATAAAGCGACATTCGCCCACAGCTGTCCGCAGAGACGCGCAAGATTCGAGATGGTTGGCGCAGTAAATCCCTTGCAGATGCACGAGAACGCCAGAGACGCCAATACCGTCGGAGGACAAGAGCTCTCCTGTTGTTCCTTTGCAATGTATGTAGTTTGAACTGAATTGTACATTTTAACCTGATCAAGGTATTTATCCACGTCAGTAAAATTACATAATGCATTTCAGTCATTGTCATTCTATGTCCTGTCTGCATGTGAAGCAGCCTCACATTTAACTTAGTAACGTCAGTGTAAACATTATTGCCAAATCTGTTGTGTAACTTAGTTGACTGAACCTACATTTTACAAACTTTGATATGTGACAGTATATAATCAGATCATTGCAGTTGTAATGTAGTGTCCTTGTATCTCAAACTGGAAATAAACCATTCATGCAATTAAGTTAACTTTTTATTTCCCATTCATTTCACATTCAATCACCATACTCATATTCATAGGATGTCCACCCTACAACATATTGCCAGTTGAACCCCAATGCACCCATCCTGCTGCTCTACTTTGATGATCTCCTGGCTGCAGCAGTGTCTGCACCACTTGACTGTGTTCCAGCTCTCCAAGAACACGATTACACGATCCAACATTAGGATACACAGCATCACACCTCATTGTTTCTTCACCAAAACCAAGCTTGATGCCTGTTAATTTGTTCTTCATTTTGTATTGTCACCCTCATTTTCCCAAGCTACCATTATGCATTATGTTTTGTTTAACACGTGTGATGTATAAATCCAATGATCAATCATAACTACATCTAATGATCAATCATGACTTGTGTATTGTGTACTGTGTAATCCACACATCACTTTGTCCCAGTTTCACTTGTAACTTTGAAGGAAAAAGTGTGGATGCTTTGAAAGACCATTTCAAGTCCAGTGGAGGCCAAGCTACCCGTCAGTCAACAATTATTCAACACTCAGGATACAGTATATTTGACTGATTGAGCTCTAAGAAAGCACAGGTTAGTTGGTCGAAACATTTAATGAGGCATTTTAAGCAAACAAATGAAGCTAATTAAATTAAACATGCTGCAACACAAGACAAACAAAACAAACAAAGCTAAATGATCATTTCTTGGCGAGTGCCTCCAGCAGTGCCAAAAAGCGGTCCTCCCGCCTCTCCTCTCTTGACCGAGACTCATCCTCTCTCCTACTGGCCTCCTCGTCTCTTCTCTCCTCCCTTGTAAGTTTTATTAGTCAGGTGCACATCATACAGGTATAATATGCACTGGAATGCAATTGCTAGCTCCCAAATGTGCATAGTACAGTAAAAAATAGAAGTAATTAAGTAAAAGACACTAAAAATTTAAAATAGAGTAAAAATACAGCACAATCTTGTTATACTGAGGGAGACTGGAGTAGTCCACACCATCTTGTATTTGTCATACCTTGTTCTGGCTGCCTCCTCTCTCCTCCTGGCCTCCTCTTCTCTTCTCTCTTCTCTCCTCCTGCTCTCCTGGTACCTCTCTTCCTCCCTAGCCCTGGCTGCCTCCTCTCTCCCCCTGGCCTCCTCATACCTTTGCCCCTCTAGTGCCTGCTGTCTTGCCTCTCTCTTCTCCATCTCTTTAAGGTACTCCAGTACCTGGCTACTGGACTGACCTCCCTCCCTCCTTCTCTTTCGCAGTGGTACAGCAGGACACTCGTCCTCCACAGGAATGGGATCAGACACAGAGGGAGTTGAGACTTCAACAGCCTCCTGGCTTGCTGATGAAATTAGCAATGGTGGGGTGATGGATGGCTTACTGCCCAATGCAGCATCCATCACCCCATACCATTTCCAGGAGGCTGCTGTTGCCTCCCCTCCCTCTGTGCTGACCCCTGTTTTAGGACACTTCAAATCCTGCAAATTAGATGACAGGATTAGTTAATGACACTAAAGCATAGTAAATGGCTAAACGAAGGCATACACACAACACTGGTGACTGACTTTGTATTTTTGTTTGAGGTTCTCCCATTTCTTTTTTATGGTGGCTGGTGTCACCTTCCCCTCCAAGCCATGCTCGACCACAAACATCCTAAGGGGACAAGGAACATGCCCAGCAATGACAAATGCTCCTTTCATCACATTTCGTAAAATAGGGTCAAGTGTTACTCACTCAAACCCCTTTATTGCTGCATTCCTCTTCCCAGTGAACAGCTCCTCCTTCTCCATCCTCTACTGGATGAGTTGCTCAGTATGTTCATCTGTCCCTAACAAATGAATTATGTTTTCCAGTGAGACAAAGCAGTTGACTGACTAGTACTTCAACTACCTAGTTAACGTTAGCTAACTGACGTCCTGGATAGGCTCGTGCATTATCAGCAAACTATTTTCTGGTGAGCTGAATTGGTATGTCGTACGTTCTATTAATACATCCATGGTCGTATCTTACATAGCTAGCTATACTGACTTGGCTTGCATTCTGCTTTTTGACAAATTTGACGAATGATGAGAAGAGTGAGAGGTAACGTTGTTAACTTCAGTGTACCACATAGCTAGCTAGCTAACTAGCTGGCTAGTTGATGTTACAGAAGTAAGTTACGCTAGTAGCTACCACTATAGATACCACTAGGCCACTGGCTGAGGTTATAGGTTAACATTTGCGCTCATTTATCCACTTAGCTTCGTGCAGCAATAGTATCCTTTAATGTTTCAATTATACACACAACACGAGTCGCTACAAATATGTAGTGACGTTACTGTACTTACACTTGAATGCGCTGCCGCTGCCGCTTGCACATCTGTCTGCGCGCCGCAGGATTCATAATAAAGCCTCCAGCGCGACTCGCACGTGACGTAATTTCCGCTGCGCACAGGATTGTGGGTCAGAATAGGCAGAGAAGCCTGCTGGCTTGCATACTGCAAAATACGACCGGATGTAGTATCACATCCTGGCATTTTTGCCATACTGCATGTGGCATACTATGTATTGGGACATACTACATTCTGTATTGGCATACTATATATTAGGGTAGTATGCGATTCGGAACGCAGAGACTTCGAGGGGGCGGGTCAACTGTCAATCAATTTTTACTTTGGCCAATCAGAGGCTGACAATCGTCTTGTCAATCAAAAACTCATTTCGCCTGAAACGGTTGAATCACTTTTTATTTGGCGAATCGCCTTTCTCTTAGGAGAAGGGGTGTGAGATGCAAAGCTAATTTGTCATTAATAAGTGTCAGCTGCGGACGATCAAGCGAACATATTGGACGTCTTTCAAGGTAAGGGAGATTGACACAAGTAACATAACAATAAGCAGTTATTTTAACGTATTTTCAATTAGTTATAACATTGACAGCGCCTAAATGCTCACATTTAAGAACGTAGACGAAGATGCTGAGATGCCTAACGTTAGCTAAATAGCTAGTTAGTGAATACATCCATGATCCTAGCCGTCACAACGTGGCTAACTAGGTGTAGGCTATTCTTGACCCAAGTTAACATTAGCAAAGCGGTGTACCTGCGCACATGCACAAACAGAGCAGTGCTTCTACAAAGAAATCTATCATATTTATTTTCTCATGTAAACACTGGGCGTTTGGTGTTGCCAAGCAATTAGGCTCTTTGCACAAGCTCCACTACTTCCTGAAATTCTACAGGCATCCTTATTTCCTGTCCTATACCATTGGATGGAAGTTATTAATCAGGTGTGCCGCTTATATAGATAAACAAATAGACAGGTAGGTGTGTATATATATACACAGTATGCATGATTATGTTCTGTTAAAAATATATAATTTGTTGACAGGAAACCAAGAGGTACAAGAGAGTGGAAGAGAGGGGACAGGAGGAGAGGACATAGAGATGAGAGGTGAGATACCTGATGTTAGCCAAAGAGAAACTACATTAATTAGATCCTGGCAAGTTTAAAAAATAATGTGGATGGGTGGGTGGGTGGGGGTGTGTGTGTTTATAGCTTATGTTTATGTTTTGTTAATTTGTGGACAGGAGATTAAAATGGACACCACAGTGGAGGAGAGGTGACAGGAGGAGACCAACATGGACACCACAGTGGAAGAGAGGTGACAGGAGGAGACCAACATGGACAAGAGTGGAAGAGAGGTGACAGGAGGAGACCAACATGGACATCAGAGTGGAGGAGACCAACAAGGACACCACAGTGGAGGAGAGGTGACAGGGGGAGACCAACATGGACAATAGACAGGAGCAGAGGTGACAGAAGGAGACCAGCATGGACATCAGAGTGGAGGAGGCCAGGCTGGGAGAGAGGTGACAGGAGGAGCTAGTCTCATGTTTCTAATAGATGGTGTGTTCTCATCAACATTCACTTAAGTTGTGTCCTCTCTGGATGATCTCCACTGCTCTCAGTTAAAGATGATATTAATCCAATATGATGTGTGTTGTTCTTTATAGATCTAGCCTCTTCATTTTGCTCTCAAAGTGCACCAGATTGAAGCACCACAACTAAATGACCTCGGTATTACAAAAATCCTGCGTACAGCCCTGGTCCTGAATTTTTCAGAGGGCAGATGATAACCTCCTTCTAATCAAGGAGCAGGTGTTCATAACTCTGTCTGCATCACTACACTGAGGTGACATTTTGGTTGTACCGTCTGATCACAACACTAAGAGTTCTAATCTAATTTTTTAACCTATCTGTCTACATGTCTGTCTGTCCATCTCTATCTTTAATTGTCTGCCCCTGTTTTATTATTGTATCAGAGGCTTCACGTTTGGTGATGGGACCTCAGTGGGTGAGAACAGACATGCTGAATAGACATAAAGATCTAGGCATGGGCAGCATCTTTCCATCCATTTAAAAATAAATATGTATTTTATGCCAACCTACATTCAGTCTAGCCCTAACCCTAACCTCTTAGAGTGCAGGAAGTGTCGGCCAGCTGTGTCGTGTGTGTGTCTCCATTCTCAGCGTCAGTACATCCAGTTTGATGGTTCACCTGGGCCAGTAGACTAAGCAGAGCCTCGACCCAAACAAGGTGTCCTGAATGGTCTCCCAGGTCCGCCTTGTACAACTGAACTGTCAGCCCAGTGTTTCAGTGTGGTCTACAAGCTATTCAATAAAACCTGGAGAAAATGATCTGTATCTTGTCTTTACACTTACAGCACACATGCTGCACAAATGATAACCTTAATTGTATGACACTTGTTTTGTCAAATGCACAAGGGTATCTCTAACTTGGCTAGACTGTGGATGTGGTGACTAGTCCAGGCCAGTCAGCATGGTATAAGCTGCATACAGGTGAGCGGAAGCTGAAACGCTTGTTCCTTGGCTAGGACCAAGGCAGCTTGCCAGCAGGGTCAGGCCTGTGCCGGGAGGTCAGTACATTAGAACCCCCTTAGGCGGGCTGTATGTATCCTAGGTTCTCAAACTTATATTTGTGGTATAGAAAGGTAGAACTTGCTTGGTTGGTTATGCAAGTGTGTGTGTGGTGCTGTTGATTTTCCTCCACACATCTCTCAGCCATATGTTTCCCCTATGTTGATCTGAAAATGGTGATAGGGATTAAATTAGGTTGCTAAGAGAACTGCTAGTCACCAGAAGCATTCAAGAACATAACCTGTGCTGGAATACTAGTGTATGAACAAATCAATACAAGTAGAGCCCATCTACTGACAGGCTGGCTGAATGACTAGAAGACTGACTTGGGACCTCCACTGAGGGCATCCCAGTCCTGGCTATGGATCAGTAGTGATGCTCCCCTGCCCCTGTAGTCCAGGCATTTTATGACATAACCTTGAACAAATTGCAACAGAAATTATTTCAACTGTTTTAGTGTCATACATATGTTCTTTATAACATATCAGTTAGTCCCCCAAAATCCCAGTGGTGGAAAGTAATGAAAAATGCAGATGGAAGGTATGTGACAAATATACCAATTTCCAATTTTCGCCTATGTAAAAGAAAAAGGTTTATGCATGTTTTCTTGTCTGATGTCCACACAACACTGTCCCCAATCAACCAGAAACTATATAGGATGCATCACAGTGCATATACAGAAATATATTTTTAATTCAATTGGCATTTGGTGAAGAGAAAAGGGTTGAATCTCACACATATTGCAACAGAAAATCTGGCATTAATCAAATAGCTTAAGAGTCTTGAACCCTGGAGAGGACAGTCTACAACCCTGGAGAACAGTCTACAGCCCTGTAGAACAGTCTACAGCCCTGTAGAGAACAGTAGAACCCTAGAGAACAGTCTACAGCCCTGTAAAGAACAGTAGAACCCTGGAGAGGACAGTCTGAGACGTAGAACCGTCCATAGCAGTGGACTACCTAATCACACGCGCGAGGGGGTAACATACAGGCGAAATCGCAGACACTTACTCAAGGTACCTAAAAATGAAGACAGTACTGAAGACACAAATGCAGAGGGCGCTAGTGCAGGGTCACCGGTGTGTGACACGCCCATACGTGAGTGTGGTGAACACATAGACATAGAGAGGAGGTTGGGTAGACAGACCAAAGCGCCAAAGAGACTCATTGAGGAAATGTGATGGGGCAGTAATGAGGTGATGGGAGCTTGGTGATATGAGGTGATGGGACAGTAACAAGAGTTTGTTTTTGTTTGTCATGTTATGTTATTATTTTATTCTCTACAGTTGTAATTGTTACAGGCTCTGAAACTGTAAATTGAGGGTTAAAGCTGAAACACTGTTTGGCGTTTAAGAGAAATTGTTTATGTTTCCAGACACTGTAAACATAGTTCTTGACAGGAGAGATGTGTCATACGTGATGACGTCACGGACGTCAAGGTTGATCGAGGCAGTGATGCGGGAGCCAGCGAGAGTGATGGCCGCCTGTAATGGGAACTGTGAATAAATGTATAGCCGTATGCACACTGTTGTCCGGTTCCATTATTAAGTGTTAGCAGCCGAACACAACACTAGCTAGGTTTTAAGTGGATTAATTGGAAGGCTACACCATATTGACATCATGTTCATACAAATCAAAACATTCACTGATTTTGTGTTTTGTGGATAGGTGTATTGCGGTTTTGAAATAAATCATTTTCATCTGGATATGTTTCACTAATAGGATAAAGATGATCACTTAGAATAACTTTGTATTGACTGGTAATGCCTCTACACTTTCAGTATCCAAGTGGTTTCACACTGGACGTGTGGGGGAGCATGTGGTGTACACTAAGAGAATGCTATTGACCTGAATGCTTCAGGTGGTTCACATTCATTTGGGGATTTATGGGTTTTGTGTTCATATAAGAGCAGTTAAAACAGATGAGTCAAATTTGGCCTTGAACACTATAAAACAGGGGCTCATTTTAGACCTAGAACCCGGGTAACCCAGGTGAGTTGTGGCTGTGGGTGTGTATGGGGATGTTTTCCATCTGCTGGATGAACATAATATTGTCTTACCCTTTCATTTCCTATAGCGGGTCATTTTACCCATTCAATTCCTATGGCGGGTAATTTTAAACCCAGAACAGCACCCTGATCAGCTTGGTCTCACACTACAACAGATCAGCTTCATCAAGGTGATCAATATTTCATCTGCAACATGCATTTTCAAGTTGGCCATATAGAACTGCTAAACTAAAAAAGCACACATTCAACAACTGTACATGCTGACGAAATGCATCACAGGCAGAGGTCTGTGCTCTCTGAGCGCTATTCTAGTTATTGTCATGTTTCTGTAACACTATTTAACTGGCCACCCGAAGACCTTCATCAACATGCAATGATAGCAGTCAACCACATAGTGGCGGTGTTGCACAGAGCTCAGCTAGGAGACCTCAAACTGCAAGCAGAGGATGCAGATTATCAGATTATAAACACTATGAAGAGTGAAGATGTTCTTCTGAAACTCACACAGACCTAGGCCTGGTCTCCTACTGGTACACTGGGCTCCTCCAGATACACTGGTCTCTACTGGTACACTGCACTCACAGAAATATTTAAGCCTAACTTTTAAGATTTATGTAATTTAATTGCATGACAAATTTCCATGAATTTGCTTTAGGAAGTTTTAACATAAATGTACCTAATAAACTTAACATGATGCATATTTGTCAGTGTAATAAAACCTATTTATTTGAAATGCATAATCACCAGGTTTATGTATTCAGTATAAATAAAGTCTATTTGCTTTAAATGCATAATAATCAGATTATGTATTCAAAATACATAACGTATATTTGTTTGAAATGCATAATAATCAGGTTATCTATTCAAGATTAATAATATATTTGTTTGAAATACATAATAATGAGGCTTATGCAATAAACCTAATTAAATCAAAATGCATCACATTTATGTAATTTTTTGATTAACACCCAATGGATTTAACATTCTTTTCCATTCACTTCATATCTAACAATTTCAGTTACATCAGTAGAATTTCCCCCAGTCTCTCACATACGTTTCTGTTATCGTGAGGTGAACCATAACCCTTACTGTACATATTTTGTTGTGTTTTGAATCTGTGACTTCCTGTACACAGCAGCTCAATGTAAATCAGGCTTTATACCATATTTCCATACAGCAAATGTGCTTGTTATGGTCTGTGGGCACAGCTTCAGAACTATGTAGCCAGGTGACCGTTAGGACGGCAGGCCAGTGAAGAACTGGCTACTCAGACAGGGACGCAAACCCCAACAAGATCCCCACTATGATGTCATCGACCATGGAGAGGAAGCCATGAGGATGGAGGAGCATGTCTGTGAGACAGAGAGAGAGAGAGAGAGAGAGAGAGAGAGAGAGAGAGAGAGAGAGAGAGACAGAGAGAGAGACGTTACAGACGTGCTAGGGACATACTAGACGTTTCAATCACACACACGGACACAAACAAACACACACAAACAAACACACATACACACACATGCACATCATTGATTGATTGATAATTTCCTTAATAAGTCTGTACAGAAGTCTAGTGTTCACCTGTTAACTGAGCATGTACTGAGATAGAAGAGAAATGAGGGGGGTGGGTTTAATCAACGGAAGATAAAAGATGGTGCCCCTTTCTTTGTCACCATAGGGAACTCTCCTTTATACTGTTTATTGAGAGAGAGACAGAGACAGACAGAGAGAGAGACAGAGATGATGCTGCCAGCTAAGGTTGCTGCTCCTACAGTATGTGTGTGTTTGTGTGTGTCCACGTGTGTGTGAGTGTGTATCAGTCTATGTGTGTGTGTGCATGTGTGTGTGTCTGTCTGTGTGTTTGTGTGTGTGTGTCAGTCTGTGTGTGTGTGTGTGTTTTGTGTGTGTGTTGGCCTGTGTGTGTGTGTCTGTTAGTGTATATGTGAGTGTTTGTGTGTGTGTGTGTGTGTGTATTGATAGATGGCTCACTGTGAAGCTCATCCCCTGACAGCGTCCCTGCTGCTTGGCCTTTCCGGGCAGAAGCAGGAGTTTGGGATGATTCCCCCAGTCCTCATAGCTGAACAGGCTGCAGAACTTGAACTGTGGAAGAGAAAACAAGGCACACACACACAGCGGCTTGTCACACAGCCAATCAGAACACACATACCTGCTGATGCATGTTTGTGATAAGAACACTGTTAGACGACTGGTGTCTGGTGACTAGTGAGCCAGTCTTGTCTTGTTATTGTTCTGTTTGGTGCACCAGACCTCAGATAATTTGAGGGCCTAATATTAGGTAGACAAATATTTGTCAAAGAATCATGTTATTGACATGTCACACAGCAAAATACATGATTATATCTGATGAAGGGCCAAAAAGCCTTGTATGTACGGCACTACAATATCATATAAATTCAACAAATTAATCAGAGACTATGAATCGTGTCAACATTAATATTCCTGCTACATTGGCGAAGCACTTAATTGTACCCTAACTTACGCCTGATGTAATTTGCACACACAAACATACACAGACTGGACGTTCACACCGATTTGGAGGGGGGGGGGGGGGGGGGGGCAAATTCCATCAGGTGTAATTGGGGGGCTCTGGGGAAGAAAGGTTGGGAACCCCTGCTCTAATCCATATTGTGACACTGTTCGACAGTGTATAGCAGGCCACCATGGAAATGGAGAAAAGTTAAATCTGGTGTTGTGATCTGAGGTTGTTTCTGGTTGTTTCTGGCACACAATACATTTCACACTACATCTACCATGTCATGAAAATGTCATTTTTTAAATCATGAACATTAGAGATTTATTGAGCAAGAATGTGCAGTGAATATGAGGAGAGCATGGCTGGCTTCAGATAGCTCTTAGTAAAAAATGATAAATGTCGCAGCTTATTTACACTGTAGCAATCCTGGATGAACATATTAGTAGGCCTACATACTGTGATGGGAATGAGTTGTGGGACTCTGGACTGAGCATGGATTCACTTATTGACTGAATTGAACACAGGTGGGACTTATTGAGATGTAAGCAGACAACAGGCTGGTCAGATGAAGAGATGTAAACAAAATGAAGAAACAGTAACAGCTACAAATAAATACATAAATAAGTTTTAAAAAATCTTGTCACAGCACAATGCCTGAGTATGTACTGTACATGTATTAGCATTTTTATTCTGCATCCCCCCTGGGCTTGAACTCTTGTTGAGTTACCTGCCATGTGAGAAGCCATAGATGGTTTCATACTGACTTAAGCAATCACAAGGGCTGCATGTAACTGTCACAGGTGCATTGAGGTTTCAGCAGTTTTCACAAAACCAAAGACCAAACAATAAAACCACGGTATACACTCGACAAGTGAAGAAGAAAAGACAGAGCTTATAAACTTACATACTTACAAGATGGCACTGGAAACACCAGGGACTATGCACAGCTACAGCAAATGGAACAGACAAAGAACAAGATGGGGGCTACTGTACATGTAGGCTAGAAATACTGTACACATACTAACGAGGCAGATGGAAACCAATCAAACAATCAGTGGCACAGGTCTCTCAATCAGAGCCAATTTAGCCAGTTGTAGTCCTAGGTCAGCTATTGGGGCGGGGTTGCCAACAACAACAAGTACTGTACACATGTAAACATGTTGTCCCCCACCCATTATGCATGTTCCCTTGTGGTATCAAGCCCCCTGCTTCTCATTAGGCGTTTTTATACAGAGATCCCACTTTATTGCCCTGTAGAAGACCCCTCAATTTTCCAAGTGTGTATCTCTGCAGGCCCAGAGACTTCCAGGGGGCGGGTCAACTGTCAATCAATTTCTACTTTGGCCAATCAGAGACTGACAATCGTCTTGTCAATCAAAAACTCATTTCGCCTGAAACGGTTGTCAATCACTTTTTAATTTGGCGAATCGCCTTTCTCTTAGGAGAAGGGGCATGGTGGAAATTATGCTAGCTAGTTAGCTAGCTGTCTACATTGACTTCGTTTGCTAGCTTGCTAGTTACGTAGGCCTAATGCAATTTGTTATGGAGTTAGATTGACTGGATTACATGATTGTGTGTGAGAGAGAGATTATATTTTTAATGCAAATCATGTAGCTTGAAAGACGTAATCCATCAACCTCCCTGATAAAAGCCTTACCAAGACTCCCCTTGGTATTCTCTTAGTAAGCCTATGATCAATGTAATGGCTTGTGGGTAGAGGCTAGCAATGGTCTACACTAGCCCAGGGGCAAGGGAGCATCACTAGCCTACTGATCCATAGCCAGGACTGGGATGCCCTCAGTGGAGGTCCCAAGTCAGTCTTCCAGTCATTCAGTCATTCAGTAGATGTGCTCTACTTGTATTGATTTGTTCATACACTAGTATTCCAGCACGGGTTATGTTCTTGAATGCTTCTGGTGACTAGCAGTTCTCTTAGCAACCTAATTTAATCCCTATCACTGTTTTCAGATCCACATAGGGGAAACATATGATGGCTGAGAGAGGAGTGTGGAGGAAAATCAACAGTACCACACACACACACACACACACACACTTGCATAACCAACCAAGCAAGTTCTACCTTTATATACCACAAATATAAGTTTGAGAACCTAGGATACATACAGCCCGCCTAAGGGGGTTCTAATGTACTGACCTCCAGGCACAGGCCTGACCCTGCTGGCAAGCTGCCTTGGTCCTAGCCAAGGAACAAGCGTTTCAGCTTCCGCTCACCTGTATGCAGCTTATACCATTCTGACTGGCCTGGACTAGTCACCACATCCACAGTCTAGCCAAGTTAGAGATACCCTTGTGCATTTTACAAAACAAGTGTCATACAATTAAGGTCATAATTTGTGCAGCATGTGTGCTGTAAGTGTAAAGACAAGATACAGATCATTTTCTCCAGGTTTTATTGAATAGCTTGTAGACCACACTGAAACACTGGGCTGACAGTTCAGTTGTACAAGGCGGACCTGGGAGACCATTCAGGACACCTTGTTTGGGTCGAGGCTCTGCTTAGTCTGCTGGCCCAGGTGAACCATCAAACTGGATGTACTGACGCTGAGAATGGAGACACACACACGGCCGACACTTCCTGCACTCTAAGAGGTTAGGGTTAGGGCTAGACTGAATGTAGGTTGGCATAAAATAATACATATTTATTTTTAAATGGATGGAAAGATGCTGCCCATGCCTAGATCTTTATATCTATTCAGCATGTCTGTTCTCACCCACTGAGGTCCCATCACCAAACATGAAGCCTCGGATACAATAATAAAACAGGGGCAGACAATGAAAGATAGAGAGAGACAGACAGATAGATATTGTGGCATCCGCCTCGCCAAGGGTCAGCGGGAGGCTGCCATGGGAGCGCTCCAGGAAGCCGCCTTCGCGCTCCAAAGCCCTGGTCAGCACCATGGACAGCACCGCCGGCGCCCCACCCCCATGGCAGCTAAGGTCCAGTACCATGGACAGCGCGGCCAGGTAGTGAGAGGTGTCTACTGGCCCTTCTCACTCCCCATGGCAACCCGGCCACCCAGCTGCAGCCGATTGCCCAATCAGCCTCTGACTGCCGGGACACCGGCTGCAGGCGATCGGCTAACGGGCTCCCACAGCATAAAAGCCCAGCAAAGGAGGCAAAGAGGAGGCTTAGGGCTCAGTAAGTGACAGCGGTGCTTATTTGATGGACCAACCTTTGCAGGTGTAACCAAGCACCGCTCTTGACCCTGGTTTGTGTTTTTCTTCAGGAGTGAGCAGCCCTGGAGTACCCCGGCCCCACGCAGCACGGCTGGAGGAGACCGAGGGACCCACCTTATCTACAAACCAGCCTTTGTTCTAACCTTTGTTTTGTTAATAAATGCGCATTAGCGCGGACTAGCACCCGGCCTGGATCCCACTCACTGTGCTCCACCCTCACGGCTCCGCGGGGCGTGCTACAAATGGTGGAGAATGCGGGCACGCTGAGACCTGCAGGAGGACAGTAAGAAGACGCCACCACCGACTACTCATTGTAGCTGCCATGAGTGCCCTCGAGAACACGGTGGCCCTCTTGATCCAGTCCCAGGCCCAGATGCAAGATGGCCTGAACCATCTTCTGGCCCAAAGCACCAGCCCAAACCCGACTCCGGTTCCCCGACCACCGCCCGCACAGCTCCTGACCAGGCTCGGACAGGATGACGACATCGAGGCCTACTTGGAGCTGTTTGAGCGCACCGCCGACCGGGAGAGGTGGCCAAGGATGGAATGGGGCGGCATCCTGGCCCCATACCTGACAGGGGCCGCCCAGCAGGCATGCTACGACCTAGCCGGCGACGACGCAGCCGACTATCCCACCCTTAAAACAGCCATCCTCTCCCAGTTCGGCGTGAATCTCCAGGCAAGAGCCCAGCAGTGGCACGAGTGGGAGATTGATGTACAGCAGCCCATACGAAGTCAGCTGACCCAATTGGCACGCCTAACCCGGAGGTGGCTCACCAGTGGGACAGGACCTCCGGCTATCGACCGACTGGTCATGGATCGGGCCCTGCGGGCCCTTCCCCCAGCTGCCCGACGCCAAACCGCTCTCCAAAACCCCACCTCCATTGACGTGCTGGTGGAAGTATTGGAGAGTTTCCAGGTCATGGAGCAACTCATGGCCTCCAGCTCCAGAAGGCGACGGGAGGAGAACCCAGAGGGAGCTGGCCGGGAACCCACCCGGGCACCCCGACCCAACCAACCAGCTGCCCCGCCCTCGAGGAGGAGAGAATCCAATCCTGCTGAGGCGTGGGGGTGTTTCGCCTGCGGCGAGGCAGGCCACCTGTCTCGTCAGTGTCCCCACCAGGACGTTCCCATGAGGTCAGCCAGCGGGGGTGAGGACCGCAGAGGCCCAGCCCGCACCCTGCTCACCACCTGTTGGGCCCACCAGGGGGCAGCCGCCCCGCGACTACCCGTACGCGTTGGAGGAGTGGACACTTTCGCTCTAGTGGACACTGGCAGCAGTGTCACCCTGGTCCGGTCAGATCTCGCCACCGGCACCCCAGGCCCCGACATCGAGGTGGGGTGTGTGCACGGAGTCACTCGAGCCTATCCAACAACCCAGGTAGAGGTACGCACCCCACGCGGCACCTTCACCATGAATGCTGGAGTGGTACCTAACCTCCCTGTTCCCTTATTGGTGGGCCGAGACTGTCCAATCCTCACCCGCCTACTCCCAGGCCCCGGGAGGGGCCGAGCCCCGAGGCGTCACCCCAAGAAGAAGACAGCGTGTCTGGCGTCCCCAGTGACCCCACCCACCGCTGGCACCAGCCCGGACACCACCTCCCCCTCCTCGGGAGGGCACGTGACCGCAAATGGTCCCGAGTCGGCGCCGGAAGCAGAGAACGCCTCTGGGAGCCCCGCCACTGACCCCCTCCCCCGAACGGGCCGATAGCTCCCCCCTGACGGAGTTTTCCGACTTCCCCTTCCCCCCTGAGGGCCTGGAACGACCACCAGGCCGGTTCGCCACCGCCCAGTTGGAGGACGAGAACCTGCGCCACGCCTGGGGGGACGTCAAGGCGCATGACGGCAACCCCATAGACCTGGTGAGTCCTCCCACTGCACCATATTTTTGCACCAAGAACAAGTTGTTGTATCGTGTCGCCAACCACAACAACACCATGGTCGAACAACTCGTTGTCCCCAAGTGCTGGTACTAGTCCCCACTGTGGAGTGTAAATTCCTGGCCCGGTGGAGAGGACCGTATGAGGTGATAGAGAAAACGAGCGAGGTCACCTATCGGGTCCGCCAGCCAGGCCGGAGGAAGCCCACCCAGATCTACCATGTGAATCTGCTGAAATCGTTTCAGGAACCAGAGGAGCCAACCAGGGACGTGGTGTCAGCATTCCTGGCCAAACCTGCACCGCCAGAAGTGCCCCATGGGGAACAGCTGGGCCCAGACCAGGTGCAAGACGTACGGGAGCTGGTGATGCAACACCAGGACGTCTTCTCTGACCTGCCGGGCCGCACCACGCTCATCAACCACGAGATCCACACACCTCCTGGGCAGCACGTGCGCCTCCGACCCTACCGCATCCCCGAAGCCCGGAGACAAGCCGTGAACCTGGAGGTCCAGGCCATGCTGGACCTCGGGGTGATTGAGGAATCCCACAGCCCCTGGTCCAGTCCCATAGTGCTAGTCCCCAAGCCGGACGGTACGTGGAGATTCTGTAATGACTTTAGGAAGCTAAATGAACTCTCTCGTTTCGACGCTTATCCTATGCCCCGCGTGGATGAATTGATTGAACGCCTCGGCCCCGCCCGCTTCATCTCCACCCTCGACCTCACCAAGGGGTATTGGCAGGTGCCCCTGTCTCCCCAGGCCAAGGAGAAGACAGCGTTCGTCACTCCCGAGGGCCAGTTTCAGTACACGGTGCTACCGTTTGGAGTACATGGGGCCCCAGCGACCTTTCAAAGACTAATGGACAGAGTCCTCAGACCCCACCGAGAATATGCGGCGGCATACCTCGATGACATTGTCGTGTACAGCCCGGCTTGGGAGACCCACCTCGCCCATCTCCGGGCAGTCCTTCGGGCCCTCCGCCGAGCGGGACTGACCGCCAACCCCAGGAAGTGTCGGCTGGGGCTGGAGGAGGCCTCGTACCTTGGCTTCAACATTGGCCGGGGCTGTGTCCGGCCGCAGGAAAAGAAGGTCAACGCCATCGCCTCCTGGCCTACCCCAAGAACAAAGAAGCAGGTGAAGTCGTTCTTAGGGCTGGTGGGGTACTACCAACGATTCGTCCAGAGCTTCGCCACCCTCGCCGCCCCTCTAAACGACCTGACCCGGAAAAACCTCCCCGACAAAGTAACCTGGAGTCCCGAGGCAGCCCGGGCATTCCAGGCCCTCCGAGAGGCCCTCTGCCGGGAACCTGTCCTGGTCACCCCTGACTTCAACCTCCCCTTCCTGGTACACACCGGTGCCTCGGACGTGGGCTTGGGCGCTGTCCTCTCCCAAGATCGGGGGGGGGAGGAACATCCGGTGATCTTCGCCAGCCGGAAGCTGCTTGTCCACGAGAGGGCGTACTCTACCATAGAGAAGGAGGCGCTGGCCATCAAGTGGGCCCTCGGCTACTTCAGGTACTATCTGCTGGGCCACCGGTTCCGGCTCGTCACGGATCATGCGCCCCTTAAGTGGCTTAGCACGGCCAAAGACACAAATGACCGCATAACCCGTTGGTTCCTGAGTCTGCAGGAGTATGATTTCCAGGTGGAGCATCGGCCCGGGTCGGCACACACCAATGCAGACGCTCTTTCCCGTCGGGACTCTGGGCAGGAGGATCCCGGGGACGGCCCCGGGGTCGATCCAGGGGGGGGGCCATATGGCATCCGCCTCGCCGAGGGTCGGCGGGAGGCTGCCACGGGAGCGCTCCAGGAAGCCGCCTTCGCGCTCCAAAGCCCTGGTCAGCACCATGGACAGCACCGCCGGCGCCCCACCCCCCTGGCAGCTAAGGTCCAGTACCATGGACAGCGCGGCCAGGTAGTGAGAGGTGTCTACTGGCCCTTCTCACTCCCCATGGCAACCCGGCCACCCAGCTGCAGCCGATTGCCCAATCAGCCTCTGACTGCCGGGACACCGGCTGCAGGCGATCGGCTAACGGGCTCCCACAGCATAAAAGCCCAGCAAAGGAGGCAAAGAGGAGGCTTAGGGCTCAGTAAGTGACAGCGGTGCTTATTTGATGGACCAACCTTTGCAGGCGTAACCAAGCACCGCTCTTGACCCTGGTTTGTGTTTTTCTTCAGGAGTGAGCAGCCCTGGAGTACCCCGGCCCCACGCAGCACGGCTGAGGGAGACCGAGGGACCCACCTTATCTACAAACCAGCCTTTGTTCTAACCTTTGTTTTGTTAATAAATGCGCATTAGCGCGGACTAGCACCCGGCCTGGATCCCACTCACTGTGCTCCACCCTCACGGCTCCGCGGGGCGTGCTACAATATGTAGACAGATAGGTTAAAAATTAGAACAGTTAGTGTTGTGATCAGACGGTACAACCAAAATCTCACCTCAGTGTAGTGATGCAGACAGAATTATGAACACCTGCTCCTTGCTTAGAAGGAGGTTATCATCTGCCCTCTGAAACATTCAGGACCAGGGCCGTACGCAGGATTTTTTTAATACCGAGGTCATTTAGTTGTGGTGCTTCAATCTGGTGCACTTTGAGAGCAGAATTAATAGGCTAGATCTATAAAGAACAACACACATCATATTGAATTAATATCATCTTTAACTGAGAGCAGTGGAGGTCATCCAGAGAGGACACAACTTAAGTGAATGTTGATGAGAACACACCATCTATTAGAAACATGAGACTAGCTCCTCCTGTCACCTCTCTCCCAGCCTGGCCTCCTCCACTCTGATGTCCATGCTGGTCTCCTCCTGTCACCTCTCCTCCTGTCTTTTGTCCATGTTGGTCTCCTCCCGTCACCTCTCCTCCACTGTGCTGTCCATTTTCATCTCCTGTCCACAAATTAACAAAACATAAACATAAGCTATAAACACACACACACCCACCCATCCATCCATCCATCCACCCACCCATCCATCCATCCATCCATCCATCCATCCATCCATCCATCCATCCATCCATCCATCCATCCATCCATCCATCCATCCACATTATTTTTTAATCTTGCCAGGATTTAACTTAATGTAGTGTCTCTTTGGCTAACATCAGGTATCTCACCTCTCATCTCTATGTCCCTCCTCCTGTCCCCTCTCTTCCACTCTCTTGTACCTCTTGGTTTCCTGTCAACAGATTATATATTTTTAACCGAACATAATCATGCATACTGTGTATATTTATACACACCTACATACCTGTCTATTTGTTTATCTATACAGACATACAATTTATCCCGTCAATGTGCTTTTCCCATCATGTTAAGTAAAGAGTAGGCAGTGTACCACCATCATCACCTCTTTCTTTTTGATCTTGTCCTCAACAGTTCACTTTCCAAAGCTGAGCTTTGTTTGATGAAATCTTTTCATTTTCTCCCTCTCTTTCCCCCTCTCTCTCTCTGTCAGTGAAGAAAGCAAACACGGTCAACTGTTACGTGAATAACGGCCTCTGCTATAGTTGCAATGGAAAAGAGGGGACTTCATTTCAACATGAATTTCAACCATTTACACGTCATTGACGATTTATCAGTCACAGACATGCAACGTGCCAGCAGTTGACTTGTGTGATTTACACTGTTCCTGAAGTACTGTCTGACAATAGGCTCTTTGCACAAGCTCTACTACTTCCTGAAATTCTACAGACATATTTATTTCCTGTGCTGTACTATTGGATGGAAGTGATTAATCAGGTGTGCGGCACAATGGTATAGGACAGGAAATAAGGATGCCTGTAGAATTTCAGGAAGTAGTGGAACTTGTGCAAAGCAAAGAGCCTATTGCTTGGCAACACCAAACGCCCAGTGTATGAGAAAATAAATATGATAGATTTCTTTGTAGCACTGCTGTTTGTGCATGTGCGCAGGTACACCGCTTTGCTAATGTTAACATAGGTCAAGAATAGCCTACAATTAGCTAGCCACGTTGTAACGGCTATAGGTACCTGGATCTGGAGGAGAAAAGAAGGGAGCAGTGTTCAAGGACTATGCAAACACCTTCCCAGTCCAGTCCGCCTCCTCCTGCTGTTGGCTGTAGCCCTGGTTCTGGACCCGGACTCGGAACTGAATGTTTGATTGATCTTAAAATGACCTCATATTGGTATAATCACTGGTATGTAGACTATGATTGGTTTGTCAAATAAAGGGAATTATTCGTTTTGTTTTTTCTTCGGTGGACTCAATCTTATTTGGGTCCCTAAATTGGGCCTCAGTCATCAAAACTTTGATTATAGCTTTAGGAGAGCATAATCAATCTTGCTAGAGATAAAAGAAATTAATTAAAATGAATTTAATAAGGATTTGTGCCTTTTATTATTTCTCTCAGACTCAATAGCTGCAGCCCATAGATAACATGTTCTATAGGGTGTGTTAGGGTACTTATTTGGTAAGTATGGTAAAATGAGCACTTGCGTTTTCATTTGCGTTTATGGTCTTCTAACGTTACGACTAGTCAAGGTCCTGCAATAGCCTATTCATATCTGCCTGGTTAGATTTCTATCTGATGTTGGCTAGCTAATGTTAGCTGGTGGTGTTATTAGCAAGCTGGCTGGATGTGGACCTGATCCAGGGCTCTTGTTCTTGTGCATTCCATTCATTTCAATATGAGAGGTGTAAACGGCCTATTGGTGGTATTTGGCTCAGCTGCACTGCGTCATGAGTTCATTTTCATTGATGAAGCTGGATTCAATCTATCTAAAACCAGGCGTCGGGGCCCAGATGTTACAGGACAAAGAGCTGTTGTGAATGTCCCTGGGCAGCGTGGGGGAAATATCACCTTGTGTTCCCGGAAGAAGATTCAGTGTTTTGTGGTGTGTGGGAGCTGGTCTGTGAGCTTCAAGAATGTTAAGTTGGGGGAGGAGGAGAGCCCTTTCCACTAGCCCAGAGAGATAAGGAGGAGGAGGTCTTAAGATGAGTTCATTTTGGCTGAAGTATGAGACTTATTGTTTTCTGACCACACATTTGTACTCTGATATTCCTGCTCTGGAGATCAGACATACCTTGTGAGCTCACAATAAAACCATTTAAACATGCCTTAGTTTACGGAATATAATTACTAGATTATCACCCTGCAAAAACAAAGATATGGCCTTTGAGGGCTGAAAACATTTTCAAGAGGTTCCTACAACTGCAAGGAGTTCTCCATCACCATGCCACCCTAGGTCCATCCAGTACTGCACACATGATCACGTTCTGAGGGGGCGGCAGCAGCTCAGGAGGTAGAGTAGCCGTCTGGGAGCCTCCAGTTCAATTCCAGCTATCTGCTCTGCTTCGTTGACGTGTTCTTGAGTAAGACACTAATTTATCCCAATGAGGAGGCTAACACCAGCTGGCCACCATTGGTGAGTGAATGAGAGAAGATATTGTAAAGCGCTCTATGCTTTAGAAGAGCACTCCACTCACAATGACATATCTGGTGCTCTATATAATGCAGTTGTACAGGATGGAGCAGAGCAGCCCAGGTTTGTTGTCATGTGGGATAATGTTAGTTTCCACCGGGCTGCACTGGTCTGGGACTGGTTCACCAACCACCATACATAACTTCACAGGTGGATACACCGTTACCCCCTTACTCCCCATTCCTCAGTCCCATTGAGGAATTATTTTCACTTTGGTGTTGGTAGGTGTTGAATATTGGTTGATTTTCAGATAAATATTTGTTTAATCTGATCCTGTTAGCTGTTCCTAATTATAATGATTGACCTCTGAGTATGGCTGTAGCTGGAGCTTTCTGTAAGAAATGGTGTCCCTCTTCCATAGACTTATGAGATAAAGATGACATTCCATGGCTGGTACACTTGTGCCAAACAGCAATTGTTGTGGTTAGCGCCAAGGCGGCGTAGGTTGACTTGACAAAAGGCCACAGAAGAGACCAGAAAGACAGTCTTATCGGAGAAGAGACGAGGGGGGGTGGGGGCACTCAAACCACATAAGAACATTGCTCGAGCTCAGATGATTTGATTCGAGTCCAGACAGCATAGAGACAGGTCAGCTGTACATCAGACTATATGCCATCGGCTTTTGTATGTTAAACCTTCTGTAATAAACAGCTTTTGATGTCGCTCAAATCCTGTGTTGGAGAGATTCATTTGGAATACACCTAAAGAAGGGACACTGGACTGTGTGAGATCTGGGGCCGTCTTTTATTGTAATCAAAACACAACGCAGAGCTTAATAAGGACAATAATAAAAGACAACGAAAGTCAACAAAGGTCTATGAACACCAACCAGACACCTGCATGACTCTCCCTGGGAGCAATGGAAGAGGCATGCAGAGACACTGAGGTGGGGTCAGTCCAGGGTTGGATACTGAGGTGGGGTCAGTCCAGGGTTGGATACTGAGGAGGGGTCAGTCCAGGGTTGGATACTGAGGGGGGGTCAGTCCAGGGTTGGATATTAAGGGGGGGGTCAGACCAGGGTTGGATACTGAGGGGGGTAAGTCCAGGGTTGGATACTGAGGGGGGGGGGGGGTCAGTCCAGGGTAGGATACTGAGGGGGGGTCAGTCCAGGGTGGGGGGGTCAGTCCAGGGTTGGATACTGAGGGGGGGTCAGTCCAGGGTTGGATACAGAGGAGGGGTCAGTCCAGGGTTGGATACAGAGGAGGGGTCAGTCCAGGGTTGGATACTGAGGAGGGGTCAGTCCAGGGTTGGATATTGAGGGGGGGGTCAGTCCAGGGTTGGATACTGAGGCAGGAACACACATGAACACGCACTCTACAGTACCTCTCTCAGGTTATACAATGTTTATTAAAAAGGCTAATGGAAAAAAAAAAACATTCTGAAAAGTTAGAGTTTAAAAAACCATCCAACCAACACCAACAGTCACCAACAAATAAATTTCCATCCCAGTTTGTATTCCATGTGTGGAGCGCATCCCCTGCTTTTAAAATAATCTCAAATCCAAAAAGATACTCTACTTATTCCAATCTCTAATTGCAATCTGCACTGCTGTGATAACAATATTATAGCCTACCATTACTACTGTTCATCTGATCATTTATTCATGTATATTGTAAGAGATGAATGGTTGTAAACCATGAACTCAACCAGGTATATTAGAATTAATTTAAACAGTTCCCTATGCAATCACCATTTCATCTACTTTGTGTTGCAGTACCTTTTGGTTTCATTTTTTCATGTTTTTAAAGCAATTGACTTTTACCCAGAGGACAAAATTAAATCCATTCATTCACCCAACTTCCTGAACAGCATTCCATAGGCTTATAGGATAAGGCCTGCCATATTATTCAGTTCGCCAAGGATCTTCCTCATGTTCCTCTTTTCATTTTCTCCAGTAATCTAAACTCCATATCCAATTCCTACATGCGCAAGCAAAAAGGAATATTCCTGTTTGGTAATTGTAATCATTCGGTATATTCCGAATTAAAACCAGCGACGCACGTAGAACGTCATCGCAATGAAAGTTTTTCGGCGCGTTTCTTCTTCCTGTTTAGCCCATCTCCCCAGACAGCAAAGAATGGAAACGATAGCAATATGTTTGTGGTGCGCTATAGTGCTTGCTCTCATCCAGCAACACCACTTCACACTCCTCCTCATTCACTTCCTTACTGAAAGGAAAAAACGAGAGGAAATGTTAAACGCCGGTGCTGTGGCTCTCTTTCATATGCCACTCGTTCACACCAGAGCCCCCCGGGCCCTTTGGATGAAGATTCGCAGCTAGGATTGGTGGGAAATACATAAATACAATCACAGAACAGGAGACAACATAACAAGCAGAAATACAATCAAAACAGCAGCAACAAATAGAAGTCAGTACAAAACTAGTTTGTTTAGACATAACAGAATTGATTTTGCAGAATAAAATAAACTGTAGGCCTACCTATGAAATATACTATAGATTTGTGTTGTATTGCATTTTGAGAATGGCTAACGTTAGTTCAGCAATCTAGAACCAAGATTCCTTGCGAATAAAACATGCGCAGAGCACAAATTCATGTTCCTTTTGGTTGGAATAAACCGATAAGCGTATACATGACCCAATATTCGGTTTGGAAAAGGAATAAACCAGGGGACTTATTCGTTTTTTTTATATTCGGAATATGCCCATATTCCGTTTATTCAAACGGTTTATTGATGTTTACATGGCCATTGTCAATATTACGTTTAAGCAAGGTTTATTGAGTGCATGTAAACGCACTCATTGGTTCACCCGAATAAACCAATTGCTTGTAGAATGATTACAGATCTGACTTCAGAATATTATTCCAGATTAAACTGTACAACATATTTGAGGGGTGCTTTTGCAAAAGCAAACATCTGCTTTTACTGGCCTATTAGGTAACCTAAATCATGTTTGCTCATATCTGTGGTGCGGTTTAAAATAGTAGGCTTATTCATCTCGATGGTGATGTGTTACATTTTACTTTAGTTATTAGGCCATCCATATATGTTTGTACGTTTCGTGTTTTTGTTCCCTCTTTCTTGCTCTCCTTGAGTTCTAGGCGCTCCTGTCCCCCATTGGTCGTCTGTCCTGTCCGTCATCGTTAGCTGTGCTGGCAATCATCCCTGTTCCATGTGCCGCCAGCTAATCGTCTCGTCCTGTCAGCCAATCGTATCATTGTGTCACTTTACTGTTGTCCAATCAGGGTGTTTTGCTGTTTACTTAAACCTTCGTCTCCCCTGTATGTTGAGGGAGTGGCATTTGATTTTTGTTAGGTAGGCTGTCTATTCTGTTTGTTACTCCTAGACTTCGGTTATTTACCTTACGTTCTGTCTTTGTAGCCCCTTTTCTTTTGTTATGGGTTTATGTCTGTCCTGTTGCTCCGGTTCCCCCCCCATAGTTAGTTCCAGGGGAGGGTTAGGGAGGTAGGCTAGCGGCCCATGGGTTTACATTTACACACGTAGGTAACTCGATGTCTAAATACACCAGGTAAGCTTCTTTGGTCAGGTGATACCTTTTGTATTTTAGTGGGCTTAGTCTAAGAGATAGTTTAGGGATAGATAGTGAGGACGATGGTTTGTACATCTAGGTAAGTAAGTGGTTAGGGTAGTGTTCAAGGGATTAGAATAGGAACGGGTTTAGGTACTTTGTTATTTTGGCACCTGTACCGCCCCTCCCCTTAGCTTGTCCCGAGGAGAGCTTGTCCTCATGTTTTCATTGTTTAATGTTGTCTCGTTACCCGTCTCCTCCGTATCACCACAATAAACCTAACAAGGTTATTGTTACTTGGTCGTCCGTCTACCTTTTTGGTTATTAGTTGTGTTGTTTGTTTTTGCCACTGCTTCCATAGTCTCTGCTTTACATTACCCATACTTGGCCACACGCAGGCACCGCTTGTTGCAGTTGCCCCTCTCCCTTTACACCCCTAAACATAACAGCCTGAGAGGGGCCGTAACATGATGTTTTAGAACAACACCATGCGGGACAGATAGTTGGCATATTCTTAAAAACATATTACGTCATAATACGGGAGCTATATCGTGAGGGAATGGATGAAGGTACGGTGGCCGACGCGTGCAAATCACAACGGCAAGTCCAAAAAACACAACCGCAAAGGTAAAAAACACAACAGCAAGTCAGAAAACACAACTGCAAGTTGGAAACACAAATGCAATACAGAATACACAACAGCAAGAGAGAAAACACAATCGCAAATTGGAAACCACGATTGCAACTCCCAAAAACACAACGACAATAACCAGAAATCCCATTAGAAATGTGTCAACCGGAAAGGGATTTACTACTTGTTGAATCTGATTGGGCAGCTATAGTGTCAATAACAGTGGGACATGTGCGGGAAGCGAATACTCAGATTAATTTGAAATGATACGTTTAATGACTGGGTTTAAGAATGGAACTATTTTTCTCCCACATGCAGGAGCCCATCTTGCCTCCTGCCAGTCTGTTATCTTGCCTCCTGCCAGGCTGTTGTTATAAATAACTACTTGCCTGGATAAATAAAGGTTATTAATTGCTGATGAGCTAGCTAGCTAGCTCATTGATGTCATATCAAATATTGGACATTTTTATCTATAGCTAGTGACCTGCTTTAGGAGGCTAGTGGCCTCTAAGTAGTTAGCACAAAACAGCTGATCAGACGTTACGATGCGCTAGGCTCTTGGCTAGTCTATGTGACACGTACCTAGATGGCAATAATAGCGAAAATAATGAAGATATGTTTTGAGTATATCTGTGGTGGTGATAGGATAACATTAATATACAGAGAGGACGAGTAGTTGTTTTGTTGTATATTATTTCAATCATCATTCTCTACAAAATAGATTACATCCTAATTCGTAGCATCATCATTCATTAGCATCATCATTCATTCATTCTTGTCCTAGTGATTTTGACGATAGCTGGTTGGCTGGAGTAAGGGCCGACTGCTTCATGTTGAAACGCAAAATGTCGCAGCCCAGCAAACACCCCAAGGAGGTTGGTTTGGTGCAACCAGTAGCGCCAGTTGGGTGGAGTGCGCGGTTCACTGCACCCTGGTTACGCACCGTTCCTGTGGGTGGGTGTCTCTCTCAGTGGCACGGCGGCGGACCAGTATCCAGTGCGCATATTGAGAGATACGGGAGCAGCCCAGTCTTTTATACTCTCTGATATTCTGCCTTTCTCTGAAAAGTCCTCCACTGGTTCTAGTGTATTGGTGCAGTACATCGAAATGAGATATGTGTCGGTGCCTCTCCATCTGGTGCACAGTTGTGATAGCCAGTGGAGTGTAAGGTGGCCGTGCGTCCGTCTTTTCCAATAGGTGTAAATGTTCTTGCTCGGTAACGATATTGCTGGTGGCAGGGTTATGCCTATGCTGGAGGTTTTGGAACATATCCCTGTTCTACAGCCTGATGTGTTGGCCCAGAGCTAGGTTTCCTGAAGTGTTCCCTGTGTGCGCATGTAGCCTACCCATGCGCAGGACTGAGTGAGGTAGTTGACTTGGTTGATACCGTGTTCGCGACTGAGTTGTCTGACTCATCAACTGCCCCAGTTCCATCTATGCCCACTTCGCCTACCGCTGACACAAGTGCTCATAGTCAGAGCATGCTCCAGAGTAAAAACCTTGTGTCCGAGCCTAACCAGCTATGACACGCAGTAACCTGATTTCCTTACAGAGGACAGATGTTGAGTTGGCCAAGTGTTGGCTGCTCGGGATTTAGACATGGATGATGCTACGAATTAGGATGTAATCTATTTTGTAGATGATCTCTGTTGTATATTGAAATAATATACAACAAAACAACTACTCGTCCTCTCTCTGTATATGAATGTTATCCTATCACCACCACAGATATACTCAAAACATATCTTCATTATTTTCGCTATATTGCCATCTAGGTGTCACATAGACTAGCCAAGAGCCTAGCGCATCGTAACGTCTGATCAGCTGTTTTGTGCAAACTACTTAGAGGCCACTAGCCTACTAAAGCAGGTCACTAGCTATAGATAAAAATGTCCAATATTTGATATGACATCAATGACAATTAGCTAGCTAGCTCATCAGCAATCAATAACCTTTATTTATCCAGGCAAGTAGTTAAGAACTTCTTATTTATAACAGCCTGGCAGGAGGCAAGATAGGCTCCTGCATGTGGGAGAAAAATAGTTCCATTCTTAAACCCAGTCAATAAACGTATCATTTCAAATTAATTTGAGTATTCGTTTCACGCACGTCCCACTATTATTGACACTATAGCTGCCCAATCAGATTCAACAAGTAGTAAATCCCTTTCCGGTTGACACATTTCTAATGTGATTTCTGGTTATTGTCGTTGTGTTTTTGGGAGTTGCAATCGTGGTTTCCATTTTGCGATTGTGTTTTCTCTCATGCTGTTGTGTATTCTGTATTGCATTTGTGTTTCCGACTTGCAGTTGTGTTTTCTGACTTGCTGTTGTGTTTTTTAACTTTGCTGTTGTGTTTGAACTTTGCGGTTGTGTTTTTTGAACTTGCCGTTGTGTTCCGGATTTGCCGTTGTGATTTGCACGCGTCGGCCACCGTATGAAGGACTTAAAACAAACTGATTGTACACATTGATTGTGAACAATACATTGGAACATTTGGATTGAATTTGAGTATTGAATAGATATATTATTAAAAAAGAAAAGGGCAGGAGTGCTGGGAAGTTCAGACAGGTGTGATCAAGGTGATATTTGGTCAGGAACACAAAAGACTGAACTAGGGCTCCTACACACACGTGTAGCGGCATATCTCAATATATATCTTATATAGCGATAGCTCAATAAAAAGGTTTAACAAGAAAACGTTTTGCTAGTTTCTTTCTTTTAACAAGATAATTGAGGTGTCTACTCTTGTGTAGGTTATGATTTGAAATGTCTTCTTTTTGGGTGGAACATGCAAACATGGAATACAGTTAAATTCCTCCTACGATATTATCTGCTTGTCTGATTAACTATAGTATACAGTAAGATACTATGTAGCTCAAACTCATGAATCATCTGTTTGATTGTTATAAGGTGAAGTGAATACAGCGTTACAGTGTAGCCCTATTCCTATAGTTTTTTTCCAAAGGCCTCCAGATATGCCTATTACACTAGAACGCATCGCCGGATTTCAAGCACCAAAACGTGGCCCCGGATGTATCGATCTGCCTCCGGGTTCGAGCCTCATTTTGGCCTCGGTATTGTAATTGCTAGGCGCAAAGGCAGGCGAAAACTCAGAAAAACGCAGTAGTGTAATCCAGGCCTAAGGCTATAGCTATGGCTTCTCTCCTGTATGAACACGCTGGTGTATCTTCAAATTTCCTGACGTAGTGAAGTTCTTTTCACACTGGTCACAGTGGTATGGCTTCTCTCCTGTATGAACACGCTGGTGTGTCTTTAACTTTCCTGAGTCAGTGAAGTTCTTCCCACACTGGTCACAGTGGTATGGCTTCTCTCCTGTATGAACCCGCTGGTGTGTCTTTAACTTTCCTGAGTCAGTGAAGTTCTTCCCACACTGGTCACAGTGGTATGGCTTCTCTCCTGTATGAACACGCTGGTGTATCTTTAACTTTCCTGAGTCAGTGAAGTTCTTCCCACACTGGTCACAGTGGTATGGCTTCTCTCCTGTATGAACACGCTGGTGTATCTTTAACTTTCCTGAGACAGTGAAGTTCTTCCCACACTGGTCACAGTGGTATGGCTTCTCTCCTGTATGAACACGCTGGTGTGTCTTTAAATTTCCTGAGTCAGTGAAGTTCTTCCCACACTGGTCACAGTGGTATGGCTTCTCTCCTGTATGAACACGCTGGTGTATCTTTAACTTTCCTGACGCAGTAAAGTTCTTTCCACACTGGTCACAGTGGTATGGCTTCTCTCCTGTATGAACACGCTGGTGTTTCTTTAAATCTCCTGACATAGTGAAGTTCTTTCCACACTGGTCACAGTGGTATGGCTTTTCTCCTCTATGAACACGCTGGTGTATCTTTAACCCTCCTGACGTAGTGAAGTTCTTTCCACACTGGTCACAGTGGTATGGCTTCTCTCCTGTATGAACACGCTGATGTGTCTTTAAATCTCCTGATGCAGTGAAGTTCTTTCCACACTGGTCACAGTGGTATGGCTTCTCTCCTGTATGAACACGCTGGTGTTTCTTTAAATCTCCTGACATAGTGAAGTTCTTTCCACACTGGTCACAGTGGTATGGCTTCTCTCCTGTATGAACACGCTGGTGTGTCTTTAACTTTCCTGACGCAGTGAAGTTCTTCCCACACTGGTCACAGTGGTATGGCTTCTCTCCTGTATGAACACGCTGATGTGTCTTTAAATCTCCTGATGCAGTGAAGTTCTTTCCACACTGGACACAGTGGTATGGCTTCTCTCCTGTATGAACACGCTGATGTGTCTTTAAATCTCCTGATGCAGTGAAGTTCTTTCCACACTGGACACAGTGGTATGGCTTCTCTCCTGTATGAACACGCTGGTGTGTCTTTAAATATCCTGACGCAGTGAAGTTCTTTCCACACTGGACACAGTGGTATGGCTTCTCTCCTGTATGAACACGCTGGTGTGTCTTTAAATATCCTGACGCAGTGAAGTTCTTTCCACACTGGTCACAGTGGTATGGCTTTTCTCCTGTATGAACACGCTGGTGTGTCTTTAAATCTCTTGACGTAGTGAAGTTCTTCCCACACTGGTCACAGTGGTATGGCTTCTCTCCTGTATGAACACGTTGGTGTGTCTTTAAATTTCCTGACTTAGTGAAGTTCTTCCCACACTGTTCACAGTGGTACGGTCTTGGCTTGTCTGTGTCTCTCTGTCTCTGGGCAGTAGCTGGGGTGAGGGGGGTGTTGGAGATGGTGATAGGGAGTGATTGGGAGGAGGAGGAGGAGGAGAGAATCTCTGGTCTGATCTGTCTGCTCGAGAGACGAGAGAGAGAGACGTAGAGGTTATCATGGCTCCTCTTGAGGTGCTTGTTGAGGTAGATCTGGGAGGTGTAGGTGAATGGGCACACAGAGCAGGATAACACCCGAGTCTGGGACAAGTCTGACATCACTCCTGGGAGAGTGAAAGAGAAAGAGACAAACATTAAAAAGGATTCTCACACCTGTATTTCAAGTGCAAATACTGTATAGAGTGTTTATACGTATGTAACTAGGGGGGGGCGAAACACGACGACACCACAACTTCAGATTGAGGACAGGAGAGAGAAAGATATGTAAGAGGTTCCTCTGGCTGAGCTCGAGTGAAGGAGAGCGACAGAGGAGAGAGAGGAGTGAGAAAAAGAAAAGAGGAGAAAGTAGAGAATACAAGCATGAATACATTGAAGCCCACGGCAATAGCTACCTTAGATAGCTAGAGTAAGCTAGCACTCCTAAAGATAAGTCAAGCTACCATGTTCCATGGCAACTAACAGCATTCCATTTTGTTCTGAGCAAGTGTGCCTGCCTAATATTGGCAATTTGCGTGCCTCACAACAGCGATTTGCACAGGCACCATTGCAGTTCATGACATAGTGCCCTCTGTATCGTTGCATCCATGAGTGTCCTGAATTTCACTCTGTATGCCCATGTCTTGCCTGCTGGCTGGCGCCATGGGAAAAAGACAGAGGAGAGGAAGGATGGTAGAGGAGAGCTACTTGGACAGCGGTTATTATTATGACCAGCAGACCTCTTGTTCTTTCAGCTTTAAGGAAAGAGGTGGATGAGAGAGAGATGGAGAAGACAGAGGGAAGAAGAGTTGAGGACAGATACCTCTAGCGGTGCTCTTTTCTTCCCAGACGTAGTTGAAGGAGATGCTCTTGTATCTGTACTCCTGTCCGTACCAGACCAGCAGCTCCTCCCCGACAGCCAGCAGCAGCGAAACAGGATCCCTCCACGGTACTGAAACGCTACCAGGTTCTGCTCTTCCTCAGTACGGGCACAGTTCACATACCTGGGGGACAGTGGGGGGTGGTTTCATAAAGAACAAACAGGTGAGGGAGGGAGAGACGGGAGGAAGGAAGGATGAAGGAAGAGAGGGAGGGAGAAAAAGTGGGTGAGATGTAGGGACTGACTGTATGGAGGAAGGAAGGAAGGGAGGGAGGGAAACTTTCAAGACTGGAGAGATGGTTTATTTTGAGTGAGAGCAGCAGAATAGATTCTGGAAATATGATTAATGAGTATGTGTTCATATTTCTTAACCTGATTGTAATGCCTAATTATCCTACAGTTTACACATGCAAAGATGGGTCCATCCCTGACACGATCTCTGAAAAGCCTGCCTATTGTTGTCCTGTTTAATTGTTCATGGTCTTTCCCTTAACATAGCCATTTTATTTGCATCTCATTGTTTATAGGCCTCTCGATTCATTTCTAGTTGTTTCTCTATGAACTTGCTTCTGTTAGTTCTATCACAGTCCCTTACCATCTCTGGATCCTGCTGTTTCTGTCTCTCTAGTGACATGATGTTCATATGCGCAGTTTGACTTTTTGATCAGGGGGGCAGTCAGTCCCAGCCTACTTCTAACAATATAGATTAGGCCTACTTCTATCAATATAGATTAGGCCTACTTCTATCAATATAGCCTAGGCCTACTTCTATCAATATAGCCTAGGCCTATTCTATCAGGACAGCAGAGTCGCTGCCCATCTTTCGTCGCAGGCTCAAAACTCATCTCTTCAAGAAGTACTACAACAATCCTCCCATATTATATTGCACTGTACTTTAGATTGTGATTCTTGCACTTTGCCTTCAGCACTAGATTATGCTCTTAGTCACTTGTTTTAGAAAGAAGATGCACTTGTGAGTTCTGGCAAGTAGTAGTACATTGGCTCTTCCTACGTTAAATGCAATTATTGTTAGTCGCTTTGGATAAAAGCGTCTGCTAAATGACTGTAATGTAATGTAATGTAGCCTAGGCATACTTCTAACAATATAGCCTAGGCCTACTTCTAACAATATAGATTAGGCCTACTTCTAACAATATAGATTAGGCCTACTTCTATCAATATAGCCTAGGCCTACTTATAACAATATAGCCTAGGCCTACTTCTATCAATATAGCCTAGGCCTACTTCTAACAATATAGTCTAGGCCTACTTCTAACAATAAAGCGTGAGCGCAGCCAAATAGATTCTGGAAATCTGAGAAATGAGCATGTGTTCATATTTCTTTACCTGATTGTAATGCCTAATTATTCTACAGTTTACACACGCAAAGTGGAGTCCATCTATTTGTAGGCATCTGGCATGACTTGCACATAGTCCTCCGTGGGAGCAGTGAAAACAAGTGCCAGGGGAATGCTAAAGTCCAAGCCATGCCAAACATGTACAAATATTGGGATTGCGATACATTTCACAGGAGAGCATATTGAGACTGGTAAGATTACACCCTGTGCTTCCCGTCTCAGTAAAGCACATTTTCACTAACACAAATCCCTATCCATCTATCCATCCAAGTATGAATGGATAACTATCTGTATGTCTTCTATATTTTACTTCAATTCAAAGGGCTTTATTGGCATGGGAAACATACATTTACAATGCCAAAGCAAACATCCCAAAAGGTCACAGAAATGTTATGGTTGAATTGAATGAATAAGTAAGTGTAATATTTACAAATGTATTTAAATGGTTACTTTAAAGTTTGTATGTACAGTGTGTATATGGAGAGTGATCAGTGCGGTGTGCAGGGATACTGATTGAAGATTTTCAATCGTGGAACCAAGCCAACCATCTATCTGATCGATCGTGACCACAAGTCCGTATGGTAGAAGCCATAGCGCGCCACAGACTGGAAGAAGAGTCATTCATATAGTGAATGAGAAAACATACAGGAAGATGGGAGGGGGGAAACTCCACCATACAAGAACAAAGCTGTATATGTACACCAGAGATAGTGTAGGGGTGCTAGACAAGATGTACACACAAGTCAGTTACAAGGGGCAGACCAGACAGTTGCCATTGATAGTGGTAAGAGGGGAGGGGCCAAATCTCTTGGGGATAAATTGGCTAGAGGCCATTAGGCTAGACTGGAGGGCCATTTTCAGACTACATACAGGTCAGCAGCAGGAGTTGAGTGAGCTACTCTCACAACACGGAGAGGTGTTTAAGGTGAGCTGGGCAGTTTAGTGGGAGCTACAGCAAAGATCTCTGTTGACCCCGAGGCCAAGCCAAGGTATTTCAAAGCCAGGCCTCTGCCATATGCCCTCAAGGACAAAGTTGAGACAGAGTTGGTTAGATTAGAGAAGGAAGGCATCATAGAGCCTGTGAGTTTCCGAGTGGGCCGCTCCCATAGTTCCTATACTTAAACCAGACAAAACAACTAGAATATGTGGGGACTATAAAGTTACCGTGAATCCAGTGTCTAAGATAGATAACTACCCAATTCCAAAAACTGAGGACTTGTTGGCAGTACTGGGGGGGGACAGAAATTCACCAAACTAGACATGTCTCAGGCATACTAGCAACTCCCACGGGATGAAGAATGTAAGAAGTTAACAACAATTATCACCCACCGCGGTTTATACCAGTACACCGGGCTACCCTATGGGGTGTCATCAGCCCCAGGCATAGGAGAGAGAAATGTGTCTTCATGGCACCAGAGGTGGTGTACCTGGGATACAGGATCATGAAAAAGGAATTCATTCCGTAGCAGATAAGTGTTGAATCTGGCTGATTTTCAAAGAAATATTGATCTAATCTGATCCTGTTAGCTATTTCTAAATTATTATGATCGACCTCTGAGTATGGCTGTAGCTGGTGTGTTCTGTAAGAAAACGGTGTTCCTCTTCCATAGACTTATGAGATAAAGATGACATTCTTAGGGCTGGTACATTCTGTGCTAAACAGCAATTGTTGTGGTTAGCGCCGAGGCGGCGTAGCTTATCTTGACCAAACAAGGCCACAGAAGAGACGAGAAAGACAGTCTTATCGGAGAAGAGACGAGGGGGGGGGACACAACCGAACCATAAGAACGTTGCAACGAGACCAATGCTTTAATTTGAGTTCAGACAGCATACAGAGAGGTCAAGTGTACATTAGACTTTATGCCATCGTCTTTTGTATGTTAACCCTTCTGGAATAAACAGCTTTTGATGTCGCTCAAATCCTGTGTTGGAGAGATTAATTTGGAATACATCAGAACAAGGAGAAACTGGACTGTGTGGTATTTTGCGAGATTGGGTATTGTGAGATTTATTTATATTTTTGCCTGCTATCTGGTTACTGGTGGGATTTTCATTACAGTACTGTACTTAAATCTGTCATAGTAAACATGTACTGTATCCTACTGTGAATAAAAACGGAACTGTATGTAGACCTACATGTTGCCTGTAGGCTGTAGCCTATTGTCACGTTTCATTTCTTTGTTACTCTAAAGCGGGAAAATGTCGAGCACAAAACGCAAACGAGTCGTACGAAGTACTGCATTTGATCAAAGCACGCACTCAAGTGGAAATTCGTTTATTTTATTATAGGCTAGGCTATGAGTTTAGTTGGCTATTTGATTGCAATTTTGATGAATTTTCACAAGTAATTAAGGCAAGGCAAGGCAAGTTTATTTATATAGCACATTTCAGCCACAGGGCAATTCAAGGTGCTTTACATGAGACATTAAAAGCGTTAAAACAAAAAGCGTTAAAACAAAAAGCAAGACATTATAGACATTTAAAACAAAAGGCAGGACAAATTAAAAGCATTAAAACAAAAAGCAAGTCATTATAGACATTTAAACAAAAAGCAGGACAAATAGAATACAGGAATAAAAGTTACAGTGCAGTATACTGATGAACATAACTCCTCTTAGAAAGCAGTGGCAAAAAGAAAAGTCTTCAGGCTTGTTTTAAAAGAACCAAGAGTTGCAGCAAACCTACAGTTTTCTGGAAGTGTGTTCCAGATATGTGGGGCCACATATCATCATATCACATATCAATTAAGGGTATTTATCGGTGTATTATGAGTCTATATGAAACAAGTATACCACTTATTGAATTTGGTGCATTTTAACATACGTTTCAGTCATCCGGACATTTCGGAGATACGAACGACCTTCGGTCCCGTTGGGTTCGGATAAGTGGGGTCCTACTGTACTACTTCCTTGTAGTCTAATAAACATGATGAATCACTTGAATGTCTTTCCTGCCTTGTAATTTCTTTGGAAAATGATATTCAGCTAATGTTTTGAAAACAAAAAAGATGTTTGAAACGTCACTATTATGTGCTCCACGTATTGACGCAATGACGTAGTATGCGATTTCCGGGGACCACCTAAAATTTGCTCTAGAGCACATACTAATGGTCAAAAACTACATTGGGTAACTTTAAAGGAGTAGTAAAGGGAAAAATCATGTTTAGCCCTGTTTTAAGGTTACTTATGATCATATACAAGAGTTTAACATATTTTTTGAATGATTTTCCACAGTGCTCACCCACATCCATTGTATGACCAAAACAGTGGTAGAGCAATTATCACACTTTCTCAAAAGTGCTAGTTTTGTCAACTTTTTGATCTGAACCATTGTATATGATCATAAGTAACCTTAAAACAGGGCTAAACATGATTTTCTTTGTATCTGTTTGGGAAACACTGCACCATTGTGACAGACCACAAACCGCTGCTGGACCTCCTGGGAGAGTAAAGGCATCCCACACCTCGCCGCAGCCAGAAGGCAAAGATGGGCACTGATTTTGGCAGCTTATGAGTACACCTTGGAGTATAAGGAGGGCTCAAAACACGGGAACGCGGATGCACTGAGCAGGCTCCCCCTGCCGATCACGTCCGCTGCCACACCACGGGAAGAAGAGGTGGTAATGCTGGGGTCTCACCAATGAAGTCTTTGGCCCGCAGCTACGTATGGTGGACAAAAATGGACGCGGATTTAGAGTCCGCTGTGCGGGAATGTCATGCATCTCAGTCCTACCAAGCCACCCTTGCAACAGCATCGCTACACCCGTGGGAGTGGCCAGACCAACCATGGATGAGGCTGCCTCTGGACTTCTGTGGGCCTGTATTGGGGAAGATGCTCCTCATCGTCGTAGATGCCTATTCAAAATGGATCGAGGCTCACCCAATGTCGTCTATTACTTCATTCATGACTATCGAGAGACTGAGAAGCATTTTTGCCACCCCTGCAGTGATTGTCAGTGATAATGGGCCTAGTCTGGTCAGTGCAGAGTCAGGCCAGAAGTGGATTCCGGCCACTTATAGAGAGGACCGGTCCAGTCTCTTGGAGAGTGAAAAAACTGGATGGGAAACTGGTGAGACGACATCAGGATCAGATACGGCCAAGTTATGATCACAACCTGGCTGACCCCTGTCTCTAAGAGGAGAGTGTTCCTGTGGACACAGCAGAGCAAGAACTAGAAAATCAGGCACACGAGGTAGTATGGGCACCGCCACAAGAAGCAGAGGATCCAGGCATACTGGTGCCGCCAGCAGAACTAGAGAATCCAGCACCAGATGCAGTGGCACCAGGGGCCTCCAGACATTGGGGTTTTGGGAAATTGTTACCCAGTGAGAGTTAGACAGGCACCCACGTATCTCAAGGACTAAGTGGTAGCAGGGGCAGAATAATCCCCTCGTAGAATCAGACTAGGTTTCAGTGAATTTGTTCAGCACATAAAAGAAGGATTTTTGTAGACTATGGGGGGAGGAATGTTGTAATGTTCTGATTCATGTTGTATGTTATATTCAGTCAGGCAGTCAGGTGATATAAGGAGAGGGGCTTAATGTAGAGGGGGACCGGAAGTAACGTTCAGCAAGGAGATAACGACCAGAATGCGTAGTAATAGGGTCTGAAGGGCAGAATGCAATAAAGAGTAAACAACTTTGAGAGTGTACCATCCTTGACTTTATTACAGTAATTGTATAGCAACATGTAAACCTCAGTTGCTGGCGGTCCATCTGATGCCTGACCAGCCTCAGTGCAAATGTATAACTATGTGTGTGTTTATCCTATCCAGAATAAATCAGCCTTCTGCAGCAAGAAGTGGTCCAGCTAATTAATACACAATGCAGAAACACATGCGTACAAGACCAGACCGGTCACATCAGCAATTTTTTTTGAGTCAGCACAGGTGGTGGCCTCTAGATTTGCTTATGAATTACGTTATACGGCCATGCTCTCCACTTAATGTCACCAGCGAATAAAAGAAGTGAACGCACGCAGCAACAGCAAAATTCACTGAAAACAGACCGCATGTCAGTATGTTCGCTTCACGCGCTTCCCTCTCAACATGGTCATACAAAACAGCTTGCTGAATTCCGAAAAGATGAATAAACTATTCTGTTTTCGATTCAAATGTGTATATGATCCCCTGGACTAAAAAACAAACAAACAAAAAAACAGTAACCCTCACCTGGACTCAAATTCAAAAACAGTCGTCTGAAGCCCCCCCGCAGACCCGGCCCGCCACGATGTCATACGACGGCGCACGGCGCTGTGTCCGGCTAGCCCCGCACACAGGCTGCGACATTCGACGCATTTTCTAGTGCACTTTAAAAAAACAAATCCCAATTGATCAGTCAGTGACAAATGGCCAACAACCTCGCAATGGGTAAGTTAATCTTATAATTTCTTCAATAAAATAATGGTGATAGTAGCTAAGCTATAGCCTTACAAGTGATTTAGTATCTTTCAGAAACAATTACTTTGATGCTGTCTGTATCAGTCACATAACCGTTTTTGTGTCTGTTTCAGTAGGCAACATTGTGGCAAAACATTGTAGCTAGCCTATCTGGCACTCGCAACATTGTGCTAACGTTAGTCTAGATAACATAGTTAACAGACCTTATGTATGTATGTTATGTAACATAACGTAGTTAACAGACATTAGTATAGGCTATGTAACGTTGTGTTATGCACCAACCGCAGTGTTTGAGTGTGTTTTCAAGCAGGCAACATTTTATGGCAAAACAATGTATCTGGCACTCATAACGTAGCTAGTGCTACATAGTTAACAGACGTTAGTAGGCTAATATGTAGCCTAACGTTTGGCTATGCATCAACCGCAGTGTTTGAGTGTCTGTTTTCAAGTAGGAAAAACATTGTAGCTAACAAGAACATCTGGTGAACAGATTAGTAATATGCACCAACCGCAGTTGGTGTGTTTGTTTTCAAGTTGGCAACAGTAAGAACATAGTTAACAAATGTTAGTAGGCAAATAAGGCTATGTATAAGATATGCAAGTATCAATGAGTATGCCACATAATGCCATATACCTACAACATTTTAGCAGTGTAACCTATATGCAGGTAATATTATTCTTGATTTTATTAAGACACATACAACCTTTCTCCCACACAAGCTAAATATTTACTATATTGTTTTGTCCCTTTTCCTTGAGCAAAACAGATACTTGGGTGTAACAGAGGACCCAGGGATGCCTACATTCTCTGTGACAAGCTGGCTGCATACTTCAGCTCCCCAGAGGGCAGTTTGGCCTGGCAGGATGGGTGTAGGCAAACCAAGCCCTCCTCTCCAGCCTACACCACCTGGCAGTCCCTCTCACCAGCCTATACCACCTGGCAGTCCTCCTCACCAGTCTATACCACCTGGCAGTCCTCCTCACCAGCCTATACCACCTGGTGGTCCTCCTTCAGTCTATACCACCTGGCAGTCCTCCTCACCAGCCTATACCACCTAGCAGTCCTCCTTCAGTCTATACCACCTGGCAGTCCTCCTCACCAGCCTATACCACCTGGCAGTCCTCCTTCAGTCTATACCACCTGGCAGTCCTTCTCACCAGCCTATACCACCTGGATGTCCTCCTCACCAGCCTATTCATGGGTTTCAAATGTAGTCCTAGACCTGCCATATTGGGGACCAACGCAGGTGTTTCAATTTATCCGATTGGCTCGACTGCATAGAATCCTATGCAGTAGAACTAATTAATTCATTTGAAACACCCGTGTTGGGTCCCCAACATGGCAGGTCTAGGACTACATTTGAAACCCATTAATACTATCTGGCTCTCCTCACCAGCCTATACCACCAGGCAGTGGAGACACGCATAGCTCGGACTGGATGACGACACATCACCTCAAGCTCAATCTGGACAAGACTGAGCTGCTGTTCCTTCCGGAGAAGGGCTGCCCGCACCGGTACCTGGCCATCACCATTGAAGACACAGTGGTGACCCCGACTCGGACTGCGAGGAATCTGGTTGTGACCCTAGATAACCAACTGTCATCTTCCGCACATGTCACATCCATCACACGCTCCTGCAGATTCATGCTCTACAACATCAGGAGGATTCGCCCTTTCCTCACTGATGAAACGGTGCAGGTACTCATCCAGGCCCTGGTCATCTCCCGCCTGGACTACTGCAACTGCCTCCTCGCTGGGGCCCCAGCGTCAGACATTAAACCTCTGGAACTTGTCCAGAAAGCTGCTGCTCGCCTGGTGTTCAACCACCCCAAGTTCTCCCACACAACTTCCCTCCTCCGTTCCCTACACTGGCTCCCTGCACTGTAAAAAGTGAACATGGGCTGTCATTCATGTAAGGAGTGATTTCAATTTGTACTGACCCAATATAACTATGTTTCTGTCTTTTCTTTGGTTTAAGTATTGTTATCACTTTCATTCAATTTAAATCAAGGCCTCATTGGTTTAAAGTGCTTAACTGACTTTGAATCAAACAGCAAATTTCCACTCAGGCGCAAACGTTGCATGTCACGTGATTAGTGACGTAGCCAAAGTTCAAGTTCAATTTTTCCGCCATCTTCCTTTCTCGCATGAAGAGGCAAGACACACCACGGGAGAGATGAGCAAAAGAAATCGGTAAAAAAAATATAACATGACTGTTGAATAGCTAATATGTTTACATTACATTTACACGCAGATGGGATTTGGATTTGACTAATAACTGTTAAATGAACTTAACGTCATAATTTATCACACAACGTCGTCGATACTTTCTTAGCTAACGTTGGCTCGCTAACGTGAGACCGTTATTCTAGCTAGCTGATGTCTCTTCGTTGTCCGTGAATGCTACAGTCAGGGATGTTATTCACTTGATGATTATGTTCGCCACTCGTATGGTTCCTCGATGCATTTCTTGTGCCAGGTAACATTTGCTAATTAGTTAGTAATTTTAAGCCCACGACGTGTAACGTTAGGCCATTGTAAAAGGATTTAGCTGTGCTAGCTAACGTTACCATCCGGGACTGTTTGCTATGGCGTCGACATGCTGACAGGTTTGCTAACTTGGGGTTATAATTTTATATCATGTCGTTTTTGATGTATGCTACAGCAATGTTATTTATTATTATTGCCATTCTTAAGGCCCCTGACCTCCGCACCACACAATGCATTTCTTGCGATGGCTAACTCATATTAGCTAGCCATTCGGCGTACACGTATAGGCTCGGTCTGGCACGTGCTAGCTAACGCCACCATAAATGTGCCCGCGTTGCATTAAGGCAGGCAGGAAGTCGTGGGGGGGGGGTAGACGGTGAATGTGTGGGAAAGACGGTGTTAACATGTGTTTCAATGGAAAACACTGGAGTCTTTCTTTATGTATGTTACTTTGCTATTATTAATAAATGGCTCCCTTTCTTGTAGGCCTGCCTGAGGTGATTGCACGTATGCAGTCAAAAGCTGCACATTTTAAGGGGTAAGTGGTTTTTCTTGATTTATAGTTGAGTATCAGGTGTAAGGTTATGTTCATAATTATTATAAGAAAAGGTATTCTTGCTTCATCACCTGTGATGGGGAGTTTCATTTTATGCAACTGAATCCAAAGGGGGATTCGAGGTGTCAAAGCAAATGTGTGTGGTAGTAGAATACATGGGACGTCTTATATATCATTCAAAATATGGTAATATTCTGTGTGTTATGAAAGAAAAATATTAATTTCAAATAGTCCTCAATTTGCCAAATTTTGTAAATGTGGTGTCTGGTGGCCTTACTGCGCAGTATTCATTAGCAGACAGCACCGTTTGAAGTGATTGGTGACTCATGCTTGGATTTAAAATCAACTGTTTGGTTCAGAATGAATGAACTACTGCAATCACCGCTTATTGCCAAAAGGTGGCGCCAAAGACAATGAAACTCAAATACTTGATTACCAGTTCAAATAAAACTTGCCTAATATCAATTGCAGAATTGTATCACAATATTATATAATCATGAGGACTCCACAGAAAGATTATATTTTGTAATATATATTTATGAATTGTGTTTTCTATATCACCCCATACCAACAATCCAAATGTAATTTGGGTCTTTTATGCCCCACCCCTCTCCCCCTCTACAGTAATCAACTGAATGTGGAAATGTAAAGACTGTGGTGTCACTAAATCACGAAGATCAGAACTTCTAAAGCATTACAAACTTCAGCATAGGCATTTTGGACGCCGCCATGCTTACCCTTGCACATATTCAACCTGTCCTTGTTCTTTTACTTCTTGGAATGCCCTTAAGAGCCATTTGTCAAGAAGCCACCCTCGACTGAACCCACAAAAAGATCAGCTGACAACTTTGAGATGCCTTTTGTGTGAATACAAGCAAATTTCAACTGTTAAAGACTATGTGCAGCACTTAGGGCAGCATCTGAAAAGCCACGAGACTGTTAACTGTATTTTTCAAAGTTGCTCGTACAAAACTAATGTTTATGGATCATTCAGGACTCATAGGTCCAGAAATCACAGGTCATCCTCTGTAAGCGATTTAAAGCCTGGAATTGCTGTGAGGGTACAACCAATCCACCATTCCTCTGAAGACAGTAATTCCGATGAATCACATGAGGATATTTCAGAGGATGAACTAACTACTTCTGTCCACGGCAAACACGATACTGAATACTTGTCCAATACGATAGAGCGCAAAATTGCTTCAGTGTTATTGAAATTAGAGCATGTTTTCCTGGTCCCTAGTGTGGCTATTGATGACCTTTTGCAGGAGCTGCACTATTTGATCAGCATAGTTTCTGTCCCTGTCACCTATTACACTATAATCCAGTTACTGCAGGAACGTAATTGCCAAGTTGACATAGCAGTTGTCCAGGAGTTGGCCTCTGTGCTGTGTAAGTCAAATCCCATTCAAACTGCAGTTGGAGATAAAGGTCCCCTTTCTACATCTTGGAAACGAAAGGCATACTACAAAAATAATTTCAGTGTTGTAGAACCCTTGGAGTATGTGCTTGACAGAAAGAATAGAAGGTCATTCCAGTATGTTCCAATACTCAAGTCATTGCAGCAGATTCTTAGTTGCCAGCCAATACTAGATAAATCCATACATTTGAAATCTTGTCATAGAGGGGGTGATGGACTGAAATATACATGCTTTTTTGATTCACTCAACTTTCAGCAGAATGTATTGCTCTCTAATGAGACTGCTATTTCAGTGATATTGTATGTGGACGAATTTGAGATTTGTAACCCCCTTGGCACGTCCAGGAAAACACATAAGATCTTGGGTGTTTATTGGATATTAGGTAATTTACCTCCAGGGTCCCACTCATCCCTGTCTGCCATACATTTAGCTGCTTTGATCAACAGCAATGATGTAAAGCATTATGGATATGAAAAAGTGCTGGAACCTCTGGTAGATGATCTTGTCACGTTGGAGCAACATGGAGTTTTCATCTCTAAGCTGGGGAAGACGATAAAGGGCACTGTTCAGTGTATTGTTGCTGATAATCTTGGTGCACATAGCATTGCAGGATTCGTGGAGAATTTCTCAGGGACATATGTGTGTAGATTCTGTACAGCAGAGAGTCAAGAATTTCAGACTAAAGAAGTGAGATCAGGAGCATTTTGTCTGAGAACCGAGGGAATTCATGCTGCTCATCTAAAGGCTACCAGAGAAAAAGAAGTCCCCCATTTTGGTGTGAAAGGGGGTTGTTTGTTATCACAGAGATTATCATACTTTAATGTGACAACAGGTTTTCCCCCTGACATAGTGCACGATCTCTTTGAGGGAATTGTCCCTGTTGAGATAGCAGTGTGTTTGGCTGTCTTTGTAAGTAAAAAATATTTTACATTGGGCAACTTAAACAAAGCAATACAAACTTTTCCTTTTAAATGGAGTGACAAAACAAATCGTCCCTATCCTGTACCACTCGCATATTCAACAAAGAAAAGGATCGGTGGGAATGCACACGAAAACTGGAGCCTAGTGAGATTTTTACCTCTTTTGATTGGAGACAAGGTGCCTGCTAATGATCCTGCCTGGCTAGTCCTGAATGATTTGAAAGACATTGTAGACCTTGTTGTCGCACCTTTTCACACCAAAGAATCTATAGCTTATTTGGATAGTAAAATATCTGAACACAGGCTGAGATTGCAAGAGGTTTTCCCTGACCGAAGAATTCTTCCCAAACACCACTATTTGGAGCATTATCCGCAGCTCATTGAGCAGTTTGGTCCCCTGGTTGCACTATGGACGATGCGTTTTGAGGCAAAACACAGCTTCTTTAAAAGGGTTGTGCGTCGCACAAACTGCTTCAAAAATGTGCTCTTATCATTGTCACAGAGGCATCAATTTCACATGGCACATCAGCTGCACCTGTACAGCTTCCCCACACCAACTCTGGAAGTTAAAAATGTTTCCTCCATTCCCATCGATGTTCTGAATGAGGAAATATCACATGCTGTGAGACAGAAGCACCCAAACCTGGATCTTTTGTGTATGGCAAAAGATGTGACTTATGAAGGCTTTAACTACAAGAATGGCATGATCATTTCACATGGGGAGCTTGCAGGTCTGCCAGAGTTTTGTGAGATCATTCAGATGATTGTTCTCCAAGAGAAGCCACTTTTTGTTGTCAGACGGCTTGATGCGTGGTACACTGAACATTACAGAGCCTATATCCTGACATCATCTGCTAGGGGAATTCAACTGCTTGAACACCATAGTCTTACAGACCCATATCCACTGGCTGACTACACGATTCGAGGGAGGCGCCTTGTGGTTCCAAAAAGATATATACACGTATAAGGTTATGACCAATTTTATTATAACCAGGTTTATGATTAAAAATGTGAGATTATACAGTGGAAATTACTCTGAACTCAATTTATTTGATTACTGGCATTACTGCATACATGATCTTAAATAGGCTTTTCATTACTTAACCTTATTCTCTTTCCCTCTCCTGCAGAATTTCACTCGTAGCTCCAAAACAGCAACTTCAACTGTGACCTTTTATCAGCCTTCTGAAGGTAGTGTCTTGGTATATACAAATATGTTCTGTATATACTGCTACTACAGAAAGCCAGTCTGACTTGAAGTAATCTTATTCTCTCTCCGTTCCTGCCACCCCTCCCTCTCTCTCCCTCCATCCCTCCTTATCCTCCTCCCTTTCCTCCAGAATTTCACTCCAAGCTCAATAAGTTAGCAACTTCCTTCTGTGACCATAAGTCAGCTTTCTGAAGGTAAATATATATATTGTGTATATACTGCTTCTACAGAAAGCCAGTCTGACATCAAGTAATCTTATTCTCTTTCTCTCTCTCTCCTGCAGAATTTCACTCAGCTCCAAGACGGCAACTTCAACTGTGACCTTTTATCAGCATTCTGAAGGTAGGGTCTTGGTATAGAAAAATGTTCTGTATATACTGCTACTACAGAAAGCCAGTAATCTTATTATCTCTCCATTCCTGTCCTCTCTCTTTCTCTCTCCTCTCTTTTCTCCAGAATTTCACTCCAAGCTCAATAAGTTAGCAACTTCCCTCTGCAACCTTTTATTTTGTCAGCCACTTTCTGAAGGTAGATATACAGTATATAATAATGGTATATATTGGTAATACACAAAGCCAGTCTGACTTGAACTATTCTTATTCTCTCTCCTTCTCTCTCTCTTTCGCTCTCTAACTCACTCAGACTCAAGAGCATGGCTGGAAAGAAGTCTGCAAAGCTGTTGGTTTTCTGAGTGTAGACGACAAAAGAAAATTGTTGCTGCCAAATGGGATTCCAGAATCAGTGGAGGAGCTTGTTGATGATGTGAGGAGAGCTTGTGGATTGACTGGGAACTTCAGGATCCAGTACCAGGACAAAGATTTTGGTGATACATTTGTAAATTTGACATCTACTGGAGAACTTCAGGATCTTGGCACCATCAAGGTAATCCCTTTGCCTGATGAAGACACAGCTCCTGCACAGACAGCTGTTCATGTCAGCCTCAGTGGTGATGATGCCTTTTCCATTTCTGGTGAAACTGATGACACAGTACTCCTCACCTCAACTTCTTCTAGTCCTTCTTCAAGGACCCAACAGTGGCCTAAAGAGTTTCCCATTCCAAGCTTTTCATATGACACTGAAGTCCAGTTAGATAGAGGAAATGCCGCTTTCAAGGCAAACGGAACAAGGTTGAAAGTCAGTCCTAGGATGAAGTCAGACATTCTGGAAAAGGTGTCTGATGAGATCTACAAGTATAAAGCTTACCCAAAAAGCTTAGACTTCTGTGAGGTTTCAGAGGCACTGATCAAGAAGCACCCCTGCTTGGCAGAGCCGGGGTCTTGGAATGGCTGCTATGGGTGGACACAGAGACTTAAAACCAGGATGGGAAACCTCCGTACCCAACTGAAGGGACTTGGATGCCCTGAGCTTGCTGTCAATGCTCTAAAGACCAAAGCTGCAGATGACGCCCATCCAGCAAAAAATGTCAAGCGACCTAAACGTGGTGAGGCCAACCATTTGCCGTCCTATCCAGCTGGCGAGACGGCAGACAATCTTGAGCTGGAGCAGCAGGTACTTTTGAAGGAGGTGAAGAAACGGAACAACGGGAGGATTATCCGAGAAAAAATGGCCAAGACATTTGCCCTTCGTAGACAAGAAATAGTGGAAAAGCAGGCCAGGGTGGAAGAGCTCCAGGAGCGATGGCCAGCGATGTTTCAAGTAGAAGAGGTATGAGTTGAATCACTGTCATATTTTACTACTATATTTTTGTTAGTATGTTGTGCTCTTGTTTTGCTGTGAAATTACATCCCTGAAAGTCATTTCAGCATTTACAGACAATAGACATTAGACACCAGAACAGGATCACTGGTCACTCTTCAGTAGTCAAAGCTTCAAAGTATTCCTGTGCGAGAATCTGACAGAATCTAGAATCATCTCTCAGCACTATCCAGTCAGGCAAACAACGCTGTATATTTTCCTGCTTTTTTGTTCTATGCCAGTCATATGCATTAACATGTAATGTGTTGTCTGATTTGTATATTTCAGATCAATGCTGAATTCCTACGGATCACAACGGTACCTCTACAAGCAAGATTCTTGTCCAGTTTGGATAAACAGAGCAGTCAGCTTCTCCAGGTCATTAGGAGCAAAGGTGGAGCAGTCGGTGAGAAAACCAGTGACATCCTTAAACCTTTGGATAAGGTATGAAATGCATATGTATTCAATTTCTGATTTCCTTATCAGTTCAGTTCTGTCGGTCAGTGAGTTCAAAGCTGATACATTTATTATCTTTTGATGTGTGTCTCTTGCTACAGAGTGTGGACTTGAACATCAGAAGAGAGTGCCTCCTGAAGTCCCTTGTGATATACCTGGGTGAAGATGCGAGCCACCTGATCAAAGAATACCAGGTTAGTCAGCAAATCATGGCAATGCACTGAGATCAGGCTCTTTTTTCTGTTAGATGTAACAGTTGGCCCTGGGCGTTTGATCAGACTAATAACTATCCAGGAGAATGGCACTGTGTCTTTCCCTTTTCTCTCAATTCAATGTACTTTATTGACATGCCAGTATATAAACAATATTGCCAAAGCATGTAACAAACGAATCAGCAATTAACCAGCATTCCAAAAAGTTATTCTCATGCCCTTCCATATATCGTGCTCATTTGTCTCCACTGTCCACTTGGCTATCAGTGTGTCTGTTTGAGGAAAAATAAACCAGCAAACTTCTCATATTGATATATTCTTAATATTTGTCATACAACTGCCACCCCCGGGGACAATAAACTAAACTAACTTAATGGTCTGATTTCAGGTCGTCCAAAAGGAAGAGGCGGAGACGGAACTTGAACACGCCACCATGGCCATCTTTGTCTTCCGGAATGGTGATACTCTCTCCCCTCCAGAAGACATTGGCATTGTCATCGACGGTGTGGAGGTACTAAATGAGTTGTCCTCAGTTGCATCGGCCTGTGCCATGCTATTTGGCCTGATTTATACACTCAACTTGAGCTATCCAGCCGAACTCAAATATGCCTTTGAGACCTTTCAAAAAATCATAATGGATATTGAAAGTAGGCAAATGTGTAGCACGGAGAGAATACCTGTGTATCTGTATAAAATGCTCACTTTGAAGATAGACATTTTACTTGAACATTTTTGGCTAATGTAAAATGTCTTAAATGCAAAGAGAAAACATTGGTGTTATTCAAGTTCTTATACTTGCCAGGGTCAGATTTTTTATTTTTTATTATTGTGGCCATGTTTCTTGGTTTTAAAATGGACCATGCGTTTCTTGGGATTTAAATGGCACTAGTTTTAAAAAGGAGACTAGACTTTTGCCTTGTTAGATGCTGATGTGTTTTATATGGTTATTTCATGCATGTTGGTGGGCATTCACATTGAGTCTGGTGTTCGTTGATCAGTGGAGGGCAGTGCAGCTGTGTGGGGGTGTCAATACTTTGCCCGTTTTACGAGAGAGAGCTCTGATTTTGAATCCACCCAGCACAATCTGTCCCTCGCTTTAAATGTGTGCACACAGGGATACAGCTGCTGGTCAGGTAGCTAATATCCTGTCAGAGATTTTGTATGTACGGATGTATGAATGTATGTGTCTGTGTGGGCAAATGGTTGTGTGTGTCTGGGTAGGTGGTAGTATGTGTGTGTATGTGTAGCTGCTTGTGTGTGTTAGTAGATGCTTGTGTGTGTGTGTGTGTGTGTGTGTGTGCATGTGTGTAGGTGGTTGGATGTGTTTGTTAGGTGGTTGTGCGTCTGAGTGAAGGTGGTTGTGCGTCTGATTGAGTGTGTCTGTGTTGGTAGGTGGTTGTGTGTGTGTGTGAGTAGGTGGTGCATGTCTGTGAGTAGGTGGTTGTGTGTGTGTGTGAGTAGGTGGTGCATGTCTGTGAGTAGGTGGTTGTGTGTCTGTGAGTAGGTGGTGCATTTATTACATTACATTACAGTCATTTAGCAGACGCTTTTATCCAAAGCGACTAACAATAATTGCATTTAACGTAGGAAGAGCCAATGTACTACTACTTGCCAGAACTCACAAGTGCATCTTCTTTCTAAAACAAACAAGTGACTAAGAGCATAATCTAGTGCTGAAGCAAAGTGCAAGAATCACAATCTAAAGTACAGTGCAATATAATATAATAAGTGCTTAGGTGGGAGGATTGTTGTAGTACTTCTTGAAGAGATGAGTTTTGAGCCTGCGACGAAAGATGGGCAGCGACTCTGCTGTCCTGACATCAGTGGGCAGCTCATTCCACCACTGCGGGGCCAGGACAGAGAAGAGCCGTGACCGTGTCGATCGACCGCAGGAGCCTCGGAGTGACGGGGCAACCAGTCGCCCTGAGGTAGCAGAGCGTAGTGGTCGGGAGGGGATGTAGGGTTTGACCATGGCCTGGAGGTAGGAGGGGGCTGTTCCTTTCATTGCCCTGTAGGTTAGCGCCAGAGTTTTAAACTGGATGCGAGCCGCTACAGGGAGCCAGTGTAGGGAACGGAGAAGGGAAGTTGTGTGGGAGAACTTGGGGTGGTTGAACACCAGGCGAGCAGCAGCTTTCTGGACAAGTTCCAGAGGTTTAATGGCTGACGCCGGTGCCCCCGCGAGGAGGGAGTTGCAGTAGTCCAGGCGGGAGATGACCAGGGCCTGGATGAGTACCTGCGCCGTTTCATTAGTGAGGAAAGGGCGAATCCTCCTGATGTTGTAGAGCATGAATCTGCAGGAACGTGTGACGGATGTGACATGTGAGGAAAATGACAGTTGGTCATCCAGGGTCACACCCAGATTCCTCGCAGTCCGAGTCGGGGTCACCACTGTGTCTTCAATGGTGATGGCCAGGTCCCGGTGCGGACAGCCCTTCCCCGGGAGGAACAACAGCTCAGTCTTGTCCAGATTGAGCTTGAATTGAGCTTGAACTGCATGTCTGTGAGTAGGTGGTGCATGTCTGTGAGTAGGTGGTGCATGTCTGTGAGTAGGTGGTGCATGTCTGTGAGTAGGTGGTGCATGTCTGTGAGTAGGTGGTTGTGTGTCTGTGAGTAGGTGGTGCATGTCTGTGAGTAGGTGGTTGTGTGTGTGTGTCTGTGAGTAGGTGCTGCATGTCTGTGTGAGTGTCTGTGAGTAGGTGGTGCATGTCTGTGTGAGTAGGTGGTTGTGTGTGTGTGTCTGTGAGTAGGTGGTGCATGTCTGTAGGTGGTTGTGTGTGTGTGTGTGGGTGGTGCATGTCTATGTGAGTAGGTGGTTGTGTGTGTGTGTCTGTGAGTGAGTAGGTGGTGCATGTATGTGTGTGAGTTGGTGGTTGTGTGTGTCTGTGAGCAGGGGGTTGTGTGCGTGTGCTAAATGCATGCAGCCTAAACGCACTACCACCTAATAAATGAAGGGAGCGCTGGACCCAATGTGAATCCAGCCTTACTGCCACCAATTGTCTCTCAAAATCTGTTCTGAGGGATGAGGAACCTTTTGTTGGATCAATGTGTTTTAGGCTTTAAAAAGTATTTAATTTCACATTTAAAAATTATTTAATTTTACATTTACATGTTATTTTTTATAAATAAGTCTTTTTTTTATGCATAGATCTTTATATTTTATTTAAAGAGTAGCCTAGCTCACCTCAAAACCATTTGTAAAGGTTTGAATTAATGTGATTTTAATTGAATAAAAGAAATGTTATAAATTTAACTTGTGTCTTTTCAGAATTTCAACCAACTTGATTTTTCAATTTGGAAGAAAGTAACTTGATTACTTGTAACAGGTTGAAGCAATTTCATTAATTTTTATGAAAGGGAAAAAATACATTAGATTCATACAGCATATTACTTTGTAGTGGTGTAAGATTGTCTCAAGCCAGGGTAAAAATATAAGTTTATGCAAAGTGTAAAAAAAATAAGTTGTAAGTAGAAATTATGATTTCATTATATTTGAAAATTTTCATTGGTTTTAATTATTTTTTTGATTTAACATTAGTAAATTATTTCCTTTGTTCAAACTTACTTTTTTAATTTGAGAAAAACTAAAAATTTGCTGTAACAAGTTGAAATTATGATTTCAATATATTTGAAAACTTTCATTGGTTTTAATCATTTTTTTTAATTTAACATTACTACACATATTTGCTTTGTTCAAACTGATTTTTTTTTAACTTGAGAAAAACTAAAAAATTAGGTGTAACAAGTTGACGCAATTTTTTTAATTTGATCCAAAGTATCACTTTTTACAGTGTGTAGCGGTTCGCATCCAGTTTAAAACTCTGGCGCTAACCTACAGGGCAATGAAAGGAACAGCCCCCTCCTACCTCCAGGACATGGTCAAACCCTACACCTCCTCCCGACCCTACCTCGGGGCGACTGGTTTCCCCGTCACTCCCGAGGCCCCTGCGGTCGATCGACACAGTCATGGCTCTTCTCTGTCCTGGCCCCGCAGTGGTGGAATGAACTGCCCACTGATGTCAGGACAGCAGAGTCGCTGCCCATCTTTCGTCGCAGGCTCAAAACTCATCTCTTCAAGAAGTACTACAACAATCCTCCCTCCTAAGCACTTATTGTATTTTATTGTATTGTATTGTATTGCACTGTACTTTAGATTGCTATTCTTGAACTTTGCCTTCAGCACTAGATTATGCTCTTAGTCACTTGTTTTTGAGAGAAGATGCACTTGTGAGTTCTGGCAAGTAGTAGTAAATTGGCTTTTCCTACGTTAAATGCAATTATTGTTAGTCGCTTTGAATAAAGCTGGGGTGACTCAGCTGAATCACCCCAAGCCTCCCAGCCCTCAGCTGAGTCACCCCAAGCCTCCCAGCCCTCAGCTGAATCACCCCAAGCCTCCCAGCCCTCAGCTGAAGCACCCCAAGCCTCCCAGCCCTCAGCTGAGTCACCCCAAGCCTCCCAGTCCTCTGAAGAGGAGACCCCAGCACGGTCAGACCGCTCCACCCCGTCGACACGCTCTCCCCCCACCCCCCACACACCCCATGACGTCCCCCTCCCCCGCCCCCCGTGAGAGGCAGCTGAACACCACGGATGCGAGGTGCGACTGCAGTGAGGAGCTCCTGGAGGTGGGGAGGCAGAGGCTGGCTGTGCAGCGTGAGAGGCTGGACCTGCAGAACAGGCAGAAGGCCCTAGCGGAGGCACAGTTTGTGTGGCCCTCCATATCAGTGCCCATCATTCTGCCAACTCCAGGTAGGCTAAGTGTGTATTTTGTATACTCTGTCTATTCCCACACTGCATGCATTCCATTCAGTGTCGCTAATTGAATTTCTCCCTTGCAGATGATGCAGATGCCAGAGACACACTGCACACACTCACCACACACACTACATACACTTACCACACACTGCACACACTCACCACACACACTATACACTTACCACACACACTTACCACACACTGCACACACACCACTGTACACTGCGCGCACACACTACATACACTCACAACACCACTCATCCTTCCTACGTGTTGCTACCTTGTCGTGGTGGGAAGGCTTGTGTGCCTCCATGACCATGAAGGCTATATTGGTGGGGGGTCACCCCCCCAGCAGGTTCAACCATGCCGGGCAGGTTCAGGGTAGAGGCCAGACGAAAAGCAACAACTGGCCCTCCAGGTTGGGGGTTGGGCATGGGTCTAACAACCCCACCCCGGAAAAAGACAGCCTGTTACAGGACAAAAGTCTGAAGAACAAACCTGCCCATGTTTTTTCCCAACCAATATTAAACAAGTTCCCTTTATCCTGTATATTTGTTGTTTCTTGCCACATTACAACAGTAGAGGTTTTGAAGAAGGCACACAATATAACAAACAGCATTTGTAAGATCACTAAATACTGTGAATCTGTTAGCAAAGTACACTATACGGATAACAGTATTGGGCCACCTACACATTACACCTACAGGAACCTTCATGACATCCCATTCTAAATGAATAGGCATCATATGGAGTTGGTCCCCCCTGTGCAGCTATAACAGCCTCCACTGTTCTGGGAAGGCTTTCTACAATATTCTGGAGCGTGTGTGAGGATATTTGACTATTCATCTAGATGGCCTCATTGGATTAATCAATTCGCCAGGATATCTGTCTGACAATATATAAAGACAGCCAGAAAAGTCATGTCATCAAATTATCCCTTTACATAAGAAAATGTTGTTGTTCACAAAGTGGATTATATTAGGCTATGGATAGTCCGTATATGTTGCTTGGCTCAATGAACGTTTTAAAAACAACATTCCCATGATGTGTTGTGTAGGCTCCATGACATTATTTTCATCATTCAAGTTAATTGTATTTTGTGTACACTAATGATGTGAATCGCGCAGGTAGGATTGAATCGCGCAGGTAGGATAGATGTGTGCTGTATTGCAACTCTCCTTTTTAAAAGTGTAATTTTGCTCTAATCGAGCTAAAACTATAACGGGATGAACGGAGCGCATCGCCAAGGGACAGCTTACGATGGGGTCCGACCGCCCTTCATAACGTAACCCTTGGCTGTGGTATACCTTGGCTTAAGAAGGCTCTGGGGAACGAATCGTCACCTAGAGGTGGACCTAACGACGTTCTTAAGAAGCACGTAGCGCTACGATGCCTTAACGATGCCTCTGGGAGACGCGGCCCAGGTCTATATACGGCCATGATCTCCACTTAATATCACCAGAGAATAAAAGAAGTGAACGCACGCAGCAACGACCAGCAACAGAGAAATTCACTGAAAAGAGACCGCATGTCGGTATGTTCGCTTCACGCGCTTCCCTCTCAACATGGTCATACAAAACAGCTTGCTGAATTCCGAAAAGATGAATAAACTATTCTGTTTTCGATTCAAATGTGTATATGATCCCCTGGACTAAAAAACAAACAAACAAAAGAACAGTAACCCTCACCTGGACTCAAATTCAAAAACAGTCGTCTAACCCTCCCTTGTTCATTAGAAGTTCACTTCCTAAACCGAAGCCCCAAACGGCTTCGCTCTAATCTTTCACAAATAAAAAATAACATACAACTTACCGAATTGAGGATTGTCGTAGCCTACAGTGAAAGGCTATTGAGTAGGTTGTGATGGAAACGTTTGTTTACTCAAAAAGAATAAAGAGCTTGTCTCTTGTGTTCTTCAGATGGATGAAAAAATATTTGCAATGGGGAATCTTTACAGGCGTGACAAACAATGTTCAACTGTGAAAAGTTTCCAAGGTAGAGAGAGACACAAATTACGAACACAATTTATATACACAGTCGTGACTGCTAGTCTTTTCAATGCTCTTAACCAATCGGTGAAAGCCGGGAACAATGACGCGTTTCACTGTTCAGACCGCGTGATTTTTTTTACCAACCAACTTCTGCCATAACCACGCCCCCGCGAGTTTTGACCATAGACATTATAAAGAACTAGACTGGCCATTGTGCTGTAGAATTCCAATGGACTCACGTCCGACGTGGCAGCCATCTTGTGCAGGGCATCTCACTATGCGACGTCAATGATCCCACAGATTCACTGTGTAATGGTAGATGTTAGATCATCTGGGAGAAAGTCCCTGTAATTGTGCATAAGTGGCATTTTCTATCACTGGGATTAGCTGGAATGCTTGTATATTTATATTGCGACAAAAATGTTTTTTATTGTGACTTGCCAAGAGATTATAGATGCAGCCCCCCTGCCTCCCCCGCCAGTATACTGTTAAGGTCTACTCTGTATCTGGTGTATTCTCCAGGGTTCCCACTAATTTTTACCAATACAAATTACAACTTTTCCATGATTTTGACTTAACGTCTTGATGACCATGGGAACCCTGATTCTCAGTAGCACCAGTATCAACTAGAAAAACCACGTAGCGGCTATGCCTCCGCCCAACAATGCAAGTTGCAGTTAACATTCAGTTGGTCTTGAGAGAGGGCCCCTGTGTTGATGTGGATGGTGCTTGTGTACGCTAGCTTGCTGGTATTCTAGCTGTAATGCTAGCTGACACTAATGCTAGCTAGCATTACAGCTAGAATAGCTGTATCTAATTAGCATTAGATAGCTAGCATTAGCTAGCTGGCGCTAGCTTTATTGTTAGCGTTAGCATTAGCTAGCTAGTGTTAGTATTCAAAAGTGCCTTTTGTTTGACCTGACCTTTGACATTTGAATACCAAAATCTAATCCAAATAATCTAATTAAATCCAACTGGCAAGGCTCCGAACCGGTTCGAGGAATGGAAACGAAAACCGAAAACAAACGGTATTTTATGAGGAACTGAAACAAGAACGAAAACAAAATGGTCTTTAATTGTTCCAGAACAGAAACGTTAATTTGAAATCTTTAAAACCGGTTAATAACGTTATTTTTTCGTTCTTTGTAGTAGGCCTATAAAGCTTAAAATATTTTTTTTTTTAAAGAAGAAAATAAATAAAAAAGCTGAGCCTTTTATGGCCGAATAGGCAAAATTGAATTTATTACATTTGTAGCCTACATCTTGTCCTGTTTTTGTAATGTAGCCTAGGCCCCTAAATCTGTTATTTCACAGTCGGGATCTTAAATGCTTTCTTAGCGAAATGAAGAGATTGAGATATTACAAACACACCATAGCCTAGTTCAGACGTTTATGGTATGGTTAGAGATTATTAGCGTGTGGATACAGTCGTAGCCTATACCATATAGGCCTAGTGCCGTCGGAATAGGCCACGAGTAGGCCTAACGAAGCGCTCCGTTTAATGGCTATAACTTCCAGTCAGGTAAGGGCTTTTTATCGGCCTAGTGATCAAGAGATAGGCCTATTAAATGTTTTGCACTAAATTATATTTGCTGTCTTATAGGCATACAAGCAGCAGCAGTCTGGTGGATGTCTCTGAAATGTGTATCGCCACAAGAGAATATTTTTGTTTGCTATCTCAACTCAACTCAAATTTGATTTATAGAGCACATTTAAAAACGACTGTGGTCGAGCCAAAGTGCTGTACAGGTAGGTGGCAAGACATAAGTTAATACATAATAAATAAATGACAAAACATTATAAAACAAAATAAAAACAAACAATAGGCCTACAGGCACAGAATAAAATAGCTTGCAGCAGCAGCAATATTTTTTAAAAGGATGATGAGCTATCATGATGACTAATGATAGACCTGCACATTGTTTACGGTGTGGATTAAGGGCATTCGGGAATAGGACTAATGTTGCGTATTTCTTGTAAGATAATCAACAAGGCTTCACTACAGCACACATCACCAAGGCTAATATTGTTGGCAATAAGGCCACCACAACCCTAGACTTGTTGATTATACCTTACAAGAAATACTGTAGGCCTATAGAGTCTTAATAGGTTAACAGCCCCGGAACGGTGAACGGAACGTTATTTTTCGTTCTTAACCGGTTCAGGAACGCTACGCTGGTGGCGGAACACGAGAACAGAAACGTTAAATATGCAGGTTCTGCTCGGAGCGAACCGATTGAAAAATAATTTCGTTTTTAAGCCCTGCCAACTGGACATTTTGGCCGAATATGTACAAATTCTGTCAAGCCGTTCTTGAGATATCATGTTCAGCAGGCCGAAAACACCTTTTGTGATGTCAGTGACCCTTGACCCCCACAATGTAATCAGTTAATCCTTGAGTCCAACTGGACATTTTACCTAAATATGAACAAATTCTGTTAAACCGCAAAATACAAGTTTGACAATTAGCTATATGAGGGACTATCTCTATATACCCGCATAAAACAAGTCAAGATACTACATTATATAAAACTGTGTTAATAGTCGATGTGAGTGGAATAAATTATGTTATCTGTGTAATGTTAGCTTAGGGCAGCTAGACTAGTCTGTTATCCTAACCAGTTAGCTATGCAATTTAATTGTGAGATAAGTAAATAATTACCATTACAATAGGCTCTGTGCACCAGCTCCACTACTTCCTGAAAGTCATTTGGCATCTTTATTTCCTGTCCTATATAATTGGATTAAGTGATTAATCAGGTGTGCGCTTGGTCTGCCTCACACCTGATTAATCACTTAATCCAATCATATAGGACAGGAAATAAAGATGCCAAGTGACTTTCAGGAAGTAGTGGAGCTGGTGCACTGAGCCTATACCCATATTAGGCTACCATTCTCTTCCCGCAAACGCCTGAGTATTCATAAAACCTTAAAAGGCTAGTCTAACTGTATTAAGGCTGATACTAAAATATAATAAGAGTCACTAGTCACTTACCGAACAAAACGACAAGCAGCTCTGAAGCCCAACAGTAACATGTTCCAAATGATGCCCTGCGTAACATGGCGGTCTCGTCGGACGAGTCTAAAGGGGGCGTGGCCAGTCTAGTTCTTTATAATGTCTATGGTTCAGACCCGGTCTAGAGCCCGCCTCCTGAGACCGGAAACTACCTGACGCCCTTTTCTGGATATGTAATTGTAATATCTTGTACTATATTACATAATCAAGGTCGGACAGCGGCGGATCCATTTACTGACGTTTACTGATATACTTTGGAGAAGTGCATTACAGGGCATGGCCATCACTGACTAACTGACACTGCACTGCTATATCTACCTAGGTGATTAACAAGTAGTAGTGCTTAGGTCAGGGGTGGCCAACCAGTCAGAGACTAAGAGCCACAAAAATTACTGTGGTACCACCCAGAGCCACACCATATATACCAGCGTTTCTCAACCTTTTTTTCAGTCACCGCACCCTTCATAAGTACTTAAAATCCCAAGGCACCCCAGTCTAAAATAAGAAGAAAAACATTACTGTCCATTAAATATACATTTAAAGTTAATTTATTTAAAATTAATACATACAACAAGATATTTTCTGACATAATATATTTTGGACTGGGCTGGGTTAGGATGGACTGGGCTGGGTTAGGCTGGGCTGGACTGGGTTAGGCTGGACTGGGCTGGGTTAGGCTAAACTGGGCTGGGCTGGACTGGACTAGGTTAGGCTGGACTGGGCTGGGTTAGGCTAAACTGGGCTGGGCTGGACTGGGCTGGGTTAGGCTGGACTGGACTAGGTTAGGCTGGACTGGACTGGACTGGACTGGGCTCGAGATTTGAGGCTTTGAAATGTCCCAATGATGTCTGGCATATCAGACAGAATGTCTTACCATTACGTTCTATGAAGAAAAAATTACTCTCCCCACTCGGGTAAAAAATGTCCTGTGTTCGTCTTCATATTTTCTTTTAGCTGCGCATTTCTTTCCAGCCATTCTTTGGTTGTGTACAGTAGCCTAGGCTACGTTAGCTTTTGTCGTAATAGAGAATGACCCACGCAAAGCAAATTATTTTGTTTACAATAGGTGCGTTTACATGACAAATATTTTTCAATCTGGTTGATTTCAAGCTGATTTCAGCTTGAGCGTATGTGATACAAAGTAAACTGGTTGGATGTTTACATGCGACAACGAAACAAATGTTTCGAACGCGCACGCAGCCGTGAGTGATTGCGTTACGATGGTTACAAACAGCTGACTACGGAACTGTCGAGCATGCCTTGATTAGTCAAGTCTTGAACATGCGCAAAATGAACGCAAAACGCAGCATCAATCCGTTTCAAGGTAGTATACATGACGGACCAAACGGTTTCGAAAAGGTTTAAAGTGATGATCCACTGATCATCCTTGAGATGTTTCTACAACTTAATTGGAGTCCATCTGTGGTAAATTCAACTGATTGGACATGATTTGGAAAGGCAGCCACCTGTATATATGAGGTCCCACAGATGACAGTGCATGTCAGAGCACAAACCAAGCCATGAAGTCAAAGGAATTGTCTGTAGAACTCAGAGACAGGATTGTATCGAGGCACAGATCTGGGGAAGGGTACAAAAAAAAATCTCTGCAGCATTGATGAAGGTCCCAACAAGCACAGTCGTCTCCAAAATTTGTAAATGGAAGAAGTTGGAACCACCAGGACTCTTCCTAGAGCTGGCCGCCTGGCCAAACTGAGCAATCAGGGGAGAAGGGCCTTGGTCAGGGAGGTGACCAAGAACCCGATGGTTACTCTGACAGAGCTCCAGCGTTCCTCTATGGAGATGGGAGAACCTTCCAGAAGGACGACCATCTCTGTAGCACTCCACCAATCAGGCCTTTATGGTAGAGTGGCCAGACTTAAGCCACTCCTCAGTAAAAGGCACATGACAGCCCACTTTGAGTTTACCAAAAGACACCTAAAGGACTCTCAGACCATGAGAAACAAATAAACTAAGGTCTGATGGAACCAAGATTGAATGCTTTGGCCTGAATGCCAAGTTTCATGTCTAGAGGAAACGAGGCACCACTCATCACCTGGCTAATTCTATCCGTACAGTGAAGCATGGCGGTGGCAGCATCATGCTGTGGGGATGTTTTTCAGCGGCAGGAACTGGAAGACTAGTCAAGATGGAGGGAAAGATGAATGCAGCAATGCACAGAGAGGTCCTTGATGAAAACCTGCTCCAGAGCGCTCTGGACTTCAGACTGGGGCGAAGATTCACCTTAAACCATTAAACCCCTGGAACTTGTCCAGAAAGCTGCTCTGTGCCTGGAATTCAACCACCCCAAGTTTTTTCACACAACCTCCTTTCTCCGTTCTCTACACTGATTCCCTGTAGCAGCTTACATCCAGTTTAAAACTCTGGTACTAGCCTGCTGGGCAATGAAAGAAACAGCTCCCTCCTACCTCCAGGCCATGATCAAACCCTACACTCCCGCCTGACCACTACACTCTGCTACCTCGGGAGGACTGGTTGCCCCGTCACTGCGAGGCCCCTGTAGTCAAATGACGCGGTCACGGCTCTTCTCTGTCCAGGCCCCACAGTGGTGGAATGAACTACTCACTGACGTCAGGACAGTAGAGTCGCAGCCCATCTTTCGCTGCAGGCTCAAAACACACCTCTTCAAGAGGTACAGTACTACCAGGAGTATTACTGTATCAAGCACCTATTCTATTTTTAGTTTGCTATTCTTCACTTTGCCTTCAGCACTAGATTATGCTCTTAGTCACTTGTTTTAGAAAGGTGATGCACTTGTGAGTTCTGGCAACTACTTTAAATGCAATTATTGTTATTATTACTTTGGATAAAAGTGTCAGCTAAATGACTGTAATATATTGTAATGTAGCTAGCTAGATAGGTTTTAAGTGGATTAATTGGAAGGCCACAACATATTGACATCATGTTCATTCAAATCAAAACATTTGCTGATTTTGTGTTTTGTGGATGGGTGTATTGCTGTTTTGAAATAAATCATTTTCATCTGGATCTGGATTGCTGTTTTGAAATTAATCCTTTTCATCTGGATCTGGATTGCTGTTTTGAAATAAATTATTTCATCTGGATATGTTTCATTAATAGGATAAAGATGATCACTTAGAATAACTTTGTATTGACTGGTAATGGCTCTACACTTTCAGTATCCAAGTGGTTTCACACTATGGACATGTGGGGGAGCATGTGGTCTACACTAAGAGAATGGTATTGACCTGAATGCTTCAGGTGGTTCACATTCATTTGGGGATTTATGGGTTTTGTGTTCATATAAGAGCAGTTAAAACAGATCAGTCAAATTTGGCCTTGAACATTATAAAACGGGGGCTCATTTTAGACCGTGAACCCAGGTGAGTTGTGGCTGTGGGTGTGTATGGGGATGTTTTCCATCTGCTGGATGAACATAATATTATCTTACCCATTCATTTCCTATAGCGGGTCATTTTACCCATTCAATTCCTATGGTGGGTCATTTTAAACCCAGAACAGCACCCTGATCAGCTTGGTCTCACACTACAACAACACAATCAGCTTCATCAAGGTGATCAATATTTCATCTGCAACATGCATTTTCAAGTTGGCCATATAGAACTGCTAAACTAAAAAAGAACTGTACATGCTGACGAAATGCATCACAGGCAGAGGTCTGTGCTTTCTGAGCGCTATTCTAGTTATTGTCATGTTTCTGTAACACTATTTAACTGGCCACCCGAAGACCTTCATCAACATGCAATGATAGCAGTCAACCACATAGTGGCGGTGTTGCACAGAGCTCAACTAGGAGACCTCAAACTGCAAGCAGAGGATGCAGATTATCAGATTATAAACACTATGAAGAGTGAAGATGTTCTTCTGAAACACAGACCTAGGCCTGATTAATCATTTTAACTATTCACCTGTTCTCTTTATTATGTTGGAGATACTGTATCTATCTGTGGGTTCACTTTCAAACGAACACTTCTGAAGATGGAAACACCAGACTCTCCATGTCCTTTTTAATCTGATGATCACCTGTTGTGACCTTAATTGACTTCTGCTTCATTCCTTTGGGTTTAGAAATGTCTCATGACATATTTTAGATATGAAGACATTTTAGGTATGATGAACTGCTTATCTCTACATTATAGCTTATCTAATGATCATTACTTATCATATCTAACCTTAACTCCTCCCACTGCTGCTTGGACCAGTGGGTCCAGTTTGTTACATTCCTCATAGGGCTTCTGTTAGTGTGTTTTGGCTACTGTACTGTTCACATTTCTCCTAATTCCACTGGATTAAACATTGATATTCGTAAATAAATACATTGAGTGTTCCATAAAGTAAGTTTTTAACATATGGATGGAGTTAATGTTTAACATTTAGTGCTAGTGCCTATTGTACTATAAGTGGGGTACTGGGGTGCTGATAAAATGTATTTGGTCCAGCATTAAGCTACTACAGTAGATAGGCCGTGTATCATACCAAAATATAAACTACACACATGTAGGAAGACAAAATACCGATATTATTTGGTCACTTTAGGTGGTACCGAATCTGGATAGGTCCCTGGACTAAATGGTTAGTTTGTAAACTGCCTGAGCAGCCTTTTCTATCCATTTTGCATCTTTCAGAATGGCATATTATGCAAATTAATTGATTACTACTTCTAGCTACTTTTGGGAGAACCAACAGCTACTTCCCTTACAGAGGAGCTGGCAACACTGCACTTAGCACCCCGATATCAGTCAGTCTTTCATTGTTCATGGTGTTGCGCACTGAAATGTATCGATTTCAGTGCAGAAAAGTTGGCATCAGCTGTGCTTAGAGATAGGGCCATGGCAGGGTCTTGAAGACAACTTGTTAAAGAACGTAGTGTCTGGAGTACTCGGGTATCTGTTGTGCAAGGGGGAGGAGCACAGTCAGGGATGAAAATTAACTTTTTGGCTCACCTGCCAAGGGGACTGGTAGATGAAAAAATCCGCCGGCCAAGTATATTTTTTACAGGCCAAAATAATAAATTGCCTTTTTTGTCACATTATACATCTGTTTCAGTACTTTTCATTCAGATAATAGTATTATGTTGAATACATGCTTAAGGCAGAGGCCAAAGTACAATTTCAAATAAAGTAGTTTAATTCGATGCCTAGAAACATTGCAATTCATAGAAATTCAAATATTCATTTCCATTCACTTCCACGGTGTAGAATTATCCATAACTAGATAACCCTACACAAATATGAGATATAAATGATCCAAGCCTTCACCTCATGGTCTTTATGTGTTTATGAACAAAATACATATACTGTAACATATTCACAGCCTGTCATCATGTAAAGTTAAACCTGAGCTGGATGCAGGGGCGTAGGTTTGATTTGAGTTTTGGTAGGGACACAATAGGTTGTTGTTGTTTCACGTAGTCTTGATTGAATCTGGGTGGTGGCCGAATCAGATTAATTTCCGTCGCCACTGATTGGGCAATGTGACAACGAATGACAAGGTTTATCCACAAAACCTACATCTGTTGAGTCAGACTATAATCTCACCTGTAACCCTGATGCATCTCCCGCCTGCCTCTCCAGGTCCTGCCTTTCTGCTGCTTTGACCAAAACAATTCTAATGTCCATTTTTGTCTTATTTTTTCTGGTCATAAAAGGGAAATGATTGACAATATCAAACTACTTGCAGACATGAAACACTCTTTTCCGTGTAGCCTACAGCCTATTCTGTGTAGCATATGAAATATGAACATAATTACGCTGGACTTGGACTGAATTGCATAAACAAACCAGGGCCGCGTTTCCCAGAGGCATCGTTAAGGCATCGTAGCGCTACGTGCTTCTTAAGAACGTCGTTAGCTCCACCTCTAGGTGGCGATGCGTTTCCCAGAACCTTCTTAAGCCAAGGTATACCTTGGCTACGAAGGCTCTGGGAAACAGCTCCACCCAAGGTACATCGTAAATCGCCCTTACGATGTACCTTCCGAAGATACATCGTTAGTCTACCTTGGAGCCGAAGCGCTGTTTCCCAGAGCCTTCTTAGCCAAGGTATACCTTAGCCAAGGGATACGTTACGAAGGGCGGTCTGAACCCATCGTTAGTGTACCTTGGCGATGCGCTCCGTTCATCCCGTCATAGTATTAGCGCGATTCGAGCTAAATGACACTTTTAAAAAGGAGAGTTGCAATACAGCGCACATCTATCTATCCTACCTGCGCGATTCACATAGTGTACACAAAATACAATTAACTTGAATGATGAAAATAATGTCAGCCTACAGAACACATCATGGGAATGTTGTTTTTAAAACTTTTATTGAGCCAAGCAACATATACGGACTATCCATAGCCTAATATAATCCACTTTGTGAACAACAACAACATTTTCTTATGTAAAGGGATAATTTGATGACATGACTTTTCTGTCTGTCTTTATATATTGTCAGACAGATATCCTGACGAATTGATTAATCCAATGAGGCCATCTAGATGAATAGTCAAATATCCTCACACACGCTCCAGAATATTGTAGAAAGCCTTCCCAGAACAGTGGAGGCTGTTATAGCTGCACAGGGGGGACCAACTCCATATGATGCCTATTCATTTAGAATGGGATGTCATGAAAGTTGTAATGTGTAGGTGGCCCAATACTGTTGTCCTTATAGTGAACTTTGCTAACAGATTCACAGTATTTAGTGATCTTACAAATGCTGTTTGTTATATTGTGTGCCTTCTCCAAAACCTCTACTGTTGTAATGTGGCAAGAAACAACAAATATACAGGATAAAGGGAACTTGTTTAATATTGGTTGGGAAAAAACATGGGCAGGTTTGTTCTTTAGACCTTTGTCCTGTAACAGGCTGTCTTTTTCAGGGGTGGGGTTGTTAGACCCATGCCCAACCCCCAACCTGGAGGGCCAGTTGTTGCTTTTCGTCTGGCCTCTACCCTGAACCTGCCCGGCATGGTTGAACCTGCTGGGGGGTGACCCCCCACCAATATAGCCTTCATGGTCATGGAGGCACACAAGCCTTCCCACCACGACAAGGTAGCAACACGTAGGAAGGATGAGTGGTGTGGTGAGTGTATGTAGTGTGTGTGCGCAGTGTACTGTAGTGGGTGGGCAGTGTGTGGTAAGTGTATGTAGTGTGTGTGGTGAGTGTGTGTAGTGTGTGTGGTAAGTGTATGTAGTGTGTGCAGTGTGTGTGTTAAGTGTATGTAGTGTGTGTGGTGAGTGTGTGTGTGTGTGTAGGAACTACAGCGTGGTGAACGTGTTGTGTGTGTGTGTGTGTGTGTGTGTAGGAACTACAGCGTGGTGAACGTGTTGTGTGTGTGTGTGTGTGTGTGTGTGTAGGAACTACAGCGTGGTGAACGTGTTGTGTGTGTGTGTGTGTGTACGCATACAGCCTTCTTCAATGGGCTATATGCACAACTCCAGTAGGCTACTTCCTGAAATTAGACATGCTTCTTTATTTCCTGTCTTACACTATTGGATGAAATGATTATTCAGGAATTCCTGAATAATCATTTCATCCAAAGTGTAGGACAGGAAATAGAGAAGCATGTCTAATTTCAGGAAGTAGCATACTGGAGTTGTGCATATAGCCCATTGAAGAAGGCTGCATGGGCGAGCATTGCAGCGCGGATGGCTGCTTCCACTCCTGGGCCACCCAGGGAGTGGACAGTCGTCAGCAAGAAATGGCAGGACTTCGCCAGTCAGGCCAAAAGCCGAGAGGCAGAGCACCGTGCCTTCCCTCACCCCGGAGGAGGAGAAGGCCCTATCGATCATCGGCCTCACAGCCTCCCAAGGCATCACTGGTGGCCTTGATTTGGAGTCTGGAGAGGGCCCCTCCAACATCCAGCCCTCAGCTGAGTCACCCCAAGCCTCCCAGCCCTCAGCTGAATCACCCCAAGCCTCCCAGTCCTCTGGAGAGGAGACCCCAGCGCAGTCAGACTGCTCCACCCCGTCGACACGCTCTCCCCACACACCCCATGACTTCCCCTCCCCCCCCCGCCCCCCGTGAGAGGCAGCTGAACACCACGGATGCGAGGTGCGACTGCAGCGAGGAGCTCCTGGAGGTGGGGAGGCAGAGGCTGGGTGTGCAGCGTGAGAGGCTGGACCTGCAGAACAGGCAGCAGGCCCTAGCAGAGGCACAGTTTGTGTGGCCCTCCATATCAGTGCCCATCATTCTGCCAACTCCAGGTAGGCTAAGTGTGTATTTTGTATACTCTGTCTATTCACATTCTGAATGCATTCCATTCAATGTCACTAATTGAATTTTCCTCCCTTGCAGATGATGCAGATGCCTGAGACATACTGCACACACTCACCACACACACTACATACACTTAACACACACTGCCCACCCACCACAGTACACTGCGCACACACACTACATACACTCACCACACCACTCATCCTTCCTACGTGTTGCTACCTTGTCGTGGTGGGAAGGCTTGTGTGCCTCCATGACCATGAAGGCTATATTGGAGGGGGGTCACCCCCCAGCAGGTTCAACCATGCCGGGCAGGTTCAGGGTAGAGGCCAGACGAAAAGCAACAACTGGCCCTCCAGGTTGGGGGTTGGGCATGGGTCTAACAACCCCACCCCGGAAAAAGACCGCCTGTTACAGGACAAAAGTCTGAAGAACAAACCTGCCCATGTTTTTTCCCAACCAATATTAAACAAGTTCCCTTCATCCTGTATATTTGTTGTTTCTTGCCACATTACAACAGTAGAGGTTTTGAAGAAGGCACACAATATAACAAACAGCATTTGTAAGATCACTAAATACTGTGAATCTGTTAGCAAAGTACACTATAAGGACAACAGTATTGGGCCACCTACACATTACACCTACAGGAACCTTCATGACATCCCATTCTAAATGAATAGGCATCATATGGAGTTGGTCCCCCCTGTGCAGCTATAACAGCCTCCACTGTTCTGGGAAGGCTTTCTACAAGATTCTGGAGCGTGTGTGAGGATATTTGACTATTCATCTAGATGGCCTCATTGGATTAATCAATTCGCCAGGATATCTGTCTGACAATATATAAAGACAGCCAGAAAAGTCATGTCATCAAATTATCCCTTTACATAAGAAAATGTTGTTGTTGTTCACAAAGTGGATTATATTAGGCTATGGATAGTCCGTATATGTTGCTTGGCTCAATGAAAGTTTTAAAAACAACATTCCCATGATGTGTTGTGTAGGCTCCATGACATTACTTTCATCATTCAAGTTAATTGTATTTTGTGTACACTAATGGTGTGAATCGCGCAGGTAGGATAGATAGATGTGCGCTGTATTGCAACTCTCCTTTTTAAAAGTGTAATTTTGCTCTAATCGAGCTAAAACTATAACGGGATGAACGGAGCGCATCGCCAAGGGACAGCTTACGATGGGGTCCGACCGCCCTTCGTAACGTATCCCTTGGCTGTGGTATACCTTGGCTAAGAAGGCTCTGGGAAACGAATCGCCACCTAGAGGTGGACCTAACGACGTTCTTAAAGGATTAACATGGTGATTTTCACTTTTGTTTAGTTTGAACGTGCTATTTGCACAATAGGACATTGAAGAAACACAATAAAAACATTAAATATATCCGTTTTGTCGTTTTTGAGAAACTGGAAGCGTAATATTTTCAGTCCAATTTGACTCGGGGTAAAAATACTCCGAATTCGTGACGTTTTTCCCATTGTTGACGTCACCCTAAAGTTTGAAAATCCCGCCTCCACTCCCCTGCACCCGCCTCCAACTGAAACCTGTCTGGCTCGCGCACCTGCTGTCTTTGCGCCATTTCACCATCTATCGAACACGGTAAGTCAGCTCTGAACCTTTTCACCTCATCTTGAGAATAATAATAATTATTGAATAGTTGCAGTCTCAATGATGCCCACCTCTAATTTTAATGTAATTTGTACATACGTTTTATAACTGTATTTGTGGTTGTCATACAAATTCGTTTTCACCATGATCTCCGTGATTCGCCAACCTAGCTAATGTTAGATAAACGACCCATAACGTTAGCTGTAATTGGCAACAGTTATTAAAAAGCTGTCTGATCCAGCTAGCTATCTGTCTTTATCCAGCATGTTGACGTTAGCCTAATGTCAGGTATGGTAACTAGCTTAGCTGTGTTAGTTATCATGCTAACGTTATCTCTCAATAACTGGTCTCCAAGGTGACAGTCGTGACACGGTTTATTTTTAGCCATTATAGATCAGAGCCTATATAACGTTAGTGCTGATATTAACTAACCTTAGTTATCTAGCTAAGATGACCAAACTTATTTTCAAAGCTAACATTAGCTGTTTGGAATGGATTATGTGGACGTGGTTAGCTGTGTGTGTTCTCCCGCTCATTTAGTCTCCCGCTCGCTAAACCAATAGTCTTTTTCCAGTAGCCATGTTGATGTCATAGTATGAAAAACGCAGGTGTAATTGATAAAATTATTTGTGGTCCCATTCTGTTCATTGTGTCAGCCATTCCAGTGAGCCACTATGCACATTTGCAGGATCATGTCTCTCCTAAATCCTAAATGGAACAGGGCCATCATTTTGTTATTAATTGCACCTGTGTTTACCCTGCTATGACACCTCAACAAGGCTGCTTAGAAAAGGGTCTGTTTGACCTGTGTCAAGGTCATGTTGGTGCTATGGTAACGGGGGCACACGCCTGTCAATCGGAATGATTCCAGTTGGTCATTTGCTCAGAGAACTGTCAATCAGTTGTTAATAATCACGCCCAGTTTTGAGTGAGTGAACGTTTTGAGTGGCAGATTCAGACCTCTAAAAACATGTTTTAAAATAATTTGTATGGATGAATTCTGAAATAGTTAAACACATGTGTTTTGTTGTTGCCTAAAGATACCTGGAAAGTGTTATATTGAACCACCATGTTAATCCTTTAAGAAGCACGTAGCGCTACGATGCCTTAACGATGCCTCTGGGAAACGCGGCCCAGGTCTATATACGGCCATGCTCTCCACTTAATATCACCAGAGAATAAAAGAAGTGAACGCACGCAGCAACGACCAGCAACAGAGAAATTCACTGAACACAGACCGCATGTCGGTATGTTCGCTTCACGCGCTTCCCTCTCAACATGGTCATACAAAACAGCTTGCTGAATTCCGAAAAGATGAATAAACTATTCTGTTTTCGATTCAAATGTGTAGCTATATGACCCTCCCCTGGACTCAAATTAAAAAGAACAGTAACCCTCTCCTGGACTCAAATTCAAAAACAGTCGTCTAACCCTCCCTTGTTCGTTCGAAGTTCACTTCCTAAACCGAAGCCCCAAACGGCTTCGCTCTAATCTTTCAAAAATAAAAAATAACATACAACTTACCGAATTGAGGATTGTCGTAGCCTACAGTGAAAGGCTAGTGAGTAGGTTGTGATGGAAACGTTTGTTTACTCAAAAAGAATAAAGAGCTTGTCTCTTGTTTTCTTCAGATGGATGAAAAAATATTTGCAATGGGGAATCTTTACAGGCGTGACAAACAATGTTCAACTGTGAAAAGTTTCCAAGGTAAAGAGAGACACAAATTACGAACACAATTTATATACACTTTTGGTCGTGACTGCTAGTCTTTTCAATGCTCTTAACCAATCGGTGAAAGCCGGGAACAATGACGCGTTTCACTGTTCAGACCATGGAGGTATAATATAACTGGAGACGGCATTGAAAATGGCTGCCTATTCATTTCAATGAAAGTTGCTCACCGGCGCATGAAGCCATTTGACGTAGTGGCCAAAGCCCGGTATTGCAAGTCAAATCAAGGCATGCGGCCCAAGAACCCTTATTTCCCATGTTAGTGGATGATGATAGATAGGGCTAGAAAAGGAAAACAAAATTTTTCTGGGTATCATTCAGCATCAGAGACCAATCTTATCAATATAAACTTTTAATTCAATGTGGTTTTGGGGTTTTTGAAGCCACCAATACCTGTATCGAGCCATTTAAACATGTGCTGTGCACGAGCCTCGGGGACGCGCTGGTCGCGCGTTCGTGAGTCCTGCGAGCTCGGCGGAAAACACGTGACCATAGGAAGACCCGCCCTACTCTGCCTCTGATTGGATAGGAAGTCATGTAATGACGTCGGCTAACATTTGCTATGCTTTAGCAATGAAGCTTATGATCATGCTAATCAGAACGTATGTCTATGATGCAAATGATCATGACATGTGGTTACTTTAGGACATCGTTGGAAAAGATCTAGAGGGTAAGTGGGTCAATGTTGAATAACTTAGCTAACATTATCTAATGTTACATTTCTTTATATTAACATCAACTATATTGATAGGCTAGGGAGCTATGCTAACGGTAGCTAATGCTAACGGCTTAGGGTTACGTTCGGAGGTCTCAGATGTATTTCAATTTTAACAATGTTGAGCATGATCAATGTGACATTGTTCATACATTGATTACAGTCTGTAATCTTGTCTGGCATTATTTAGCTATAGTGGGCTGATGCTTGCTGCTGCTACTATAGCATTTGCCACATTATACATCAAATTAATCAAGCATAGTGTTATTACCTGAAGGCATTATTACCATTGCAAGTAAGCATGCCATGTATATGCCATGCCTGGAAATCAAATTAATAGTGTAATTATTCCCCATCATAGCTCATTGTACACTGATATAATCATTCTCCTTGCCTTTGCTAATACTCATCTCTTTTATCAAACTTTGTGCTAGGAAAGAAATCTGGCTGTGATTCGTCGCTAGTGCTCATCCAGGCTGTTGTCATCTCCCGCCTGGACTCCTGCAACTCCCTACTTGCTGCCATCCTGCAGCGTTGGCCATCAGACTCCTGGAGAAAGCTGCTGCTGACCTGGTGTTCAACAGCCCCATGCTCTTCCACACAACTTCCCTACTCTGTTCTCTGCACTGGCTCCCTGCGCTGTCCCATCCAGTTTAGGACTGTGGTTCAAGCCTACAGGGCAAATGAACAGCTCCCTCCGACCTCCAGGCTGTGGTCAAGCTCTGCTGCCTTGAGGTGATTGGTTCCCCAGTTGCTCCAAGCCCCCCTACGGCAGATTGTAACGGCCATGGCTTTTTTCTGTCCTGGCCTCACAGTGGTGGAATGAACTGTGCACTGATGTCAGAACAGAGCCAATAATACACACTGTTCATAGTGAGCCTAGTTATTATTGATTAACTTGGACTGTTTCCTCTCTCCTTGTCAGTCATTAAAATATGTTCAGTGTTTCACAATACTGATGTATAACATTTCATTATTTTGTCTCAGACCATTTCTGAAACAATCATCAGTGTCAGTATACATTTCCCTCCAATGTTATTGCTTTCCCATTTTTAACCATTTAACTACTAGACTGTACAAACGAATTGCACAACTATAGTATTTTCTAGGTATAGCCTACTTCTCCACTTTCTCTTAATGTTGGTATGAAATGGCAGTCAAACTATGCAATGATGTTCCACACTGTTTCCACCCAAATTCCCAACAAATGTGGCCACCACACTGTTCAGGACATTCACAGGTCTTGCTCTCAGGGATCGGTAAAAGAAAGGGACATGGTTCCTCCATAATGTGCTAAGGCTCTGCTTAGATCAAAGGCTTGGTCATCAGAAAATATCACAAAGACAGTGATCACAAAACAATTAAAAACATGTCACCAGTGTATGCCTTAACCCTAGTCAAATTTCTAGTATGTGTGAACCATATACATGGCAGTAAACAGATCTTGAGTCATACAAACTGGAGGATGCTTGACCCATACAAACTACTTTAACTCAATTTCAATAAACAACTCCAAAATATGGCAGACAGAAGAGCTGAGCAGACTTGGTAGATGACTGGATGATCTTACAGAGAACCAAGGGAAATTGACTGGTATTAATGCTAAGAGTAATGAGGGATGAGGTGCAGCTGGGCAGAGTGGAGACAGGTGGCAGGTGATGCAGGAGATGGGAAGGTGAGTAGGCAACAACCAAGCATGAACAGGAACTGGACCACTGGCTCCCCTTGACTGTCCAACCCATCCATCAGCGCCAGCAGAGTGGACACGATAGAGCCAGAGAGAGAGAGACAAATGCAACGCAAGGTTAGTTTAGTTCCAATCGCCCATGTGCAACATCAATCAAGTACGCAGCCAAGCTGAAGAACCGAGTTACATCAGAGGCGGAGCGAGGCGGTGGCTCCGTGACAGACAGGCCTCACCTGTGTATCTGGTCCTGTCTGCTGGAGCATACTGGGGCCAGCCGGTCTATCTTGTGGAAGAAGATGAAGGAGGGTCTCATTAGGTTGACCTTGGGAGAGACCAACAAACAGCCATCACAAGCTCTCAGTCAACACTGAGGATGATGGTCAGGTGTCCTGTCCAATAATTATACCCCCCTCCCCCCACCGCCACAGTTGCCCCATTGGCTAACCTGGTCAAAGAGAAGGCAGAGCTGATTATGTGTTCTGATTCACCAACCCACTTGCTAAGGCAGTCAGCTCCTTTCCTTATAGACACCTTTGTGTTTCCCTGCCTACACTCGTTAGTCTGCACCCGCGCCACTGGGGTCTTGCCTGTACTTGGGGGACTGTAGATCAGAGCACTACACATCTGTAGGTGGGGGGGGGGGTTGGGGGGAGTATGTGAAAAACAGGGACTTCACAAGACAGCTCAAATTAGACAAGACAGCTTAAATACGGCTGGGTCTTCATATGTTTACTGGAGCAACGTACTGTAGTGTGGTCTCACCTAGGAGGTTCTTCTATCAGGTGATCGAACACAGAGGGGTTGCTCTGCTTCCTGTTCACTGACTGAAAAAGCAATCACAGTGGGATTTAGTGACATCATTATGCACATCAGGAATTCATTATCTCATCTAGTCAGTCAAAAAATGATTTTGTCCTCACCAATAGGTGTTAGCATTAGCTACCGTTAGCATAGCTCCCTAGCCTATCAATATAGTTGATGTTAATATAAAGAAATGTAACATTAGATAATGTTAGCTAAGTTATTCAACATTGACCCACTTACCCTCTAGATCTTTTCCAACGATGTCCTAAAGTAACCACATGTCATGATCATTTGCATCATAGACATACGTTCTGATTAGCATGATCATAAGCTTCATTGCTAAAGCATAGCAAATGTTAGCGACGTCATTACATGACTTCCTATCCAATCAGAGGCAGAGTAGGGCGGGTCTTCCTATGGTCACGTGCTTTCCCGAGCTCGCAGGACTCACGAACGCGCGACCAGCGCGTCCCCGAGGCTCGTGCACAGCACATGTTTAAATGGCTCGCTACAGGTATTGGTGGCTTCAAAAACCCCAAAACCCCATTGAATTAAAAGTTTATATTGATAAGATTGGTCTCTGATGCTGAATGATACCCAGAAAAATTTTGTTTTCCTTTTCTAGCCCTATCTATCATCATCCACTAACATGGGAAATAAGGGTTCTTGGGCCGCATGACTTGCAATACCGGGCTTGGCCTGAAAGCCCATGGTGGCTTCAATGCGCCAAGCTGATCCTGGGGGCTTGGTTCAGACTCTGCAGGCCCGGAGACTTCGAGGGGGCGGGTCAACTGTCAATCAATTTCTACTTTGGCCAATCAGAGGCTGACAATCGTCTTGTCAATCAAAAACTCATTTCGCCTGAAACGGTTGAATCACTTTTTATTTGGCGAATCGTTTTTAAGGGGTGTGAGACGCAAAGCTAATTTGTCATTAATAAGTGTCAGCTGCGGACGATCAAGCGAACATATTGGACGTCTTTCGAGGTAAGGGAGATTGACACAAGTAACATAACAATAAGCAGTTATTTTAACGTATTTTCAATTAGTTATTACATTGACAGCGCCTAAATGCTCACATTTAAGAACGTAGACGAAGATGCTGAGATGCCTCGTTAGATAAATAGCTAGTTAGTGAATACATCCATGATCCTAGCCGTCACAACGTGGCTAGATAGGTGTAGGCTATTCTTGACCCAAGTTAACATTAGCAAAGCGGTGTACCTGCGCACATGCACAAACAGAGCAGTGCTTCTACAAAGAAATCTATCATATTTATTTTCTCATGTAAACACTGGGCGTTTGGTGTTGCCAAGCAATTAGGCTCTTTGCACAAGCTCCACTACTTCCTGAAATTCTACAGGCATCCTTATTTCCTGTCCTATACCATTGGATGGAAGTTATTAATCATGGGTGTCGCTTATATAGATAAACAAATAGACAGGTAGGTGTGTATATATATACACAGTATGCATGATTATGTTCTGTTAAAAATATATAATTTGTTGACAGGAAACCAAGAGGTACAAGAGAGGGGACAGGAGGAGAGGACATAGAGATGAGAGGTGAGACCTGATGTTAGCCAAAGAGACACTACATTAATTAGATACTGGCAAGTTTTGAAAAATAATGTGGATGGGTGGGTGGGTGGGTGGGGGTGTGTGTGTTTATAGCTTATGTTTATGTTTTGTTAATTTGTGGACAGGAGATGAAAATGGACACCACAGTGGAGGAGAGGTGACAGGAGGAGACCAGCATGGACAAAAGACAGGAGGAGGGGTGACAGGAGGAGACCAACATGGACACCACAGTGGAAGAGAGGTGACAGGAGGAGACCAACATGGACAAGAGTGGAAGAGAGGTGACAGGAGGAGACCAATATGGACACCACAGTGGAAAAGAGGTGACAGGAGGAGACCAACATGGACATCAGAGTGGAGGAGTCCAGGCTGGGAGAGAGGTGACAGGAGGAGCTAGTCTCATGTTTCTAATAGATGGTGTGTTCTCATCAACATTCACTTAAGTTGTGTCCTCTCTGGATGACCTCCACTGCTCTCAGTTAAAGATGATATTAATCCAATATGATGTGTGTTCTTTATAGATCTAGCCTCTTAATTCTGCTCTCAAAGTGCACCAGATTGAAGCACCACAACTAAATGACCTCGGTATTACAAAAATCCTGCGTACGGCCCTGGTCCTGAATGTTTCAGAGGGCAGATGATAACCTCCTTCTAATCAAGGAGCAGGTGTTCATAACTCTGTCTGCATCACTACACTGAGGTGACATTTTGGTTGTACCGTCTGATCACAACACTAAGATTTCTAATCTAATTTTTTAACCTATCTGTCTACATGTCTGTCTGTCCATCTCTATCTTTCATTGTCTGCCCCTGTTTTATTATTGTATCTGAGGCTTCACGTTTGGTGATGGGACCTCAGTGGGTGAGAACAGACTTGCTGAATAGACATAAAGATCTAGGCATGGGCAGCATCTTTCCATCCATTTAAAAATAAATATGTATTATTTTATGCCAACCTACATTCAGTCTAGCCCTAACCCTAACCTCTTAGAGTGCAGGAAGTGTCGGCCAGCTGTGTCATGTGTGTGTGTCTCCATTCTCAGCGTCAGTACATCGTTTGATGGTTCACCTGGGCCAGTAGACTAAGCAGAGCCTTGACCCAAACAAGGTGTCCTGAATGGTCTCCCAGGTCCGCCTTGTACAACTGAACTTTCAGCCCAGTGTTTCAGTGTGGTCTACAAGCTATTCAATAAAACCTGGATAAAATTATCTGTATCTTGTCTTTACACTTACAGCACACATGCTGCACAAATGAACCTTAATTGTATGATGCTTGTTTTGTAAAATGCACAAGGGTATCTCTGACTTGGCTAGACTGTGGATGTGGTGACTAGTCCAGGCCAGTCAGCATGGTATAAGCTGCATACAGGTGAGCGGAAGCTGAAACGCTTGTTACTTGGCTAGGACCAAGGCAGCTTACCAGCAGGGTCAGGCCTGTGCCGGGAGGTCAGTACATTAGAACCCCCTTAGGCGGGCTGTATGTATCCTAGGTTCTCAAACTTATATTTGTGGTATATAAAGGTAGAACTTGCTTGGTTGATTATGTAAGTGTGTGTGTGTGGGGTGCTGTTGATTTTCCTCCACACATCTCTCAGCCATATGTTTCCCCTATGTTGATCGGAAAATGGTGATAGGGATTAAATTAGGTTGCTAAGAGAACTGCTAGTCACCAGAAGCATTCAAGAACATAACCTGTGCTGGAATACTAGTGTATGAACAAATCAATACAAGTAGAGCACATCTACTGACAGGCTGGCTGAATGACTGGAAGACTGACTTGGGACCTCCACTGAGGACATCACAGTCCTGGCTATGGATCAGTAGTGATGCTCCCCTGCCCCTGTAGTCCAGGCATTTTATGACATAACCTTGAACAAATTGCAACAGAAATTATATCAACTGTTTTAGTGTCATACATATTCTTTATAACATATCAGTTAGTCCCCCAAAATCCCAGTGGTGGAAAGTAATGAAAAATGCAGATGGAAGGTATGTGACAAATATACCAATTTCCAATTTTCGCCTATGTAAAAGAAAAAGGTTTATGCATGTTTTCTTGTCTGATGTCCACACAACACTGTCCCCAATCAACCAGAAACTATATAGGATGCATCACAGTGCATATACAGAAATATATTTTTAATTCAATTGGCATTTGGTGAAGAGAAAAGGGGTGAATCTCACATATTGCAACAGAAAATCTGACAATCAAATATCTTAAGGGTCTAGAACCCTGGCGAGGACAGTCTACAACCCTGGAGAACAGTCTACAGCCCTGTAGAGAACAGTAGAACCCTGGAGAGGACAGTCTGAGACGTAGAACCGTCCAAAGCAGTGGACTACCTAATCACACGCGCGAGGGGGTAACATACAGGCGAAATCGCAGACACTTACTCAAGGTACCTAAAAATTAAGACAGTACTGAAGACACAAATGCAGAGGGCGCTAGTGCAGGGTCACCGGTGTGTGACACGCCCATACGTGAGTGTGGTGAACACATAGACATAGAGAGGAGGTTGGGTAGACAGACCAAAGCGCCAAAGAGACTCATTGAGGAAATGTGATGGGGCAGTAATGAGGTGATGGGAGCTTGGTGATATGAGGTGATGGGACAGTAACAAGAGTTTGTTTTTGTTTGTCATGTTATGTTATTATTTTATTCTCTACAGTTGTAATTGTTACAGGCTCTGAAACTGTTAATTGAGGGTTAAAGCTGAAACACTGTTTGGCGTTTAAGAGAAATTGTTTATGTTTCCAGACACTGTAAACATAGTTCTTGACAGGAGAGATGTGTCATACGTGATGACGTCACGGACGTCAAGGTTGATCGAGGCAGTGATGCGGGAGCCAGCGAGAGTGATGGCCGCCTGTAATAGGAGCTGTGAATAAAAGTATAGCCGTATGCACACTGTTGTCCGGTTCCATTATTAAGTGTTAGCAGCCGAACACAACACTAGCTAGGTTTTAAGTGGATTAATTGGAAGGCTACAACATATTGACATCATGTTCATACAAATCAAAACATTCACTGATTTTGTGTTTTGTGGATGGGTGTATTGCTGTTTTGAAATAAATCATTTTCATCTGGATATGTTTCACTAATATGATAAAGATGATCACTTAGAATAACTTTGTATTGACTGGTAATGGCTCTACACTTTCAGTATCCAAGTGGTTTCACACTATGGACGTGTGGGGGAGCATGTGGTGTACACTAAGAGAATGCTATTGACCTGAATGCTTCAGGTGGTTCACATTCATTTGGGGATTTATGGGTTTTGTGTTCATATAAGAGCAGTTAAAACAGATCAGTCAAATTTGGCCTTGAACACTATAAAACTGGGGCTCATTTTAGACCTAGAACCCGGGTAACCCAGGTGAGTTGTGGCTGTGGGTGTGTATGGGGATGTTTTCCATCTGCTGGATGAACATAATATTGTCTTACCCATTCATTTCCTATAGCGGGTCATTTTACCCATTCAATTCCTATGGCGGGTCATTTTAAACCCAGAACAGCAACCTGATCAGCTTGGTCTCACACTACAACAGATTCAGCTTTATCAAGGTGATCAATATTTCATCTGCAACATGCATTTTCAAGTTGGCCATATAGAACTGCTAAACTAAAAAAGAACTGTACATGCTGACGAAATGCATCACAGGCAGAGGTCTGTGCTCTCTGAGCGCTATTCTAGTTATTGTCATGTTTCTGTAACACTATTTAACTGGCCACCCGAAGACCTTCATCAACATGCAATGAAAGCAGTCAACCACATAGTGGCGGTGTTGCACAGAGCTCAGCTAGGAGACCTCAAACTGCAAGCAGAGGATGCAGATTATCAGATTATAAACACTATGAAGAGTGAAGATGTTCTTCTAAAACTCACACAGACCTAGGCCTGGGGCCTCATTTATCAAAGAGCGTGTACATTCTGGTGTAAAAGAGGGCGTACGACGAAAACGCGGAAAATGCGAAATGTAGCGTACGACGAGAATATTTACACGCTTTTCGGATCTATCAAAAATGTCGTACGCTCCGAAATCCGAGACTGGCGGAGAATAGAACGTACGCGCACGCGCCCCGTGTTCCGCCCTCTCCACGCCCAAATTCAACCATATATGGTCAAAACTATGACAGCGCACAACGTGGATACCCCGGAAGGAACCGACATAATATAGCGTGGAGCATTAGGACAGATAAAGACGTTTATGGAAAAACGCGGAAAGAAGAGAAACTTTTCGGAGACGGAGGTGCATGTGCTTGTTGGTGAGGTCCACGCGAGGAGAGAAAATCATCTTCGGAAGGTAAGCTATTTGTAAGAGCCTACATTTGTCTGATCGCTCCTACAGTTTAGGTAGCCTACTGTATTTCGTGCATCCTGTATGTGGCGTAGGCTACACGGACATGCTGTATCATGTGGCTGTGAGGAAAGCAAACATTCCACACATTCTGTGGTAGGCTATGATTGATTCAGGACCAAAAACAGGGAACGATAACACAGATGACCACTTCATAATGTTAGACCACATTATTAAGACTCTCATCTAAATCACCCGGTAAATCACGCTTAAGCATTTATTTGGCTGCCAACAGAAAAACATATCAATTGAATATGGCTACACAATAAAATGTTTAATGCATAATCAAGTTAACAGACAAACTCAAAGAAAATGACAAATTGTTTCTCCAGACTCTGACGTGGGGTGGGACTCAGAGGAGGGGGAGTCTGCAGTGGTCCTTGACCTGACGGTCGTGCCCCCGCCGGTTGCAGCCTCTACATCCAGTGCCACGACCTCCAGTGCCTCCACCTCCAGCGCACCGGCCTCCACCTCCAGTGCCATCTCCAGCGCCTCCGTCTCCACCGCCCACGCCTCCACCTCCGGCTGCCAGCGTCCCTGCCTCAAGGGTCCCTGAGGGCTGGGCTTCCTATCAGACGCTGTGCTGGAGGCTCATGACCCTAGAGGCCCAGAGGGAAATGGCAGAAGGGATTGGGGCAGTTGTGGGGCAGTTGTTCAGCAGTTGGTGGAGGTCACCACACTACACCACCAGAGCCAACAGGACATCCTCACTGCACTTCATTCCCTCACACATGCTGTCACGGACCTCACACTGTCACTCACTACCACACTCACGGACCTCACACAGTCACTCACTACCACACTCACGGACCTCACACAGTCACTCACTACCACACTCACGGACCTCACACAGTCACTCACTACCACACTCACGGACCTCACACATTCACTCACAAACGCACTCACACACCTCACACAGTCACCCACCAACAGACAATAAAATGGTAGAAATGTGAACCCTACTTGTTTGTGTCTTCATAGCTGGCGCATGACCTCAGTGTGGGCCCTTTGGCCCCGCTGGTAAACCTCATGACGGGGAGGGGGCTGAGGGCTTGGGTCCTCATTTTGTGGTGGGGTCTTGACTGGTTCTCATTCTTATCAGCTTTGAATATACATCTTGGCAAACATAACAGAATGATGTACAAGGAGGGGACAGATACCTAGTGAAAGTACTATTGGTTGCTAGTAAAAAGACAATAATGAGGGCTTGGTATAAGGTGGAACCCCCAACCAAGGAGCAGTGGTGGGTGTTGTGGAGGAGATTTATGAGATTTATTTATGCATTGAGGATGCAGGAAGGAAAGTTTGAAGGGAGATGGGAAAAATGGATGGATTATAGAAGGAAGTGAGATGATACCACTAATATTAAAATTGTCATATTTGAGTAAGAAAAAAAAGCTGCATGGATGGAAGTACCCATAAGCTGTTATTGTAATTTTTTATGTTTTATTGTATTGTCGTTGTATGGATGGAAAATGCTAATAAAGATTAAAGTAAATAAGACAAAGAATATGTATCTTGGCTATGCACACACCAACAAGCCAGCCGTCACGCGCAGCGCCTGCCTCCAGTCTAGCCCCTACCCTGCTGTGCGCCAGGATGAATGAGTCATGCGTGGAGCCAGGCCACCGTGCCACTACACTTGTGATGAGCATGTCACATATGATTTGGGTATTTATAGTGTGCACATTTTAGCGATTCACATAGACGTATTCATTCACTGATGGTGCCCTTATGTGGGTGCAGTCGCCATCGCCGTCACCTCTTTGGAGTTCTATCTCGGCCAGTAGGCCGAGTAGCGCCGGATTCATTTAGGCTCGCATTACGCACAGGAGGACTGTCATTTGTATGCTTACCAAACAGCAAACAGGTCCACATGATCACATATTACTGACAATCTAATTGGTCAATTATTGCCGTTTGATGGAGTGCCTGCATTAGGTGTGTGACATATAGCGCGGAAAGGTTTGGGACAGCGCATAGGTTCAGTTTGGGGAACAAATCCATATCGGACCATGAATGAGCCGGTTAGAGGACACGTCTAATCTTGCATTGCGATATATGTTTGTGCTGAATTGGGCTATTAGCCTACATGTTTGTGCGTTCATGAACTGTCGCTCTTATTCTCTCCGTCAAACATAGTAATTCACCGACGCACCACCTGCGTCGTCAGTTCCCCCTGTGTTCAAAAAGGGCGTAGAACACCATGTAAATCGGTACAACAACTTGAGAGGTGTCGTACAAAAGCGCGGAGAAAGGCGACTAAATTTCCGCCCTTTCGGCTTGATAAATCGCAATGTGGGGGGGGGAAATGGCGTACGCCTGAAATCGCGAAAAAGACCGTGTAAAAGAAGGCGTACCTCAATGATAAATGAGGCCCCTGGTCTCCTACTGGTACACTGGGCTCCTCCAGATACACTGGTCTCTACTGGTACACTGCACTCACAGAAATATTTAAGCCTAACTTTTAAGATTTATGTAGTTTAATTGCATGAGAAATTTCCATGAATTTGCTTTAGGTAGTTTTAACATAAATGGATAAATAAACTAATAAACTAATAAACTTTACATGATGCATATTTGTCAGTGTAATAAAACCTATTTATTTGAAATGCATAATAACCAGGTTTATGTATTCAGTATAAATAAAGTCTATTTGCTTTAAATGCATAATAATCAGATTATGTTTTCAAAATACATAACGTGTATTTGTTTGAAATGCATAATAATCAGGTTATCTATTCATGTCCATGTGTGTGTGAGTGTGTATCAGTCTATGTGTGTGTGTGCATGTGTGTGTGTCTGTCTGTGTGTGTGTGTGTGTGTGTGTCAGTCTGTGTGTGTGTGTGCGTGATCTTTAGCACTTTGTGGTCGATATTTCCTTATCAACCAAACCAGTTAAGTTGGTAGAACGTTCTATCCTGCAAAGGGCAAAGGCGCTCTCACAAGAGATTCACGCACTTAGCCATGTTTGTGAGTATACCAGTGAAGTGCAACGGCCTGTTTCCTCACCACCGCCACATCCTGCTTCCCCTTACTCAATCTTTCACAGCGAGCCTGAGGATCAAATTGTGAAACAAAACACACACAGCCATACCAAACATACTGTAACTGATTCTTATGGCTTTGTTCTATTATTTCTATCACATCATTACTTTCAAACAAATCATTTACTTAAAACTAAACATAACATTTCTCTCAAATCTTAAATGTATAGTTCCAGTCTATGTGTATGTGTATATATATATGTTCTTCCTGGGTGTGTGAATGCCTGTGTGAGTGAGGTGTGTTCTTTATGGGTGTTTGAGTGTAGGTGTGTGTGTTCATGTCTGCATTTAAAAGTACTGTAAGTGTGTAGCAAAGCACAATATGATCAGCATGTTTCAACAGATCAGGTTTGTATTCAAAAGGGTACTTATTCGAAAGGATCTGCCATCATCCCTTTCAAGGCGTTAAGACACTCATCTGTCTCTCCTTGAGCATGTTCGGTGGCCTCCTCAGCGGAGAGGTCAATCACCAGTTGCCCTGGACTCTGACCCATGGCTTCTTCCCCTGTATAGCTCAGGAATGGATCTGGCGAGCCGCTCACAAGAGCCGCTGTCTAGGTTGGCTGGCCTGGTTCTTCTTTGACTTCGACCAGGCCAATGGTAGGCTTACCAGCCTTTTCTGATAACTTCCTCGCCTTAGCCTCTCTGTTCCTCACCTCTAAGATACCTGCCTTTTCCCCTGGGGACATCTTAACCCAGACATTCTGAGGAATTCTGGTGTAAGGCCTCTTTGAACCGGCATTATCTCGGAGACTACTCCTGTCAGCCTTCACTGATCTTTTCTTGGAACCTTTTGCTGGTGCCACCCCCGTACCGGGCGCACCGACGGTTGATCCCCAGGCAGGCGACCCTTCGGTTTTGGCGGCCAGGTCGACAGTATTGATAGATGGCTCACTGTGAAGCTCATCCCCTGACAGCGTCCCTGCTGCTTGGCCTTTCCGGGCAGAAGCAGGAGTTTGGGATGATTCCCCCAGTCCTCATAGCTGAACAGGCTGCAGAACTTGAACTGTGGAAGAGAAAACAAGGCACACACACACAGCGGCTTGTCACACAGCCAATCAGAACACACATACCTGCTGATGCATGTTTGTGATAAGAACCCTGTTAGACGACTGGTGTCTGGTGACTAGTGAGCCAGTCTTGTCTTGTTATTGTTCTGTTTGGTGCGCCAGACCTCAGATAATTTGAGGCCCTAATATTAGCTAGACAAATATTTGTCAAAGAATCATGTTATTGACATGTCACACAGCAAAATACATGATTATATCTGATGAAGGGCCAAAAAGCCTTGTATGTACGGCACTACAATATCAAATAAATTCAACAAATTAATCAGAGACTATGAATCGTGTCAACATTAATATTCCTGCTACATTGGCGAAGCACTTAATTGTACCCTAACTTACACCTGATGTAATTTGCACACACAAACATACACAGACTGGACGTTCACACCGATTGAGGGGGGGGGGGGGGCAAATTCCATCAGGTGTAAGTGGGGGGCTCTGGGGAAGAAAGGTTGGGAACCCCTGCTCTAATCCATATTGTGACACTGTTCGACAGTGTATAGCAGGCCACCATGGAAATGGAGAACAGTTAAATCTGGTGTTGTGATCTGAGGTTGTTTCTGGTTGTTTCTGGCACACAATACATTTCACACTACATCTACCATGTCATGAAAATGTCATTTTTTAAATCATGAACATTAGAGATTTATTGAGCAGGAATGTGCAGTGAATATGAGGAGAGCATGGCTGGCTTCAGATAGCTCTAAGTAAAAAATGATAAATTTCGCAGCTTATTTACACTGTAGCAATCCTGGATGAACATATTAGTAGGCCTACATACTGTGATGGGAATGAGTTGTGGGACTCTGGACTGAGCATGGATTCACTGATTGACTGAATTGAACACAGGTGGGACTGATTGAGATGTAAGCAGACAACAGGCTGGTCAGATGAAGAGATGTAAACAAAATGAAGAAACGGTAACAGCTACAAATAAATACATAAATAAGTTAAAAAATCATGTCACAGCATGATGCCTGAGTATGTACATGTATCAGCATTTTTATTCTGCATCCCCCCTGGGCTTGAAATCTTGTTGAGTTACCTGCCATGTGAGAAGCCATAGATGGTTTCATACTGACTTAAGCAATCACAAGGGCTGCATGTAACTGTCACAGGTGCATTGAGGTTTCAGCAGTTTTCACAAAACCAAAGACTAAACAATAAAACCAAGGTATACACTCGACAAGTGAAGAAGAAAAGACAGAGTTTATAAACTTACAGACTTACAAGATGGCCGCGGAAACACCAGGGACTATGCACAGCTACAGCAAATGGAACAGACAAAGAACAAGATGGGAGCTACTGTACATGTAGGCTAGAAATACTGTACACATACTAACGAGGCAGATGGAAACCAATCAAACAATCAGTGGCACAGGTCTCAATCAGAGCCAATTTAGCCAGTTGTAGTCCTAGGTCTGCTATTGGGGCGGGGTTGCCAACAACAACAAGTACTGTACACATGTAAACATGTTGTCCCCCACCCATTATGCATGTTCCCTTGTGGTATCAAGCCCCCTGCTTCTCATTAGGCGTTTTTATACAGAGATCACACTTTATTGCCCTGTAGAAGACCCCTCAATTTTCTGGCTTTGTTTGTTTATAATGAACCAAAGAAAGACAGCATAATGTGTGATTTTATATAGCATGCCGGCAATCTGGAATTAAGAGGCATGATCCTTGGACGCAACATTCACTAGTTGTTAAACAAATCCATGCACCTGTATGGTCAAAAGTCCTATAATGAATGTTGAAATACAGACATATCTGGTGCTACTAATGTCACATTATTTGTATCAATGATTGACCAAAGTAAGCTCCCTACACACCATGGTAGAGTGAATAAGAGTACAATAACGTCTCCATCTAGTGGGCAAACAAGTCCATGCTCCTGTATGGTCTAAAGTCATATACTGTAATGAATGTTGAAATACAGACATATCTAGCTCTACTAAACACCTCAAGCTCTACTCTCTGCAGATGTAGAAAGTACATTGTTTTAGTGACTTAGTCCTCTTGACCCTGTTCAGGGGCATAGGACGCCCACCAGAGCTCTCCATCTCCCTCTCTTCTGGGCCTGGGCATGTGCTTCCTGCCAGCTCACTCCAATGTTCTTCAGGTCTTGGAGTGTGGAGCGTCTCCAGGTTTCTTGGCCTATCCTGTTTCCTCTTTCCCTGTGGATTGCAGTCCAGGGCCTGTCTCGTGATGTTATTTGAGTCCTTCCTAAGGGTGTGACCTATCTTAATTCCACTTTCTCCTTTTGACGGTGGTAGCTATGTCGTCCTGGTTTGTGATCCCTCACAGCTAATCATTTGTGGTCTTGATGGGCCACCATAGCTTGAGGATGTAACGCAGGTATTTGTTAACAAGAACCTGGATCTTTCTTGAGAGGCCCTTGGTTGTTTTCAACATATCGGAGCCGTAGAGAAGGACGGTCTTCACGTTGGCCCATGGATCTCAGGGAATTCCTCTTTGGTCTAGCGGTAGATGTTTGGGATGAGGAAGGTCAGCGGTTCAATCCCCACCTCACCCACATGTTACACATAGAACCCCTGTTATGCAGGGAGGACATCAGCTGAGGGCTTGAGGTACAGATATCTTATGTCAGGAGAAACCCAGATCACCTCATTACTCATTACCCAGGTTTCAATCCACTAACATGAGAGGTTACATACAGCACTATGCAGATTAGCCTACTGACATAACACTATTCAGATTAAATGCAGCCTACTGACATACTTGCACTGTGCTTTCCTAGATTAGATTGTTCAATACTCCAGCCTCCGACATTTAGGAGTGAGTGACAGAACCTTGGGGGCCGCCTCCCTGCTGACTTCAAAGCCCTGGTAGGAACCGAGAGAGAGAGAGAAAGAGAGAGAGAGAGAGAAAGAGAGAGAAAGAGAGGGAGAGAGAGAGAGAGAGAGAAAGAGAGAGAGAGAGAGCAGTATATCCTGGGAAATGGGGGGGGGGGGGGGGGGTTAGCTGACAGCAGGTAGTTACTGTAGTAGGTATTTAGGTAGGTAGGTAGGTAGGTAGGTAGGTAGGTAGGTAGGTAGGTAGGTAGGTAAGTAGGTAGGTAGGTAGGTGTAGTTAGGTAGGTAGGTAGGTAGGTAGGTAGGTAGGTAGGTAGGTAGGTATTTAGGTAGGTAGGTGTAGGAAGGTAGGTAGGTATTTAGGTACTGTAGGTAGGTAGGTGTAGATAGGAAGGTAGGTAATGCAAACATGTTGAGCCTACTGTAAATTGTGCAAAATACAACATATCTAGAAATCAAGCTTCAGGGTCTTGATAGTGTCCTTTTTGTATTCGTTTCTTGGATTTGAATGGAGCATCTCTGCCCTCACACTTTATTTGATAGGTTCAGTCGTCGTTCATATTTTGTAATAATAAAATTGTTATCTGTGAATCCCTGTCTCTGTGCTTCATTTAGTTGAAGGCTCGTGTGTAGGAAACATTATGGCTATAGTTCCTGTGGAAGTCCCTAGGCGGTAGGTGGGTGGGTGGGTGGGTAGGTAGGTGTAGGTAGTTAGGTAGGTAGATAGGTAGGTAGGTAGGTATAGGTAGGTGGGTGGGTGGGTAGGTAGGTAGGTGTAGGTAGTTAGGTAGGTAGATAGCTAAGTAGGTAGGTAGGTAGGTGTAGTTAGGTAGGTAGGTAGGTATTTAGGTAGGTAGGTGTAGTTAGTTAGGTAGGTAGGTAGGTAGGTAGGTAGGTATTTAGGTAGGTAAGTAGGTAGGTAGGTAGGTAGGTAGGTATTGATCCCTGAGGGGAAATTACAATGGTACAGCAGCAATAATACAAGAAGCGCTGACAAAAACATGCGTAGTTAAATACAAATGTACAGTAAACATATCAAAATATACAAAGGGTAAAAATGAATAAACAAGTCTAAATAGGTTGCCTAGTAATGCAAACATATGTTGAGCCTACTGTAAATTGTGCAAAATACAACATTTCTAGAAATCAAGCTTCAGGGTCTTGATAGTGTCCTTTTTGTATTCGTTTCTTGGATTTGAATGGAGCATCTCTGCCCTCACACTTTATTTGATAGGTTCAGTCGTAATAAAATTGTTATCTGTGAATCCCTGTCTCTGTGCTTCATTTAGTTGAAGGCTCGTGTGTAGGAAACATTATGGCTATAGTTCCTGTGGAAGTCCCTAGGCGGCGCTGTCGCTCCACCACCACTCACTACACTGGCGCTGTCCGCACCCAAAACAACTCACACAATAGTTTTGTTCTAAAAGTTCAAATACATTATTGAAGATGAGAAATAGGCCTATGCTTAAAGAGCATTTCAACTAAGTTTTGTGTTGGAGTGTTATTGTACATTTTGACACCAAGATTTTCATTTTTACAGCAAATGTAGAAAATTATTATTCTTATTTTCTTCTTCTTCTTCTTCTTATTACTACTACTACTACTATGAACTATGCTAAGTTAACATTAACTATGTTGAGTATTCCATTAACTATGTTGAGTATTCCATTATATTAATCAGCCTAGACTGTGAAAATCCACCCATTGTGATGTAACAAAAGACATCTAGGCTACATTTGCTGATGTAACAAAATAAATCTATTAGCTTATGAGTGTCAACTTCTACCTGCCCAAGCACATTCGGATAACGCCAGCAGCATGTCTAGATTAGCTCGTGTAGTTGTTTTCACAATATTTCTATTTTCACAACATATTCATTTTAATTCAATCTACGAGACAGTCAGTGATGTTGAGGGAGAGGCTGTGAAGATCTTTGACACGGCGTTTAACTCTCAAACTTCTGAGACAGACGTATGGGATGGGGATGTAAGTAGGCCTATGATAGCTAATGTGGGTGTATGGATAATTCTGAATTTGTATCTGAAATGTAGCTCACTTTTACTAAAGTTGAAATTAACTACCCTGCAACCGTGACAGCAGAGTGAACATAGTAGTTAAAGGAGAATGCTCGTTTTTGACAACCTGGACCTTATTTACGTCATATTATAAGACGTTTGACTCACCGAGATAACTTTGGTGTATTTCGGAGGTCTGTAGAAGAAATTTAAAATCCAGCGCGAGCCAAGTATATCCATGTAATGGCGGCGGACGGGGCACTGAGAATGCAGCTTCTAAAAAATCTATTTTCTGCCGCGAAACGGTTGTTTTCATCAATCTGTCTTTATGAATCGCTAGTTGTGGCTTGTTGTGGTTTTTCACATGCCTCTGTAATATGATCTTTAGAAACGTCTTTAGAAACGAATCAGCTTCACCACCTGCTCCAGCACGCATGCGCACAGCGCGCAAACTGGCTATTCTCCGTTACGTCTGTAGGCTACACTCGCGGCTGTTATAGTAGTAACTACAATGCAATTACATTTATTCTACATTACATTACATTACAGTCATTTAGCAGACACTTTTATCCAAAGCATTTAGTGTAGTCAGTGTTGGCCTACTGTTACTCACCAGGGGTGCGTTTCCCAGAGGCATCGTAGCGCAACGTTCATCGTAAGAACGGTCCCCCTCTAGAGAGGTCCCCCTCTAGGTGGCGATGTGTTTCCCAGAGCCTTCTTAGGTCAAGGTATACATTGGCTACGAAGGCTCTGGGAAACATGGAAGTGAATGCAGCTGACCGCTCACTATGGCTCATTCACTTCCATGTATTTACAAACGCAAAAACTATGGCAGGGAAAAACAATCGGAGTTTAGTAATGATGAGTTTGTAATTCCATTAGTGTATTCAGCCTGTTATTTTGACTATATTGGTTCTTGAAGTGGTGTTTTTATAATGAACTTTTAACATTGGAGTCAACAGGCACTTCTGCATTCTCCTACCTGATTAGGCTACGTCAGACTCGACCAATATGGCAGCCACGGGAAATAAGCGTATAGACAGAGACGTGGTCTGTGTAGAGACATACAGAGGAGAGACGTGGTGTGTGTGTGTGTGTAGAGAGAGAGACAGAGGAGAGACATGTTGTGTTTGTAGGGAGACAGAGCAGAGATATGGTTTGTGTAGAGAGAGAGCAGAGATGTGGTGTTTGTGTAGAGACATACAGAGGAGAGACGTGGTGTGTGTGTAGAGACATACAGAGGAGAGACTTGGTGTGTGTGTAGAGACATACAGAGGAGAGACATTGTGTGTGTGTAGAGACATACAGAGGAGAGACATGGTGTGTGTGTAGAGACATACAGAGGAGAGATGTGGTGTGTGTGTAGAGACATACAGAGGAGAGATGTGGTGTGTGTGTAGAGACATACAGAGGAGATACGTGGTGTGTGTAGAGACAGAGGAGAGACGTGATGTGTGTAGAGACAGAGGAGAGACGTGATGTGTGTGTGTAGAAAGAGAAAGACAGAGGAGAGACATGGTGTGTTTGTAGAGACAGAGGAGAGACGTGGTGTGTTTGTAGAGACAGAGGAGAGACGTGATGTGTGTAGAGACAGAGGAGAGACGTGATGTGTGTGTGTAGAAAGAGAAAGACAGAGGAGAGACATGGTGTGTTTGTAGAGACAGAGGAGAGACGTGGTGTGTGTGTAGACAGTCAGAGGAGAGACGTGGTGTGTGTAGAGGCTCCTCAGAGGATGGGGATTAGCAGAGAGCACACGTCTCTGGAACCAGGAGGCTCTGCTCTACCAGGAGGCTCTGCTCAGGCATCTCTTCGGTCCAGCTGCTGGTACCAGTGGTCTGGGTCTGCTGGTACAGTACAGACTGGTACCACTGGTGTGGTTCTGCTGGTACAGTTTTGAGCCAGTGGCGAAAGATGGGCAGCGACTCTGCTGTCCTGACGTCAGTGGTCAGTTTGTTCCACCTAACCTTGCATCACCAGGCTCTCTTCGAGGGAGAACCTGGTTTCTCTGTTCGCTGGTTTCACTGTTACTGTACATTACATTACAGTACATTACAGTCATTTAGCAGACACCTTTATACAAAGCGACTAAAAATAATTGCATTTAACGTAGGAAAAGCCAATGTACTACTACTTGCCAGAACTCACAAGTGCATCTTCTTTCTAAAACAAGTGACTAAGAGCATAATCTAGTGCTGAAGGCAAAGTGCAAGAATAGCAATCTAAAATACAGTACAATACAATATAATAGAATCAAATACAATACGCGCTTAGGAGGGAGGATTGTTGTAGTACTTCTTGAAGAGATGAGTTTTGAGGCTGCGACGAAAGATGGGCAGCATCTCTGCTGTCCTGACATCAGTGGGCAGTTCGTTCCACCACTGCGCGGCCAGGACAGAGAAGAGCCGTGACCGCGGCGATCGACCGCAGTGGCCTCCATTACATTACAGTCATGTCTTTTCAGTGGTTGGTTTTCACTCTACTCCAAAACTAGATCCGGTTCATGCCGCAGTGTTATCGTCCCTCGCCAGTCGCTAGGAGTTAGAATGCAGTCAGACTTCAGGGTTGGACTCAGAGTTTTTTGAACGTCCTGGAATACCCCCATGTGTCTGTTGTCTCGCTTGCTGGTGTTTACATTTCCATTAGGTCCTGTAGCTCTAGGCTGTATGTATTCAGCAATGACGTACAGTATGCAACATTGGTCAATTACACAACAGCATTAGTCCCCCAATATCATTACCGAAATATTGATATTGTAGAAGAAGTTCAGTTAATCTGGCATCATTGTCATTATCATCATGAATCAGTCTCATCACAACAGTTCTGATAACCCCAATGGGAGATGGGAAATGTAGTCTGTGATAACAGTTTTTTTCCCTATACAGCCAGTGGAGGCCACAGATGATGTCCTTTCGGAGCAGTTCAGGCCAGACACTGTGCAGGATGGATTTTCCACTGTGCCAGCTGTAGAGGAGGAGCCCCCCTCCAACCTGGCAACCCTCAGTTATGAGGTATGAGGCATGTCGTGCGTGATGCATGTAGGATGGAGCTGTTCCTTCCATTGCCCTGTAGGCTAGCACAAAACAGAGGGACAAAAAAGAGACCAAAAGTAATGGGGAGAAAAAGGAATACAAATGAATGGGAGTGACAAAAAAACAACCAACATAGAACTGAATATAGTTGCAAGGATCAAAATGATAAATTATATTATTATGTCAGTATTAAATAGTCCCTCAGTTGCTTTCTAAAAGCTGTCTGAGAAGACGATCTCAGTGATAGTGATAGAGTGATAGAGTTTTGGACCTCTAAATTTAATGTTGAATTGATGGCGTGATGTTCGACAGAAAGGTAGGTGAAGTTGATTATTATGCCTAGTTGGTTATTAATGGACCAATTAATTTCAACTTCAGGAAAAGTGCCACTAAAATGCTTCTTTGATTAATACAGGATGGGAGCCATCACGATACCCTCGATTCTGCTCTAGAGCTTCCTGCTGGGGTAGTTGGCGGTATGTGTTCTGTCCAAATATTTTGAAAGTCTTGAGATGTGCAACCCTTAATGTATGTGCACATTGTCGCTAATGAACTCATTCTGTGTGTATAGGATCTCTGGAGTCACAGGTGGGCAATGCTACATTTCCACTACTGAGTCTCCAGAAGGACCTTGTTAGAGGGACTAATCTAGCAGTTCCTGCTGGAGTATGTAACGGTATGTGTTATGTCCAAACATTTTGAAAGTGTTGAGATATGCTAGCCTTCATTTATGTGCACTTTGTCACTAATTCACTCATTCTGTGTCTATAGGATCTCTGGAGGCACAGGCGTGCACAACACAGGACATGCACAGCTCTGTCATGGCAGTGAATGGAGGCCAGGGTCCAGTTTAAGAGCGTTGCCTTGTATCATTCTTCGGATCATAGTCATCAAGGTCATGACTACCAAGGTTTTCAAGCTTCCATGGAGCAGCATCCTCCTGAGAATCAGAGAGGTGGTGCATGGAAGGCATCGGGTTCCCTTCTCCCAGCTGTACGTGGCCGGTCTGCTCTACATACTTTTTTGTGAAGGGTATTTGGACTTGCTCCCTTTTGTCGTGCCGGAATGGACCGCTTTCAAGGACATAGTCTTAGAGGTCATCACTAGTATCGTCCTTAAGTTGTCGTGGAGATGCACCCTGAGAGCAGGACAAAAGGTGAGCCTTGCATTTAGCAAGTTGATCAACAGCCATCTGGAGCGCCACGACCTGCCCCTCAACACAGAGAAGCACCGCCACGACCTGCCCCTCAACACAGAGAAACACCGCCACGACCTGCCCCTCAACACAGAGAAACACCAGCAGGACACCCTGAAGAAGCTCCTCCAAAAACAAGAGAAGGCCCTGAACGTTCAGGTGAGCCAGCTGTATCTTAACCTCACTTTGGGAGATTCTTGTCTTTTCATTTCAATATTTTGAACCTTAAAACAATGAATTGTGGCGTCCGTGGTCCTGCGACAGAGCTGCGTCCGTCGCCTCATGGGCAGGAGGAGGCGGGAGAAGCGCCTCAGGAAGCTGGATGTTGCCAAGAGCAAGAGGATCATGCAGCTGCAGCGCAGGATCAATGAGCAGGTGAGCGCTGTGGCTGTGAATATGGATGTTTATTAGGAGCTAAGTTAACATATTTGTACCCAAGCTGAATCTTGATTTGAGAGGTAGAGAGGTAAAAAAAAAAAACTAATGAAATGATATTAACCGCCAAGAAATTTTCAAAGTTCAACTGATCTCCCACGTACACAACAGAGCACGATGACAGGAAATATTACAAACCTTTTTTTAAATACTACATCACTACAACAGTACAATCCTACCACCAAGTAAAGAAAGCACCACAATCACTAGCCTACTTAAAATAGCCTACTAGGGGCCTACCTAAATGAACTAGCCTACTATTGGTGCATTTAAGACAACTCGGGACTCAGGAACTCCAACTTGTGAAAAACGAATTGAACGCTCGTCCAACTCAGGATAACAAATCGGGAACTTGGTATTATTTTGAGCCCCGAGTTGACGTCACAACATGGCGGCATAGTTTCAGTTTATTCAGTTTATTTTTTTACAGGGACAATGCACACCAATCAATAAATTTAGGAACATTTTAGTAAATGTGCACTCATAGTAAATGTGCCAGTGTTAGCTGAGTAGCTATTATATATAACGTTGACTATAAGAATTGAATTATTATAAAGTGTTTTTTGACGTTTTTACATGTAATTTGATGTCTGTGCAATATATGTTTGTATTCTATATATGTCTCTCTGATTATAGCAATATGTGGACTTTAACAGCTATTTTACTGGTGAAATTAGTTAGCCAGCTGTTTTGCTGGCTAACATAACATAGCTAACGTTTGCTAGCTCAGAGCTAGCTAATTTCGTTACTTACTTTTTTCTCCCGCGTTAAAATCGTCATGAATGCAATGACGTCGGGGGTCGGGATTCCCAACTTGGGAATTCCTGAGTCCTGCATTGTCTTGAACGCACCATATGTCCTGTCACACAGCGCGTCACACACAAGTCTTTTAGCCTGCCTTTACATCCCCTGTGATACTTAGCTTGAAGTAGGCTAGTATGTCCCATTCGTATGCATACTGCATTCAAAGTACATACTTCATAAGGGCAGCTGTAATACGTACTAACAGTAAAAAGAAGAAGTATGCGATTTGGAACAAAGCCAGGGAGTTTTGCTGTGTCACATGGAAAGCTTGTGTGTCTTCCCACAGTATAAGGAGAACAGAGCGCTCAGTGAGAGGCTGCGAGGCCTGGAGAGAGGGGTGGAGAGACTGGGAGGTCTGGAGAGAGAGGTGGAGAGACTGGGAGGTCTGGAGAGAGAGGTGGAGAGACTGGGAGGTCTGGAGAGAGAGGTGGAGAGACTGGGAGGTCTGAAGAGAGAGGTGGAGAGACTGGGAGGTCTGGAGAGAGAGGTGGAGAGACTGGGAGGTCTGGAGAGAGAGGTGGAGAGACTGGGAGGTCTGGAGAGAGGGGTGGAGAGACTGGGAGGTCTGGCAAGAGAGCTGGAGAGACTGGGAGGTCTGGAGAGAGAGGTGGAGAGACTGCGAGGCCTGGAGACGTCCCGGGCTGCTGATCGCCTGGGGAGAGAGGTGGCCCACCGGGAGACACTCAGACTGAGGGAGGAGAGAGACGGTCTAAAGAAAAGTCTGTTCCACACAGAGCTCAAAAACAGCACCTTGGAGCGCTCACTCACCTCCACAGAGAGAGAGATACTTGGGTAGGAGCAAATGCATGTGGATGCACCTTCTCAATTCTTGCCAAATGATGTGATGATAATGAGAGTTTCTGTCTGTTTATTAAGGTTGAAGGAAGAGATCAATGCTCAAAAACAGGGGAGAGAGGCGGAGCGCCTGGGAATACTCAGACTGAGGGACCAGAGAGACGGTCTAAAGAAAAGTCTGATACAGACAAAGATCCAGAACAGCAACCTACAGAGCTCACTTGTCTCCACAGAGAGGGAGATTCTTGGGTAGGAGCAAATGCATCTGGTCAGGGCCGCCACCAGGGGGGGGTGAAAGGTGGCGGTCGCCCCGGGCCTCACACTTTAGAGGGCCTCGTGGCAGGCAGGAACTTTATTTTCATTCTAGCGCTGCCATGAATCAGAGCCGTGTCGGGGGGGGCGTTTCGGGGGGGAGACCGAGGCGTGTCGGGGGGGGCTTGCAATGCCTATTTCGCACAGGGCCTCTCATATATCCCAGGCGGCCCTGCACCTGGATGCACCTTCTCAATTCTTGTCAAATGATTTGATGTTAATGAGAGTTTGTCTGTTTATTAAGGTTGAAGGAAGAGATCAATGCCCATCAAAAACAGGGGAGAGAGGCAGAGCGCCTGGAGACATTCAGACTGAGGGAGAGAGACAGTCTAAAGAAGAGGCTGATACAGACAGAGCTCAAAAACAGCACCTTGGAGCGCTCACTCACCTCCACAGAGAGAGAGATACTTGGGTAGGAGCAAATGCATCTGAACAGGGCCGCCGCTAGGGGGGGGGTGAAAGATGGCGGTTGTCCCGGGCCTCACGCTTTAGAGGGCCTCACGGCAGGCAGGAACTTTATTTTCATTCTAGCGCTGCCACGACTCAGAGCCGTGTCGGGGTGGAGACAGAGGCGTGTCGAGGGGAGGGGCCTCTCAATTCTTGCCAAATGATTTGATGGTAATGAGAGTTTCTGTCTGTTTATTAAGGTTGAAGGAAGAGATTAATGCCCATCAAAAACAGGGCAGAGAGGCAGAGCGCCTGGAGACATTCAGACTGAGGGAGAGAGACAGTCTAAAGAAAAGGCTGATACAGACAGAGCTCAAAAACAGCACCTTGGAGCGCTTACTCACCTCCACAGAGAGAGAGATACTTGGGTAGGAGCAAATGCATCTGGATGCACTTTCTCAATTCTTGCCAAATGATGTGATGGTAATGAGAGTTTCTGTGTGTTTATTAAGGTTGAAGGAAGAGATCAATGCTCAAAAACAGCTCATTGGCCACCAAGAACTCACAGGAAAGTGAACAAGAGAAAACATTGACTCCCTGTAGCAGCTTACATCCAGTTTAAAACTCTGGTACTAGCCTGCTGGGCAATGAAAGGAACAGCTCCCTCCTACCTCCAGGCCATGATCAAACCCTACACTCCCGCCTGACCACTACACTCTGCTACCTCGGGAGGACTGGTTGCCCGTCACTGCGAGGCCCCTGTAGTCAAATGACGCGGTCACGGCTCTTCTCTGTCCTGGCCCCACAGTGGTGGAATGAACTACCCACTGACGTCAGGACAGTAGAGTCGCAGCCCATCTTTCGCTGCAGGCTCAAAACAGACCTCTTCAAGAGGTACAGTACTACCAGGAGTAGTACTGTACCAAGCACCTATTCTATTTTTAGTTTGCTATTCTTCACTTTGCCTTCAGCACCAGATTATGCTCTTAGTCACTTGTTTTAGAAAGGTGATGCACTTGTGAGTTCTGGCAACTACTTTAAATGCAATTATTGTAAGTATCTTTGGATAAGTGTCAGCTAAATGACTGTAATATATTGTAATGTAGCTAGCTAGCTAGGTTTTAAGTGGATTAATTGGAAGGCTACAACATATTGACATCATGTTCATACAAATCAAAACATTTGCTTATTTTGTGTTTTGTGGATGGGTGTATTGCTGTTTTGAAATAAATCATTTTCATCTGGATATGTTTCACTAATAGGATAAAGATGATCACTTAGAATAACTTTGTATTGACTGGTAATGGCTCTACACTTTCAGTATCCAAGTGGTTTCACACTATGGACGTGTGGGGGAGCATGTGGTGTACACTAAGAGAATGGTATTGACCTGAATGCTTCAGGTGGTTCACATTCATTTGGGGATTTATGGGTTTTGTGTTCATATAAGAGCAGTTAAAACAGATCAGTCAAATTTGGCCTTGAACACTATAAAACGGGGGCTCATTTTAGACCTAGAACCCGGGTAACCCAGGTGAGTTGTGGCTATAGGTGTGTATGGGGATGTTTTCCATCTGCTGGATGAACATAATATTGTCTTACCCATTCATTCCCTATAGCGGGTCATTTTACCCATTCAATTCCTATGGCGGGTCATTTTAAACCCAGAACAGCACCCTGATCAGCTTGGTCTCACACTACAACAGATTCAGCTTCATCAAGGTGATCAATATTTCATCTGCAACATGCATTTTCAAGTTGGCCATATAGAACTGCTAAACTAAAAAAGCACACATTCAACAATTGTACATGCTGACGAAATGCATCACAGGCAGAGGTCTGTGCTCTCTGAGCGCTATTCTAGTTATTGTCATGTTTCTGTAACACTATTTAACTGGCCACCCGAAGACCTTCATCAACATGCAATGATAGCAGTCAACCACATAGTGGCGGTGTTGCACAGAGCTCAGCTAGGAGACCTCAAACTGCAAGCAGAGGATGCAGATTATCAGATTATAAACACTATGAAGAGTGAAGATGTTCTTCTGAAACACAGACCTAGGCCGGATTAATCATTTTAACTCTATTCACCTGTTCTCTTTATTATGTTGGAGATACTGTATCTATCTGTGGGTTCACTTTCAAACGAACACTTCTGAAGATGGAAACACCAGCCTCTCCATGTCCTTTTTAATCTGATGATCACCTGTTGTGACCTTAATTGACTTCTGCTTCATTCCTTTGGGTTTAGGAATGTCTCATGACATATTTTAGATATGAAGACATTTTAGGTATGAGGAACTGCTTATCTCTACATTATAGCTTATCTAATGATCATTACTTATCATATCTAACCTTAACTCCTCCCACTGCTGCTTGGACCAGTGGGTCCAGTTTGTTACATTTCTCATAGGGCTTCTGTTAGTGTGTTTTGGCTACTGTACTGTTCACATTTCTCCTAATTCCACTGGATTAAACATTGATATTCGTAAATAAATACATTGAGTGTTCCATAAAGTATGTTTTTAACATATGGTTGGAGTTAATGTTTAACATTTAGTGCTAGTGCCTATTGTACTGTAAGTGGGGTACTGGGCAGGAACTTTATTTTCATTGTAGCGCTGCCACGACTCAGAGCCGTGTCGAGGGGGGGGCGTTTCGGGGTGGAGACAGAGACGTGTCGAGGGGAGGGGGTTCTCAATTCTTGCCAAATGATTTGATGGTAATGAGAGTTTCTGTCTGTTTATTAAGGTTGAAGGAAGAGATCAATGCCCATCAAAAACAGGGGAGAGAGGCAGAGCGCCTGAAGACATTCAGACTGAGGGAGGAGAGAAACGGTCTGAAAGAAAGTCTGATACACACAGAGTGCAAAAACAGCACCTTGAAGCGCTTACTCACCTCCACAGACAGGGAGATACTTGGATAGGAGCAAACGTGGATGCATCTTCTCAATTCTTGGCAGATGATTTGATGATAATGAGAGTTTCTGTCTGTTTATTAAGGTTGAAGGAAGAGATCAAAGCCCATCAAAAACAGGGGAGAGAGGCGGAGAGCCTGGAAACATTCAGACTGAGGGAGAGAGACAGTCTAAAGACAAGGCTGATACAGACAGAGCTCAAAAGCAGCACCTTGGAGCGCTCACTCACCTCCACAGAGAGGGAGATACTTGGGTAGGAGCAAATGCATCTGGATGCACTTTCTCAATTCTTGCCAAATGATGTGATGGTAATGAGAGTTTCTGTCTGTTTATTAAGGTTGAAGGAAGAGATCAATGCTCAAAAACAGCTCATTGGCCACCAAGAACTCACAGGAAAGTGAACAAGAGAAAACACTGACTCCCTGTAGCAGCTTACATCCAGTTTAAAACTCTGGTACTAGCCTGCTGGGCAATGAAAGGAACAGCTCCCTCCTACCTCCAGGCCATGATCAAACCCTACACTCCCGCCTGACCACTACACTCTGCTACCTCGGGAGGACTGGTTGCCCCGTCACTGCGAGGCCCCTGTAGTCAAATGACGCGGTCACGGCTCTTCTCTGTCCTGGCCCCACAGTGGTGGAATGAACTACCCACTGACGTCAGGACAGTAGAGTCGCAGCCCATCTTTCGCTGCAGGCTCAAAACACACCTCTTCAAGAGGTACAGTACTACCAGGAGTATTACTGTACCAAGCACCTATTCTATTTTTAGTTTGCTATTCTTCACTTCAGCACTAGATTATGCTCTTAGTCACTTGTTTTAGAAAGGTGACGCACTTGTGATTTCTGGCAACTACTTTAAATGCAATTATTGTAAGTATCTTTGGATAAGTGTCACAACATATTGACATCATGTTCATACAAATCAAAACATTCGCTGATTTTGTGTTGTTTTGAAATAAATCATTTTCATCTGGATCTGGATTGCTGTTTTGAAATAAATTATTTCATCTGGATATGTTTCACTAATAGGATAAAGATGATCACTTAGAATAACTTTGTATTGACTGGTAATTTCTCTACACTTTCAGTATCCAAGTGGTTTCACACTATGGACGTGTGGGGGAGCATGTGGTGTACACTAAGAGAATGGTATTGACCTGAATGCTTCAGGTGGTTCACATTCATTTGGGGATTTATGTTTTGTGTTCATATAAGAGCAGTTAAAACAGATCAGTCAAATTTGGCCTTGAACACTATAAAACGGGGGCTCATTTTAGACCGTGAACCCAGGTGAGTTGTGGCTGTGGGTGTGTATGGGGATGTTTTCCATCTGCTGGATGAACATAATATTGTCTTACCCATTCATTTCCTATAGTGGGTCATTTTACCCATTCAATTCCTATGGCGGGTCATTTTAAACCCAGAACAGCACCCTGATCAGCTTGGTCTCACACTACAACAGATTCAGCTTCATCAAGGTGATCAATATTTCATCTGCAACATGCATTTTCAAGTTGGCCATATAGAACTGCTAAACTAAAAAAGAACTGTACATGCTGACGAAATGCATCACAGGCAGAGGTCTGTGCTCTCTGAGCGCTATTCTAGTTATTGTCATGTTTCTGTAACACTATTTAACTGGCCACCCGAAGACCTTCATCAACATGCAATGATAGCAGTCAACCACATAGTGGCGGTGTTGCACAGAGCTCAGCTAGGAGACCTCAAACTGCAAGCAGAGGATGCAGATTATCAGATTATAAACACTATGAAGAGTGAAGATGTTCTTCTGAAACACAGACCTAGGCCTGATTAATCATTTTAACTCTATTCACCTGTTCTCTTTATTATGTTGGAGATACTGTATCTATCTGTGGGTTCACTTTCAAACGAACACTTCTGAAGATGGAAACACCAGCCTCTCCATGTCCTTTTTAATCTGATGATCACCTGTTGTGACCTTAATTGACTTCTGCTTCATGCCTTTGGGTTTAGGAATGTCTCATGACATATTTAAGATATGAAGACATTTTAGGTATGAGGAACTGCTTATCACTATATTATAGCTTATCTAATGATCATTACTTATCATATATAACCTTAACTCCTCCCACTGCTGCTTGGACCAGTGGGTCCAGTTTGTTACATTCCTCATAGGGCTTCTGTTAGTGTGTTTTGGCTACTGTACTGTTCACATTTCTCCTAATTCCACTGGATTAAACATTGATATTCGTAAATAAATACATTGAGTGTTCCATAAAGTATGTTTTTAACATATGGTTGGAGTTAATGTTTAACATTTAGTGCTAGTGCCTATTGTACTGTAAGTGGGGTACTGGGCAGGAACTTTATTTTCATTCTAGCGCTGCCACGACTCAGAGCCGTTTTGGGGGGGGGGGGGGGGGGGGGGGGAGACAGAGGCTTATCGAGGGGAGGGGGTTCTCAATTCTTGCCAAATGATTTGATGGTAATGAGAGTTTCTGTCTGTTTATTAAGGTTGAAGGAAGAGATTAATGCCCATCAAAAACAGGGGAGAGAGGCAGAGCACCTGGAAACATTCAGACTGAGGGAGAGAGACAGTCTAAAGAAAAGGCTGATACAGACAGAGCTCAAAAACAGCACCTTGGAGCGCTCACTCACCTCCACAGAGAGGGAGATACTTGGGTAGGAGCAAATGCATCTGGATGCACTTTCTCAATTCTTACCAAATGATGTGATGGTAATGAGAGTTTCTTTCTGTTTATTAAGGTTGAAGGAAGAGATCAATGCTCAAAAACAGCTCATTGGCCACCAAGAACTCACAGGAAAGTGAACAAGAGAAAAAACTAGTAGGGGATAACCACAGAGATCTAATGTTCAAATGCATTTAATTTGGGAAGTAAACATTATATTACATTACATTACACTCACTTAGCTGACACTTTTATAAAAAACGACTTACAATAATTTCATTTAACATAGGAAAAGCCAAGGTACTACTTGCCAGAACTCACAAGTGCATCTCCTTAAGTGACTAGTGCATAGTCTAGTGCTGAAGGCAAAGTGTAAGAATAGCAAACAAAAAATATAATAGATATAAAAAATTGGTCGACGCTCGAGCAGTGGAGACATCTCCCCGACTTAACGGTCACACAGTCTTTTATACCCTTGAACGGTGAATCATTCTCCAGCCCCTCACCACGTAGCCATTTTGTTCCATCCCAGCATGTCGTCATGGAAAGTCCCCAATGAACCCAAAAGAGACACTCCCACATGGGAAACATGCCTCTAAAAAGTCCCCAAAATTCAACAGTTAATCTTTAGCACTTTGTGGTCGATATTTCCTTATCAACCAAACCAGTTAAGTTGGTAGAACGTTCTATCCTGCAAAGGGCAAAGGCGCTCTCACAAGAGATTCACGCACTTAGCCATGTTTGTGAGTATACCAGTGAAGTGCAACGGCCTGTTTCCTCACCATCGCCACATCCTGCTTCCCCTTACTCAATCTTTCACAGCGAGCCTATCTGAGGATCAAATTGTGAAACAAAACACACACAGCCATACCAAACATACTGTAACTGATTCTTATGGCTTTGTTCTATTATTTCTATCACATCATTACTTTCAAACAAATTATTTACTTAAAACTAAACATAACATTTCTCTCAACTCTTAAATGTATAGTTCCAGTCTATGTGTATGTGTATATATATATATGTTCTTCCTCGGTGTGTGAATGCCTGTGTGAGTGAGGTGTGTTCTTTATGGGTGTTTGAGTGTAGGTGTGTGTGTTCATGTCTGCATTTAAAAGTACTGTAAGCGTGTAGCAAAGCACAATATGATCAGCATGTTTCAACAGATCAGGTTTGTATTCAAAAGGGTACTTATTCGAAAGGATCTGCCATCATCCCTTTCAAGGCGTTAAGACACTCATCTGTCTCTCCTTGAGCATGTTGGGTGGCCTCCTCAGCGGAGAGGTCAATCACCAGTTGCCCTGGACTCTGACCCATGGTTTCTTCCCCTGTATAGCTCAGGAATGGATCTGGCGAGCCGCTCACAAGAACCGCCGTCCAGGTTGGCTGGCCTGGTTCTTCTTTGACTTCGACCAGGCCAATGGTAGGCTTACCAGCCTTTTCTGATAACTTCCTCGCCTTAGCCTCTCTGTTCCTCACCTCTAAGATACCTGCCTTTTCCCCTGGGGACATCTTAACCCAGACATTCGGAGGAATTCTGGTGTAAGGCCTCTTTGAACCGGCATTATCTCGGAGACTACTCCTGTCAGCCTTCACTGATCTTTTCTTGGAACCTTTTGCTGGTGCCACCCTCGTACCGGGCGCACCGACGGTTGATCCCCAGGCAGGCGACCCTTCGGTTTTGGCGGCCAGGTCGACAGTATTGATAGATGGCTCACTGTGAAGCTCATCCCCTGACAGCGTCCCTGCTGCTTGGCCTTTCCGGGCAGAAGCAGGAGTTTGGGATGATTCCCCCAGTCCTCATAGCTGAACAGGCTGCAGAACTTGAACTGTGGAAGAGAAAACAAGGCACACACACACAGCGGCTTGTCACACAGCCAATCAGAACACACATACCTGCTGATGCATGTTTGTGATAAGAACCCTGTTAGACGACTGGTGTCTGGTGACTAGTGAGCCAGTCTTGTCTTGTTATTGTTCTGTTTGGTGCGCCAGACCTCAGATAATTTGAGGCCCTAATATTAGCTAGACAAATATTTGTCAAAGAATCATGTTATTGACATGTCACACAGCAAAATACATGATTATATCTGATGAAGGGCCAAAAAGCCTTGTATGTACGGCACTACAATATCAAATAAATTCAACAAATTAATCAGAGACTATGAATCGTGTCAACATTAATATTCCTGCTACATTGGCGAAGCACTTAATTGTACCCTAACTTACACCTGATGTAATTTGCACACACAAACATACACAGACTGGACGTTCACACCGATTGAGGGGGGGGGGGGGGGGGCAAATTCCATCAGGTGTAAGTGGGGGCTCTGGGGAAGAAAGGTTGGGAACCCCTGCTCTAATCCATATTGTGAAACTGTTCGACAGTGTATAGCAGGCCACCATGGAAATGGAGAAAAGTTAAATCTGGTGTTGTGATCTGAGGTTGTTTGTGGTTGTTTCTGGCACACAATACATTTTACACTACATCTACCATGTCATGAAAATGTCATTTTTTAAATCATGAACATTAGAGATTTATTGAGCAGGAATGTGCAGTGAATATGAGGAGAGCATGGCTGGCTTCAGATAGCTCTAAGTAAAAAATGATAAATGTCGCAGCTTATTTACACTGTAGCAATCCTGGATGAACATATTAGTAGGCCTACATACTGTGATGGGAATGAGTTGTGGGACTCTGGACTGAGCATGGATTCACTGATTGACTGAATTGAACACAGGTGGGACTGATTGAGATGTAAGCAGACAACAGGCTGGTCAGATGAAGAGATGTAAACAAAATGAAGAAACGGTAACAGCTACAAATAAATACATAAATAAGTTAAAAAATCATGTCACAGCATAATGCCTGAGTATGTACATGTATTAGCATTTTTATTCTGCATCCCCCCTGGGCTTGAACTCTTGTTGAGTTACCTGCCATGTGAGAAGCCATAGATGGTTTCATACTGACTTAAGCAATCACAAGGGCTGCATGTAACTGTCACAGGTGCATTGAGGTTTCAGCAGTTTTCACAAAACCAAAGACCAAACAATAAAACCACGGTATACACTCGACAAGTGAAGAAGAAAAGACAGAGCTTATAAACCTACAGACTTACAAGATGGCACCGGAAACACCAGGGACTATGCACAGCTACAGCAAATGGAACAGACAAAGAACAAGATGGGAGCTACTGTACATGTAGGCTAGAAATACTGTACACATACTTACGAGGCAGATGGAAACCAATCAAACAATCAGTGGCACAGGTCTCTCAATCAGAGCCAATTTAGCCAGTTGTAGTCCTAGGTCCGCTATTGGGGCGGGGTTGCCAACAACAACAAGTACTGTAAACATGTAAACATGTTGTCCCCCACCCATTATGCATGTTCCCTTGTGGTATCAAGCCCCTTGCGTCTCATTAGGCGTTTTTATACAGAGATCCCACTTTATTGCCCTGTAGAAGACCCCTCAATTTTCCAAGTGTGTATCTCAGGTCAGGTCAGGTCAGGAGTAAAACTGTTTATCTCCAATCTGTTCTATTCTCTGCGTCATCCATCTGCTCCCTCTGCCATGGTCAAGGACAAGAGACAAGAAATACCAAAACAGAAGGAAGACATATCACAACATGGCAGAAACCTTGAAGAGCTGTTGCTTCAACAAAGCTCTGATTATGGGAGACACCCGCGCCAGGAAGAAGAATCTTCACACCACACCCCATCAACAACAACCCAACGATGCCCCTCCCCTCCTCCACCACGCTCACCAATCAAGGGCCTCATCAAAGCTGCCACACTGAAGCTCAGCCAAATTGATGAGCTACTGCAAGAGGGGAAGTCTCTCACTCCCCCCCTCCCACTAGCACTCACCAGCGAGGATCCACCCCCTCCACCCCCCCAAGAGGGGGAGTCTCTCACTCCCCCCCTCCCACTAGCACTCACCAGTGAGGATCCACCCCCTCCACCCCCCCAAGAGGGGGAGTCTCTCACTCCCCCCCTCCCACTAGCACTCACCAGCGAGGATCCACCCCCCCAAGAGCGGGAGTCTCTCACTCCCCCCCTCCCACTAGCACTCACCAGTGAGGATCCACCCCCTCCACCCCCCCAAGAGGGGGAGTCTCTCACTCCCCCCCTCCCACTAGCACTCACCAGCGAGGATCCACCCCCCCAAGAGGGGGAGTCTCTCACTTGCTTCCTCTCACCAGCAAGCACCTTCACGCGCTGTATTACGCGCTCCCAACCGCCCTTACCCCCTGCCGGGCCCAGCCTGATAAAGGCACAGCACATTCAGTTACTTGTTTACAAAATACAGCAAGCTCTAACTGATATGTACTGGGTCCAGGCTACAAGGCTAATGGCACTCATGACCCCTTCCAGGACAAGCCAGGACCCAACGTGATGGTATCTTCCTCAATTCCTGTCTTGATAGGTAATAGAAAAACAATGGTGAATCTGCTAAGTAACAGGAAACACTCAACCGGCTCTACAAATGTATCAAATTTAGTATCTATTCCTCGTCAGCCACAAACTATCACAGAGAAATGTGCAGATAATACCCTCAGCACACTAAACTTAGCTTTATTAAATGTCAGATCTTTAACAGGAAAGACATTTTTAATCAATGATTTTATCACCAACCACAATCTTGATTTTATGTTTTTAACTGAAACTTGGCTAGACCAAGGTAAACGTGCAGCTGTTCTTATTGAGTCAACTCCTCCCAACTTCAGCTTTATGAGCGAGGCTAGAGTGCAAAGGAAAGGAGGTGGAGTAGCCATCTTGTTTAATGACTCCCTCCAATGTAAGCAGATGTGTTATGGAAATTTTGGTTTCTTTGAATATGTGGCTCTTCAGTTGAATTCCTCTTCTCGAGCCATATTTCTAAACATCTACAGGCCACCCAAATACTGTCCAAACTTCTTTGATGACTTTACTGAACTGTTGTCTACTGTCTGCATTGACTTTGACTGTGTGGTTATTGTTGGTGATTTTAACATCCATGTTGACAACCCTCAGGGCAGAGGGACTAAAGAGCTAGGTTGTGTCCTTGATAACTATGGACTGACTCAGCATGTGACGGAGCCCACACAAAACAAGGGGCACACTCTGGACTTGATCATCACCAAAGGTCTGAATATTTCTAAGGTTCAGGTGTCTGATATTGCGCTCTCTGATCATTCCTGTGTTTTCGTTGAGAGTACTATCTCCATGCACACAAATTCTCAATCAGAGGTTATCTCAAAACGGCACATCACTGAAAACACCAGTGAGATATTTACTCAGGCTTTCTCGTCCACACCTGCCCTCTATATGGCCTCAGTCAACGAGCTTGTAGATAATTTCTATGTTAAAATTACAAACATTATTGACGCCGTTGCACCCACTAAGGTGAAGGTGGTCTCTGGTAAGAGAAGATCTCCATGGAGAAACGCCATGCTGGTCAGAATAGAAAAGAGAGAGTGTCGAAAATCTGAACGCAGATGGCGAAAAACAAATCTCCATGTTCATTATGACATCTATAAAGAGAGACTTCGCATTTATAATATGGAGCTGAGAAATGCACGGCAGACCTTCTTTTCTGACATCATCACCAAAAACCATAACAATGCGCGTGCTTTGTTTGCCACTGTTGATAGGCTGACAAACCCTCCTGTGTCAGTAGCCTCTGAACTTCTATCCACCAGGGCCTGCAATGAATTTGCCTCATTCTTCACTGACAAAATTCAGAAAATTAGACAAGCAGTCAGTGCCTCCATTCCAGGTACAGGACATGTGTCGTCACACTGTCCACTTAAAATCAATAATTGTACCATGACACAATTTAATCCGATCAACCATAAAACCCTGGGGGACATTATACAATATCTGAAATCCTCCACCTGTTGCCTTGATGTTCTACCTACAGACTTCTTCAAAACTGTATCCAACTGCATGGCCTCTGATTTACTACAAATTGTAAACACATCTCTTCTTTCAGGTGTGTTCCCACATACCCTGAAAACTGCAGTCATCAAGCCACTCTTAAAAAAGAATAATCTAGACAGCTCACAAATGAACAATTATAGGCCCATATCAAACCTCCCATTTCTAAGCAAAATAATTGAAAAGGTTGTTTTCCAACAACTGAATAACTTCCTGGCACTAAGTAATGGCTTTGATGTCTTCCAGTCAGGATTTCGACCACATCACAGCACCGAGACTGCTCTAATTAAGGTATTTAATGACATCCATTTAAACACAGATAATGGCAAAATCTCAGTCTTAGTACTACTGGATCTCAGTGCTGCGTTCGACACGGTAGACCACAACATACTACTAGGCCGACTGGAAAATTGGCTGGGAATTTCTGGTACAGTGTTAGATTGGTTTGAATCCTACTTAAAGGACAGGGATTATTTTGTGTCTATAGGCAATTACAAATCTGAGCTGACAAAAATGACCTGTGGAGTTCCCCAAGGCTCCATCCTGGGGCCTCTTCTGTTCAACATTTACATGCTCCCACTAACTCAAATTATGGAAAACAACAAAATATGTTACCATAGCTATGCAGATGACACACAAATTTATATCACTATATCACCAGGAGACTATAATCCCATACAAGCGCTGAGTAAGTGCATTCAACAAATCAATGATTGGATGTGCCAGAACTTTCTCCAACTAAACAAAAATAAAACTGAAGTAATTGTCTTTGGAGCCAAAGAAGAACGATTAAAAGTCAGTGCTCAACTTCAATCAGTAATGCTAAAAACCACAAACGAAGCCAGAAATCTTGGTGTAGTCATGGACTCAGACCTGAATTTCAACAGCCACATTAAGTCAATAACAAAGTCAGCCTACTATCACCTGAAGAATATATCAAGGATCAAAGGATTTATGTCCCAGAAGGATTTGGAAAAACTTGTCCATGCGTTCATCTTCAGTAGACTCGACTACTGTAACGGCATGTATACAGGTCTCTCTAAAAAATCGATCAGACAGCTGCAGCTGATTCAGAACGCTGCTGCTCGAGTCCTCACTAAGACTAAGAAAGTGGAGCATATCACACCAGTACTAAGGTCTTTACACTGGCTTCCTGTCTGTCAAAGAATTGACTTTAAAATACTGCTGTTGGTTTATAAAGCACTGAATGGCCTAGGGCCAAAATATATTTCTGATCTGCTCATATGCTATGAACCATCCAGACCCCTCAGGTCGTCTGGCACAGGTCTACTTTCTGTCCCCAGAGTTAAAACAAAACATGGAGAAGCAGCATTCAGTTTTTATGCTCCACATATCTGGAACAAACTTCCAGAAAACTGCAGGTCTGCTGCAACTCTTGGTTCTTTTAAGACAAGCCTGAAGACTTTTCTTTTTGCCACTGCTTTCTAAGAGGAGCTATGTTTATCAGTATACTGCACTGTAACTTTTATTCCTGTATTCTATTTGTCCTGCTTTTTGTTTAAATATCTATAATGACTTGCTTTTTGTTTTAATGCTTTTAATTTGTCCTGCCTTTTGTTTTAAATGTCTATAATGTCTTGCTTTTTGTTTTAATGCTTTTAATGTCTCATGTAAAGCACCTTGAATTGCCCTGTGGCTGAAATGTGCTATATAAATAAACTTGCCTTGCCTTGCCTTGCCTTGCCTTGCCTTGCCTTGCCTTGCCTTGCCTTGCCTTGCCTTGCCTTGCCTTGCCTTGCCTTGCCTTGCCTTGCCTTGCCTTGCCTTCTGGGCCTGGGCATGTGCTTCCTGCCAGCTCACTCCAATGTTCTTCAGGTCTTGGAGTGTGGAGCGTCTCCAGGTTTCTTGGCCTATCCTGTTTCCTCTTTCCCTGTGGATTGCAGTCCAGGGCCTGTCTCGTGATGTTATTTGAGTCCTTCCTAAGGGTGTGACCTATCTTAATTCCACTTTCTCCTTTTGACGGTGGTAGCTATGTCGTCCTGGTTTGTGATCCCTCACAGCTAATCATTTGTGGTCTTGATGGGCCACCATAGCTTGAGGATGTAACGCAGGCATTTGTTAACAAGAACCTGGATCTTTCTTGAGAGGCCCTCGGTTGTTTTCAACATATCGGAGCCGTAGAGAAGGACGGTCTTCACGTTGGCCCATGGATCTCAGGGAATTCCTCTTTGGTCTAGCGGTAGATGTTTGGGATGAGGAAGGTCAGCGGTTCAATCCCCACCTCACCCACATGTTACACATAGAACCCCTGTTATGCAGGCAGGACATCAGCTGAGGGCTTGAGGTACAGATATCTTATGTCAGGAGAAACCCAGATCACCTCATTACTCATTACCCAGGTTTCAATCCACTAACATGAGAGGTTACATACAGCACTATGCAGATTAGCCTACTGACATAACACTATTCAGATTAAATGCAGCCTACTGACATACTTGCACTGTGCTGTATCTTTCCTAGATTAGATTGTTCAATACTCCAGCCTCCGACATTTAGGAGTGAGTGACAGAACCTTGGGGGCCGCCTCCCTGCTGACTTCAAAGTCCTGGTAGGAACCGAGAGAGAGAGAGAGAGAGAGAGAGAGAGAGAGAGCAGTATATCCTGGGGGGGGGGGGGGGGGGTTAGCTGACAGCAGGTAGTTACTGTAGTAGGTATTTAGGTAGGTAGGTAGGTAGGTGTAGTTAGGTAGGTAGGTAGGTAGGTAGGTAGGTGTAGGTAGTTAGGTAGGTAGATAGGTAAGTAGGTAGGTATTTAGGTACTGTAGGTAGGTAGGTGTAGGTAGGTAGGTAGGTAGGTATTTAGGTAGGTAGGTAGGTAGGTAGGTGTAGGTAGTTAGGTAGGTAGGTAGGTGTAGTTAGGTAGGTAGGTAGGTAGGTATTTAGGTAGGTAGGTAGGTGTAGGTAGGTAGGTAGGTAGGTAGATATTGATCCCTGAGGGGAAATTACAATGGTACAGCAGCAAGAATACAAGAAGCGCTGACAAAAACAGGCGTAGTTCAATACAAATGTACAGTAAACATATCAAAATATAGAAAGGGTAAGAATGAATAAACAAGTCTAAACAGGTTGCCTAGTAATGCAAACATATGTTGAGCCTACTGTAAATTGTGTAAAATACAACATTTCTAGAAATCAAGCTTCAGGGTCTTGATAGTGTCCTTTTTGTATTAGTTTCTTGGATTTAAATGGAGCATCTCTGCCCTCACACTTTATTTGATAGGTTCAGTCGTCGTTCATATTTTGTAATAATAAAATTGTTATCTGTGAATCCCTGTCTCTGTGCTTCATTTAGTTGAAGGCTCGTGTGTAGGAAACATTATGGCTATAGTTCCTGTGGAAGTCCCTAGGCGGCGCTGTCGCTCCACTACCACTCACTACACTGGCGCTGTCCGCAGCATCAGTGAGCAGAGACGGTGGTGAGTGGAGATGTATGACGTTAAGGCTAAAAAGTTAGCATTTCTGCCATTGTGGGGTGCAGTCCAAAAATGCCCAAAACAACTCACAGAATAGTTTTGTTCTAAAAGTTCAAATACATTATTGAAGATGAGCAATAGGCCTATGCTTAAAGAGCATTTCAACAAAGTTTTGTGTTGGAGTGTTATTGTACATTTTGACACCAAGATTTTCATTTTTACTGCAAATGTAGAAAATTATTATTCTTATTTTCTTCTTCTTCTTCTTATTGTTCTTATTATTATTATTACTACTACTACTATGAACTATGCTGAGTATTCCATTAACTATGTTGAGTATTCCATTATATTAATCAGCCTAGACTGTGAAAATCCACCCATTGTGATGTAACAAAAGACATCTAGGCTACATTTGCCGATGTAACAAAATAAATCTATAAGCTTATGAGTGTCAACTTCTACCTGCAAGCACATTCGGATAACGCCAGAAGCATGTCTAGATTAGCTTGTGTAGTTGTTTTCACAATATTTCTATTTTCACAACATATTCATTTTAATTCAATCTACGAGACGGTCAGTGATGTTGAGGGAGAGGCTATGAAGATCTTTGACACGGCGTTTAACTCTCAAACTGTTACGGCTCGCATGCCCTCGCCTCCACAACCGTGTCCCTCTCTCCCCTCTGGGCCCGCTGCGCGCTCGGGGCGTCCTACGCGCTCTACCGCACGTCGCCTCGGGCCAGGCATGCGACGCTCTGGCTCTCCGGAGTTTCCCCTCACTACCGGGCGTTCCCCGTCTCCTGCCAGTTATATTTCGTGGAGCTCCGCCCCACAGGGCTAGCTCCTATTGGCTAGCGAAACCCAGCTAGCTACATGACTGAAGAAAAAAACATACACGCACCTGTGTCCAACCAGGTCCGGTGCACCTCTGTATAAGCGGGCTACGCCCGCACATCTGCTCCTTCGAAATTTTCAGCTCGCATTGATACTGAAAGAAGATAAGAAGATGTCTAATCAGCGGACCCAAGCGGAGCTGGCGGCGTCCTCAGATGACGCCCTGCCGGCGCCGATTGATCCGCCGGATCGTTTCTGTGTCTGCGGCTCCCGCTACAGCGACGTGGGACACCACCTCTGCTTCCGCTGTCTGGGGCCGCAGCACGCCAGAGCGGGTCTGGCTCCGTCCCCCGCCTGCAAGATCTGCGCCCTCCTGGACCCCATGGAGAGGATGCTCCGGGCGCATTTCTTCGCTCCGCCGCCGCTGGGGACTGAAGGTCTGGTCCAGCTGGTCGGCGAGGACATCGGCGCGCCCCCGCAACAACCGGCGGCCCCGATTACCTCCCTCGCGCCTACGGATGATGAGGAAGAGCTCTCCGAGGCAGACGAGGGTCTCTCTGCGTCGGAAGCCACTACGGCTAGTGGCGCCTCCTTCCCGGGGCAGGGTTCCTTCGATCGCGACCTGCCCCGGCTGCTGGAGAGAGCCGCGCATCACCTCGGTATCTCCGTCCCGGAGGCTGCTGCGACTACGGGGCTCCCACTGTGGAGCTCCGTCTGCTACGGGCGTCCCTCTCAGCCTGCTCCTCGTCTCCTGCCGGCTATGCCTGACCTGGAGGCGTTCGTCGAGGCTGAATGGGAGCGGCCGTTGGCCATCAGAGGTCCGCTTCGCCAGTTCAGCAGAGCTACGAGGGTAACCGGCTGGACTGACGTAGCAGCTATCGGCTCTCCTCCTCTGGAACCCGACATTGCAGCGGTCCTGGTGCCTGGTTCCTCCGCCTGGGGCTCGGCCAGGAAGCCTCTCATGCCGGACGTCAAGGACAAGACAACCCTGTCCTTGGCCGACAAAGGTTTTTCTCTGGCCGCACAGGCCGTGGCTGCCTCCTCCTCCATTGCTATGCTGGCCATTTACATCGGCCAGCTAGCTACGGAGCAAACCCCCCCCTCTATGGATGAAGACAGGAGAGCGGAGATGGCCGAAGCCGCCGGAGCCGTTGCTCAGCTTGTGAGAATCTCCGCCTCCTGTCTGGGTGGAGTGATGGCCACGTCGGTGGTGCAGCAGCGCCACCTATGGCTCTCCCTGACTCGTCTGCACGAGGAAAACAAGGGTGTCCTCCTCAACTCACCGGTCAGTAGGGATGGGTTGTTTGGGGCGGCTGTGTCTAACATCCTGGAGCAGTGTCGCAGCCAGGAGCAGGACCGGCTCCTCCTCGCTCGCCACCTCGCTGCTCCGGGGGAGCGCAGTGTGCCGGCACGTCCGCGTGCTCCGGCTGATGCTGCCGCGACTGGGAGCAAGCGCCGGCGAACACACAAGGCTAAACAACCTGCCACGGGGTCCCGCCCCGCTACGGCCCATGGACCGGCTCGCCCGGGCTCCTGGACTGCGCACGCGGCTCCTCCCCCACGACCTCCCCCTGCCTACCCCGCCCAGGGTGCCGGGACCGGACCGGCGTCTTCAAGCCGCCTCCGCCTCCGGCTTGGGGTAGGAAGAGGCGCACCTATTGACGGTGCGTGGAGATGCGTGACTGTGTTGTGCCCACACCACGCTCTGTTAAGAGCGGCGGTGAGCAAGTTTCCCTGTTCAGAAATAAAGCAAACACGATGCAACGTTATCAAGCTGGTTGTAATGTGCAGTCCGCATCTCCTCCCGTTTCAACTACTGTAATTTTCTCGGCTAGAGCCGCTGGGTCTTCTGTGAAAGAGTCAGAATTGACCACGGCAGGTCTCGCCGCAGCTGGAAGACCGGCTCGAGCCGCGGAGTCTTTTCCTGCTAAAGCAGACGTGACTCACGCGGGGCTCGCCGGCTCAGCTGATGTGATGTATTCGGCTAGAGCCACCGGGTCTTCCGTGAAAAAGTCGGAATTGACCATGGCAGGTCTCGCCGCAGCTGGAAAACCGACTCAAGCCGCGGAGTCTTTTCCTGCAAAGAAAGCAGACGTGATGTGCGCAGCTCTTGCCGGTTCAGCAAATGTAATATATTCGGCTAGAGCCGCCGGGTCCTCTGTGAGAAAGTCAGATTTGACCACGGCAGGTCTCGCCGCCCCTGTTCTAAACAGACCGTTTGGGTTTTTAACAGAGGGGATGTGTGCGCCCAGGCCAAGTGCTATGGCTGTACTGCCCTGTTCGGAGTTTTCTCGGGACCAACCGCTGGCGGGGTTTAGCGGCGAAAAAGATGCGCTAGACCCCCAGACGGCGTTCGTTCATTCGGGCCGAGCGTTCGAGCCTCTCCCTGTGTGTTCGACAGGTAGAGAGTTTTCACGCTCACCGGTCAGTGAGAATACTTCCATGTTTACTGCCTCGGCTAGCTATTTTCATGAGCAGCCGAGGCGTCGCTCCGTCAGTGTGTGTGATACCAACGCTCGGCCTTTAGCTAAAAGGAGCAGGCATATGGTGTCTGATATCCACACTTCATCTCACAACGTGCACCAGTCGCATGGTTTTCGCCTAGCCGCTTTGTGTGATGTTGGCGCGAAATCACTGCCCGCCTCTCATGTCCCGTCTAGTCGGTCTGCGAAAGACGGCACCTTGACAGATCATGCAAATGAGAAGGCGGGGCTGCCCGCATTGCAACACTCCGCCGTTTTCTCTCAATGGGATGAGCAACGGCGGCTTGTTAGCAATGCGGACGGTGTCGGCTCACTTCCTCTTTTTGTAAATGAAGTGCTTCTTGACAGGAATGCCATTCATCCTCGCGCTGTTCAGGGACATGGAACTCCCAATGGGGATTTTTCATCTCCCTTTCGAGGGTGGCCCGCCTTGGGCCAGGACTGCAGAGTTTCTCAGCTGTCCGGTGGCGGTCAGGGCCAAATTGAACTATGGCAGGTTCCTCGATCTGTTCCCGCGATCTCCGGCACAACCTCTTTCCAACCGCTTCACAGTCTGGCAGGAGAGATGTCTCCTGGACAGCTGGTTGCAGCGTGTTCTACGGGAAGGGTATCCCATTCAGTTTTGTTGCCCCCCACCGCCCTTCACGGGCATAGTGGAGACAGTGATACCGCGTCCCGCTCAGGCTGCCGCTCTGTCAGCAGAGATTGCAGAACTGATGGCGAAGGGAGCGGTAACTGTGGTCCCGTCAGACCAGAGGGACGAGGGATTTTATTCCCGCTACTTCCTCGTGCCAAAGAAGACGGGGGGCGTGAGGCCAATTTTGGACCTCCGCCTTTTCAACAAAACAGTGGCGAATCTGAAGTTCCATATGCTTACGGTGCGACAAATGCTGGAGGCATTCCTTCCCGGCGATTTTTGCACCAGCATAGACCTCAAGGACGCTTACTTCCACATACCGATAGCTCATCGGCATCGGACGTTTTTGCGTTTCGCCTACCTGGGTGTGGCGTACGAATATACCAGACTCCCGTTTGGATATGCGCTCGCCCCCAGAACCTTCTCCAATTGTGTGGAGGCGGCGTTGAGGCCACTGCGCCGGCAGGGCATCAGGATCCTGGCGTATCTGGACGACCTGCTGGTACTGGCTCCGTCGCCTTTGTTGGCTCTGACGCATACCGCCACGGTGGTGAGGCATCTCACCGACCTGGGGTTTGCAGTCAACTGGGAGAAGAGTGCTCTGTGGCCGGCCCGTCAGATTGTTTACCTAGGTATCAATCTGGACACGAGCGCCATGAGAGCCGGCTATCCGATTCAAGGAGGGAAACACTGGAGAAGAGTCTCAGTGTTTGCCGTCCTTCTCGAAAGATCGCGGTTCTGTCGATCATGCGCCTTCTGGGTCTCATGGCAGCCGCCCATGTGGTAGTGTCACTGGGCCTTCTTCACATGAGGTGCGTGCAGAGATGGTTCGTGCGGCATCGTCTGGACCCTGTGAGGCACAGACGGCGCCTTGTGCGAATGCCGGGGTCGTTGTCAGCAGACCTCGACTATTGGAGGGACCGGAGCGTAATAGCGCACGGTGTTCCAATAGGCAGGGTGTCGGCTCACGTCGCTGTCTTCACAAACGCGTCTCTAAGCGGCTGGGGTGGTACATGTCTGTCCCAGGCCGTAGGTGGTTTGTGGGCCGTCGGAGAACGGCGCCACATCAACCTCCTGGAGTTGGAGACGGTGCTACTGGCATTGCGCCACTTTGTACACCTGGTACAGGGGCGCGATGTGCTGGTGCGGTCAGACAACCAGACCACAGTAGCTTACATCAACCGACAAGGGGGAGTCCGCTCGCCAGCGCTTCACCGTCTGGCGGTAACGCTGTGGCGATGGGCTAATATCAATCTCCGGTCACTGACACTGCGGCACATTGCCGGCCGTCTGAACGTCGGGGCGGACCTGATGTCTCGGGGCGGGCCTCACCCGGATGAGTGGAGCCTACATCCTCAGATAGTGGCTCAGCTCTGGACCCGGTTCGGCAGAGCAGGGGTGGATCTCTTTGCTTCGAGAGAGAACGCGAAGTGTCCCCTCTGGTTCTCTCTGAGACAGCAGGACCAGCCTCCGCTGGGCGTGGATGCGTTCGCGCATGCCCCCTGGCCGGGGGCGCTGCTGTATGCTTTCCCGCCGATGGGGCTGATTTTACCATTGTTGGCCAGGGTGCGGTCAGAGGGTGCATCGGTAATACTGATAGCGCCGGACCGCCACTGGGCGAGATGGTATGCAGAAGTGATGGCCATGACTACTGTAGAACCGTGGCACATCCCTCATTGGCCTAACGCTCTGTCCCAGGCGGAGGGCTCAATTTGCGCACCTCCAGTCTTGGGACGGCCGCTGGTGGCCTGGCTCTTGAACGGCGGAGATTGTCTGATAGGGGACTCTCTCCGGCCGTGATCTGTACAATTCAGAGCGCGCGCGCGGCTTCCACTGCCTTCGTTTACTCTGGCAAATGGGCTGCTTTTGCGCGTTGGTGTGAGGAAAGGGACTTCGCTCCCGAGTCATGCTCGGTCGAGGCAATTTTGGAATTCCTTCAGCACCTGATGGATCATGGTGGCGGTTTGGCGGCATCCACTATCAAGGTGTATGCGTGTGCTATTTCCGCATGCCATGAGGGGTTCGCCAAAACTACGGTTTTCGGGCATCCCCTGGTTAAACGCTTCCTGGCCGGCACGCGCCGTCTTCGCCCTGTGCGTAAGGCTGCGGCGCCGCCTTGGGATTTGCTCTTGGTTCTGGATGCGCTATGTAAAGCGCCGTTCGAACCAATGGAGCGGATATCTCTGAAGTGGCTATCGATTAAGACCGCGCTGCTCCTTGCTCTGACGTCGGGCAAGCGGGTCAGTGATCTGAGGGCGTTGACAGTTTTTCTCATCACGGGTGATGGGAGCAAAGCTGTGTTGCGCACGGATCCATCTTTCGTTCCGAAGGTGGTCCGGGGCGCCTATAGAGCACAGGATTTGGAGCTGGGAGCCTTCTATCCTCCACCTCATGCGAGCGAGGAAGAGGCCCGCCTGCATTTGTTGTGTCCTGTGCGTGCGTTGACGTGTTACGTCCAGCGCACGGCTGCGGTCCGCACCACCCCCCAGTTGTTGGTTTGCCACGGCCCAGGGAAGGTGGGTTCTCCGTTGTCGAAACAGCGTCTCTCAAGCCGCCTCCGCCTCCGGCTTGGGGTAGGAAGAGGCGCACCTATTGACGGTGCGTGGAGATGCGTGACTGTGTTGTGCCCACACCACGCTCTGTTAAGAGCGGCGGTGAGCAAGTTTCCCTGTTCAGAAATAAAGCAAACACGATGCAACGTTATCAAGCTGGTTGTAATGTGCAGTCCGCATCTCCTCCCGTTTCAACTACTGTAATTTTCTCGGCTAGAGCCGCTGGGTCTTCTGTGAAAGAGTCAGAATTGACCACGGCAGGTCTCGCCGCAGCTGGAAGACCGGCTCGAGCCGCGGAGTCTTTTCCTGCTAAAGCAGACGTGACTCACGCGGGGCTCGCCGGCTCAGCTGATGTGATGTATTCGGCTAGAGCCACCGGGTCTTCCGTGAAAAAGTCGGAATTGACCATGGCAGGTCTCGCCGCAGCTGGAAAACCGACTCAAGCCGCGGAGTCTTTTCCTGCAAAGAAAGCAGACGTGATGTGCGCAGCTCTTGCCGGTTCAGCAAATGTAATATATTCGGCTAGAGCCGCCGGGTCCTCTGTGAGAAAGTCAGATTTGACCACGGCAGGTCTCGCCGCCCCTGTTCTAAACAGACCGTTTGGGTTTTTAACAGAGGGGATGTGTGCGCCCAGGCCAAGTGCTATGGCTGTACTGCCCTGTTCGGAGTTTTCTCGGGACCAACCGCTGGCGGGGTTTAGCGGCGAAAAAGATGCGCTAGACCCCCAGACGGCGTTCGTTCATTCGGGCCGAGCGTTCGAGCCTCTCCCTGTGTGTTCGACAGGTAGAGAGTTTTCACGCTCACCGGTCAGTGAGAATACTTCCATGTTTACTGCCTCGGCTAGCTATTTTCATGAGCAGCCGAGGCGTCGCTCCGTCAGTGTGTGTGATACCAACGCTCGGCCTTTAGCTAAAAGGAGCAGGCATATGGTGTCTGATATCCACACTTCATCTCACAACGTGCACCAGTCGCATGGTTTTCGCCTAGCCGCTTTGTGTGATGTTGGCGCGAAATCACTGCCCGCCTCTCATGTCCCGTCTAGTCGGTCTGCGAAAGACGGCACCTTGACAGATCATGCAAATGAGAAGGCGGGGCTGCCCGCATTGCAACACTCCGCCGTTTTCTCTCAATGGGATGAGCAACGGCGGCTTGTTAGCAATGCGGACGGTGTCGGCTCACTTCCTCTTTTTGTAAATGAAGTGCTTCTTGACAGGAATGCCATTCATCCTCGCGCTGTTCAGGGACATGGAACTCCCAATGGGGATTTTTCATCTCCCTTTCGAGGGTGGCCCGCCTTGGGCCAGGACTGCAGAGTTTCTCAGCTGTCCGGTGGCGGTCAGGGCCAAATTGAACTATGGCAGGTTCCTCGATCTGTTCCCGCGATCTCCGGCACAACCTCTTTCCAACCGCTTCACAGTCTGGCAGGAGAGATGTCTCCTGGACAGCTGGTTGCAGCGTGTTCTACGGGAAGGGTATCCCATTCAGTTTTGTTGCCCCCCACCGCCCTTCACGGGCGTAGTGGAGACAGTGATACCGCGTCCCGCTCAGGCTGCCGCTCTGTCAGCAGAGATTGCAGAACTGATGGCGAAGGGAGCGGTAACTGTGGTCCCGTCAGACCAGAGGGACGAGGGATTTTATTCCCGCTACTTCCTCGTGCCAAAGAAGACGGGGGGCGTGAGGCCAATTTTGGACCTCCGCCTTTTCAACAAAACAGTGGCGAATCTGAAGTTCCATATGCTTACGGTGCGACAAATGCTGGAGGCATTCCTTCCCGGCGATTTTTGCACCAGCATAGACCTCAAGGACGCTTACTTCCACATACCGATAGCTCATCGGCATCGGACGTTTTTGCGTTTCGCCTACCTGGGTGTGGCGTACGAATATACCAGACTCCCGTTTGGATATGCGCTCGCCCCCAGAACCTTCTCCAATTGTGTGGAGGCGGCGTTGAGGCCACTGCGCCGGCAGGACATCAGGATCCTGGCGTATCTGGACGACCTGCTGGTACTGGCTCCGTCGCCTTTGTTGGCTCTGACGCATACCGCCACGGTGGTGAGGCATCTCACCGACCTGGGGTTTGCAGTCAACTGGGAGAAGAGTGCTCTGTGGCCGGCCCGTCAGATTGTTTACCTAGGTATCAATCTGGACACGAGCGCCATGAGAGCCGGCTATCCGATTCAAGGAGGGAAACACTGGAGAAGAGTCTCAGTGTTTGCCGTCCTTCTCGAAAGATCGCGGTTCTGTCGATCATGCGCCTTCTGGGTCTCATGGCAGCCGCCCATGTGGTAGTGTCACTGGGCCTTCTTCACATGAGGTGCGTGCAGAGATGGTTCGCGCGGCATCGTCTGGACCCTGTGAGGCACAGACGGCGCCTTGTGCGAATGCCGGGGTCGTTGTCAGCAGACCTCGACTATTGGAGGGACCGGAGCGTAATAGCGCACGGTGTTCCAATAGGCAGGGTGTCGGCTCACGTCGCTGTCTTCACAAACGCGTCTCTAAGCGGCTGGGGTGGTACATGTCTGTCCCAGGCCGTAGGTGGTTTGTGGGCCGTCGGAGAACGGCGCCACATCAACCTCCTGGAGTTGGAGACGGTGCTACTGGCATTGCGCCACTTTGTACACCTGGTACAGGGGCGCGATGTGCTGGTGCGGTCAGACAACCAGACCACAGTAGCTTACATCAACCGACAAGGGGGAGTCCGCTCGCCAGCGCTTCACCGTCTGGCGGTAACGCTGTGGCGATGGGCTAATGTCAATCTCCGGTCACTGACACTGCGGCACATTGCCGGCCGTCTGAACGTCGGGGCGGACCTGATGTCTCGGGGCGGGCCTCACCCGGATGAGTGGAGCCTACATCCTCAGATAGTGGCTCAGCTCTGGACCCGGTTCGGCAGAGCAGGGGTGGATCTCTTTGCTTCGAGAGAGAACGCGAAGTGTCCCCTCTGGTTCTCTCTGAGACAGCAGGACCAGCCTCCGCTGGGCGTGGATGCGTTCGCGCATGCCCCCTGGCCGGGGGCGCTGCTGTATGCTTTCCCGCCGATGGGGCTGATTTTACCATTGTTGGCCAGGGTGCGGTCAGAGGGTGCATCGGTAATACTGATAGCGCCGGACCGCCACTGGGCGAGATGGTATGCAGAAGTGATGGCCATGACTACTGTAGAACCGTGGCACATCCCTCATTGGCCTAACGCTCTGTCCCAGGCGGAGGGCTCAATTTGCGCACCTCCAGTCTTGGGACGGCCGCTGGTGGCCTGGCTCTTGAACGGCGGAGATTGTCTGATAGGGGACTCTCTCCGGCCGTGATCTGTACAATTCAGAGCGCGCGCGCGGCTTCCACTGCCTTCGTTTACTCTGGCAAATGGGCTGCTTTTGCGCGTTGGTGTGAGGAAAGGGACTTCGCTCCCGAGTCATGCTCGGTCGAGGCAATTTTGGAATTCCTTCAGCACCTGATGGATCATGGTGGCGGTTTGGCGGCATCCACTATCAAGGTGTATGCGTGTGCTATTTCCGCATGCCATGAGGGGTTCGCCAAAACTACGGTTTTCGGGCATCCCCTGGTTAAACGCTTCCTGGCCGGCACGCGCCGTCTTCGCCCTGTGCGTAAGGCTGCGGCGCCGCCTTGGGATTTGCTCTTGGTTCTGGATGCGCTATGTAAAGCGCCGTTCGAACCAATGGAGCGGATATCTCTGAAGTGGCTATCGATTAAGACCGCGCTGCTCCTTGCTCTGACGTCGGGCAAGCGGGTCAGTGATCTGAGGGCGTTGACAGTTTTTCTCATCACGGGTGATGGGAGCAAAGCTGTGTTGCGCACGGATCCATCTTTCGTTCCGAAGGTGGTCCGGGGCGCCTATAGAGCACAGGATTTGGAGCTGGGAGCCTTCTATCCTCCACCTCATGCGAGCGAGGAAGAGGCCCGCCTGCATTTGTTGTGTCCTGTGCGTGCGTTGACGTGTTACGTCCAGCGCACGGCTGCGGTCCGCACCACCCCCCAGTTGTTGGTTTGCCACGGCCCAGGGAAGGTGGGTTCTCCGTTGTCGAAACAGCGTCTCTCCCATTGGATCTGTGAGGGCATCGCCCAGTCTTACGTGACTGCGGGTCGTCCTCTGCCTGGTGCTGTTCGGGCACACTCCACAAGGGGTGTGGCCACGTCAGTTGCCCTGTTCAATGGTGTGTCAGTGGAGGACATCTGTGCGGCGGCGACTTGGTCGTCCCCATCTCCTTTTGTCCGTTATTACCTTTTATCCATGTCCTCTGTCTCTGTGGCGTCATCTGTGCTAAACACAGCCGCCGGTGCGAGCCAGCGTTAGACAGGATGTTTCATGTAGGTGTTCGGCTCGAGTCGCCGGGTCTTCTGTGAAAGAGTCAGAATGGACCACGGCAGGTCTCGCCGCTACTGGAGAACCGGTTCGAGCCACGGGGTCTTTTCCTGCTAGGAAAGCAGACGTGACTCACGCAGGTCTCACCGGTTCAGCTAAGGGAGGAGCAGGCCCGTCTAGTGACGTTCCGCTCCTGTTTATGAGTGAGGCTGGGACGGGCTTGTTACGGAGTAACCGCTTTGGTCCAGCTCTCGCCCCACGTACCTCTCCTTGCCCTCGGCTGTGATAGACTGAGTGTGGCGGGGTGGGGCCAGTGCTTGGGTCGGATCAACTGTTAGTATGGTCTCGCCTTGGAGCCCTGGCTTGTGTCCTGACTGGTTTTCCCTTACTGGGGCCAGCAAGAGTGTATGGTGCGGTCGTGTAGCTCCGCTTATGCCAATAGGAATAGAACGATGGTTACGTATTGTAACCCTAGTTCTATGAGTGGAGCGGAGCCCCACAGGGAACAGACTTGCTGACCCCGCAGTCTGCTCGCTGAAAATTTCGGTTAGGAGCAGATGTGCGGGCGTAGCCCGCTTATACAGTGGTGCACCGGACCTGGTTGGACACAGGTGCGTGTATGTTTTTTTCTTCAGTCAATGTAGCTAGCTGGGTTTCGCTAGCCAATAGGAGCTAGCCCTGTGGGGCTCCGCTCCACTCATAGAACTAGGGTTACAATACGTAACCATCGTTTTAGCTGCTCTTAAAACTCTTTCCATGTCCTGGATGCCATCCCTGTCTTCTCTTTAGCAAAAGCTGTAGCATCCATGGTTAAACTTGGGACTGAATGTAAACAAAGCCGGCGTGTTGTTTGGGAAGGGTGGGGGGCGGAGAACCCGGAAGCAATAGCCAATGAAACCAAATCATGCTAATCGATCTGCCCGCCCCCAAACCCGACTCGAAATCAGCTAAAAACGAGCTTAGTTTGCAGACTAATTATACGTATTTCGTGAACCTAAAACTGTTGTCTGTTATAGTAAGTGGGTTCTTCACAACTTCAACTTTCGTAATACAAAAAAAAAAAAAAAAACGAAAAAAAACGTTTTTTTATTTATTTTGCCCCCTAGCGCATTTCGGGGTTTGCCGAGTTGCGGACCAAATCACCAGCCGCTGTCACAAATGTGTGGTCAGAAAACAATGAGTCTCATACTTCAGCGAAAATGACCTCATCTTAAGACCTCCTCCTTATCTCTCTGGGCTAGTGGAAAGGGCTCCCCCCCTCCCCCAACTTAACATTCTTGAAGCTCACAGACCAGTTCCCACACACCACAAAACACTGATTCTTCTTCCAGGAACACAAGGTGCACATGCACAGACAGAGCAGTGCTACAAAGAAATCTATCCTATTTATTTTCTCATACACTGGGCGTTTGGTGTTGCCAAGCAATAGGCTCTTTGCTTTGCACAAGTTCCACTACTTATCTAAACAGTCTGTGTTTGTACATCACATGAGAGAATGTCACCCTTGGCCTAGGGAACATGTACAGTAAATCTGTCAGGTGGAGACACGTCCCCTGCCTAGAACCCCCCTTGAGTATCAACGTGACCCCCTGGCGTGACCTCCTTCTCCAGAAACCCTCGGGCGATCACACAGGAGTCACACACAACAAATTAGAAACAGCTTACAGTGTTAAGATTGACATTTCTTGATAACAGCCAGCTCCATACATTTTCATCAGTATGTAGGGCTACTAATATGTTCATCCAGGATTGCTACAGTGTAAATAAGCTGCAACATTTATCATTTTTTACTTAGAGCTATCTGAAGCCAGCCATGCTCTCCTCATATTCACTGCACATTCTTGCTCAATAAATCTCAAATGTTCATGATTTAAAAAATGACATTTTCATAGGTATAGGTATACGTACTGCATTTGTAACACACTCCCCATCCAGTTGTTACACTGGCCCGGAGCGCATGACATGGTAGATGAAGTGTGAAATGTATTGTGTGCCAGAAACAACCACAAACAACCTCAGATCACAACACCAGATTTAACTTTTCTCCATTTCCATGGTGGCCTGCTATACACTGTCGAACAGTGTCACAATATGGATTAGAGCAGGGGTTCCCAACCTTTCTTCCCCAGAGCCCCCCCCCCCCCCCCCCCCCTCCACCACAGTTGAAGTTCTGCAGCCTGTTCAGCTATGAGGACTGGGGGAATCATCCCAAACTCCTGCTTCTGCCCGGAAAGGCCAAGCAGCAGGGATGCTGTCAGGGGATGAGCTTCACAGTGAGCCATCTATCAATACACACACACACACACACACACAAACACACACACGCACACACACAAACACTCACATAGATACCAACAGACACACACACACAGGCCAACACACACACACACACACGCACAAACACACACAAACACTCACATAGACACCAACAGACACACACACACAGGCCAACACAGACACACACACACAGACTGACACACACACACACACAGACAGACACACACACACACATAGACTGATACACACTCACACACACATGGACACACACAAACACACACATACTTTAGGAGCAGCAACCTTAGCTGGCAGCATCATCTCTGTCTCTCTCTCTGTCTGTCTCTTTCTCTCTCTCAATAAACAGTATAAAGGAGAGTTCCCTATGGTGACAAAGTAAGGGGCACCATCTTTTATCTTCCGTTGATTAAACCCACCCCCCTCATTTCTCTTCTATCTCAGTACACATGCTCAATTATGGGGTTGGCAAGGAGGTCTACAAACAGGTGAACACTAGACTTCTGTACAGACTTATTAAGGAAATTAGCAATCAATCAATGATGTACATGTGTGTGTATTATGTTTGTTTGTGTGTGTGTTTGTTTGTGTCTGTGTGTGTGATTGAAACGTCTAGTATGTCCCTAGCACATCTGTAACGTCTCTCTCTCTGTCTCTCTCTCCCTCTCTCTCTCTCTCTCTCTGTCTCACAGACATGCTCCTCCATCCTCATGGCTTCCTCTCCATGGCCGATGACATCATAGTGGGGATCTTGTTGGGGTTTGCGTCCCTGTCTGAGTAGCCAGTTCTTCACTGGCCTGCCGTCCTAACGGTCACCTGGCTACATAGTTCTGAAGCTGTGCCCACAGACCATAACAAGCACATTTGCTGTATGGAAATATGGTATAAAGCCTGATTTACATTGAGCTGCTGTGTACAGGAAGTCACAGATTCAAAACACAACAAAATATGTACAGTAAGGGTTATGGTTCACCTCACGATAACAGAAACGTATGTGAGAGACTGGGGGAAATTCTACTGATGTAACTGAAATTGTTGAAATTATGCATTTAAAGCAAATAGACTTTATTTATACTGAATACATAAACCTTGTGATTATGCATTTCAAATAAATAGGTTTTATTACACTGACAAATAGGCATCATGTTAAGTTTATTAGGTACATTTATGTTAAAACTACCTAAAGCAAATTCATGGAAATTTGTCATGCAATTAAATTACATAAATCTTAAAAGTTAGGCTTAAATATTTCTGTGAGTGCAGTGTACCAGTAGAGACCAGTGTATCTGGAGGAGCCCAGTGTACCAGTAGGAGACCAGGCCTAGGTCTGTGTGAGTTTCAGAAGAACATCTTCACTCTTCATAGTGTTTATAATCTGATAATCTGCATCCTCTGCTTGCAGTTTGAGGTCTCCTAGCTGAGCTCTGTGCAACATCGCCACTATGTGGTTGACTGCTATCATTGCATGTTGATGAAGGTCTTCGGGTGGCCAGTTAAATAGTGTTACAGAAACATGACAATAACTAGAATAGCGCTCAGAGAGCACAGACCTCTGCCTGTGATGCATTTCGTCAGCATGTACAATTGTTGAATGTGTGCTTTTTTAGTTTAGCAGTTCTATATGGCCAACTTGAAAATGCATGTTGCAGATGAAATATTGATCACCTTGATAAAGCTGAATCTGTAGTGTGAGACCAAGCTGATCAGGGTGCTGTTCTGTGTTTAAAATGACCCACCATAGGAATTGAATGGGTAAAATGACCCGCTATAGGAAATGAATGGGTAAATCAATCAATCAATCAATCAAAGCTTTATTTGTATAGCGCATTTCATACCCAGAGGCAACACAATGCGCTTTACAGAGAACAAGGGAGGTGGGCATACGACCCACTCTCTACATATTCCAGAGGGAAGCAAAAAAACAGTAATCACCCGGGGGCCAGATAAGTGAGCTGTAAAAATTCTTCCCTGACCCCTCTCAACAAGGCGATCGAGCAAGCTCCAGGAGTATGTTTGTCTACCGGCTAAGAACATTTATGAAGCAATACATTGCAGTGAATTACATTTCAGAGTGAGAGAGGCTAAAAGCATCATAGGAGAGAGAATATTCTACGGACATGCTACATCATCCACAGTAGACACAGGGGTATCTATCGGACTTCGTGAGGTCTGCTGGTGACAGTGGGGCATCCACTGAACCTGGTTAGAAGATAGGAGGGAGAGAGAGAGGCACTAGGGAGAGGGAAGGCAGAGGGAAGGCAGAACATGGTTAGTAGCACATAGAGTCATTCAGACCACACAGATATTGAAACAGGCAACTGGGGCAGGCTCCTGGAATATATTTGTCTAATGGCTAAGAACATTTAAAGAACAATAAATAATAGTAAATTAAGTTTAAATTAAGTTTTCGGAGCAAGAAAGGCTAAGAGCATCAGGTCCAGGCCAAAGTCGGATGTGGACTGATGTGTGTCTTGTGTGTACATGTGTGTGTGTGTACTAAATACTACGATATCCACAGCTCCGCAGCTGACACTGGACCTGGTTAGAGGATAGGAGGGAGAGAGAGAGACACCAGGGGAGACAGAAAAACGGTTAGTAGCACACTGAGTCATTGAAGCAACACAGCAGTCAGAACAAGCCTGTTTCAGGATAACCAGCTTCTGTACACTACTTGATATACATACATTGCATAGCAGGACAGGTATCAATGTATACAGAGGATTCACAGGTAGGTTTGAGGCTGCCTTTCTGTATCTCAGGGTCCTAGCTAGTGATTGTAGGCTAGGTCGAAAAGGTACGTCTTGAGGTCTCGCTTGAAGACCTCCGTTGTTTCAGCCCTTCTTAGGCACTCCGGTAGGGTGTTCCAGAGGTTGGGGGCATAGAAACTAAAAGCTGCCTCTCCATGTTTCTTGGTCCTGGCTTTTGGAACTGTTAAAAGTTCAGTGCCTGAGGATCTAAGTGGTCTGTTTGGCATGTACTTAACAAGCATGTCTGAAATATATTCTGGTGAGTGACTGTGGAGAGATTTATAGACTAGTAATAGTATTTTAAAGTCTATTCTAGAGTTGACTGGTAACCAGTGTAGTGATTTTAACGCTGGTGTGATGTGTGCCCTTCGTCTAGTCTTAGTGAGGACTCTTGCTGCAGCATTCTGTATTATTTGTAGCTTAGAGATTGCCTGATAGTAGAGCATTGCAGTAGTCCAGCCTGCTTGTGATGAAAGCATGCATTAATCTTTCGGTGTCAGCCTGAGAGAGAAAGGGTTGCACCTTGGCAATGTTCCTTAGGTGGTAAAATGACCCGCTATAGGAAATGAATGGGTAAGACAATATTATGTTCATCCAGCAGATGGAAAACATCCCCATACACACCCACAGCCACAACTCACCTGGGTTACCCGGGTTCTAGGTCTAAAATGAGCCCCCGTTTTATAGTGTTCAAGGACAAATTTGACTGATCTGTTTTAACTGCTCTTATATGAACACAAAACCCATAAATCCCCAAATGAATGTCAACCACCTGAAGCATTCAGGTCAATACCATTCTCTTAGTGTACACCACATGCTCCCCCACACGTCCATAGTGTGAAACCACTTGGATACTGAAAGTGTAGAGCCATTACCAGTCAATACAAAGTTATTCTAAGTGATCATCTTTATCCTATTAGTGAAACATATCCAGATGAAAATGATTTATTTCAAAACAGCAATACACACATCCACAAAACACAAATTTGTATGAACATGATGTCAATATGTTGTAGCCTTCCAATTAATCCACTTAAAACCTAGCTAGCTAGCTACATTACAATATATTACAGTCATTTAGCTGACACTTATCCAAAGATACTTACAATAATTGCATTTAAAGTAGTTGCCAGAACTCACAAGTGCATCACCTTTCTAAAACAAGTGACTAAGAGCATAATCTAGTGCTGAAGGGCAAAGTGAAGAATAGCAAACTAAAAATAGAATAGGTGCGTGGTACAGTACTACTCCTGGTAGTACTGTACCTCTTGAAGAGGTGTGTTTTGAGCCTGCAGCGAAAGATGGGCTGCGACTCTACTGTCCTGACGTCAGTGGGTAGTTCATTCCACCACTGTGGGGCCAGGACAGAGAAGAGCCGTGACCGCGTCATTTGACTACAGGGGCCTCGCAGTGACGGGGCAACCAGTCCTCCCGAGGTAGCAGAGTGTAGTGGTCAGGCGGGAGTGTAGGGTTTGATCATGGCCTGGAGGTAGGAGGGAGCTGTTCCTTTCATTGCCCAGCAGGCTAGTACCAGAGTTTTAAACTGGATGTAAGCTGCTACAGGGAGTCAGTGTAGAGAACGGAGAAGGGAGGTTGTGTGAAAAAACTTGGGGTGGTTGAAGTCCAGGCACAGAGCAGCTTTCTGGACAAATTCCACGGGTTTAATGGCTAACGCCATGGCCCCAGCAAGGAGGGAGTTGCAGTAATCCAGGCGGGAGATGAGAAGGGCCTGGATCAAGGTTATTATAGTTAACGAAAACTAACGAAAAAATGAAAACTAGGTGTGAGAATATATACACATTTAGTTTTAAAATGATTATTTTTTTTTACTTTTTGACTGAAATAAAAATAAAAACTAGGCTTTACAAAAAAACTTAAGTGGAGACACTACAAAATAGCATTTTTTCTTCCACTCATCAATTTTTTGTTTTTTCCTCATTCTTCTACTATAAGATGTATACTATCACTATATTAAAGGAGTAGTAAAAGGGAAAATGCATGTACCGAGGTGCGCATCTAGGCCCTTGTCATCTCGCGTTTGGACTAGTGCAACTCCCTCCATGCTGGGGCAGCCCTGCCTCGGCCATTAAACCCCTGGAACTTGTCCAGAAAGCTGCTGCTCGCCTGGTGTTCAACCACCCAAGTTCTTCCACAAACTTCCCTTCTCTGTTCTCTACACTGGCTCCTTGTAGCAGCTTGCATCCAGACTCTGGGACTATCCTATAGGGCAATGTATTAAACAGCTCTCTCCTACCTCCAGGCCATAGTCAAACCCTACACTCCCTCCCAACCACTATGCTGTGTTACCTTGGGGTGAGTGGTTGCCTTCTCACTCCGAGGCTCCAGCGGTCGATGGACACGGTCACGGCTCTTAACTGTCCTGGCCCTGCAGTGATGTCATGAACTGCCCACTGACATCGGGACAGCAGAGTCGCTGCCCATCTTTTTCCGCAGGCTCAAAACTCACTTCTTCAAGAGATACAGTAGTACCACGATCCTCCCTCTTAGGCGCCTATTATATTTTTAGTTTGCTATTCTGCACTTTGCCTTCAGCACGAGACTATGCACTAGTCACTTGTTTTAGAAAGGAGATGCACTTGTGAGTTCTGGCAAGTAGTACATTGGCTTTTCCTACGTTAAATGATTTTTTTTTTATAAAAGTGTCAGCTAAGTGAGTGTAATGTAATATAATGTTTACTTCCCAAATTAAATGCATTTGAACATTAGATCTCTGTGGTTATCCCCTACTAGTTTTTCTCTTGTTCACTTTCCTGTGAGTTCTTGGTGGCCAATGAGCTGTTTTTGAGCATTGATCTCTTCCTTCAACCTTAATAAACACACAGAAACTCTCATTACCATCACATCATTTGACAAGAATTGAGAAGATGCATCCACATTTGCTCCTACCCAAGTATCTCCCTCTCTGTGGAGACAAGTGAGCTCTGCAGGATGCTGTTCTGGATCTCTGTGTGTAACAGACTTTCTTTCAGACCGTCTCTCTCCTCCCTCAGTCTGAATGTCTCCAGGCGCTCTGCCTCTCTCCCCTGTTTTTGATGGACATTGATCTCTTCCTTCAACCTTAATAAACAGACAAACTCTCATTATCATCAAGTCATTTGACAAGAATTGAGAAGGTGCATCCAGGTGCAGGGCCGTCTGGGATATATGAAAGGCCCTGTGCGAAATAGGCATTGCGAGCCCCCCCAGAGATGGCTCTGTCTACCCCCCAAAACGCCCCCCCCCCCCCTGGACACGCCTCTGTCTCCCCTCCGAAACGCCAACCCCCCCCCCCCGACACGGCTCTGAGTCGTGGCAGCGCTAGAAAAATTTACAAAACGAATAATTCCCTTTATTTGACAAACCAATCATTGTCTACATACATGGCACATGGCCTCAGATCAGATGATACGATAACGAAATCGATCATCGACCTTCGGCCTAAGGTGTTCTGATGCCAGGTGTACTTGTGGGCATCCTTGTGTTCGAACATGGTGTTTGTTATGGACAAACCGTGACTAGCACAGAAGTCCAACAACAAAGATAATAAATCTAGTAATTATATTCCGTAAACTGAGGCATGTTTAAATGATTTTATTGTGAGCTCACAAGGTATGTCTGAGCAGGGATATCAGAGTACAAATGTGTGGTCAGAAAACAATGAGTCTCATACTTCAGCCAAAATGACCTCATCTTAAGACCTCCCCCTCCTTATCTCTCTGGGCTAGTGGAAAGGGCTCTCCCCCTCCCCCAACTTAACATTCTTGAAGCTCACAGACCTGCTCCCACACACCACAAAACACTGTTTCTTCTTCCAGGAACACAAGTTGATATTTCCCCCACGCTGCCCAGGGACATTCACAACAGCTCTTTGTCCTGTAACATCTGGGCCCTGACGCCTGGTTTTAGATAGATTGAATCCAGCTTCATCAATGAAAATGAACTCATGACGCTGTGCAGCTGCGCCAAATACCACCAAAAGGCAGTTCACACCTCTCATATTGAAATGAATGGAATGCACAAGAGCCCTGGATCAGGTCCAAATCCAGCCAGTTTGCTAATAACACCACCAGTTAACACCAACTAGCCAACACCAGATATAAATCTAACCAGGTAGTTATGAATAGGCTACAGCAGGATCTTGACTAGTCTAATGCCAGAAGGCCATAAACGCAAATTAAAACGGATCATGGATCCCTTTACCTGCCCCAAGTCCTCATTTTACCATACTTTGGAAAGTACCCTAACACACCCTATAGAACATCTCATCTATGGGCTGCAAGGATTGAGTCTGAGAGAAATAATAATAGGCACAAAAACTTATTAAATCAATTTTAATCCATTGCTTTTATCTATACCAAGATTGATTATGCTCTCCTAAAGCTATAATCAAAGTTTTGATGATTGAGGCCCAATTTAGGGACTCAAATAGGATTGAGTCCACCCAAGAAAAAAAAATTACAAAACGAATAATTCCCTTTATTTGACAAACCAATCATAGCCTACATACAAGTTATTATACCAATATGAGGTCATTTTAAGATCAATCAAACATTCAGTTCCGAGTCCGGGTCCAGAACCAGGGCTACAGCCAACAGCAGGAGGAGGCGGACTGGACTGGGAAGGTGTTTGCATAGTCCTTGAACTCTGCACCCTTCTTTTTTCCTCCAGATCCAGGTACCTAAGAAGACAGTTTCAGTTGCTGGTGATTTAGATTGTTGGCACTTATAGTTAGAATGAGGAGGAATTCAGCTTTTCAATAGGGCTGAAGATGGAGAGCAGACACATTCACACTTGGGAACCATCTAGTCTACGTATTGTCTGGCTGAAGTGGTCGTCAGTAGTCTTGTGTTCACACCTCTCATATTCAAATGAATGGATAGAAGTAGCCCTGATCCAGGTCCAGGACTAAAGAACAAGAAGAGACTGGATCTTTTTATCTTTTGGAAAACAAGGCAGAACATGGTCAGCACTGGACATTCAATATAAGACCTCACATAAATGAAGAGGTCACGAATAATGCATGTCATAATAATAATGTCATAGTAATGTCAGAACTGGTCACTACCATTACTGTACTATATGCTATGGTTGGGTTATGTGTTCTTAACAATGTCCAGTAGGTGGCAACAGAGGTTCACCTAAGCACTACTACTTGTTTATCACCTAGGTAGATATAGCAGTGCAGTGTCAGTTAGTCAGTGATGGCCATGCCCTGTAATGCACTTCTCCAAAGTATATCAGTAAACGTCAGTAAATGGTTACGCCGCTGTCCGACCTTGATTATGTAATATAGTACAAGATATTACAATTACATATCCAGAAAACCGAAAGTTTCCGGTCTCAGGAGGCGGGCTCTAGACCGGATCTGAACAGTGAAACGCGTCATTGTTCCCGGCTTTCACCGATTGGTTAAGAGCATTGAAAAGACTAGCAGTCACGACCAAAAGTGTATATAAATTGTGTTCGTAATTTGTGTCTCTCTCTACCTTGGAAACTTTTCACAGTTGAACATTGTTTATCACGCCTGTAAAGATTCCCCATTGCAAAGATTTCTTCATCCATCTGAAGAAAACAAGAGACAAGCTCTTTATTCTTTTTGAGTAAACAATCGTTTCCATCACAACCTACTCACTAGCCTTTCACTGTAGGCTACGACAATCCTCAATTCGGTAAGTTGTATGTTATTTTTTATTTGTGAAAGATTAGAGCGAAGCCGTTTGGGGCTTCGGTTTAGGAAGTGAACTTCGAATGAACAAGGGAGGGTTAGACGACTGTTTTTGAATTTGAGTCCAGGAGAGGGTTACTGTTCTTTTTAATTTGAGTCCAGGGGAGGGTCATATAGCTACACATTTGAATCGAAAACAGAATAGTTTATTCATCTTTTCGGAATTCAGCAAGCTGTTTTGTATGACCATGTTGAGAGGGAAGCGCGTGAAGCGAACATCCCGACATGCGGTCTGTTTTCAGTGAATTTCTCTGTTGCTGGTCGTTGCTGCGTGCGTTCACTTCTTTTATTCTCTGGTGATATTAAGTGGAGATCATGGCCGTATATAGACCTGGGCCGCGTTTCCCAGAGGCATCGTTAAAGTCCCAGTTAACCAAAATCAGAGATTTGCTTGCAAACACATTCTGTGTGTTAGTGATGCATTGCTGATAACATGTAAAAATGGAATGAACAATGTGTAGTACTGAATTGTGAAGTTAGACCAGTTTTGTGTTTTCGACCAGTTTTTATTTCTGGATTTTCTGGGCGGGCTTAAGATGGTACTTGATGACGTAGAGCATATCCCCGCCCTAACACTATATAAAGCTAGAACGGATTTGAATCTTCGGTTCTCCTGCTCAATCTTGAGTCTAGAATTAGCTAGTTTTAACCAGCAGTCTAGAATTAGCTCGTTTTTCTTAGTTAGCAATGCCTATGCATAAAACTAAACGAAAATGCATCCTTCCTGGATGCCAGCAGGAATGGGATGATAAGGTCTCCTTCTTTCACTCCCGAGTAAAGCTGAAATGAGAAGCAAATGGTTAGCATTTTTGAAGAGCCATGGTGTTACAGAGGAGTCTGTCACCGCTAGCGCCCGCCTCTGCAGCAAACATTTCACTCCCGAAAGCTTCTGCAATTATAATATGAGGCTTTTGGGTTTCACGGACTCACAACTGGTCCTGGTGAATTCGGCGGAGCCAACCATCTCCCTCCCCGGCCTCCATTCTCCTCCTGTCAACCATCTCCCTCCCCGGCCTCCATTCTCCTCCTGTCAACCATCTCCCTCCCCGGCCTCCATTCTCCTCCTGTCAACCATCTCTCTCCCCGGCCTCCATTCTCCTCCTGTCAACCATCTCCCTCCCCGGCCTCCATTCTCCTCCTGTCAACCATCTCTCTCCCCGGCCTCCATTCTCCTCCTGTCAACCATCTCCCTCCCCGGCCTCCATTCTCCTCCTGTCAACCATCTCCCTCCCCGGCCTCCATTCTCCTCCTGTCACATCAACCTTTGGTGCCGACACCGCTGCCTTGTGTGCTTATAGCTAATTAACGTTATAACGTTAGCTAGGTAACGTAAGCAATAGGAAAATACACTGCTACGTTAATCTACGAAATATGTCTTGACATGTATGTGGTAATGTCAGCTATGATGAATTATATATAATCTTAGGAGGAATTATAGCTAACATTAGCTATGTAGTTTGTTGCAGATGGGAGTGTATAACCTTAGTCTAGCTAACATAGCTAGCAGCACCGACCAGGCGACCACCCACAAAATAACGTTACGGATGATATATTATGACTATAAGCGTTAACTATACAGAAACTGCCTGCCATATTTGTGGCACTTGATGTGCGTATGGGTTCACCGGTAATGGTTACAGTATATTTCTCCAGCGGGAGACCGGGAGGCGGGAGCGAGGGGGATGGTTAGGTAGACCAGCTGCAGCTGGAGAAAGACGCACCCTCTCCCAGTGAAGCGGTGCTCGGCGGCTACTGGCTGTACATTCCAGTTCTGTTGGATATGTTGCGGGAAAGTTGAAGCCGAGTGCTCGTTATTCTCACACATAACATTGCCAACGAGAGTGGATGAGTCTCTCCCGATTATCAACTCCGGTAGTGTACGCTTCTTCGCGCTATCAGCGCTGTTCAAGCCAGTGACTAAAAGGTATATTTTAAACAACTTTTTCCATTGATCCCAAGGGACGACAGGATCGCCTGGGAGGGATAGGAATGGGTCCGGAGGTGGCAGGGAGAAAATAGGGACAGACTCATACATTCCTCGTTGCCTGTTTTTGTATTTTGCATCTAAGGGCAGTAACACTGGCGCGTTGGTATAGAGTAGCTACAGTTTTACCTGTGTTGTTTGTCAGGAGGTAGGTTAGGAGGAAGCATCTGTGCGTTTGACTCATTAGACAAGTGTAATTTCAACTCCTCTTTTCACAAAGCTGTGCCTTCCTACCACAAAAGAGACGGTGTGCCAGTGTGACAATATGCAGACCAGAGAACGGTACTATTTGACAGGTTCTTCTCTCCACACCCCCTCCCCATGCAATTGGGTGTGGCTTCGGTGCCTTCAGCAGACACGCCCCCACGGTCTCAGACCAGAGAATGCTGCTGATTTTTAACCGATTTTGAAGCCTTATTTTATATACTTAGCGACATTTTTAATCACTCAGATTTGGATGGGTGGTTAATGACATGTTTCCCTGTGGTGTGTGAAGCTCATAACAAAAATTTGAACTGGGTTAACCTGGACTTTAAGGCATCGTAGCGCTACGTGCTTCTTAAGAACGTCGTTAGGTCCACCTCTAGGTGGCGATTTGTTTCCCAGAACCTTCTTAAGCCATGGTATACCACAGCCAAGGGATACGTTACGAAGGGCGGTCGGACCCCATCGTAAGCTGTCCCTTGGCGATGCGCTCCGTTCATCCCGTTATAGTTTTAGCTCGATTAGAGCAAAATTACACTTTTAAAAAGGAGAGTTGCAATACAGCGCACATCTATCTATCCTACCTGCGCGATTCACATCATTAGTGTACACAAAATACAATTAACTTGAATGATGAAAATAATGTCATGGAGCCTACAAAACACATCATGGGAATGTTGTTTTTAAAACTTTTATTGAGCCAAGCAACATATACGGACTATCCATAGCCTAATATAATCCACTTTGTGAACAACAACAACATTTTCTTATGTAAAGGGATAATTTGATGACATGACTTTTCTGGCTGTCTTTATATATTGTCAGACAGATATCCTGGCGAATTGATTAATCCAATGAGGCCATCTAGATGAATAGTCAAATATCCTCACACACGCTCCAGAATATTGTAGAAAGCCTTCCCAGAACAGTGGAGGCTGTTATAGCTGCACAGGGGGGACCAACTCCATATGATGCCTATTCATTTAGAATGGGATGTCATGAAGGTTCCTGTAGGTGTAATGTGTAGGTGGCCCAATACTGTTATCCGTATAGTGTACTTTGCTAACAGATTCACAGTATTTAGTGATCTTACAAATGCTGTTTGTTATATTGTGTCCCTTCTTCAAAACCTCTACTGTTGTAATGTGGCAAGAAACAACAAATTTACAGGATAAAGGGAACTTGTTTAATATTGGTTGGGAAAAAACATGGGCAGGTTTGTTCTTCAGACTTTTGTCCTGTAACAGGCTGTCTTTTTCCGGGGTGGGGTTGTTAGACCCATGCCCAACCGCCAACCTGGAGGGCCTGTTGTTGCTTTTCGTCTGGCCTCTACCCTGAACCTGCCCGGCATGGTTGAACCTGCTGGGGGGGTGACCCCCCACCAATATAGCCTTCATGGTCATGGAGGCACACAAGCCTTCCCACCACGACAAGGTAGCAACACGTAGGAAGGATGAGTGGTGTTGTGAGTGTATGTAGTGTGTGCGCGCAGTGTACAGTGGTGTGTGTGCAGTGTGTGGTAAGTGTATGTAGTGTGTGTGGTGAGTGTGTGGTAAGTGTATGTAGTGTGTGTGGTGAGTGTGTGCAGTGTATGTAGTGTGTGTGGTGAGTGTGTGCAGTGTGTGGTAAGTGTATGTAGTGTGTGTGGTGAGTGTGTGCAGTGTGTGTGGTGAGTGTGCAGTGTGTGGTAAGTGTGGGGAGTGTGTGCAGTGTGTCTCTGGCATCTGCATCATCTGCCAGGGAGGAAAATTCAATTAGCGACATTGAATGGAATGCATGCAGTGTGGGAATAGACAGAGTATACAAAATACACACTTAGCCTACCTGGAGTTGGCAGAATGATGGGCACTGATATGGAGGGCCACACAAACTGTGCCTCCGTTAGGGCCTGCTGCCTGTTCTGCAGGTCCAGCCTCTCACGCTGCACAGCCAGCCTCTGCCTCCCCACCTCCAGGAGCTCCTCACTGCAGTCGCACCTCGCATCCGTGGTGTTCAGCTGCCTCTCACGGGGGGCGGGGGAGGGGGACGTCATGGGGTGCGTGGGGGGAGAGCGTGTCGACGGAGTGGAGCAGTCTGACTGCGCTGGGGTCTCCTCTCCAGAGGACTTGGAGGCTTGGGGTGATTCAGCTGAGGGCTGGGAGGCTTGGGGTGATTCAGCTGAGGGCTGGGAGGCTTGGGGTGACTCAGCTGAGGGCTGGATGTTGGAGGGGCCCTCTCCAGACTCCAAATCAAGGCCACCAGTGATGCCTTGGGAGGCTGTGAGGCCGATGATCGATAGGGCCTTCTCCTCCTCCGGGGTGAGGGAAGGCACGGTGCTCTGCCTCTCGGCGCACTGCCGCCCCCCGGCTTTTGGCCTGACTGGCGAAGTCCTGCCATTTCTTGCTGACGACTGTCCACTCCCTGGGTGGCCCAGGAGTGGAAGCAGCCATCCGCGCTGCAATGCGGATGTCTGTTAACTACGCATAGTGTGTGTGTGTGTGTGTGTGTGTAGGAACTACAGCGTGGTGAACGTGGTGTGTGTGTGTGTGTGTAGGGACTACAGCGTGGTGAACGTGTTGTGTGTGTGTGTGTTTACGCATACAGCCTTCTTCAATGGGCTATATGCACAACTCCAGTAGGCTACTTCCTGAAATTAGACATGCTTCTTTATTTCCTGTCTTACACTATTGGATGAAATTATTATTCAGGAATTCCTGAATAATCATTTCATCCAAAGTGTAGGACAGGAAATAGAGAAGCATGTCTAATTTCAGGAAGTAGCCTACTGGAGTTGTGCATAGGCCCTACTGGCAGCCGCCAAACAGGACGGCCTTCGGTTGCTCCACCTCGTCCAGCATGATCACTAGTTATTCTTTGGTGAACGCTATCACACGCTTCCTCTTCATATCTGCCATGTCGCTCAATATGTGCAGTTACCCTTGTTTTTTTTATAGGCCACATGCGCCAACACCGGTGCCTGATAGATTAAATTAGTCATCGTATCCGCGCGGATTCTAACATGGGAATGCTACTCACACAGGTGCTATTCATATGAGCATTAAACCTTAGTTTGTGTGATGATTAAATTGGTGTTCATTTTGCGATCATCACTGCCTATTCATGTATTTTTTCATGCGCTTTCAAGACATCCCAGACGAGGCTTATATGACCCGATCCGATCCATGTTATTGCTGGTATATTAACTTTGATGCAATAGTAGGCTCTGCATTGTGACTATCACGCGGGCTCGCATTGACACTTAGATATATTCGCAGATTAGCTTCGGGAGCAGGACTTCATTTTTGGTAATATTAGGCTGCAATGAAAATGATTTACACAACACGTATTATATTGTCACGTCATTTCAGTGACTTTACGAATGGCCATCGATGTGTGCGGCATCGATTCATTCTTTTTTCAGCACCGCGCCCAGGGACAGCTCCTCTAACGATGTATCTTGGGATGGACCTAACGATGTATCTTCACGCGCACGCTAAGGGATAGTCTGGGAAACACTCGTAGGAAACTCTGTCACTTCGCCAAGGTATACCTTGGGAAGCGTCGTAGAGCGGAGAAAATCGGCAAATCTGGGAAACGCGGCCCAGGTGATTAGGGCTGGGCAATAATTAATTATCGGTTATTAATATGGTGACACATTGCTGCTGTCTAAATTGATGACAAGCAAATTTTACTTAAAACTCATAAAGTGAGGTATGTTAGGGAACCATGTGATATATATTGATATCTAGAAAAATCCTTATGATTATTGCAATGTTGATTTCAACCATATCACCCAACCCTACAGGTGCTTAAACAGTTCCAGAGGCCTCTGGAATCAATGCCAACTGTGATCACAGTCTTTAAGCACGCATTGACCTTTGGAGCCAGCACGGCACTCTGTGAGAATTCGTTTTCTACCCTCAAGAACGTCTTCACAGAGCATCGCCTTATATGCGTCATCGACGCAAGGCCAATTTGATTCTTTTGGCATTTGAGAAGGACTTAACAAAGAAGTTCAGGAATGAGTGGAGGGACGTTGTTTTGAGAAGATTTGACTCAGCCCAGAAGCGCCGCCTGCCACTCTACTAGTGGAGAGTAGCCCTTTGGCTATTTCATTTTCTCTGCCAGGCTTTTTAAAACAGCTGCAGGAGAAATTACCTCCACCTGTGACCCTGACTTTACAGATACAAAGTCTGACACTCACTCATACACTCATATGTAGGATTAGGTGGCACCAAAGATTAAGTGGCGCTAAAGACTCTTATATCTTATATGCACTTGATTTACATATTACGCTTGATAAGTCAAGGGTTATTTTTTATTAAAAAAAAGGTTTTACAAAAATGTTTTTGCATATTCTTCATATTTACAGCAATCATCTTATTTTGACAGTTTTGATGAATTCAGAACAGTGAGGAGACGTTCCAAAGATATGGTAATGGTTGGATGGATGGATGGACGGATGGATGGATGGATGGATGGATGGATGGATGGATGGATAGATAGATGGATGGATGGATGGATGGATGGATGGATGGATGGATGGATGGATGGATGGATGGATGGATGGATGGATGGATGGATAGATGGATAGATAGATAGATAGAGACTTGTCAAAAACACACAGAGGTAGGTGTCGGTGAGAACAATGAGAAATTAGATATCCCTCTAAATCTGTCTGAAAAACTACTTAAAACGGGCTTAAAAGCACCCAAACAATTTTGTGTGTGTGCCCCCCCGTAACATATTGAATGCCCCCCCTAGCATTTCGTTCTGGAAACGGGTCTGAGTATTTCTTGTAAGGTATAATCAACAAGTCTAGGGTTGTGGTGGCCTTATTGCCAACAATATTAGCCTTGGTGATGTGTGCTGTAGTGAAGCCTTGTTGATTATCTTACAAGAAATACGCAACATTAGTCCTATTCCCGTATGCCCTTAATCCACACCGTAAACAATGTGCAGGTCTATCATAAGTCATCATGATAGCTCATCATCCTTTTAAAAAATATTGCTGCTGCTGCAAGCTATTTTATTCTGCGCCTGTAGGCCTATTGTTTGTTTTTATTTTGTTTTATAATGTTTTATGTCATTTATTTATTATGTATTAATTTATGTCTTGCCACCTACCTGTACAGCACTTTGGCTCGACCACAGTCGTTTTTAAATGTGCTCTATAAATCAAATTTGAGTTGAGTTGAGATAGCAAACAAAAATATTCTCTTGTGGCGATACACATTTCAGAGACATCCACCAGACTGCTGCTGCTTGTATGCCTATAAGACAGCAAATATAATTTAGTGCAAAACATTTAATAGGCCTATCTCTTGATCACTAGGCCGATAAAAAGCCCTTACCTGACTGCTTCGTAGTACAGGGCTCAGCTAATGACCAGCTAAGGTTTGTAGCTGGTTCTAGCTGGATTTTCCAGAAGGGTTTGAGCGCCATCTAACCTGTATTGAGGTCATTGTGTCACACATTGGGCACAATTTGATATAAACCACCCAGCGGCCACAGGGAGCTGTGTGCACATTTTGAATGGGCACTGTGGCACCTAGTATCAAGTACCCCCAAATAGCAAAATTGTAATTTAATGTAATTTATTGCTTTATAAATGTTCTTAGCTGTTAGACAAACATACTCCAGGAGCTTGCTCGATCGCCTTGTTGAGAGGGGTCAGGGAAGAATTTTTACAGCTCACTTATCTGGCCCCCAGGTGATTACTGTTTTTTTGCTTCCCTCTGGAATATGTAGAGGTGGGTCGTATACCCACCTCCCTTGTTCTCTGTAAAGCGCATTGTGTTGCCTCTGGGTATGAAATGCGCTATATAAATAAAGCTTTGATTGATTGATTGAAACAAATGGCTCAATCTAAGCGGAACCGACACGATGGCTGCAGATTTGGTCCGCGCCATCTTGGACTGCGAGACATCTTGGGGTGAATGCAAGGATTCGAGCTCATGCACCAACCACAACTCTATTTCTGAGAAGCTGGAGCTGTTACCACGAACCTAGCCTGGCCCACCAGCACTGCACTGCACTGTAGGTTGATACTGAGTGCCCATGTATTCAAGGGCTTCCAGCTGGCAGAATGGGAGTTGCTGCACACTCTAGCTCCGATGCAAAATATTTATTTAGGCTTCCGACTTTGTTTGTACTGCAAAACCAAGCCTGGTTAAACAGACAGCTTTTCCCTGCTAGATTAACAGTCTTATTTTATCTGTCCCCAACCTCACCCCTCTCTAGGGTACTGTAGACTAAGACTAAGTTCCACTGATTGTCACACACCTGAGTGTGTGAAATTTGTTCTCCGCATTTGACCCATCCCCTGGGGGAGCGGTGAGCAGCAGCGGTGCCACGCTCAGGAATCGTTTGGTGATGTACACCCCCAATTCCAACCCTTGATGCTGAGTGCCAAGCAGGGAGGCAATGGGTCCCATTTTTATAGTCTTTGGTATGACTCGGCCAGGGATCGAACCCACAACCTCACAGTCTCTGGGCGGACACTCTACCACTAGGCCACAGAGCTGGTATATAACAACCTCACCCCTCTCTAGCGTACTGTAGCTACTATTCCACCACAGTCTCTGGCATGTGTGTACATAAGGCTGCATCTCCTTTCTCTTCCTCTTCTGAGTGAACACTTGTTGACGTCCCCTCATGGATCTGAAAGGGATGAACAGGTATAAGAAAGTGTCAGATCATTCTAAATAGCCATTGCATGTGTGGGCACAAGTGGACAGTTGAGGGTGAAGTGTTATGAACTGTTGGGAAAAGCTGCCCTGACTGACCATCCGCCAACAAGGCATCGCAACGTTTATTAGGGGGCCAAGCACCAAAGGTTTGTTCGTTCTATTGACAAGACTGCCGCTACAGTGGTAAACCACATGGGGTCCCTCAAGGGAAATGTTAGGCACTCTGTTAGAAACCTGGGTGTCTTCTTTGATCAAGCTATGCACTTGGACAAACATGTCAAATCCCTAACGCGTTCCTGTTTTTTCCACCTTAGAAATATTGCCAAACTCCGATCCATTGTATCACATACTGAATTAGAAATCTCTGTCCATGCATTTATTTCATCACGACTTGACTACTGTAATTCACTGTTTACCTGCCTCAACAAATCCTCTGTGGGACAACTTCAGCTAGTCCAAAATGCTGCTGCAAGACTACTCACTAGGTCAAAGAAGACATGCCACATCACCCCCATCCTTGCCTCCTTGCATTGGCTCCCAGTTCACCTCCGGATCGAGTTCAAAGTCCTGGTGTTCACCCACCGAGCTCTTCACGGACGGACCCCGGCCTACATCTCAGAACTTTTACACCCTCACTCTCTGAGTCGGTCTCTGAGGTCATCCGACCAGGGTCTCCTGGCGGTGCCCCGGACCAGACTAAAAACCCAGGGTGACAGAGCATTTGAGGCGATGGCGCCAAGACTCTGGAACGCTCTTCCCCAGGCCCTGAGAGAGCCATCCACTGAACTCATGTTCAAAAAAACTTCTTAAGACACACATGTTCAGACAGGCCTTCGGCCATCTATAACGCCTTGCTGCTCGCAATGTTGTTGTTTTTTTTCTGTTCTGTGTCGTTTTAATTTTGTCTCGAGTTGTATTGCCATTTTAATTTATTACTGTAAAGCACTCTGTGCATCCGTGCTGTGAAGAGCGCTATATAAATAAAGCTTACTTACTTACTTACTTACTTACTTACTTACTTACTTACTTACTACAATATAAAAGTAAATTCATTGCAGATGCATCCATACATACACTTGGTTCCCTCTGGTATTCAGGGCCTCAAAGATGAGCGTCAGGATAAACATGTAATACTTCCTGGGGTGGCACAAAGCAGGGAGTAGCATGTTACCAAACAGTCTCACTAGCAAACAGATACCAACACAAGGAGGCAACCGACACCAACCCAGAGAAGACAAACTCTGGATCCTCCCCAGCTCCCACTGAAACTGTCTTTCTCTCTCTTCCTCTACAAGCTCCCTGTCTTTCTCCTCAAGCTCAAATTGCTGCTCTCTCCCTCTCTTTCCTCTGCTCTACCCACAGAGCCACTAGAGAAAATTGCTCATTCAGCAATGCTATCAAATCACTCCTTGTCATAGGGGAGGCCTCCATTGCGCCACGCGCCTTAGCCAACTCAGCTAGCCATGATGACCCAGTAAGGCTTATGAACTGCCATTTAGTAAGCTGATTCAGAAACGCGCCCGCAGAAGCCAAGGAGGCCCTTCCTACTGTAGGTCAGCTTACACCAGCCATAGCTGCTCCCCCTAGCATCCAAGCTAGCACAGTACTCTGCTGGTCTGAAAAAATTACAGGGGGGGTCTTTATTTTGCCATACAGTGACACACGCATTACATAGTGAACGGCGACACGGCACACACACACACATGCAACTTTCGGGGGCCGCCGGTGGAAACTGTTCCCTGTTTTTATCACATCCCAAGCCTACCTCTCCCAGGGGGAGCCAGGAGCAGTGGGCAGCCATCGTTCATGGCGCCCGGAGACCAAGTCCAAGTACTCAGTCCACGTCCTGGTTAGGCACCGGATGGTGATCAGTGGACAGCTCTGCCCCTCTCTTTACCCGAGTGTCCAAAACACATGGCCTCAGATCAGATGTTACGATAACGAAATCGATCATCGACCTTCGGCCTAAGGTGTTCTGATGCCAGGTGTTCTTGTGGGCATCCTTGTGTTCGAACATGGTGTTTGTTATGGACAAACCGTGACTAGCATAGAAGTCCAACAACAAAGATAATAAATCTAGTAATTATATTCCGTAAACTGAGGCATGTTTAAATGATTTTATTGTGAGCTCACAAGGTATGTCTGATCTCCAGAGCAGGGATATCAGAGTACAAATGTGTGGTCAGAAAACAATGAGTCTCATACTTCAGCCAAAATGACCTCATCTTAAGACCTCCTCCTCCTTATCTCTCTGGGCTAGTGGAAAGGGCTCCCCCCTCCCCCAACTTAACATTCTTGAAGCTCACAGACCTGCTCCCCCACACCACAAAACACTGATTCTTCTTCCAGGAACACACGGTGATATTTCCCCCACGCTGCCTAGGGACATTCACAACAGCTCTTTGTCCTGTAACATCTGGGCCCTGACGCCTGGTTTTAGATAGATTGAATCCAGCTTCATCAATGAAAATGAGGTCATGACGCTGTGCAGCTGCGCCAAATACCACCAATAGGCCGTTCACACCTCTCATATTGAAATGAATGGAATGCACAAGAACAAGAGCCCTGGATCAGGTCCAAATCCATCCAGCTTGCTAATAACACCACCAGCTAACATTAGCTAGACAACACCAGATATAAATCTAAGCAGGCAGATATGAATAGGCTACAGCAGGATCTTGACAAGTCTAATGCTAGAAGGCCATAAACGCAAATGAAAACGGATCATGGATCCTTTTACCCGCCCCAAGACCTCATTGTACCATACTTTGGAAAACAAGTACCCTAACACACCCTATAGAACATCTCATCTTTGGGCTGCAAGGATTGAGTCTGAGAGACATAATAATAGGCACAAATCCTTATTAAATCAATTTTAATCCATTGCTTTTATCTATAGCAAGATTGATTATGCGCTCCTAAAGCTATAATCAAAGTTTTGATGATTGAGGCCCAATTTAGGAACTCAAATAAGATTGAGTCCACCCAAGAAAAAAAAAACAAAAAACGAATAATTCCCTTTATTTGACAAACCAATCATAGCCTACATACCAGTGATTATACCAATATGAGATCATTTTAAGATCAATCAAACATTCAGTTCGAGTCCGGGTCCAGAACCAGGGCTACAGCCAACAGCAGGAGGAGGCGGACTGGACTGGGAAGGTGTTTGCATAGTCCTTGAACTGCACCCTTCTTTTCTCCTCCAGATCCAGGTACCTAAGAAAACAGTTTCAATTGCTGGCGATTTAGACTGTGGGCACTTATAGTTAGAATGAGGAGGCCTTCAGGTTTTCAATAGCGCTGAAGATGGAGAGCAGACACATTCACACTTGGGAACCATCTTCTACGTATTGTCTGGCTGAAGTGGTCGTCAGTAGTCTTGTGTTCACACCTCTCATATTCAAATGAATGGAAAGAAGTAGCCCTGATCCAGGTCCAGGACTAAAGAACAAGAAGAGACTGCACCTTTTTATCTTTGGAAAACAAGGAGGAACATGGTCAGCACTGGACATTCAATATAAGACCTCACATAAATGAAGAGGTCACGCATAATGCATGTCAGAATAATAATGTCATAGTAATGTCAGAACTGGTCACTACCATTACTGTACTATATGCTATGGTTGGGTTATGTGTTCTTAACAATGTCCAGTAGGTGGCAAAAGAGGTTCACCTAAGCACTACTACTTGTTAATCACCTAGGTAGATATAGCAGTGCAGTGTCAGTTAGTCAGTGATGGCCATGCCCTGTAATGCACTTCTCCAAAGTATATCAGTGAACGTCAGTAAATGGTTACGCCGCTGTCCGACCTTGATTATGTAATATAGTACAAGATATTACAATTACATATCCAGAAAACCGAAAGTTTCCGGTCTCAGGAGGCGGGCTCTAGACCGGGTCTGAACAGTGAAACACGTCATTGTTCCCGGCTTTCACCGATTGGTTAAGAGCATTGAAAAGACTAGCAGTCACGACCAAAAGTGTATATAAATTGTGTTCGTAATTTGTCTCTCTCTACCTTGGAAACTTTTCACAGTCGAACACTGTTTGTCACGCCTGTAAAGAGTCTCTATTGCAAAGATTTGTTTTATCCATCTGAAGAAAACAAGAGACAAGCTCTTTATTCTTTTTGAGTAAACAAACGTTTCCATCACAACCTACTCACTAGCCTTTCACTGTAGGCTACGACAATCCTCAATTCGGTAAGTTGTATGTTATTTTTTATTTTTGAAAGATTAGAGCGCAGCCGTTTGGGGCTTCGGTTTAGGAAGTGAACTTCGAATGAACAAGGGAGGGTTAGACGACTGTTTTTGAATTTGAGTCCAGGAGAGGGTTACTGTTCTTTTTAATTTGAGTGCAGGGGAGGCTCATATAGCTACACATTTGAATCGAAAACAGAATAGTTTATTAATCTTTTCGGAATTCAGCAAGCTGTTTTGTATGACCATGTTGAGAGGGAAGCGCGTGAAGCGAACATACCGACATGCGGTCTGTTTTCAGTGAATTTCGCTGTTGCTGGTCGTTGCTGCGTGCGTTCACTTCTTTTATTCGCTGGTGATATTAAGTGGAGAGCATGGCCGTATATAGACCTGGTCCAGGGCGATATCCAACAGATATCCAACGCCCTGTTACTCTCAAAGCAATTGACCTATGAATGCGCTTCCTCGGCCCGCTCGTCCGAGTCTACAGACAAAACCGTTTCGTTACTCACCAAAGTAAAAACATCGTTGGAAAGATGACAGCCTTTTCTCCTAGGTGGCTACAGTTTGTAGGCCCCCACCTTTCAAACAAAAGGCAAATTTGTACACTTAAATGGCTAATATCTACAGCGCATCGACTGTCTTCTTCTACCGGCGATTCGGCACTCTCCCCTTTGTTTAGCCTACTCACTGCTGCTGCCCATGTTGGGGATGATGTATGACATTACATTATTTACATGTTTTATTTACATGTTTTAAAGTTTAAAATTTCCCATAGTTAATAACTCAGCGTAAATGTTCTCTCGCCAATCAGATACATCAACGCGAGTCTCTCAACACCATTTAAGATGTAATGCATCATCCTGCTTTCACTCTCCCTCTCTCTCTCTCTCTCTCAGCCAGAGGAACCTCTTGCATATCTTTCTCTCTCCTGTCCTCAATCTGAAGTTCTGGTGTCGTTGTGTTTCTCCCCAACTAGCTACGTATAAACACTCTATACAGTATTTGCACTTGTAATACAGGTGTGAGAATCCTTTTTAATGTTTGTCTCTTTTTCATTCACTATCCCAGGAGTGATGTCACAGACTCAGGTGTTCTCCTGCTCTGAGTGCCCATTCACCTACACCTCCCAGATCTACCTCCACACGCACCTCAAGAGGAGCCATGACAACCTCTACATCTCTCTCCCTCGTCTCTCGATTAGACAGATCAGACCAGAGATTCACTCCTCCTCCTCCTCCTCTCAATCACTCCCTATCACCCCCTCCAACACCCCCCTCACCCCAGCTACTGCCCAGAGACAGAGAGACACAGACAAGCCAAGACCGTACCACTGTGAACAGTGTGGGAAGAACTTCACTAAGTCAGGAAATTTAAAGACACACCAGCGTGTTCATACAGGAGAGAAGCCATACCACTGTGACCAGTGTGGGAAGAACTTCACTATGTCAGGACAGTTAAAGACACACCAGCGTGTTCATACAGGAGAGAAGCCACACCACTGTGACCAGTGTGGGAAGAACTTCCCTACGTCAGGAGATTTAAAGACACATCAGCGTGTTCATACAGGAGAGAAGCCATACCACTGTGACCAGTGTGGAAAGAACTTCACTACGTCAGGAAATTTAGAGAAACACCAGCGTGTTCATACAAGAGAGAAGCCATATCACTGTGACCAGTGTGGAAAGAACTTCACTACGTCAGGAGATTTAAAGACACACCAGCGTGTTCATACAGGAGAGAAGCCATACCACTGTGACCAGTGTGGAAAGAACTTCACTACGTCAGGACAGTTAAAGACACACCAGCGTGTTCATACAGGAGAGAAGCCACACCACTGTGACCAGTGTGGGAAGAACTTCCCTACGTCAGGAGATTTAAAGACACATCAGCGTGTTCATACAGGAGAGAAGCCATACCACTGTGACCAGTGTGGAAAGAACTTCACTACGTCAGGAAATTTAGAGAAACACCAGCGTGTTCATACAGGAGAGAAGCCATATCACTGTGACCAGTGTGGAAAGAACTTCACTACGTCAGGAGATTTAAAGACACACCAGCGTGTTCATACAGGAGAGAAGCCATACCATTGTGACCAGTGTGGAAAGAACTTCACTACGTCAGGAGATTTAAAGACACATCAGCGTGTTCATACAGGACAGAAGCCATACCACTGTGACCAGTGTGGAAAGAACTTCACTACGTCAGGAGATTTAAAGACACACCAGCGTGTTCATACAGGAGAGAAGCCATACCACTGTGACCAGTGTGGAAGGAACTTCACTACGTCAGGATATTTAAAGACACACCAGCGTGTTCATACAGGAGAGAAGCCATACCACTGTGATGAGTGTGGAAAGAACTTCACTACGTCAGGATATTTAAAGACACACCAGCGTGTTCATACAGGAGAGAAGCCATACCACTGTGACCAGTGTGGAAAGAACTTCACTACTTCAGGAGATTTAAAGACACATCAGCGTGTTCATACAGGAGAGAAGCCATACCACTGTGAACAGTGTGGAAAGAACTTCACTACGTCAGGAGATTTAAAGACACACCAGCGTTTTCATACAGGAGAGAAGCCATACCACTGTGACCAGTGTGGAAAGAACTTCACTACGTCAGGAGATTTAAAGACACATCAGCGTGTACATACAGGAGAGAAGCCATACCACTGTGACCAGTGTGGAAAGAACTTTACTGCATCAGGAAATTTAAAGAAACACCAGCGTGTTCATACAGGAGAGAAGCCATACCACTGTGACCAGTGTGGAAAGAACTTCACTACGTCAGGATATTTAAAGACACACCAGCGTGTTCATACAGGGGAGAAGCCATACCACTGTGTCCAGTGTGGAAAGAACTTCACTACGTCAGGAGATTTAAAGACACACCAGCGTGTTCATACAGGAGAGAAGCCATACCACTGTGACCAGTGTGGAAAGAACTTTACTGCGTCAGGAAATTTAAAGACACACCAGCGTGCTCATACAGGAGAGAAGCCATACCACTGTGACCAGTGTGGAAAGAACTTTACTGCGTCAGGAGATTTAAAGACACATCAGCGTGTTCATACGGGAGAGAAGCCATACCACTGTGACCAGTGTGGAAAGAACTTCACTACGTCAGGATATTTAAAGACACACCAGCGTTTTCATACAGGGGAGAAGCCATACCACTGTGTCCAGTGTGGAAAGAACTTTACTAAGTCAGGAGAGTTAAAGACACACCAGTGTGTTCATACAGGAGAGAAGTCATAGCCTTAGGACTGGATTACACTACTGAATTTTTCTGGAGGCAGATCGATATGTCCGGGGCCACGTTTTGGTGCTTGAAATCCGGAGATGCGTTCTAGTGTAATAGGCAGATCCGGAGGCCTTTGAGAAAAAAAAAATATAGGAATAGGGTTACATTGTAATTCTGTGTTCACTTCACCTTATAACAATCAAACAGATGATTTACGAGTTTGAGCTACATAGTGTCTTACTGTATACTATAGTTAATCAGACAAGCGGATAATATCATAGGAGGAATTTCAATGTATTCCATGTTTACATGTTCCCCCCAAAAAGTAGACACTTCAAATCATAACCTACATAAGAATAGACACCTCAAATAATAATATTCTCTTGTTCAAAGAAAAGTAACTAGCAAAAAGTTACAATATTTTTATTGAGCTATAGCTATATAAGATATATATTAACCCTCTTGGCGCCAAAGTCGCATTTCTGCGACAAGCTGCGTTACTGAGTAAAACAGTGATTTTATGATATTTACACGCTGAAACCTCGATTTTCCTGCCACCACTAGATGGCAGACATGTATTACTTTGCTCTCGATTCAGTATGACACCATCTTCCAATGCAATATATTTGAGAAAATCTCATTACGAGTTCCCTATTTTATACACGGGGCGCGCCAGCGCTCCTCAATACCATATGTTCTTTAGGACGGCATATTTCTGAAATAGTTTGACCTAGAGACAAGCGGTTTTTTACCTGTAAAAGTAGACAAATTGCGCTGTCTGGCAAGCTTCGGTTTATCCATTTGTGTAGCCGACTTCCGTATTTACGTCCAACCACAGTTGTCAACAAGTTGTAAACTATGGGGATAGGTTGTTTTGCCTGGTGCAGTAGCCTACTTTGTCTATCCCTGTGGATGGGGATCTACAACTACTCGAAAATACCAGGATGGAGAGTTCGATTGCAAGATAGCCTACCATCTAAAGTTGAGTTTGTGCGTCGTGTTTGTACAAATAAGACATCCCACTCTCGACAAATCTAGCGACTTTTCCTGGTCATTTGGGAATGATTGAGATGACAAAGCCCTGCGCATTCCGTGGTTCACGTTACAACCGATTTCCCCAGAGCTGAGGGTAAGTCTCTCTCACTCTCCATGACACTCGGCCAGTCTGACTAGATAGCGTCATATTTCCAGCTCAGACACCGCGGCCGCTCGGAGGAAGAGCAGCCTGCAAATGAATCGCGCGCGCACAATTTATGACCAATCACAACAATGATTTTGTACAGTTACAGTAAGCACAGTATATTTATAGATATGTTTTTGTCCTCTCACGTTTACTATAAATACACACGATGACTGTTCATTCAGTTGTGGGTTGAGCGGAGCAGAGTTATTGAGAGAGCGAGTCAGCAGAATTGAGTAGATTATTGCGTTGGAAAAACGTCAAATGGCTGCCATAAGGTTCAATTGTGAGCAAGTTTTGGATGATATTTGTCCATGGGGCTGGTAGAGAAATCAGAGATTGAGGACTACTGGGCACAGTTTTGACCAACTTTTACACCTGGATTTGGCAAAGTGATATAGGAACAGATTTGAAATCATCCCGTCATTTCTGCATTTTGGAAACAATGATGAGTAGGCCTATGTTGAGAGGGGACAGCAGGGCCAGTGTGTGGCTCTGTGTGCTGTGCCTTGCAATGAGAGGTACCACACTCTGAAAAACTAAACAGTGTCACTTGGATAGATAGGTACACTGGATAGATAGGTACACAGGCCTCTGCGGCTAAGAGACGCCTTCTGTTTACGTGAGTGATGCTACTATGTGGCATAGTAATTAGTTTGTTTACTACTGTTGGTTTACCATTTACTGTTTTCCTGTTCATTTGATATTTGGATAACATAACAAATGGACAGAGGTGGGGAAATTTGTTGAAATAAGTTCAAATTGATTCAAAATATCCCATATTTCCTTGAAAAATGGCATAATTCAAGTTGGCCGCCACCCTATGACATCATAATATGCAAATTAGTTGGATAAATTTAGACCCAACATAAACTTTGGATCATTCTCAACATTTGTCTCATTTACAGTGAGTCTCTATCTCTAACCACTTTAAAGCCACACTCTTTTGAAATTTAGATGTCAAAATATTGTTTAAAAAAAAAAAAAACCTGGCGCCAAGAGGGTTAAGGTATGCTGCTACACGTGTGGGTAGACTCCCCAGCTCAGCCTTTCCTGTTCCTGACCAAATATCACCTTGATCACACCTGTCTGAACTTCCCAGCACTCCTGCCCTTTTCTTTTTCAATAATATCTCTATTTAATACTCAAATACAGTCCAAATGTTCCGATATATAGTCCTTACAATCATTTAGTTTTAAGTCCTTCATCCATTCCCTCACGATATCTCCCGTATTATGATGAGACTTGATAATAATAATTAATATCTATCAGGGTATGTGAATGTTTTTACGAATATGCCAACTGTCTGTTCCGCATGGTGTCGTTCTAAAACATCACCATCAAGAGATGAATAAGCCTACTATTTTAAACCGCACCACACATATGAGCATACATGATTTAGGTTACCTATTAGGCCAGTAAAAGGAGATGTTTGCTTTTGCAAAAGAACCCCACAAATATGTTATACAGTTTAATCTGGAATAATATTCTGAAATCAGATCTGTAATCATTCTACAAGCAATTGGTTTATTCAGGTGTGAGCCAATGATCAAAATAGGAATTGGATATGGAGTTTGGATTACTGGAGAAAATGAAAAGAGGAACTTCTCTCAAAGGTTCACAAAGGTGAACTGAATAATACGGCAGGCCTTATCCTATAGGCCTATGGAATGCTGCGCTCAAGGATGACGTTGGGTGAATGGATGGACTTAATTTCGTCCTCTTGGTCAAAGTCGATTGCTTTAAAAACATGAAAGAATAAAACAAAAAATACTGCAACACAAATAGATGAAATGGTTATTGCAAAGGGACTGTTTAAATTAATTCCAATATACCTGGTTGAGTTCATGGCTTACAACTGTATGTCTTTGGAAGATTGGATCTAGATTGGAATAAGTAGCCTAACTTTTTGGATTTGAGATTATTTTAAAAGCAGTGGATGCGCACCAGACATGGAACACAAACTGGGATGGAAATGTATTTGTTGTGACTGTTGGCATTGGTTGGATGGCTGGACAGCTGCATTTTAAACTCTAACCCTAACTTTTCAGAATGTTTTTTTTTCATTAGCCTTTTTAATAAACATTGTGTAACCTGAGAGAGTTACTGTAGAGAGTGTGTTCATTTGTGTGCCTGCCTCAGTATCCAACCCTGGACTTTCCCCCCCCTCAGTATCCAACCCTGGACTGACCCCCCCCCCCCCAATATCCAACCCTTGACTGACCCCACCTCAGTATCCAACCCTGGACTGACCCCACCTTAGTATCCAACCCTGGACTAACCACCCCCCCCCCCCCCCTCAGTATCCAACCCTGGACTGACCCCCCCTCAGTATCCAAACCTGGACTGACCCCACCTCAGCATCCAACCCTGGACTGACCCCAGTGTTCATAGACCTTTGTTGACTTTCGTTGTCTTTTATTATTGTCCTTATTAAGCTCTGCGTTGTGTTTTGATTACAATAAAAGACGGCCCCAGATCTCACAATACCACACAGTCCAGTGTCCCTTCTTTAGGTGTATTCCAAATGAATCTCTCCAACACAACACAACCACTAACCACAACAATTGCTGTTTGGCACAGAGTGTACCAGCCATGGAATGTCATCTTTACCTCATAAGTCTATGGAAGAGGGTCACCATTTCTTACAGAAAGCTCCAGCTACAGCGATACTCAGAGGTCAATCATTATAATTAGGAACAGCTAACAGGATCAGATTAAACCAATATTTCTCTGAAAATCAACCAATATTCAACACCTTCCAACACCGTGAAAATAATTCCTCAATGGGACTGAGGAATGGGGAGTAAGGGGGTAACGGTGTATCCACCTGTGAAGTGATGTATGGTGGTTGGTGAACCAGTCCCAGACCAGAGCAGCCCGGTGGAAACTAACATTATCCCACATGACAACAAACCTGGGCTGCTCTGCTCCATCCTGTACAACTGCATTATATAGAGCACCAGATATGTCATTGTGAGTGGAGTGCACTTCTAAAGCATAGAGCGCTTTACAATATCTTCTCTCATTCACTCACCAATGGTGGCCAGCTGGTGTTAGCCTGCTCTTTGGGATAAATTAGTGTCTTACTCAAGAACACGTCAACGAAGCAGAGGAGATAGCTGGAATTGAACTGGAGGCTCCCAGACGGCTACTCTACCTCCTGAGCTGCTGCCGCCCCCTCAGAACGTGATCATGTGTGCAGTACTGGATGGACCTAGGGTGGCATGGTGATGGAGAACTCCTTGCAGATGTAGGAACCTCTTGAAAATGTTTTGAGCCCTCAAAGGCCATATCTAGGTTTTTGCAGGTTGATAATCAATCTAGTAATTATATTCCGTAAACTAAGGCATGTTTAAATTATTTTATTGTGAGCTCACAAGGTATGTCTGATCTCCAGAGCAGGGATATCAGAGTACAAATGTGTGGTCAGAAAACAATGAGTCTCATACTTCAGCCAAAATGAGCTCATCTTAAAACCTCCTCCTCCTTATCTCTCTGGGCTAGTGGAAAGGGCTCCCCCCTCCCCCAACTTAACATTCTTGAAGCTCACAGACCAGCTTCCACACACCACAAAACACTGATTCTTCTTCCAGGAACACAAGGTGATGTTTCCCCCACGCTGCCCAGGGACATTCACAACAGCTCTTTGTCCTGTAACATCTGGGCCGCGACGCCTGGTTTTAGATAGATTGAATCCAGCTTCATCAATGAAAATGAGGTCATGACGCAGTGCAGCTGCGCCAAATACCACCAATAGGCCGTTCACACCTCTCATATTGAAATGAATGGAATGCAAAAGAACAAGAGCCCTGGATCAGGTCCAAATCCAGCCAGCTTGCTAATAACACCACCAGCTAACATTAACTAGCCAACTTCAGATAGAAATCTAACCAGGTAGATATGAATAGGCTACAGCAGGATCTAGACTAGTCTAATGCTAGAAGGCCATAAACGCAAATGAAAACGGATCATGGATCCTTTTACCCGCCCCAAGACCTCATTGTACCATACTTTGGAAAACAAGTACCCTAACACACCCTATAGAACATCTCATCTTTGGGCTGCAAGGATTGAGTCTGAGAGAAATAATAATAGGCACCAATCATCATTAAAAAAATAAATAATCCATTGCTTTTATCTCTAGCAAGATTGATTATGCTCTCCTAAAGCTATAATCAAAGTTTTGATGATTGAGGCCCAATTTAGGGACCCAAATAAGATTGAGTCCAGCCAAGAAAAAAATGTTCCAAAACGAATAATTCCCTTTATTTGACAAACCAATCATAGCCTACATACCAGTGATTATACCAATATGAGGTCATTTTAAGATCAATCAAACATCCAGTTCCGAGTCCGGGTCCAGAACCAGGGCTACAGCCAACAGCAGGGGGAGGCGGACTGGACTGGGAAGGTGTTTGCATAGTCCTTGAACTCTGCTCCCTTCTTTTCTCCTCCAGATCCAGGTACCTATAGCCGTCACAACGTGGCTAGCTAATTGTAGGCTATTCTTGACCCACGTTAACATTAGCAAAGCGGTGTACCTGCGCACATGCACAAACAGAGCAGTGCTACAAAGAAATCTATCATATTTATTTTCTCATACACTGGTCGTTTGGTGTTGCCAAGCAATAGGCTCTTTGCTTTGCACAAGTTCCACTACTTCCTGAAATTCTACAGACATCCTTATTTCCTGTCCTATACAATTGTGCCGCACACCTGATTAATCACTTCCATCCAATAGTACAGGACAGGAAATAAAAATGCTTGTAGAATTTCAGGAAGTAGTAGAGCTTGTGCAAAGAGCCTATTGTCAGACAGTACTTCAGGAACAGTGTAAATCACACAAGTCAACTGCTGGCACGTTGCATGTCTGTGACTGATAAATCGTCAATGACGTGTAAATGGTTGAAATTCATGTTGAAATGAAGCCCCCTGTTTTCCATTGCAACTATAGCAGAGGCCGTTATTCACATAACAGTTGACCGTGTTTGCTTTCTTCACTGACAGAGAGAGAGAGGGGGAAAGAGAGGGAGAAGATGAAAAGATTTCATCAAACAAAGCTTAGCTTTGGAAAGCAAACTGTTGAGGACAAGATCAAAAAGAAAGAGGTGATGATGGTGGTACACTGCCTACTCTTTACTTAACATGATGGGAAAAGCACATTGACGGGATAAATTGTATGTCTGTATATAGATAAACAAATAGACAGGTATGTAGGTGTGTATTATGTTCGGTTAAAAATATATAATTTGTTGACAGGAAACCAAGAGGTACAAGAGAGTGGAAGAGAGGGGACAGGAGGAGAGGACATAGAGATGAGAGGTGAGACACCTGATGTTAGCCAAAGAGACACTACATTAAGTTAGATCCTGGCAAGTTTAAAAAGTAATGTGGATGGATGGATGGATGGATGGATGGATGGATGGATGGATGGATGGATGGATGGGTGGATGGATGGGTGGATGGGTGGGTGGGTGGGTGGGTGGGTGTGTGTTTATAGCTTATGTTTATGTTTTGTTAATTTGTGGACAGGAGATGAAAATGGACACCACAGTGGAGGAGAGGTGACGGGAAGAGACCAACATGGACAAAAGACAGGAGGAGAGGTGACAGGAGGAGACCAACATGGACAAAAGACAGGAGGAGAGGTGACAGGAGGAGACCAACATGGACAAAAGACAGGAGGAGAGGTGACAGGAGGAGACCAGCATGGACGTCAGAGTGGAGGAGGCCAGGGGCCTCATTTATCATTGAGGTACGCCTTCTTTTACACGGTCTTTTTCGCGATTTCAGGCGTACGCCATTTGCCCCCCCCACATTGCGATTTATCAAGCCGAAAGGGCGGAAATTTAGTCGCCTTTCTCCGCGCTTTTGTACGACACCTCTCAGGTTGTCGTACCGATTTACACGGTGTTCTACGCCCTTTTTGAACACAGGGGGAACTGGCGACGCAGGTGGTGCGTCGGTGAATTACTATGTTTGACGGAGAGAATAAGAGCGACAGTTCATGAACGCACAATCATGTAGGCTAATAGCCCAATTCAGCACCAACATATATCGCAATGCAAGATTAGACGTGTCCTCTAACCGGCTCATTAATGGTCCGATATGGATTTGTTCCCCAAACTGTACCTATGCGCTGTCCCAAACCTTTCCGCGCTATATGTCACACAATGCAGGCACTCCATCAAACGGCAATAATTGACCAATTAGATTGTCATTAATATGTGATCATGTGGACCTGTTTGCTCTTTGGTAAGCATATAAATGACAGTCCTCCTGTGCGTAATGCGAGCCTAAATGAATCCGGCGCTACTCGGCCTACTGGCCGAGATAGAACTCCAAAGAGGTGACGGCGATGGCGACTGCACCCACATAAGGGCACCATCAGTGAATGAATACGTCTATGTGAATCGCTAAAATGTGCACACTAGAAATACCCAAATCATATGTGACGCCGACATGCTCATCACAAGTGTAGTGGCACGGTGGCCTGGCTCCACGCATGACTCATTCATCCTGGCGCACAGCAGGGTAGGGACTAGACTGGAGGCAGGCGCTGCGCGTGACGGCTGGCTTGTTGGTGTGTCCATAGCCAAGATACATATTCTTTGTCTTATTTACTTTTAATCTTTATTAGCATTTTCCATCCATACAACGACAATACAATCAAACATAAAAACCTACAATAACAGCTTATGGGTACATCCATCCATGCAGCTTTTTTTTCTTACTCAAATATGACAATTTTAATATTAGTGGTATCATCACACTTCCTTCTATAATCCATCCATTTTTCCCATCTCCCTTCTAACTTTCCTTCCTGCATCCTCAATGCATGCGTGAACCTCTCCCTAACATACATCTCCTCCACAACACCCACCACTGCTCCTTGGTTGGGGGTTCCACCTTATACCAAGCCCTCGTTATTGTCTTTTTACTAGCAACCAATAGTACTTTCACTAGGTATCTGTCCCCTCCTTGTACATCATCCCGTGTTATGTTTGCCAAGATATATATTCAAAGCTGATAAGAAGGTGGAGGCCGGCGCGCTGGAGGTGGAGGCACTGGAGGTCGTGGCGCTGGAGGTGGAGGCTACAACTCGCGGGGGCACGACCGTCAGGTCAAGGACCACTGCAGACTCCCCCTCCTCTGAGTCCCACCCAACGTCAGAGTCTGGAGAAACAATTTCAATCATTTTCTTTGAGTTTGTCTGTGAACTTGATTATGCATTAAACATTTCATTGTGCAGCCATATTCATTTGATATGTTTTTCTGTTGGCAGCCAAATAAATGCTGTGATTTACCGGGTGATTTAGATGAGTCTTAATTTCCCAGAGGGGAAAATGTTTAATGTGTTCTAACATTATGAAGTGGTCATCTGCGTTATTGTTCCCTGTTTTTGGTCCTAATTTAATCATAGCCTACCACAGAATGTTAGCTTTCCTCACAGCCACATGTTACAGTATGTCCGTGTATGCCAAATCCTAGATGCACAAAACGTAGCTAAAGTAGGCTACTAAGCTGTAGGAGCAATCAGACAAAGGTAGGCTATTAATACCTTCCGAAGAGGATTGTCTTCCTCGCGTGGACCTCACCAACTAGCACATGCACCTCCGTCTCCGAGAAGTTCCTCTTCTTAGCTCTTCGTTCCATGTTTCATTGTCCCGCCTGGGTGCTCCACGCTACCTTTTTAAGCCGGTTCCTTCCGGGAAACCACGTTTGGCCACTCATGGTTTTGACCATATATGGTTGAATTTGGGCGTGGCGAGGGCGGAACACGGGGCGCGTGCGCGTACGCTCTATTCTCCGCCAGTCTCGGATTTCAGAGCGTACGACATGTTTGATAGATCCGAAAAGCGTGTAAATATTCTCGTCGTACGCTACATTTCGCATTTTCCGCGTTTTCGTCGTACGCCCTCTTTTACACCAGAATTTACACGCTCTTTGATAAATGAGGCCCCAGGCTGGGAGAGAGGTGACAGGAGGAGCTAGTCTCATGTTTCTAATAGATGTTGTGTTCTCATCAACATTCACTTAAGTCAGTATGAAACCATCTATGTCTTCTCACATAGCAGGTAACTCAACAAGAGTTCAAGCCCAGGGGGGATGTAGAATAAATATGCTAATACGTACATAATATGTACAGTACATACTCAGGCATTGTGCTGTGACATGATTTTTTAAAACTTATTTATGTATTTATTTGTAGCTGTTACTGTTTCTTCATTTTGTTTACATCTCTTCATCTGACCAGCCTGTTGTCTGCTTACATCTCAATCAGTCCGACCTGTGTTCAATTCAGTCAATCAGTGAATCCATGCTCAGTCCAGAGTCCCACAACTCATTCCCATCACAGTATGTAGGCCTACTAATATGTTCATCCAGGATTGCTACAGTGTAAATAAGCTGCGACATTTATCATTTTTTACTTAGAGCTATCTGAAGCCAGCCATGCTCTCCTTATATTCACTGCACATTCTTGCTCAATAAATCTCTAATGTTCATGATTTAAAAAATGACATTTTCATGACATGGTAGATGTAGTGTGAAATGTATTGTGTGCCAGAAACAACCACAAACAACCTCAGATCACAACACCAGATTTAACTTTTCTCCATTTCCATGGTGGCCTGCTATACACTGTCGAACAGTGTCACAATATGGATTAGAGCAGGGGTTCCCAACCTTTCTTCCCCAGAGCCCCCCACTTACACCTGATGGAATTTCCCCCCCCAAATCGGTGTGAACGTCCAGTCTGTGTATGTTTGTGTTTACATCAGGCGTAACTTAGGGTACAATTAAGTGCTCGGCCAATGTAGCAAGAATATTAATGTTGACACGATTCATAGTCTCTGATTAATTTGTTGAATTTATATGATATTGTAGTGCCGTACATACAAGGCTTTTTGGCCCTTCATCAGATATAATCATGTATTTTGCTGTGTGACATGTCAATAACATGATTCTTTGACAAATATTTGTCTAGCTAATATTAGGGCCTCAAATTATCTGAGGTCTGGCGCACAAACAGAACAATAACAAGACTGGCTCACTAGTCACCAGACACCAGTCGTCTAACAGGGTTCTTATCACAAACATGCATCAGCAGGTATGTGTGTTCTGATTGGCTGTGTGACAAGCCGCTGTGTGTGTGTGCCTTGTTTTCTCTTCCACAGTTCAAGTTCTGCAGCCTGTTCAGCTATGAGGACTGGGGGAATCATCCCAAACTCCTGCTTCTGCCCGGAAAGGCCAAGCAGCAGGGACGCTGTCAGGGGATGAGCTTCACAGTGAGCCATCTATCAATACACACACACACACACACACACACACACTCACATAGACACCAACAGACACACACACACAAACACAGACACACACACACACACACACACACACACACACACAGACTGACACACACACACACACACACAGACAGACACACACACATGCACACACACACATAGACTGATACACACTCACACACACATGGACACACAAACACACACATACTGTAGGAGCAGCAACCTTAGCTGGCAGCATCATCTCTGTCTCTCTCTCTGTCTGTCTCTTTCTCTCTCTCAATAAACATTATAAATGAGAGTTCCCTATGGTGACAAAGAAAGGGGCACCATCTTTTATCTTCCGTTGATTAAACCCACCCCCCTCATTTCTCTTCTATCTCAGTACATGCTCAGTTATGGGGTTGGCAAGGAGGTCTACAAACAGGTGAACACTAGACTTCTGTACGGACTTATTAAGGAAATTATCAATCAATCAATGATGTGCATGTGTGTGTATGTGTGTTTGTTTGTGTGTGTGTGTGTTTGTTTGTGTCTGTGTGTGTGATTGAAACATCTAGTATGTCCCTAGCACGTCTGTAACGTCTCTCTCTCTGTCTCTCTCTCCCTCTCTCTCTCCCTCTCTCTCTGTCTCACAGACATGCTCCTCCATCCTCATGGCTTCCTCTCCATGGCCGATGATATCATAGTGGGGATCTTGTTGGGGTTTGCGTCCCTGTCTGAGTAGCCAGTTCTTCACTGGCCTGCCGTCCTAACGGTCACCTGGCTACATAGTTCTGAAGCTGTGCCCACAGACCATAACAAGCACATTTGCTGTATGGAAATATGGTATAAAGCCTGATTTACATTGAGCTGCTGTGTACAGGAAGTCACAGATTCAAAACACAACAAAATATGTACAGTAAGGGTTATGGTTCACCTCACGATAACAGAAACGTATGTGAGAGACTGGGGGAAATTCTACTGATGTAACTGAAATTGTTAGATATGAAGTGAATGGAAAAAAATGTTAAATCCATTGGGTGAGTAAAAAATTACATAAATGTGATGCATTTTGATTTAATTAGGTTTATTGCATAAGCCTCATTATTATGTATTTCAAACAAATATATTATTAATCTTGAATAGATAACCTGATTATTATGCATTTCAAACAAATATACGTTATGTATTTTGAATACATAATCTGATTATTATGCATTTAAAGCAAATAGACTTTATTTATACTGAATACATAAACCTGGTGATTATGCATTTCAAATAAATAGGTTTTATTACACTGACAAATATGGATCATGTAAAGTTTATTAGGTACATTTATGTTAAAACTACCTAAAGCAAATTCATGGAAATTTGTCATGCAATTAAATTACATAAATCTTAAAATTTAGGCTTAAATATTTCTGTGAGTGCAATGTACCAGTAGAGACCAGTGTATCTGGAGGAGCCCAGTGTACCAGTAGGAGACCAGGCCTAGGTCTGTGTGAGTTTCAGAAGAACATCTTCACTCTTCATAGTGTTTATAATCTGATAATCTGCATCCTCTGCTTGCAGTTTGAGGTCTCCTAGCTGAGCTCTGTGCAACACCGCCACTATGTGGTTGACTGCTATCATTGCATGTTGATGAAGGTCTTCGGGTGGCCAGTTAAATAGTGTTACAGAAACATGACAATAACTAGAATAGCGCTCAGAGAGCACAGACCTCTGCCTGTGATGCATTTCGTCAGCATGTACAGTTCTTTTTTAGTTTAGCAGTTCTATATGGCCAACTTGAAAATGCATGTTGCAGATGAAATATTGATCACCTTGATGAAGCTGAATCTGTTATAGTGTGAGACCAAGCTGATCAGGGTGCTGTTCTGGGTTTAAAATGACCCACCATAGGAATTGAATGGGTAAAATGACCCGCTATAGGAAATGAATGGGTAAGACAATATTATGTTCATCCAGCAGATGGAAAACATCCCCATACACACCCACAGCCACAACTCACCTGGGTTACCCGGGGTCTAGGTCTAAAATGAGCCCCCGTTTTATAGTGTTCAAGGCCAAATTTGACTGATCTGTTTTAACTGCTCTTATATGAACACAAAAACCATAAATCCCCGAATGAATGTGAACCACCTGAAGCATTCAGGTCAATAGCATTCTCTTAGTGTACACCACATGCTCCCACACACGTCCATAGTGTGAAACCACTTGGATACTGAAAGTGTAGAGCCATTACCAGTCAATACAAAGTTATTCTAAGTGATCATCTTTATCCTATTAGTGAAACATATCCAGATGAAATAATTTATTTCAAAACAGCAATCCAGATCCAAATGAAAATGATTTATTTCAAAACAGCAATCAAGATCCAGATGAAAATGATTTCTTTCAAAACAGCAATACACCCATCCACAAAACACAAAATCAGCAAATGTTTTGATTTGTATGAACATGATGTCAATATGTTGTGGCCTTCCAATTAATCCACTTAAAACCTATCTAGCTAGCTACATTACAATATATTACAGTCATTTAGCTGACACTTTTATCCAAAGTAATAATAATAATAATTGCATTTAAAGTAGTTGCCAGAACTCACAAGTGCATCACCTTTCTAAAACAAGTGACTAAGAGCATAATCTAGTGCTGAAGGCAAAGTGAAGATTAGCAAACTAAAAATAGAATAGGTGCTTGGTACAGTAATACTCCTGGTAGTACTGTACCTCTTGAAGAGGTGTGTTTTGAGCCTGCAGCGAAAGATGGGCTGCGACTCTACTGTCCTGACGTCAGACGGTAGTTCATTCCACCACTGTGGGGCCTGGACAGAGAAGAGCCGTGACCGCGTCATTTGACTACAGGGGCCTCGCAGTGACGGGGCAACCAGTCCTCCCGAGGTAACAGAGTGTAGTGGTCAGGCGGGAGTGTAGGGTTTGATCATGGCCTGGAGGTAGGAGGGAGCTGTTCCTTTCATTGCCCAGCAGGCTAGTACCAGAGTTTTAAAGTGGATGTAAGCTGCTACAGGGAGTCAGTGTAGAGAACGGAGAAGGGAGGTTGTGTGAAAAAACTTGGGGTGGTTGAAGTCCAGGCACAGAGCAGCTTTCTGGACAAGTTCCAGGGGTTTAATGGTTTAAGGTGAATCTTCGCCCCAGTCTGAAGTCCAGAGCGCTCTGGAGCAGGTTGTCATCAAGGACCTCTCTGTGCATTGCTGCATTCATCTTTCCCTCCATCTTGACTAGTCTTCCAGTTCCTGCCGCTGAAAAACATCCCCACAGCATGATGCTGCCACCGCCATGCTTCACTGTACGGATAGTATTAGCCAGGTGATGAGTGGTGCCTCGTTTCCTCTAGACATGAAACTTGGCATTCAGGCCAAAGCATTCAATCTTGGTTCCATCAGACCAGAGTTTATTTGTTTCTCATGGTCTGAGAGTCCTTTAGGTGTCTTTTGGTAAACTCAAAGTGGGCTGTCATGTGCCTTTTACTGAGGAGTGGCTTAAGTCTGGCCACTCTACCATAAAGGCCTGATTGGGGGAGTGCTACAGAGACGGTCGTCCTTCTGGAAGGTTCTCCCATCTCCATAGAGGAACGCTGGAGCTCTGTCAGAGTGACCATCGGGTTCTTGGTCACCTCCCTGACCAAGGCCCTTCTCCCCTGATTGCTCAGTTTGGCCAGGCGGCCAGCTCTAGGAAGAGTCCTGGTGGTTCCAACTTCTTCCATTTACAAATGTTGGAGACGACTGTGCTTGTTGGGACCTTCATCAATGCTGCAGAGATTTTTTTTAAATTATTCGTTTTGTAAAGAAAATTTACAAAACGAATAATTCCCTTTATTTGACAAACCAATCATAGTCTACATACATGGCACATGGCCTCAGATCAGATGATACGATAACGAAATCGATCATCGACCTTCAGCCTAAGGTGTTCTGATGCCAGGTGTACTTGTGGGCATCCTTGTGTTCGAACATGGTGTTATTACAAACCGTGACTAGCACAGAAGTCCAACAACAAAGATAATAAATCTAGTAATTATATTCCGTAAACTGAGGCATGTTTAAATTATTTTATTGTGAGCTCACAAGGTATGTCTGATCTCCAGAGCAGGGATATCAGAGTACAAATGTGTGGTCAGAAAAGAATGAGTCTCATACTTCAGCCAAAATGACCTCATCTTAAGACCTCCTCCTTATCTCTCTGGGCTAGTGGAAAGGACTCTCCCCCTCCCCCAACTTAACATTCTTGAAGCTCACAGACCTGCTTCCACACACCACAAAACACTGAATCTTCTTCCAGGAACACAAGGTGATATTTCCCCCACGCTGCCCAGGGACATTTACAACAGCTCTTTGTCCTGTAACATCTGGGCCCCGACGCCTGGTTTTAGATAGATTGAATCCAGCTTTATCAATGAAAATGAACTCATGACGCTGTGCAGCTGCGCCAAATACCACCAATAGGCCGTTCACACCTCTCATATTGAAATGAATGGAAAGCACAAGAACAAGAGCCCTGGATCAGGTCCAAATCCAGCCAGCTTGCTAATAACACCACCAGCTAACATTAGCTAGCCAACACCAGATATAAATCTAACCAGGTAGTTATGAATAGGCTACAGCAGGATCTAGACTAGTCTAATGCCAGAAGGCCATAAACGCAAATGAAAACGGATCATGGATCCCTTTACCTGCCCCAAGTCCTCATTTTACCATACTTTGGAAAGTACCCTAACACACCCTATAGAACATCTCATCTATGGGCTGCAAGGATTGAGTCTGAGAGAAATAATGATAGGCACAAAAACGTATTAAATCAATTTTAATCCATTGCTTTTATCTATACCAAGATTGATTATGCTCTCCTAAACCTATAATCAAAGTTTTGATGTTGAGGCCCAATTTAGGGACTCAAATAGGATTGAGTCCACCCAAGAAAAAAAATTTACAAAACGAATAATTCCCTTTATTTGACAAACCAATCATAGCCTACATACAAGTTATTATACCAATATGAGGTCATTTTAAGATCAATCAAACATTCAGTTCCGAGTCCGGGTCGAGAACCAGGGCTACAGCCAACAGCAGGAGGAGGCGGACTGGACTGGGAAGGTGTTTGCATAGTCCTTGAACTCTGCACCCTTCTTTTTTCCTCCAGACCCAGGTACCTAAGAAGACAGTTTCAGTTGCTGGTGATTTAGACTGTTGGCACTTATAGTTAGAATGAGGAGGAATTCAGGTTTTCAATAGCGCTGAAGATGGAGAGCAGACACATTCACACTTGGGAACCATCTAGTCTACGTATTGTCTGGCTGAAGTGGTCGTCAGTAGTCTTGTGTTCACACCTCTCATATTCAAATGAATGGAAAGAAGTAGCCCTGATCCAGGTCCACTACTAAAGAACAAGAAGAGACTGCACCTTTTTATCTGTGTAAAACAAGGAGGAACATGGTCAGCACTGGACATTCAATATAAGACCTCACTTAAATGAAGAGGTCACGCATAATGCATGTCAGAATAATAATGTCATAGTAATGTCAGAACTGGTCACTACCATTACTGTACTATATGCTATGGTTGGGTTATGTGTTCTTAACAATGTCCAGTAGGTGGCAACAGAGGTTCACCTAAGCACTACTACTTGTTAATCACCTAGGTAGATATAGCACTGCAGTGTCAGTCAGTCAGTGATGGCCATGCCCTGTAATGCACTTCTCCAAAGTATATCAGTTAATGTCAGTAAATGGTTACGCCGCTGTCCGATCTTGATTAAGTAATATAGTACAAGATATTACAATAGAGGCGTCAGGTAGTTTACGGTCTCAGGAGGCGGGCTCTAGACCGGGTCTGAACAGTGAAACGCGTCATTGTTCCCGGCTTTCACCGATTGGTTAAGAGCATTGAAAAGACTAGCAGTCACGACCAAAAGTGTATATACATTGTGTTCGTAATTTGTCTCTCTCTCTACATTGGAAACTTTTCACAGTCGAACACTGTTTCTCACGCCTGTAAAGATTCCCCATTGCAAAGATTTTTTCATCCATCTGAAGAAAACAAGAGACAAGCTCTTTATTCTTTTTGAGTAAACAAACGTTTCCATCACAACCTACTCACTAGCCTTTCACTGTAGGCTACGACAATCCTCAATTCGGTAAGTTGTATGTTATTTTTTATTTTTGAAATATTAGAGCGAAGCCGTTTGGGGCTTCGGTTTAGGAAGTGAACTTCGAATGTCCAAGGGAGGGTTAGACGACTGTTTTTGAATTTGAGTCCAGGAGAGGGTTACTGTTCTTTTTAATTTGAGTCCAGGAGAGGGTTACTGTTCTTTTGAATTTGAGTCCAGGAGAGGGTTACTGTTCTTTTTAATTTGAGTCCAGGGGAGGGTTACTGTTCTTTTTAATTTGAGTCCAGGGGAGGGTCATATAGCTACACATTTGAATCGAAAACAGAATAGTTTATTCATCTTTTCGGAATTCAGCAAGCTGTTTTGTATGACCATGTTGAGAGGGAAGCGCGTGAAGCGAACATACCGACATGCGCTCTGTTTTCAGTGAATTTCTCTGTTGCTGGTCGTTGCTGCGTGCGTTCACTTCTTTTATTCGCTGGTGATATTAAGTGGAGAGCATGGTCGTATATAGACCTGGTCCAGGGCGATATCCAACAGATATCCAACGCCCTGTTACTCTCAACGCAATTGACCTATGAATGCGCTTCCTCGGCCCGCTCGTCCGAGTCTACAGACAAAACCGTTTCGTTACTCACCAAAGTAAAAACATCGTTGGAAAGATGACAGCCTTTTCTCCTAGGTGGCTACAGTTTATAGGCCCCCACCGTAAAAAATAAAAGGCAAATTTGTACACTTAAATGGCTAATATCCACAGCGCATCGACTGTCTTCTTCTACTGGCGAATCGGCGCTCTCCCCTTTGTTTAGCCTACTCACTGCTGCCGCCCATGTTGGGGATGACGCATTACATTACATTATTTACATGTTTTAAAGTTTAAAATTTCCCATAGTTAATAATTCAGCGTAAATGTTCTCTCGCCAATCAGATACATCAACGCGAGTCTCTCAACACCATTTAAGATGTAATGCATCATCCTGCTTTCACTCTCCCTCTCTCTCAGCCAGAGCAATCTCTTGCATATCTTTCTCTCTCCTGTCCTCAATCTGAAGTTCTGGTGTCGTTGTGTTTCCCCCCAACTAGCTATGTATAAACACTCTATACAGTATTTGCACAATACAGGTGTGAGAATCCTTTTTAATGTTTGTCTCTTTTTCATTCATTCTCCCAGGAGTGATGTCAGACTTGTCACAGACTCAGGTGTTCTCCTGCTCTCTGTGCCCATTCACCTACACCGCCCAGATCTACCTCAACAAGCACCTCAAGAGGAGCCATGACAACCTCTACGTCTCTCTCTCTCGTCTCTCGAACAGACAGATCAGACCAGAGATTCTCTCCTCCTCCTCATCTCAATCACTCCCTATCATCACCTCCAACACTTCCCTCACCCCAGCTACTGCCCAGAGACAGAGAGACACAGACAAGCCAAGACCGTACCACTGTGACCAGTGTGGAAAGAACTTCACTACGTCAGGAGAGTTAAAGACACATCAGCATGTTCATACAAGAGAGAAGCCATACCACTGTGACCAGTGTGGAAAGAACTTCACTACGTCAGAACATTTAAAGATACACCAGCGTGTTCATACAGGAGAGAAGCCATACCACTGTGACCAGTGTGGAAAGAACTTCACTATGTCAGGACATTTGAAGATACACCAGCGTGTTCATACAGGAGAGAAGCCATACCACTGTGACCAGTGTGGAAAGAACTTCACTACATCAGGAGATTTAAAGACACACCAGCGTGTTCATACAGGAGAGAAGCCATACCACTGTGCCCAGTGTGGAAAGAACTTCACTAAGTCAGAACATTTAAAGATACACCAGCGTGTTCATACAGGAGAGAAGCCATACCACTGTGACCAGTGTGGAAAGAACTTCACTAAGTCAGAACATTTAAAGATACACCAGCGTGTTCATACAGGAGAGAAGCCATACCACTGTGACCAGTGTGGAAAGAACTTCACTACGTCAGGAGAGTTAAAGACACATCAGCGTGTTCATACAGGAGAGAAGCCATACCACTGTGAGCAGTGTGGAAAGATCTTTACTGCGTCAGGAAATTTAAAGAAACACCAGCGTGTTCATACAGGAGAGAAGCCATACCACTGTGACCAGTGTGGAAAGAACTTCACTACGTCAGGAGAGTTAAAGACACATCAGCGTGTTCATACAGGAGAGAAGCCATACCACTGTGACCAGTGTGGAAAGAACGTCACTACGTCAGGAGAGTTAAAGACACATCAGCGTGTTCATACAGGAGAGAAGCCATACCACTGTGACCAGTGTGGAAAGAACTTCACTACGTCAGAACCTTTAAAGATACACCAGCGTGTTCATACAGGAGAGAAGCCATACCACTGTGACCAGTGTGGAAAGAACTTCACTACGTCGGGAGAGTTAAAGACACATCAGCGTGTTCATACAGGAGAGAAGCCATACCACTGTGACCAGTGTGGAAAGAACTTCACTACATCGGGAGAGTTAAAGACACATCAGCGTGTTCATACAGGAGAGAAGCCATACCACTGTGACCAGTGTGGAAAGAACTTCACTACGTCAGGAGAGTTAAAGACACATCAGCGTGTTCATACAGGAGAGAAGCCATACCACTGTGACCAGTGTGGAAAGAACTTCACTACGTCAGGATATTTAAAGATACACCAGCGTGTTCATACAGGAGAGAAGCCATACCACTGTGACCAGTGTGGAAAGAACTTCACTATGTCAGGACATTTGAAGATACACCAGCGTGTTCATACAGGAGAGAAGCCATACCACTGTGACCAGTGTGGAAAGAACTTCACTACATCAGGAGATTTAAAGACACACCAGCGTGTTCATACAGGAGAGAAGCCATACCACTGTGCCCAGTGTGGAAAGAACTTCACTAAGTCAGAACATTTAAAGATACACCAGCGTGTTCATACAGGAGAGAAGCCATACCACTGTGACCAGTGTGGAAAGAACTTCACTAAGTCAGAACATTTAAAGATACACCAGCGTGTTCATACAGGAGAGAAGCCATACCACTGTGACCAGTGTGGAAAGAACTTCACTACGTCAGGAGAGTTAAAGACACATCAGCGTGTTCATACAGGAGAGAAGCCATACCACTGTGAGCAGTGTGGAAAGATCTTTACTGCGTCAGGAAATTTAAAGAAACACCAGCGTGTTCATACAGGAGAGAAGCCATACCACTGTGACCAGTGTGGAAAGAACTTCACTACGTCAGGAGAGTTAAAGACACATCAGCGTGTTCATACAGGAGAGAAGCCATACCACTGTGACCAGTGTGGAAAGAACGTCACTACGTCAGGAGAGTTAAAGACACATCAGCGTGTTCATACAGGAGAGAAGCCATACCACTGTGACCAGTGTGGAAAGAACTTCACTACGTCAGAACCTTTAAAGATACACCAGCGTGTTCATACAGGAGAGAAGCCATACCACTGTGACCAGTGTGGAAAGAACTTCACTACGTCGGGAGAGTTAAAGACACATCAGCGTGTTCATACAGGAGAGAAGCCATACCACTGTGACCAGTGTGGAAAGAACTTCACTACATCGGGAGAGTTAAAGACACATCAGCGTGTTCATACAGGAGAGAAGCCATACCACTGTGACCAGTGTGGAAAGAACTTCACTACGTCAGGAGAGTTAAAGACACATCAGCGTGTTCATACAGGAGAGAAGCCATACCACTGTGACCAGTGTGGAAAGAACTTCACTACGTCAGGATATTTAAAGACACACCAGCGTTTTCATACAGGGGAGAAGCCATACCACTGTGACCAGTGTGGAAAGAACTTCACTACGTCAGGAGAGTTAAAGACACACCAGTGTGTTCATACAGGAGAGAAGTCATAGCCATAGCCTTAGGACTGGATTACACTACTGAGTTTTTCTGGAGGCAGATCGTTACGTCCGGGGCCACGTTTTGGTGCTTGAAATCCGGAGATGCGTTCTAGTGTAATAGGCAGATCCGGAGGCCTTTGAGAAAAAAAACTATAGTATTAGGGTTACATTGTAACTGTTCACTTCACCTTATAACAATCAAACAGATGATTTGCGAGTTTGAGCTACATAGTGTCTTACTGTATACTATAGTTAATCAGACAAGCGATAATATCGTAGGAGGAATTTCACTGTATTCCATGTTTACATGTTCCCCCCAAAAAAGTAGACACTTCAAATCATAACCTACATAAGAATAGACACCTCAAATAATAATATTATCTTGTGTAAAGAAAAGTAACTAGCAAAAAGTTGCAATATTTTTATTGAGCTATAGCTATATAAGATATATATTGAGGTATGCTGCTACACGTGTGGGTAGACTCCCCAGCTCAGCCTTTTCTGTTCCTGACCAAATATTACCTTGATCACACCTGTCTGAACTTCCCAGCACTCCTGCCCTTTTCTTTTTCAATGATATCTCTATTCAATACTCAAATACAGTCCAAATGTTCCGATATATAGTCCTTACAATCATTTAGTTTTAAGTCCTTCATCCATTCCCTCACGATATCTCCCGTATTATGATGAGACTTGATAATAATAATTAATATCTATCAGGGTATGTGAATGTTTTTACGAATATGCCAACTGTCTGTCCCGCATGGTGTCGTTCTAAAACATCACCATCAAGAGATGAATAAGCCTACTATTTTAAACCGCACCACAGATATGGGCAAACATGATTTAGGTTACCTATTACGCCAATAAAAGGAGATGTTTGCTTTTGCAAAAGAACCCCTCAAATATGTTATACAGTTTAATCTGGAATAATATTCTGAAATCAGATCCGTAATCATTCTACAAGCAATTGGTTTATTCAGGTGTGAGCCAATGATCAAAATAGGAATTGGATATGGAGTTTGGATTACTGGAGAAAATGAAAAGAGGAACTTGAGGAAGATCCTTGGTGAACTTAATAATACGGCAGGCCTTATCCTATAGGCCTATGGAATGCTGTTCAGGAAGTTGGGTGAATGAATGGATTTAATTTTGTCCTCTTGGTCAAAGTCGATTGCTTTAAAAACATGAAAGAATAAAACAAAAAATACTGCAACACAAAGTAGATGAAATGGTGATTGGAAAGGGACTGTTTAAATGAATTCCAATATACCTGGTTGAGTTCATGGCTTACAACTGTATCTCTTTGGAAGATTGGATCTAGATTGGAATAAGTAGCCTAACTTTTTGGATTTGAGATTATTTTAAAAGCAGTGGATGCGCACCAGACATGGAACACAAACTGGGATGGAAATGTATTTGTTGTGACTGTTGGCATTGGTTGGATGGCTGGACAGCTGCATTTTAAACTCTAACCCTAACTTTTCAGAATGTTGTTTTTTCATTACCCTTTTTAATAAACATTGTGTATCCTGAGAGAGGTACTGTAGAGAGTGTGTTCATTTGTGTGCCTGCCTCAGCATCCAACCCTGGACGGACCCCCCCTCAGTATCCAACCCTGGACTGACCCCCCCTCAGTATCGAAACCTGGACTGACCCCCCCTCAGTATCCAACCCTTGACTGACCCCCCCTCAGTATCCAACCCTGGACTGACCCCCCCTCAGTATCCAACCCTGGACTGACCCCCCCCCCCCCCCCCCCCCAATATCCAACCCTGGACTGACCCCACCTTAGTATCCAACCCTGGACTAACAACCCCCCCCTCAGGATCCAACCCTGGACTGACCCCCCCTCAGTATACAACCCGGGACTGACCCCCCCTCAGTATCCAACCCTGGACTGACCCCCCCTCAGTATCCAACCCTGGACTGACCCCACCTCAGTGTCTCTGCATGCCTCTTCCATTGCTCCCAGGGAGAGTCATGCGGGTATATGGTTGGTGTTCATAAACCTTCCAACGCCAAAGTGAAAAGAATTCCTCAATGGGACTGAGGAATGGGGAGTAAGGGGGTAACGGTGTATCCACCTGTGAAGTTATGTATGGTGGTTGGTGAACCAGTCCCAGACCAGAGCAGCCCGGTGGAAACTAACATTATCCCACATGACAACAAACCTGGGCTGCTCTAGTCCATCCTGTACAACTGCATTATATAGAGCACCAGATATGTCATTGTGATTGGAGTGCACTTCTAAAGCATAGAGCGCTTTACAATATCTTCTCTCATTCACTCACCAATGGTGGCCAGCTGGTGTTAGCCTCCTCATTGGGATAAATTAGTGTCTTACTCAAGAACACGTCAACGAAGCAGAGGAGATAGCTGGAATTGAACTGGAGGCTCCCAGACGGCTACTCTACCTCCTGAGCTGCTGCCGCCCCCTCAAAACGTGATCATGTGTGCAGTACTGGATGGACCTAGGGTGGCATGGTGATGGAGAACTCCTTGCAGATGTAGGAACCTCTTGAAAATGTTTTCAGCCCTCAAAGGCCAAATGTAGATTTTTGCAGGGTGATTATCAACAATCTAGTAATTATATTCTGTAAACCAAGGCATGTTTAAAGGATTTTATTGTGAGCTCACAAGGTATGTCTGAGCAGAGATATCAGAGTACAAAGGTGTGGTCAGAAAACAATGAGTCTCATATTTCAGCCAAAATGACCTCATCTTAAGACCTCCTCCTCCTTATATCTCTGGGCTAGTGGAAAGGGCTCTCCCCTCCCCCAACTTAACATTCTTGAAGCTCACAGACCTGCTCCCACACACCACAAAACACTGAATCTTCTTCCAGGAACACAAGGTGATATTTCCCCCACGCTGCCCAGGGACATTCACAACAGCTCTTTGTCCTATAACATCTGGGCCCTGACGCCTGGTTTTAGATAGATTGAATCCAGCTTCATCAATGAAAATGAACTCATGACGCTGTGCAGCTGCGCCAAATACCACCAATAGGCCGTTCACACCTCTCATATTGAAATGAATGGAATGCACAAGAACAAGAGCCCTGGATCAGGTCCGAATCCAGCCAGCTTGCTAATAACACCACCAGTTAACATTAGCTAGCCAACATCAGATAGAAATCTAACCAGGTAGATATGAATAGGCTACAGCAGGATCTAGACTAGTCGTAATGTTAGAAGACCATAAACGCAAATGAAAACGCAAGTGCTCATTTTACCATACTTTGGAAAATAAGTACCCTAACACACCCTATAGAACATGTAATCTATGGTCTGAAGCTATTGAGTCTGAGAGAAATAATAATAGGCACAAATCCTTATTAAATCCATTTTAATTCATTGCTTTTATCTCTAGCAAGATTGATTATGCTCTCCTAAAGCTATAATCAAAGTTTTGATGACTGAGGCCCAATTTAGGGACCCAAATAAGATTGAGTCCACCCAAGAAAAAACAAAACGAATAATTCCCTTTATTTGACAAACCAATCATAGCCTACATACCAGTGATTATACCAATATGAGGTCATTTTAAGATCAATCAAACATTCAGTTCCGAGTCCGGGTCGAGAACCAGGGCTACAGCCAACAGCAGGAGGAGGCGGACTGGACTGGGAAGGTGTTTGCATAGTCCTTGAACTCTGCTCCCTTCTTTTCTCCTCCAGATCCAGGTACCTATAGCTGTCACAACGTGGCTAGCTAATTGTAGGGTATTCTTGACCCACGTTAACATTAGCAAAGCTGTGTACCTGCGCACATGCACAAACAGCAGTGCTACAAAGAAATCTCTCATATTTATTTTCTCATACACTGGGCGTTTGGTGTTGCCAAGCAATAGGCTCTTTTCTTTGCACAAGTTCCACTACTTATCTAAACAGTCTGTGTTTGTACATCACATGAGAGAATGTCACCCTTGGCCTAGGGAACATGTCAATCTGTCAGGTGGAGACACGTCCCCTGCCTAGAACCCCCCTTGAGTATCAACGTGACCCCCTGGCGTGACCTCCTTCTCCAGAAACCCTCGGGCGGTCACACAGGAGTCACACACAACAAATTAGAAACAGCTTACAGTGTTAAGATTGACATTTCTTGATAACAGCCAGCTTCATACATTTTCATCAGTATGTAGGGCTACTAATATGTTCATCCAGGATTGCTACAGTGTAAATAAGCTGCGACATTTATAATTTTTTACTTAGAGCTATCTGAAGCCAGCCATGCTCTCCTCATATTCACTGCATATCTTGCTCAATAAATCTCTAATGTTCATGATTTAAAAAATGACATTTTCATGACATGGTAGATGTAGTGTGAATTGTATTGTGTGCCAGAAACGACCACAAACAACCTCAGATCACAACACCAGATTTAACTTTTCTCCATTTCCATGGTGGCCTGCTATACACTGTCGAACAGTGTCACAATATGGATTAGAGCAGGGGTTCCCAACCTTTCTTCCCCAGAGCCCACTTACACCTGATGGAATTTGCCCCCCCCCCCCCCCCCAAATCGGTGTGAACGTCCAGTCTGTGTATGTTTGTGTGTGCAAATTACATCAGGCGTAAGTTAGGGTAATTAAGTGCTTCGCCAATGTAGCAGGAATATTAATGTTGACACGATTCATAGTCTCTGATTGATTTGTTGAATTTATATGATATTGTAGTGCCGTACATACAAGGCTTTTTGGCCCTTCATCAGATATAATCATGTATTTTGCTGTGTGACATGTCAATAACATGATTCTTTGACAAATATTTGTCTAGCTAATATTAGGGCCTCAAATTATCTGAGGTCTGGCGCACCAAACAGAACAATAACAAGACAAGACTGGCTCACTAGTCACCAGACACCAGTCGTCTAACAGGGTTCTTATCACAAACATGCATTAGCAGGTATGTGTGTTCTGATTGGCTGTGTGACAAGCCGCTGTGTGTGTGTGTGCCTTGTTTTCTCTTCCACAGTTCAAGTTCTGCAGCCTGTTCAGCTATGAGGACTGGGGGAATCATCCCAAACTCCTGCTTCTGCCCGGAAAGGCCAAGCAGCAGGGACGCTGTCAGGGGATGAGCTTCACAGTGAGCCATCTATCAATACACACACACACACACACACACACACAGACAGACACATGCACACACACATAGACTGATACACACACACACACACATACTGTAGGAGCAGCAACCTTAGCTGGCAGCATCATCTCTGTCTCTCTCTCTGTCTGTCTCTTTCTCTCTCAATAAACAGTATAAAGGAGAGTTCCCTATGGTGACAAAGAAAGGGGCACCATCTTTCATCTTCCGTTGATTAAACCCACCCCCCTCATTTCTCTTCTATCTCAGTACATGCTCAGTTATGGGGTTGGCAAGGAGGTCTACAAACAGGTGAACACTAGACTTCTGTACATACTTATTAAGGAAATTATCAATCAATCAATGATGTGCATGTGTGTGTATGTGTGTTTGTTTGTGTGTGTGTGTTTGTTTGTGTCTGTGTGTGTGATTGAAACGTCTAGTATGTCCCTAGCACGTCTGGAACGTCTCTCTCTCTCCCTCTCTCTCTCTCTCTCTCTGTCTCACAGACATGCTCCTCCATCCTCATGGCTTCCTCTCCATGGCCGATGACATCATAGTGGGGATCTTGTTGGGGTTTGCGTCCCTGTCTGAGTAGCCAGTTCTTCACTGGCCTGCCGTCCTAACGGTCACCTGGCTACATAGTTCTGAAGCTGTGCCCACAGACCATGACAAGCACATTTGCTGTATGGAAATATGGTATAAAGCCTGATTTACATTGAGCTGCTGTGTACAGGAAGTCACAGATTCAAAACACAACAAAATATGTACAGTAAGGGTTATGGTTCACCTCACGATAACAGAAACGTATGTGAGAGACTGGGGGAAATTCTACTGATGTAACTGAAATTGTTAGATATGAAGTGAATGGAAAAGAATGTTAAATCCATTGGGTGTTAATCAAAAAATTACATAAATGTGATGCATTTTGATTTAATTAGGTTTATTGCATAAGCCTCATTATTATGTATTTCAAACAAATATATTATTAATCTTGAATAGATAACCTAATTATGCATTTCAAACAAATATACGTTATGTATTTTGAATACATAATCTGATTATTATGCATTTAAAGCAAATAGACTTTATTTATACTGAATACATAAACCTGGTGATTATGCATTTCAAATAAATAGGTTTTATTACACTGACAAATATGCATCATGTAAAGTTTATTAGGTACATTTATGTTAAAACTACCTAAAGCAAATTCATGGAAATTTGTCATGCAATTAAATTACATAAATCTTAAAAGTTAGGCTTTATATATTTCTGTGAGTGCAGTGTACCAGTAGAGACCAGTGTATCTGGAGGAGCCCAGTGTACCAGTAGGAGACCAGGCCTAGGTCTGTGTTTCAGAAGAACATCTTCACTCTTCATAGTGTTTATAATCTGATAATCTGCATCCTCTGCTTGCAGTTTGAGGTCTCCTAGCTGAGCTCTGTGCAACACCGCCACTATGTGGTTGACTGCTATCATTGCATGTTGATGAAGGTCTTCGGGTGGCCAGTTAAATAGTGTTACAGAAACATGACAATAACTAGAATAGCGCTCAAAGAGCACAGACCTCTGCCTGTGATGCATTTCGTCAGCATGTACAGTTCTTTTTAAGTTTAGCAGTTCTATATGGCCAACTTGAAAATGCATGTTGCAGATGAAATATTGATCACCTTGATGAAGCTGAATCTGTTGTAGTGTGAGACCAAGCTGATCAGGGTGCTGTTCTGGGTTTAAAATGACCCGCCATAGGAATTTAATGGGTAAAATGACCCGCTATAGGAAATGAATGGGTAAGACAATATTATGTTCATCCAGCAGATGGAAAACATCCCCATACACACCCACAGCCACAACTCACCTGGGTTACCCGGGTTCTAGGTCTAAAATGAGCCCCCGTTTTATAGTGTTCAAGGCCAAATTTGACTGATCTGTTTTAACTGCTCTTATATGAACACAAAACCCATAAATCCCCAAATGAATGTGAACCACCTGAAGCATTCAGGTCAATACCATTCTCTTAGTGTACACCACATGCTCCCCCACACGTCCATAGTGTGAAACCACTTGGATACTGAAAGTGTAGAGCCATTACCAGTCAATACAAAGTTATTCTAAGTGATCATCTTTATCCTATTAGTGAAACATATCCAGATGAAAATGATTTATTTCAAAACAGCAATACACCCATCCACAAAACACAAAATCAGTGAATGTTTTGATTTGTATGAACATGATGTCAATATGTTGTAGCCTTCCAATTAATCCACTTAAAACCTAGCTACAGTAGCTAGCTACATTACAATATTACAGTCATTTATCTGACACTTATCCAAAGATACTTACGATAATTGCATTTAAAGTAGTTGCCAGAACTCACAAGTGCATCACCTTTCTAAAACAAGTGACTAAGAGCATAATATAGTGCTGAAGGCAAAGTGAAGAATAGCAAACTAAAAATAGACTAGGTGCTTGGTACAGTACTACTCCTGGTAGTACTGTACCTCTTGAAGAGGTGTGTTTTGAGCCTGCAGCGAAAGATGGGCTGCGACTCTACTGTCCTGACGTCAGTGGGTAGTTCATTCCACCACTGTGGGGCCTGGACAGAGAAGAGCCGTGACCGCGTCATTTGACTACAGGGGCCTCGCAGTGACGGGGCAACCAGTCCTCCCGAGGTAGCAGAGTGTAGTGGTCAGGCGGGAGTGTAGGGTTTGATCATGGCCTGGAGGTAGGAGGGAGCTGTTCCTTTCATTGCCCAGCAGGCTAGTACCAGAGTTTTAAACTGGATGTAAGCTGCTACAGGGAATCAGTGTAGAGAACGGAGAAAGGAGGTTGTGTGAAAAAACTTGGGGTGGTTGAATTCCAGGCACAGAGCAGCTTTCTGGACAAATTCCAGGGGTTTAATGGTTTAAGGTGAATCTTCGCCCCAGTCTGAAGTCCAGAGCGCTCTGGAGCAGGTTTTCATCAAGGACCTCTCTGTGCATTGCTGCATTCATCTTTCCCTCGATCTTGACTAGTCTTCCAGTTCCTGCCGCTGAAAAACATCCCCACAGCATGATGCTGCCACCGCCATGCTTCACTGTACGGATAGTATTAGCCAGGTGATGAGTGGTGCCTCGTTTCCTCTAGACATGAAACTTGGCATTCAGGCCAAAGCGTTCAATCTTGGTTCCATCAGACCAGAGTTTATTTGTTTCTCATGGTCTGAGAGTCCTTTAGGTGTCTTTTGGTAAACTCAAAGTGGGCTGTCATGTGCCTTTTACTGAGGAGTGGCTTAAGTCTGGCCACTCTACCATAAAGGCCTGATTGGTGGAGTGCTACAGAGATGGTCGTCCTTCTGGAAGGTTCTCCCATCTCCATAGAGGAACGCTGGAGCTCTGTCAGAGTGACCATCGGGTTCTTGGTCACCTCCCTGACCAAGGCCCTTCTCCCCTGATTGTTCAGTTTGGCCAGGTGGCCAGCTCTAGGAAGAGTCCTGGTGGTTCCAACTTCTTCCATTTACAAATGATGGAGACGACTGTGCTTGTTGGGACCTTCATCAATGCTGCAGAGATTATTTTTTTGTACCCTTCCCCAGATCTGTGCCTCGATACAATCCTGTCTCTGAGTTCTACAGACAATTCCTTTGACTTCATGGCTTGGTTTGTGCTCTGACATGCACTGTCATCTGTGGGACCTCATACAGGTGGCTGCCTTTCCAAATCATGTCCAATCAGTTGAATTTACCACAGATGGACTCCAATTAAGTTGTAGAAACATCTCAAGGATGATCAGTGGATCATCACTTAAACCTTTTCGAAACCGTTTGGTCCGTCATGTATACTACCTTGAAACGGATTGATGCTGCGTTTTGCGTTCATTTTGCGCATGTTCAAGACTTGACTAATCAAGGCATGCTTGACAGTTCCGTAGTCAGCTGTTTGTAACCATCGTAACGCAATCACTCACGGCTGCGTGCGCGTTCGAAACATTTGTTTCGTTGTCGCATGTAAACATCCAACCAGTTTACTTTGTATCACATCCCTACTAACACACGCAGGTTGCGCAAACGTTCTACATACGGCCGCTATAGGTGACGATTCGTCTGCGCCGCGTGCGGAAATTACGCGGCTATTTACGTAAACGCGAGATCTGCCGTTTAGTAGACGCTACGTAAGAACGACACGTCATTCAGAAGTTGCGGCCGCGTGCAAAGAACGCACGTGATCACGTGGGCAGGAACCTCCGTTATAAACTCACTTGGCTGACACTAGATTTACAGGTATTTATATGACTTGGTCTGCACGTCTCTTTCGCACGGTGCAAATACGGTGCGGCCGCGTGCAAAAAACGTGGGCAGGAACTTCCGTAATAAACTCACTTGGCTGACACTAGATTTACAGGTATTTATATGACTTGGTCTGCACGTCTTTTTCGCACGGTGCAAATATGGTCACTTACTGACCACTGGCTATATTTAGCATTTGCAGTACCACTGGCTATATTTAGCATTTACCAGTACAAAAACGAATTAATGCTATATGGGGATATAGCAGCAAGCATTATGATACAAACCAATATAAGACTGAACACCATTAACAGTTTAGAACATTTTATTACACAAAGTACATTACAAATTAAAAGTATACATATTTACAAGGATGAGGTTTACGGTCTGTCACATTACGCATAGCCAGAAAAGCAAAAAAAAGCATGTACAAGCTCTGGCTAGCAACCCATTATCTGACAATTGCAAAAGTTCTAAAAACCAAAAATGAAACAGTGCGCATTCTGTGGCAGGCAGACCGGGAACAGACCGTTGTATCCCACAAAAAAAAGGTTAAAATTTACAAAAACTATTTACAAAAAAGGCATCCATCCTTGCAGACTGGAAAGGCAGGTTTAGGGAGACGGGCTGGGGGTCACCCACATCTGAATCGAGGGTCTGGGCAGAAGAGGTCATCCTCATCTGAATACTCCACTGTAGTCAGGGCTGGAGCTGCGGTCAGGGGCTGGGCTGGGGAGGTCAGCTGGTCTGGAGCAGATGCCTAAGGACATAATGAAATGGCTGTAAAAGCAAGTCGCATACGTTCATTGGAAGCGTGCCATGTCACTGGATACGAGAAAATTAACTGCCTGACATCACATACCTTTTTGAATCGAGCAGGGGCATGTTTCAGCATCTCCTGCAGCTGGGCAGACACCTCCGTCACAGTGGTGCTTGGCTTACAGGCCATAACTGCACCTTTTAACCAAAAAGGGAATGGTTTCAATGCACATGGCATGAAGCTCAGATATCGTGTCTGCAAAACATAAAGACAATCATTTACTTTTACATTTCCTTAACACTTCCCTGCAAAAATAAGGAACAAAGTTCTGCCCTGAAGTTACTCACCATCTTCCTTTGATGATCCTTGTCCTTCAGCTGCTCCTCCAAGACCAGCAGCTCCTCCTCCGTTTTAGCAGGGTGCAGGTCATCCAGTACTGCTCCCCGATAGCTGTCTGCAGACTCGCCGGACAGTCTCTGCTCCAGCCTCTGCTCCAGTCTCATCATTGTCTGTGCCATCTCCCTCAGACTCTGCATGACGCTGGAGAACTGCTGACACATCATCCTCTGGAAGTCTGGATATTAAACACAGATGTGGCTATAAGTAATTGTACGGTCCCATAATGGATATTCAGCTCAAAGTATATCCCTACATGCAGCATGAAGTAGTTCACAAAATTCAGCATACCAGCATCTGCAGAGCTTGATGGCAACACTGCTGGAGCTGTTGGTCTCACAGGCGATGGCATCAGAGAACTACCTGAAAACCAGAGGATAAAGGGATGAGCAGGAAACTATGGTGCTGGCGGCGTAGTGATTCTGGCATAAGGGGAAGAATCAACTCGACATGAGACATGTCAGACCCTGACCTGGTCTGGCCGGGGTGCTAATCGCTGATGCATGCTGCTCGTGCCTGGACGTCTGAAGGGCTGAAGGGCCTGGGCTCACAGCGCCTTGGCTCAAAGGACCCGGGACGAACATCTACTGCCGAGTAGTGAGATGTGAGATGAGCGAATTAGTGAACTGAGTACATGAGTCTTCCGAAAGTCCTGAGTTAACTAAGTGTGCAAATATGCATAGAAATTTCACCAACACAAACATGCATGGATACCTGCATTGATAACTGGCAGAGCAGGCCTTCCGGCTCTGGCACCTGGCATAGCTGGTCTGGTCTGAGTTCTGCCGACCGGCTGCCTGGGCACTGGAACATATAGTAGAGGTAAATTAGCTCAGATTAGTCAACTCAAGTAGTACTCTTTTGGGACTGTTGAATGCACTTTATTATATTACCTTCGTCACTGGAGTCATAGCGTGTGTTGCGCTGTCTCTTCCTTGTGTCTTGGGAGTTAATCCATTGATGACTGCTGCTCAAACACCTTCGCCAAGGCACTGGCTACTTCATAATGCTCTGTGTGTTCCTCAGCAGACAGAGGTTGTCATGGCTCCTCTTGATGTGCTTGTGGAGGTAGATCTGGGAGGTATAGGAGAATGGGCACTCAGAGCAGGAGAACACCCAAGTCTTGCACAACTCTAACATCACAGCTAGGAGAGCGAATGAGAGAGACCATTAAAAAGGATTATCTCACCTGTAGTACAAGTTCAAATATAGAGTGATTATACGTCATTGTAAATGAGAGCTTACTCTCAATTGATTCACGAGGTTAAATAAAGATTGAATGAATATGTAGCTAGTGGGGGGTTACAACCACACAACTGTGGAGAGAGAATGAGACACTTGGTTCCCTCCTCTACTGGTGTTCATGGCCATGGCCACACACCTGGAATACTCCAACCCTGATTTAAAGGCATAAAAGTGGGGAACACATTCTTGAGATGGTTCCTAAAACTGGAGGGGAAAAAAACGGGAAAATGATCTTCCCTCTCCTCATCACTCACTTCTGCATGGGGCTGAGCTCTACCCTGTCAGCAGTGGCAATACATGGGATAGCGGCTCAGCACACAGGAGAACTGCACAGAGAGGAAGGAGGAGAGAGAAAACCAACAACAAAAAAGGCAAGAAGGGTTAATAACTGAGCGAATCTTGCAAGTTTGCACTACAGGGAAGCAATTGCTCAATTTCCCTGATATTGTGGCGTCACTGGCGTCAGTGATGCGTCTTATGAATCTCACATGTCTACCGCTAACATTAACTCAATATCAATATTCCCTTTTGTTTATCCCGTCTATGGAAACGTATGTGCATTTGTACTTACGTGTGCCTTTATTGATGATCAGGTGTTTCTCCACCTAAGGGCTGGCCAGACAGAACCATCAGAGACCATTGGGCTGAGCTGAGGAGAGAGCGACATGTTAGAGTGTATGTGTGCATATGTATATGGTGCTCTTCTGTTAATACTCATGAGGGAATTCAACTGAATAAGACTCACAGAGCCTGTGGTGCTGTCCCAGGACTGCCCCTGGCCACGCCTGGGGCCGTCTTAGCGCCTCTATTAGTAGTCCACATCATGAGTACCTATTATGCAAAATTTGGATTTGTATGTGAGTGAAAACGTAGTACACAATTCTTTACCCGTTTGACAGAATGAGCAACCATTTCAACAGTTAAGAGTAACATGAAATCCACCAAGATGGCTGCTGTAACAAAATGAGCCAAGATGGCTGCTATAACAAATCCTGCTAGCTAGCCTAGCTCCGTTGTTGGGGCTTCTAGTATTCTGTTAACGTTAACTTCGGAAAAATGAATGCCTAAAAACAAACACATACTAATGGTGTCGTGGGTTAATGCGAAATCAATGAGTAAGCTAATTATCGCATTTTATTCCAAGCGATGAAACAGTACGAACGTGCAGGAGCTCGCGCGAGCCTGCTAGACTTGAGAAGACTCCACCATGCCCGAAAAAGGCTAATCACGTTAGCTGGCTAGCTAGTTAGCCAACATTGGAAAGAGAGCATCTGCATATAGATAATTATTACAATAGGGTAGCTTGCACATAACGTTGGTGTTTTATCTGGGACGATACCAAAATACATAGTATGTATGTATACATACTAATGTATACATTGAAATTGAGATACTTACAGGATCTGTGTTGTCGCGGAGACAAAGCGTGTTGGTCTTTCTCCTTCTGTTTCAAACGGGGCGGAAGTTTACCGTTCTCGTTCTTCTTCTCCTTCGCTAGGTTTAGTGGCGGATCGCAAACAACTTTAATGTGCATACAGCCACCTACTGGCACAGAGTGTGTAACTTGTTTGTCTAGTTCTTCAATTGTGTCACCTAAGAAAGTAGCCCAATGCCTTGCATTCTACGTTCAATGCTCAGCGTTCATTGCTCACATTTAGGTTGCAAAATTAGGACTTTATTCATAGGCATATTTTTTATCATTCTTTTTATTAGGCCTAGACTGCAAATCTTTAGTGTTAATATAAACTGTAAATGAGAAATTACACACAAAACAGACATGCAGGATTTCTCCTCATTATTACAATTCTGTAACTGTATGACTTCAAAATTTATTTTAAAACCTAAGTAATTTACAAATGTTCTGACCCACTGTGACACATTTCCAATAAAGTCAAATTGGGACTGTGATCTAACCACATTGTCACGTTATTTAATTACATCGTAGTTACGGATTTAAGCAGCAGTGGCGGCTACGTTCCCTTACAGTGTACTTGAGGACGGCTATTTTGGTTATTTTGCGACTGAAAAGGCAAGTGTCAGCTAGGTGTCAGCTAGGTCCGCTGCTGGTGACGTCGCAAAGTTACCACAATTACACCAATGTGTCCCGTCAGTTTTACGTACTGTGTTAGTAGGGATACGCTCAAGCTGAAATCAGCCTGAAATCAACCAGATTGAAAAATATTTGTCATGTAAACGCACCTATTGTAAACAAAATAATTTGCTTTGCGTGGGTCATTCTCTATTACGACAAAAGCTAACGTAGCCTAGGCTACTGTACACAACCAAAGAATGGCTGGAAAGAAATGCGCAGCTAAAAGAAAATATGAAGACGAACACAGGACATTTTTTACCCGAGTGGGGAGAGTAATTTTTTCTTCATAGAACGTAATGGTAAGCCATTCTGTCTGATATGCCAGACATCATTGAGACATTTCAAAGCCTCAAATCTCGAGCCCAGTCCAGTCCAGCCCAACCCAGCCCAGTCCAGTCCAGTCCAGTCCAGTCCAGTCCAGTCCAGTCCAGTCCAGCCTTACCTAGTCCAGTCCAGCCTAACCCAGCCCAGTCCAGCCCAGCCCAGTTTAGCCTAACCCAGCCCAGTCCAGCCTAACCCAGTCCAGCCCAGCCTAACCCAGCCCAGTCCATCCTAACCCAGCCCAGTCCAAAATATATTATGTCAGAAAATATCTTGTTGTATGTATTAATTTTAAATAAATTAACTTTAAATGTATATTTAATGGACAATAATGTTTTTCTTCTTATTTTAGACTGGGTGCCTTGGGATTTTAAGTACTTATGAAGGGTGCGGTGACTGAAAAAAAGGTTGAGAAACGCTGGTATATATGGTGTGGCTCTGGGTGGTACCACAGTAATTTTTGTGGCTCTTAGTCTCTGACTGGTTGGCCACCCCTGACCTAAGCACTACTACTTGTTAATCACCTAGGTAGATATAGCAGTGCAGTGTCAGTTAGTCAGTGATGGCCATGCCCTGTAATGCACTTCTCCAAAGTATATCAGTAAACGTCAGTAAATGGTTACGCCGCTGTCCGACCTTGATTATGTAATATAGTACAAGATATTACAATTACATATCCAGAAAAGGGCGTCAGGTAGTATCCGGTCTCAGGAGGCGGGCTTGTAATGGATTTTAAAGGATTTACCAAGATTCGTTCAAAAGGTTAAGTCTGATTTATTGTGAAAAACATTACGTGCGCAAGGACTTCCTGAACAACGCAAACAAAGGTGGTTTCGTCAGAGAAGTGAATTCAAAGCGTGTCATGCCCAGTCTTATATTCAGTCCAAACACAGGTAAGTCTTTCTAGGATTTGATTGGCTGAGTTGTCTATGCGTCATCGTGAGGGGACGGATATCACACAGTGAAAGAAAGGAATGTGGGATGAAACTCACTTTGAATATGGCTTTGAAATATAGACAAAGGTCTGAGTCAGGGCAGGAAGGACAAGGTGTGGCCTTTCTGACTTGGACAAAAGAGCGAGGCAGAGGAGTTTACAATTACAAAGGGGGAGAGTTGAGGTGTTTTACATTTACAAAGGGGGAGATTGAAACTAGGGTTTGCAGGGGACTTGAGGACAAAGGTTTAAGGTGTTTGGATGTAAATTCCTGGACAATCCCTCATTTGTGCCTGAACAGGCACACAAAAATAAAATATAAAATCCAAACACAGTGTAAACAGTCAGCTATGCTATACATGTGGAAAGGAAATAATCTCTCCACTAGGTGGAGCAAAAAAAAAAAAAAAAACAAAAAAAAATCTCTTTTTTTTTTTTATTATTTTCTTTCCACGTGCAAAATCACGCACCAAAACCCCTTGTTTCAGAAATTTGACAGGAAACAAGATAAAAAAGATGACATGATTATATACTATTTATAGTCTAAGAGTGGACAACCATTCACCAAAAAAAAAAAAAAAACTTGATTTAACAAGGCAAAAAAATAAATGGTTACCAGTGTAAGAAGGGCAAAAAAAAACCTCTTGGTCAATTTAGAGGAAAAACCCAAACTTATTTATCAACTCATGTTTCAACCATTGCAACTCTTGTAAACAAATATGATATTTTCCAGATTATTTCAAAGTTCATTCACTCTTGTGAATAATCGCATGTGATGTCCTATGGAACATAGATTCCATGTGTGCGTCTCTGAATGTTTAATGTAGGTTCCAGTGTGTGCGATCAGAGGTGCAGTCCGATTGCTCATCAGAGGAGAATGTCATCTGGGGAATGCAAGGCGTCTTCTCTTCTAGATCGCAACTTCAATGTCGCGTTGCTTGAAATCAGTTATGTTCAATGTTAGTGTGTGCAGGTGTGTGTGCGTGTGTGGTGCATCTTGTGAGGTCAAGGCTGTGGTGTTTCTCCATGTTGCCATCATAACGACCAGTAGAAGGAGGTGACCAGCAAGGTCATTTTTCCTCCGATTTCTCGTCAGAGGAGAGGACAGTGTGATGGCCCATGGTTTTGGCCTCTGAGCCCTCTGGTTCAGCTGCATTCTGATCTCCTGGTGTTTGCGATCCCCTGGTGGACCGTCCTCTGCTGCTTGGACCCGTCGGCAATGCTTGCATGGATCCACGAAGTCCTCTCAGATCGCTGTCTGCGTGATGAGTAGAACCTGGTACGGCCCGAGCCATCTCGGCGAGTTCCAGCTCCTTCGTCTGTGGTCGTGGACCAGGACCCAATCCCCAGGAGAGATGTGATGCAGGAACCCCTCCTTAGCCTCAGGAAATGGCGGTCCTCACTCTGTTGAAGACATTTTTTTAGAATGTTATTCAGTGCAAGACAATATTGTATCATATCATCTTCACATGACATGAGACTAATCTTATTTTGGGGAAACGGTGTGTTAGTCATTTTCATAGGTCGACCAGTAAGGACTTCATGTGGAGCCAGCTCTGTGGTCTGGTGCGGTCTCCCTCTCATATACATGAGTGCCAGAGGTAGAACTTTCATCAATGACAGACCTGTCTCTGCCATCAGCTTGGTGAGCTTTACTTTCAGAGTTTGCTTAGCTCTCTCCACTATTCCAGCACTTGCTGGATGATAGCTACAATGCGTTCTAAGGTCAATCTGTAGGCTATTGCAGATTTCCTGAATGACACTATTTACAAAATGGCTCCCTCGATCTGAAGAGAGTTTGGTTGGCAGGCCCCATCTTGGAATGATCTCTCTCAGGAGACTCTTTGCCACTGACAACGCTGAGGCATGCCTGCAAGGAAATACCTCAGTCCATTTGGAGAAAACATCAGTTAATACCAGGCAATATTTGTACCCCTGGCATGGAGAGAGTTCAATAAAATCCATCATAACATGTTCCCATGGCCCACTTGGCCGAGGATGTGCTGACAGTTCCATTTTTACCCCTTTTCCAACATTGGTTTGCATGCATATGATGCATTTGGCACAGTTTTGTTCCTCAAAAACCGTGAAACCTGGTGCATACCAATACCTGTTAACATCCTCCGTCACCCCTGTTTTTTGAAACATGATCTGGCCCGTGGGCTAGTTTGAAAGCATAATGAAAACATGAACGAGGTAGTACAGGTTTGTCATTAGGCCCTAGATACAGGTTAGTTTGGTGGTGGAAATGTGCACTTATTCCTTCATTTATTTTTCTCCGCAGGTGGAGCAGATGCTTGTAGGTCAGAAATGTCTGCCAGGGACAGTGGAGGAATCTTGTCAGGGTCTGTGGATGGTACAGAGAGCATAGAAAGCACAGGGGAGGAAGCAGAGACAGCTGCAGCTTTTGCAGCGAGCTCTCGGAGGGTGAGGAGGGAGTCCCTGTTCTGGTTCAGCAGGGTGAAGGTGCGGTGGGACACCACACAGCCAGGGCGCCAGCAGCACGTACAGGCTCTTGAACTGAACCCGGTTCACCCCTGTACTGCTCCACGTAGGGCCGGCCCGGGTCGTGCTGCCGGAGGGCTCACCTCGGCGCTCCCCCAGTACAGGCTGATGAAGTGCTCCATCTGTGGATCCACAGATGAGAGAGACAAACAGAGACAAAACAGAAGAGCAAAAAGAGAGTCCTCTGGTCTGGTCTCCCTGTTCCCTTCTTTGGTCAGGAACGGTTATCAGCAGTCTGTAGGAGATACTCAGAAATATGGTTAAGCGCAAGCTCCTGCTTTGGGGAAAAAATGTTGTTATTCTGTCAGGAAAACTTAAACAGGGTGACTGTTCAAGTGTCATTTAGAGCCAGTCTGCAGTAGCCTACAGTGACATCAGGGGCAGTGTTAGAATGACTTCAACACGCCCAGTCCCCAGTCATGATCAAGGCAATTGGATTTGGCTCTAGCATTTCTCTCGCGACTCCATGAAAACAAAATAAAATAACCCACATTCTCGTCCCAACAAAACAACACCCCCTAAGGGTGAAAGCAAAAATTTCCTGAAGTCAGGACAAAAATTAGAGATGGGGCAAAGAAAACGACACCAAAATGAACTGGCTTCACCCACAACCAACCAATCAAAAAACTCCATCAAAGCCCCATTTGTAGAGCCAAAATCCGTATATCTAAAACCCTCCCTCCTCTGCATTTGAGGACAGAGCACCTGGGCACTGCCCCGGACAAAATGGTCTCTTCTCTGTTTCATACTTATCTGTTGCTCACAGTGAGTTGGTGACATGGCGTTGGCTTTGCATCTCACGAACACCAGATCGCCCATCTGTAGGGAAAAACAGGCCAGTAACCTCCATCTCCACCTCCGGTGTCCTGTGCCCGTCTCCTGGTTCGGCATTCACCCATCACTCCCGGAACGACAGTTGTCTGTAAAAAACACTCAGAAAAAACACTCAGGCCCGATGAATGTGCCTCAAACCATAAACATGAGATATTTAACATAACCATTTAAAATATATAATTGGGTAATGAGATGCTGCATTCAGATTAAGACACTGGCAACCCTTATCTATTCCCCCCACTATTATGCACAACCCTTATGTCTTAAGCTACATATCAGAAAGAGAGACAAAACAAACAACAGTTAAACAGCAGGTTCCAAGCAGTCCCCAGGAAGGCATGATCAGGGCTCCTCAAAGATCTGCCGCCCAGGGTCCATAGCACCCTGAAAAATAAGACTCAAACACAGACTGGGTTCAATAGCAGAGGAGAAGGCCTAAAGCCAACTCCTCAAAACACATTATCATTATATGAATGAAAATTCATACAGTAGAATGCATAAACCGAACAGCTTATGGCCATTCATTGATTATTGAAACAAACTCCTGAATTAAACACCTATTCAAAACAAAAAATCTCTCTATCTTGGCTAGTTTAAATCTCCCTTATGGGTTGTTCAAGGGAAGTCCAGCAGGTGGCGCTCGACCCCAAATCGGAGGCTCTTCCTTCCTGACCTGTTCGGACGAAAATACCTCGTAGAGAGAAGGGGCGTGGCTAATGGCGCAACAAGTCGAGGGGGGAATCTAATTTTAAATCAGAGTTATTCTGCTGGGGAAATGGTGGAGAGACTGTTTGCTGAATCTCCTTATCTTTCCTTCCTGACCTAAAAAAAAAAACTCTCGTGCTACTCTCCCAAATCTTAAAAACAGACCAGTCTAGAGAATTAACAGGCTTTTCCCTTAACCCTCTAGCTGAGCCCGAATCTTAGAATTTAACACTAAAATGTCAGATGTGGATGTAAGAAATCGAAAATGCTTTAGCACATAACGAAATCTGCCACAAACGCTCGCAGAAATATGCTTCAGTGCAACAATCACATCAGGCTAGACGTTTGCAGTAGAATTCCGTTACATCCTCTAGCCATATGTTATTAGCCGGGGTTACATTGACACCTAGTGGTGCTCCCAAAATGTTGCATGTATGACCCGGAAGTGGTCTATGGCCGTGCGCGGGGAAAATTTAAAGAAACAAACCCCTAATAACCACGACGCAGCGTAAAACCCCAAAACAGCAATGAGGAAACCTTATGGTTAACTCACGGCGGGAAAGAATACAATTTCGAAAGAAACAAAGACACATTAAAATTCGCTTAGTACTCACCCAGTCAGCGAAGTTTTTTTGTTCTCCTCTGGCTCACTCCTCTGGCTCAATGGCGGATCACCGGGACAGTGTTTTCCTGCGTTTCCTAGGCAACCAGCTAGCCTACTGGAAATCTAGCAGAATTTTAACAGTCTAAAAAGTGTACAAAAATACTTACAATACTTCTTACCTGGATCCATGGCGCGCGTAACAAACATACAATCAAGAGCCGAGGCTCAACAGAGAACACATAAGACACAAGACGAAACAAAGGCCCACGTTTACAAACAGCATGCCCGGCTGCACTAGCAATTCTGGTCCAGGCTAAACCGGACGTCTAGATCCTACAAAAAAAATACTGTACAGCCACTTGGTCAAAACTAACGCTCGTTATGTTTACCAAGTCACCCGGGAACAAAGGGGAAAACGTTTCTCCAAGAAACGCGGATTGCAAAAACGCTCAATCACTCCCGTAGCTACCATCTCGTTGGTAATCGTTCTTCAACGAACATCAACAATCACTTCGAAGCTAGTTGGCAATCGTGCTAACACGAACATCAACAACGGGGCTTAAGCTAGTTGGTATCGTTCGTGAAACGAAACATCAACAATGAGGCTTAAGCTAGTTGGTATCGTTCTTGAAACGAAACATCAACAATGCTCTTCCTACCCTCGGTAGGACTAAATACCCACGCTGGGGTTCCTGTTTTCAAACAATCCAGACCAACAAGCTGAACCAAATCAAGGCAAATACAACTCAACCCATAAGAGGGTTCGTTTAAACGTACCTGTGAGCCTCAGGAATCCAGTGGCAGAACTGAGGAAATAATCTCGGCTAGCGCTCTGGCGCAAGAGAGAAAATTGATTTTCCAAGCCCATATGGACCGACACGTCTGTCGATCAGTTCATCCACTGGAATCCCGGCAACACGCAGGTAGTCCTCCCAGATCATCCGCGTCGCCAAACTGTAATGGATTTTAAAGGATTTACCAAGATTCGTTCAAAAGGTTAAGTCTGATTTATTGTGAAAAACATTACGTGCGCAAGGACTTCCTGAACAACGCAAACAAAGGTGGTTTCGTCAGAGAAGTGAATTCAAAGCGTGTCATGCCCAGTCTTATATTCAGTCCAAACACAGGTAAGTCTTTCTAGGATTTGATTGGCTGAGTTGTCTATGCGTCATCGTGAGGGGACGGATATCACACAGTGAAAGAAAGGAATGTGGGATGAAACTCACTTTGAATATGGCTTTGAAATATAGACAAAGGTCTGAGTCAGGGCAGGAAGGACAAGGTGTGGCCTTTCTGACTTGGACAAAAGAGCGAGGCAGAGGAGTTTACAATTACAAAGGGGGAGAGTTGAGGTGTTTTACATTTACAAAGGGGGAGATGGAAACTAGGGTTTGCAGGGGACTTGAGGACAAAGGTTTAAGGTGTTTGGATGTAAATTCCTGGACAGGCTCTAGACCGGGTCTGAACCATAGACATTATAAAGAACTACACTGGCCACGCCCCCTTTAGACTTGTCCGACGAGACCGCCATGTTACGCAGGGCATCATTTGGAACATGTTACTGTTGGGCTTCAGAGCTGCTTGTCGTTTTGTTCGGTAAGTGACTAGTGACTCTTATTATATTTTAGTATCAGCCTAAATACAGTTAGACTAGCCTTTTAAGGTTTTATGAATACTCAGGCGTTTGCGGGAAGAGAATGGTAGCCTAATATGGGTATAGGCTCAGTGCACCAGCTCCACTACTTCCTGAAAGTCACTTGGCATCTTTATTTCCTGTCCTATATGATTGGATTAAGTGATTAATCAGGTGTGAGGCAGACCCAGCGCACACCTGATTAATCACTTAATCCAATTATATAGGACAGGAAATAAAGATGCCAAATGACTTTCAGGAAGTAGTGGAGCTGGTGCACAGAGCCTATTTTAATGGTAATTATTTACTTATCTCACAATTAAATTGCATAGCTAACTGGTTAGGATAACAGACTAGTCTAGCTGCCCTAAGATAACATTACACAGATAACATAATTTATTCCACTCACATCGACTATTAACACAGTTTTATATAATGTAGTATCTTGACTTGTTTTATGCGGGTATATAGAGATAGTCCCTCATATAGCTAATTGTCAAACTTGTATTTTGCGGTTTAACATAATTTGTTAATATTTAGGTAAAATGTCCAGTTGGACTCAAGGATTAACTGATTACATTGTGGGGGTCAAAGGTCAAGGGTCACTGACATCACAAAAGGTGTTTTTGGCCTGCTGAACATGATATCTCAAGAACGGCTTGACAGAATTTGTACATATTCGGCCAAAATGTCCAGTTGGCAGGGCGTAAAAACTAAATTATTTTTCAATCGGTTCGCTCCGAGCAGAACCAGCATATTTAACGTTTCCGTTCTCGTGTTCCGCCACCAGCGTAGCGTTCCTGAACCGGTTAAGAACGAAAAATAACGTTCCGTTCACCGTTCCGGGGGTGTTAACCTATTAAGACTCTATAGGCCTACAGTATTTCTTGTAAGGTATAATCAACAAGTCTAGGGTTGTGGTGGCCTTATTGCCAACAATATTAGCCTTGGTGATGTGTGCTGTAGTGAAGCCTTGTTGATTATCTTACAAGAAATACGCAACATTAGTCCTATTCCCGTATGCCCTTAATCCACACCGTAAACAATGTGCAGGTCTATCATAAGTCATCATGATAGCTCATCATCCTTTTAAAAAATATTGCTGCTGCTGCAAGCTATTTTATTCTGTGCCTGTAGGCCTATTGTTTGTTTTTATTTTGTTTTATAATGTTTTGTCATTTATTTATTATGTATTAACTTATGTCTTGCCACCTACCTGTACAGCACTTTGGCTCGACCACAGTCGTTTTTAAATGTGCTCTATAAATCAAATTTGAGTTGAGTTGAGATAGCAAACAAAAATATTCTCTTGTGGCGATACACATTTCAGAGACATCCACCAGACTGCTGCTGCTTGTATGCCTATAAAACAGCAAATATAATTTAGTGCAAAACATTTAATAGGCCTATCTCTTGATCACTAGGCCGATAAAAAGCCCTTACCTGACTGGAAGTTATAGCCATTAAACGGAGCGCTTCGTTAGGCCTACTCGTGGCCTATTCAGACGGCACTAGGCCTATATGGTATAGGCTACGACTGTATCCACACGCTAATAATCTCTAACCATACCATAAACGTCTGAACTAGGCTATAGTGTGTTTGTAATATCTAAATCTCTTCATTTCGCTAAGAAAGCATTTAAGATCCCGACTGTGAAATAACAGATTTAGGGGCCTAGGCTACATTACAAAAACAGGACAAGATGTAGGCTACAAATGTAATAAATTCAATTTTGCCTATTCGGCCATAAAAGGCTCAGCTTTTTTTTTATTTTCTTCTTTTAAAAAAAATGTATTTTAAGCTTTATAGGCCTACTACAAAGAACGAAAAAATAACGTTATTAACCGGTTTTAAAGATTTCAAATTAACGTTTCTGTTCTGGAACAATTAAAGACCATTTTGTTTTCGTTCTTGTTTCTGTTCCTCATAAAATACCGTTCGTTTTCGGTTTTCGTTTCCGTTCCTCGAACCGGTTCGGAGCCTTGCCAGTTGGATTTAATTAGATTATTTGGATTAGATTTTGGTATTCAAATGTCAAAGGTCAAGGTCAAACAAAAGGCACTTTTGAATACTAACACTAGCTAGCTAATGCTAACGCTAACAATAAAGCTAGCGCCAGCTAGCTAATGCTAGCTATCTAATGCTAATTAGATACAGCTATTCTAGCTGTAATGCTAGCTAGCATTAGTGTCAGCTAGCATTACAGCTAGAATACCAGCAAGCTAGCGTACACAAGCACCATCCACATCAACACAGGGGCCCTCTCTCAAGACCAACTGAATGTTAACTGCAACTTGCATTGTTGGGCGGAGGCATTTAGCCGCTACGTGGTTTTTCTAGTTGATACTGGTGCTACTGAGAATCAGGGTTCCCATGGTCATCAAGACGTTAAGTCAAAATCATGGAAAAGTTGTTATTTGTATTGGTAAAAATTAGTGGGAACCCTGGAGAATACACCAGATACAGAGTAGACCTTAACAGTATACTGGCGGGGGAGGCAGGGGGGCTGCATCTATAATCTCTTGGCAAGTCACAATAAAAAACATTTTTGTCGCAATATAAATATACAAGCATTCCAGCTAATCCCAGTGATAGAAAATGCCACTTATGCACAATTACAGGGACTTTCTCCCAGATGATCTAACATCTACCATTACACAGTGAATCTGTGGGATCATTGACGTCGCATAGTGAGATGCCCTGCACAAGATGGCTGCCACGTCGGACGTGAGTCCATTGGAATTCTACAGCACAATGGCCAGTCTAGTTCTTTATAATGTCTATGGTCTGAACAGTGAAACGCGTCATTGTTCCCGGCTTTCACCGATTGGTTAAGAGCATTGAAAAGACTAGCAGTCACGACCAAAAGTGTATATAAATTGTGGTCGTCATTTGTGTCTCTCTCTACCTTGGAAACTTTTCACAGTTGAACGATGGTTACGTATTGTAACCCTAGTTCTATGAGTGGAGCGGAGCCCCACAGGGCTAGCTCCTATTGGCTAGCGAAACCCAGCTAGCTACATTGACTGAAGAAAAAAACATACACGCACCTGTGTCCAACCAGGTCCGGTGCACCACTGTATAAGCGGGCTACGCCCGCACATCTGCTCCTAACTGAAATTTTCAGCGAGCAGACTGCGGGGTCAGCAAGTCTGTTCCCTGTGGGGCTCCGCTCCACTCATAGAACTAGGGTTACAATACGTAACCATCGTTCTATTTCGTGGAGCTCCGCCCCACAGGGCTAGCTCCTATTGGCATAAGCGGAGCTACACGACCGCACCATACACTCTTGCTGGCCCCAGTAAGGGAAAAACCAGTCAGGACACAAGCCAGGGCTCCAAGGCGAGACCATACTAACAGTTGATCCGACCCAAGCACTGGCCCCACCCCGCCACACTCAGTCTATCACAGCCGAGGGCAAGGAGAGGTACGTGGGGCGAGAGCTGGACCAAAGCGGTTACTCCGTAACAAGCCCGTCCCAGCCTCACACATAAACAGGAGCGGAACGTCACTAGACGGGCCTACTCCTACCTTAGCTGAACCGGTGAGACCTGAGTGAGTCACGTCTGCTTTCCTAGCAGGAAAAGACCCCGCGGCTCAAACCGGTTCTCCAGTAGCGGCGAGACCTGCCGTGGTCAATTCTGACTCTTTCACAGAAGACCCGGCGACTCGAGCCGAACACCTACATGAAAAATCCTGTCTAACGCTGGCTCGCACCGGCGGCTGTGTTTAGCACAGATGACGCCACAGAGACAGAGGACATGGATAAAAGGTAATAACGGACAAAAGGAGACGGGGACGACCAAGTCGCCGCCGCACAGATGTCCACCACTGACACACCATTGAACAGGGCAACTGACGTGGCCACACCCCTTGTGGAGTGTGCCCGAACAGCACCAGGCAGAGGACGACCCGCAGTCACGTAAGACTGGGCGACGCCCTCACAGATCCAATGGGAGAGACGCTGTTTCGACAACGGAGAACCCACCTTCCCTGGGCCGTGGCAAACCAACAACTGGGGGGTGGTGCGGACCGCAGCCGTGCGCTGGACATAACACGTCAACGCACGCACAGGACACAACAAATGCAGGCGGGCCTCTTCCTCGCTCGCATGAGGTGGAGGATAGAAGGCTCCCAGCTCCAAATCCTGTGCTCTATAGGCGCCCCGGACCACCTTCGGAACGAAAGATGGATCCGTGCGCAACACAGCTTTGCTCCCATCACCCGTGATGAGAAAAACTGTCAACGCCCTCAGATCACTGACCCGCTTGCCCGACGTCAGAGCAAGGAGCAGCGCGGTCTTAATCGATAGCCACTTGAGAGATATCCGCTCCATTGGTTCGAACGGCGCTTAACATAGCGCATCCAGAACCAAGAGCAAATCCCAAGGCGGCGCCGCAGCCTTACGCACAGGGCGAAGACGGCGCGTGCCGGCCAGGAAGCGTTTAACCAGGGGATGCCCGAAAACCGTAGTTTTGGCGAACCCCTCATGGCATGCGGAAATAGCACACGCATACACCTTGATAGTGGATGCTGCCAAACCGCCACCATGATCCATCAGGTGCTGCAGGAATTCCAAAATCGCCTCGACCGAGCATGACTCGGGAGCGAAGTCCCTTTCCTCACACCAACGCGCAAAAGCAGCCCATTTGCCAGAGTAAACCAAGGCAGTGGAAGCCGCGCGCGCGCTCTGAATTGTACAGATCGCGGCCGGAGAGAGTCCCCTAGCAGACAACCTCCGCCGTTCAAGAGCCAGGCCACCAGCGGCCGTCCCAAGACTGGAGGTGCGCAAATTGAGCCCTCCGCCTGGGACAGCGCGTTCGGCCAATGAGGGATGTGCCACGGTTCTACAGTAGTCATGGCCATCACTTCTGCATACCATCTCGCCCAGTGGCGGTCCGGCGCTATCAGTATTACCGATGCACCCTCTGACCGCACCCTGGCCAACAATGGTAAAATCAGCCCCATCGGCGGGAAAGCATACAGCAGCGCCCCCGGCCAGGGGGCATGCGCGAACGCATCCACGCCCAGCGGAGGCTGGTCCTGCTGTCTCAGAGAGAACCAGAGGGGACACTTCACGTTCTCTCTCGAAGCAAAGAGATCCACCCCTGCTCTGCCGAACCGGGTCCAGAGCTGAGCCACTATCTGAGGATGTAGGCTCCACTCGTCCGGGTGAGGCCCGCCCCGAGACATCAGGTCCGCCCCGACGTTCAGACGGCCGGCAATGTGCCGCGCTGTCAGTGACCGGAGATTGACATGAGCCCATCGCCACAGCGTTACCGCTAGACGGTGAAGCGCTGGCGAGCGGACTCCCCCTTGTCGGTTGATGTAAGCTACTGTGGTCTGGTTGTCTGACCGCACCAGCACATCGCGCCCCTGTACCAGGTGTACAAAGTGGCGCAATGCCAGTAGCACCGTCTCCAACTCCAGGAGGTTGATGTGGCGCCGTTCTCCGACGGCCCACAAACCACCTACGGCCTGGGACAGACATGTACCACCCCAGCCGCTTAGAGACGCGTCTGTGAAGACAGCGACGTGAGTCGACACCCTGCCTATTGGAACACCGTGCGCTATTACGCGCCGGTCCCTCCAATAGTCGAGGTCTGCTGAAAACGACCCCGGCATCCGCACAAGGCGCCGTCTGTGCCTCACAGGGTCCAGACGAAGCCGCGCGAACCATCTCTGCACGCACCTCATGTGAAGAAGGCCCAGTGACACTACCACATGGGCAGCTGCCATGAGACCCAGAAGGCGCATGATCGACAGAACCGCGATCTTCCGAGAAGGACGGCAAACACTGAGACTCTTCTCCAGTGTTTCCCTCCTTGAATCGGATAGCCGTGCTCTCATGGCGCTCGTGTCCAGATTGATACCTAGGTAAACAATCTGACGGGCCGGCCACAGAGCACTCTTCTCCCAGTTGATTGCAAACCCCAGGTCGGTGAGATGCCGCACCACCGTAGCGGTATGCATCAGAGCAAACAAAGGCGACGGAGCCAGTACCAGCAGGTCGTCCAGGTACGCCAGGATCCTGATGCCCTGCCGGCGCAGTGGCCTCAACGCCGCCTCCACACAATTGGAGAAGGTTCTGGGGGCGAGCGCATATCCAAACGGGAGTCTGGTATATTCATACGCCACACCCAGGTAGGCGAAACGCAAAAACTTCCGATGCCGATGAGCTATCGGTATGTGGAAGTAAGCGTCCTTGAGATCTATGCTGGTGCAAAAATCGCTGCTGTATGCTTTCCCGCCGATGGGGCTGATTTTACCATTGTTGGCCAGGGTGCGGTCAGAGGGTGCATCGGTAATACTGATAGCGCCGGACCGCCACTGGGCGAGATGGTATGCAGAAGTGATGGCCATGACTACTGTAGAACCGTGGCACATCCCTCATTGGCCGAATGCGCTGTCCCAGGCGGAGGGCTCAATTTGCGCACCTCCAGTCTTGGGACGGCCGCTGGTGGCCTGGCTCTTGAACGGCGGAGATTGTCTGATAGGGGACTCTCTCCGGCCGTGATCTGTACAATTCAGAGCGCGCGCGCGGCTTCCACTGCCTTGGTTTACTCTGGCAAATGGGCTGCTTTTGCGCGTTGGTGTGAGGAAAGGGACTTCACTCCCGAGTCATGCTCGGTCGAGGCGATTTTGGAATTCCTTCATCACCTGATGGATCATGGTGGCGTTTTGGCAGCATCCACTATCAAGGTGTATGCGTGTGCTATTTCCGCATGCCATGAGGGGTTCGCCAAAACTACGGTTTTCGGGCATCCCCTGGTTAAACGCTTCCTGGCCGGCACGCGCCGTCTTCGCCCTGTGCGTAAGGCTGCGGCGCCGCCTTGGGATTTGCTCTTGGTTCTGGATGCGCTATGTAAAGCGCCGTTCGAACCAATGGAGCGGATATCTCTCAAGTGGCTATCGATTAAGACCGCGCTGCTCCTTGCTCTGACGTCGGGCAAGCGGGTCAGTGATCTGAGGGCGTTGACAGTTTTTCTCATCACGGGTGATGGGAGCAAAGCTGTGTTGCGCACGGATCCATCTTTCGTTCCGAAGGTGGTCCGGGGCGCCTATAGAGCACAGGATTTGGAGCTGGGAGCCTTCTATCCTCCACCTCATGCGAGCGAGGAAGAGGCCCGCCTGCATTTGTTGTGTCCTGTGCGTGCGTTGACGTGTTACGTCCAGCGCACGGCTGCGGTCCGCATCACCCCCCAGTTGTTGGTTTGCCACGGCCCAGGGAAGGTGGGTTCTCCGTTGTCGAAACAGCGTCTCTCCCATTGGATCTGTGAGGGCGTCGCCCAGTCTTACGTGACTTCGGGTCGTCCTCTGCCTGGTGCTGTTCGGGCACACTCCACAAGGGGTGTGGCCACGTCAGTTGCCCTGTTCAATGGTGTGTCAGTGGAGGACATCTGTGCGGCGGCGACTTGGTCGTCCCCGTCTCCTTTTGTCCGTTATTACCTTTTATCCATGTCCTCTGTCTCTGTGGCGTCATCTGTGCTAAACACAGCCGCCGGTGCGAGCCAGCGTTAGACAGGATTTTTCATGTAGGTGTTCGGCTCGAGTCGCCGGGTCTTCTGTGAAAGAGTCAGAATTGACCACGGCAGGTCTCGCCGCTACTGGGGAACCGGTTTGAGCCGCGGGGTCTTTTCCTGCTAGGACAGCAGACGTGACTCACTCAGGTCTCACCGGTTCAGCTAAGGTAGGAGCAGGCCCGTCTAGTGACGTTCCGCTCCTGTTTATGTGTGAGGCTGGGACGGGCTTGTTACGGAGTAACCGCTTTGGTCCAGCTCTCGCCCCACGTACCTCTCCTTGCCCTCGGCTGTGATAGACTGAGTGTGGCGGGGTGGGGCCAGTGCTTGGGTCGGATCAACTGTTAGTATGGTCTCGCCTTGGAGCCCTGGCTTGTGTCCTGGCTGGTTTTTCCCTTACTGGGGCCAGCAAGAGTGTATGGTGCGGTCGTGTAGCTCCGCTTATGCCAATAGGAGCTAGCCCTGTGGGGCGGAGCTCCACGAAATAGAACGATGGTTACGTATTGTAACCCTAGTTCTATGAGTGGAGCGGAGCCCCACAGGGAACAGACTTGCTGACCCCGCAGTCTGCTCGCTGAAAATTTCGGTTAGGAGCAGATGTGCGGGCGTAGCCCGCTTATACAGTGGTGCACCGGACCTGGTTGGACACAGGTGCGTGTATGTTTTTTTCTTCAGTCAATGTAGCTAGCTGGGTTTCGCTAGCCAATAGGAGCTAGCCCTGTGGGGCTCCGCTCCACTCATAGAACTAGGGTTACAATACGTAACCATCGTTATGAAGGGCGGTCGGACCCCATCGTAAGCTGTCCCTTGGCGATGCGCTCCGTTCATCCCGTTATAGTTTTAGCTCGATTAGAGCAAAATTACACTTTTAAAAAGGAGAGTTGCAATACAGCGCACATCTATCTATCCTACCTGCGCGATTCACATCATTAGTGTACACAAAATACAATTAACTTGAATGGTGAAAATAATGTCATGGAACCTACACAACACATCATGGGAATGTTGTTTTTAAAACTTTTATTGAGCCAAGCAACATATACGGACTATCCATAGCCTAATATAATCCACTTTGTGAACAACAACAAAAATTTCTTATATAAAGGGATAATTTGATGACATGACTTTTCTGGCTGTCTTTATATATTGTCAGACAGATATCCTGGCGAATTGATTAATCCAATGAGGCCATCTAGATGAATAGTCAAATATCCTCACACACGCTCCAGAATCTTGTAGAAAGCCTTCCCAGAACAGTGGAGGCTGTTATAGCTGCACAGGGGGGACCAACTCCATATGATGCCTATTCATTTAGAATGGGATGTCATGAAGGTTCCTGTAGGTGTAATGTGTAGGTGGCCCAATACTGTTATCCGTATAGTGTACTTTGCTAACAGATTCACAGTATTTAGTGATCTTACAAATGCTGTTTGTTATATTGTGTGCCTTCTTCAAAACCTCTACTGTTGTAATGTGGCAAGAAACAACAAATATACAGGATAAAGGGAACTTGTGTTACGGCTCGCATGCCCTCGCCTCCACAACCGTCTCCCTCTCTCCCCTCTGGGCCCGCTGCGCGCTCGGGGCGTCCTACGCGCTCTACCGCACGTCGCATCAGCCCGGGCATACAACGCTCTGGCTCTCCGGAGTTTCCCCCCACTGCCGGGCGTTCCCCGTCTCCGGCCAGCTCCGCGGACTCGGCAGTCTCCTCCCTCTCCGGTGACGAAGAATCGGATCCCGACATGCCCAGCACATCGGCCCGTGCGCAAAGACAAGAACGGCGCGCTCGTCTCCGACGATGACGCTGGCGCGGCTCTACTCACCGGTTTCCAATTATCATCACCACACCTGTCCCTCGTTCTGCAATCACCTTCAACCTCTATAAGAACCTGGTCTACACTCCACTCATCGCCAGATCTTACCATAATACTCTTGTGGTAAAGTATAGCCTAGCCTACAATCTCCTTACCCGTATTTTGTAGTGTTTTTTCCCGTTCCCCGTTTGTGATTACTCTCACTCACCCTGCCTCCCCTCCTCATCTCTCCAGTTCCTGCCTGACCCACGTCTGTACGATTACCCCGCTCCTGCCTGACCACCGCCTGTACGACCCCGCTCCTGCCTGACCATCGCCTGTACGACAACCCCGCTCCTGCCTGAACATCGCCTGTACGACAACGCTCCTGCCTGACCATCGCCTGTACGACAACCCCGCTCCTGCCTGACCATCGCCTGTACGACAACCCCGCTCCTGCCTGACCATCGCCTGTACGAACACCCCGCTCCTGCCTGACCATCGCCTGTACGACTACCACGCTCCTGCCTGACCATCGGCTGTACGACTACCACATCCCCCTTTTTGATCTTATTAAATCGCCCCTCCGGGCTTTACCGTTCCTTGCCTCCTCCTTTCCTGTTGCGCCTGGGTCCCAAAACCAAACCCTCACAGTAAGATCTGGCCAGTTTGGACCCAGCCAACATGGAGGAGAGACCTGCACCTCCCGGACTACTCCAAGCCCTCCCACGGACCCAAGCTGAGCAACTGCAGCAGGTATCCGCCCAACAGCACGCCCAGGACGAGCGACTGAGGGGCCTCGCTACTCTGGTCTGCACCCTGTCCGACCAGGTCACCGCGGTCAGTGCCCGCCTGGCTCCGTTCCTGAACCCCACCGCTCCACCAAACCGGGAGCCCCATCTCGCCTCCCCGGCCCTCTACGACGGGACGTTCACCCTCTGCCGGGAGTTCCTCATGCAGTGTGAGTACGTGTTTGACCTCCAGCCAAGCATGTACTCCACTGCGTCGGCTCGGATAGCCTACATTGCCAACCTGACCACGGGACGGGCTCGCCGTTGGGTCATGGCGGGTCGCGAGGGCGCAGCTGCCTACATGCAGGACTACACTGCCTTCGTGGCAGAATTCAGGACTGTGTTCGACCACGACGTCCACGGACAGGACGCGGACGCTGCTCTCTCCGCCCTCACCCAGGGTTCCAGCTCAGTAGCGGACTACGCCACGGAGTTCCGCATCCTCGCTGCCCGTTGCTCCTGGAACGAGTCTGCCCTATACAGCGCCTTCCGACGGGGCCTGGGGGACGCCATGAAGGACAGCCTGGCTGGAGGAGACAGACCAGCGACCCTGAACCAACTCGTCTCCCTCTCCATAGCCATAGACGAGCGCCACCGGGAACGCAGGCGCGAGCGGGCGCACCAACACCACAGCGCACCCAGACCGTCTCCGCCTCCCTCTGCCGGTCTCTCTCGGCCTGCCCCGGCCTCCCTCGCCCCCCCAAACACCGCTGGAGAGGAACCCATGCAACTGGGTTGGACCCGACTGACCCCTGCAGAGCGTGAGCACCGGGAACAGAACGGACTATGCATATACTGCGCTAGCCCAGCGCACGCCGTCGACTCCTGTTCCTCTGCACCTCCCAGGGCGGCAAAAAGAGTAGGCTCACTCGCCAGGGGGTACCGAGTAAGCCGGCTCATCCATCCTCTATCCCGGACCCGTGCCGCCAGGTTCACTGTCACCCTCGCCTGGCAGGGGCACACGCTCTCCGTCCCTGTCCTCATCGACTCCGGTGCCGACGAGAACTTCGTGGACGTCAAGTTCGCCCACAAAGCGGCGCTCCCTCTCTCCCCTCTGGAGAGGCCCCTCTCGGCTTTCGCCCTGGATGGCCATCCCATGGGTCCCATCACGCACCGGACCCTGCCCCTCACTCTCACAGTCTCGGGTAACCACGTGGAGAACGTCCGCCCCTTCGTCATCCACTCTCCCGACGCTCCGTTCATCTTAGGGAGGCCCTGGCTGGAACTCCATACCCCTCATGTCTGCTGGAGCTCGGGGCGCATCCTCAGCTGGAGCACCACCTGCCACGCCCGCTGCCTCCGAGCTGCTCAGACCTCCACTCGGGTTGACCGGCCCCGTCCCGCTCCTCCTGACCTCTCCACGGTCCCTTTGATGTACCACGACCTCGGGGAGGCCTTCAGTAAGGAGCGCGCCCGCACACTTCCCCCTCATCGACCCTACGACTGCGCCATCGAGCTCCACCCTGGCGCCCCTCTCCCAGCCAGTCGTCTCTACAACCTCTCCCTCCCGGAGAAAGCTGCCATGGACACCTACATCTCCGAGTGCTTGGCCGAGGGCCTCATCCGACCATCTCGTTCCCAGGTGGCAGCGGGGTTCTTCTTTGTAAAGAAGAAGGGAGGAGACCTGAGGCCGTGCATCGACTACAGGCTGCTCAACAACATCACGGTGAAGAATAAATACCCACTCCCCCTCATGAGCTCCAATTTTGAACCCCTCACCGGTGCCACCATCTTCACCAAGTTGGACCTCAGAAACGCTTATCACCTGGTGCGTATCCGTGAGGGGGACGAATGGAAGACCGCCTTCAAGACCTCCCGTGGCCACTACGAATACCTCGTCATGCCCTTCGGCCTCACCAACGCCCCCGCCGTCTTCCAGGCCCTGATGAACGACGTGCTCAGGGACATGCTGGACGTATTTGTGGTTCTCTACCTGGACGACATCCTTGTGTTCTCCAGGAGCGCTGAGGAGCACGTCCAACACGTCCGCATGGTAATCCAGCGTCTCCGGGAGAACCGCCTATACATCAAGGCGGAGAAGTGCACCTTTCACTCCGCGTCAGTGGAGTTCCTGGGGCTCATTGTGGAGGGAGGCCTGACGCGACCCGACCCCCGCAAAATCAAGACCGTGGTCGAATGGCCTCAACCCTCTACCCGGAGGCAACTCCAGAGCTTCCTTGGCTTCGCTAACTTTTACCGCCGTTTCATACGGGACTACAGCCGGGTAGCAGCTCCCCTCACCCACCTCACCTCATCCCTGCGTCCGTTCATCTGGACACCGGCTGCCAGCGCCGCCTTCTCTGCGCTCAAGGAGCGCTTCACCACCGCTCCGGTCCTTCTCCATCCTGACCCCTCCAGGCAGTTCGTGGTCGAGGTTGACGCATCGGACACCGGCATCGGTGCTGTTCTGTCCCAGCGGTCAGTGGAGGACCAGAAGTTGCACCCCTGTGCCTTCCTCTCCCGCCGGTTCACCCCGGCTGAGGTGAATTACGACATCGGGAACAGGGAGTTGTTGGCGGTGGTGGGGGCCTTGGAGGAGTGGCGCCATTGGCTTGAGGGCGCGGAACACACCACCCTCGTCTGGTCGGACCACAAGAACCTGACCTTCATCCGGGCGGCCAAGCGCCTCAACTCCCGCCAGACGCGGTGGTCGCAGTTCCTAGGGAGGTTCGACTTTACCCTCACCTTCCGGCCCGGCTCCCGCAACGCCAAGGCCGACGCGCTGTCCCGCCTCCACGCGCCCGAGGCGCCCCCCGCGGAGCCTGAGACCATCCTGCCGACCTCGCGTGTCGTAGGGGTGATCACTTTGAACATTGAGGCGGTGGTGAGGCAGGCCCAACGCGCCCAACCCAGTCCGGCCAACGTTCCTCCTCGCCGGCTCTTCGTGCCGGACTCGGTCCGGTCCCGGGTGCTCCAGTGGGGCCATGCCAGCCGGTTTGCGTGCCATCCCGGGGTTCACCGCACCCTCTCCTTCCTGAGCCGACGGTTCTGGTGGCCCTCCATGAGGTCCGACGTCCGGGAGTTTGTGGTCGCCTGTCCCGTCTGCTCCCGCAGCAAGGCGTCCCACCAGCCCCCGGCTGGCCTCCTGCGTCCTCTCCCGGTCCCCAGCCGTCCCTGGTCCCACATCGCCCTGGACTTCATCACCGGTCTTCCCCCCTCCAGGGGCAACACGGTCATCCTCACCGTGGTGGACCGGTTCTCCAAGGCGGTCCATCTGGTGGCGCTCCCCAAGCTCCCGTCCTCTGCGGAGACAGCTGAGCTCCTCGTCCAGCATGTCTACCGGCTCCACGGTCTCCCCGGAGACATTGTCTCGGACCGTGGGCCTCAATTCACCTCCCAAGTCTGGAGGGCCTTCTGCAAGGAGATAGGCGCCACCATCAGCCTCTCCTCTGGCTACCACCCGCAGACCAACGGCCAGGCCGAACGGGCCAACCAGAGCCTGGAGTCCGCTCTCCGCTGTGTGTCGGCTCTCCACCCCACCTCCTGGAGCAAGGACCTGCCCTGGGTCGAATACTCCCTCAATGCCCTGACCAGCGCTGCCACTGGCAGGTCTCCGTTCGAGTCATCCCTCGGGTACCAGCCCCCGCTGTTCTCTCTCCAGGAGTCGGAGGCCTCCGTCCCCTCCGTCCAGGCCCACCTTAGCCGCTGTCGCCGTGTCTGGAGGGAGGTCCGCAGGGCCCTGCTCCGCTCCAACGAGCGCTCCTGCCGCGGTGCCAACCGCCGCCGCACTCCTGCTCCGGCGTATCGGCCCGGTCAACGTGTCTACCTCTCCACTGCTGATCTTCCGCTCCAGGTCCCCTCCAAGAAGCTGGCTCCGCGCTTCGTTGGGCCCTTCGAGATCGACCGTGTCCTGAACCCGGCTGCGGTACGTCTTAAGCTCCCTGCTTCCATGCGGGTACACCCTGTATTCCATGTGTCCAAGGTCAAACCTGTCTCCTCGAGTCCTCTAATGCCTTCTGCCCCAGCTCCTCCGCCTCCCCAGATGGTCGACGGGCATCCCCAGTGGACGGTTCGGCGGCTGCTGAAGGTGCGCCGCCGGGGTCGGGGGTTCCAATACCTGGTGGATTGGGAGGGGTACGGCCCCGAGGAGTGCAGCTGGATCTCCAGGCAGCTCATTATGGACCCGTCTCTCCTCCGGGACTTCTACAGGGCACATCCTGACGCCCCCGGTCGGTCGCCAGGTGGCTCCCCTCGGGGGGGGGGTCCTGTTACGGCTCGCATGCCCTCGCCTCCACAACCGTCTCCCTCTCTCCCCTCTGGGCCCGCTGCGCGCTCGGGGCGTCCTACGCGCTCTACCGCACGTCGCATCAGCCCGGGCATACAACGCTCTGGCTCTCCGGAGTTTCCCCCCACTGCCGGGCGTTCCCCGTCTCCGGCCAGCTCCGCGGACTCGGCAGTCTCCTCCCTCTCCGGTGACGAAGAATCGGATCCCGACATGCCCAGCACATCGGCCCGTGCGCAAAGACAAGAACGGCGCGCTCGTCTCCGACGATGACGCTGGCGCGGCTCTACTCACCGGTTTCCAATTATCATCACCACACCTGTCCCTCGTTCTGCAATCACCTTCAACCTCTACAAGAACCTGGTCTACACTCCACTCATCGCCAGATCTTACCATAATACTCTTGTGGTAAAGTATAGCCTAGCCTACAATCTCCTTACCCGTATTTTGTAGTGTTTTTTCCCGTTCCCCGTTTGTGATTACTCTCACTCACCCTGCCTCCCCTCCTCATCTCTCCAGTTCCTGCCTGACCCACGTCTGTACGATTACCCCGCTCCTGCCTGACCACCGCCTGTACGACCCCGCTCCTGCCTGACCATCGCCTGTACGACAACCCCGCTCCTGCCTGAACATCGCCTGTACGACAACGCTCCTGCCTGACCATCGCCTGTACGACAACCCCGCTCCTGCCTGAACATCGCCTGTACGACAACCCCGCTCCTGCCTGACCATCGCCTGTACGACAACCCCGCTCCTGCCTGACCATCGCCTGTACGACAACCCCGCTCCTGCCTGACCATCGCCTGTACGACTACCACGCTCCTGCCTGACCATCGGCTGTACGACTACCACATCCCCCTTTTTGATCTTATTAAATCGCCCCTCCGGGCTTTACCGTTCCTTGCCTCCTCCTTTCCTGTTGCGCCTGGGTCCCAAAACCAAACCCTCACAACTTGTTTAATATTGGTTGGGAAAAAACATGGGCAGGTTTGTTCTTCAGACTTTTGTCCTGTAACAGGCTGTCTTTTTCCGGGGTGGGGTTAGACCCATGCCCAACCCCCAACCTGGAGGGCCAGTTGTTGCTTTTCGTCTGGCCTCTACCCTGAACCTGCCCGGCATGGTTGAACCTGCTGGGGGGTGACCCCCCACCAATATAGCCTTCATGGTCATGGAGGCACACAAGCCTTCCCATCACGACAAGGTAGCAACACGTAGGAAGGATGAGTGGTGTTGTGAGTGTATGTAGTGTGTGCGCGCAGTGTACAGTGGTGTGTGTGCAGTGTGTGGTAAGTGTATGTAGTGTATGTAGTGTGTGTGGTGAGTGTGTGCAGTGTGTTGTAAGTGTGTGGTAAGTGTATGTAGTGTGTGTGGTGAGTGTGTGCAGTGTGTGGTAAGTGTATGTAGTGTGTGTGGTGAGTGTGTGCAGTGTGTGGTAAGTGTATGTAGTGTGTGTGGTGAGTGTGTGCAGTGTGTCTCTGGCATCTGCATCATCTGCAAGGGAGGACAATATAATTAGCGACATTGAATGGAATGCATGCAGTGTGGGAATAGACAGAGTATACAAAATACACACTTAGCCTACCTGGAGTTGGCAGAATGATGGGCACTGATATGGAGGGCCACACAAACTGTGCCTCCGCTAGGGCCTGCTGCCTGTTCTGCAGGTCCAGCCTCTCACGCTGCACAGCCAGCCTCTGCCTCCCCACCTCCAGGAGCTCCTCACTGCAGTCGCACCTCGCATCCGTGGTGTTCAGCTGCCTCTCAAGGGGGGCGGGGGGGGGGACGTCATGGGGTGTGTGGGGGGTGGGGGGAGAGCGTGTCGACGGGGTGGAGCGGTCTGACCGTGCTGGGGTCTCCTCTTCAGAGGACTGGGAGGCTTGGGGTGACTCAGCTGAGGGCTGGGAGGCTTGGGGTGATTCAGCTGAGGGCTGGGAGGCTTGGGGTGATTCAGCTGAGGGCTGGGAGGCTTGGGGTGACTCAGCTGAGGGCTGGGAGGCTTGGGGTGATTCAGCTGAGGGCTTGGAGGCTTGGGGTGACTCAGCTGAGGGCTGGATGTTGGAGGGGCCCTCTCCAGACTCCAAATCAAGGCCACCAGTGATGCCTTGGGAGGCTGTGAGGCCGATGATCGAAGGCACGGTGCTCTGCCTCTCGGCGCACCTCAAGGTATACCTTGAGAAGCGTCGTAGCGCGGAGAAATTAGGCGAATCTGGGAAACGCGGCCTCAGGTGGTGGATTGAATCACTGCTGATTGGGTTAAAGTGGGAACCGTAACAAAACGGTGCACACCGGTTTATAGATTGGCCCAGGTGCAGGCTGTGTCTATATGGTAGGCTATACCAGACTGCACTCTAGTGGTGCCTACTGTACAGAATAAAATAACGTTATAACTATTATAATATTTGCTATGTGTAAAATAAGTATGAGTAGCCTACAGGTACATTGGAATTCTTGTAATCGCTTGTCCTTAGTGTCAGTACAAACCAGTTCCTCAGTCCAGTCCTAGGTACTCCACTAGATGTAAAGGTTCCCAAGCGGACAATTTACATTATTATCTTCTACTAATCTAGCAGTCTATCAGTATCATCCTCATCTACTTACCCCATCCTTTCCCTACTTATCCCAACCGATGACTGTTTGTGTCCATGACATAGTCAGTGCAATTAAATAACATGGGTGTGTTATGTACATAGCTAGAATAAATAATCCTGGGGTTGAACTATGACCAAAAAACTAAACTGCTAAATCAATACTCCTTCCATAGTAGCATAACTGTAGTCATGTTCATTTTTAATAAAAAATGGCATGAGTGCATGGATTTATATAATACATTTATTGTTTAATAATAATAATACTACTACTACTGCTGGTGGTGTGTGTGTGTGTGTGTGTGTGTGTCTGTAGTGGTGAGGGAGGGGTGAGGGGGGATTGGTTTGGCTACACCCTTCCATCCCCCAGTACAGACTGCCCTCTGGGGAGCTGAAGAAAGCAGTCAGCTTGTCACAGAGGTGCCAGGTGGTATAGTCTGGTGAGGACTGCATTACATTTACATTACATTACAATCATTTAGCAGACACTTTTATCCAAAGCGACTAACAATAATTGCATTTAACGTAGGAAAGCCAATGTACTACTACTTGCCAGAACTCACAAGTGCATCTTCTCTCTAAAACAAGTGACTAAGAGCATAATCTAGTGCTGAAGGCAAAGTTCAAGAATAGCAATCTAAAGTACAGTGCAATACAATACAATAAAATACAATAAGTGCTTAGGAGGGAGGATTGTTGTAGTACTTCTTGAAGAGATGAGTTTTGAGCCTGCGACGAAAGATGGGCAGCGACTCTGCTGTCCTGACATCAGTGGGCAGTTCATTCCACCACTGCGGGGCCAGGACAGAGAAGAGCCATGACCGTGTCGATCGACCGCAGGGGCCTCGGAGTGACGGGGAAACCAGTCGCCCCGAGGTAGCAGAGCGTAGCGGTCGGGAGGAGGTTTAGGGTTTGACCATGGCCTGGAGGTAGGAGGGGGCTGTTCCTTTCATTGCCCTGTAGGTTAGCGTCAGAGTTTTAAACTGGATGGGAGCTGCTACAGGGAGCCAATGTAGGGAACGGAGGAGGGAAGTTGTGTGGGAGAACTTGGGGTGGTTGAACACCAGGCGAGCAGCAGCTTTCTGGACAAGTTCCAGAGGTTTAATGGCTGACGCTGGGGCCCCAGCGAGGAGGCAGTTGCAGTAGTCCAGGCGGGAGATGACCAGGGCCTGGATGAGTACCTGCACCGTTTCATCAGTGAGGAAAGGGCGAATCCTCCTGATGTTGTAGAGCATGAATCTGCAGGAGCGTGTGATGGATGTGACATGTGCGTTAGACGACAGTTGGTTATCTAGGGTCACAACCAGATTCCTCGCAGTCCGAGTCGGGGTCACCACTGTGTCTTCAATGGTGATGGCCAGGTACCGGTGCGGGCAGCCCTTCCCCGGAAGGAACAGCAGCTCAGTCTTGTCCAGATTGAGCTTGAGGTGATGTGTCATCATCCACTCCGAGCTATGCGTGTCTCCACTGCCTGGTGGTATAGGCTGGTGAGGAGAGCCAGATAGTATTAATGGGTTTCAAATGTAGTCCTAGACCTGCCATGTTGGGGACCCAACACAGGTGTTTCAAATGAATGAATTAGTTCTACTGCATAGGATTCTATGCAGTCGAGCCAATCGGATAAATTGAAACACCTGCGTTGGTCCCCAATATGGCAGGTCTAGGACTACATTTGAAACCCATGAATAGGCTGGTGAGGAGGACTGCCAGGTGGTATAGGCTGGTGAGGAGGACTGCCAGGTGGTATAGACTGAAGGAGGACTGCCAGGTGGTATAGGCTGGTGAGGACGGCCAGGTGGTATAGACTGAAGGAGGACTGCCAGGTGGTATAGGCTGGTGAGGAGGACTGCCAGGTGGTATAGGCTGGTGAGAGGGACTGCCAGGTGGTATAGACTGAAGGAGGATTGCCAGGTGGTATAGGCTGGTGAGGACTCCCAGGTGGTATAGGCTGGTGAGGAGGACTGCCAGGTGGTATAGACTGAAGGAGGACTGCCAGGTGGTATAGGCTGGTGAGGACTGCCAGGTGGTATAGGCTGGTGAGGAGGACTGCCAGGTGGTATAGGCTGGTGAGAGGGACTGCCAGGTGGTGTAGGCTGGAGAGGAGGGCTTGGTTTGCCTACACCCATCCTGCCAGGCCAAACTGCCCTCTGGGGAGCTGAAGTATGCAGCCAGCTTGTCACAGAGAATGTAGGCATCCCTGGGTCCTCTGTTACACACAAGTATCTGTTTTGCTCAAGGAAAATGGACAAAACAATATCAATAGTAAATATTTGGCTTGTGTGGGAGAAAGGTTGTATGTGTCTTAATAAAATCAAGAATAATATTACCTGCATATAGGCTACACTGCTAAAATGTTGTAGGTATATGGCATTATGTGGCATGCTCATTGATACTTGCATATCTTATACATAGCCTAATTTGACTTTTAACATTTGTTAACTATGTTCTTACTGTTGCCAACTTGAAAAGAAACACACCAACTGCGGTTGGTGCATATTACTAATCTGTTCACCAGGTGTTCTTGTTAGCTACATTGTTTTTCCTACTTGAAAACAGACACTCAAACACTGCGGTTGATGCATAGCCAAACGTTAGGCTACATATTAGCCTACTAACGTCTGTTAACTATTTAGCACTAGCTACGTTATGAGTGCCAGATACAATGTTTTGCCATAAAATGTTGCCTGCTTGAAAACACACTCAAACACTGCGGTTGGTGCATAACACAACGTTACATAGCCTATACTAACGTCTGTTAACTACGTTATGTTACATAACATACATACATGGTCCGTTAACTATGTTATCTAGACTAACGTTAGCACAATGTTGCGAGTGCTAGATAGGCTAGCTACAATGTTTTGCCACAATGTTGCCTACTGAAACCGACACAAAAACGGTTATGTGACTGATACAGCATCAAAGTAATTGTTTCTGAAAGATACGAAATCACTTGTAAGGCTATAGCTTAGCTACTATCACCATTATTTTATTGAAGAAATTATAAGATTAACTTACCCATTGCGAGGTTGTTGGCCATTTGTCATTTACTGATCAATTGGGATTTGTTTTTTTAAAGTGCACTAGAAAATGCGTCGAATGTTGCAGCCTGTGTGCGGGGCTAGCCGGACACAGCACCGTGCCGTCGTACGACATCGTGGCGGATGCGGTCTGCGGGGGGCTTCAGACGACTGTTTTTGAATTTGAGTCCAGGTGAGGGTTACTGTTTTTTTGTTTGTTTGTTTTTTAGTCCAGGGGATAATATACACATTTGAATCGAAAACAGAATAGTTTATTCATCTTTTCGGAATTCAGCAAGCTGTTTTGTATGACCATGCTGAGAGGGAAGCGCGTGAAGCGAACATACCGGCATGCGGTCTGTTTTCAGTGAATTTCGCTGTTGCTGGTCGTTGCTGCGTGCGTTCACTTCTTTTATTCGCTGGTTGACATTAAGTGGAGAGCATGGCCGTATAACGTAATTCATAAGCAAATCTAGAGGCCACCACCTGTGCTGACTCAAAAAAAATTGCTGATGTGACCGGTTTGGTCTTGTACGCATGTGTTTCTGCATTGTGTATTAAATAGCTGGACCACTTCTTGCTGCTGAAGGCTGATTTATTCTGGATAGAATAAACACACACATAGTTATACATTTGCACTGAGGCTGGTCAGGCATCAGATGGACCGCCAGCAACTGAGGTTTACATGTTGCTATACAATTACTGTAATAAAGTCAAGGATGATACACTCTCAAAGTTATTTACTCTTTATTGCATTCTGCACTTCAGACCCCATTACTACGCATTCTGGTGGTTATCTCCTTGCTTAACGTTACTTCCGGTCCCCCTCTACATTAAGCCCCTCTCCTTATATCACCTGACTGCCTGACTGAATATAACATACAACATGAATCAGAACATTACAACATTCCTCCCCCCATAGTCTACAAAAATCCTTCTTTTATGTGCTGAACAAATTCACTGAAACCTAGTCTGATTCTACGAGGGGATTATTCTGCCCCTGCTACCACTTAGTCCTTGAGATACGTGGGTGCCTGTCTAACTCTCACTGGGTAACAATTTCCCAAAACCCCAATGTCTGGAGGCCCCCGGTGCCACTGCATCTGGTGCTGGATTCTCTAGTTCTGCTGGCGGCATCAGTATGCCTGGATCCTCTGCTTCTTGTGGCGGTGCCCATACTACCTCGTGTGCCTGATTTTCTAGTTCTTGCTCTGCTGTGTCCACAGGAACACTCTCCTCTTAGAGACAGGGGTCAGCCAGGTTGTGATCATAACTTGGCCGTATCTGATCCTGATGTCGTCTCACCAGTTTCCCATCCAGTGTTTTCACTCTCCAAGAGACTGGACCGGTCCTCTCTATAAGTTGCCGGAATCCACTTCTGGCCTGAGTATCCCCTCACATAGACTGAATCAGACACTTGTAAATAGCGAGGGACGCACCTGATCTAGCCGAGTCCTGATCCTGCGGTTCATGAGCAGCTCAGCTGGCGTGGCTCCCGTGGTGGTCTTGGGGGTTGATCTGTACTTGAACAGGAACCTTGATAGCTTTGTCTCCAGACTACCTTCCCCCATCTTCTTGAGTCCCTCCTTGACCACCCGCACCGCCCGCTCTGCACAGCCATTTGAGGACGGGTGGTATGGTGCTGTTGTGACATGCTGTATGCCATTCTTTTGTAGGAAGTTCTGGAACTCTGCACTGACCAGACTAGGCCCATTATCACTGACAATCACTGCAGGGGTGGCAAAAATGCTTCTCAGTCTCTCGATAGTCATGGATGAAGTAATAGACGACATTGGGTGAGCCTCGATCCATTTTGAATAGGCATCTACGACGATGAGGAGCATCTTCCCCAATACAGGCCCACAGAAGTCCAGAGGCAGCCTCATCCATGGTTGGTCTGGCCACTCCCACGGGTGTAGCTGTGCTGTTGCAGGGGTGGCTTGGTAGGACTGACATGCATGACATTCCCGCACAGCGGACTCTAAATCCGCGTCCATGTTTGTCCACCATACGTAGCTGCGGGCCAAAAACGTCATTGGTGGTACCCCCGGATGAGCTTCATGAAGCTCCTCAATCATGATTCGTCTTCCTTGAGGTGGGATTATCACTCTACTTCCCCACAGTATGCACCCCTCCTCCACGCTTACTTCCTTTTTTCTTCTTATGTATGGCTGCATTTCTGGGTTGTTGCAGTACTCTGAGGGCCAGGAGTCCTGCAGCAGAGCCTGATGTACTCTGGACAGAATGGGGTCTCGCCGGGTCCCCTCCCATATCTGCGTTACCTGTAGTGGTGTGCCATTCATGTGCTCCATGAGCATTACCACCTCTTCTTCCCGTGGTGTGGCAGCGGACGTGATCGGCAGGGGGAGCCTGCTCAGTGCATCCGCGTTCCCGTGTTTTGAGCCCTCCTTATACTCCAAGGTGTACTCATAAGCTGCCAAAATCAGTGCCCGTCTTTGCATTCTGGCTGCGGCGAGGTGTGGGATGCCTTTACTCTCCCAGGAGGTCCAGCAGCGGTTTGTGGTCTGTCACAATGGTGCAGTGTTTCCCAAACAGATACTGGTGGAATTTCTTAAAGGAGTAGTAAAGGGAAAAATCATGTTTAGCCCTGTTTTAAGGTTACTTATGATTGTATACAATGGTTCAGATCAAAAAGTTGACAAAACTAGCACTTTTGAGAGTGTGATAATTGCTCTACCACCGTTTTGGTCATACAATGGATGTGGGTGAGCACTGTGGAAAATCATTCAAAAAATATGTTAAACTCTTGTATATGATCATAAGTAACCTTAAAACAGGGCTAAACATGATTTTTCCTTTAACTACTCCTTTAAAGTTACCCAATGTAGTTTTTGACCATTAGTATGCGCTCTAGAGCAAATTTGAGGTGGTCCCCGAAAATCGCGTACTACGTCATTGCGTCAATACGTGGAGCACATAATAGTGACGTTTCACACGTCTTTGTTGTTTTCAAAACATTAGTTAAATATCATTTTCCGAAGAAATTACAAGGTCCTTTAAAGTTACCCAATGTAGTTTTTGACCATTAGTGTGCGCTCTAGAGCAAATTTGAGGTGGTCCCCGAAAATCGCGTACTACGTCATTGCGTCAATACGTGGAGCACATAATAGTGACGTTTCACACTTTGTTGTTTTCAAAACATTAGCTAAATATCATTTTCCGAAGAAATTACAAGGTAGGAAAGACATTCAAGTGATTCATCATGTTTATTAGACTACAAGGAAGTAGTACAGTAGGACCCCACTTATCCGAATCCAACGGGACCGAAGGTCGTTCGTATCTCTGAAATGTCCGGATGACTGAAACGTATGTTAAAATGCACCAAATTCAATAAGTGGTATACTTGTTTCATATAGACTCATAATACACCGAAAAATACCCTTAATTACTTGTGAAAATGCATCAAAATTGCAATCAAATAGCCAACTAAACTCATATAGCCTAGCCTATAATAAAATAAACGAATTTCCACTTGAGTGCGTGCTTTGATCAAATACAGTACTTCGTACGACTCGTTTGCATTTTGTGCTCGACATTTTCCCGCTTTAGAGTAACAAAGAAATGAAACGTGACAATAGGCTACAGCCTACAGGCAACATGTAGGTCTACATACAGTTCAGTTTTTATTCACAGTAGGATACAGTACATGTTTACTATGACAGATTTAAGTACAGTACTGTAATGAAAATCCCACCAGTAACCAGATAGCAGGCTAAAAAAAAAGAAAACGTTTTTTAAGCCTGTCCGGTAGACCGGGAGGTTGGGATCTCTGAAGTTGGGATTAGTGGGGTCCTACTGTAGTTTAGCATGAAGCCCAAGAAGTACTTCAACTGTGTCTGGTCAGTTGGCTGTGGAGCGCTTGCAATGGCCTGTACCTTGTGTTGACTTTCGTTGTCTTTTATCATTGTCCTTATTAAGCTCTGCGTTGTGTTTTGATTACAATAAAAGACGGCCCCCAATCTCACACAATACCACACAGTCCAGTGTCTCCTTGTTCTGATGTATTCCAAATTAATCTCTCCAACACGACATCAAAAGCTGTTTATTCCAGAAGGGTTAACATACAAAAGACAATGGCATAAAGTCTAATGTACACTTGACCTCTCTGTATGCTGTCTGACTCAAATTAAAGCATTGGTCTCGTTGCAACGTTCTTATGGTTCGGGTGTCCCCCCCCCTCGTCTCTTCTCCGATAAGACTGTCTTTCTCGTCTCTTCTGTGGCCTTGTTTGGTCAAGATAAGCTACGCCGCCTCGGCGCTAACCACAACAATTGCTGTTTAGCACAGAATGTACCAGCTAAGAATGTCATCTTTATCTCATAAGTCTATGGAAGAGGGACACCGTTTTCTTACAGAACACACCAGCTACAGCCATACTCAGAGGTCGATCATAATAATTTAGAAATACCTAACAGGATCAGATTAAATCAATATTTCTTTGAAAATCAGCCAGATTCAACACTTATCTGCTACGGAATGAATTCCTTTTTCGTTGATCCTGTATCCCAGGTACACCACCTCTGGTGCCATGAAGACACATTTCTCTCTCCTATGCCTGGGGCTGATGACACCCCATAGGGTAGCCTGGTGTACTGGTATAAACCGCGGTGGGTGTTAATTGTTGTGAACTTCTTAGATTCTTCATCCCGAGGGAGTTGCTGGTATGCCTGAGACATGTCTAGTTTGGTGAATTTCTGTCCCCCCCCAGTACTGCCAACAAGTCCTAAGTTTTTGGAATTGGGTAGTTATCTATCTTAGACACTGGATTCACGGTAACTTTATAGTCCCCACATATTCTAGTTGTTTTGTCTGGTTTAAGTATAGGAACTATGGAAGCGGCCCACTCGGAAACTCACAGGCTCTATGATGCCTTCCTTCTCTAATCTAACCAACTCTGTCTCAACTTTGTCCTTGAGGGCATATGGCAGAGGCCTGGCTTTGAAATACCTTGGCTTGGCCTCGGGGTCAACAGAGATCTTTGCTGTAGCTCCCACTAAACTGCCCAGCTCACCTTAAACACCTCTACGTGTTGTGAGAGTAGCTCACTCAACTCCTGCTGCTGACCTGTATGTAGTCTGAAAATGGCCCTCCAGTCTAGCCTAATGGCCTCTAGCCAATTTATCCCCAAGAGATTTGGCCCCTCCCCTCTTACCACTATCAATGGCAACTGTCTGGTCTGCCCCTTGTAACTGACTTGTGTGTACATCTTGCCTAGCACCCCTACACTATCTCTGGTGTACATATACAGCTTTGTTCTTGTATGGTGGAGTTTCCCCCCTCCCATCTTCCTGTATGTTTTCTCATTCACTATAGTCAGGCTTGCCCCAGTGTCTACTTCAAACTCAATGTTGCATCCATTCACTGCCATCTGCTCTTTGTATGGCTCTACTCTTTTTTCATCATCGATATTGTACATCATGTGGGCATACTCCTCTTCCTCTTCTTCCAGTCTGTGGCGCGCTATGGCTTCTACCATACGGACTTGTGGTCACGATTGATCAGATAGCTGGTTGGCTTGGTTCCACGATTGAAAATCTTCAATCAGTATCCCTGCACACCGCACTGATCACTATACATATACACACTGTACATACAAACTTTAAAGTTACCATTTAAATACATTTGTAAATATAACACTTACTTATTCATTCAATTCAACCATAACATTTCTGTGACCTTTTGGGATGTTTGCTTTGGCATTGTAAATGTATGTTTCCCATGCCAATAAAGCCCTTTGAATTGAAGTAAAATATAGAATTTGGGAGGGAGGGATTTGTGTTAGTGAAAATGTGCTTTACTGAGACGGGAAGCACAGGGTGTAATCTTACCAGTCTCAATATGCTCTCCTGTGAAATGTATCGCAATCCCAATATTTGTACATGTTTGGCATGGCTTGGACTTGAGCATTCCCCTGGCACTTGTTTTCACTGCTCCCACGGTGGACTATGTGCAAGTCATGCCAGATGCCTACAAATAGATGGACTCCACTTTGCGCGTGTAAACTGTTGAATAATTACAATTACAATCAGGTGAAGAAATATGAACACATGCTCATTTCTCATATTTCCAGAATCTATTTGGCTGCGCTCACGCTATATTGATAGAAGTAGGCCTAGGCTATATTGATAGAAGTAGGTCTAGGCTATATTGATAGAAGTAGGCCTAGGCTATATTGATAGTAGTAGGCCTAGGCTATATTGATAGAAGTAGGTCTAGGCTATTGTTACGTCCCCTACTCAGGTGTAATAACCAGAGGGGAGAAGGAATTAATGTAATAACTAGAGGGGAGAGGGGAACGCAACAGCCTGTGTCTAGACCCACCGGGCCGATGTAACAAGACAGTACTATGGGGATGGATTGCTGTACGGAACCAGGCAGGGAAAACCAAAGATACCGTTCGTCACAAAAAAAAGGATTTATTACCGCCCACAACAAATGACAATGAACAGAAACACCACAGAAACACCACAAGACGACAAAACCACAAAGGGGGAAATAAATGAATTAACAGAGGGCAGGAGATAAGGGACCTAGGGAGAAGGACTGTGAACGGTGCCACTAAGAAGCACAGACCTAGCTTCCCTACACCTCTACCCTATAGACCCTAACAATATCTAACTGAAAACAGAACTAGAGGCCCTAACTAGCTATCTATCTAAGCCTAAACCGGAACCTTACCTACCTGCTACAAAAAGACGTGGCAGCCGCTCACTCTTACCTAGTGTGTTTAACAGAGGGTTACCTACGTGGTGAAAATGTATACCCCAGGGTATCTTACCTAAAGCCCTTCTCCCAGGAGCGGAAGAACACAAGGGGAGATAACAAGGTCACAGTAAACCCAAACAACTAGAACTAAGGTAGGTAGGTTGTCAAACAGAAGTAAACAAACAGTAGGCTATAAGAAAACTAAGGTCAAACAACGTCACAATCACATACAACATACCCCTCTGTCTCCCTCTAACAAACAGGGAACACAGACACACATGTATAGGGGGAAGGCCGCCTGCTTTTTGGGCAGGAAATGATTGGGCGGAGTTGATTGCTGATGGCAGCCAGGTGGTAGCAGTGGCAGCCAGGAGGATGGCAGGAGACAATGATTGACAGGACGAATGACAAGGGAGGGTGCACACAGCATGGACAGACACCTGGGGGAGACAAACATGAACAGTAACAAAGCACAGGACAGACACAATACGTAACAGCTATATTGATAGAAGTAGGCCTAATCTATATTGTTAGAAGTAGACCTAGGCTATATTGATAGAAGTAGGCCTAGGCGTTATTGATAGAAGTAGGTCTAGGCTATATTGATAGAAGTAGGCCTAGGCTATATTGATGGAAGTAGGTCTAGGCTATATTGATAGAAGTAGGCCTAGGCTATATTGATAGAAGTAGGTCTAGGCTATATTGATAGAAGTAGGCCTAGGCTATATTGATAGAAGTAGGTCTAGGCTATATTGATAGAAGTAGGCCTAATTTATATTGTAAGAAGTAGGCCTAGGCTATATTGATAGAATTAGGCCTAATATATATTGTTAGAAGTAGGCCTAATCTATATTGATAGAAGTAGGCCTAATCTATATTGTTAGAAGTAGGCTGGGACTGACTGCCCCCCTGATCAAAAAGTCAAACTGCGCATATGAACATCATGTCACTAGAGAGACAGAAACAGCAGGATCCAGAGATGGTAAGTGACTGTGGTAGAACTAACAGAAGGAAGTTCATAGAGAAGCAACTAGAAATGAATCCAGAGGCCTATAAACAATGAGATGCAAATAAAAAGGCTATGTTAAGGGAAAGACTTCATGAACAATTAAACAGGACAACAATAGGCAGGCTTTTTAGAGATCGTGTCATCTTTGATGATCTTTGCATGTGTAAACCGTATAATAATTAGGCATTACAATCAGGTGAAGAAATATGAACACATGCTCATTTCTCATGCTGTCCTCCCTCCCTTCCTCCCTCCATACAGTCAGTCCCTACATCTCACCCACTTTTTCTTCCTCCATCTCTTCCTTCATCCTTCCTTCCTCCTGTCTCTCCCTCCCTCACCTGTTTGTTCTTATGAAACCACCCCCCACTGTCCCCCAGGTATGTGAACTGTGCCCGTACTGAGGAAGAGCAGAACCTGGTATCGTTTCTGTACCGTGGAGTGATCCTGTTTCGCTGCTGTCGGCTGCTGGCTGTCGGGAAGGAGCTGCTGGTCTGGTACGGACAGGAGTACAGATACAAGAGCATCTCCTTCAACTACGTCTGGGAAGAAAAGAGCACCGCTAGAGGTATCTGTTCTGAACTCTTCTTCCCTCTGTCTTCTCCATCTCTCTCTCATCCACCTCTTTCCTTAAAGCTGAAAGAACAAGAGGTCTGCTGGTCATAATAATAACCGCTGTCCAAGTAGCTCTCCTCTACCGTCCTTCCTCTCCTCTGTCTTTTTCCCATGGCGCCAGCCAGCAGGCAAGACATGGGCATACAGCGTGAAATTCAGGACACTCATAGATGCAACGATACAGAGGGCACTGTCATGAACTGCAATGGTGCCTGTGCAAATCGCTGTTGTGAGGCACGCAAATTGCCAATATTAGGCAGGCACACTTGCTCAGAACAAAATGGAATGCTGTTAGTTGCCATGGAACATGGTAGCTTGACTTATCTTTAGGAGTGCTAGCTTACTCTAGCTATCTAAGGTAGCTATTGCCGTGGGCTTCAATGTATTCATGCTTGTTTTCTCTCCTTTCTTTTTCTCACTCCTCTCTCTCCTCTGTCGCTCTCCTTCACTCGAGCTCAGCCAGAGGAACCTCTTGCATATCTTTCTCTCTCCTGTCCTCAATCTGAAATTGTGGTGTCGTCGTGTTTCGCCCCCCACTAGTTACATACGTATAAACACTCTATACAGTATTTGCACTTGTAATACAGGTGTGAGAATCCTTTTTAATGTTTGTCTCTTTCTCTTTCACTCTCCCAGGAGTGATGTCAGACTTGTCCCAGACTCGGGTGTTCTCCTGCTCTGTGTGCCCATTCACCTGCACCTCCCAGATCTACCTCAACAAGCACCTCAAGAGGAGCCATGACAACCTCTACGTCTCTCTCTCTCGTCTCTCGAGCAGACAGATCAGACCAGAGATTCTCTCCTCCTCCTCCTCCTCTCAATCTATCCCTATCACTTTCTCCAACACCCCCCTCACCCCAGCTACTGCCCAGAGACAGAGAGACACAGACAAGCCAAGACCGTACCACTGTGACCAGTGTGGGAAGAACTTCACTACGTCAGAACAGTTAAAGATACACCAGCGTGTTCATACAGGAGAGAAGCCATACCACTGTGACCAGTGGGGAAAGAACTTCACTACGTCAGGAGAGTTAAAGACACATCAGCGTGTTCATACAGGAGAGAAGCCATACCACTGTGACCAGTGTGGGAAGAACTTCACTAAGTCAGAACATTTAAAGATACACCAGCGTGTTCATACAGGAGAAAAGCCATACCACTGTGACCAGTGTGAAAACAACTTCACTACGTCAGGAAATTTAAAGACACACCAGCGTGTTCATACAGGAGAGAAGTTATACCACTGTAACCAGTGTGGAAAGAACTTCACTAGGTCAGAACATTTAAAGACACACCAGCGTGTTCATACAGGAGAGAAGCCATACCACTGTGACCAGTGTGGAAAGAACTTCACTACGTCAGGAGAGTTAAAGACACACCAGCGTGTTCATACAGGAGAGAAACCATACCACTGTGACCAGTGTGGAAAGAACTTCACTACGTCAAGATATTTAAAGACACACCAGCGTGTTCATACAGGAGAGAAGCCATACCACTGTGACCAGTGTGGAAAGAACTTCACTACGTCACGAGAGTTAAAGACACATCAGCGTGTTCATACAGGAGAGAAGCCATACCACTGTGTCCAGTGTGGAAAGAACTTCACTACGTCACGAGAGTTAAAGACACACCAGCGTGTTCATACAGGAGAGAAGCCATACCACTGTGTCCAGTGTGGAAAGAACTTCACTACGTCAGGAGAGTTAAAGATACACCAGCGTGTTCATACAGGAGAGAAGCCATACCATTGTGACCAGTGTGGAAAGAACTTTACTGCGTCAGGAAATTTAATGACACACCAGCGTGTTCATACAGGAGAGAAGCCATACCACTGTGAACAGTGTGGGAAGAACTTCACTAAGTCAGAACATTTAAAGATACACCAGCGTGTTCATACAGGAGAGAAGCCATACCACTGTGACCAGTGTGGGAAGAACTTCCCTACGTCAGGAAATTTAAAGAAACACCTGCGTGTGCATACAGGAGAGAAGCCATACCACTGTGACCAATGTGGAAAGAACTTCACTACGTCAGGAGTGTTAAAGACACACCAGCGTGTTCATACAGGAGAGAAGCCATACCACTGTGACCAGTGTGGAAAGAACTTCACTACATCAGAAAATTTAAAGACACACCAGCGTTTTCATAGAGGAGAGAAGCCATACCACTGTGACCAGTGTGGGAAGAACTTCACTATGTCAGGAAATTTAAAGACACACCAGCGTGTTCATACAGGAGAGAAGCCATACCACTGTGACGAGTGTGGGAAGAACTTCACTAGGTCAAGAGAGTTAAAGAAACACCAGCGTGTTCATACAGGAGAGAAGCTATAGCCATAGCCTTAGGCCTGGATTACACTACTGCGTTTTTCGGAGTTTTCGCCTGCTATTGCGCCTAGCAATTACAATACCGAGGCCAAAATGAGGCTCGAACCCGGAGGCAGATCGATATGTCCGGGGCTACGTTTTGGTGCTTGAAATCCGGCGATGCATTCTAGTGTAATAGGCGGATCTGGAGGTCTTTGGAAAAAAACTATAGGAATAGGGCTACACTGTAACGCTGTATTCACTTCACCTTATAACAATCAAACAGATGATTCATGAGTTTGTGCTACATAGTATCTTACTGTATACTATAGTTAATCAGACAAGCAGATAATATCGTAGGAGGAATTTAACTGTATTCCATGTTTGCAGGTTCCACCCAAAAAGAAGACATTTCAAATCATAACCTACACAAGAGTAGACACCTCAATTATCTTGTTAAAAGAAAAGAAACTAGCAAGAAGTTTTCTTGTTAAACCTTTTTATTGAGCTATCGCTATATAAGATGTATATTGAGATATGCAGCTACACGTGTGGGTAGGATCCCTAGCTCAGTCTTTTGTGTTCCCGACAAACAGCAACTTGATCACACCTGTCTGAACTTCCCAGCACTCCTGCCCTTTTCTTATTCAATAATATCTCTATTCAATACTCAAATTCAGTCCAAATGTTCCAATGTATTGTTCACAATCATTGTGTACAATCAGTTTGTTTTAAGTCCTTCATCCATTCCCTCACGATATAGCTCCCATATTATGACGTAATATGTTTTTACGAATATGCCAACTATCTGTCCCGCATGGTGTCGTTCTAAAACATCACCATCAAGAGATGAATAAGCTTACTATTTTAAACCGCACCACAGATATGATGAGACAGACAACATGATTTAGGTTACCTAATAGGCCAGTAAAAGCAGATGTTTGCTTTTGCAAAAGAACCCCTCAAATATGTTGTACAGTTTAATCTGGAATAATATTCTGAAGTCAGATCTGTAATCATTCTACAAGCAATTGGTTTATTCGGGTGAACCAATGAGTGCGTTTACATGCACTCAATAAACCTTGCTTAAACGGAATATTGAAAATGGCCATGTAAACATCAACAAACCGTTTGAATAAACGGAATATGGGCATATTCCGAATATAAAAAAACCGAATAAGTCCCCTGGTTTATTACAAACCGAATATTGAGTCATGTATACGCTTATCGGTTTATTCCCACCAAAAGGAACATGAATTTGTGCTCTGCGCATGTTTTATTCGCAAGGAATCTTGGTTCTAGACTGCTGAACTAACGTTAGCCATTCTCAAAATGCAATACAACACAAGTCTATAGTATATTTCATAGGTAGGCCTACAGTTTATTTTATTCTGCAAAATCAATTCTGTTATGTCTAAACAAACTAGTTTTGTACTGACTATTCTATTTGTTGCTGCTGTTTTGATTGTATTTCTGCTTGTTATGTTCTCTCCTGTTCTGTGATTGTATTTATGTATTTCCCACCAATACTAGCTGCGAATCTTCATCCAAAGGGCCCGGGGGGCTCTGGTGTGAACGAGTGGCATATGAAAGAGAGCCACAGCACCGGCGTTTAACATTTCCTCTCGTTTTTTCCTTTCAGTAAGGAAGTGAATGAGGAGGAGTGTGAAGTGGTGTTGCTGGATGAGAGCAAGCACTATAGCGCACCACAAACATATTGCTATCGTTTCCATTCTTTGCTGTCTGGGGAGATGGGCTAAACAGGAAGATGAAACGCGCCGAAAAACTTTCATTACGATGACGTTCTCTGTGCGTCGCTGGTTTAAATTCGGAATATACCGAATGATTACAATTACCATACAGGAATATTCCTTTTTGCTTGCGCATGTAAACTCCTTATTCCTAATGTTTCAATAACCGGAATATGGACAATAAACCGAATATTGAGTGCATGTAAACGTAGTCAGTGATAAAAAAATCTAAATAGGAATTGGATATGGAGTTTGGATTACTGGAGAAAATGAAAAGAGGAACATGAGGAAGATCCTTGGTGAACTGAATTATACGGCAGGCCTTATCCTATAGGCCTATGGAATGCTGTTCAGGAAGTTGGGTGAATTAATGGATTTAATTTTGTCCTCTGGGTAAAAGTCAATTGCTTTAAAAACATGAAAGAATAAAACCAAAAAGTACTGCAACACGAAGTTGATGAAATGGTGATTGCATAGGGAACTGTTTAAATTAATTCCAATATACCTGGTTGAGTTCATGGTTTACAACCATTCATCTCTTACAATATACATCAATAGATTATCAGATGAACAGTAGTAATGGTAGGCTATAATATTGTTATCATAGCAGTGCAGATTGCAATTAGAGATTGGAATACATTTTGGATTTGAGATTATTTTAAAAGCAGGGGATGCGCTCCACACATGGAATACAAACTGGGATGGAAATGTATTTGTTGGTGACTGTTGGCGTTGGTTGGATGGTATTTTAAACTCTACCTTTTCCGAATGTTTTTTTTTTTTTTCATTAGCCTTTTTAATAAACATTGTATAACCTGAGAGAGGTACTGTAGAGTGTGTTCATTTGTGTTCCTGCCTCAGTATCCAACCCTGGACTGCCCCCCCCCTCAGTATCCAACCCTGGACTGACCCCCCCTCAGTATCCAACCCTGGACTGACCCCCCCTCAGTATCCAACCCTGGACTGACCCCCCCCTCAGTATCCAACCCTGGACTGACCCCCCCTCAGTATCCAACCCTGGACTGACCCCCCCTCAGTATCCAACCCTGAACTGACCCCTCCTCAGTATCCAACCCTGGACTGACCCCCCCTCAGTATCCAACCCTGGACTGACCCCTCCTCAGTATCCAACCCTGGACTGACCCCTCCTCAGTGTCTCTGCATGCCTCTTCCATTGCTCCCAGGGAGAGTCATGCAGGTGTCTGGTTGGTGTTCATAGACTTTTGTTGACTTTCGTTGTCTTTTATTATTGTCCTTATTAAGCTCTGCGTTGTGTTTTGATTACAATAGAAGACGGCCCCAGATCTCACACACTACCACACAGTCCAGTGTCCCTTCTTTAGGTGTATTCCAAATGAATCTCTCCAACACAGGATTTGAGCGACATCAAAAGCTGTTTATTACAGAAGGTTTAACATACAAAAGACGATGGCATATAGTCTAATGTACAGCTGACCTGTCTGTATGCTGTCTGGACTCAAATAAAATCATCTGAGCTCGAGCACGGTTCTTATGTGGTTTGAGTGCCCCCACCCCCCCCCTCGTCTCTTCTCCGATAAGACTGTCTTTCTGGTCTCTTCTGTGGCCTTGTTTTGTCAAGTCAACCTACGCCGCCTTGGCGCTAACCACAACAATTGCTGTTTGGCACAGAGTGTACCAGCCATGGAATGTCATCTTTATCTCATAAGTCTATGGAAGAGGGTCACCATTTCTTTCTTTCACCATTTCTGAAAGCTCCAGCTACAGCCATACTCAGAGGTCAATCATTATAATTAGGAACAGCTAACAGGATCAGATTAAACCAATATTTCTCTGAAAATCAACCAATATTCAACACCTTCCAACACCAAAGTGAAAATAATTCCTCAATGGGACTGAGGAATGGGGAGTAAGGGGGTAACGGTGTATCCACCTGTGAAGTTATGTATGGTGGTTGGTGAACCAGTCCCAGACCAGAGCAGCCCGGTGGAAACTAACATTATCCCACATGACAACAAACCTGGGCTGCTCTGCTCCATCCTGTACAACTGTATTAGGCCTATATAGAGCACCAGATATGTCATTGTGAGTGGAGTGCACTTCTAAAGCATAGAGCGCTTTACAATATCTTCTCTCATTCACTCACCAATGGTGGCCAGCTGGTGTTAGCCTGCTCTTTGGGATAAATTAGTGTCTTACTCAAGAACACGTCAACGAAGCAGAGGAGATAGCTGGAATTGAACTGGAGGCTCCCAGACGGCTACTCTACCTCCTGAGCTGCTGCCGCCCCCTCAGAACGTGATCATGTGTGCAGTACTGGATGGACCTAGGGTGGCATGGTGATGGAGAACTCCTTGCAGTCATTGACTCAGTCATCAAAGTTTTGATGACTGAGGCCCAATTTAGGGACCCAAATAAGATTGAGTCCACCCAAGAAAAAACAAAACGAATAATTCCCTTTATTTGACAAACCAATCATAGCCTACATACAAGTTATTATACCAATATGAGGTCATTTTAAGATCAATCAAACATTCAGTTCCGAGTCCGGGTCCAGAACCAGGTCTACAGCCAACAGCAGGGGGAGGCGGACTGGACTGGGAAGGTGTTTGCATAGTCCTTGAACTCTGCTCCCTTCTTTTCTCCTCCAGATCCGGGGTACCTATAGCTGTCACAACGTGGCTAGCTAATTGTATGACGCACACCTGATTAATCACTTCCATCCAATAGTACAGGACAGGAAATAAATATGCCTGTAGAATTTCAGGAAGTAGTAGAGCTTGTGCAAAGAGCCTATTGTCAGACCGTACTTCAGGAACAGTGTAAATCACACAAGTCAACTGTTGGCACGTTGCATGTCTGTGACTGATAAATCGTCAATGACGTGTAAATGGTTGAAATTCATGTTGAAATGAAGCCCCCTCTTTTCCATTGCAACTATAGCAGAGGCCGTTATTCAGATAACAGTTGACCGTGTTTGCTTTCTTCACTGACAGAGAGAGAGAGAGGGAAAGAGAGGGAGAAGATGAAAAGATTTCATCAAACAAAGCTCAGCTTTGGAAAGCGAACTGCTGAGGACAAGATCAAAAAGAAAGAGGTGATGATGGTGGTACACTGCCTACTCTTTACTTAACATGATGGGAAAAGCACATTGACGGGATAAATTGTATGTCTGTATATAGATAAACAAATAGACAGGTATGTAGGTGTGTATAAATATACACAGTATGCATGATTATTTTCGGTTAAAAATATATAATTTGTTGACAGGAAACCAAGAGGTACAAGAGAGTGGAAGAGAGGGGACAGGAGGAGAGGACATAGAGATGAGAGGTGAGATACCTGATGTTAGCCAAAGAGACACTACATTAAGTTAGATCCTGGCAAGTTTAAAAAATAATGTGGATGGATGGATGGATGGATGGATGGGTGGGTGGGTGTGTGTTTATAGCTTATGTTTATATTTTGTTAATTTGTAGACAGGAGATGAAAATGGACACCACAGTGGAGGAGAGGTGACGGGAGGAGACCAGCATGGACAAAAGACAGGAGGAGAGGTGACAGGGGGAGACCAGCATGGACATCAGAGTGGAGGAGGCCAGGCTGGGAGAGAGGTGACAGGAGGAGCTTGTTACGGCTCGCATGCCCTCGCCTCCACAACCGCCTCCCTCTCTCCCCTCTGGGGCCGCTGCGCGCTCGGGGCGTCCTACGCGCTCTACCGCACGTCGCATCAGCCCGGGCATACAACGCTCTGACTCTCCGGAGTTTCCCCCCACTGCCGGGCGTTCCCCGTCTCCGGCCAGCTCCGCGGACTCGGCAGTCTCCTCCCTCTCCGGTGACGAAGAGTCGGATCCCGACATGCCCAGCACATCGGCCCGTGCGCAAAGACAAGAACGGCGCGCTCGTCTCCGACGATGACGCGGGCGCGGCTCTACTCACCGGTTTCCAATTATCATCACCACACCTGTCCCTCGTTCTGCAATCACCTTCGACCTCTACAAGAACCTGGTCTACACTCCACTCATCGCCAGATCTTACCATAAACTCTTGTGGTAAAGTATAGCCTAGCCTACAATCTCCTTACCCGTATTTTGTAGTGTTTTTTCCCGTTCCCCGTTTGTGATTACTCTCACTCACCCTGCCTCCCCTCCTCATCTCTCCAGTTCCTGCCTGACCCACGCCTGTACGATTACCCCGCTCCTGCCTGACCATCGCCTGTACGACAACGCTCCTGCCTGACCATCGCCTGTACGACAACCCCGCTCCTGCCTGAACATCGCCTGTACGACAACCCCGCTCCTGCCTGACCATCGCCTGTACCACAACCCCGCTCCTGCCTGACCATCGCCTGTACGACAACCCCGCTCCTGCCTGACCATCGCCTGTACGACTACCACGCTCCTGCCTGACCATCGGCTGTACGACTACCACATCCCCCTTTGTGATCTTATTAAATCGCCCCTCCGGGCTTTACCGTTCCTTGCCTCCTCCTTTCCTGTTGCGCCTGGGTCCCAAAACCGAACTCTAACAGTAAGATCTGGCCAGTTTTGACCCAGCCAACATGGAGGAGAGACCTGCACCTCCCGGACCACTCCAAGCCCTCCAACAGACCCAAGCTGAGCAACTGCCGCAGGTATCCGGCCAACAGCAAGCCCAGGACGAGCGACTGAGGGGACTCGCTACTCTGGTCAGCACCCTGTCCGACCAGGTCACCGCGCTCAGTGCCCGCCTGGCTCCGTTCCTGAACCCCACCGCTCCACCAAACCGGGAGCCCCATCTCGCCTCCCCGGCCCCCTACGACGGGACATTTACCCTCTGCCGGGAGTTCCTCATGCAGTGTGAGTACGTGTTTGATCTCCAGCCAAGCATGTACTCCACTGCGTCAGCTCGCATAGCCTACATCGCTAACCTAACCACGGGACGGGCTCGCCGCTGGGTCATGGCGGGTCGCGAAGGCGCAGCTGCCTACATGCAGGACTACACAGCCTTCGTGGCAGAATTCAGGACTGTGTTCGACCACGACGTCCACGGACAGGACGCGGACGCTGCTCTCTCCGCCCTCACCCAGGGTTCCAGCTCAGTAGCGGACTACGCCACGGAGTTCCGCATCCTCGCTGCCCGTTGCTCCTGGAACGAGTCTGCCCTGTACAGCGCCTTCCGACGGGGCCTGGGGGACGCCATGAAGGACAGCCTGGCTGGAGGAGACAGACCAGCGACCCTGAACCAACTCGTCTCCCTCTCCATAGCCATAGACGAGCGCCACCGGGAACGCAGGCGCGAGCGGGCGCACCAACATCACAGCGCACCCAGACCGTCTCCGCCTCTCTCTGCCGGACTCTCTCGGCCTGCCCCGGCCTCCCTCGCCCCCCCAAACACCGCTGGAGAGGAACCCATGCAACTGGGTTGGACCCGACTGACCCCTGCAGAGCGTGAGCACCGGGAACAGAACGGACTGTGCATATACTGCGCTAGCCCAGCGCACGCCGTCGACTCCTGTTCCTCTGCACCTCCCAGGGCGGCAAAAAGAGTAGGCTCACTCGCCAGGGGGTACCGAGTAAGCCGGCTCATCCATCCCCAATCCCGGACCAGTGCCGCCAGGTTCACTGTCACCCTCGCCTGGCAGGGGCACACGCTCTCCGTCCCTGCTCTCATCGACTCCGGTGCTGACGAGAGCTTCGTGGACGTCTAGTTCGCCCACAAAGCGGCGCTCCCCATCTCCCCTCTGGAGAGGCCCCTCTCGGCCTTCGCTCTGGATGGCCATCCCATGGGTCCCATTACTCACCGGACCCTGCCCCTCACCCTCACAGCCTCGGGAAACCACGTGGAGAACATCCGCCCCTTCGTCATCCACTCTCCCGACGCTCCGTTCATCCTAGGAAGGCCCTGGCTGGAACTCCATACCCCTCATGTCTGCTGGAGCTCGGGGCACATCCTCAGCTGGAGCACCGCCTGCCACGCCCGCTGCCTCCGAGCTGCTCAGACCTCCACTCGGGTTGACCGGCCCCGTCCCGCTCCTCCGGACCTCTCCACGGTCCCTTCGATGTACCACGACCTCGGAGAGGCCTTCAGTAAGGAGCGCGCCCGCACACTCCCCCCTCATCGACCCTACGACTGCGCCATCGAGCTCCACCCTGGCGCCCCTCTCCCAGCCAGTCGTCTCTACAACCTCTCCCTCCCGGAGAAAGCAGCCATGGACACCTACATCTCCGAGTGCTTGGCCGAGGGTCTCATCCGACCATCTCGATCCCAGGTGGCAGCGGGGTTCTTCTTCGTCAAGAAGAAGGGAGGAGATCTGAGGCCGTGCATCGACTACAGGCTGCTCAATAACATCACGGTTAAGAATAAATATCCACTCCCCCTCATGAGCTCCAACTTCGAACCCCTCATCGGTGCCACCATCTTCACCAAGTTGGATCTCAGGAACGCTTATCACCTGGTGCGTATCCGTGAGGGGGACGAATGGAAGACCGCCTTCAAGACCTCCCGTGGCCACTACGAGTACCTCGTCATGCCCTTCGGCCTCACCAACGCCCCCGCCGTCTTCCAGGCGCTGATGAACGACGTGCTCAGGGACATGCTGGACGTCTTTGTGGTCCTTTACCTGGACGACATCCTGGTATTCTCCAGGAGCGCTGAGGAGCACGTCCAGCATGTCCGCATGGTCATCCAGCGTCTCCGGGAGAACCGCCTATATATCAAGGCGGAGAAGTGCACTTTTCACTCCTCGTCAGTGGAGTTCCTGGGGCTCATTGTGGAGGGAGGCCTGACGCGACCCGACCCCCGCAAGATCAAGACCGTGGTCGAATGGCCTCAACCCACGACCCGGAGGCAACTTCAGAGCTTCCTTGGCTTCGCCAACTTTTACCGCCGTTTCATACGGGACTACAGCCGGGTAGCAGCTCCCCTCACCCACCTCACCTCATCCCTGCGTCCGTTCGTCTGGACACCAGCTGCCAGCGCTGCCTTCTCCGCGCTCAAGAAGTGCTTCACCACCGCCCCGGTCCTTCTCCATCCTGACCCCTCCAGGCAGTTCGTGGTCGAGGTGGACGCATCGGACACAGGCATCGGTGCTGTTCTGTCCCAGCGGTCAGGGGAGGACCAGAAGTTGCACCCCTGTGCCTTCCTCCCCCGCCGGTTCTCCCCAGCTGAGGTGAATTACGACATCGGGAACAGGGAGTTGTTGGCGGTGGTGGGGGCCTTGGAGGAGTGGCGCCACTGGCTTGAGGGCGCCGAACACACCACCCTCGTCTGGTCAGACCACAAGAACCTGACCTTCATCCGGGCGGCCAAGCGCCTCAACTCCCGCCAGGCGCGGTGGTCCCAGTTCCTCGGGAGGTTTGATTTTACCCTCACCTTCCGGCCCGGCTCCCGCAACGCCAAGGCCGACGCGCTGTCCCGCCTCCACGCGCCCGAGGAGCCTGAGGCCATCTTGCCGGTCTCGCGTGTCATCGGGGTGGTCACCATGAACATCGAGGCAGTGGTGAGGCAGGCCCAACGCGCCCAACCCAGTCCGGCCAACATTCCTCCTCGCCGGCTCTTCGTGCCTGACTCGGTCCGGTCCCGGGTGCTCCAGTGGGGCCATGCCAGCCGGTTTGCGTGCCATCCCGGGGTTCACCGCACCTTCTCCTTCCTGAGCCGACGGTTCTGGTGGCCCTCCATGAGGTCCGACGTCCGGGAGTTTGTGGTCGCCTGTCCCGTCTGCTCCCGCAGCAAGGCGTCCCACCAGCCCCCGGCTGGCCTCCTGCGTCCTCTCCCGGTCCCCAGCCGTCCCTGGTCCCACATCGCCCTGGACTTCATCACCGGTCTTCCCCCCTCCAGGGGCAACACGGTCATCCTCACCGTGGTGGACCGATTCTCCAAGGCGGTCCATCTGGTGGCGCTCCCCAAGCTCCCGTCCTCTGCGGAGACAGCTGAGCTCCTCGTCCAGCATGTCTACCGGCTCCACGGTCTCCCCGGAGACATTGTCTCGGACCGTGGGCCTCAATTCACCTCCCAGGTCTGGAGGGCCTTCTGCAAGGAGATCGGCGCCACCATCAGCCTCTCCTCTGGCTACCACCCGCAGACCAACGGCCAGGCCGAACGGGCCAACCAGAGCCTGGAGTCCGCTCTCCGCTGTGTGTCGGCTCTCCACCCCACCTCCTGGAGCAAGGACCTACCCTGGGTCGAATACTCCCTCAATGCCCTGACCAGCGCTGCCACTGGCAGGTCTCCATTCGAGTCATCCCTCGGGTACCAGCCCCCGCTGTTCTCTCTCCAGGAGTCGGAGGCCTCCGTCCCCTCTGTCCAGGCCCACCTCAGCCGCTGTCGCCGTGTCTGGAGGGAGGTCCGCAGGGCCCTGCTCCGCTCCAACGAGCGCTCCTGCCGCGGGGCCAACCGCCGCCGCACTCCTGCTCCGGCGTATCGGCCCGGTCAACGTGTCTACCTCTCCACCGCTGATCTTCCGCTCCAGGTCCCCTCCAGGAAGCTGGCTCCGCGCTTCGTTGGTCCCTTCGAGATCGACCGTGTCCTGAACCCGGCTGCGGTACGCCTTAAGCTCCCTGCTTCCATGCGGGTACACCCTGTGTTCCACGTGTCCAAGGTCAAGCCTGTCTCCTCGAGTCCCCTCATGCCTTCTGCCCCGGCTCCTCCGCCTCCCCAGATGGTCGACGGGCATCCCCAGTGGACGGTTCGGCGGCTGCTGAAGGTACGCCGCCGGGGTCGGGGTTTCCAATACCTGGCGGATTGGGAGGGGTACGGCCCCGAGGAGTGCAGCTGGATCTCCAGGCAGCTCATTATGGACCCGTCTCTCCTCCGGGACTTCTACCGGGCCCATCCTGACGCCCCCGGTCGGTCGCCAGGTGGCTCCCCTCGGGGGGGGGGTCCTGTTACGGCTCGCATGCCCTCGCCTCCACAACCGCCTCCCTCTCTCCCCTCTGGGGCCGCTGCGCGCTCGGGGCGTCCTACGCGCTCTACCGCACGTCGCATCAGCCCGGGCATACAACGCTCTGACTCTCCGGAGTTTCCCCCCACTGCCGGGCGTTCCCCGTCTCCGGCCAGCTCCGCGGACTCGGCAGTCTCCTCCCTCTCCGGTGACGAAGAGTCGGATCCCGACATGCCCAGCACATCGGCCCGTGCGCAAAGACAAGAACGGCGCGCTCGTCTCCGACGATGACGCGGGCGCGGCTCTACTCACCGGTTTCCAATTATCATCACCACACCTGTCCCTCGTTCTGCAATCACCTTCGACCTCTACAAGAACCTGGTCTACACTCCACTCATCGCCAGATCTTACCATAAACTCTTGTGGTAAAGTATAGCCTAGCCTACAATCTCCTTACCCGTATTTTGTAGTGTTTTTTCCCGTTCCCCGTTTGTGATTACTCTCACTTACCCTGCCTCCCCTCCTCATCTCTCCAGTTCCTGCCTGACCCACGCCTGTACGATTACCCCGCTCCTGCCTGACCATCGCCTGTACGACAACGCTCCTGCCTGACCATCGCCTGTACGACAACCCCGCTCCTGCCTGAACATCGCCTGTACGACAACCCCGCTCCTGCCTGACCATCGCCTGTACGACAACCCCGCTCCTGCCTGACCATCGCCTGTACGACAACCCCGCTCCTGCCTGACCATCGCCTGTACGACTACCACGCTCCTGCCTGGCCATTGGCTGTACGACTACCACATCCCCCTTTGTGATCTTATTAAATCGCCCCTCCGGGCTTTACCGTTCCTTGCCTCCTCCTTTCCTGTTGCGCCTGGGTCCCAAAACCGAACTCTAACAGAGCTAGTCTCATGTTTCTAATAGATGGTGTGTTCTCATCAACATTCACTTAAGTTGTGTCCTCTCTGGATGACCTCCACTGCTCTCAGTTAAAGATGATATTAATCCAATATGATGCGTGTTGTTCTTTATAGATCTAGCCTCTTAATTCTGCTCTCAAAGTGCACCAGATTGAAGCACCACAACTAAATGACCTCGGTATTACAAAAATCCTGCGTACGGCCCTGGTCCTAAATGTTTCAGAGGGCAGAGGATAACCTCCTTCTAATCAAGGAGCAGGTGTTCATAATTCTGTCTGCATCACTACACTGAGGTGACATTTTGGTTGTACCTTCTGATCACAACACTAACTGTTCTCATTTTTAACCTATCTGTCTACATATCTGTCTGTCTGTCTCTCTCTATCTTTCATTGTCTGCCCCTGTTTTATTATTGTATCCGAGGCTTCATGTTTGGTGATGGGACCTCAGTGGGTGAGAACAGACATGCTGAATAGACATAAAGATCTAGGCATGGGCAGCATGTTTCCATCCATTTAAAAATAAATATGTATTATTTTATGCCAACCTACATTCAGTCTAGCCCTAACCCTAACCTCTTAGAGTGCAGGAAGTGTCGGCCAGCTGTGTCGTGTGTGTGTCTCCATTCTCAGCGTCAGTACATCCAGTTTGATGGTTCACCTGGGCCAGTAGACTAAGCAGAGCCTTGACCCAAACAAGGTGTCCTGAATGGTCTCCCAGGTCCGCCTTGTACAACTGAACTGTCAGCCCAGTGTTTAAGTGTGGTCTACAAGCTATTCAATAAAACCTGGAGAAAATGATCTGTATCTTGTCTTTACACTTACAGCACACATGCTGCACAAATGATAACCTTAATTGTATGACACTTGTTTTGTCAAATGCACAAGGGTATCTCTAACTTGGCTAGACTGTGGATGTGGTGACTAGTCCAGGCCAGTCAGCATGGTATAAGCTGCATACAGGTGAGCAGAAGCTGAAACGCTTGTTCCTTGGCTAGGACCAAGGCAGCTTGCCAGCAGGGTCAGGCCTGTGCCGGGAGGTCAGTACATTAGAACCCTCTTAGGCGGGCTGTATGTATCCTAGGTTCTCAAACTTATATTTGTGGTATAGAAAGGTAGAACTTGCTTGGTTAGTTATGCAAGTGTGTGTGTGTGGGTGGTACTGTTGATTTTCCTCCACACTCCTCTCTCAGCCATATGTTTCCCCTATGTGGATTTGAAAACAGTGATAGGGATTAAATTAGGTTGCTAAGAGAACTGCTAGTCACCAGAAGCATTCAAGAACATAACCTGTGCTGGAATACTAGTGTATGAACAAATCAATACAAGTAGAGCACATCTACTGACAGGCTGGCTGAATGACTGGAAGACTGACTTGGGACCTCCACTGAGGGCATCCCAGTCCTGGCTATGGATCAGTAGGCTAGTGATGCTCCCCTGCCCCTGGGCTAGTGTAGACCATTGCTAGCCTCTACCCACAAGCCATTAAGCTACATGATTTGCATTAAAAATATAATCTCTCTCTCACACACAGTCATGTAATCCAGTCAATCTAACTCCATAATAAATTGCATTAGGCCTACGTAACTAGCAAGCTAGCAAACAAAGTCAATGAAGAAAGCTAGCTAACTAGCTAGTGTCATTTCCACCTTTCCCCTTCTCCTAAGAGAAAGGCGATTCGCCAAATTAAAAAGTGATTGACAACCGTTTCAGGCGAAATTAGTTTTGTCAGTCTCTGGTTGGCCAAAGTAGAAATTGATTGACAGTTGACCCGCCCCCTGGAAGTCTCCGGGCCTGCAGAGATACACACTTGGAAAATTGAGGGGTCTTCTACAGGGCAATAAAGTGGGATCTCTGTATAAAAACACCTAATGAGAAGCAGGGGGCTTGATACCACAAGGGAACATGCATAATGGGTGGGGGACAACATGTTTACATGTGTACATTACTTGTTGTTGTTGGCAACCCCGCCCCAATAGCGGACCTAGGACTACAACTGGCTAAATTGGCTCTGATTGAGAGACCTGTGCCACTGATTGTTTGATTGGTTTCCATCTGCCTCGTTAGTATGTGTACAGTATTTCTAGCCTACATGTACAATCAATCAATCAACTTTTATTATGCAGACTCATGGTCCATTACAAAACACATACAACAAAAATAAGTACAGTAGCTCCCATCTTGTTATTTGTCTGTTCCATTTGCTGTAGCTGTGCCTAGTCCCTGGTGTTTCCGGTGCCATCTTGTAAGTCTGTAAGTTTATAAGCTCTGTCTTTTCTTCTTCACTTGTCGAGTGTATACCGTGGTTTTATTGTTTAGTCTTTGGTTTTGTGAAAACTGCTGAAACCTCAATGCACCTGTGACAGTTACATGCAGCCCTTGTGATTGCTTAAGTCAGTATGAAACCATCTATGGCTTCTCACATGGCAGGTAACTCAACAAGAGTTCAAGCCCAGGGGGGATGCAGAATAAAAATGCTAATACATGTACAGTACATACTCAGGTATTGTGCTGTGACATGATTTTTTTAAACTTATTTATGTATTTATTTGTAGCTGTTACTGTTTCTTCATTTTGTTTACATCTCTTCATCTGACCAGCCTGTTGTCTGCTTACATCTCAATCAGTCCCACCTGTGTTCAATTCAGTCAATCAGTGAATCCATGCTCAGTCCAGAGTCCCACAACTCATTCCCATCACAGTATGTATGCCTACTAAAAGGTTCATCCAGGATTGCTACAGTATAAATAAGCTGCAACATAATTTTTTACTTAGAGCTATCTGAAGCCAGCCATGCTCTCCTCATATTCACTGCACATTCTTGTTCAATAAATCTCTAATGTTCATGATTTAAAAAATGACATTTTCATGACATGGTAGATGTAGTGTGAAATGTATTGTGTGCCAGAAAAAACCACAAACAACCTCAGATCACAACACCAGATTTAACTTTTCTCCATTTCCATGGTGGCCTGCTACACACTGTCGAACAGTGTCACAATATGGATTAGAGCAGGGGTTCCCAACCTTTCTTCCCCAGAGCCCCCCACTTACACCTCATGGAATTTCCCCCCCCCCCCCCCCAAATCGGTGTGAACGTCCAGTCTGTGTATGTTTGTGTGTGCAAATTACATCAGGCGTAAGTTAGGGTACAATTAAGTGCTTCGCCAATGTAGCAGGAATATTAATGTTGACACGATTCATAGTCTCTGATTAATTTGTTGAATTTATATGATATTGTAGTGCCGTACATACAAGGCTTTTTGGCCCTTCATCAGATATAATCATGTTTTTTGCTGTGTGACATGTCAATAACATGATTCTTTGACAAATATTTGTCTAGCTAATATTAGGGCCTCAAATTGTCTGAGGCCTGGTGCACCCCCTGCAATTGTTGGCGCCCCCCTAAGGGGGGCCTGGACCCCAGGTTGGGAAACCCTGGATTAGAGCATACTTATAGGTGACAAAGGTCATTTGGATACATTCATTAAAGGTTTATGGGCTGTTTCCCTTTGGGGAAGGCTCACACAAAACATTCATATGTTCAGTTTTAATGTTTATTGCAATGGTGATCTAATTTATCGAAATTCAGTTTTTAATACTGTTATAATAAAGATGATAAGATATGAGTAAATCTACGTATAACAGTTTTCACAGTAACATGATGATCTAAAATACTTTATTATTGAATATGGCAACATTTCAAGCATAACCTACTGTAATGATGAACGCTACTATGAGTTTAGACAACAGGGAGGAACAAGGTGCTCAAAAAGTGAGATAAACCATTAGTGTTGTTGGTGCTCTTGGATCACTGGGAATGGAGGCAATATCCAAAGACAAAAGTAGATCCAGGCACTCAGAATAAGTATTCAGAAAGGAAGTGGTAATGTTAAAAAACCTCTAAGTCGTTTTACGTATTTCCGATGCAAACAAGCTGTGAGGGTGGGACATATGTTTAGAGGAATTTTAGACAGATTCGATAGAAGGATGGCGTTGATTGACGGGTGGATGTGAGATTATTGGCCTAAAATCTAAGGTACCTGTTGTCGTCATTGCACGTGACCTACCGTTTTCCAGGAAGTAAAATATTATATACTTTGATATACGATTACAACAAAAGTAGAATTTTTTAATTTTTTGGGCATACATCGTTGAATAGGTGAACACTATGACCAATTATGTGAACCAAAATGGGACAGAATGCTTTTTTCATTTCAGTGCGACTTTAATGTATCAGGCTTACATAATTTAAAAAAGTCAACATGTTTCGACCTTGTCAGTCTTCATCAGGACATGTTGTGCGCTCAAACAAATTACCCCTTAAATACTCACTCACTACTGTGAGTTTGGTTAGATTAACATCTAAGTGTGCTTTCAAACCTAAAACTTGAGCCTGTACCTAAACTGAATGTCTCTAGTTGGCTGCATGGACCCAAAGCCCCAGCGCTTTATGTCAATATGCGGGATCTCCTCATCTGGATTCTTTAACTCAAAGTCAAAGTATGTGAGCATGAGGAAAACAAGCTGCTTCAGCTCATTGGTGGCGGAGAAACGACCAGGGCACATGCTGATTCCTGCCCCCCACGGCATGTTGTAGTACTTCAGCTTCTTCCCGCCCTTGTAGAAATAATTTTTCTTGCCCCCGTCTGGTGTGAGGAAACGGTCATATTTGAACGTGAGCGGATCGGGGTGGATGTCTGGGTCCACCTGAACGGTGGTGTAGGGGAAGAGGGCCACCCTGTCGCCTCCCCTGAGGTGGTACTCTTGTCCGTAGGCCATCTTGAGGCTCATGTCCTGGAGCACAGCCCTGGTGAGGACGGGGGCGGCGGTCAAACGCAAGGTCTCCTCCACGGCGCTGTCCATGACGGGCATCTTCTGCAGCATGTCCCGGGTCAGGTCGATGAGCGGCCCACCACGCCTCACTTCCTGCCCGGCCTCCTTCAGCACGTCCTCCACCTCCGCCCGGACCGCCCTCATGGCGTCGGGGTGCTTCATGAGATAGAGGAGCAGCCAGAAGGCTGACGGCCCCGTGTTACCCTGGGACGCCCACAGAAGCAGGAACATGTACCTGTCTTGCATGAACTCCTGCATGCCGTGCTCCTCCCTAATCTCCTGCTGATCGCGCACCCAGCCGCTGACGTTGTCTTTGGTGCTGATCTTCTGGACCGACAGCGTGTTCCAGAACAGCCTCTTCAGACGTTCCACCTCCATCTTCTCCGACGGCAGCAGCACCCCATAGGTCAGCTTGGGGAACAGCTGGTCGTACTTCCAGAACTCAGAGAAGAGGTCCTCAGATTCTACTCTGTCAACTTCCTTGGCTTTCTCCAGGCTCCCCGAGGACTTGGGGGTCTCATTGCCGAAGCTAAGTAGCCCGCCCTGAAGAAGATGTTGTAGCTGTAGTTGAAAAGCCTGTCCTCCATCCAGATTTGATGGTCCTCGCCTGCCCCCACACTGTGCAACATCAGATTCTGAAGGTTATTCATCATGGCATGTGTCATGACCACCAGACCATCCCCCATCAGGTGCTTGTTGCTGGATATCTGCAACATCTTGTGCTCATCTTCGATGTTGGATTGGTAACCAAACACTTTCAAAACTAGATACTTTGCAAACTCGTAAAAGTCCAGCTTTGTGCGGGCTTCTTTCACAATAGTCCCAAAGGAAAATGGATCTGTGATGAATGTGAAGTAAAAGCCCCCCAGCAAGACTGTGAAAATATCCCCATGTTTCCTTTACATTCTCTCCAGGAACTTTGCAGTATCCCTGCGAAACTCCAGGACATGGCCCAGCCAAGGAATGGGTCCCTTAATAAGGGGGGTTCCCCGGGACGCCTCTGACGGAAGGTCCCCAGGAGATAGAGTCCTCCAAGGAGGAAGGCTAGCAGAGCAAGCAGGAATGGCAGCAGAAAGCCCATCGTCCTCTCCTGTGCTACTCGCAGAGCTAATCTGTTCTCCAGCTCATATTCCTCTGTATTAGTCAAACACTGTGCTCAGGGCTGAAAATTAACACCCGCCAATGGCGGGTAAAATTTCCATTTGGCGACTACATTTCAGAGGCTATCCGCCACGCTGGCGGGTAAATGTTTGTACCAATAGAGTCATGTAATAAAGTATGCGTGCGATGTCGCCACATCCATGCCATAGACCGGCGTTCTGTTTGTTGTGTGTTGCTCCCCCGCTGCACCAAATAAAGTTTTCAGTCACATGACTGTTGCGGAGCCTCGCGCACTAGAAGAGACTGGTGACGCGAGGCTACTCGCGCACAGAAAATCGTTCATTTACCTCAGAGGACGCGCGCTTCTACAGTCAACACCTACAGTAGATGTGTACCATCCTGTCTCTGGGCTTCCATAGCATACCAAGCCACTGTTTCTCAGAAGGGATGTCTTTGATCGCTTGTCATGTAGCTTATAAACTCTGAAGACGGTACTGGTTCCTCCTTGACTGACTTCACTGGTCATCCAGCCATAGGCGTAGTTTTAGGTATGGACGCTATGGACATGTCCATACCAAAGCCACGGAAACACGAATTGTCCCTACCAAAAATAATACAGAGTGAAAACTCTAGTTTTTAATTACCATTCACAACTTGCGAAAGCAAAACGGTTGGGAATTAAGGCCTGGTTGACAGCTGCGTTCAGCAAGCTATCCAATCAACAATGTTCAGTAGCCTACTTCCCTCCCTCCCTCCCTCCCTCTGTGACCCAGCGAGGGCCTCGCGAGCTCAGCAGCTCACAGCCATGGAGGTATAATATAACTGGAGACGGCATTGAAAATGGCTGCCTATTCATTTCAATGAAAGTTGCTCACCGGCGCATGAAGCCATTTGACGTAGTGGCCAAAGCCCGGTATTGCAAGTCACCTCACGGCATGCGGCCCAAGAACCTTATTTCCCATGTTAGTGGATGATGATAGATAGGGCTAGAAAAGGAAAACAAAATTTTTCTCGGTATCATTCAGCATCAGAGACCAATCTAATCAATATAAACTTTTAATTCAATGGGGTTTTGTTTGTTTTTGAAGCCACCAATACCTGTATCGAGCCATTTGAAACATGTGCTGTGCACGAGCCTCGGGGACGCTGGTCGCGCGTTCGTGAGTCCTGCGAGCTCGGCGGAAAACACGTCACCATAGGAAGACCCGCCCTACTCTGCCTCTGATTGGATAGGAAGTCATGTAATGACGTCGGCTAACATGCTAAGCTTTTAGCAATGAAGCTGCTACGATGATGCTAATCATAGATATGAATGTATGTCTATGATGCAAATGATCATGACATGTGGTTACTTTAGGACATCGTTGGAAAAGATCTAGAGGGTAAGTGGGTCAATGTTGAATAACTTAGCTAACATTATCTAATGTTACATTTCTTTATATTAACATCAACTATATTGATAGGCTAGCTATGCTAATGGTAGCTAATGCTAACGGCTTAGGGTTAACGTTAGTTAATGCTAACGTTACGTTCGGAGGTCTCATGTATTTCAATTTTAACATAATGTTGAGCATGATCAATGTGACATTGTTCATACATTGATTACAGTCTGTAATCTTGTCTGGCATTATTTAGCTATAATGGGCTGATGCTACTATAGCATTTGCCACATTATACATCAAATTAATCAAGCATAGTTAGTGTTATTACCTGAAGGCATTATTACCATTGCAAGTAAGCATGCCATGTATATGCCATGCCTGGAAATCAAATTAATAGTGTAATTCTTCCCCATCATAGCTCATTGTACACTGATATAATCATTCTCCTTGCCTTTGCTAATACTCATCTCTTTTATCAAACTTTGTGCTAGGAAAGAAATCTGGCTGTGATTCGGTGCTAGTGCTCATCCAGGCTGTTGTCATCTCCCGCCTGGACTCCTGCAACTCCCTACTTGCTGCCATCCTGCAACGTTGGCCATCAGACTCCTGGAGAAAGCTGCTGCTGACCTGGTGTTCAACAGCCCCATGCTCTTCCACAAAACTTCCCTACTCCGTTCTCTGCACTGGCTCCCTGCGCTGTCCCATCCAGTTTAGGACTGTGGTGCAAGCCTACAGGGCAAATGAACAGCTCCCTCCGACCTCCAGGCTGTGGTCAAGCTCTGCTGCCTTGAGGTGATTGGTTCCCCAGTTGCTCCAAGCCCCCCCTACGGCAGATTGGCGTGGCCATGGCTTTTTTCTGTCCTGGCCTCACAGTGGTGGGAACTGTCCACTGATGTCAGTACAGCAGAGTCGCTGCCCATCTTTCGCCGCATGCTGAAAATTCACCTGTTCAAGATGTGCCCTGGACCCTTCCTTTTAACACCTATTTTATTTGTTCTTGTACTTTGTCTTTAGCAACAGGTTAAGCTCTTAGACGCTTGTTTAGAAAGGAGATGCACTTATGAGTTCTAGCGAGCAGTGGTACTGTAGTGAAGCTGCAGTGTCACTAATGAAAGACTAATGGGGTGCACCTGAACTGGGCCGCTGACAGAGGCTCTGATCACCCTCGGCTGGACTTGATTGCTGAGGGGTGGACTAAGAAAGCAGAGCCAGTCGGGCAGTCTGGGGAGCGGAGCTTCATTTCCGTCAGGGCAACTAGTCTGACGAAGCAATTGTTAACTTGCACTCACGGGAGAGGATAACATGCCTGTCTAGCCCAGCTTAAACTATGCGCCCATGTACCAGTGTGCCGACTCAGGGTGATATCTAGTGTGTTTGCAATTGAGTGTGCCTGCCTATACAGGGTGATCCAGTGTGGACTTGATTGATGTTGCACATGGGCGATTGGAACTAAACTAACCTTGCGTTGCATTTGTCTTTCTCTCTTTGGCTCTATCGTGTCCACTCTGCTGGCGCTGATGGATGGGTTGGACAGTCAAGGGGAGCCAGTGGTCCAGTTCCTGTTCATGCTTGGTTGTTGCCTACTCACCTTCCCATCTCCTGCATCACCTGCCACCTGTCTCCGCTCTGCCCAGCTGCACCTCATCCCTCATTACTCTTAGCATTAATACCAGTCAATTTCCCTTGGTTCTCTGTAAGATCATCCAGTCATCTACCAAGTCTGCTCAGCTCTTCTGTCTGCCATATTTTAAGTTGTTAATTGAAATTGAGTTAAAGTAGTTTGTATGGGTCAAGCATCCTCCAGTTTGTATGACTCAAGATCTGTTTACTGCCATGTATATGGTTCACACATACTAGAAATTTGACTAGGGTTAAGGCATACACTGGTGACATGTTTTTAATTGTTTTGTGATCACTGTCTTTGTGATATTTTCTGATGACCAAGCCTTTGATCTAAGCAGAGCCTTAGCACATTATGGAGGAACCATGTCCCTTTCTTTTACCGATCCCTGAAAGCAAGACCTGTGAATGTCCTGAACAGTGTGGTGGCCACATTTGTTGGGAATTTGGGTGGAAATAGTGTTGAACATCATTGCATAGTTTGACTGCCATTTCATACCAACAATAAGAGAAAGTGGAGAAGTAGGCTATACCTAGAAAATACTATAGGTGTGCAATTCGTTTGTACAGTCTGGTAGTTAAATGGTTAAAAATAGGCAAGCAATAACATTGGAGGGAAATGTATACTGACACTGATTGTTTCAGAAATGGTCTGAGACAAAATAATGAAATGTTATACATCAGTATTGTGAAACACTGAACATATTTTAATGACTGACAAGGAGAGAGGAAACAGTACAAGTTAATCAATAATAACTAGGCTCACTAAGAACAGTGTGTATTATTGGCTCTGTTCTGACATCAGTGCACAGTTCATTCCACCAGTGAGGCCAGGACAGAAAAAAGCCATGGCCGTTACAATCTGCCGTAGGGGGGCTTGGAGCAACTGGGGAACAAATCACCTCAAGGCAGCAGAGCTTGACCACAGCCTGGAGGTCGGAGGGAGCTGTTCATTTGCCCTGTAGGCTTGCACCAGTCCTAAACTGGATGGGACAGCGCAGGGAGCCAGTGCTGAGAACGGAGTAGGGAAGTTTTGTGGAAGAGCATGGGGCTGTTGAACACCAGGTCAGCAGCAGCTTTCTCCAGGAGTCTGATGGCCAACGCTGCAGGATGGCAGCAAGTAGGGAGTTGCAGGAGTCCAGGCGGGAGATGACAACAGCCTGGATGAGCACTAGCGACGAATCACAGCCAGATTTCTTTCCTAGCACAAAGTTTGATAAAAAAGATGAGTATTAGCAAAGGCAAGGAGAATGATTATATCAGTGTACAATGAGCTATGATGGGGAAGAATTACACTATTTATTTGATTTCCAGGCATGGCATATACATGGCATGCTTACTTGCAATGGTAATAATGCCTTCAGGTAATAACACTAACTATGCTTGATTAATTTGATGTATAATGTGGCAAATGCTATAGTAGCATCAGCCCACTATAGCTAAATAATGCCAGACAAGATTACAGACTGTAATCAATGTATGAACAATGTCACATTGATCATGCTAAACATTATGTTAAAATTGAAATACATCAGACCTCCGAACGTAACGTTAGCATTAACTAACGTTAACCCTAAGCCGTTAGCATTAGCTACCGTTAGCATAGCTCCCTAGCCTATCAATATAGTTGATGTTAATATAAAGAAATGAAACATTAGATAATGTTAGCTAAGTTATTCAACATTGACCCACTTACCCTCTAGATCTTTTCCAACGATGTCCTAAAGTAACCACATGTCATGATCATTTGCATCATAGACATACGTTCATATCTATGATTAGCATCATCGTAGCAGCTTCATTGCTAAAAGCTTAGCATGTTAGCCGACGTCATTACATGACTTCCTATCCAATCAGAGGCAGAGTAGGGCGGGTCTTCCTATGGTGACGTGCTTTCCCGAGCTCGCAGGACTCACGAACGCGCGACCAGCGTCCCCGAGGCTCGTGCACAGCACATGTTTCAAATGGGCTCGTTACAGGTATTGGTGGCTTCAAAAACAAACAAAACCCCATTGAATTAAAAGTTTATATTGATTAGATTGGTCTCTGATGCTGAATGATACCGAGAAAAATTTTGTTTTCCTTTTCTAGCCCTATCTATCATCATCCACTAACATGGGAAATAAGGTTCTTGGGCCGCATGCCGTGACGTGCCTTGCAATACCGGGCTTGGCCTGAAAGCCCATGGTGGCTTCAATGCGCCAAGCTGATCCTGGGGGCTTGGCTCACAGCACATCGAGCATCGACTGTCGGCAACAGCGGGGATTTTGATTAAGCAGAAGTAAGATTGAAGTTATTGAACAATAGGGAATACAATATGTTGACCGACAATTATTTTTCTGTACAGAGTTGTATCAATGATAATAGTTTAGTTTGCGTCCTACTCAAGGTTGGGGAGTAACGGATTACATGTAACGCCGTTACGTAATCAGATTACAAAAAAACAGTAACTGTAATCCGTTACAGTACAATTTAAAATATGTAATCTAGATTACAGTTACATTTGCATAGTAACGGGGATTACAGGCGTGATTACAATCACCCCTCGCCTCCTCATCAGTTTTACAAAATAGCTTAAAAAAAAGAAAAAGAAGTAGGCTAGTAGCCTAATACCAATTGCGCGCAGCGCGCCAACAAGATTCCCACTGATGTGCTCGCTGGACCACAGCTGCCAGACAGACAGCGAGCAGCACGGGCATCATGGCAGAAATACCGCAATGTGCATTAAAATCCTGGAAATACCAGCATTTTTTTTTATTTTCCTGTCACAGAACCACAACAATATTACAGCACAGTGTAAACTATGCCTCCCAGCCACCTGCCTCGACGCCCAAGGACTCAATGTCCAACCTGAAAAAACATTTGCCGGTAAGTTAACGTTAGCTAATGTCAAACGTTAGGGTAGCTAAAGTTAACCTTACTTCCACTGACAGCTAAATTAGCTAGCAGTAGGCTTCTACAGTATAGCACTAATGTTCAACCAGAAAACCAGACCCAAGCGCCCATTCATATTATTTTCACTCAATAGTGCCTGTCGGTGTTATGGTGCGTTCGTTAGGTGACAAGTCGCAAGTGGCAAAATACCTACCTCCGACCTGTGTGCATTCGAGCTATAGCGAATGATACGATGATGATATGATATGATATTGACACCAGCCGGCAACTGGGGGCTGAGAAACATCCGAATTTGCGACGAGGAAGTGCGAGTTCATGCAGCGTTTTATTTAATCATTCCTAGAAGCAAGTCGCAATTTGCCACCTCTCAGTTATAAACGAACGCACCATTATTCAAGAGCTATAACTAACTGCCTGGGAAAACTGGTCAGTGGGTGCTTTATCCATAGTATATAAGGCTGTGTGTCCACTGGCAAGCTGTATAGCTGAATAGCGCCAATCACAGCTGCTTAGAATGCATTAGAGCTGGAGTTTAGAGCTGGCTCCGACGTTTACACCTAACGTTAGCTACATTAGCAACGAGTGTCGTGTTTTGCAGACTGCAATTAACTAGCCAAGGCAAGATGACACGCACCCTAACCTCTTGGCATTAACACTTGCTCTAACTGGGCGGGCGCTGGGCAACTGCTGTTTCTCTATGTTGTCAGCTCTAGAACACAGAAAAATAATAAATAATGTAGGATTTCTGGTGAAATACACAGTACATTTTATATCTGGTGAAATACACAGTACATTTTATTTAAAGTAATACAAAAGTAACTGAAAGTAATCCCTTACTTTACTTTTAAATTGTGGTAATCGGATTACGTTACTGACTACAATTTTTCACAAGTAACTTGTAACTGTAAGGGATTACTTTTTAAAAGTTACCTTCCCAACCCTGGTCCTACTAAATGCCTATGTAAACTGTAATGTTAGTGCTGGTGGTGCAGCTAGTCAGAGCTGTACGTATTAGCTATAACGTTAGGTCTCGTAAACGTTTGCTGAGGCAGAGATAAGGTGCTGTAATGTTGTCATAACAGTTGTCTTTAGCTAGTAATAAATCAGTTTTGGTATAACCGTTGCAAACTCCTAGGTTTGAGCAATGACTAGCTAGGTTCACTCGCCCACTGAATTGCATAACAGGCTAAACAAACGAGACGAGACGTCTGGTTTGTTTATGCAATTCAGTCCAAGTGCAGCGTAATTATGTTCATATTTCATATGCTGCACAGAATAGGCTGTAGGCTACACGGAAAAGAGTGTTTCATGTCTGCAAGTAGTTTGATATTGTCAATCATTTCCCTTTTATGACCAGAAAAAATAAGACAAAAATGGACATTAGAATTTTTTGGGTCAAAGCAGCAGAAAGGCAGGACCTGGAGAGGCAGGCGGGAGATGCATCAGGGTTACAGGTGAGATTATAGTCTGACTCAACAGATGCAGGTTTTGTGGATAAACCTTGTCATTCGTTGTCACATTGCCCAATCAGTGGCGACGGAAATTAATCTGATTCGGCCACCACCCAGATTCAATCCAGACTACATGAAACAACAACAACCTATTGTGTCCCTACCAAAGCTCAAATCAAACCTACGCCCCTGCATCCAGCTCAGGTTTAACTTTACATGATGACAGGCTGTGAATATGTTACAGTATATGTATTTTGTTCATAAACACATAAAGACCATGAGGTGAAGGCTTGGATCATTTATATCTCATATTTGTGTAGGGTTAGCTAGTTATGGATAATTCTACACAGTGGAAGTGAATGGAAATGAATATTTGAATTTCTATGAATTGCAATGTTTCTAGGCATCGAATTAAACTACTTTATTTGAAATTTTACTTTGGCCTCTTCCTTAAGCATGTATTCAACATAATACTATTATCTGAATGAAAAGTACTGAAACAGATGTATAATGTGACAAAAAGAGAATTTATTATTTTGGCCGGTAGAAAATATACTTGGTCCGCTGATTTTTTCATCTACCAGTCCCCTTGGCAGGTGAGCCAAAAAGTTAATTTTCAGCCCTGACTGTGCTCCTCCCCCTTGCACAACAGATACCCGAGTACTCCAGACACTACGTTCTTTAACAAGTTGTTGTCTTCAAGACCCTGCCATGGCCCTATCTCTAAGCACAGCTGATGCCAACTTTTTTGCACTGAAATCGATACATTTCAGTGCGCAACACCATGAACAATGAAAGACTGACTGATATCGGGGTGCTAAGTGCAGTGTTGCCAGCTCCTCTGTAAGGGAAGTAGCTGTTGGTTCTCCCAAAAGTAGCTAGAAGAAGTAATCAATTAATTTGCATAATATGCCATTCTGAAAGATGCAAAATGGATAGGAAAGGCTGCTCAGGCAGTTTACAAACTAACCATTTAGTCCAGGGGCCTATCCAGATTCGGTACCACCTAAAGTGACCAAATAATATCGGTATTTAGTCTTCCTACATGTGTGTAGTTTATATTTTGCTATGATACACGGCCTATCTACTGTAGTAGCTTAATGCTGGACCAAATACATTTTCTCAGCACCCCAGTACCCCACTTACAGTACAATAGGCACTAGCACTAAATGTTAAACATTAACTCCATCCATATGTTAAAAACGTACTTTATGGAACACTCAATGTATTTATTTACGAATATCAATGTTTAATCCAGTGGAATTAGGAGAAATGTGAACAGTACTGTAGCCAAAACACACTAACAGAAGCCCTATGAGGAATGTAACAAACTGGACCCACTGGTCCAAGCAGGAGTGGGAGGAGTTAAGGTTAGATATGATAAGTAATGATCATTAGATAAGCTATAATGTAGAGATAAGCAGTTCCTCATACCTAAAATGTCTTCATATCTAAAATATGTCATGAGACATTCCTAAACCCAAAGGAATGAAGCAGAAGTCAATTAAGGTCACAACAGGTGATCATCAGATTAAAAAGGACATGGAGAGGCTGGTGTTTCCATCTTCAGAAGTGTTCGTTTGAAAGTGAACCCACAGATAGATACAGTATCTCCAACATAATAAAGAGAAGAGGTGAATAGAGTTAAAATGATTAATCAGGCCTCGGTCTGTTTTTCAGAAGAACATCTTCACTCTTCATAGTGTTTATAATCTGATAATCTGCATCCTCTGCTTGCAGTTTGAGGTCTCCTAGCTGAGCTCTGTGCAACACCACCACTATGTGGTTGACCGCTATCATTGCATGTTGATGAAGGTCTTCGGGTGGCCAGTTAAATAGTGTTACAGAAACATGACAATAACTAGAATAGCGCTCAGAGAGCACAGACCTCTGCCTGTGATGCATTTCGTCAGCATGTACAGTTCTTTTTTAATTTAGCAGTTCTATATGGCCAACTTGAAAATGCATGTTGCAGATGAAATATTGATCACCTTGATGAAGCTGAATCTGTTGGTAGTGTGAGACCAAGCTGATCAGGGTGCTGTTCTGGGTTTAAAATGACCCACCATATCAATCAATCAATTAATCAAAGCTTTATTTGTATAGCGCATTTCATACCCAGAGGCAACACAATGCGCTTTACAGAGAACAAGGGAGGTGGGCATACGACCCACTCTCTACATATTCCAGAGGGAAGCAAAAAAACAGTAATCACCCGGGGGCCAGATAAGTGAGCTGTAAAAATTCTTCCCTGACCCCTCTCAACAAGGCGATCGAGCAAGCTCCAGGAGTATGTTTGTCTACCGGCTAAGAACATTTATGAAGCAATACATTGCATTAAATTACATTTCAGAGTGAGAGAGGCTAAAAGCATCATAGGAGAGAGAATATTCTACGGACATGCTACATCATCCACAGTAGACACAGGGGTATCTATCGGACTTCGGGAGGTCTGCTGGTGACAGTGGGGCATCCACTGGACCTGGTTAGAAGATAGGAGGGAGAGAGAGAGGCACTAGGGAGAGGGAAGGCAGAGGGAAGGCAGAGCAGGGTTAGTAGCACATAGAGCCATACAGACCACACAGATATTGAAGCAGGCAACCTGGGCTAAGGTCCTGGAATATATTTGTCTAATGGCTAAGAACATTTAAATAACAATAAATAATATTAAATTAAATTTTCGGAGCAAGAAAGGCTAAGAGCATCAGGTCCAGGCCTAAGCCGGATGTGGACTGATGTGTGTCTGTGTGTACGTGTACTAAATACTACGATATCCACAGCTCCGCTGTGCCTGGACTACAGGGGCAGGGGAGCATCACTACTGATCCATAGCCAGGACTGGGATGTCCTCAGTGGAGGTCCCAAGTCAGTCTTCTAGTCATTCAGCCAGCCTGTCAGTAGATGTGCTCTACTTGTATTGATTTGTTCATACAATAGTATTCCAGCACAGGTTATGTTCTTGAATGCTTCTGGTGACTAGCAGTTCTCTTAGCAACCTAATTTAATCCCTATCAATGTTTTCAGATCCACATAGGGGAAACATATGGCTGAGAGAGGAGTGTGGAGAAAAATCAACAGTACCACACATACACACACACACACTTGCATAACCAACCAAGCAAGTTCTACATTTCAATACCACAAATATATGTTTGAGAACATTTTTTAGAACCGCCTAAGGGGGTTCTAATGTACCGACCTCCCGGCACAGGCTTGACCCTGCTGGCAAGCTGCCTTGGTCCTAGCCAAGGAACAAGCGTTTCAGCTTCTAGTCACCTGTATGCAGCTTATACCATGCTGACTGGCCTGGACTAGTCACCACATCCACAGTCTAGCCAAGTTAGAGATACCCTTGTGCATTTTACAAAACAAGTGTCATACAATTAAGGTCATCATTTGTGCAGCATGTGTGCTGTAAGTGTAAAGACAAGATACAGATCATTTTCTCCAGGTTTTATTGAATAGCTTGTAGACCACACTGAAACACTGGGCTGACAGTTCAGTTGTACAAGGCGGACCTGGGAGACCATTCAGGACACCTTGTTTGGGTCGAGGCTCTGCTTAGTCTACTGGCCCAGGTGAACCATCAAACTGGATGTACTGACGCTGAGAATGGAGACACACACACGACACAGCTGGCCGACACTTCCTGCACTCTAAGAGGTTAGGGTTAGGGCTAGACTGAATGTAGGTTGGCATAAAATACATATTTATTTTTAAATGGATGGAAAGATGCTGCCCATGCCTAGATCTTTGTGTCTATTCAGCATGTCTGTTCTCACCCACTGAGGTCCCATCACCAAACGTGAAGCCTCTGATACAATAATAAAACAGGGGCAGACAATGAAAGATAGAGATGGACAGAACAGACATGTAGACAGATAGGTTAAAAAATTAGATTAGAACTCTTAGTGTTGTGATCAGACGGTACAACCAAAATGTCACCACAGTGTAGTGATGCAGACAGAGTTATGAACACCTGCTCCTTGATTAGAAGGAGGTTATCATCTGCCCTCTGAAACATTCAGGACCAGGGCTGTACGCAGGATTTTTGTAATACCGAGGTCATTTAGTTGTGGTGCTTCAATCTGGTGCACTTTGAGAGCAAAATGAAGAGGCTAGATCTATAAAGAACACACATCATATTGGATTAATATCATCTTTAACTGAGAGCAGTGGAGGTCATCCAGAGAGGACACAACTTAAGTGAATGTTTATGAGAACACACCATCTATTAGAAACATGAGACTAGCTCCTCCTGTCACCTCTCTCCCAGCCTGGCCTCCTCCACTCTCTTGTCCATGTTGGTCTCCTCCTGTCACCTCTCCTCCACTGTGGTGTCCATGTTGGTCTCCTCCTGTCACCTCTCCTCCACTCTGATGTCCATGTTGGTCTCCACCTGTCACCTCTCTTCCACTCTTGTCCATGTTGGTCTCCTCCTGTCACCTCTCTTCCACTGTGGTGTCCATGTTGGTCTCCTCCTGTCACCTCTCCTCCACTGTGGTGTCCATTTTCATCTCCTGTCCACAAATTAACAAAACATAAACATAAGCTATAAACACACACACCCCCACCCACCCATCCATCCATCCACATTATTTTTCAAAACTTGCCAGGATCTAATTAATGTAGTGTCTCTTTGGCTAACATCAGGTATCTCACCTCTTATCTCTATGTCCTCTCCTCCTGTCCCCTCTCTTCCACTCTCTTGTACCTCTTGGTTTCCTGTCAACAAATTATATATTTTTAACAGAACATAATCATGCATACTGTGTATATGTATACACACCTACCTGTCTATTTGTTTATCTATATAAGCGGCACACCTGATTAATAACTTCCATCCAATGGTATAGGACAGGAAATAAGGATGCCTGTAGAATTTCAGGAAGTAGTGGAGCTTGTGCAAAGAGCCTAATTGCTTGGCAACACCAAACGCCCAGTGTTTACATGAGAAAATAAATATGATAGATTTCTTTGTAGAAGCACTGCTCTGTTTGTGCATGTGCGCAGGTACACCGCTTTGCTAATGTTAACTTGGGTCAAGAATAGCCTACACCTAGCTAGCCACGTTGTGACGGCTAGGATCATGGATGTATTCACTAACTTAGCTATTTAGCTAACGTTAGGCATCTCAGCATCTTCGTCTACGTTCTTAAATGTGAGCGTCTCACACCCCTTCTCCTAAGAGAAAGAAGATTCGCCAAATAAAAAGTGATTCAACCGTTTCAGGCGAAATGAGTTTTTGATTGACAAGACCATTGTCAGCCTCTGATTGGCCAAAGTAGAAATTGATTGACAGTTGACCCGCCCCCTCGGAGTCTCCGGGCCTGCAGAGTCTGAACAGTGAAACGCGTCATTGTTCCCGGCTTTCACCGATTGGTTAAGAGCATTGAAAAGACTAGCAGTCACGAGCAAAAGTGTATATAAATTGTGTTCGTAATTTGTGTCTCTCTCTATCTTGGAAACTTTTCACAGTTGAACATTGTTTGTCGCGCCTGTAAAGATTCCCCATTGCAAAGATTTTTTTATCCATCTGAAGAAAACAAGAGACAAGCTCTTTATTCTTTTTGAGTAAACAAACGTTTCCATCACAACCTACTCACTAGCCTTTCACTGTAGGCTACGACAATCCTCAATTCGGTAAGTTGTATGTTATTTTTTATTTTTGAAAGATTAGAGCGAAGCCGTTTGGGGCTTCGGTTTAGGAAGTGAACTTCGAATGAACAAGGGAGGGTTAGACGACTGTTTTTGAATTTGAGTCCAGGAGAGGGTTACTGTTCTTTTTAATTTGAGTGCAGGGGAGGGTTACTGTTCTTTTTAATTTGAGTCCAGGGGAGGGTCATATAGCTACACATTTGAATCTAAAACAGAATAGTTTATTCATCTTTTCGGAATTCAGCAAGCTGTTTTGTATGACCATGTTGAGAGGGAAGCGCGTGAAGCGAACATACCGACATGCGGTCTGTTTTCAGTGTATTTCTCTGTTGCTGGTCGTTGCTGCGTGCGTTCACTTCTTTTATTCGCTGGTGACATTAAGTGGAGAGCATGGCCGTATAACGTAATTCATAAGCAAATCTAGAGGCCACCACCTGTGCTGACTCCCAAAAAATTGCTGATGTGACCGGTCTGGTCTTGTATGTGTTTCTGCATTGTGTATTAAATAGCTGGACCACTTCTTGCTGCTGAAGGCTGATTTATTATATATATATATATATATATATATATATATATATATATATATATATATATATATATATATAATAAACACACACATAGTTATACATTTGCACTGAGGCTGGTCAGGCATCAGATGGACCGCCAGCAACTGAGGTTTACATGTTGCTATACAATTACTGTAATAAAGTCAAGGATGATACACTCTCAAAGTTATTTACTCTTTATTGCATTCTGCACTTCAGACCCCATTACTACGCATTCTGGTGGTTATCTCCTTGCTGAACGTTACTTCCGGTCCCCCTCTACATTAAGCCCCTCTCCTTATATCACCTGACTGCCTGACTGAATATAACATACAACACGAATCAGAACATTACAACATTCCTCCCCCCATAGTCTACACAAATCCTTCTTTTATGTGCTGAACAAATTCAGATTTGATTGATAGATTATTCTGCCCCTTCTACCACTTAGTCCTTGAGATACGTGGGTACCTGTCTAACTCTCACTGGGTAACAATTTCCCAAAACCCCAATGTCTGGAGGCCCCGGTGCCACTGCATCTGGTGCTGGATTCTCTAGGTCTGCTGGCGGCACCAGTATGCCTGGATCCTCTGCTTCTTGTGGCGGTGCCCATACTACTTATGATCATATACAATGGTTCAGATCAAAAAGTTTACAAAACTAGCACTTTTGAGAAAGTGTGATAATTGCTCTACCATCGTTTTGGTCATATAATGGATGTGGGTGAGCACTGTGGAAAATCATTAAAAAAATATGTTTAACTCTTGTATATGATCATAAATAACCTTAAAACAGGGCTAAACATGATTTTTCCCTTTACTACTCCTTTAAAGTTACCCAATGTAGTTTTTGACCATTAGTATGCGCTCTAGAGCAAATTTGAGGTGGTCCCCGAAAATTGCGTACTACGTCATTGCGTCAATACGTGGAGCACATAATAGTGACGTTTCACACATCTTTGTTGTTTTCAAAACATTAGCTAAATATCGTTTTCCGAAGAAATTACAAGGTAGGAAAGACATTCAAGTGATTCATCATGTTTATTAGACTACAAGGAAGTAGTACAGTAGGACCCCACTTATCCGAACCCAATGGGACCGAAGGTCGTTCGTATCTCTGAAATGTCCGGATGACTGAAACGTATGTTAACATGCATCAAATTCAATAAGTGGTATACTTGTTTCATAAAGACTCATAATACACCGATAAATACCCTTAATTACTTGTGAAAATGCATCAAAATTGCAATCAAATGGCCAACTAAACTCATATAGCCTAGCCTATAATAAAATAAACGAATTTCCACTTGAGTGCGTGCTTTGATCAAATACAGTACTTCGTACGACTCGTTTGCGTTTTGTGCTCGACATTTTCCCGCTTTAGAGTAACAAAGAAATGAAACGTGACAATAGGCTACAGCCTACAGGCAACATGTAGGTCTACATACAGTTCAGTTTTTATTCACAGTAGGATACAGTACATGACAGATTTAAGTACAGTACTGTAATGAAAATCCCACCAGTATCCAGATAGCAGGCTAAAAAAAATTAAAAAAAGTTTTTTAAGCCTGTCCGGTAGACCGGGAGGTTCGCATCTCTGAAGTTTGGATTAGTGGGGTCCTAATGTAGTTAAGCATGCCCAAGAAGTACTTCAACTGTGTCTGGTCAGTTGGCTGTGGAGCGCTTGCAATGGCCTGTACCTTGTGTTGACTTTCGTTGTCTTTTATCATTGCCATTATTAAGCTTTTCGTTGTGTTTTGATTACAATAAAAGACGGCCCCTAATCTCACACAATACCACACAGTCCAGTGTCTCCTTGTTCTGATGTATTCCAAATTAATCTCTCCAACACAGGATTTGAGCGACATCAAAAGCTGTTTATTCCAGAAGGGTTAACATACAAAAGACGATGGCATAAAGTCTAATGTACACTTGACCTCTCTGTATGCTGTCTGAACTCAAATTAAAGCATTGGTCTCGTTGCAATGTTCTTATGGTTCGTGTGTCCCCCCCCCCTCGTCTCTTCTCCGATAAGACTGTCTTTCTCGTCTCTTCTGTGGCCTTGTTTGGTCAAGATAAGCTACGCCGCCTCGGCGCTAACCACAACAATTGCTGTTTAGCACAGAATGTACCAGCCCTAAGAATGTCATCTTTATCTCATAAGTCTATGGAAGAGGGACACCGTTTTCTTACAGAACACACCAGCTACAGCCATACTCAGAGGTCGATCATAATAAATTAGAAATAGCTAACAGGATCAGATTAAATCAATATTTCCTTGAAAATCAGCCAGATTCAACACTTATCTGCTACGGAATGAATTCCTTTTTCGTTGATCCTGTATCCCAGGTACACCACCTCTGGTGCCATGAAGACACATTTCTCTCTCCTATGCCTGGGGCTGATGACACCCCATAGGGTAGCCTGGTGTACTGGTATAAACCGCGGTGGGTGTTAATTGTTGTGAACTTCTTAGATTCTTCATCCCGTGGGAGTTGCTGGTATGCCTGAGACATGTCTAGTTTGGTGAATTTCTGTCCCCCCCCAGTACTGCCAACAAGTCCTCAGTTTTTGGAATTGGGTAGTAATCTATCTTAGACACTGGATTCACGGTAACTTTATAGTCCCCACATATTCTAGTTGTTTTGTCTGGTTTAAGTATAGGAACTATGGGAGCGGCCCACTCGGAAACTCACAGGCTCTATGATGCCTTCCTTCTCTAATCTAACCAACTCTGTCTCAACTTTGTCCTTGAGGGCATATGGCAGAGGCCTGGCTTTGAAATACCTTGGCTTGGCCTCGGGGTCAACAGAGATCTTTGCTGTAGCTCCCACTAAACTGCCCAGCTCACCTTAAACACCTCTCCGTGTTGTGAGAGTAGCTCACTCAACTCCTGCTGCTGTCCTGTATGTAGTCTGCAAATGGCCCTCCAGTCTAGCCTAATGGCCTCTAGCCAATTTATCCCCAAGAGATTTGGCCCCTCCCCTCTTACCACCATCAATGGCAACTATCTGGTCTGCCCCTTGTAACTGACTTGTGTGTACATCTTGCCTAGCACCCCTACACTATCTCTGGTGTACATATACAGCTTTGTTCTTGTATGGTGGAGTTTCCCCCCTCCCATCTTCCTGTATGTTTTCTCATTCACTATAGTCAGGCTTTGCCCCAGTGTCTACTTCAAACTCAATGTTGCATCCATTCACTGCCATCTGCTCTCTGTATGGCTCTACTCTTTTTTCATCATCAATATTGTACATCATGTGGGCATACTCCTCTTCCTCTTCTTCCAGTCTGTGGCGCGCTATGGCTTCTACCATACGGACTTGTGGTCACGATTGATCATATAGCTGGTTGGCTTGGTTCCACGATTGAAAATCTTCAATCAGTATCCCTGCACACCGCACTGATCACTATACATATACACACTGTACATACAAACTTTAAAGTTACCATTTAAATACATTTGTAAATATAACACTTACTTATTCATTCAATTCAACCATAACATTTCTGTGACCTTTTGGGATGTTTGCTTTGGCATTGTAAATGTATGTTTCCCATGCCAATAAAGCCCTTTGAATTGAAGTAAAATATAGAATTTGGGAGGGAGTGATTTGTGTCATACAGATAGTATATAATATATAATAATAATATAATATACATTCATACTTGGATGGATGGATAGATGGATAGGGATTTGTGTTAGTGAAAATGTGCTTTACTGAGACGGGAAGCACAGGGTGTAATCTTACCAGTCTCAATATGCTCTCCTGTGAAATGTATCGCAATCCCAATATTTGTACATGTTTGGCATGGCTTGGACTTGAGCATTCCCCTGGCACTTGTTTTCACTGGTCCCACGGAGGACTATGTGCAAGTCATGCCAGATGCCTACAAATAGATGGACTCCACTTTGCGCGTGTAAACTGTAGAATAATTAGGCATTACAATCAGGTGAAGAAATATGAACACATGCTAATTTCTCAGATTTCCAGAATCTATTTGGCTGCGCTCACGCTATATTGATAGAAGTAGGCCTAGGCTATATTGATAGAAGTAGGCCTAGGCTATATTGATAGAAGTAGGCCTAGGCTATATTGATAGAAGTAGGCCTAGGCTATATTGATAGAAGTAGGCCTAATCTATATTGATAGAAGTAGGCTGGGACTGACTGCCCCCCTGATCAAAAAGTCAAACGGCGCATATGAACATCATGTCACTAGAGAGACAGAAAGAGCAGGATCCAGAGATGGTAAGGGACTGTGATAGAACTAACAGAAGGAAGTTCATAGAGAAGCAACTAGAAATTAATCCAGAGGCCTATAAACAATGAGATGCAAATAAAAAGGCTATGTTAAGGGAAAGACTTCATGAACAATTAAACAGGACAACTATAGGCAGGCTTTTCAGAGATCATGTCAGGGATGGACCCATCTTTGCATGTGTAAACTGTAGAATAATTAGGCATTACAATCAGGTTAAGAAATATGAACACATGCTCATTTCTCATATTTCCTGAATCTATTCTGCTGCTCTCACTCAAAATAAACCATCTGGCCAGTCTTGAAAGTTTCCCGCCCTCCCTTCCTCCCTCCATACAGTCAGTCCCTACATCTCACCCACTTTTTCTCCCTCCCTCTCTTCCTTCATCCTTCCTTCCTCCCGTCTCTCCATTCCTCACCTGTTTGTTCTTTATGAAACCACCCCCTCTCTCCCCCAGGTATGTGAACTTTGCCCGTACTGAGGAAGAGCAGAACCTGGTAGCGTTTCAGTACCGTGGAGGGATCCTGTTTCGCTGCTGTCGGCTGCTGGCTGTCGGGAAGGAGCTGCTGGTCTGGTACGGACAGGAGTACAGATACAAGAGCATCTCCTTCAACTACGTCTGGGAAGAAAAGGGCACCGCTAGAGGTATCTGTCCTCAACTCTGTCTTCTCCATCTCTCTCTCATCCACCTCTTTCCTTGAAGCTGAAAGAACAAGAGGTCTGCTGGTCATAATAATAACCGCTGTCCAAGTAGCTCTCCTCTACCGTCCTTCCTCTCCTCTCTCTTTTTCCCATGGTGCCAGCCAGCAGGCAAGACATGGGCATACAGCGTGAAATTCAGGACACTCATGGATGCAACGATACAGAGGGCACTATGTCATGAACTGCAATGGTGCCTGTGCAAATCGCTGTTGTGAGGCACGCAAATTGCCAATATTAGGCAGGCACACTTGCTCAGAACAAAATGGAATGCTGTTAGTTGCCATGGAACATGGTAGCTTGACTTATCTTTAGGAGTGCTAGCTTACTCTAGCTATCTAAGGTAGCTATTGCCGTGGGCTTCAATGTATTCATGCTTGTTTTCTCTCCTTTCTTTTTCTCACTCCTCTCTCTCCTCTGTCGCTCTCCTTCACTCGAGCTCAGCCAGAGGAACCTCTTGCATATCTTACTCTCTCCTGTCCTCAATCTGAAGTTGTGGTGTCGTCGTGTTTCGCCCCCCACTAGTTACATACGTATAAACACTCTATACAGTATTTGCACTTGTAATACAGGTGTGAGAATCCTTTTTAATGTTTGTCTCTTTCTCTTTCACTCTCCCAGGAGTGATGTCAGACTTGTCCCAGACTCAGGTGTTCTCCTGCTCTGTGTGCCCATTCACCTACACCTCCCAGATCTACCTCAACAAGCACCTCAAGAGGAGCCATGACAACCTCTACGTCTCTCTCTTTCGTCTCTCGAGCAGACAGATCAGACCAGAGATTCTCTCCTCCTCCTCTCAATCACTCCCTATCACCACCTCCAACACCCCCCTCACCCCAGCTCCCGCCCAGAGACAGAGAGACACAGACAAGCCAAGACCGTACCACTGTGAACAGTGTGGAAAGAACTTCACTAGGTCAGGAAGTTTAAAGACACACCAGCGTGTTCATACAGGAGAGAAGCCATACCACTGTGACCAGTGTGGAAAGAACTTCATTACATCAGAAAATTTAAAGACACACCAGCGGGTTCATACAGGAGAGAAGCCATACCACTGTGTCCATTGTGGAAAGAACTTCACTACGTCAGAACATTTAAAGACACACCAGCGGGTTCATACAGGAGAGAAGCCATACCACTGTGACCAGTGTGGGAAGAACTTCACTGACTCAGGACATTTAAAGACACACCAGCGGGTTCATACAGGAGAGAAGCCATACCACTGTGACCAGTGTGGGAAGAACTTCACTGTCTCAGGAAGGTTAAAGATACACCAGCGTGTTCATACAGGAGAGAAGCCATACCACTGTGATCAGTGTGGGAAGAACTTCACTGACTCAGGAAATTTAAAGACACACCAGCGGGTTCATACAGGAGAGAAGCCATACCACTGTGACCAGTGTGGGAAGAACTTCACTGACTCAGGAAATTTAAAGACACACCAGCGTGTTCATACAGGAGAGAAGCCATACCACTGTGACCAGTGTGGGAAGAACTTCACTGTCTCAGCAAAGTTAAAGATACACCAGCGTGTTCATACAGGAGAGAAGCCATACCACTGTGACCAGTGTGGAAAGAACTTCACTGCGTCAGGAGATTTAAAGAAACACCAGCGTGTTCATACAGGAGAGAAGCCATACCACTGTGACCAGTGTGGGAAGAACTTCACTGACTCAGGAAATTTAAAGACACACCAGCGGGTTCATACAGGAGAGAAGCCATACCACTGTGACCAGTGTGGGAAGAACTTCACTGACTCAGGAAATTTAAAGACACACCAGCGTGTTCATACAGGAGAGAAGCCATACCACTGTGACCAGTGTGGGAAGAACTTCACTGACTCAGGAAATTTAAAGACACACCAACGTGTTCATACAGGAGAGAAGCCATACCACTGTGACCAGTGTGAAAAGAACTTCACTACGTCAGGAAATTTGAAGATACACCAGCGTGTTCATACAGGAGAGAAGCCATAGCTATAGCCTTAGGCCTGGATTACACTACTGCGTTTTTCTGAGTTTTCGCCTGCCTTTGCGCCTAGCAATTACAATACCGAGGCCAAAATGAGGCTCGAACCCGGAGGCAGATCGATATATCCGGGGCCACGTTTGGGTGCATGAAATCCGGCGATGCGTTCTAGTGTAATAGGCAGATCTGGAGGCCTTTGGAAAAAAACTATAGGAATAGGGCTACACTGTAACGCTGTATTCACTTCACCTTATAACAATCATACAGATGATTCATGAGTTTGAGCTACATAGTGTCTTACTGTATACTATAGTTAATCAGACAAGCAGATAATATCGTAGGAGGAATTTAACTGTATTCCATGTTTGCATGTTCCACCCAAAAAGAAGACATTTCAAATCATAACCTACACAAGAGTAGACACCTCAATTATCTTGTTAAAAGAAAAGAAACTAGCAAAAAGTTTTCTTGTTAAATCTTTTTATTGAGCTATCGCTATATAAGATATATATTGAGATATGCCGCTACACGTGTGGGTAGGATCCCTAGCTCAGTCTTTTGTGTTCCTGACCAAATATCACCTTGATCACACCTGTCTGAACTTCCCAGCACTCCTGCCCTTTTCTTTTTCAATAATATATCTATTCAATACTCAAATTCAGTCCAAATGTTCCAATGTATTGTTCACAATCAATGTGTACAATCAGTTTGTTTTAAGTCCTTCATACGGTGGCCGACGCGTGCAAATCACAACGGCAAATCCGGAACACAACGGCAAGTTCAAAAAACACAACCGCAAAGTTCAAACACACAACAGCAAAGTTAAAAAACACAACAGCAAGTCAGAAAACACAACTGCAAGTCGGAAACACAAATGCAATACAGAATACACAACAGCAAGAGAGAAAACACAATCGCAAAATGGAAACCACGATTGCAACTCCCAAAAACACAACGACAATAACCAGAAATCACATTAGAAATGTGTCAACCGGAAAGGGATTTACTACTTGTTGAATCTGATTGGGCAGCTATAGTGTCAATAACAGTGGGACATGCGTGAAACGAATACTCAAATTAATTTGAAATGATACGTTTAATGACTGGGTTTAAGAATGGAACTATTTTTCTCCCACATGCAGGAGCCTATCTTGCCTCCTGCCAGTCTGTTATCTTGCCTCCTGCCAGGCTGTTGTTATAAATTAGAAGTTCTTAACTACTTGCCTGGATAAATAAAGGTTATTGATTGCTGATGAGCTAGCTAGCTAATTGTCATTGATGTCATATCAAATATTGGACATTTTTATCTATAGCTAGTGACCTGCTTTAGTAGGCTAGTGGCCTCTAAGTAGTTTGCACAAAACAGCTGATCAGACGTTACGATGCGCTAGGCTCTTGGCTAGTCTGTGACACCTAGATGGCAATATAGCGAAAATAATGAAGATATGTTTTGAGTATATCTGTGGTGGTGATAGGATAACATTCATATACAGAGAGAGGACGAGTAGTTGTTTTGTTGTATATTATTTCAATATACAACAGAGATCATCTACAAAATAGATTACATCCTAATTCGTAGCATCATCCATGTCTAAATCCCGAGCAGCCAACACTTGGCCAACTCAACATCTGTCCTCTGTAAGGAGACAACATTAAACAATGAAAACATGAGGACAAGCTAAGGGGAGGGGCGGTACAGGTGCCAAAATAACAAAGTACCTAAACCCGTTCCTATTCTAATCCCTTGAACACTACCCTAACCACTTACTTACCTAGATGTACAAACCATCGTCCTCACTATCTATCCCTAAACTATCCCTCCTAGACTAAGCCCACTAAAATACAAAAGGTAGCACCTGACCAAAGAAGCTTACCTGGTGTATTTAGACATCGAGTTACCTACGTGTGTAAATGTAAACCCATGGGCCGCTAGCCTACCTCCCTAACCCTCCCCTGGAACTAACTATGGGGGGGGAACCGGAGCAACAGGACAGACATAAACCCATAACAAAAGAAAAGGGGCTACAAAGACAGAACGTAAGGTAAATAACCGAAGTCTAGGAGTAACAAACAGAATAGACAGCCTACCTAACAAAAATCAAATGCCACTCCCTCAACATACAGGGGAGACGAAGGTTTAAGTAAACAGCAAAACACCCTGATTGGACAACAGTAAAATGACACAATGATACGATTGGCTGACAGGACGAGACGATTAGCTGGCGGCACATGGAACAGGGATGATTGCCAGCACAGCTAACGATGACGGACAGGACAGACGACCAATGGGGGACAGGAGCGCCTAGAACTCAAGGAGAGCAAGAAAGAGGGAACAAAAACACGAAACGGACAAACATATATGGATGGCCTAATAACTCAAGTAAAACGTAACACATCACCATCGAGATGAATAAGCCTACTATTTTAAACCGCACCACAGATATGAGCAAACATGATTTAGGTTACCTAATAGGCCAGTAAAAGCAGATGTTTGCTTTTGCAAAAGCACCCCTCAAATATGTTGTACAGTTTAATATGGAATAATATTCTGAAGTCAGATCTGTAATCATTCTACAAGCAATTGGTTTATTCGGGTGAACCAATGAGTGCGTTTACATGCACTCAATAAACCTTGCTTAAACGTAATATTGACAATGGCCATGTAAACATCAATAAACCGTTTGAATAAACGGAATATGGGCATATTCCGAATATTAAAAAAATGAATAAGTCCCCTGGTTTATTCCTTTTCCAAACCGAATATTGGGTCATGTATACGCTTATCGGTTTATTCCCACCAAAAGGAACATGAATTTGTGCTCTGCGCATGTTTTATTCGCAAGGAATCTTGGTTCTAGATTGCTGAACTAACGTTAGCCATTCTCAAAATGCAATAGAACACAAATCTATAGTATATTTCATAGGTAGGCCTACAGTTTATTTTATTCTGCAAAATCAATTCTGTTATGTCTAAACAAACTAGTTTTGTACTGACTATTCTATTTGTTGCTGCTGTTTTGATTGTTTTTCTGCTTGTTATGTTCTCTCCTGTTCTGTGATTGTATTTATGTATTTCCCACCAATCCTAGCTGCGAATCTTCATCCAAAGGGCCCGGGGGGCTCTGGTGTGAACGAGTGGCATATGAAAGAGAGCCACAGCACCGGCGTTTAACATTTCCTCTCGTTTTTTCCTTTCAGTAAGGAAGTGAATGAGGAGGAGTGTGAAGTGGTGTTGCTGGATGAGAGCAAGCACTATAGCGCACCACAAACATATTGCTATCGTTTCCATTCTTTGCTGTCTGGGGAGATGGGCTAAACAGTAAGAAGAAACGCGCCGAAAAACTTTCATTGCGATGACGTTCTCCGTGCGTCGCTGGTTTTAATTCGGAATATACCGAATGATTACAATTACCATACAGGAATATTCCTTTTTGCTTGCGCATGTAAACTCCTTATTCCTAATGTTTCAATAACCGGAATATGGACAATAAACCGAATATTGAGTGCATGTAAACGTAGTCAGTGATAAAAAATCTAAATAGGAATTGGATATGGAGTTTGAATTACTGAAGAAAATGAAAAGAGGAACATAAGAAGATCCTTGGCGAACTGAATAATATGGCAGGCCTTATCCTATAGGCCTATGGAATGCTGTTCAGGAAGTTGGGTGAATGATGGTAAATGGTAAATGGAAAGTCAATTGCTTTAAAAACATGAAAGAATAAAACCAAAAGGTACTGCAACACGAAGTAGATGAAATGGTGATTGCATAGGGAACTGTTTAAATTAATTCCAATATACCTGGTTGAGTTCATGGTTTACAATCAATCAATCAATCAAAGCTTTATTTATATACAACCATTCATCTCTTACAATATACATGAATAAATTATCAGATGAACAGTAGTAATGGTAGGCTATAATATTGTTATCACAGCAGTGCAGATTGCAATTAGAGATTGGAATAAGTAGAGTATCTTTTTGGATTTGAGATTATTTTAAAAGCAGGGGATGCGCTCCACACATGGAATACAAACTGGGATGGAAATGTATTTGTTGGTGACTGTTGGTGTTGGTTGGATGGTTTTTTAAACTCTAACTTTTCAGAATGTTTTTTTTTTTCCATTAGCCTTTTTAATAAACATTGTATAACCTGAGAGAGGTACTGTAGAGTGTGTGTTCATTTGTGTTCCTGCCTCAGTATCCAACCCTGGACTGACCCCCCCTCAGTATCTAACCCTGGACTGCCCCCCCCTCAGTATCCAACCCTGGACTGACCCCCCCTCAGTATCCAACCCTGGACTGACCCCTCAGTATCCAACCCTGGACTGACCCTGCCTCAGTATCCAACCCTGGACTGACCCCTCCTCAGTATCCAACCCTGGACTGACCCCTCAGTATCTAACCCTGGACTGACCCCACCTCAGTATCCAACCCTGGACTGACCCCTCAGTATCTAACCCTGGACTGACCCCCCCCTCAGTATCCAACCCTGGACTGACCCCCCCCTCAGTATCTAACCCTGGACTGACCCCACCTCAGTATCCAACCCTGGACTGACCCCTCAGTATCTAACCCTGGACTGACCCCTCCTCAGTATCCAACCCTGGACTGACCCCTCAGTATCTAACCCTGGACTGACCCCCCCCTCAGTATCCAACCCTGGACTGACCCCTCCTCAGTATCCAACCCTGGACTGACCCCCCCTCAGTATCCAACCCTGGACTGACCCTGCCTCAGTATCCAACCCTGGACTGACCCCCCGCCCCTCAGTATCCAACCCTGGACTGACCCCCTCAGTATCCAACCCTGGTCTGACCCCCCCCTTAATATCCAACCCTGGACTGACCCCTCCTCAGTATCCAACCCTGGACTGACCCCACCTCAGTGTCTCTGCATGCCTCTTCCATTGATCCCAGGGAGAGTCATGCATGTGTCTGGTTGGTGTTCATAGACCTTTGTTGACTTTCGTTGTCTTTTATTATTGTCCTTATTAAGCTCTGCGTTGTGTTTTGAATACAATAAAAGACGGCCCCAGATCTCACACAGTCCAGTGTCCCTTCTTTAGGTGTATTCTAAATGAATCTCTCCAACACAGGATTTGAGCGACATCAAAAGCTGTTTATTACAGAAGGTTTAACATACAAAAGCCGATGGCATATAGTCTAATGTACAGCTGACCTGTCTGTATGCTGTCTGGACTCAAATCAAATCATCTGAGCTCGAGCACGGTTCTTATGTGGTTTGAGTGCCCCCACCCCCCCCCTCGTCTCTTCTCCGATAAGACTGTCTTTCTGGTCTCTTCTGTGGCCTTGTTTTGTCAAGTCAACCTACGCCGCCTTGGCGCTAACCACAACAATTGCTGTTTGGCACAAGTGTACCAGCCATGGAATGTCATCTTCATCTCATAAGTCTATGGAAGAGGGACACCATTTCTTACAGAAAGCTCCAGCTACAGCCATACTCAGAGGTCAATCATTATAATTAGGAACAGCTAACAGGATCAGATTAAACAAATATTTCTCTGAAAATCAACCAATATTCAACACCTTCCAACACCAAAGTGAAAATAATTCCTCAATGGGACTGAGGAATGGGGAGTAAGGGGGTAACGGTGTATCCACCTGTGAAGTTATGTATGGTGGTTGGTGAACCAGTCCCAGACCAGAGCAGCCCGGTGGAAACTAACATTATCCCACATGACAACAAACCTGGGCTGCTCTGCTCCATCCTGTACGACTGCATTATATAGAGCACCAGATATGTCATTGTCAGTGGAGTGCACTTCTAAAGCATAGAGCGCTTTACAATATCTTCTCTCATTCACTCACCAATGGTGGCCAGCTGGTGTTAGCCTGCTCTTTGGGATAAATTAGTGTCTTACTCAAGAACACGTCAACGAAGCAGAGGAGATAGCTGGAATTGAACTGGAGGCCCCCAGACGGCTACTCTACCCTCTGAGCTGCTGCCGCCCCCTCAGAACGTGATCATGTGTGCAGTACTGGATGGACCTAGGGTGGCATGGTGATGGAGAACTCCTTGCAGATGTAGGAACCTCTTGAAAATGTTTTCAGCCCTCAAAGGCCAAATGAAGATTTTTGCAGGGTGATTATCAACAATCTAGTAATTATATTCTGTAAACTAAGGCATGTTTAAATGATTTAATTGTGAGCTCACAAGGTATGTCTAAAGCAGGGATATCAGAGTACAAATGTGTGGTCAGAAAACAATGAGTCTCATACTTCAGCAAAAATGACCTCATCTTAAGACCTCCTCCTCCTTATCTCTCTGGGCTAGTGGAAAGGGCTCTCCCCCTCCCCCAACTTAACATTCTTGAAGCTCACAGACCTGCTCCCACACACCACAAAACACTGATTCTTCTTCCAGGAACACAAGGTGATATTTCCCCCACGCTGCCCAGGGACATTCACAACAGCTCTTTGTCCTGTAACATCTGGGCCCTGACACCTGGTTTTAGATACATTGAATCCAGATTCATCAATGAAAATGAGGTCATGATGCTGTGCAGCTGCGCCAAATACCACCAGTAGGCCGTTCACACCTCTCATATTGAAATGAATGGAATGAACAAGAACAAGAGCCCTGGATCAGGTCCAAATCCAGCCAGCTTGCTAATAACACCACCAGCTAACATCAGCTAGCCAACATCAGATAGAAATCTAACCAGGCAGATATGAATAGGCTACTGCAGGATCTTGACTAGTCTAACGTTAGAAGACCATAAACGCAAATGAAAACGGATCATGGATCCTTTTACCCGCCCCAAGACCTCATTGTACCATACTTTGGAAAATAAGTACCCTAACACACCTTATAGAACATGTAATCTATGGGCTGCAGGCAGGGTTGAAAATTAACACCCGCCAATGGCGGGTAAAATTTCCATTTGGCGACTAAATTTCGGAGGCTATCTGCCACGCTGGCGGGTAAATGTTTGTACCAATAGAGTCATGTAATAAAGTATGCGTGCGATGTCGCCACATCCATGCCATAGACCGGCGTTCTGTTTGTTGTGTGTTGCTCCCCCGCTGCACCAAATAAAGTTTTCAGTCACATGACTGTTGCGGAGCCTCGCGCACTAGGAGAGACTGGTGACGCGAGGCCACTCGCGCACAGAAAATCGTTCACATTTACCTCAGAGGACGCGCGCTTCTACAGTCAACACCTACAGTAGATGTGTACCATCCTGTCTCTGGGCTTCCATAGCATACCAAGCCACTGTTTCTCAGAAGGGATGTCTTTGATCGCTTGTCATGTAGCTTATAAACTCTGAAGACGGTACTGGTTCCTCCTTGACTGACTTCACTGGTCATCCAGCCATAGGCGTAGTTTTAGGTATGGACGCTATGGACATGTCCATACCAAAGCCACGGAAACACGAATTGTCCCTACCAAAAATAATACAGAGTGAAAACTGTAGTTTTTAATTACCATTCACAACTTGCGAAAGCAAAACGGTTGGGAATTAAGGCCTGGTTGACAGCTGCGTTCAGCAAGTTATCCAATCAACAATGTTCAGTAGCCTACTTCCCCCCTCCCTCCCTCAACAATGTACAGTAGCCTACTTCCCCCCCTCCCTCCCTCCCTCTGTGACCCAGCGAGGCCTCGCGAGCTCAGCAGCTCACAGCACATCGAGCATCGACTGTCGGCAACAGCGGGAATTTTGATTAAGCAGAAGTAAGATTGAAGTTATTGAACAATAGGGAATACAATATGTTGACCGACAATTATTTTTCTGTACAGAGTTGTATCAATGATAATAGTTTAGTTTGCGTCCTACTAAATGCCTGTAAACTGTAATGTTAGTGCTGGTGGTGCAGCTAGTCAGAGCTGTACGTATTAGCTATAACGTTAGGTTATAGAACCACCTGAAGCATTCAGGTCAATACCATTCTCTTAGTGTACACCACATGCTCCCCCACACGTCCATAGTGTGAAACCACTTGGATACTGAAAGTGTAGAGCCATTACCAGTCAATACAAAGTTATTCTAAGTGATCATCTTTATCCTATTAGTGAAACATATCCAGATGAAAATGATTTATTTGAAAACAGCAATACACCCATCCACAAAACACAAAATCAGTGAATGTTTTGATTTGTATGAACATGATGTCAATATGTTGTAGCCTTCCAATTAATCCACTTAAAACCTAGCTAGTGTTGTGTTCGGCTGCTAACACTTAATAATGGAACCGGACAACAGTGTGCATACGGCTATACTTTTATTCACAGCTCCCATTACAGGCGGCCATCACTCTCGCTGGCTCCCGCATCACTGCCTCGATCAACCTTGACGTCCGTGACGTCATCACGTATGACACATCTCTCCTGTCAAGAACTATGTTTACAGTGTCTGGAAACATAAACAATTTCTCTTAAACGCCAAACAGTGTTTCAGCTTTAACCCTCAATTAACAGTTTCAGAGCCTGTAACAATTACAACTGTAGAGAATAAAATAATAACATAACATGACAAACAAAAACAAGGGTTTTACTGGTCCAGGGTTCTACTGTTCTCTACAGGGCTGTAGACTGTTCTCTATGGTTCTACTGTTCTCTACAGGGCTGTAGACTGTTCTCCAGGGTTGTAGACTGTCCTCTCCAGGGTTCTAGACTCTTAAGCTATTTGATTAATGTCAGATTTTCTGTTGCAATATGTGAGATTCACCCCTTTTCTCATCACCAAATGCCAATTGAATTAAAAATATATTTCTGCATATGCACTGTGATGCATCCTATATAGTTTCTGGTTGATTGGGGACAGTGTTGTGTGGACATCAGACAAGAAAACATGCATAAACCTTTTTCTTTTACATAGGCGAAAATTGGAAATTGGTATATTTGTCACATACCTTCCATCTGCATTTTTCATTACTTTCCACCACTGGGATTTTGGGGGACTAACTGATATGTTATAAAGAACATATGTATGACACTAAAACAGTTGAAATAATTTCTGTTGCAATTTGTTCAAGGTTATGTCATAAAATGCCTGGACTATAGGGGCAGGGGAGCATCACTACTGATCCATAGCCAGGACTGGGATGTCCTCAGTGGAGGTCCCAAGTCAGTCTTCCAGTCATTCAGCCAGCCTGTCAGTAGATGTGCTCTACTTGTATTGATTTGTTCATACACTAGTATTCCAGCACAGGTTATGTTCTTGAATGCTTCTGGTGACTAGCAGTTCTCTTAGCAACCTAATTTAATCCCTATCACCATTTTCAGATCAACATAGGGGAAACATATGGCTGAGAGATGTGTGGAGGAAAATCAACAGCACCACACACACACTTGCATAACCAACCAAGCAAGTTCTACCTTTCTATACTACAAATAAGTTTGAGAACCTAGGATACATACAGCCCGCCTAAGGGGGTTCTAATGTACTGACCTCCCGGCACAGGCCTGACCCTGCTGGCAAGCTGCCTTGGGCCTAGCCAAGGAACAAGCGTTTCAGCTTCCGCTCACCTGTATGCAGCTTATACCATGCTGACTGGCCTGGACTAGTCACCACATCCACAGTCTAGCCAAGTTAGAGATACCCTTGTGCATTTGACAAAACAAGTGTCATACAATTAAGGTTATCATTTGTGCAGCATGTGTGCTGTAAGTGTAAAGACAAGATACAGATAATTTTCTCCAGGTTTTATTGAATAGCTTGTAGACCACACTGAAACACTGGGCTGACAGTTCAGTTGTACAAGGCGGACCTGGGAGACCATTCAGGACACCTTGTTTGGGTCGAGGCTCTGCTTAGTCTACTGGTCCAGGTGAACCATGAAACTGGATGTACTGACGCTGAGAATGGAAACACACACACGACACAGCTGGCCGACACTTCCTGCACTCTAAGAGGTTAGGGTTAGGGCTAGACTGAATGTAGGTTGGCATAAAATACATATTTATTTTTAAATGGATGGAAAGATGCTGCCCATGCCTAGATCTTTATGTCTATTCAGCATGTCTGTTCTCACCCACTGAGGTCCCATCACCAAACGTGAAGCCTCAGATACAATAATAAAACAGGGGCAGACAATGAAAGATAGAGATGGACAGACAGACATGTAGACAGATAGGTTAAAAAATTAGATTAGAACTCTTAGTGTTGTGATCAGATGGTACAACCAAAATGTCACCTCAGTGTAGTGATGCAGACAGAATTACGAACACCTGCTTCTTGATTAGAAGGAGGTTTTCATCTGCCCTCTGAAACATTCAGGACCAGGGCTGTACGCAGGATTTTTGTAATACCGAGGTCATTTAGTTGTGGTGCTTCAATCTGGTGCACTTTGAGAGCAAAATGAAGAGGCTAGATCTATAAAGAACAACACGCATCATATTGGATTAATATCATCTTTAACTGAGAGCAGTGGAGGTCATCCAGAGAGGACAACTTAAGTGAATGTTGATGAGAACACACCATCTATTAGAAACATGACTAGCTCCTCCTGTCACCTCTCTCTCAGCCTGGCCTCCTCCACTCTGATGTCCATGTTGGTCTCCTCCTGTCACCTCTTTTCCACTCTTGTCCATGTTGGTCTCCTCCTGTCACCTCTCTTCCACTGTGGTGTCCATGTTGGTCTCCTCCTGTCACCTCTCTTCCACTCTTGTCCATGTTGGTCTCCTCCTGTCACCTCTCTTCCACTGTGGTGTCCATGTTGGTCTCCTCCTGTCACCTCTCCTCCTGTCTTTTGTCCATGTTGGTCTCCTCCTGTCACCTCTCCTCCACTCTGATGTCCATGTTGGTCTCCTCCTGTCACCTCTCCTCCACTGTGGTGTCCATTTTCATCTCCTGTCCACAAATTAACAAAACATAAACATAAGCTATAAACACACACACACCCACCCACCCATCCATCCACATTATTTTTCAAAACTTGCCAGGATCTAATTAATGTAGTGTCTCTTTGGCTAACATCAGGTAGATTTCTTTGTAGAAGCACTGCTCTGTTTGTGCATGTGCGCAGGTACACCGCTTTGCTAATGTTAACTTGGGTCAAGAATAGCCTACACCTAGGTAGCCACGTTGTGACGGCTAGGATCATGGATGTATTCACTAACTAGCTATTTATCTAACGTTAGGCATCTCAGCATCTTCGTCTACGTTCTTAAATGTGAGCATTTAGGCGCTGTCAATGTTATAACTAATTGAAAATACGTTAAAATAACTGCTTATTGTTATGTTACTTGTGTCAATCTCCCTTACCTCGAAAGACGTCCAATATGTTCGCTTGATCGTCCGCAGCTGACACTTATTAATGACAAATTAGCTTTGCGTCTCACACCCCTTCTCCTAAGAGAAAGGCGCTTCGCCAAATAAAAAGTGATTCAACCGTTTCAGGCGAAATGAGTTTTTGATTGACAAGACGATTGTCAGCCTCTGATTGGCCAAAGTAGAAATTGATTGACAGTTGACCCGCCCCCTCGAAGTCTCCGGGCCTGCAGAGTCTGAACAGTGAAACGCGTCATTGTTCCCGGCTTTCACCGATTGGTTAAGAGCATTGAAAAGACTAGCAGTCACGACCAAAAGTGTATATAAACTGTGTTCGTAATTCGTCTCTCTCTCTACATTGGAAACTTTTCACAGTTGAACATTGTTTGTCACGCCTGTAAAGATTCCCCATTGCAAAGATTTCTTTATCCATCTGTAGAAAACAAGAGACAAGCTCTTTATTCTTTTTGATTAAACAAACGTTTCCATCACAACCTACTCACTAGCCTTTCACTGTAGGCTACGACAATCCTCAATTCGGTAAGTTGTATGTTATTTTTTATTTGTGAAAGATTAGAGCGCAGCCGTTTGGGGCTTCGGTTTAGGAAGTGAACTTCGAATGAACAAGGGAGGGTTAGACGACTGTTTTTGAATTTGAGTCCAGGAGAGGGTTACTGTTCTTTTGAATTTGAGTCCAGGAGAGGGTTACTGTTTTTTTTAATTTGAGTCCAGGGGAGGGTCATATAGATACACATTTGAATCGAAAACAGAATAGTTTATTCATCTTTTCGGAATTCAGCAAGCTGTTTTGTATGACCATGTTGAGAGGGAAGCGCGTGAAGCGAACATACCGACATGCGGTCTGTTTTCAGTGAATTTCTCTGTTGCTGGTCGTTGCTGCGTGCGTTCACTTTTATTCGCTGGTGACATTAAGTGGAGAGCATGGCCGTATAACGTAATTCATAAGCAAATCTAGAGGCCACCACCTGTGCTGACTCAAAAACATTTGCTGATGTGACCGGTCTGGTCTTGTACGCATGTGTTTCTGCATTGTGTATGTTGGCTTTTGGCGTTCTTCTTCTGTTGCTCTGCGTTGTGTAATTCTTTGTAAGCCTTGATAAGAGTTGCAGCACCATCTATTTATGAACCACGATGTTGATAGCCTTCTTTGTTGTGATAGTATTGATAAAATCACCCCAACACGGGATTGGAAGCGGCGACAGATGATAGATTTATTGTACAAAGATACAATCACATGGAACACTGGGATGTTTCCCTCGTCTCTCTCTCTCCCTTCTTCTCTGGGATGTTTCCCTCGTCTCTCTCTCTCTCTCTCTCTTCTCTGGGATGTTTCCCTCGTCTCTCTCTCCCTTCTTCTCTGGGATGTTTCCCTAGTCTCTCTCTCTCCCTGCTTCTCTGGGATGTTTCCCTCGTCTCTCTCTCTCCCTGCTTCTCTGGGATGTTTCCCTCGTCTCTCTCTCTCCCTGCTTCTCTGGGATGTTTCCCTAGTCTCTCTCTCTCCCTGCTTCTCTGGGATGTTTCCCTCGTCTCTCTCTCTCCCTGCTTCTCTGGGATGTTTCCCTAGTCTCTCTCTCTCTTCTCTGGGATGTTTCCCTCGTCTCTCTCTCTCCCTGCTTCTCTGCTGGCTGCGGCTGTGGCACGAAGTCAAGGTCTTAGACTTCCCTTCCCGCATGGTGTTATCAGCGGGCCTGCCTGCTGGGAGCAGCGAATCTGTCCGTCCGAGTTGCCTACCGTTTCCAAATCAAAGTCTCAAGGTTTGGTTGAGACGTTAAATAGTGCTCTCTCGGCCCAGCCCCCACGCCTAAGCCTGCCCGTTTAGATGAAGCTAGATTGGTGGAGGAGTGACCATACAGATGTGTCGCCTGTCACCCTAACATGATATCTTAATCACCATTGGTTGTCAGTCTAGGTTGTGTCTGTTTATAGTGTCCCATAGAGATGTGTTATTAATACCCCAGAGGAGAGGCCACCCCTGTGGCCTAAGTGTGACCTCTTGACACCCACTACCCTGAAAGGCCACAGCAGCATCAGCTGTCTCCTTCTATCCCTTCCACTGCACATTCCAGACTGTTTACATGAGCAAAAAAACACACAAACAAGCATTACATTGACTTTAAGACTGTGGACTTTTACCTATATTCTTCAATCCCTCCTGTGATTCTATACAATCGTACAGAATCATACCAATCTAGATAAAATGTCACACAGAGATACATAGGGAAATAAACACATGCATCCTTCTTTCTCCAATGTTGCCTGACCACGTAACACGGACCGGCTGGCTTAAGACCCTCTGTACCTGGAACCATCCTCAAAGATAACAACACTCAATATAACAAAACAAAACACCCCACCCCATGCATCATTTATTAAAAAACACACCCCTAAAAGCAAAGCAAAAACAAATTTGACCGAAATAACATATCGGAACCTAGCATTCAGACAGGCACCTTAACAAATTAAGCATTACTGCAATCAAATCATAATCTGGGTAGAGAGACGTAGTCTCTCGCCCTGGGCCCCTCCTGACCCTGCGGACCTGATAGCGGCGGCGCGCCTCACTGGTGCAAGCCTGAATCCGGATTCCAAGCCCACACCAGCAGCCACGCCCAACACTACCATCCCCACGGGTCCGGCCATCTCTAATAATAAGAACAGTAAAGGATTTCCCTGCAACTATTCGAACCCGGCCCCCTGGGTGAGGAACAGCGCTGATATGGAGAGAGTCAGTCCTAACCCTGATCTTATCAATGAAATTTGGTCTGAAACTTCAAAACGTTATGAATGACAGTTAGCTTTACCCGTCCACTGATTGGTCAGATAAACTGTCCTGTAATGTCCCTGCTTCAGCTCTAATGAATATGTCTCAACTGCAACCTGAGGATTCACCCTTACAGTATAACTCTGCTTAACACACTTGACCACTATTGGCATGACCACTCCCTACAACCTGTGGATGAAAGGATGTGATTAGAGTGAGTGTGAGTGAACTGTGTGAAAGTGTCCCGTCTTCCACCCGAGGTAGCGCTGTCTGTCCCCTCGAGGTGCTGCACGTGATCACTCGCGTCCAGAGTAAACCGGAAGGCCTTCTCCAACTCCATCTGTGGTACAGGAAACAAAAAGGAACTATCACAGTATCAGACGTTCTACAAGGTATATTGGTTATAATGCCCTGATGGAAGATGAAAATAAAGGATTAATTATCATGAAACACTGTCAGACTTTGGCTTCTCGGCTCAGGATCTACGCTCTTACTAAGGCCCTAACACTCATTTCTGTCCCTTTCAGCAGAACTACAGTCATTGAACAGTGGCACATATTGGGATATTTCAGAGAATGCCCCAAAATGCGTTCTTCACCCCGAGTTTGCCCTCATGCCTAAGACGCATGATTCTTTAGCTCAAGGGCTCTGTTCGAACAACACTGCCATCGTTGTCCCTGACTTTTGAAGTGTTAGGCCACTGATGTTATTTGATGATAGTCTACGTCCTGAGTTCCCTGAGTGTCTCAACCTGAGTGTCATGACCTGTGGTGGTTCTAATCCTCAGAGGGCGGTGGTTCAACCACCTTGCATTGGCTAGCATGAATCCAATTTGGTTTGGCTGCTACCTTGACTGCAGTGTTGGTGATGAGCAATACCTGGTGCGGCCCATCCCACTTTGCGTCTAATATCTCTCTTTGATCTTTTTGATCATGACGTACTGGCCTGGGATCAGAGTGTGCCCTCCTTCTGGGACATCACTCCATGCCATACGCACTTGGAGATGAGCTCTGGCTAGTGCCACACTCAACCTCTCACAGTAACCGATCAATGAGTCACTTGTGAGATGAATGTCTGCTTTTCTGAGGTCGATGGCTCTGGGGAGTGACATTGGTCTCCCACAGACGACCTTGAACGGACTGAGGTCCGTTTCTCTGTTGTGTGTTGCTCGAATGGAGCAAAGAACGATGTTCAAAGCGTCTGGCCAAGGCACACCCTCCTGGTGATACTTGGTGAGCCTCTCCTTGATGACGCGATTGACGAGATTCATGCGTTCTATCTGACCACTGCTCTGGGGATGATGGGGGCAGTGGAGTGATGGTATCAATCTGATAAGGTGGAGACGTTTGGACTGGTGACAGATGTTTTGGACTGGGTTCTTGATTTCGGGCCGCATTCTGGCCTGCTTGGTCCGCCAAAGCGTTCCCTCGGCTGTCAGCGGTATCACCACGCGTGTGGCCCTTGACCTTCAGCACCGTCAGTTCTTGTGGGAGGTGGATCGCCTCAATCAGTTCTCCATCGATGGTGAAGGCTGTCCACGGCTGCACCTCCTCTGCCAGAGGCACACTGTAGAAGCCTTGTGTCATGTCTATGACGGTGAACCATTTGTGCTCTGGGTCTAGGGCACTGAAGATGGTGGACGGGTCCGCCACTAGGGGCGCCAATTTGTCCACGTACTCGTTTGCCACTCTGTAGTCCACGCAGAGGCGCCATTCTCCCGAAGGTTTCAAGACCGGCAATGCCGGGCTGTTGGAGGCGCTGCAGGCTTTCTTAAGGACTCCCCGTTCTTCAAAGATTTTGAGGAGTCGTTTGATCCCCTCGATTGCTTGGGGAGAGAGTGGATATTGACGAGTGCATGGTGGCGGCCTGCCTGTGTAGGTGACCGGGTCCATTTTCAGAAGTCCACAATAATTTTTGTCTTTTGCCCATATGGGATGCCGGGTTAGGTCCGGATTAGTCACTCGTCTCAGTTTTGTGAGTCTGATTTTTCCCCCTTGGAATTCAAGAGATGAGTTAATTTAAGTCAGGACGTCAAGTCCTAAGAGAGGATCTCCTACCAGCCCCACCCAGATTGATGTTTGGAACTTGTGTTGTAACCGGAGGGGGGCCTTTGACCCTAGGGAAGTATGTCCCATTGGAGCGGGAGTCAAGAGAGATTCTGGAGGTCGGGGCGGAGTAGCCCCCCCCCCCCCGAAGCAGAGCCGGAGACTGATGGGTGTGTGTGGGCTGCCGACAGAAAGAGCTCAAGGTGACAGACAGCTCAGAGAGAAGCTCAGTTTGTGTTGAGTTTGTTGGTTCTCGGAGTCCTTTAGTATCTGTTGAAAGGGAGAGCAAGGCCCTTTTGATTCTGTCGCACGTCAATGGTAAGACCTGCTCTTGGGCCTGTACTGCCCCTGTAATCTCTCCTGTCTCTCGTGATTGTTAGTATGGCAGCTTCAGGTCAGCCTGCCCTCTCGATAACTGTCGTTTCCAATTTAGTTACAAGCTCCTGTTTTGCTTCCTTTAAGCATGTGATGCGGGCTTTCAAATCCTGTCTCATTCTTTCTGACTGGATTTTCTCCATCTGAGACTCAGATTCTGATCTGCTAAGAATCAGGGAACACCATTGCAGGCGTTCATGTGAGTCTCCGGGGAGACAAGTAGTCTTCCCCCAGGCCCTTTTGATGTCGGGTAAGGGCCATCCCCCCTCCCCCTCTGCTTGAATATCATATTTAGCCACCACCTCATCCTGTAACTTGATTAAGTTAAGCCTTTCCCAGATAGCCTGTGACATATTGTTACTTATTTCCCTTAAAGTGACATTGGGCGTTCTGTGTCACCTTTCTCTTGTCATTTTGGGGGGTGCTGGGCTCCCCCGCAGCATCCGAATCTGGGATCTGCTTAGGTGGACTGGGAGACATTATGGGACAGAATGTTGTGCCAAGTCCTTTAAGGAAATAAAGATGTTGAGACTTTCTGGAGACTGGGAGTGAAGTGTGTGTGGTAAAAAGCACCCTCAAGGTCGCCTTGAGGAATGTAAGAGATATGAAGCAAGCGATATCCCTGCCGTTGGGCTAAAGAAGAGAGAGGTAGCCTACCGCTCAGTGAGCGGATGAGAATGAAAGAATAAAAGTTTTGGCCCTTTATTTGTTGGGACCGAAGTGTGTGTCTACGCACCGGGTCTCGGGTCCGGTTTCAACACTTCTGGACAGCTCCTACACCGCTCGGTTTGCCAATGACACTCAAGTCGAGAATAGATAGCTGTATATGTGCAGTTGAAAAACTGCTGGACGTCTGTTCTACACCGCTCGGATTCTGTCCTAAAACACGCAAGCTGAGACTTAAAAAGACGTCTGATTGGGCACCTGCTCTGCCACTGGGATTCTGTCGCGAGCTGAGAATTCGTCAGGTGTCTATTGGGCACCTGCTCTACCACTCGGATTCTGTCGCGAGCTGAGAATTAGTCAGGTGTCTATTGGGCACCTGCTCTACCACTCGGATTCTGTCGCGAGATGAGAATTAGTCAGGTGTCTTATGTGCACATTTAATTGGAGCTGATAAGAATGCCTTCAGAAATTATTGCAGGTATACCTTTATTGTTATAAATATGTCTAGACATTTAATCATAGTTTAACGTGTTGGAGGCTGTGTGTGGTTTATTAGATTGGTTCTTTCTTGAGAGACAGAGCACTCACCGCCCGTTGTATGGCTCTGAATGGCTCGAAACCCAGGTCAGTTCCGGCAAGGCGTCCCCCACCGTGTGGTCTGGTCTATTCGGCTGATATTCGGTTTGTGCTTGGCTCTGTCTTCACCCGGGTCACGGCACCAAATTGTTGATGTTCGGCTCTGTCTTCAATCCGGGTCACTGCACCAAATTGTTGGCTTTTGGCGTTCTTCTTCTTCTGTTGCTCTGCGTTGTGTAATTCTTTGTAAGCCTTGATAAGAGTTGCAGCACCATCTAATTATGAACCACGATGTTGATAGCCTTCTTTGTTGTGATAGTATTGATAAAATCACCCCAACACGGGATTGGAAGCGGCGACAGATGATAGATTTATTGTACAAAGATACAATCACATGGAACACTGGGATGTTTCCCTAGTCTCTCTCTCTCCCTGCTTCTCTGCTGGCTGCGGCTGCGGCGCGAAGTCAAGGTCTTAGACTTCCTTTCCCGCATGGTGTTATCAGCGGGCCTGCCTGCTGGGAGCAGCGAATCTGTCCGTCCGAGTTGCCTACCGTTTCCAAATCAAAGTCTCAAGGTTTGGTTGAGACGTTAAATAGTGCTCTCTCGGCCCAGCCCCCACGCCTAAGCCTGCCCGTTTAGGTGAAGCTAGATTGGTGGAGGAGTGACCATACAGATGTGTCGCCTGTCACCCTAACATGATATCTTAATCACCATTGGTTGTCAGTCTAGGTTGTGTCTGTTTATAGTGTCCCATAGAGATGTGTCATTAATACCCCAGAGGAGAGGCCCCCCCTGTGGCCTAAGTGTGACCTCTTGACACCCACTACCCTGAACGGCCACAGCAGCATCAGCTGTCTCCTTCTATCCCTTCCACTGCACATTCCAGACTGTTTACATGAGCACAAAAACACACAAACAAGCATTACATTGACTTTAAGACTGTGGACTTTTACCTATATTCTTCAATGTATTAAATAGCTGGACCACTTCTTGCTGCTGAAGGCTGATTTATTCTGGATAGAATAAACACACACACAGTTATACATTTGCACTAAGGCTGGTCAGGCATCAGATGGATCGCCAACAACTGAGGTTTACATGTTGCTATACAATTACTGTAATAAAGTCAAGGATGATACACTCAAAGTTATTTACTCTTTATTGCATTCTGCACTTCAGACTCCATTACTATGCATTCTGGTGGTTATCTCCTTGCTGAACGTTACTTCCGGTCCCCCTCTACATTAAGCCCCTCTCCTTATATCACCTGACTGCCTGACTGAATATAACATACAACATGAATCAGAACATTACAACATTCCTCCCCCCATAGTCTACAAAAATCCTTCTTTTATGTGCTGAACAAATTCACTTAAACCTAGTCTGATTCTACGAGGGGATTATTCTGCCCCTGCTACCACTTAGTCCTTGAGATATGTGGGTGCCTGTCTAACTCTCACTGGGTAACAATTTCCCAAAACCCCAATGTCTGGAGGCCCCGGTGCCACTGCATCTGGTGCTGGATTCTCTAGTCCTGCTGGCGGCACCAGTATGCCTGGATCCTCTACTTCTTGTGGCGGTGCCCATACTACCTCGTGTGCCTGATTTTCTAGTTCTTGCTCTGCTGTGTCCACAGAAACACTCTCCTCTTAGAGACAGGGGTCAGCCAGGTTGTGATCATAACATGGCTGTATCTGATCCTGATGTCGTCTCACCAGTTTCCCATCCAGTGTTTTCACTCTCCAAGAGACTGGACCGGTCCTCTCTATAAGTTGCCGGAATCCACTTCTGGCCTGAGTATCCCCTCACATAGACTGAATCAGACACTTGTAAATAGCGAGGGATGCACCGGATCTAGCCGTGTCCTGATCCTGCGGTTCATGAGCAGCTCAGCTGGCGTGGCTCCCGTGGTGGTCTGGGGGGTTGATCTGTACTTGAACAGGAACCTGGATAGCTTTGTCTCCAGACTACCTTCCCCCATCTTCTTGAGTCCCTCCTTGACCACCCGCACCGCCTGCTCTGCACAGCCATTTGAGGACGGGTGGTATGGTGCTGTTGTGACATGCTGTATGCCATTCTTTTGTATTTAGTTCTTGAACTCTGCACTGACCAGACTAGGCCCATTATCACTGACAATCACTGCAGGGGTGGCAAAAATGCTTCTCAGTCTCTCGATAGTCATGGATGAAGTAATAGACGACATTGGGTGAGCCTCGATCCATTTTGAATAGGCATCTACGACGATGAGAAGCATCTTCCCCAATACAGGCCCACAGAAGTCCAGAGGCAGCCTCATCCATGGGTGGTCTGGCCACTCCCACGGGTGTAGCGGTGCTGTTGCAGGGGTGGCTTGGTAGGACTGACATGCATGACATTCCCGCACAGCGGACTCTAAATCCGCGTCCATGTTTGTCCACCATACGTAGCTGCGGGCCAAAGACTTCATTGGTGAGACCCCCGGACCCCCGGATGAGCTTCATGAAGCTCCTCAATCATGATTCGTCTTCCTTGAGGTGGGATTATCACTCTACTTCCCCACAGTATGCACCCCTCCTCCACGCTCACTTCCTTTTTTTTCTTCTTATGTATGGCTGCATTTCTGGGTTGTTGCAGTACTCTGAGGGCCAGGAGTCCTGCAGCAGCGCCTGATGTACTCTGGACAGAATGGGGTCTCGCCGGGTCCCCTCCCATATCTGCGTTACCTGTAGTGGTGTGCCATTCATGTGCTCCATGAGCATTACCACCTCTTCTTCCCGTGGTGTGGCAGCGGACGTGATCGGCAGGGGGAGCCTGCTCAGTGCATCCGCGTTCCGTGTTTTGAGCCCTCCTTATACTCCAAGGTGTACTCATAAGCTGCCAAAATCAGTGCCCATCTTTGCATTCTGGCTGCGGCGAGGTGTGGGATGCCTTTACTCTCCCAGGAGGTCCAGCAGCGGTTTGTGGTCTGTCACAATGGTGCAGTGTTTCCCAAACAGATACTGGTGGAATTTCTTAAAGGAGTAGTAAAGGGAAAAATCATGTTTAGCCCTGTTTTAAGGTTACTTATGATCATATACAATGGTTCAGATCAAAAAGTTGACAAAACTAGCACTTTTGAGAAAGTGTGATAATTGCTCTACCACCGTTTTGGTCATACAATGGATGTGGGTGAGCACTGTGGAAAATCATTCAAAAAATATGTTAAACTCTTGTATATGATCATAAGTAACCTTAAAACAGGGCTAAACATGATTTTTCCCTTTACTACTCCTTTAAAGTTACCCAATGTAGTTTTTGACCATTAGTATGCGCTCTAGAGCAAATTTGAGGTGGTCCCCGAAAATCGCGTACTACGTCATTACGTCAATACGTGGAGCACATAATAGTGACGTTTCACACATCTTTGTTGTTTTCAAAACATTAGCTAAATATCATTTTCCGAAGAAATTACAAGGTAGGAAAGACATTCAAGTGATTCATCATGTTTATTAGACTACAAGGAAGTAGTACAGTAGGACCCCACTTATCCGAACTCAACGGGACCGAAGGTCGTTCGTATCTCTGAAATGTCCAAATGACTGAAACGTATATTAAAATGCACCAAATTCAATAAGTGGTATACTTGTTTCATATAAACTCATAATACACCGATAAATACCCTTAATTACTTGTGAACATGCATCAAAATTGCAATCAAATAGCCAACTAAACTCATATAGCCTAGCCTATAATAAAATAAACAAATTTCCACTTGAGTGCGTGCTTTGATCAAATACAGTACTTCGTACGACTCGTTTGCGTTTTGTGCTCGACATTTTCCCGCTTTAGAGTAACAAAGAAATGAAACGTGACAATAGGCTACAGCCTACAGGCAACATGTAGGTCTACATGCAGTTCAGTTTTTATTCACAGTAGGATACAGTACATGTTTACTATGACAGATTTAAGTACAGTACTGTAATGAAAATCCCACCAGTAACCAGATAGCAGGCAAAAAAAAGAAAAAGTTTTTTAAGCCTGTCCGGTAGACCGGGAGGTTGGGATCTCTGAAGTTGGGATTAGTGGGGTCCTACTGTAGTTAAGCATGAAGACCAAGAAGTACTTCAACTGTGTCTGGTCAGTTGGCTGTGGAGCGCTTGCAATGGCCTGTACCTTGTGTTGAATTTCGTTGTCTTTTATCATTGTCCTTATTAAGCTCTGCGTTGTGTTTTGATTACAATAAAAGACGGCCCCCAATCTCACACAATACCACACAGTCCAGTGTCTCCTTGTTCTGATGTATTCCAAATTAATCTCTCCAACACAGGATTTGAGCGACATCAAAAGCTGTTTATTCCAGAAGGGTTAACATACAAAAGACGAAGGCATAAAGTCTAATGTACACTTGACCTCTCTGTATGCTGTCTGAACTCAAATTAAAGCATTGGTCTCGTTGCAACGTTCTTATGGTTCGGGTGTCCCCCCCCCCCCTTGTCTCTTCTCCGATAAGACTGTCTTTCTCGTCTCTTCTGTGGCCTTGTTTGGTCAAGATAAGCTACGCCGCCTCGGCGCTAACCACAACAATTGCTGTTTAGCACAGAATGTACCAGCCCTAAGGATGTCATCTTTATCTCATAAGTCTATGGAAGAGGGACACCGTTTTCTTACAGAAGACACCAGCTACAGCCATACTCAGAGGTCGATCATAATAATTTAGAAATAGCTAACAGGATCAGATTAAATCAATATTTCTTAGAAAATCAGCCAGATTCAACACTTATCTGCTACGGAATGAATTCCTTTTTCGTCGATCCTGTGTCCCAGGTACACCACCTCTGGTGCCATGAAGACACATTTCTCTCTCCTATGCCTGGGGCTGATGACACCCCATAGGGTAGCCTGGTGTACTGGTATAAACCGCGGTGGGTGTTAATTGTTGTGAACTTCTTAGATTCTTCATCCCGTGGGAGTTGCTGGTATGCCTGAGACATGTCTAGTTTGGTGAATTTCTGTCCCCCCCCAGTACTGCCAACAAGTCCTCAGTTTTTGGAATTGGGTAGTTATCCATCTTAGACACTGGATTCACGGTAACTTTATAGTCCCCACATATTCTAGTTGTTTTGTCTGGTTTAAGTATAGGAACTATGGGAGCGGCCCACTTGGAAACTCACAGGCTCTATCATGCCTTCCTTCTCTAATCTAACCAACTCTGTCTCAACTTTGTCCTTGAGGGCATATGGCAGAGGCCTGGCTTTGAAATACCTTGGCTTGGCCTCGGGGTCAACAGAGATCTTTGCTGTAGCTCCCACTAAACTGCCCAGCTCACCTTAAACACCTCTCCGTGTTGTGAGAGTAGCTCACTCAACTCCTGCGGCTGACCTGTATGTAGTCTGAAAATGGCCCTCCAGTCTAGCCTAATGGCCTCTAGCCAATTTATCCCCAAGAGATTTGGCCCCTCCCCTCTTACCACTATCAATGGCAACTGTCTGGTCTGCCCCTTGTAACTGTCTTGTGTGTACATCTTGCCTAGCACCCCTACACCATGGCCCAGTCCCAATGTCCACCCTTGCACACTCGCAGACTTAAGAGCGCGCTCCCGCGAAGTCCGCGAGGGCTTAGGGGTGTCCCAATGTCAAATCGGCAAGTGCGTGAGGGCTCTCCGGCAGCCATTTTGAGCCCTTTATGGCCCCTTCCCGTAAGTCTGCATTTCTGCAGACTTAGCCCAAGGGAATTACCCACAGTTCATAGCGTCGTGACGTGAAACACGGGGTTACCTGAAGAACAGCCAATAAACAAGCACGGACAGATCAACCAACCGTAACGTTCACGTTACAGAACAAAATGTTTTCATGTTTTCAGCTGGACTTGCTTATCTGCACAAGTAGCCTTATAATTATTTTGGTTTCATTATTTTTAATGTACAATTTAAAAATTGATTTACAAAAAAGCCCCACGCCCACAATAGTAAGAAATATGTTTTCACGTCAACGTAATGTGATGTCACAAGTGCTGTCCCATTCCTTTTTATACCAATTCGAGCCCTTGCAGCCTCTCGCACTCAACCACTTTGCCAGGTGACGTCAATAAGTCTGTTAGGGCTCAGGGCTTGAGGGTTTAGGGGGGACATTGGGACTGGGCCTATCTCTGGTGTACATATACAGCTTTGTTCTTGTATGGTGGCGTTTCCCCCCTCCCATCTTCCTGTATGTTCTCATTCACTATAGTCAGGCTTGCCCCAGTGTCTACTTCAAACTCAATGTTGCATCCATTCACTGCCATCTGCTCTCTGTATCGCTCTACTCTTTTTTTCATCATCGATATTGTACATCATGTGGGCATACTCCTCCACCTCTTCTTCCAGTCTGTGGCGCGCTATGGCTTCTACCATACGGACTTGTGGTCACGATTGATCAGATAGCTGGTTGGTTTGGTTCCACGATTGAAAATCTTCAATCAGTATCCCTGCACACCGCACTGATCACTATACACACTGTACATACAAACTTTAAAGTTACCATTTAAATACATTTGTAAATATTACACTTACTTATTCATTCAATTCAACCATAACATTTCTGTGACCCTTTGGGATGTTTGCTTTGGCATTGTAAATGTATGTTTCCCATGCCAATAAAGCCCTTTGAATTGAAGTAAAATATAGAAGACAGATAGTTATCCATTCATACTTGGATGGATGGATGGATAGATGGATAGGGATTTGTGTTAGTGAAAATGTGCTTTACTGAGACGGGAAGCACAGGGTGTAATCTTACCAGTCTCAATATGCTCTCCTGTGAAATGTATCGCAATCCCAATATTTGTACATGTTTGGCATGGCTTGGACTTGAGCATTCCCCTGGCACTTGTTTTCACTGCTCCCACGGAGGACTGTGTGCAAGTCATGCCAGAGGCCTACAAATAGATGGACTTTGCGCGTGTAAACTGTAGAATAATTAGGCATTACAATAAGGTGAAGAAATATGAACACATGCTTATTTCTCAGATTTCCAGAATCTATTTGGCTGCGCTCACGCTATATTGTTAGAAGTAGGCCTAGGCTATATTGTTAGAAGTAGGCCTAGGCTATATTGAAAGAAGTAGGTCTATACTATATTGATAGAAGTAGGCCTAATCTATATTGTTAGAAGTAGGCCTAGGCTATATTGATAGAAGTAGGCCTAATCTATATTGTTAGAAGTAGGCCTAATCTATATTGTTAGAAGTAGGCCTAGGCTATATTGTTAGAAGTAGGCCTAATCTATATTGTTAGAAGTAGGCCTAGGCTTTATTGATAGAAGTAGGCCTAATATATATTTTTAGAAGTAGGCCTTATCTATATTGTTAGAAGTAGTCCTAATCTAAATTGTTAGAAGTAGGCTGGGACTGACTGCCCCCCTCAACAAAAAGTCAAACGGCGCATATGAACATCATGTCACTAGAGAGACAGAAACAGCAGGATCCAGAGATGGTAAGGGACTGTGATAGAACTGTGATAGAACTAACAGAAGGAAGTTCATAGAGAAGCAACTAGAAATGAATCCAGAGGCCTATAAACAATTAGATGCAAATAAAAAGGCTATGTTAAGGGAAAGACTTCATGAACAATTAAACAGGACAACAATATGCAGGCTTTTCAGAGATTGTGTCAGGGATGTACCCATCTTTGCATGTGTAAACTGTAGAATAATTAGGCATTACAATCAGGTGAAGAAATATGAACACATGCTCATTTCTCATATTTCCAGAATCTATTCTGCTGCTCTCACTCAAAATAAACCATCTCTCCAGTCTTGAAAGTTTCCCTCCCTCCCTTCCTCCCTCCATACAGTCAGTCCCTACATCTCACCCACTTGGTTTTCTCCCTCCCTCTCTTCCTTCATCTTTCCTTCCTCCCGTCTCTCCCTCCCTCACCTGTTTGTTCTTATGAAACCACCCCCACTCTCCCCCAGGTATGTGAACTGTGCCCGTACTGAGGAAGAGCAGGACCTGGTAACGTTTCAGTACCGTGGAGGGATCCTGTTTCGCTGCTGTCGGCTGCTGGCTGTCGGGGAGGAGCTGCTGGTCTGGTACGGACAGGAGTACAGATACAAGAGCATCTCCTTCAACTACGTCTGGGAAGAAAAGAGCACCGCTAGAGGTATCTGTCCTCAACTCTTCTTCCCTCTGTCTTCTCCATCTCTCTCTCATCCACCTCTTTCCTTAAAGCTGAAAGAACAAGAGGTCTGCTGGTCATAATAATAACCGCTGTCAAAGTAGCTCTCCTCTACCGTCCTTCCTCTCCTCTGTCTTTTTCCCATGGTGCCAGCCAGCAGGCAAGACATGGGCATACAGCGTGAAATTCAGGACACTCATGGATGCAACGATACAGAGGGCACTATCACATGAACTGCAATGGTGCCTGTGCAAATCGCTGTTGTGAGGCACGCAAATTGCCAATATTAGGCAGGCACACTTGCTCAGAACAAAATGGAATGCTGTTAGTTGCAATGGAACATGGTAGCTTGACTTATCTTTAGGAGTGCTAGCTTACTCTAGCTATCTAAGGTAGCTATTGCCGTGGGCTTCAATGTATTCATGCTTGTTTTCTCTCCTTTCTCCTCTTTTCTTTTTCTCACTCCTCTCTCTCCTCTGTCGCTCTCCTTCACTCGAGCTCAGCCAGAGGAACGTCTTACAAATCTTTCTCTCTCCTGTCCTCAATCTGAAGTTGTGGTGTCGTCGTGTTTCGCCCCCCACTAGTTACATACGTATAAACACTATACAGTATTTGCACTTGTAATACAGGTGTGAGAATCCTTTTTAATTTTTGTCTCTTTCTCTTTCACTCTCCCAGGAGTGATGTCAGACTTGTCCCAGACTCAGGTGTTCTCCTGCTCTGTGTGCCCATTCACCTACACCTCCCAGATCTACCTCAACAAGCACCTCAAGAGGAGCCATGACAACCTCTACGTCTCTCTCTCTCGTCTCTCGAGCAGACAGATCAGACAAGAGATTCTCTCCTCCTCCTCCTCCTCCTCTCAATCACTCCCTATCACCACCTCCAACACCCCCCTCACCCCAGCTCCCGCCCAGAGACAGAAAGACACAGACAAGCCAAGACCGTACCACTGTGAACAGTGTGGGAAGAACTTCACTACGTCAGAACATTTAAAGAAACACCAGCGTGTTCATACAGGAGAGAAGCCATACCACTGTGACCAGTGTGGAAAGAACTTCACTAGGTCAGAAAATTTTAAGACACACCAGCGTATTCATACAGGAGAGAAGCCATACCACTGTGACCAGTGTGGGAAGAACTTCACTGACTCAGGAAAGTTAAAGATACACCAGCGTGTTCATACAGGAGAGAAGCCATACCACTGTGACCAGTGTGGAAAGAACTTCACGACGTCAGGAGGTTTAAAGATACACCAGCGTGTTCATTCAGGAGAGAAGCCATACCACTGTGTCCAATGTGGAAGGAACTTCAAGACGTCAGGAGAGTTAAAGATACACCAGCGTGTTCATACAGGAGAGAAGCCATACCACTGTGTCCATTGTGGGAAGAACTTCACTACGTCAGAACATTTAAAGAAACACCTGCGTGTTCATACAGGAGAGAAGCCATACCACTGTGACCAGTGTGGAAAGAACTTCACTACATTAGAAAGTTTAAAGACACACCAGCGTGTTCATACAGGAGAGAAGCCATACCACTGTGACCAGTGTGGAAAGAACTTCACTAAATCAGAAAATTTAAAGAGACACCAGCGTGTTCATAGAGGAGAGAAGCCATACCACTGTGACCAGTGTAGAAAGAACTTCACTACGTCAGGAGAGTTAAAGATACACCAGCGTGTGCATACAGGAGAGAAGCCATACCACTGTGACCTGTGTGGAAAGAACTTCACTGACTCAGGAAAGTTAAAGATACACCAACGTGTTCATACAGGAGAGAAGCCATACCACTGTGTCCAATGTGGAAGGAACTTCACTACGTCAGGAGATTTAAAGAAACACCAGCGTGTTCATACAGGAGAGAAGCCATACCACTGTGACCAGTGTGAAAAGAACTTCACTAGGTCAGATGAGTTAAAGAAACACCAGCGTGTTCATACAGGAGAGAAGCCATACCACTGTGACCAGTGTGAAAAGAACTTCACTACGTCAGGAAGTTTAAAGAGACACCAGCGTGTTCATACAGGAGAGAAGCCATACCACTGTGACCAATGTGGAAGGAACTTCACTACGTCAGGAGATTTAAAGAAACACCAGCGTGTTCATACAGGAGAGAAGCCATACCACTGTGACCAGTGTGAAAAGAACTTCACTAGGTCAGATGAGTTAAAGAAACACCAGCGTGTTCATACAGGAGAGAAGCCATACCACTGTGACCAGTGTGAAAAGAACTTCACTAGGTCAGATGAGTTAAAGAAACACCAGCGTGTTCATAAAGGAGAGAAGCCATACCACTGTGACCAGTGTGAAAAGAACTTCACTACGTCAGGAGAGTTAAAGACACACCAGCGTGTTCACACAGGAGAGAAGCCATACCACTGTGAACAGTGTGGAAAGAACTTTATTAAAACGGACCATCTTAGGAAACACCAGCGTGTTCATACAGGAGAGAACCCATAGCCCTAGCCTTAGGCCTGGATTACACTTCTGCTTTTTAACCTACCTCTGCGCCTAGCAGTTACACTACTGAGGCCAAAATGAGGCTCGAACCCGGAGGCAGATCGATACATCCGGGGCTACGTTTTGGTGCTTGAAATCCGGCGATGCGTTCTAGTGTAATGGGCAGATCTGGAGGCCTCTGGAAAAAAACTATAGGAATAGGGCTACACTGTAACGCTGTGTTCACTTCACCTTATAACAATCAAACAGATGATTCATGAGATTGAGCTACATAGTATCTTACTGTATACTATAGTTAATCAGACAAGCAGATAATATCGTAGGAGCAATTTCACTGTATTCCATGTTTGCAGGTTCCACCCAAAAAGAAGACATTTCAAATCATAACCTACACAAGAGTAGACACCTCAATTATCTTGTTAAAAGAAAAGTAACTGTCAAAAAGTTTTCTTGTTAAACCTTTTCATTGAGCTAGCGCTATATAAGATATATATTGAGATATGCCGCTACACGTGTGGGTAGGATCCCTAGCTCAGTCTTTTGTGTTCCCGACAAACAGCAACTTGATCACATCTGTCTGAACCTCCCAGCACTCCTGCCCTTTTATTTTTCAATAATATCTCAATTCAATACTCAAATTCAGTCCAAATGTTCCAATGTATTGTTCACAATCATCGTGTACAATCAGTTTGTTTTAAGTCCTTCATCCATTACCTCACAATATAGCTCCCATATTATGACGTAATATGTTTTTACGAATATGCCAACTATCTGTCCCGCATGGTGTCGTTCTCCCGCATGGTGTCGTTCTAGAACATCACCATCAAGAGATGAATAAGCCTACTATTTTAAACCGCACCACAGATATGAGCAAACATGATTTAGGGCATCTAATAGGCCAGTAAAAGCAGATGTTTGCTTTTGCAAAAGAATCCCTCAAATATGTTGTACAGTTTAATCTGGAATAATATTCTGAAGTCAGATCTGTAATCATTCTACAAGCAATTGGTTTATTTGGGTGAACCAATGAGTGTGTTTACATGCACTCAATAAACCTTGCTTAAACGGAATATTGACAATGGCCATGTAAACATCAATAAACCGTTTGAATAAACGGAATATGGGCATATTCCGAATATAAAAAAAATGAATAAGTCCCCTGGTTTATTTCTTTTCCAAACCGAATATTGAGTCATGTATACGCTTATAGGTTTATTCCCACCAAAAGGAACATGAATTTGTGCTCTGCGCATGTTTATTCGCAAGGAATCTTGGTTCTAGATTGCTGAACTAACGTTAGCCATTCTCAAAATGCAATACAACACAAATCTATAGTATATTTCATAGGTAGGCCTACAGTTTATTTTATTCTGCAAAATCAATTCTGTTATGTCTAAACAAACTAGTTTTGTACTGACTATTCTATTTGTTGCTGCTGTTTTGATTGTATTTCTGCTTGTTATGTTCTCTCCTGTTCTGTGATTGTATTTATGTATTTCCCACCAATCCTAGCTGCGAATCTTCATCCAAAGGGCCCGGGGGGCTCTGGTGTGAACGAGTGGCATATGAAAGAGAGCCACAGCACCGGCGTTTAACATTTCCTCTCGTTTTTTCCTTTCAGTAAGGAAGTGAATGAGGAGGAGTGTGAAGTGGTGTTGCTGGATGAGAGCAAGCACTATAGCGCACCACAAACATATTGCTATCGTTTCCATTCTTTGCTGTCTGGGGAGATGGGCTAAACAGGAAGAAGAAACGCGCCGAAAAACTTTCATTGCGATGACGTTCTCCGTGCGTCGCTGGTTTAAATTCGGAATATACCGAATGATTACAATTACCATACATGAATATTCCTTTTTGCTTGCGCATGTAAACTCCTTATTCCTAATGGTTCAATAACCGGAATATGGACAATAAACCGAATATTGAGTGCATGTAAACGTAGTCAGTGATAAAAAATCTAAATAGGAATTGGCTATTGAGTTTGGATTACTGGAGAAAATGAAAAGAGGAACATGAGGAAGATCCTTGGTGAACTGAATAATACGGCAGGCCTTATCCTATAGGCCTATGGAATGCTGTTCAGGAAGTTGGGTGAATGAATGGATTTAATTTTGTCCTCTGGGTAAAAGTAAATTGCTTTCAAAACATGAAAGAATAAAACCAAAAAGTACTGCAACACGAAGTAGATGAAATGGTGATTGCATAGGGAACTGTTTAAATTAACCTGGTACCTGGTTGAGTTCATGGTTTACAACCATTCATCTCTTACAATATACATGAATAAATTATCAGATGAACAGTAGTAATGGTCATCTATAATATTGTTACCACAGCAGTGCAGATTGCAATTAGAGATTGGAATAAGTAGAGTATCTTTTTGGATTTGAGATTATTTTAAAAGCAGGGGATGCGCTCCACACATGGAATACAAACTGGGATGGAAATGTATTTGTTGGTGACTGTTGGCGTTGGTTGGATGGTATTTTAAACTTTTGTTTTTTTCATTAGCCTTTTTAATAAACATTGTATAACCTGAGAGAGGTACTGTAGAGTGTGTTCATTTGTGTTCCTGCCTCAATATCCAACCCTGGACTGACCCCTCCTCAGTATCCAACCCTGGACTGACCCCCCCCCCCCCCTCAGGATCCAACCCTGGACTGACCCCTCAGTATCTAACCCTGGACTGACCCCCCCTCAGTATCCAACCCTGGACTGACCCCTCCTCAGTATCTAACCCTGGACTGACCCCACCTCAATATCCAACCCTGGACTGACACCACCTCAGTATCCAACCCTGGACTGACCCCACCTCAGTGTCTCTGCATGCCTCTTCCATTGATCCCAGGGAGAGTCATGCAGGTGTCTGGTTGGTGTTCATAGACCTTTGTTGACTTTCGTTGTCTTTTATTATTGTCCTTATTAAGCTCTGCGTTGTGTTTTGATTACAATAAAAGACGGCCCCAGATCTCACACAATACCACACAGTCCAGTGTCCCTTCTTTAGGTGTATTCCAAATGAATCTCTCCAACACAGGATTTGAGCGACATCAAAAGCTGTTTATTACAGAAGGTTTAACATACAAAAGACGATGGCATATAGTCTAATGTACAGCTGACCTGTCTGTATGCTGTCTGGACTCAAATCAAATCAAATGAGCTCGAGCACGGTTCTTATGTGGTTTGAGTGCCCCCACCCCCCCCCCCCCCTCGTCTCTTCTCCGATAAGACTGTCTTTCTGGTCTCTTCTGTGGCCTTGTTTTGTCAAGTCAACCTACGCCGCCTTGGCGCTAACCACAACAATTGCTGTTTGGCACAGAGTGTACCAGCCATGGAATGTCATCTTTATCTCATAAGTCTATGGAAGAGGGTCACTATTTCTTACAGAAAGCTCCAGCTACAGCCATACTCAGAGGTCAATCATTATAATTAGGAACAGCTAACAGGATCAGATTAAACCAATATTTCTCTCAAAATCAACCAATATTCAACACCTTCCAACACCAAAGTGAAAATAATTCCTCAATGGGACTGAGGAATGGGGAGTAAGGGGGTAACGGTGTATCCACCTGTGAAGTTATGTATGGTGGTTGGTGAACCAGTCCCAGACCAGAGCAGCCCGGTGGAAACTAACATTATCCCACATGACAACAAACCTGGGCTGCTCTGCTCCATCCTGTACAACTGCATTATATAGAGATCCAGATATGTCATTGTGAGTGGAGTGCACTTCTAAAGCATAGAGCGCTTTACAATATCTTCTCTCATTCACTCACCAATGGTGGCCAGCTGGTGTTAGCCTCCTCATTGGGATAAATTAGTGTCTTACTCAAGAACACGTCAACAAAGCAGAGGAGATAGCTGGAATTGAACTGGAGGCTCCCAGACGGCTACTCTACCTCCTGAGCTGCTGCCGCCCCCTCAGAACGTGATCATGTGTGCAGTACTGGATGGACCTAGGGTGGCATGGTGATGGAGAACTCCTTGCAGATGTAGGAACCTCTTGAAAAATGTTTCAGCCCTCAAAGGCCAAATGTAGATTTTTGCAGGGTGATTATCAACAGTCTAGTAATTATATTCTGTAAACTAAGGCATGTTTAAATGATTTTATTGTGAGCTCACAAGGTATGCCTGATCTCCAGAGCAGGGATATCAGAGTCCAAATGTGTGGTCAGAAAACAATGAGTCTCATACTTCAGCCAAAATGACCTCATCTTAAGACCTCCTCCTCCTTATCTCTCTGGGCTAGTGGAAAGGGCTCTCCCCCTCCCCCAACTTAACATTCTTGAAGCTCACAGACCTGCTTCCACACACCACAAAACACTGATTCTTCTTCCAGGAACACAAGGTGATATTTCCCCCACGCTGCCCAGGGACATTTACAACAGCTCTTTGTCCTGTAACATCTGGGCCCTGACGCCTGGTTTTAGATAGATTGAATCCAGCTTCATCAATGAAAATGAGGTCATGACGCAGTGCAGCTGCGCCAAATACCACCAGTAGGCCGTTCACACCTCTCATATTGAAATGAATGGAATGCACAAGAACAAGAGTCCTGGATCAGGTCCAAATCCAGCCATCTTGCTAATAACACCACCAGCTAACATTAGCTAGCCAACACCAGATATAAATCTAACCAGGTAGATATGAATAGGCTATTGCAGGATCTTGACTAGTCGTAACGTTTGAAGACCAAAAACGCAAATGAAAACGCAAGTGCTCATTTTACCATACTTTGGAAAATAAGTACCCTAACACACCCTATAGAACATGTTATCTATGGGCTGCAGCTATTGAGTCTGAGAGAAATAATAATAGGCACAAATCCTTATTAAATCCATTTGCATCAAATCCTTATTTCCTGTCCTATACCATTGTGCCGCACACCTGATTAATCACTTCCATCCAATAGTACAGGACAGGAAATAAATATGCCTGTAGAATTTCAGGAAGTAGTAGAGCTTGTGCAAAGAGCCTATTGTCAGACAGTACTTCAGGAACAGTGTAAATCACACAAGTCAACTGCTGGCACGTTGCATGTCTGTGACTGATAAATCGTCAATGACGTGTAAATGGTTGAAATTCATGTTGAAATGAAGCCCCCTCTTTTCCATTGCAACTATAGCAGAGGCCGTTATTCACATAACAGTTGACCGTGTGTTTGCTTTCTTCACTGACACAGAGAGAGAGAGAGGGGGAAAGAGAGGGAGAAGATGAAAAGATTTCATCAAACAAAGCTCAGCTTTGGAAAGCGAACTGTTGAGGACAAGATCAAAAAGAAAGAGGTGATGATGGTGGTACACTGCCTACTCTTTACTTAACATGATGGGAAAAGTACATTGACGGGATAAATTGTATGTCTGTATATAGATAAACAAATAGACAGATATGTAGGTGTGTATGAATATACACAGTATGCATGATTATGTTAGGTTAAAAATATATAATTTGTTGACAGGAAACCAAGAGGTACAAGAGAGTGGAAGAGGGGACAGGAGGAGAGGACATAGAGATGAGAGGTGAGATACCTGATGTTAGCCAAAGAGACACTGCATTAAGTTAGATCCTGGCAAGATTAAAAAATAATGTGGATGGATGGATGGATGGATGGATGGATGGATGGATGGATGGATGGATGGATGGATGGATGGGTGGGTGGGTGGGTGTGTGTGTGTTTATAGCTTATGTTTATGTTTTGTTAATTTGTGGACAGGAGATGAAAATGGACACCACAGTGGAGGAGAGGTGACGGGAGGAGACCAACATGGACAAAAGACAGGAGGAGAGGTGACGGGAGGAGACCAACATGGACAAAAGACAGGAGGAGAGGTGACAGGAGGAGACCAGCATGGACAAAAGACAGGAGGAGAGGTGACAGGAGGAGACCAACATGGACAAAAGACAGGAGGAGAGGTGACAGGAGGAGACCAACATGGACAAAAGACAGGAGGAGAGGTGACAGGAGGAGACCAGCATGGACATCAGAGTGGAGGAGGCCAGGTTGGGAGAGAGGTGACAGGAGGAGCTAGTCTCATGTTTCTAATAGATGGTGTGTTCTCATCAACATTCACTTAAGTTGTGTCCTCTCTGGATGACCTCCACTGCTCTCAGTTAAAGATTATATTAATCCAATATGATGTGTGTTGTTCTTTATAGATATAGCCTCTTAATTCTGCTCTCAAAGTGCACCAGATTGAAACAGCACAACTAAATGACCTCGGTATTACAAAAATCCTGCGTACGGCCCTGGTCCTGAATGTTTCAGAGGGCAGATGATAACCTCCTTCTAAGCAAGGAGCAGGTGTTCATAATTCTGTCTGCATCACTACACTGAGGTGACATTTTGGTTGTACCGTCTGATCACAACACTAACTGTTCTAATTTTTAACCCATCTGTCTACATATCTATCTGTCTGTCTCTCTCTATCTTTCATTGTCTGCCCCTGTTTTATTATTGTATCCGAGGCTTCACGTTTGGTGATGGGACCTCAGTGGGTGAGAACAGACATGCTGAATAGACATAAAGATCTAGGCATGGGCAGCATCTTTCCATCCATTTAAAAATAAAAATGTATTATTTTATGCCAACCTACATTCAGTCTAGCCCTAACCCTAACCTCTTAGAGTGCAGGAAGTGTCGGCCAGTTGTGTCATGTGTGTGTGTCTCCATTCTCAGCGTCAGTACATCCAGTTTGATAGTTCACCTGGGCCAGCAGACTAAGCAGAGCCTCGACCCAAACAAGGTGTCCTGAATGGTCTCCCAGGTCCGCCTTGTACAACTGAACTGTGAGCCCAGTGTTTCAGTGTGGTCTACAAGCTATTCAATAAAACCTGGAGAAAATGATCTGTATCTTGTCTTTAAACTTACAGCACACATGCTGCACAAATGATGACCTTAATTGTATGACACTTGTTTTGTCAAATGCACAAGGGTATCTCTAACTTGGCTAGACTGTGGATGTGGTGACTAGTCCAGGCCAGTCAGCATGGTATAAGCTGCATACAGGTGAGCAGAAGCTGAAACGCTTGTTCCTTGGCTAGGACCAAGGCAGCTTGCCAGCAGGGTCAGGCCTGTGCCGGGAGGTCAGTACATTAGAACCCCCTTAGGCGGGCTGTATGTATCCTAGGTTCTCAAACTTATATTTGTGGTATAGAATGGTAGAACTTACTTGGTTGGTTATGCAAGTGTGTGTGTGTGTGTGTGTGTGTGTGTGTGTGTGTGTGTGTGTGTGTGGTACTGTTGATTTTCCTCCACACTCCTCTCTCAGCCATATGTTTCCCCTATGTGGATCTGTAAACAGTGATGTGGATTAAATTAGGTTGCTAAGAGAACTGCTAGTCACCAGAAGCATTCAAGAACATAACCCGTGCTGGAATACTAGTGTATGAACAAATCAATACAAGTAGAGCACATCTACTGACAGGCTGGCTGAATGACTGGAAGATTGACTTGGGACCTCCACTGAGGGCATCCCAGTCCTGGCTATGGATCAGTAGGCTAGTGGTGCTCCCCTGCCCCTGGGCTAGTGTAGACCATTGCTAGCCTCTACCCACAAGCCATTACATTGATCATAGGCCTACTAAGAGAATACCAAGGGGAGTCTTGGTAAGGCTTTTATCAGGGAGGTTGATGGATTACGTCTTTCAAGCTACATGATTTGCATTAAAAATATAATGTCTCTCTCACACACAGTCGTGTAATCCAGTCAATCTAACTCCATAACAAATTGCATTAGGCCTACGTAACTAGCAAGCTAGCAAACTAAGTCAATGTAGACAGCTAGCTAACTAGCTAGCGTCATTTCCACCATGCCCCTTCTCCTAAGAGGAAGGCGATTCGCCAAATTAAAAAGTGATTGACAACCGTTTCAGGCGAAATTAGTTTTTGATTGACAAGACGATTGTCAGTCTCTGATTGGCCAAAGTAGAAATTGATTGACAGTTGACCCGCCCCCTGGAAGTCTCGGGGCCTGCAGAGATACACACTTGGAAAATTGAGGGGTCTTCTACAGGGCAATAAAGTGGGATCTCTGTATAAAAACGCCTAATGAGAAGCAGGGGGCTTGATACCACAAGGGAACATGCATAATGGGTGGGGGACAACATGTTTACATGTGTACAGTACTTGTTGTTGTTGGCAACCCCGCCCCAATAGCGGACCTAGGACTACAACTGGCTAAATTGGCTCTGATTGAGAGACCTGTGCCACTGATTGTTTGATTGGTTTCCATCTGCCCTGTAGTATGTGTACAGTATTTCTAGCCTACACGTACAGTAGCTCCCATCTTGTTCTTTGTCTGTTCCATTTGCTGTAGCTGTGCATAGTCCCTAGTGTTTCCGGTGCCATCTTGTAAGTCTGTAAGTTTGTAAGCTCTGTCTTTTCTTCTTCACTTGTCGAGTGTATACCGTGGTTTTATTGTTTAGTCTTTGGTTTTGTGAAAACTGCTGAAACCTCAGTGCACCTGTGACAGTTACATGCAGCCCTTGTGATTGCTTAAGTCAGTATGAAACCATCTATGGCTTCTCACATGGCAGGTAACTCAACAAGAGTTGAAGCCCAGGGGGGATGCAGAATAAATATGCTAATACATGTACAGTACATACTCAGGCATTGTGCTGTGACATAATTTTTAAAAACTTATTTATGTATTTATTTGTTTGAAGCTGTTACTGTTTCTTCATTTTGTTTACATCTCTTCATCTGACCAGCCTGTTGTCTGCTTACATCTCAATCAGTCCCACCTGTGTTCAATTCAGTCAATCAGTGAATCCATGCTCAGTCCAGAGTCCCACAACTCATTCCCATCACAGTATGTAGGCCTACTAATATGTTCATCCAGGATTGCTACAGTGTAAATAAGCTGGAACATTTATCATTTTTTACTTAGAGCTATCTGAAGCCAGCCATGCTCTCCTCATATTCACTGCACATTCTTGCTCAATAAATCTCTAATGTTCATGATTAAAAAAATGACATTTTCATAGGTATAGGTATAGGTACTGCATTTGTAACGCACTCCCCATCCAGTTGTTACACTGGCCCGGAGCGCCATGACATGGTAGATGTAGTGTGAAATGTATTGTGTGCCAGAAACAACCACAAACAACCTCAGATCACAACACCAGATTGAACTTTTCTCCATTTCCATGGTGGGCTGCTATACACTGTCGAACAGTGTCACAATATGGATTAGAGCAGGGGTTCCCAACCTTTCTTCCCCAGAGCCCCCCACTTACACCTGATGGAATTCCCCCCCCCCCCCCCCCCTCAATCGGTGTGAACGTCCAGTCTGTATGTTTGTGTGTGCAAATTACATCAGGCGTAAGTTAGGGTACAATTAAGTGCTTCGCCAATGTAGCAGGAATATTAAATGTTGACACGATTCATAGTCTCTGATTAATTTGTTGAATTTTTATAATATTGTAGTGCCGTACATACAAGGCTTTTTGGCCCTTCATCAGATATAATCATGTATTTTGCTGTGTGACATGTCAATAACATGATTCTTTGACAAATATTTGTCTAGCTAATATTAGGCCCTCAAATTATCTGAGGTCTGGCGCACCAAACAGAACAATAACAAGACAAGACTGGCTCACTAGTCACCAGACACCAGTCGTCTAACAGTGTTCTTATCACAAACATGCATCAGCAGGTATGTGTGTTCTGATTGGCTGTGTGACAAGCCGCTGTGTGTGTGTGCCTTGTCTTCTCTTCCACAGTTCAAGTTCTGCAGCCTGTTCAGCTATGAGGACTGGGGGAATCATCCCAAACTCCTGCTTCTGCCCGGAAAGGCCAAGCAGCAGGGACGCTGTCAGGGGATGAGCTTCACAGTGAGCCATCTATCAATACACACACACACACACACACAAACACACACAAACACTCACATAGACACCAACAGACACACACAAACACACACGCCAAAACACACACACACAGACAGACACACACACACATGGACACACACAAACACACACATACTGTAGGAGCAGCAACCTTAGCTGGCAGCATCATCTCTGTCTCTCTCTCTGTCTGTCTCTTTCTCTCTCCCAATAAACAGTATAAAGGAGAGTTCCCTATGGTGACAAAGAAACGGGCACCATCTTTTATCTTCCATTGATTAAACCCACCCCCCTCATTTCTCTTCTATCTCAGTACATGCTCAGTTATGGGGTTGGCAAGGAGGTCTACAAACAGGTGAACACTAGACTTCTGTACAGACTTATTAAGGAAATTATCAATCAATCAATGATGTGCATGTGTGTGTATGTGTGTTTATTTGTGTGTGTGTGTGTGTGTGTGTTTGTTTGTGTCTGTGTGTGTGATTGAAACGTCTAGTATGTCCGTAGCACGTCTGTAATGTCTCTCTCCCTCTCTCTCTCTCTCTCTCTCTCTCCGTCTCACAGACATGCTCCTCCATCCTCATGGCTTCCTCTCCATGGCCGATGACATCATAGTGGGGATCTTGTTGGGGTTTGCGTCCCTGTCTGAGTAGCCAGTTCTTCACTGGCCTGCCATCCTAACGGTCACCTGGCTACATAGTTCTGAAGCTGTGCCCACAGACCATAACAAGCACATTTGCTCTATGGAAATATGGTATAAAGCCTGATTTACATTGAGCTGCTGTGTACAGGAAGTCACAGATTCAAAACACAACAAAATATGTACAGTAAGGGTTATGGTTCTCCTCACGATAACAGAAACGTATGTGAGAGACTGGGGGAAATTCTACTGATGTAACTGAAATTGTTAGATATGAAGTGAATGGAAAAGAATGTTAAATCCATTGGGTGTTAATCAAAAAATTACATAAATGTGATGCATTTTGATTTAATTAGGTTTATTGCATAAGCCTCATCATTATGTATTTCAAACAAATATATTATTAATCTTGAATAGATAACCTGATTATTATGCATTTCAAACAAATATACGTTATGTATTTTGAATACATAATCTGATTATTATGCATTTAAAGCAAATATACTTTATTTATACTGAATACATAAACCTGGTGATTATGCATTTCAAATAAATAGGTTTTATTACACTGACAAATATGCATCATGTTAAGTTTATTAGGTACATTTATGTTAAAACTTCCTAAAGCAAATTCATGGAAATTTGTCATGCAATTAAATTACATAAATCTTAAAAGTTAGGCTTAAATATTTCTGTGAGTGCAGTGTACCAGTAGAGACCAGTGTATCTGGAGGAGCCCAGTGTACCAGTAGGAGACCAGGCCTAGGTCTGTGTGAGTTTCAGAAGAACATCTTCACTCTTCATAGTGTTTATAATCTGATAATCTGCATCCTCTGCTAGCAGTTTGAGGTCTCCTAGCTGAGCTCTGTGCAACACCGCCACTATGTGGTTGACTGCTATCATTGCATGTTGATGAAGGTCTTCGGGTGGCCAGTTAAATAGTGTTACAGAAACATGACAATAACTAGAATAGCGCTCAGAGAGCACAGACCTCTGCCTGTGATGCATTTCGTCAGCATGTACAGTTCTTTTTTAGTTTAGCAGTTCTATATGGCCAACTTGAAAATGCATGTTGCAGATGAAATATTGATCACCTTGATGAAGCTGAATCTGTTGTAGTGTGAGACCAAGCTGATCAGGGTGCTGTTCTGGGTTTAAAATGACCCGCCATAGGAATTGAATGGGTAAAATGACCCGCTATAGGAAATGAATGGGTAAGACAATATTATGTTCATCCAGCAGATGGAAAACATCCCCATACACACCCACAGCCACAACTCACCTGGGTTACCCGGGTTCTAGGTCTAAAATGAGCCCCTGTTTTATAGTGTTCAAGGCCAAATTTGACTGATCTGTTTTAACTGCTCTTATATGAACACAAAAACCATAAATCCCCAAATGAATGTGAACCACCTGAAGCATTCAGGTCAATACCATTCTCTTAGTGTACACCACATGCTCCCCCACACGTCCATAGTGTGAAACCACTTGGATACTGAAAGTGTAGAGCCATTACCAGTCAATACAAAGTTATTCTAAGTGATCATCTTTATCCTATTAGTGAAACATATCCAGATGAAAATGATTTATTTCAAAACAGCAATACACCCATCCACAAAACACAAAATCAGCAAATGTTGTGATTTGTATGAACATGATGTCAATATGTTGTAGCCTTCCAATTAATCCACTTAAAACCTAGCTAGTGTTGTGTTCGGCTGCTAACACTTAATAATGGAACCGGACAACAGTGTGCATACGGCTATACTTTTATTCACAGCTCCCATTACAGGCGGCCATCACTCTCGCTGGCTCCCGCATCACTGCCTCGATCAACCTTGACGTCCGTGACGTCATCACGTATGACACATCTCTCCTGTCAAGAACTATGTTTACAGTGTCTGGAAACATAAACAATTTCTCTTAAACGCCAAACAGTGTTTCAGCTTTAACCCTCAATTAACAGTTTCAGAGCCTGTAACAATTACAACTGTAGAGAATAAAATAATAACATAACATGACAAACCAAAACAAACTCTTGTTACTGTCCCATCACCTCATATCAACAAGCTCCCATCACCTCATTACTGCCCCATCACATTTCCTCAATGAGTCTCTTTGGCGCTTTGGTCTGTCTACCCAACCTCCTCTTTATGTCTATGTGTTCACCACACTCACGTATGGGCGTGTCACACACCGGTGACCCTCCACTAGCGCCCTCTGCATTTGTGTCTTCAGTACTGTCTTCATTTTTAGGTACCTTGAGTAAGTGTCTGCGATTTCGCCTGTATGTTACCCCCTCGCGCGTGTGATTAGGTAGTCCACTGCTATGGACGGTTCTACGTCTCAGACTGTCCTCTCCAGGGTTCTACTGTTCTCTACAGGGCTGTAGACTGTTCTCCAGGGTTCTACTGTTCTCTACAGGGCTGTAGACTGTTCTCCAGGGTTGTAGACTGTCCTCTCCAGGGTTCTAGACCCTTAAGATATTTGATTGTCAGATTTTCTGTTGCAATATGTGAGATTCACCCCTTTTCTCTTCACCAAATGCCAATTGAATTAAAAATATATTTCTGTATATGCACTGTGATGCATCCTATATAGTTTCTGGTTGATTGGGGACAGTGTTGTGTGGACATCAGACAAGAAAACATGCATAAACCTTTTTCTTTTACATAGGCGAAAATTGGAAATTGGTATATTTGTCACATACCTTCCATCTGCATTTTTCATTACTTTTCACCACTGGGATTTTGGGGGACTAACTGATATGTTATAAAGAACATATGTATGACACTAAAACAGTTGAAATAATTTCTGTTGCAATTTGTTCAAGGTTATGTCATAAAATGCCTGGACTACAGGGGCAGGGGAGCATCACTACTGATCCATAGCCAGGACTGGGATGTCCTCAGTGGAGGTCCCAAGTCAGTCTTCCAGTCATTCAGCCAGCCTGTCAGTAGATGTGCTTGCTCTACTTGTATTGATTTGTTCATACACTAGTATTCCAGCACAGGTTATGTTCTTGAATGCTTCTGGTGACTAGCAGTTCTCTTAGCAACCTAATTTAATCCCTATCACCATTTTCAGATCAACATAGGGGAAACATATGGCTGAGAGATGTGTGGAGGAAAATCAACAGCACCCCACACACACACACTTACATAATCAACCAAGCAAGTTCTACCTTTCTATACCACAAATATAAGTTTGAGAACCTAGGATACATACAGCCTGCCTAAGGGGGTTCTAATGTACTGACCTCCCAGCACAGGCCTGACCCTGCTGGCAAGCTGCCTTGGGCCTAGCCAAGGAACAAGCGTTTCAGCTTCTGCTCACCTGTATGCAGCTTATACCATGCTGACTGGCCTGGACTAGTCACCACATCCACAGTCTAGCCAAGTCAGAGATACCCTTGTGCATTTTACAAAACAAGCATCATACAACTAAGGTTCATTTGTGCAGCATGTGTGCTGTAAGTGTAAAGACAAGATACAGATAATTTTATCCTGGTTTTATTGAATAGCTTGTAGACCACACTGAAACACTGGGCTGAAAGTTCAGTTGTACAAGGCGGACCTGGGAGACCATTCAGGACACCTTGTTTGGGTCAAGGCTCTGCTTAGTCTACTGGCCCAGGTGAACCATCAAACGATGTACTGACGCTGAGAATGGAGACACACACACATGACACAGCTGGCCGACACTTCCTGCACTCTAAGAGGTTAGGGTTAGGGCTAGACTGAATGTAGGTTGGCATAAAATAATACATATTTATTTTTAAATGGATGGAAAGATGCTGACCATGCCTAGATCTTTATGTCTATTCAGCAAGTCTGTTCTCACCCACTGAGGTCCCATCACCAAACGTGAAGCCTCAGATACAATAACAGGGGCAGACAATGAAAGATAGAGAGAGACAGACAGATATGTAGACAGATAGGTTAAAAAATTAGATTAGAACTCTTAGTGTTGTGATCAGACGGTACAACCAAAATGTCACCACAGTGTAGTGATGCAGACAGAATTATGAACACCTGCTCCTTGATTAGAAGGAGGTTATCATCTGCCCTCTGAAACATTCAGGACCAGGGCCGTACGCAGGATTTTTGTAAGACCGAGGTCATTTAGTTGTGGTGCTTCAATCTGGTGCACTTTGAGAGCTGAGAGCAAAATGAAGAGGCTAGATCTATAAAGAACAACACGCATCATATTGGATTAATATCATCTTTAACTGCGAGCAGTGGAGGTCATCCAGAGAGGACACAACTTAAGTGAATGTTGATGAGAACACACCATCTATTAGAAACATGAGACTAGCTCCTCCTGTCACCTCTCTCCCAGCCTGGCCTCCTCCACTCTGATGTCCATGCTGGTCTCCTTCTGTCACCTCTGCTCCTGTCTTTTGTCCATGCTGGTCTCCTCCTGTCACCTCTCCCCCACTGTGGTGTCCATGTTGGTCTCCTCCCGTCACCTCTCCTCCACTCTGATGTCCATGTTGGTCTCCTCCTGTCACCTCTCTTCCACTCTTGTCCATGTTGGTCTCCTCCTGTCACCTCTCTTCCACTGTGGTGTCCATGTTGGTCTCCTCCTGTGCACCTCTCCTCCACTGTGGTGTCCATTTTCATCTCCTGTCCACAAATTAACAAAACATAAACATAAGCTATAAACACACACACCCCCACCCACCCACCCATCCACATTATTTTTTAAACTTGCCAGGATCTAATTAATGTAGTGTCTCTTTGGCTAACATCAGGTATCTCACCTCTATGTCCTCTCCTCCTGTCCCCTCTTCCACTCTCTTGTACCTCTTGGTTTCCTGTCAACAAATTATATATTTTTAACAGAACATAATCATGCATACTGTGTATATATATACACACCTACCTGTCTATTTGTTTATCTATATAAGCGGCACACCTGATTAATAACTTCCATCCAATGGTATAGGACAGGAAATAAGGATGCCTGTAGAATTTCAGGAAGTAGTGGAGCTTGTGCAAAGAGCCTAATTGCTTGGCAACACCAAACGCCCAGTGTTTACATGAGAAAATAAATATGATAGATTTCTTTGTAGAAGCACTGCTCTGTTGGTGCACATGCGCAGGTACACCGCTTTGCTAATGTTAACTTGGGTCAAGAATAGCCTACACCTAGCTAGCCACGTTGTGACGGCTAGGATCATGGATGTATTCACTAACTAGCTATTTATCTAACGAGGCATCTCAGCATCTTCGTCTACGTTCTTAAATGTGAGCATTTAGGCGCTGTCAATGTTATAACTAATTGAAAATACGTTAAAATAACTGCTTATTGTTATGTTACTTGTGTCAATCTCCCTTACCTCGAAAGACGTCCAATATGTTCGCTTGATCGTCCGCAGCTGACACTTATTAATGACAAATTAGCTTTGCGTCTCACACCCCTTCTCCTAAGAGAAAGGCGATTCGCCAAATAAAAAGTGATTGACGACCGTTTCAGGCGAAATGAGTTTTTGATTGACAAGACGATTGTCAGCCTCTGATTGGCCAAAGTAGAAATTGATTGACAGTTGACCCGCCCCCTCGAAGTCTCCGGGCCTGCAGAGTCTGAACAGTGAAACGCGTCATTGTTCCCGGCTTTCACCGATTGGTTAAGAGCATTGAAAAGACTAGCAGTCACGACCAAAAGTGTATATAAATTGTGTTCGTAATTTGTGTCTCTCTCTACCTTGGAAACTTTTCACAGTTGAACATTGTTTGTCACGCCTGTAAAGATTCCCTATTGCAAAGATTTTTTTTATCCATCTGAAGAAAACAAGAGACAAGCTCTTTATTCTTTTTGAGTAAACAAACGTTTCCATCACAACCTACTCACTAGCCTTTCACTGTAGGCTACGACAATCCTCAATTCGGTAAGTTGTATGTTATTTTTTATTTTTGTAAGATGAGAGCGAAGCCGTTTGGGGCTTCGGTTTAGGAAGTGAACTTCGAATGAACAAGGGAGGGTTAGACGACTGTTTTTGAATTGGAGTCCAGGGGAGGGTTACTGTTCTTTTTAATTTGAGCCCAGGGGAGGGTTACTGTTCTTTTTAATTTGAGTCCAGGGGAGGGTCATATAGCTACACATTTGAATCGAAAACAGAATAGTTTATTCATCTTTTCGGAATTCAGCAAGCTGTTTTGTATGACCATGTTGAGGGGAGCGCGTGAAGCGAACATACCGACATGCGGTCTGTTTTCAGTGAATTTCTCTGTTGCTGGTCGTTGCTGCGTGCGTTCACTTCTTTTATTCGCTGGTGATATTAAGTGGAGAGCATGGCCGTATAACGTAATTCATAAGCAAATCTAGAGGCCACCACCTGTGCTGACTCAAAAAAAAAAAAGCTGATGTGACCGGTTTGGTCTTGTACGCATGTGTTTCTGCATTGTGTATGTTGGCTTTTGGCGTTCTTCTGTTGCTCTGCGTTGTGTAATTCTTTGTAAGCCTTGATAAGAGTTGCAGCACCATCTAATTATGAACCACGATGTTGATGGCCTTCTTTGTTGTGATAGTATTGATAAAATCACCCCAACACGGGATTGGAAGCGGCGACAGATGATAGATTTATTGTACAAAGATACAATCACATGGAACACTGGGATGTTTCCCTCGTCTCTCTCTCTCCCTGCTTCTCTGGGATGTTTCCCTCGTCTCTCTCTCTCCCTGCTTCTCTGGGATGTTTCCCTCGTCTCTCTCTCTCCCTGCTTCTCTGGGATGTTTCCCTCGTCTCTCTCTCCCTGCTTCACTGGGATGTTTCCCTCGTCTCTCTCTCTCCCTGCTTCTCTGGGATGTTTCCCTCGTCTCTCTCTCTCCCTGCTTCTCTGGGATGTTTCCCTCGTCTCTCTCTCTCCCTGCTTCTCTGGGATGTTTCCCTCGTCTCTCTCTCTCCCTGCTTCTCTGGGATGTTTCCCTCGTCTCTCTCTCCCTGCTTCACTGGGATGTTTCCCTAGTCTCTCTCTCTCCCTGCTTCTCTGGGATGTTTCCCTAGTCTCTCTCTCTCTCTCCCTGCTTCTCTGGGATGTTTCCCTCGTCTCTCTCTCCCTGCTTCTCTGGGATGTTTCCCTAGTCTCTCTCTCTCCCTGCTTCTCTGGGATGTTTCCCTCGTCTCTCTCTCTCCCTGCTTCTCTACTGGCTGCGGCTGTGGCGCGAAGTCAAGGTCTTAGATTTCCCTCCCCGCATGGTGTTATCAGCGGGCCTGCCTGCTGGGAGCAGCGAATCTGTCCGTCCGAGTTGCCTACCGTTTCCAAAAGTCTCAAGGTTTGGTTGAGACGTTAAATAGTGCTCTCTCGGCCCAGCCCCCACGCCTAAGCCTGCCCGTTTAGATGAAGCTAGATTGGTGGAGGAGTGACCATACAGATGTGTCGCCTGTCACCCTAACATGATATCTTAATCACCATTGGTTGTCAGTCTAGGTTGTGTCTGTTTACAGTGTCCCATAGAGATGTCATTAATACCCCAGAGGAGAGGCCCCCCCTGTGGCCTAAGTGTGACCTCTTTGACACCCACTACCCTGAACGGCCACAGCAGCATCAGCTGTCTCCTTCTATCCCTTCCACTGCACATTCCAGACTGTTTACATGAGCACAAAAACACACAAACAAGCATTACATTGACTTTAAGACTGTCGACTTTTACCTATATTCTTCAATCCCTCCTGTGATTCTATACAATCGTACAGAATCATACCAATCTAGATAAAATGTCACACAGAGATACATAGGGAAATAAACACATGCATCCTTCTTTCTCCAATGTTGCCTGACCACGTAACACGGACCGGCTGGCTTAAGATCCTCTGTACCTGGAACCATCCTCAAAGATAACAACACTCAATATAACAAAACAAAACACCCCACCCCATGCATCATTTATTGAAAAACACACCCCTAAAAGCAAAGCAAAAACAAAGTTGACCGAAATAACATATCGGAACCTAGCATTCAGACAGGCACAACAAATTAAGCATTACTGCAATCAAATCATAATCTGGGTAGAGAGACGTAGTCTCTCGCCCTGGGCCCCTCCTGACCCTGCGGACCTGATAGCGGCGGCGCGCCTCACTGGTGCAAGCCTGAATCCGGATTCCAAGCCCACACCAGCAGCCACGCCCAACACTACCATCCCCACGGGTCCGGCCATCTCTAATAATAAGAACAGTAAAGGATTTCCCTGCAACTATTCGAACCCGGCCCCCTGGGTGAGGAACAGCGCTGATATGGAGAGAGTCAGTCCTAACCCTGATCTTATCAATGAAATTTGATCTGAAACTTCAAAACGTTATGAATGACAGTTAGCTTTACCCGTCCACTGATTGGTCAGATAAACTGTCCTGTAATGTCCCTGCTTCAGCTCTAATGAATATGTCTCAACTGCAACCTGAGGATTCACCCTTACAGTATAACTCTGCTTAACACACTTGACCACTATTGGCATGACCACTCCCTACAACCTGTGGATGAAAGGATGTGATTAGAGTGAGTGTCAGTGAACTGTGTGAAAGTGTCCCGTCTTCCACCCGAGGTAGCGCTGTCTGTCCCCTCGAGGTGCTGCACGTGATCACTCACGTCCAGAGTAAACCGGAAGGCCTTCTCCAACTCCATCTGTGGTACAGGAAACAAAAAGGAACTATCACAGTATCAGACGTTCTACAAGGTATATTGGTTATAATGCCCTGATGAAAGATGAAAATAAAGGATTAATTATCATGAAACACTGTCAGACTTTGGCTTGTCGGCTCAGGATCTACGCTCTTACTAAGGCCCTAACACTAATTTCTGTCCCTTTCAGCAGAACTACAGTCATTGAACAGTGGCACATATTGGGATATTTCAGAGAATGCCCCAAAATGCGTTCTTCACCCCGAGTTTGCCCTCATGCCTAAGACGCATGATTCTTTAGCTCAAGGGCTCTGTTCGAACAACACTGCCATCGTTGTCCCTGACTTTTGGAGTGTTAGGCCACTGATGTTATTTGATGATAGTCTACGTCCTGAGTTCCCTGAGAGTGTCTCAACCTGAGTGTCATGACCTGTGGTGCCTTTAATCTTCAGAGGGCGGTGGTTCAACCACCTTGCATTGGCTAGCATGAATCCAATTTGGTTTGGCTGCTACCTTGACTGTAGTGTTGGTGATGAGCAATACCTGGTGCGGCCCATCCCACTGTGCGTCTAATATCTCGCTTTGATCTTTTTGATCATGACGTACTGGCCTGGGATCAGAGTGTGCCCTCCTTCTGGGACATCACTCCATGCCATACGCACTTGGAGATGAGCTCTGGCTAGTGCCACGCTCAACCTCTCACAGTAACCGATCAATGAGTCACTTGTGAGATGAATGTCTGCTTTTCTGAGGTCGATGGCTCTGGGGAGTGACATTGGTCTCCCACAGACGACCTTGAACGGACTGAGGCCCGTTTCTCTGTTGTGTGTTGCTCGAATGGAGCAAAGAACGATGTTCAAAGCGTCTGGCCAAGGCACACCCTCCTGGTGATACTTGGTGAGCCTCTCCTTGATGACGCGATTCATGCGTTCTATCTGACCACTGCTCTGGGGATGATAGGGGCAGTGGAGTGATGGTATCAATCTGATAAGGTGGAGACGTTTGGACTTGTGACAGATGTTTTGGACTGGGTTCTTGATTTCGGGCCGCATTCTGGCCTGCTTGGTCCGCCAAAGCGTTCCCTCGGCTGTCAGCGGTATCACCACGCGTGTGGCCCTTGACCTTCAGCACCGTCAGTTCTTGTGGGAGGCGGATCGCCTCAATCAGTTCTCCATCGATGGTGAAGGCTGTCCACGGCTGCACCTCCTCTGCCAGAGGCACACTGTAGAAGCCTTGTGTCATGTCTATGACGGTGAACCATTTGTGCTCTGGGTCTAGGGCACTGAAGATGGTGGACGGGTCCGCCACTAGGGGCGCCAATTTGTCCACGTACTCGTTTGTCACTCTGTAGTCCACGCAGAGGCGCCATTCTCCCGAAGGTTTCAAGACCGGCCATGCCGGGCTGTTGGAGGCGCTGCGGGCTTTCTTAAGGACTCCCCGTTCTTCAAAGATTTTGAGGAGTCGTTTGATCCCCTTGATTGCTTGGGGAGAGAGTGGATATTGATGAGTGCATGGTGGCGGACTGCCTGTGTAGGTGACCGGGTCCATTTTCAGAAGTCCACAATCATTTTTGTCTTTTGCCCATATGGGATGCCGGGTTAGGTCCGGTTTAGTCACTCGTCTCAGTTTTGTGAGTCTGATTTTTCCCCCTTGGAATTCAGGAGATGAGTTAATTTAAGTCAGGACGTCAAGTCCTAAGAGAGGATCTCCTACGAGCCCCACCCAGATTGATGTTTGGAACTTGTGTTGTAACCGGAGGGGGCCTTTGACCCTAGGGAAGTATGTTCCCATTGGAGCGGGAGTCAAGAGAGATTCTGGAGGGGGGGGCGGAGTAGCCCCCCCCCCCCCCCCCCCCGAAGCAGAGCCGGAGACTGATGGGTGTGTGGGCTGCCGACAGAAAGAGCTCAAGGTGACAGACAGCTCAGAGAGAAGCTCAGTTTGTGTTGAGTTTGTTGGTTCTCGGAGTCCTTTAGTATCTGTTGAAAGGGAGAGCAAGGCCCTTTTGATTCTGTCGCACGTCAATGGTAAGACCTGCTCTTGGGCCTGTACTGCCCCTGTAATCTCTCCTCTGTCTCTCGTGATTGTTAGTATGGCAGCTTCAGGTCAGCCTGCCCTCTCGATAACTCTGTCGTTTCCAATTTAGTTACAAGCTCCTGTTTTGCTTCCTTTAAGCATGTGATGCGGGCTTTCAAATCCTGTCTCATTCTTTCTGACTGGATTTTCTCCATCTGAGACTCAGATTCTGATCTGCTAAGAATCAGGGAAAACCATTGCAGGCGTTCATTTGAGTCTCCGGGGAGACGAGTAGTCTTCCCCCAGGCCCTTTTGATGTCGGGTAAGGGCCATCCCCCCTCCCCCTCTGCTTGAATATCATATTTAGCCACCACCTCATCCTGTAACTTGATTAAGTTAAGCCTTTCCCAGATAGCCTGTGACATATTGTTACTTATTTCCCTTAAAGTGACATTGGGCGTTCTGTGTCACCTTTCTCTTGTCATTTTGGGGGGTGCTGGGCTCCCCCGCAGCATCCGAATCTGGGATCTGCTTAGGTGGACTGGGAGACATTATGGGACAGAATGTTGTGCCAAGTCCTTTAAGGAAATAAAGATGTTGAGACTTTCTGGAGACTGGGAGTGAAGTGTGTGTGGTAAAAAGCACCCTCAAGGTCGCCTTGAGGAATGTAAGAGATATGAAGCAAGCGATATCCCTGCCGTTGGGCTAAAGAAGAGAGAGGTAGCCTACCGCTCAGTGAGCGGATGAGAATGAAAGAATAAAAGTTTTGGCCCTTTATTTGTCGGGACCGAAGTGTGTGTCTAGGCACCGGGTCTCGGTCCGGTTTCAACACTTCTGGACAGCTCCTACACCGCTCGGTTTGCCAATGACACTCAAGTCGAGAATAGATAGCTGTATATGTGCAGTTGAAAAACTGCTGGACGTCTGTTCTACACCGCTCGGATTCTGTCCTAAAACACGCAAGCTGAGACTTAAAAAGACGTCTGATTGGGCACCTGCTCTGCCACTGGGATTCTGTCGCGAGCTGAGAATTCGTCAGGTGTCTATTGGGCACCTGCTCTACCACTCGGATTCTGTCGCGAGCTGAGAATTAGTCAGGTGTCTATTGGGCACCTGCTCTACCACTCGGATTCTGTCGCGAGATGAGAATTAGTCAGGTGTCTTATGTGCACATTTAATTGGAGCTCATTAGAATGCCTTCAGAAATTATTGCAGGTATACCTTTATTGTTATAAATATGTCTAGACATTTAATCATAGTTTAACGTGTTGGAGGCTGTGTGTGGTTTATTAGATTGGTTCTTTCTTGAGAGACAGAGCACTCACCGCCCGTTGTATGGCTCTGAATGGCTCGAAACCCAGGTCAGTTCCGGCAAGGCGTCCCCCACCGTGTGGTCTGGTCTATTCGGCTGATATTCGGTTTGTGCTTGGCTCTGTCTTCACCCGGGTCACGGCACCAAATTGTTGATGTTCGGCTCTGTCTTCAATCCGGGTCACTGCACCAAATTGTTGGCTTTTGGCGTTCTTCTTCTGTTGCTCTGCGTTGTGTAATTCTTTGTAAGCCTTGATAAGAGTTGCAGCACCATCTAATTATGAACCATGATGTTGATAGCCTTCTTTGTTGTGATAGTATTGATAAAATCACCCCAACACGGGATTGGAAGCGGCGACAGATGATAGATTTATTGTACAAAGATACAATCACATGGAACACTGGGATGTTTCCCTCGTCTCTCTCTCTCCCTGCTTCTCTGCTGGCTGCGACTTTGGCGCGAAGTCAAGGTCTTAGACTTCCCTTCCCGCATGGTGTTATCAGTGGGCCTGCCTGCTGGGAGCAGCGAATCTGTCCGTCCGAGTTGCCTACCGTTTCCAAATCAAAGTCTCAAGGTTTGGTTGAGACGTTAAATAGTGCTCTCTCGGCCCAGCCCCCACGCCTAAGCCTGCCCGTTTAGGTGAAGCTAGATTGGTGGAGGAGTGACCATACAGATGTGTCGCCTGTCACCCTAACATGATATCTTAATCACCATTGGTTGTCAGTCTAGGTTGTGTCTGTTTATAGTGTCCCATAGAGATGTGTCATTAATACCCCAGAGGAGAGGCCCCCCCTGTGGCCTAAGTGTGACCTCTTGACACCCACTACCCTGAACGGCCACAGCAGCATCAGCTGTCTCCTTCTATCCCTTCCACTGCACATTCCAGACTGTTTACATGAGCACAAAAACACACAAACAAGCATTACATTGACTTTAAGACTGTGGACTTTTACCTATATTCTTCAATGTATTAAATAGCTGGACCACTTCTTGCTGCTGAAAGCTGATTTATTCTGGATAGAATAAACACACACACAGTTATACATTTGCACTAAGGCTGGTCAGGCATCAGATGGATCGCCAACAACTGAGGTTTACATGTTGCTATACAATTACTGTAATGAAGTCAAGGATGATACACTCAAAGTTATTTACTCTTTATTGCATTCTGCACTTTAGACTCCATTACTACGCATTCTGGTGGTTATCTCCTTGCTGAACCGTTACTTCCGGTCCCCCTCTACATTAAGCCCCTCTCCTTATATCACCTGACTGCCTGACTGAATATAACATACAACATGAATCAGAACATTACAACATTCCTCCCCCCATAGTCTACAAAAATCCTTCTTTTATGTGCTGAACAAATTCACTTAAACCTAGTCTGATTCTACGAGGGGATTATTCTGCCCCTGCTACCACTTAGTCCTTGAGATATGTGGGTGCCTGTCTAACTCTCACTGGGTAACAATTTCCCAAAACCCCAATGTCTGGAGGCCCCGGTGCCACTGCATCTGGTGCTGGATTCTCTAGTCCTGCTGGCGGCACCAGTATGCCTGGATCCTCTACTTCTTGTGGCGGTGCCCATACTACCTCGTGTGCCTGATTTTCTAGTTCTTGCTCTGCTGTGTCCACAGAAACACTCTCCTCTTAGAGACAGGGGTCAGCCAGGTTGTGATCATAACATGGCCGTATCTGATCCTGATGTCGTCTCACCAGTTTCCCATCCAGTGTTTTCACTCTCCAAGAGACTGGACCGGTCCTCTCTATAAGTTGCCGGAATCCACTTCTGGCCTGAGTATCCCCTCACATAGACTGAATCAGACACTTGAAAATAGCGAGGGACGCACCTGATCTAGCCGAGTCCTGATCCTGCGGTTCATGAGCAGCTCAGCTGGCGTGGCTCCCGTGGTGGTCTGGGGGGTTGATCTGTACTTGAACAGGAACCTGGATAGCTTTGTCTCCAGACTACCTTCCCCTATCTTCTTGAGTCCCTCCTTGACCAACCGCACCGCCCGCTCTGCACAGCCATTTGAGGCCGGGTGGTATGGTGCTGTTGTGACATGCTGTATGCCATTCTTTTGTAGGAAGTTCTTGAACTCTGCACTGACCAGACTAGGCCCATTATCACTGACAATCACTGCAGGGGTGGCAAAAATGCTTCTCAATCTCTCGATAGTCATGGATGAAGTAATAGACGACATTGGGTGAGCCTCGATCCATTTTGAATAGGCATCTACGACGATGAGGAGCATCTTCCCCAATACAGGCCCACAGAAGTCCAGAGGCAGCCTCATCCATGGTTGGTCTGGCCACTCCCACGGGTGTAGCGGTGCTGTTGCAGGGGTGGCTTGGTAGGACTGACATGCATGACATTCCCGCTCAGCGGACTCTAAATCCGCGTCCATGTTTGTCCACCATACGTAGTTGCGGGCCAAAGACTTCATTGGTGAGACCCCCGGACCCCCGGATGAACTTCATGAAGCTCCTCAATCATGATTCGTCTTCCTTGAGGTGGGATAATCACTCTTTCCCCACAGTATGCACCCCTCCTCCACGCTCACTTCCTTTTTTCTTCTTATGTATGGCTGCATTTCTGGGTTGTTGCAGTACTCTGAGGGCCAGGAGTCCTGCAGCAGCGCCTGATGTACTCTGGACTAGAGTTAAATTGGTACTACCCGTCCTCGGAACCATTTCTCGTTTCCCGGTAAATGAACAGCGGGAAAACGGGAATTGCAATTTCAATAATAATTAATAATTGAATTAAGAATTTGACCAAAAAAACCATTGGCATGGATTTTAATTCATTTTAACAGCTGAGCAACATTATATTATTAAAATCTCTGCACACAGTCCGTGCGTAGTGAAGTGCATGTCTATTTTCTGCATGACGTACCGTAGGCTACTGCGTGCGTGGGTTACCCTACAACATCCCATAGCCTGGGCTACCCTACAACATCCCATAGCCTGGGCTACCCTACAACATCCCATAGCCTGGGCTACCCTACAACATCCCATAGCCTGGGCTACCCTACAACATCCCATAGCCTGGGTTACCCTACAACATCCCATAGCCTGGGTTACCCTACAACATCCCATAGCCTGGGCTACCCTACAACATCCCATAGCCTGGGCTACCCTACAACATCCCATAGCCTGGGCTACCCTACAACATCCCATAGGCTATGTCCAGCCACTCCAGCTTTGTATGGAAATATTTCCGAGCAACCAAAAACATAAATTAGGCCTATTTAATTTCACAGGCTACTGTTAGGCGTACTTTATAAAAAGACCTATTTCTGTTTTTCTCATATTATGGATGCCATGCAAACCTGTTTTTAATTTTTCGAGACATTTAATTGCACAGGCTGTCACAGTCGCTTTATAAAAAAGATTAGGATATTTGTGGTGAACTGTTCTACGAATGACTGCAAAATAAATATTCTGTAAACATTGAGCATTGAGTGATCATTTCGGTGCAGTGACCTCATGGTGAATTTAACGAAGTAAATTTCATAAGTTTATTGTGTATAACCAGGCTCATACTCATAAGCTGCCAAAATCAGTGCCCATCTTTGCATTCTGGCTGCGGCGAGGTGTGGGATGCCTTTACTCTTCCAGGAGGTCCAGCAGCGGTTTGTGGTCTGTCACAATGGTGCAGTGTTTCCCAAACAGATACTGGTGGAATTTCTTAAAGGAGTAGTAAAGGGAAAAATCATGTTTAGCCCTGTTTTAAGGTTACTTATGATCATATACAATGGTTCAGATCAAAAAGTTGACAAAACTAGCACTTTTGAGAAAGTGTGATAATTGCTCTACCACCGTTTTGGTCATATAATGGATGTGGGCGAGCACTGTGGAAAATCATTCAAAAAATATGTTAAACTCTTGTATATGATCATAAGTAACCTTAAAACAGGGCTAAACATGAATTTTCCGTTTACTACTTTAAAGTTACCCAATGTAGTTTTTGACCATTAGTATGCGCTCTAGAGCAAATTTGAGGTGGTCCCCGAAAATCGGGTACTACGTCATTGCGTCAATACGTGGAGCACATAATAGTGACGTTTCACACATCTTTGTTGTTTTCAAAACATTAGCTAAATATAATTTTCCGAAGAAATTACAATGTAGGAAAGACATTCAAGTGATTCATCATGTTTATTAGACTACAAGGAAGTAGTACAGTAGGACCCCACTTATCCGAACCCATCGGGACCGAAGGTCGTTCGTATCTCTGAAATGTCCGGATGACTGAAACGTATGTTAAAATGCACAAAATTCAATAAGTGGTATACTTGATTCATATAGACTCATAATACACCGATAAATACCCTTAATTACTTGTGAAAATGCATCAAAATTGCAATCAAATAGCCAACTAAGCTCATATAGCCTAGCCTATAACAAAATAAACGAATTTCCACTTGAGTGCGTGCTTTGATCAAATACAGTACTTCGTACGACTCGTTTGTGTTTTGTGCTCGACATTTTCCCGCTTTAGAGTAAAAAAGAAATGAAACGTGACAATAGGCTACAGCCTACAGGCAACAAGTAGGTCTACATACAGTTCAGTTTTTATTCACAGTAGGATACAGTACATGTTTACTATGACAGATTTAAGTACAGTACTGTAATGAAAATCCCACCAGTAACCAGATGGCAGGCTAAAAAAAAAGAAAAAGTTTTTTAAGCCTGTCCGGTAGACCGGGAGGTTGGGATCTCTGAAATTGGGATTAGTGGGGTCCTACTGTAGTTAAGCATGAAGCCCAAGAAGTACTTCAGCCCAAGAAGTACTTCAACTGTGTCTGGTCAGTTGGCTGTGGAGCGCTTGCAATGACCTGTACCTTGTTTTGACTTTCGTTGTCTTTTATCATTGTCTTTATTAAGCTCTGCGTTGTGTTTTGATTACAATAAAAGACGGCCCCCAATCTCACACAATACCACACAGTCCAGTGTCTCCTTGTTCTGATGTATTCCAAATTAATCTCTCCAACACAGGATTTGAGCGACATCAAAAGCTGTTTATTCCAGAAGGGTTAACATACAAAAGACGATGGCATAAAGTCTAATGTACACTTGACCTCTCTGTATGCTGTCTGAACTCAAATTAAAGCATTGGTCTCGTTGCAACGTTCTTATGGTTCGGGTGTCCCCCCCCCCCTCGTCTCTTCTCCGATAAGACTGTCTTTCTCGTCTCTTCTGTGGCCTTGTTTGGTCAAGATAAGCTACGCCACCTCGGCGCTAACCACAACAATTGCTGTTTAGCACAGAATGTACCAGCCCTAAGAATGTCATCTTTATCTCATAAGTCTATGGAAGAGGGACACCGTTTTCTTACAGAACACACCAGCTACAGCCATACTCAGAGGTCGATCATAATAATTTAGAAATAGCTAACAGGATCAGATTAAATCAATATTTCTTTGAAAATCAGCCAGATTCAACACTTATCTGCTACGGAATTAATTCATTTTTCCTTGATCCTGTATCCCAGGTACACCACCTCTGGTGCCATGAAGACACATTTCTCTCTCCTATGCCTGGGGCTGATGACACCCCATAGGGTAGCCTGGTGTACTGGTATAAATCGCGGTGGGTGTTAATTGTTGTGAACTTCTTAGATTCTTCATCCCGTGGGAGTTGCTGGTATGCCTGAGACATGTCTAGTTTGGTGAATTTCTGTCCCCCCCCAGTACTGCCAACAAGTCCTCAGTTTTTGGAAATGGGTAGTTATCTATCTTAGACACTGGATTCACGGTAACTTTATAGTCCCCACATATTCTAGTTGTTTTGTCTGGTTTAAGTATAGGAACTATGGGAGCGGCCCACTCGGAAGCTCACAGGCTCTATGATGTCTTCCTTCTCTAATCTGAGACTCTGTCTCAACTTTGTCCTTGATTGATTGATTTTATTTATTTTTAAGACAGGGACAAGGTACAGTAGACATTTACCCTATAGAATAGGGAGAGATGCACTGTACAAGGTTATAGCTAGACAGCTAATTTCCACCCGCAGTCCCTGGGCAAATAAATATACAGTCTTAAAATAGTGGGGCAAATAGTACACAGTGGGAAAGTTACATACATGCTGTAGAAGGAATACAAAAAAGTTATGTAGCAAAGATTTCACTCATTCCTATACCCACATCCCAACCTCCCCAGACCCTTTCTCAAACCCTAGGTATAGCCCCCATACATATGTGCCACACACACACACACACACACACACACTTGACTACAGGTGCGACTACAGGTGCGCGCAGCTTTGCTGAGCGAGTATCCACTGCTTTGCGAGGCGAGAGAAGCTATGAAAGCTTGTTGTTGTTGTGAGTTCTTTCGGAAGGCTCTTCCACTGTTTTATGTCCGTAAAGATGAAGGATGATTGACCAAAAGCAGTCTTACGTTGTGGGATTTTGCACGCCCTCTGCGTTGTTGACCTAGTGGCTCGAGTCATTAACTCAGAGCTGAGTGTTACAAACTTTCTCAGGGGGGGAGTAGCAGCATTATGGATGATTTTAAACATAAGACAGACATTTGAGTACATAATCAGATTTTCAAAGTTTAGCATATTATATTTGCAAAGGATATTACAGTGGTGGTAGTATCGTGATTTCTTGTCATGTATTTTGAGAGCATTTTTATATAGTGACTCAAGAGGTCTTTGTGTTGTTTTGCCTGCCTGAGACCAGCTTGACATACAATAAGAGAGGTGAGAGAGTATCATTGCATTCAGGTATGTGCTTGATGCATCCAGTGTCAGAGAGCTCCTTATGTGGCGATAGTTTGCCATGTTGAACTTCAGCGAGTTGGCTAGTTTTTTAATATGCTTCTTAAAGTTCAAGGTCGGATCCAGAGTGACACCCAGGTATTTAAATTCATGTACATTCTTGATGATTTGTCCATTTACACAAATGTCTGGACAATCTCTAAGTTTGTTACAGTTTGTGAAGTACAGTACATGCTACTTGAGGGCATATGGCAGAAGGCTGGCTTTGAAATACCTTGGCTTGGCCTCGGGGTCAACTGAGATCTTTGCTGTAGCTCCCACTAAACTGCCCAGCTCACCTTAAACACCTCTCCGTGTTGTGAGAGTAGCTCACTCAACTCCTGCTGCTGACCTGTATGTAGTCTGAAAATGGCCCTCCAGTCTAGCCTAATGGCCTCTAGCCAATTTATCCCCAAGAGATTTGGCCCCTCCCCTCTTACCACTATCAATGGCAACTGTCTGGTCTGCCCCTTGTAACTGACTTGTGTGTACATCTTGCCTAGCACCCCTACACTATCTCTGGTGTACATATACAGCTTTGTTCTTGTATGGTGGCGTTTCCCCCCTCCCATCTTCCTGTATGTTTTCTCATTCTCTATAGTCAGGCTTGCCCCAGTGTCTACTTCAAACTCAATGTTGCATCCATTCACTGCCATCTGCTCTCTGTATGGCTCTACTCTTTTTTCATCATCGATATTTTACATCATGTGGGCATACTCCTCTTCCTCTTCTTCCAGTCTGTGGCACGCTATGGCTTCTACCATACGGACTTGTGGTCACGATTGATCAGATACAGATGTTGGAAGTTAGAAATGTAACTTGCTGCAGCATTTCACGTCGCGGTATTTGGCAGGGAAATCCCGTTGGAAATCTCGTGGGATTTCAGACGGGTGTTATTTCGTTTTAGTGATGCACCACCGCCAGGTGGCGTCTTTGAGTAGATTTAGCAGGCTGGGCTCGAGTTTTTCTCCTATAGTCTACGAATGAAGCATCATTAAATTTCAAATTCTTTAATTTAAATGCTCTGTTGTAAAGCACTTTGAGCTTAAGGTATCTGTATGAAAGGGGCTATACAAATAACGTTTAATTGTTATTATTACCTTGTTCTCAAACACATGTTTTATCCATCTCGATGTAATTTAATTATTACGAACACCTATAATATATCTAGGCCTACAGTAGCCTATCTATCTCGGCAACTGACGTCGGGTCAAGACGTGGTGGCTGTTAGGTCAAATGCGCAAAATAACAGTATTGTAAATATATTTGTTAGTAAAGATGTGGTGAACGTGAGGGTTTTGCATTTTGTTTCTGGAACGCACTCAACTGGTAGGCTACTCGTAAACCCCGGAAGTAAATTTGAAGCCAGGGCACCAGCTAATGTAGCCAAGTCTGAGCGCAGTAGGCTATATGGCTTCAGCACGATACAAAGACAAAATAAGCTTGATCGGAGGTGTGGATCCATACAAAATTGAAATAGTCGCCATGAGTAAAGATCACTCATTGCCAATCATATCCGGACATTAACTATCTTGTGCATATAGCGGCAGGTTTGACAGTGAGACATCAACCGATAATTGTAATAATGCGATTATTGAAATGGTCTTGTGAACGCCTTTATCTGATTTCCAAAATCGGGGTAAGGTCCATAGGACGATTGTGGGTTTTCATTTGCACATAACTATATTTTATATATATAAAACATTGAAGTCCGCCTGTCAATGACTTTCCCTAAAATTGTGTTCTGTTGCACCCCCTATTGTTAAATTATAAATGAAAAAACATACACAATATTTTGTTATTTGAATGATCTTGAATATTATATTCAAGATCATTCAAATAACAAAATATCGTGTATGTTTTTATTTATTTATACCGGTCGCCAGCTGTTCAATGAACGGCTATAGGGAATGCGCAGTTTCGCGCTGGCTACAGCCTATTATATGCACAGTTTCGCGCTATGTAGGCTATAATAAATATGTATTATTGATTGGGACTCGCTGGGGACTGGTGGAGAGACGCAGAGCCTCCCCAGACGCGACATCTCCAGTTGGCTGAAGAGCTGCGCGCTCTGGCGTCCGGCGCCCCTCGCAGTGTCCACAGAAGAATACCCCCCTTGCTGCAGCAAGAACATAACTGTCTATCTAGTAGGGATGTGCACGGTTAACCGATTTCTCGAGTACCCGAGTAGGCAATCTGCTAGTCGGAAAATAAACACTACTCGGTTAATCTAAAGGCTATACAATATGGCATGTTTTGCCGTGAAAGCGCGCATTTCTGAGCGCCTGTGCCCTTCTTCAATTGTTACCAAAGAGGATAGAGCGTTGGCGGCTGCCTGGAGAAAAGCGCTGTACTGTATATGGAGTCTTTTTAAGAGCGCTCCGGCACAGGTCCATGCGCGTATAGCCTACTCGTTTTCCAGCCTATAAAGAAATATTGAATGAATAGGCCTGTTGTTCAATAAATCTATTTCGTTTTGCATGGACATTTCTCTAATGAAGGCTTGACGCCGAAACATCCATTATTGTCCAATAAATTGGAAATAGGCAGTGAGTGCCGCGGTGCTTTTTAGATAACGCTAAAAATTAATTCACTTGTTATCCGGCATCGGCAGTAAAGGCTTGGTTTAATACTTAATTTATATTAGTAAATTAGAAGTCTGGTTGCATATTGTAGGCTTGGAGTTTTCAGAGTAGCCTAACGATAGGCTTAATAGGCTATGAGCTGGGCAGTGCATCCAAATTAAAAGGCTGCGTTTTTCGATTCCGATAGCTTCATGAAAACCTGTGGGTTATTCAATCTGATAAGTAATGCATCCAACCACACATCAGCTTTTAAATATGTTTATTTGCAAGGGCATGGACGAGACATGAAAGCACCGCCACGGTAATAACGGCGGAAAAAAACGTTTTCCCCTTCGAGGGGGCCGGGTTAAATGCGCTCTGTCTGGACGGTATCTTTTTTTGAGTAATCTTTTTTTTGAGTAATCGGTTACTCGAGTAGGATCAGGTTAGGTTACTCGGTTTTAAAATTAGTCGAAATTCCCATCCCTACTATCTACTGTCTACTTAGGCTATAAAAGAAATTCAATAGGGCCTATAGAACGCCTTACTTTGTACAGTAGGCTACAATTACAAGACGCATAGGCCTAGCCTACCGTACAAAATGATGCGTTCTCATATGCCTATATTAACTTAGATACTTAGAGATGTATTTCTCTTTCTGTTAGGATCAAAAGTATCATGAAAGCGGTTGTCATTTGATTCTGGAATAACAATGGAATGATGATTAATTTACTAAAATCCATTTTCGGTTTAAATAAATATCCAGTACTGTACCTAGGCTACTATAATCTAACGTTAGCTGAAACCAATCAACAGCGAAATTAGGTGAGGTGGAAAACCGTTTGGAAATGGAAAATGTGAACGCACTCAGTCTTGCACGCACGCAGTAGCCTTGTACTAGAATGGATTCCCTGTCTCACGTTCTGCCTTTATTCAGGCTATGCACCTTGCAATCAATGTATTTTTATATCTACAGTAGACTGTAGACTCTGTCTTTTATTTCGCTACTGGTATAGCCTACTTTCAGTGTGCGTCGTTATACTGTAGGCTAATAGGCTTTTCGCGACCAAGGACCGAATGATATCCATTGAACAGTCAAATCATCGCTAACAATGAAACAATGACTAGAACTTCTCCTGGGGACAGGGTGTGTTCAGATGGTATGGTAATGCCATATGGCCATTATAGCGTGAACAATACAAATGGTAAGTGCAGCAAGATATTTTGAAATAAGATACCGTTGGTCAATGTTTTTTTTCTTCCGTTTTTTTTATTTGCAAAAAAATTTCACACATGCATGTCATTGATATAGAAACACAAAATAAAATGCCTTAATCCTAGTACCAAATGCATACTGTATATCCTGTAATACAGTACTGTATTTTACAGTCCTCTCTTGCCCCATACAGCCAGCTCAACTGCGAAAAAGAGCCCTTGAAATAGAACTCCGACGAGTGCGCAACATCTCGTTGATTCGGTTCTTCAGCTGTTTCATGTTGGTGAAGGTGGGGCATCTTAGGAGAACTGCATCTGTGATGCATTTCCGGACGTTCTGTGGCAAGGCCTGCTTGCCTCGTGAACCATCCCAGTTGGTGTTCCGCACCCAGGCCTGATAAGTCCCACGGGTTAATTCCCTCTAAGCAGAATTTGAATTGTATTAAAATAGGCTAAAATTAAATTTCCACATATTCTGATTCCTTCTAGGTCTATATAAAAAAAAACATTTTTCTAATGTGTAGCCTATAGGCGATGAACAAAACAGCCACAATGTAGCCTGCTTAGCGAGCGAGAGGGCAGTCTACCATAAAGTGTATAACCATAATGTAATATATCTAGACTACATGCATTGTGGTATTTCTTTATATAGCCAATTGTTTCTCAATAAACAGTTATGTCATCCTCTGAGTCCGAATGTAGGCTAATAGACCGGCAGCTCTAAATGGCTTCCCAATCAATGAGACATGGTTGTAAAAATGATGTTTTATTGATGAAAATGATAAAACTGAAAAACATGGAGAGTCATTGCATTGATCGATGCAGTCCGCTACCAGCAAACACTGAAAATACAGGTCCTCCAGCGAACCTGGACTAGACTATTGTAACCCCCCCCCCCCCCAAATTCTTTTATATTCAAATAAACTGGATGAACCGGTTTCCTAGCACTGGAGGGGGGTAGCCTGCGTTAGCGGGTGCTTTGCCATGACTGGCCATTGAATTCGCTAGTTTGATTGATAGATGGATGGATTAACGTCCAAAGTAGATTGTGCAAGTATTGTATAGGCCCATGTGTAAGAGATGAATGGCTAAGCATGAACTCAGTAGGCCCTACTGTAGATTATCAGCATTATCACCAGTCTCAATTTATGTCTCAATTTATGTGTTGCCATTCATTTAAACCACCATCTCATCTAGACTACTTCTGTTGCTGCATTTTTACATTTATGCTTTCATGATTTTAGAGCGCAATAAACATTTTCCAGGATTCCAAAAAGTCCATCCATTCATCCAACTTTGTTCTGAGCGCAGCGCAGGCTGGTAGCCTACTGTCAAGGCTCACGACTGATGCACTCCCTTAACACGTCTCTTATCAGACCATCAAGAGAATTTGAATATGAAAGACCTTGGGATTCCAGGAGTCAAGGCCGTTTCAGACGGGGAGCGACATTCCGCCTGCGTTCTCGCTCGGAGAGGGGGACGCACGCGTCCTGCGCGCAGCGGGGAAAGCTGACTACAATTCAGCTCTTGTCGCGGGCGGGCGCGCAGCCTAGTTCCATATGAGAACACTCCTCGGTCCAATTCCGTATAGTAGATCAGCCTGTGTACTTTCAACGAATGTATTATTAGACATAATATCATAATAATATATAAAGCCTTCAACGACCTCCTGCTGCCTGCCTGATGGTCTCAGGGCTAAAGAGACCGCGCGATCATTCCTCTAGCTGCTTTGCTGCTAATGCGAGTTCGTCTCCGTTCCTGCCCGAGAAACAGAAGTTGAACTTATAGCATCAAAATAGCTACAGGAATCAACGTTGTAAAGTTAGCTATCTGCTTTTTAGCCACCGACAGCTACCGTTAATATTATGGAAGCTGCTGTCGTGAGCTAACGTGCTATCACGGTCTCATCGTGCAGCTTCACAGGCTGCTATTAGCAGACAGCACTAAGTTGACAAAATCACACTTGCACATCATTAGAATTCCTACCATTTATATGGGATTTATCATTCAACTAAACATGGAACCTGAATACTACCTGATATTTCAACCTGCTGCCATCAGTGATCGACGCGTCTGCTTGTTTGAGTCATGAATATCTTACGCAGTTATATTCCATGTAGTGTCCCAAAACTGTTAAATCATTCCCCATGTAGTTCACTATGAGTCGCACTCAATACATCCATGGTAATAGGGAATAGGGAGTGAGTGAACCATTTCAAACACATCTCTGGTCATCTCCGTTAGCCATGTTACTCGTCCTGATGCCATGTTCCATATGAGAACACTCAGCCTAATGTATTAAACTTCTACTTGTCCCGACAGTTAACAGATATAGACCCGGCGACAGTTACAGAGATAGAAACTATAAATAGATAGGCTTTGTTCGTAATAATTAAATTACAACCAGACAGACAACAAGGAGTTTGAGAACGGTAGGCTAATCTAATGTGCGAGCCAGCAATGGGTCAATGAGTGGTATTACTGCGCCCCTATGGGCAGGCGAGCGGTGGTGCGGAATGACGTAAAGCGCCTGTTAGAATACCGCGGGTCAAGTTACATTCTTATGTTCCCACATCTGTAGCTGGTTGGCTTGGTTCCACGATTGAAAATCTTCAATCGGTATCCCTGCACACCGCACTGATCACTATACATATACACACTGTACATACAAACTTTAAAGTTACCATTTAAATACATTACACTTACTTATTCATTCAATTCAACCATAACATTTCTGTGACCTTTTGGGATGTTTGCTTTGGCATTGTAAATGTATGTTTCCCATGCCAATAAAGCCCTTTGAATTGAAGTAAAATATAGAAGACATACAGATAGTTATCCATTCATACTTGGATGGATGGATGGATAGGGATTTGTGTTAGTGAAAATGTGCTTTACTGAGACGGGAAGCACAGGGTGTAATCTTACCAGTCTCAATATGCTCTCCTGTGAAAAGTATCGCAATCCCAATATTTGTACATGTTTGGCATGGCTTGGACTTGAGCATTCCCCTGGCACTTGTTTTTACTGCTCCCACGGAGCACTATGTGCAAGTCATGCCAGATGCCTACAAATAGATGGACTCCACTTTGCGTACAGTGTAAACTGTAGAATAATTAGGCATTACAATCAGGTGAAGAAATATGAACACATGCTCATTTCTCAGATTTCCAGAATCTATTTGGCTGCGCTCACGCTATATTGTTATAAGTAGGCCTAGGCTATATTGATAGAAGTAGGCCTAGGCTATATTGATAGAAGTAGGCCTAATCTATATTGATAGAAGTAGGCCTAGGCTATATTGATAGAAGTAGGCCTAATCTATATTGTTAGAAGTAGGCCTAATCTATAGTGTTAGAAGTAGGCCTAATCTATAGTGATAGAAGTAGGCCTAATCTATAGTGATAGAAGTAGGCCTAGGCTATAGTGATAGAAGTAGGCCTAATCTATATTGTTAGAAGTAGGCCTAATCTATAGTGATAGAAGTAGGCCTCGACTATAGTGATAGAAGTAGGCCTAGGCTATATTGATAGAAGTAGGCCTAATCTATATTGTTAGAAGTAGGCCTAATCTATATTGTTAGAAGTAGGCCTAATCTATATTGTTAGAAGTAGGCCTAATCTATAGTGTTAGAAGTAGGCCTAGACTATATTGATAGAAGTAGGCCTAATCTATATTGTTAGAAGTAGGCCTAGGCTATATTGATAGAAGTAGGCCTAATCTATATTGTTAGAAGTAGGCTGGGACTGACTGCCCCCCTGATCAAAAAGTCAAACTGCGCATATGAACATCATGTCAAGAGACAGAAACAGCAGGATCAAGAGATGGTAAGGGACTGTGGTAGAACTAACAGAAGGAGGTTCATAGAGAAGCAGCTAGAAATGAATCCAGAGGCCTATAAACAATGAGATGCAAATAAAAAGGCTATGTTAAGGGAAAGACTTCATGAACAATTAAACAGGACAACAGTAGGCAGGCTTTTCAGAGATCGTGTCAGGGATGGACCCATCTTTGCATGTGTAAACTGTAGATTAATTAGGCATTACAATCAGGTTAAGAAATATGAACACATGCTCATTTCTCATATTTCCAGAATCTATTCTGCTGCTCTCACTCAAAATAAACCATCTCTCCAGTCTTGAAAGTTTCCCTCCCTCCCTTCCTCCCTCCATACAGTCAGTCCCTACATCTCACCCACTTTTTCTCCCTCCCTCTCTTCCTTCATCCTTCCTTCCTCCTGTCTCTCCCTCCCTCACCTGTTTGTCCTTATGAAACCACCCCCTCTCTCCCCCAGGTATGTGAACTGTGCCCGTACTGAGGAAGAGCAGAACCTGGTAGCGTTTCAGTACCGTGGAGGGATCCTGTTTCGCGGCTGTCGGCTGCTGGCTGTCGGGGTGGAGCTGCTGGTCTGGTACGGACAGGAGTACAGATACAAGAGCATCTCCTTCAACTACGTCTGGGAAGAAAAGAGCCCCGCTAGAGGTATCTGTCCTCAACTCTTCTTCCCTCTGTCTTCTCCATCTCTCTCTCATCCACCTCTTTCCTTAAAGCTGAAAGAACAAGAGGTCTGCTGGTCATAATAATAACCGCTGTCCAAGTAGCTCTCCTCTACCATCCTTCCTCTCCTCTGTCTTTTTCCCATGGTTCAAATGGAATGCTGTTAGTTGCCATGGAACATGGTAACTTGACTTATCTTTAGGAGTGCTGGCTTACTCTAGCTATCTAAGGTAGCTATTGCCGTGGGCTTCAATGTATTCATGCTTGTTTTCTCTCCTTTCTCCTCTTTTCTTTTTCTCACTCCTCTCTCTCCTCTGTCGCTCTCCTTCACTCGAGCTCAGCCAGAGGAACCTCTTACATATCTTTCTCTCTCCTGTCCTCAATCTGAAGTTGTGGTGTTGTCGTGTTTCGCCCCCCACTAGTTACATACGTATAAACACTCTATACAGTATTTGCACTTGTAATACAGGTGTGAGAATCCTTTTTAAAGTTTGTCTCTTTCTCTTTCACTCTCCCAGGAGTGATGTCAGACTTGTCCCAGACTCGGGTGTTCTCCTGCTCTGTGTGCCCATTCACCTACACCTCCCAGATCTACCTCAACAAGCACCTCAAGAGGAGCCATGACAACCTCTACGTCTCTCTCTCTCGTCTCTCGAGCCGACAGATCAGACCAGAGATTCTCTCCTTCTCCTCCTCGCAATCACTCCCTATCACCACCTCCAACACCCCCCTCACCCCAGCTCCCGCCCAGAGACAGAGAGACACAGACAAGCCAAGACCGTACCACTGTGAACAGTGTGGACAGAACTTCACTACATCAGAACATTTAAAGAAACACCAGCGTGTTCATACAGGAGAGAAGCCATACCACTGTGACCAGTGTGGAAAGAAATTTACTGCGTCAGGAGATTTAAAGAAACACCAGCGTGTTCATACAGGAGAGAAGCCATACCACTGTGACCTGTGTGGGAAGAACTTCACTAAGTCAGATCATTTAAAGCAACACCAGCGTGTTCATACAGGAGAGAAGCCATACCACTGTGACCAGTGTGGGAAGAACTTCACTGACTCAGGACAGTTAAAGATACACCAGCGTGTTCATACAGGAGAAAAGCCATACCACTGTGACCAGTGTGGAAAGAACTTTACTGCGTTAGGAAATTTAATGACACACCAGCGTGTTCATACAGGAGAGAAGCCATACCACTGTGACCAGTGTGGAAAGAACTTCACTCAGTCAACAAGCTTAAAGACACACCAGCGTGTTCATACAGGAGAGAAGCCATACCACTGTGACCAGTGTGGAAAGAACTTCACTGCGTCAGGAGATTTAAAGACACACCAGCGTGTTCATACAGGAGAGAAGCCATACCACTGTGAACAGTGTGGGAAGAACTTCACTAAGTCAGATCATTTAAAGAAACACCAGTGTGTTCATACAGGAGAGAAGCCATACCACTGTGACCAATGTGGGAAGAACTTCACTTTGTCAGGAGAGTTAAAGAAACACCAACGTGTTCATACAGGAGAGAAGCTATAGCCTTAGGCCTGGATTACACTACTGCGTTTTTCTGAGTTTTCGCCTGCCTTTGCGCCTAGCAATTACAATACCGAGGCCAAAATGAGGCTCGAACCCAGAGGCAGATCGATACATCCGGGGACACGTTTTGGTGCTTGAAATCCGGAGATGCGTTCTAGTGTAATAGGCAGATCTGGAGGCCTTTGGAAAAAAACTATAGGAATAGGGCTACACTGTAGCGCTGTATTCACTTCACCTTATAACAATCAAACAGATGATTTACGAGTTTAAACTACATAGTATCTTACTGTATACTATAGTTAATCAGACAAGCAGATAATATCGTACGAGGAATTTCACTGTGTTCCCCCCAAAAAGTAGACACTTCAAATCATAACCTACATAAGAATAGGCATCTGAAATGATAATATTCTCCCGTTCAAAGAAAAGTAACTAGCAAAAAGTTTAAACATTTTTATTGAGCTATAGCTATATAAGATATATTGCGATATGCTGCTATATGTGTGGGTAGACTCCCCAGCTCAGCCTTTTGTGTTTATTTTTCAATAATATCTCTATTCAATACTCAAATACAGTCCAAATGTTCTGATATATTGTTCCTACAATCAGTTTGGTTTAAGTCCTTCATCCATTCCTTCACGATATCTCCCATATTATGATGAGACTTGAATATTTCAAGATGTATTGAATTTGTTCTTCAGCAGTCCTGACGCAGAAGTTTGTGCTTGTGAATAAATATTAGGATGTGACCTTTTTTTACGAATATGCCAACTGTCTGTCCCGCATGGTGTCGTTCTAAAACATCACCATCAAGAGATGAATAAGCCTACTATTTTAAACCGCACCACAGATATGGGCAAACATGATTTAGGGTACCTATTAGGCCAGTAAAAGGAGATGTTTGCTTTTGCAAAAGAACCCCGCAAATATTTTATACAGTTTAATCTGGAATAATATTCTGAAATCAGATCTGTAATCTTTCTACAAGCAATTGGTTTATTCAGGTGTGAGCCAATGATCAAAATAGGAATTGGATATGGAGTTTGGATTACTGGAGAAAATTAAAAGAGGAACTTCTCTCAAAGGTTCACAAAGGTGAACTTAAATAATACGACAGGCCTTATCCTATAGGCCTATGGAATGCTGCGCTCAAGGATGACGTTGGGTGAATTGATGGACTTAATTTCGTCCACTTGGTCAAAGTCGATTGCTTTAAAAACATGAAAGAATAAAACAAAAAATACTGCAACACAAAGTAGATGAAATGGTGATTGCAAAGGGACTGTTTAAATAAATTCCAATATACCTGGTTGAGTTCATGGCTTACAACTGTATCTCTTTGGAAGATTGGATCTAGATTGGAATAAATAGCCTAACTTTTTGGATTTGAGATTATTTTAAAAGCAGTGGATGCGCACCAGACATGGAACACAAACTGGGATGGAAATGTATTTTTTTGTGACTGATGGCGTTGGTTGGATGGCTGGACAGCTGCATTTTATACTCTAACCCTAACTTTTCAGAATGTTTTTTTTTTCTTTTTAATAAACATTGTGTAACCTGAGAGAGGTACTGTAGAGAGTGTGTTCATTTGTTGCCTGCCTCAGTATCCAACCCTGGACTGACCCTGCCTCAGTATCCAACCCTGGACTGACCCCTCCTCAGTATCCAACCCTGGACTGACCCCACCTCAGCATCCCCCCCCTCAGTGTCTCTGCATGCCTCTTCCATTGCTCCCAGGGAGAGTCATGCGGGTTTGTGTTCATAAACCTTCCAACGCCAAAGTGAAAATAATTCCTCAATGGGACTGAGGAATGGGGAGTAAGGGGGTAACGGTGTATCCACCTGTGAAGTTATGTATGGTGGTTGGTGAACCAGTCCCAGACCAGAGCAGCCCGGTGGAAACTAACATTATCCCACATGACAACAAACCTGGGCTGCTCTGCTCCATCCTGTACAACTGCATTATATAGAGCACCAAATATGTCATTGTGAGTGGAGTGCACTTCTAAAGCATAGAGCGCTTTACAATATCTTCTCTCATTCACTCACCAATGGTGGCCAGCTGGTGTTAGCCTGCTCTTTGGGATAAATTAGTGTCTTACTCAAGAACATGTCAACGAAGCAGAGGAGATAGCTGGAATTGAACTGGAGGCTCCCAGACGGCTACTCTAACTCCTGAGCTGCTGCCGCCCACTCAGAACGTGATCATGTGTGCAGTACTGGATGGCCCTAGGGTGGCATGGTGATGGAGAACTCCTTGCAGATGTAGGAACCTCTTGAAAATGTTTTCAGCCCTCAAAGGCCATATCTAGGTTTTTGCAGGGTGATAATCAATCTAGTAATTATATTCCGTAAACTGAGGCATGTTTAAATGAGTTTATTGTGAGCTCACAAGGTATGTCTGATCTCCAGAGCAGGGATATCAGAGTACAAATGTGTGGTCAGAAAACAATGCGTCTCATACTTCAGCAAAAATGACCTCATCTTAAGACCTCCTCCTTATCTCTCTGGGCTAGTGGAAAGGGCTCTCCCCCTCCCCCAACTTAACATTCTTGAAGCTCACAGACCTGCTCCCACACACCACAAAACACTGTTTCTTCTTCCAGGAACACAAGGTGATATTTCCCCCATGCTGCCCAGGGACATTCACAACAGCTCTTTGTCCTGTAACATCTGGGCCCCGACGCCTGGTTTTAGATAGATTGAATCCAGCTTCATCAATGAAAATGAACTAATGACGCTGTGCAGCTGCGCCAAATACCACCAATAGGCCGTTCACACCTCTCATATTGAAATGAATGGAATGCACAAGAACAAGAGCCCTGGATCAGGTCCAAATCCAGCCAGCTTGCTAATAACACCACCAGTTAACATTAACTAGCCAACTTCAGATAGAAATCTAACCAAGTAGATATGAATAGGCTACAGCAGGATCTAGACTAGTCGTAATGTTAGAAGACCATAAACGCAAATGAAAACGCAAGTGCTCATTTTACCATACTTTGGAAAATAAATACCCTAACACACCCTATAGAACATGTAATCTATGGGCTGCAGCTATTGAGTCTGAGAGAAATAATAATAGGCACAAATCCTTATTAAATCCATTTTAATTCATTGCTTTTATCTCTAGCAAGATTGAATATGCTCTCCTAAAGCTATAATCAAAGTTTTGATGACTGAGGCCCAATTTAGGGACCCAAATAAGATTGAGTCCACCCAAGAAAAAACAAAACGAATAATTCCCTTTATTTGACAAACCAATCATAGTCTACATACCAGTGATTATACCAATATGAGGTCATTTTAAGATCAATCAAACATTCAGTTCCGAGTCCGGGTCCAGAACCAGGGCTACAGCCAACAGCAGGGGGAGGCGGACTGGACTGGGAAGGTGTTTGCATAGTCCTTGAACTCTGCTCCCTTCTTTTCTCCTCCAGATCCAGGTACCTATAGCCGTCACAACGTGGCTAGCTAATTGTAGGCTATTCTTGACCCACGTTAAGATTAGCAAAGCGGTGTACCTGCGCACATGCACAAACAGCAGTGCTACAAAGAAATCTATCATATTTATTTTCTCATACACTGGGCGTTTGGTGTTGCCAAGCAATAGGCTCTTTGCTTTGCACAAGTTCCACTACTTCCTGAAATTCTACAGGCATCCTTATTTCCTGTCCTATACCATTGTGCCGCACACCTGATTAATCACTTCCATCCAATAGTACAGGACAGGAAATAAATATGCCTGTAGAATTTCAGGAAGTAGTAGAGCTTGTGCAAAGAGCCTATTGTCAGACAGTACTTCAGGAACAGTGTAAATCACACAAGTCAACTGTTGGCACGTTGCATGTCTGTGACTGATAAATCGTCAATGACGTGTAAATGGTTGAAATTCATGTTGAAATGAAGCCCCCTCTTTTCCATTGCAACTATAGCAGAGGCCGTTATTCACATAACAGTTGACCGTGTTTGCTTTCTTCACTGACAGAGAGAGAGAGGGGGAAAGAGGGAGAAGATGAAAAGATTTCATCAAACAAAGTTCAGCTTTGGAAAGCGAACTGTTGAGGACAAGATCAAAAAGAAAGAGGTGATGATGGTGGTACACTGCCTACTCTTTACTTAACATGCTGGGAAAAGCACATTGACGGGATAAATTGTATGTCTGTATATAGATAAACAAATAGACAGGTATGTAGGTGTGTATAAATATACACAGTATGCATGATTATGTTCAGTTAAAAATATATAATTTGTTGACAGGAAACCAAGAGGTATAAGAGAGTGGAAGAGGGGACAGGAGGAGAGGACATAGAGATGAGAGGTGAGATACCTGATGTTAGCCAAAGAGACACTACATTAAGTTAGATCCTGGCCAGTTTAAAAAATAATGTGGATGGATGGATGGATGGATGGATGGATGGATGGATGGGTGGGTGGGTGGGTGGGTGGGTGGGTGTGTGTTTATAGCTTATGTTTATGTTTTGTTAATTTGTGGACAGGAGATGAAAATGGACACCACAGTGGAGGAGAGGTGACGGGAGGAGACCAACATGGACAAAAGTATTACAAAAATCCTGCGTACGGCCCTGGTCCTGAATGTTTCAGAGGGCAGATGATAACCTCCTTCTAAGCAAGGAGCAGGTGTTCATAATTCTGTCTGCATCACTACACTGAGGTGACATTTTGGTTGTACCGTCTGATCACAACACTAACTGTTCTAATTTTTAACCCATCTGTCTACATATCTGTCTGTCTCTCTCTCTCTATCTCTCATTATCTGCCCCTGTTTTATTGTTGTATCCGAGGCTTCACGTTTGGTGATGGGACCTCAGTGGGTGAGAACAGACATGCTGAAGAGACATAAAGATCTAGGCATGGGCAGCATCTTTCCATCCATTTAAAAATAAATATGTATTATTTTATGCCAACCTACATTCAGTCTAGCCCTAACCCTAACCTCTTAGAGTGCAGGAAGTGTCGGCCAGCTGTGTCATGTGTGTGTGTCTCCATTCTCAGCGTCAGTACATCCAGTTTGATAGTTCACCTGGGCCAGCAGACTAAGCAGAGCCTCGACCCAAACAAGGTGTCCTGAATGGTCTCCCAGGTCCGCCTTGTACAACTGAACTGTCAGCCCAGTGTTTCAGTCTGGTCTACAAGCTATTCAATAAGACCTGGAGAAAAGTATCTGTATCTTGTCTTTACACTTACAGCACACATGCTGCACAAATGATGACCTTAATTGTATGACACTTGTTTTGTAAAATGCACAAGGGTATCTCTAACTTGGCTAGACTGTGGATGTGGTGACTAGTCCAGGCCAGTCAGCATGGTATAAGCTGCATACAGGTGAGCAGAAGCTGAAACGCTTGTTCCTTGGCTAGGACCAAGGCAGCTTGCCAGCAGGGTCAGGCCTGTGCCGGGAGGTCAGTACATTAGAACCCCCTTAGGCGGGCTGTATGTATCCTAGGTTCTTAAACTTATATTTGTGGTATAGAAAGGTAGAACTTGCTTGGTTGGTTATGCAAGTGTGTGTGTGTGTGTGTGTGTGGTACTGTTGATTTTCCTCCACAATCCTCTCTCAGCCATATGTTTCCCCTATGTGGATCTGAAAACAGTGATAGGGATTAAATTAGGTTGCTAAGAGAACTGCTAGTCACCAGAAGCATTCAAGAACATAACCCGTGCTGGAATACTAGTGTATGAACAAATCAATACAAGTAGAGCACATCTACTGACAGGCTGGCTGAATGACTGGAAGACTGACTTGGGACCTCCACTGAGGGCATCCCAGTCCTGGCTATGGATCAGTAGGCTAGTGATGCTCCCCTGCCCCTGGGCTAGTGTAGACCATTGCTAGCCTCTACCCACAAGCCATTACATTGATCATAGGCCTACTAAGAGAATACAAGGGGAGTCTTGGTAAGGCTTTTATCAGGGAGGTTGATGGATTACGTCTTTCAAACTACATGATTTGCATTAAAAATATAATCTCTCTCTCACACACAGTCATGTAATCCAGTCAATCTAACTCCATAACAAATTGCATTAGGCCTACGTAACTAGCAAGCTAGCAAACTAAGTCAATGTAGACAGCTAGCTAACTAGCTAGCGTTATTTCCACCATGCCCCTTCTCCTAAGAGAAAGGCGATTCGCAAAATTAAAAGGTGATTGACAACCGTTTCAGGTGAAATGATTTTTTTGATTGACAAGACGATTGTCAGTCTCTGATTGGCCAAAGTAGAAATTGATTGACAGTTGACCCGCCCCCTGGAAGTCTCTGGGCCTGCAGAGATACACACTTGGAAAATTGAGGGGTCTTCTACAGGGCAATAAAGTGGGATCTCTGTATAAAAACACCTAATGAGAAGCAGGGGGCTTGATACCACAAGGGAACATGCATAATGGGTGGGGGACAACATGTTTACATGTGTACAGTACTTGTTGTTGTTGGCAACCCCGCCCCATTAGCGGACCTAGGACTACAACTGGCTAAATTGGCTCTGATTGAGAGACCTGTGCCACTGATTGTTTGATTGGTTTCCATCTGCCTCGTTAGTATGTGTACAGTATTTCTAGCCTACATGTACAGTAGCTCCCATCTTGTTCTTTGTCTGTTCCATTTGCTGTAGCTGTGCATAGTCCCTTGTGTTTCTGGTGCCATCTTGTAAGTCTGTAAGTTTATAAGCTCTGTCTTTTCTTCTTCACTTGTCGAGTGTATACCGTGGTTTTATTGTTTAGTCTTTGGTTTTGTGAAAACTGCTGAAACCTCAATGCACCTGTGACAGTTACATGCAGCCCTTGTGATTGCTTAAGTCAGTATGAAACCATCTATGGCTTCTCACATGGCAGGTAACTCAACAAGAGTTCAAGCCCAGGGGGGATGCAGAATAAAAATGCTAATACATGTACAGTACATACTCAGGCATTGTGCTGTGACATGATTTTTTAAAACTTATTTATGTATTTATTTGTAGCTGTTACTGTTTCTTCATTTTGTTTACATCTCTTCATCTGACCAGCCTGTTGTCTGCTTACATGTCAATCAGTCCCACCTGTGTTCAATTCAGTCAATCAGTGAATCCATGCTCAGTCCAGAGTCCCACAACTCATTCCCATCACAGTATTGTTGAATCTCGTTGTCTTTTATTATTGTCCTTGATTAGCTCTGCGTTGTGTTTTCTTGTTTTCAATAAAAGACGGACCCCCAATCTCCAAATATACCACACAGTCCAGTGTCTCCTTTCTCAGATGTTCCAAATGAATCTCTCCAACACGGGATTTGAGTCTGAGCAAAAGCGGTTTATTCCAGAAGGTATAACACACAAAAGAACATGGCAATGTCTAATGCACAGATGACCTGTCTGGACGCTGGCTGAACCCAAATCGAAGCACATGCAAACTGAATAGTGGTTTTAACCCTTGGAGAAGGGGGGGTGTCCCACACCCCCCTCCGTCCTTCTTTACAAAGCTGTCTCTCTCTCTTCTCGAAATACGGCCTTGCACTGAAGATAGGATGAGGCGCCTGGCGCCCCCGTATCTAAACAGTCGGTGTTTGTACATCACATGAAAGAATGTCACCCTTGGCCTAGGGAACATGTAAATCTGTCAGGTGGAGACACGTCCCCTGCCTAGAACCCCCCTTGAGTATCAACGTGACCCCCTGGCGTGACCTCCTTCTCCAGAAACCCTCGGACGGTCACACAGGAGTCACACACAACAAATTAGAAACAGCTTACAGTGTTAAGATTGACATTTCTTGATAACAGCCAGCTCCATACATTTTCATCAGTATGTAGTGCTACTAATATGTTCATCCAGGATTGCTACAGTGTAAATAAGCTGCGACATTTATCATTTTTTACTTAGAGCTATCTGAAGCCAGCCATGCTCTCCTCATATTCACTGCACATTCTTGCTCAATAAATCTCTAATGTTCATGATTTAAAAAATGTCATTTTCATGACATGGTAGATGAAGTGTGAAATGTATTGTGTGCCAGAAACAACCACAAACAACCTCAGATCACAACACCAGATTTAACTTTTCTCCATTTCCATGGTGGCCTGCTATACACTGTCGAACAGTGTCACAATATGGATTAGAGCAGGGGTTCCCAACCTTTCTTCCCCAGAGCCCCCCACTTACACCTGATGGAATTTGACCCCCCCCCCCCAAATCGGTGTGAACGTCCAGTCTGTGTATGTTTGTGTGTGCAAATTACATCAGGCGTAAGTTAGGGTACAATTAAGTGCTTCGCCAATGTAGCAGGAATATGAATGTTGACACGATTAATAGTCTCTGATTAATTTGTTGAATTTATATGATATTGTAGTGCCGTACATACAAGGCTTTTTGGCCCTTCATCAGATATAATCATGTATTTTGCTGTGTGACATGTCAATAACATGATTCTTTGACAAATATTTGTCTAGCTAATATTAGGGCCTCAAATTGTCTGAGGCCTGGCGCACCCCCTGCAATTGTTGACGCCCCCCTAAGGGGGGCCTGGACCCCAGGTCGGGAAACCCTGGATTAGAGCATACTTATAGGTGACAAAGGTCATTTGGATACATTCATTAAAGGTTTATAGGCTGTTTCCCTTTGGGGAAGGCTCACACAAAACATTCATATGTTCAGTATAAATGTTTATTGCAATGGTGATCTAATTTATCGAAATTCAGTTTTTAATACTGTTATAATAAAGATGATAAGATATGAGTAAATCTACGTATAACAGTTTTCACAGTAACATGATGATCTAAAATACTTTATTATTGAATATGGCAACATTTCAAGCATAACCTACTGTAATGATGAACGCTACTTTGAGTTTAGACAACAGGGAGGAACAAGGTGCTCAAAAAGTGAGATAAACCATTAGTGTTGTTGGTGCTCTTGGATCACTGGGAATGGAGGCAATATCCAAAAACAAAAGTAGATCCAGGCACTCAGAATAAGTATTCGGAAAGGAAGTGGTAATGTTAAAAAACCTTTAAAGTCGCACAGAAACAGACGTTTGAGATCATCTAACTTCCGTAGTTTTACGTATTTCCGATGCAAACAAGCTGTGAGGGTGGGACATATGTTTAGAGGTGTATATGTATAGAAGGATAGCGTTGATTGACTGGTGGATGTCGTGAGATTATTGGCCTAAAATCTAAGGTACCTCATGTCGTCATTGCACGCGACCTACCGTTTTGCAGGAAGTAAGAAATTATATACTTTGATATATGATTACAACAAAAGTAGAATTTTGTATTTTTTTTGGCATACATCGTTGAATAGGTGAACACTATGATCAATTATGTGAACCAAAATTGGACAGAATGCTTTTTTCCACTTCAGTGCGACTTTAATGTATCAGGCTTACATAATTTTAAAAAGTCAACATGTTTCGACCCGTCAGTCTTCATCAGGACATGTTGTGCGCTCAAACAAATTACACCTAAAATACTCACTCACTACTGTGAGTTTGGTTAGATTAACATCTAAGTGTGCTTTCAAACCTAAAACTTCAGCCTGTACCTAAACTGAATGTCTCTAGTTGGCTGCATGGACCCAAAGCCCCAGCGCTTGATGTCAATATGCGGGATCTCCTCATCTGGATTCTTTAACTCAAAGTCAAAGTACGTGAGCATGAGGAAAACAAGCTGCTTCAGCTCATTGGTGGCGAAGAAACGACCAGGGCACATGCTGATTCCAGCCCCCCACGGCATGTTGTAGTACTTCAGCTTCTTCCCGCCCTTGTAGAAATCATTTTTCTTGCCCCCGTCTCGTGTGAGGAAACGGTCATATTTGAACGTGAGCGGATCGGGGTGGATGTCTGTGTCCACCTGAACGGTGGTGTAGGGGAAGAGGGCCACCCTGTCGCCTCCCCTGAGGTGGGACTCTTGTCCGTCGGCCATCTTGAGGCTCATGTCCTGGAGCACGGCCCTGGTGAGGACGGGGGCGGCGGTCAAACGCAAGGTCTCCTCCACGGCGCTGTCCATGGCGGGCATCTTCTGCAGCATGTCCCGGGTCAGGTCGACGAGCGGCCCACCACGCCTCACTTCCTGCCCGGCCTCCTTCAGCACGTTCTCCACCTCCGCCCGGACCGCCCTCATGGCGTCGGGGTGCTTCATGAGATAGAGGAGCAGCCAGAAGGCTGACGGCCCCGTGTTACCCTGGGACGCCCACAGAAGCAGGAACATATACCTGTCTTGCATGAACTCCTGCATGCCGAGCTCCTCCCTAATCTCCTGCTGATCACGCACCCAGCTGCTGACGTTGTCTTTGGTGCTGATCTTCTGGACCGACAGCGTGTTCCAGAACAGCCTCTTCAGACGTTCCACCTCCATCTTCTCCGACGGCAGCAGCACCCCGTAGGCCAGCTTGGGGAACAGCTGGTCGTACTTCCGGAACTCAGAGAAGAGCTCCTCAGATTCTACTCTGTCAACTTCCTAGGCTTTCTCCAGGCTCCCCGAGGACGTGGGGGTCTCATTGCCGAACAGAGCTAAGTAGCCCGCCCTGAAGACGATGTTGTAGCTGTAGTTGAAAAGCCCGTCCTCCATCCAGATGTGATGGTCCTCGCCTGCCCCCACACTGTGCAAAATCAGATTCTGAAGGTTATTCATCATGGCATGTCTCATGACCACCAGACCATCCTCCATCAGGTGCTTGTTGCTGGATATCTGCAACATCTTGTGCTCATCTTCGATGTTGGATTGGTAACCAAACACTTTCAAAACTAGATACTTCGCAAACTCGTAAAAGTCCAGCTTTGTGCGGGCTTCTTTCTCAATAGTCCCAAAGGAAAATGGATCTGTGACGAATGTGAAATAAAAGCTCCCCAGCGACACTGTGAAAATATCCCCATGTTTCCTTTTCATTCTCTCCAGGAACTTTGCAGTATCCCTGCGAAACTCCAGGACATGGCCCAGCCAAGGAATGGGTCCCTTATCTAAGGGGGGTTCCCCGGGACGCCTCTGGCGGAAGGTCCCCAGGAGATAGAGTCCTCCAAGGAGGAAGGCTAGCAGAGCAAGCAGGAATGGCAGCAGAAAGCCCATCGTCCTCTCCTGTGCTACTCGCAGAGCTAATCTGTTCTCCAGCTCATATTCCTTTGTATTAGTCAAACACTGTGCTCAGGGCTGAAAATTAATTTCCATTTGGCGACTAAATTTTTAAAAGTTTTTCTGATTGCTAGGCTAAATTTAAGGTAATCTGCTGTCCTGTCATGGGAGTGGGACTAGAATTGAACTTGCATGATACTCCATTTTGTCATCAGATTGATAGTAGTAGCTGCTACTCACTCAAAGGTGGGTGGAGGGGATGAATTGGCTGTTTTTTAATCCAAAATTGGTCATTTGTTTGATTTGTGTATGGGTTTGCTCTTTGTCACCTTTTTCATCCCAGATGAGTTATCATCCCTGAAATGTGTTATAAAGTGATGTGTCATGCAACTATTTACAGTATGAAAATAAATCAGAGCATTCAAATGTAAGACAGCAGCCAGCACTGTTTGTAGTGATGATAAGGATGACAGCCAGAGCCATCTTGGATGTGTAGCTGGAGTCTCCAGCCTTACACATGGGTAGGCAAAATCCTTCTAGTTCCAGACTTCCCATTGGTAAACATATTTAATTACCTTGATCATGTCAATGAGATTGTGGTTAGTTTAATTTCAGACAATGAACAGTTTCATTTTAACATTTGCTTTTGGATGGAGATGGTGACTCTACATGCAGGCTGTGCACATCACTGTATGTAGCCTAGAACCAGTCTAATCTATCAGCTGCTGCAGTATTGTTGTTCATAAACTGTCTGAATGACATGTGATCTGATTATTTTTTTTCTGAATGTAGCCTAAATATGGAGGTACCATGTTAAAATAATAAATTATGGACAGTGGACACTTGATTACATTTGTTTGGTGTCATGATTTTGACATTTCAATCACAAAACATGACAAATTATGGACCATTCCTGTGATGTGTGTGCTGAGGAGGCTGGGGAACCAGTGAGTACAAATTATGGTAGGCGCTTACAGTGAAGTTTATTAAAACCGTTTTAATTATTGTGATTCCTGTAGTGGGTGGAAATATACAGTTTGTAAAAAAATAAAAATAAAAAAAATAAAAAAATCTTTAGGCCATTATAGCTTGTAGGTATGACTTGTGCTTTGGGAACGTGTGTTTTGCTTCTTCACATGCACGCATGCAGAAAAAACAACTGAATTGCCACTCCGGCATATCTCTGTGCCCCCCCCCCCCAGTCAAAAAGGTCTAGAATCGCCACTGTCTGATGGTATTGGGGTGTACTCCAAGGCATTCAGCTATTCCAAAGGCGGAATAGCCGCAATTGACAAACCACTCCAACGTTTCCTGAGAAATGTTTAAACGTGGTCTCCCTCCTAAACCACGTCTGTCTGCATGTACGTCAATGGGAAAAACTGGCTTCAGTTAGCTGTAACGTTAGAAGTTCGCTTGTAGCATCAGCTACTAGCTTGACCACCCTTGGATTTATTTGAACTCCGCTAGCTTGTGCATTAACAAGAAAACATTTAGCCATTCCAAGTTGAAAAGGTGAACGTCGTCGCTTGGGCCGCTGATGGCAAGATCTTGACAGACTTGAAGTTTATTTACAATAAAACCCTGCACATCAAAGGCTGCCTGCGCCATTTTTTGAAAACTGCGGTGATGCGCATGACATTTTTCATCAAGACATGTCCAATCGACAAGGATAGCCTGGATGTACGCCTGTGGGCGTGGTCAGGTGATTGACACATACAACACACGCCAGTCTAATGATAAAGGCTTTATCGTTAGTGGTGTGTGTTGGGAAAGGGCAAAAGCGCAGTCTAATGATAAAAGTGAAAGCACACTGTAATGATAAACGCACAATCTAATGATAAAAGCACACTAATGATGAAAGCACACTTTTAATTAAAGCTGCTGCGCAGCGATGAGGCGGGGCCAGGCAATTTCCGACAAGTTTAGGAGCAATAAGCGAGCGAATAGGAGGACAACAAGAAAGTTGACATTCCAATGTTAATTTTGTACATTCGTATCGTATCGTAAAACATTTTGATGCATTGTAAGCTCGATTTTGATAATTCAACAATCTGGTCAATGAGTTTGTGAATTACAGTCTGAACATCCAGTGGAGCAAGTTGTGTGGTGTTAATTGATTGAAAAATGTGGGATGAGATATGTTTATTAATTTTTACAGGTTTTGTTTGCTTTTGTGATATGTGGCCAATGTTGTCACTTTTTATGAGGATGATCAGACATTGATTTGGCGAGAATTAATAGGAACTGTATACAGACCTGTTAATAGTAAAACCTTTTGATGTGCTGTGGGCTCAATTTTTCATATTTCAAAAATCTGTGAGGATCGTTTGGTAAGGACAGTCTGAAGATACAGTAGATCAATTTTGGTGTCAATTGAACAAAAAATGTGGGAGGAGATAGGTTTGATAGGTTTATGAAAAAATCAGAGTGATGGACTTCAAAATTCCTGCAAGGTCAGAGTGTATGAAAGTTCTCACTTGGGACTACATTCACGTGGTGGTTTTACTGTGATGGCACCTATGGCTGATTTGTTATGATTTTTTAAAGTTTTAAACTTTAGACTGTTGCTGTAGCGCCACCTTCAGCTTTATTGACCTACAATGCAGGTTGAGGACTTTGGGTATAGTACTGGAGCCATGTGCAAATTTTGGTGATTTTTTGTCCACAGGAAGTTGGACTTCAGTGGAAGATGGAGATTAATAATAATAAGTAAAACATTTTGATGCATTGTAAGATCAATTTTGATAATTCAATAATCTGGTCAATGAGTTTGTGAATGACAGTTTGAAGATCCAGTGTAGCAACTTTAGTGTTAATTGATTGAAAAATGTGGGTTACAGGTTTTGTTAGCTTTTTTTTCATAATTGAACATTAACTTCAGCAGCTGTGTACTCAGTCAGTTGCCAATCAATCGATTTAAGTCATTGTAATCCTTGGCGGGGGTGGGGTAGGGTTGCCAACAGCGATGTCTCAGTTTTGTGGAGCTTGCGTTGGATTGTGGGTAACGTAGTTTTCTCTGTATGAAGTGTTGGTTTCAGAGGACAGAATTAAACATATTTTAAAAAAATTCAATTTTTGAGATAAAAATTCTGAAAAAAATCATACTACATCTTGGATATGTGGCCAATGTTGTCACTTTTTATGAGGATGATCAGACATTGATTTGGCGAGAATTAATAGGAACTGTATACAGAACTGTTAACAGAAACTTTTTGAAGTTCTGTGGGCTCTATTTATCATATTTCAAAAATCTGTGAGGATCGTTTGGTAAGGACAGTCTGAAGATACAGTAGATACATTTTGGTGAACAGAAAATGTGGGAAGAGATAGGTTTGATAGGTTTTATAGTTTATGAAGAAATCAGAGTGATGGACTTCAAAATTCCTGCAAGGTCAAAGCGTATGAAAGTTTTGTCTCACTTGGGACTTCATTCACGTGGTGGTTTTACAGTGATAGCACCTATGGCTGATTTGTTATGATTTTTTTTAAGTTTTAAACTTTAGACTGTTGCTGTAGCGCCACCTTCAGGTTTATTGACCTACAATGCAGGTTGAGGACTTTGGGTATAGTACTGGAGCTTTGTGCAAATTTTGGTGATTTTTTGTCCACGGGAAGTTAGACTTCAGTGGAAGATGGAGAATAATAATATAGGCAAATACAATAGGGTTCCGGCAGCTACGCTGCCTGGCCCCTAATAATATAGGCAAATACAATAGGGTTCCGGCAGCTATGCTGCCTGGCCCCTAATGATAAAAGCACACTCAAATGATAAAAGTGCAGTTAAACGATTAATTTAATGAATAATTGAATGATTAATTTAATGAATAATTGAATTTGATTGCATTTTAATCATTCACACATTTAATTCGATTGCATTTTAATCGATCACACATTTAATTCAATTGCATTTTAATCGACAACATATTTATTTATTAATTTGTTACTTCCACCCCTCATACTGCGTTGTGTTTTGATTACAATTAAAGACGGCCCCCAATCTCACACAATACCACACAGTCCAGTGTCTCCTTGTTCTGATGTATTCAAAATTAATCTCTCCAACACAGGATTTGAGCGACATCAAAAGCTGTTTATTCCAGAAGGGTTAACATACAAAAGACGATGGCATTAAGTCTAATGTACACTTGACCTCTCTGTATGCTGTCTGAACTCAAATTAAAGCATTGGTCTCGTTGCAACGTTCTTATGGTTCGGGTGTCCCCCCCCTCGTCTCTTCTCCGATAAGACTGTCTTTCTCGTCTCTTCTGTGGCCTTGTTTGGTCAAGATAAGCTACGCCCCCTCGGCGCTAACCACAACAATTGCTGTTTAGCACAGAATGTACCAGCCCTAAGAATGTCATCTTTATCTCAAGTCTATGGAAGAGGGACACCGTTTTCTTACAGAACACACCAGCTACAGCCATACTCAGAGGTCGATCATAATAATTTAGAAATAGCTAACAGGATCAGATTAAATCAATATTTCTTTGAAAATCATCCAGATTCAACACTGATCTGCTACGGAATGAATTCCTTTTTCGTTGATCCTGTATCCCAGGTACACCACCTCTGGTACCATGAAGACATATTTCTCTCTCCTATGCCTGGGGCTGATGACACCCCATAGGGTAGCCTGGTGTACTGGTATAAACCACGGTGGGTGTTAATTGTTGTGAACTTCTTAGATTCTTCATCCCGTGGGAGTTGCTGGTATGCCTGAGACATGTCTAGTTTGGTGAATTTCGGTCCCCCCCCAGTACTGCCAACAAGTCCTCAGTTTTTGGAATTGGGTAGTTATCTGTCTTAGACACTGGATTCACGGTAACTTTATAGTCCCCACATATTCTAGTTGTTTTGTCTGGTTTAAGTATAGGAACTATGGGAGCGGCCCACTCGGAAACTCACAGGCTCTATGATGCCTTCCTTCTCTAATCTAACCAACTCTGTCTCAACTTTGTCCTTGAGGGCATATGGCAAAGGCCTGGCTTTGAAATACCTTGGCTTGGCCTCGGGGTCAACAGAGATCTTTGCTGTAGCTCCCACTAAACTGCCCAGCTCACCTTAAACACCTCTCCGTGTTGTGAGAGTAGCTCACTCAACTCCTGCTGCTGACCTGTATGTAGTCTGAAAATGGCCCTCCAGTCTAGCCTAATGGCCTCTAGCCAATTTATCCCCAAGAGATTTGGCCCCTCCCCTCTAACCACTATCAATGGCAACTTTCTGGTCTGCCCCTTGTAACTGACTTGTGTGTACATCTTGCCTAGCACCCCTACACTATCTCTGGTGTACATATACAGCTTTGTTCTTGTATGGTGGAGTTTCCCCCCTCCCATCTTCCTGTATGTTTTCTCATTCACTATAGTCAGGCTTGCCCCAGTGTCTACTTCAAACTCAATGTTGCATCCAGTCACTGCCATCTGCTCTCTGTATGACTCTACTCTTTTTTCCATCATCGATATTGTACATCATGTGGGCATACTCCTCTTCCTCTTCTTCCAGTCTGTGGCGCGCTATGGCTTCTACCATACAGACTTGTGGTCACGATTGATCAGATGGCTGGTTGGCTTGGTTCCACGATTGAAAATCTTCAATCAGTGTCCCTGCACAGCGCACTGATCACTATACATATACACACTGTACATACAAACTTTAAAGTTACCATTTAAATACATTTGTAAATATTACACTTACGTATTCATTCAATTCAACCATAACATTTCTGTGACCTTTTGGGATGTTTGCTTTGGCATTGTAAATGTATGTTTCCCATGCCAATAAAGCCCTTTGAATTGAAGTAAAATATAGAAGACATACAGATAGTTATCCATGCATACTTGGATGGATGGATGGATAGATGGATAGGGATTTGTGTTAGTGAAAATGTGCTTTACTGAGACGGGAAGCACAGGGTGTAATCTTACCAGTCTCAATATGCTCTCCTGTGAAATGTATCGCAATCCCAATATTTGTACATGTTTGGCATGGCTTGGACTTGAGCATTCCCCTGGCACTTGTTTTCACTGCTCCCACGGAGGACCGTGTGCAAGTCATGCCAGATGCCTACAAATAGATGGACTCTGCGTGTGTAAACTGTAGAATAATTAGGCATTACAATCAGGTGAAGAAATATGAACACATGCTAATTTCTCAGATTTCCAGAATCTATTTGGCTGCGCTCACGCTATATTGTTAGAATTAGGCCTAGGCTATATTGATAGAAGTAGGCCTAGGCTATATTGATAGAAGTAGGCCTAGGCTATATTGTTAGAAGTAGGCTGGGACTGACTGCCCCCCTGATCAAAAAGTCAAACTGCGCATATGAACATCATGTCACTAGATGTGATGGATCCTTCTTTGCATGTGTAAACTGTAGAATAATTAGGCATTACAATCAGGTTAAGAAATATGAACACATGCTCATTTCTCATATTTCCAGAATCGATTCTGCTGCTCTCACTCAAAATAAACCATCTCTCCAGTCTTGAAAGTTTCCCTCCCTCCCTTCCTCCCTCCATACAGTCAGTCCCTACATCTCACCCACTTTTTCTCCCTCCCTCTCTTCCTTCATCCTTCCTTCCTCCTGTCTCTCCCTCCCTCACCTGTTTGTTCTTATGAAACCACCCCCTCTCTCCCCCAGGTATGTGAACTGTGCCCGTACTGAGGAAGAGCAGAACCTAGATGCCTACAAATAGATGGACTCCACTTTGCGCGTGTAAACTGTTGAATAATTAGGCATTACAGTCAGGTGAAGAAATATGAACACATGCTCATTTCTCAGATTTCCAGAATCTATTTGGCTGCGCTCACGCTATATTGTTAGAAGTAGGCCTAGGCTATATTGTTAGAAGTAGGCCTAGGCTATATTGTTAGAAGTAGGCCTAGGCTATATTGATAGAAGTAGGCCTAGGCTATATTGATAGAAGTAGGCCTAATCTATATTGTTAGAAGTAGGCTGGGACTGACTGCCCCCCTGATCAAAAAGTCAAACTGCGCATATGAACATCATGTCACTAGAGAGACAGAAACAGCAGGATCCAGAGATGCTAAGGGACTGTGATAGAACTAACAGAAGGAAGTTCATAGAGAAGCAACTAGAATCCAGAGGCCTATAAACAATGAGATGCAAATAAAAAGGCTATGTTAAGGGAAAGACTTCATGAACAATTAAACAGGACAACAATAGGCAGGCTTTTCAGAGATCGTGTCAGGGATGGACCCATCTTTGCATGTGTAAACTGTAGAATAATCAGGCATTACAATCAGGTTAAGAAATATGAACACATGCTAATTTCTCATATTTCCAGAATCTATTCTGCTGCTCTCACTCAAAATAAACCATCTCTCCAGTCTTGAAAGTTTTCCTCCCTCCATACATTCAGTCCCTACATCTCATCCACTTGGTTTTCTCCCTCCCTCTCTTCCTTCATCTTTCCTTCCTCCCGTCTCTCCCTCCCTCACCTGTTTGTTCTTATGAAACCACCCTCTCTCTCCCCCAGGTATGTGAACTGTGCCCGTACTGAGGAAGAGCAGAACCTAGTAGCGTTTCAGTACCGTGGAGGGATCCTTTTTCGCGGCTGTCGGCTGTTGGCTGTCGGGGAGGAGCTGCTGGTCTGGTACGGACAGGAGTACAGATACAAGAGCATCTCCTTCAACTACGTCTGGGAAGAAAAGAGCACCGCTAGAGGTATCTGTCCTCAACTCTTCTTCCCTCTGTCTTCTCCATCTCTCTCTCATCCACCTCTTTCCTTAAAGCTGAAAGAACAAGAGGTCTGCTGGTCATAATAATAACCGCTGTCCAAGTAGCTCTCCTCTACCACCCTTCCTCTCCTCTGTCTTTTTCCCATGGTGCCAGCCAGCAGGCAAGACATGGGCATACAGCGTGAAATTCAGGACACTCATGGATGCAACGATACAGAGGGCACTATGTCATGAACTGCAATGGTGCCTGTGCAAATCGCTGTTGTGAGGCACGCAAATTGCCAATATTAGGCAGGCACACTTGCTCAGAACAAAATGGAATGCTGTTAGTTGCCATGGAACATGGTAGCTTGACTTATCTTTAGGAGTGCTAGCTTACTCTAGCTATCTAAGGTAGCTATTGCCGTGGGCTTCAATGTATTCATGCTTGTTTTCTCTCCTTTCTCCTCTTTTCTTTTCCTCACTCCTCTCTCTCCGCTGTCGCTCTCCTTCACTCGAGCTCAGCCAGAGGAACCTCTAACATATCTTTCTCTCTCCTGTCCTCAATCTGAAGTTGTGGTGTCGTCGTGTTTCACCCCCCACTAGTTACATACGTATAAACACTCTATACAGTATTTGCACTTGTAATACAGGTGTGAGAATCCCTTTTAATGTTTGTCTCTTTCTCTTTCACTCTCCCAGGAGTGATGTCAGACTTGTCCCAGATTCAGGTGTTCTCCTGCTCTGTGTGCCCATTCACCTACACCTCCCAGATCTACCTCAACAAGCACCTCAAGAGGAGCCATGACAACCTCTACGTCTCTCTCTCTCGTCTCTCGAGCAGACAGATCAGACCAGAGATTCTCTACTCCTCCTCTCAATCACTCCATATCACCACCTCCAACACCCCCCTCACCCCAGCTCCCGCCCAGAGACAGAGAGACACAGACAAGCCAAGACCATACCACTGTGACCAGTGTGGGAAGAACTTCATTACGTCAGAACATTTAAAGATACACCAGCGTGTTCATACAGGAGAGAAGCCATACCACTGTGACCAGTGTGGAAAGAACTTTACTGTGTCAGGAAATTTAAAGACACACCAGCGTGTTCATACAGGAGAGAAGCCATACCACTGTGACCAGTGTGGGAAGAACTTCATTACGTCAGAACATTTAAAGATACACCAGCGTGTTCATACAGGAGAGAAGCCATACCACTGTGACCAGTGTGGGAAGAACTTCACTAAGTCAGAACATTTAAAGAAACACCAGCGTGTTCATACAGGAGAGAAGCCATACCACTGTGACCAGTGTGGGAAGAACTTCATTACGTCAGAATATTTAAAGATACACCAGCGTGTTCATACAGGAGAGAAGCCATACCACTGTGACCAGTGTGGGAAGAACTTCACTATGTCAGGAAATTTAAAGACACACCAGCGTGTTCATACAGGAGAGAAGCCATACCACTGTGACCAGTGTGGGAAGAACTTCATTACGTCAGAACATTTAAAGATACACCAGCGTGTTCATACAGGAGAGAAGCCATACCACTGTGACCAGTGTGGGAAGAACTTCACTATGTCAGGAAATTTAAAGAAACACCAGCGGGTTCATACTGGAGAGAAGCCATACCACTGTGACCAGTGTGGAAAGAACTTAACAACGTCAGGAGACTTAAAGAAACACCAGCGTGTTCATACAGGAGAGAAGCCATACCACTGTGACCAATGTGGAAAGAACTTCACTCAGTCAACAAGCTTAAAGACACACCAGCGTGTTCATACAGGAGAGAAGCCATACCACTGTGACCAGTGTGGGAAGAACTTCATTACGTCAGAACATTTAAAGTTACACCAGCGTGTTCATACAGGAGAGAAGCCATACCACTGTGTCCAGTGTGGAAAGAACTTCACTAGGTCAGAACATTTAAAGACACACCAGCGTGTTCATACAGGAGAGAAGCCATACCACTGTGACCAGTGTGGAGAGAACTTCACTACGTCAGGAGATTTAAAGACACAATGTGTTCATACAGGAGAGAAGCCATACCACTGTGACCAGTGTGGAAAGAACTTCACTACGTCAGGAGATTTAAAGACACATCAACGTGTTCATACAGGAGAGAAGCCATACCACTGTGACCAGTGTGGAAAGAACTTCACTACGTCAGGAGATTTAAAGACACACCAGCGTGTTCATACAGGAGAGAAGCCATACCACTGTATCCAGTGTGGAAAGAACTTCTCTACGTCAGGAGATTTAAAGACACATCAGCGTGTTCATACAGTAGAGAAGCCATACCACTGTGTCCAGTGTGGAAAGAACTTCACTACGTCAGGAGAGTTAAAGACACACCATTGTGTTCATACAGGAGAGAAGTCATAGCCATAGCCTTAGGACTGGATTACACTACTGAGTTTTTCTGGAGGCAGATCGATACGTCCGGGGCCACGTTTTGGTGCTTGAAATCCGGAGATGCGTTCTAGTGTAATGGGCAAATCCGGAGGCCTTTGAGAAATAAAAACTATAGGAATAGGGTTACATTGTTACTCTGTGTTCACTTCACCTTATAACAATCAAACAGATGATTTACGAGTTTGAGCTACATAGTGTCTTACTGTATACTATAGTTAATCAGACAAGCCACGTTTTGGTGCTTGAAATCCGGAGATGCGTTCTAGTGTAATAGGCAGATCCGGAGGCCTTTGAGAAAAAAAAACTATAGGAATAGGGTTACATTGTTACTCTGTGTTCACTTCACCTTATAACAATCAAACAGATGATTTACGAGTTTGAGCTACATAGTGTCTTACTGTATACTATAGTTAATCAGACAAGCGGATAATATCGTAGGAGGAATTTCACTGTATTCCATGTTTACATGTTCCCCCCAAAAAGTAGACACTTCAAATCATAACCTACATAAGAATAGACACCTCAAATAATAATATTCTCTTGTTCAAAGAAAAGTAACTAGCAAAAAGTTACAATATTTTTATTGAGCTATAGCTATATAAGATATATATTGAGGTATGCTGCTACACGTGTGGGTAGACTCCCCAACTCAGCCTTTTCTGTTCCTGACCAAATATCACCTTGATCACACCTGTCTGAACTTCCCAGCACTCATGCCCTTTTCTTTTTCAATAATATCTCTATTCAATACTCAAATACAGTCCAAATGTTCTGATATATAGTCCTTACAATCATCTAGTTTTAAGTCCTTCATCCATTCCCTCACGATATCTCCCGTATTATGATGAGACTTGATAATAATAATTAATATCTATCAGGGTATGTGAATGTTTTTACGAATATGCCAACTGTCTGTCTCGCATGGTGTCGTTCTCAAACATCACCATCAAGAGATGAATAAGCCTACTATTTTAAACCACACCACAGATATGGGCAAACATGATTTAGGTTACCTATTAGGCCAGTAAAAGGAGATGTTTGCTTTTGCAAAAGAACCCCTCAAATACGTTATACAGTTTTATCTGGAATAATATTCTGGGGAATAGGAATTGGATATGGAGTTTGGATTACTGGAGAAAATGAAAAGAGGAACTTGAGGAAGATCCTTGGTGAACTGAATAATACGGCAGGCCTTATCCTATAGGCCTATGGAATGCTGCGCTCAAGGATGACGTTGGGTGAATGGATGGACTTAATTTCGTCCTCTTGGTCAAAGTCGATTGCTTTAAAAACATGAAAGAATAAAACAAAAAATACTGCAACACAAAGTAGATGAAATGGTGATTGCAAAGAGACTGTTTAAATGAATTCCAATATACCTGGTTGAGTTCATGGCTTACAACTGTATCTCTTTGGAAGATTGGATCTAGATTGGAATAAGTAGCCTAACGTTTTGGATTCGAGATTATTTTAAAAGCAGTGGATGCGCAGCAGACATGGAACACAAACTGGGATGGAAATGTATTTGTTGTGACTGTTGGCGTTGGTTGGATGGCTGGACAGCTGCATTTTAAACTCTAACCCTACCTTTTCAGAATGTTTTTTTTCCATTAGCCTTTTTAATAAACATTGTGTAACCTGAGAGAGGTACTGTAGAGAGTGTGTTCATTTGTGTGCCTGCCTCAGTATCCAACCCTGGACTGACCCCCCCCCCCCAATATCCAACCCTGGACTGACCCCACCTCAGCATCCAGGGTCACCATTTCTTACAGAAAGCTACAGCTACAGCCATACTCAGAGGTCAATCATTATAATTAGGAACAGCTAACAGGATCAGATTAAACCAATATTTTTCTGAAAATCAACCAATATTAAACACCTTCCAACACCAAAGTGAAAATAATTCCTCAATGGGACTGAGGTATGGGGAGTAAGGGGGTAACGGTGTATCCACCTGTGAAGTTATGTATGGTGGTTGGTGAACCAGTCCCAGACCAGAGCAACCCGGTGGAAACTAACATTATCCCACATGACAACAAACCTGGGCTGCTCTGCTCCATCCTGTACAACTGCATTATATAGAGCACCAGATATGTCATTGTGAGTGGAGTGCACTTCTAAAGCATAGAGCGCTTTACAATATCTTCTCTCATTCACTCACCAATGGTGGCCAGCTGGTGTTAGCCTGCTCTTCGGGATAAATTAGTGTCTTACTCAAGAACACGTCAACGAAGCAGAGGAGATAGCTGGAATTTAACTGGAGGCTCCCAGACGGCTACTCTACCTCCTGAGCTGCTGCCGCCCCCTCAGAACGTGATCATGTGTGCAGTACTGGATGGACCTAGGGTGGCATGGTGATGGAGAACTCCTTGCAGATGTAGGAACCTCTTGAAAATGTTTTCAGCCCTCAAAGGCCATATCTAGGTTTTTGCAGGGTGATAATCAATCTAGTAATTATATTCCGTAAACTAAGGCATGTTTAAATGATTTTATTGTGAGCTCACAAGGTATGTCTGAGCAGGGATATCAGAGTACAAATGTGTGGTCAGAAAACAATGAGTCTCATACTTCAGCCAAAATGACCTCATCAGACCTCCTCCTCCTTATCTCTGGGCTAGTGGAAAGGGCTCTCCCCCTCCCCCAACTTAACATTCTTGAAGCTCACAGACCAGCTTCCACACACCACAAAACACTGTTTCTTCTTTCAGGAACACAAGGTGATATTTCCCCCACGCTGCCCAGGGACATTCACAACAGCTCTTTGTCCTGTAACATCTGGGCCCTGACGCCTGGTTTTAGATAGATTGAATCCAGCTTCATCAATGAAAATGAGGTCATGACGCTGTGCAGCTGCGCCAAATACCACCAATAGGCCGTTCACACCTCTCATATTGAAATGAATGGAATGCACAAGAACAAGAGCCCTGGATCAGGTCCAAATCCAGCCAGCTTGCTAATAACACCAGCTAACATTAACTAGCCAACTTCAGATAGAAATCTAACCAGGCAGATATGAATAGGCTACTGCAGGATCTTGACTAGTCTAACGTTAGAAGACCATAAACGCAAATGAAAACGTATCATGGATCCTTTTACCCGCCCCAAGACCTCATTGTACCATACTTTGGAAAATAATTACCCTAACACACCCTATAGAACATGTAATCTATGGGCTGCAGGCAGGGTTGAAAATTAACACCCGCCAATGGCGGGTAAAATTTCCATTTGGCGACTAAATTAGGCTCTGTGCACCAGCTCCACTACTTCCTGAAAGTCACTTGGCATCTTTATTTCCTGTCCAATTTCCATTTGGCGACTAAATTTCGGAGGCTATCCTCCACGCTGGCGGGTAAATGTTTGTACCAATAGAGTCATGTAATAAAGTATGCGTGCGATGTCGCCACATCCATGCCATAGACCGGCGTTCTGTTTGTTGTGTGTTGCTCCCCCGCTGCACCAAATAAAGTTTTCAGTCACATGACTGTTGCGGAGCCTCGCGCACTAGGAGTGGGGGGGGCAGGGGGGGCAGGGGGGGCAATTGCCCCCCCTGATTGGCCAGCCCAACTCTGCTCAAATTCTTATTTATTTATTTGTTTTTTACTAATTAACACAATTATGAAATACATAGTTGTGGTTTGTACCAGTTTGTGTTAGGTCATCATTCATTTAAAAAGTGTATTTATTACTTAAACAAGGCTAACTTTAACAAAAAATATATCCACCAATGGCACAGCTCAACTATTTCCGGTTTGATCTGTTACCTCAAAAAATTAGATCTGACTGTAGCCTACTGCTCAGTGCTCAACAAGCTACAACTATAGCCAACCTGCTCACGATGGCGAAAAGAGCTATAAAAACAATTGACCACTTCTTCATAAAAAAAAAAAAAAACTGGCAATGCTAATGAAGAAGCTACCACTCGAAATGACACCGCAGCAGGTGTAATCGAAGGCAGAAGTGCTCCAGAGGCTATCGAAGCTAGCACACTAGCACTAGCACTAGCACTAGCACTAGCAACATCACCATCGGCGAGGAAGCTAGCACCAGCAGGCAGTTGCAGTTTGATGTTGTGATGTTAAGCTTTCAAATCAAAGGTTATTTGTACAGTGCATTTCATACGCAGAGGCAACACAATGCACTTTACAGAGAACTAGGTGGGCATAGGTCCCTGCCCTATATATTCCAGAGGGAAGCAAAAAAAAAATAGTATCACCCGGGGGTCGGAAAAGTGAGCTGTAAAAATTCTTCCCTGACCCCTCTCAACGAGATGATCGAGCAAGCTCCTGGAGTATGTTTGTCTAACGGCTAAGAACATTTATAGAGCAATAAATTACATTAAATTGCATTTTCAGAGTAAGAAAGGCTAAAATACATCATAGGAGAGACATGGCAAACACTGGTGTATGTCTGTGTGTGCGTGAGTGTGAATGTGCCTGGGCCCAGATAGAGGCGAATATAATAATTGAATATAATATCTGAAAATATTAAAGAGAGAAGGTCGAATATAATTTCTGAGCTCAGTTGACAGCCATAGCGCCCACAGAGCCACAAAATGCATTCATGGGGCTCTGTGCTCTCAGTTGTACTTGAGTTGCGGTGTCCTCACACCCCTCATTTCATAACTTCCTCTTCTGGGTTTTGTGTAAGTTGTGTGTCTGACACTACTGAGTAAAGAAACCAGGCACTTCCCTTTTCCACTCCAATCCTGCAACTCTCACATCCCCTGCAACTCATTGGGACAATTACTCAACTTCCTGCTTGGAAGAGCTCAGCTCAGCAGAACACTACGGAGCCCTCTCCTCACAACGCCACATGTAGGGTGTGTTTCAGGCTCCTGGGTCTGGTCCCTAGACGCACTCAGCTTCAGCTGCATCAACTGGCTGAATCCCGGACCACCCCCAAATAAGGACGTGACACTATACTGTTACTGAGACACCAAACCTTTCTTTTCTTTTTTACAAAGCAAAATATACTTGGCAATGGAGAAAAGTGAATTGTGTCGAGTGCCCCCAGGTGGTGAGCTCTGGTACAATTTCATCGGGTGTGGGACAATGAGGCTGATGTCTACTGTAGGCTACTTGTCATGGTCACAACACAGCAGCGTGTAAATGTCTGCTTACAGCATACTCTCCATCTCAATCAATACTGTAGGTGAAAAAAGCACTGGTGGAGAAAGGAGCGTGGCTATAATGTAGATATACTGTATGTACTGTACAGTACATCAAAACATCACTGGTCTGATCCGGCTTAAAAAGTGGCCTGAATGGGGCTACATTTCCCGGCCTGAATTATTTCCCCATTCCGCCCCTGATGTTGGGTATGGCCTAGTGCTCGGTCATAAAGTCATATTGACATGCTCGTGGTGTCTAGATGAAGTTTGATGCGTTGTACATATTGAATTGTCATTCGGATTTCTTAGCATACTGTTCACAACTGGCATTCTTTGTAAATAGATGGGACGGGACGGCAGAACTGTTTTTTTTTTTCTCACGTCAAAATGTTGCCCCCCCTACTCTCAGAGGGTAAAATCGCCTATGCTCAGAAGGGATGTCTTTGATCGCTTGTCATGTAGCTTATAAACTCTGAAGACGGTACTGGTTCCTCCTTGACTGACTTCACTGGTCATCCAGCCATAGGCCTAGTTTTAGGTATGGACGCTATGGACATCATACCAAAGCCACGGAAACACGAATTGTCCCTACCAAAAATAATACAGAGTGAAAACTGTAGTTTTTTTAATTACCATTCACAACTTGCGAAAGCAAAACGGTTGGGAATTAAGGCCTGGTTGACAGCTGCGTTCAGCAAGCTATCCAATCAACAATGTACAGTAGCCTACTTCCCCCCCTCAATGTACAGTAGCCTACTTTGTCGGCAACAGCGGGGATTTTGATTAAGCAGAAGTAAGATTGAAGTTATTGAACAATAGGGAATACACTATGTTGACCGACAATTATTTTTCTGTACAGAGTTGTATCAATGATAATAGTTTAGTTTGCGTTCTACTAAATGCCTGTAAAATGTAATGTTAGTGCTGGTGGTGCAGCTAGTCAGAGCTGTAGCCTACGTATTAGCTATAACGTTAGGTCTCGTAAACGTTTTCTGAGGCAGAGATGAGGTGCTGTAATGTTGTCATAACAGTTGTCTTTAGCTAGTAATAAATCAGTTTTGGTATAACCGTTGCAAACTCCTAGGTTTGAGCAATGACTAGCTAGGTTCACTCGCCCACTGAATTGCATAACAGGCTAAACAAACGAGACGAGACGTCTGGTTTGTTTATGCAATTCAGTCCAAGTCCAGCGTAATTATGTTCATATTTCATATGCTACACAGAATAGGCTGTAGGCTACACGGAAAAGAGTGTTTCATGTCTGCAAGTAGTTTGATATTGTCAATCATTTCCCTTTTATGACCAGAAAAGATAAGACATTAGAATTTTTTGGGTCAAAAGCAGCAGAAAGGCAGGACCTGGAGAGGCAGGCGGGAGATGCATCAGGGTTACAGGTGAGATTATAGTCTGACTCAACAGATGTAGGTTTTGTGGATAAACCTTGTCATTCGTTGTCACATTGCCCAATCAGTGGCGACGGAAATTAATCTGATTCGGCCACCACCCAGATTCAATCCAGACTACGTGAAACAACAACCTATTGTGTCCCTACCAAAGCTCAAATCAAACCTATGCCCCTGCATCCAGCTCAGGTTTAACTTTACATGATGACAGGCTGTGAATATGTTACAGTATATGTATTTTGTTCATAAACACATAAAGACCATGAGGTGAAGGCTTGGATCATTTATATCTCATATTTGTGTAGGGTTAGCTAGTTATGGATAATTCTACACCGTGGAAGTGAATGGAAATGAATATTTGAATTTCTATGAATTGCAATGTTTCTAGGCATCGAATTAAACTACTTTATTTGAAATTTTACTTTGGCCTCTTCCTTAAGCATGTTTTCAACATAAAACTATTATCTGAATGAAAAGTACTGAAACAGATGTATAATGTGACAAAAAAGGCAATTTATTATTTTGGCCGGTAAAAAATATACTTGGCCGGCGGATTTTTTCATCTACCAGTCCCCTTGGCAGGTGAGCCAAAAAGTTAATTTTCATCCCTGACTGTGCTCCTCCCCCTTGCACAACAGATACCCGAGTACTCCAGACACTACGTTCTTTAACAAGTTGTTGTCTTCAAGACCCTGCCATGGACCTGTCTCTAAGCACAGCTGATGCCAACTTTTCTGCACTGAAATCGATACATTTCAGTGCGCAACTCCATGAACAATGAAAGACTGACTGATATCGGGGTGCTAAGTGCAGTGTTGCCAGCTCCTCTGTAAGGGAGGTAGCTGTTGGTTCTCCCAAAAGTAGCTAGAAGTAGTAATCAATTAATTTGCATAATATGCCATTCTGAAAGATGCAAAATGGATAGAAAAGGCTGATCAGGCAGTTTACAAACTAACCATTTAGTCCAGGGGCCTATCCAGATTCGGTACCACCTAAAGTGACCAAATAATATCGGTATTGTCTTCCTACATGTGTGTAGTTTATATTTTGGTATGATACACGGCCTATCTACTGTAGTAGCTTAATGCTGGACCAAATACATTTTCTCAGCACCCCAGTACCCCACTTACAGTACAATAGGCACTAGCACTAAATGTTAAACATTAACTCCATCCATATGTTAAAAACGTACTTTATGGAACACTCAATGTATTTATTTACGAATATCAATGTTTAATCCAGTGGAATTTGGAGAAATGTGAACAGTACAGTAGCCAAAACACACTAACAGAAGCCCTATGAGGAATGTAACAAACTGGACCCACTGGTCCAAGCAGCAGTGGGAGGAGTTAAGGTTAGATATGATAAGTAATGATCATTAGATAAGCTATAATGTAGAGATAAGCAGTTCCTCATACCTAAAATGTCTTCATATCTTAAATATGTCATGAGACATTCCTAAACCCAAAGGCATGAAGCAGAAGTCAATTAAGGTCACAACAGGTGATCATCAGATTAAAAAGGACATGGAGAGGCAGGTGTTTCCATCTTCAGAAGTGTTCGTTTGAAAGTGAACCCACAGATAGATACAGTATCTCCAACATAATAAAGAGAACAGGTGAATAGAGTTAAAATGATTAATCAGGCCTAGGTCTGTGTTTCAGAAGAACATCTTCACTCTTCATAGTGTTTATAATCTGATAATCTGCATCCTCTGCTTGCAGTTTGAGGTCTCCTAGCTGAGCTCTGTGCAAAACCGCCACTATGTGGTTGACTGCTATCATTGCATGTTGATGAAGGTCTTCGGGTGGCCAGTTAAATAGTGTTACAGAAACATGACAATAACTAGAATAGCGCTCAGAGAGCACAGACCTCTGCCTGAGATGCATTTCGTCAGCATGTACAGTTCTTTTTTAGTTAAGCAGTTCTATATGGCCAACTTGAAAATGCATGTTGCAGATATAATATTGATCACCTTGATGAAGCTGATTGTGTTGTTGTAGTGTGAGACCAAGCTGATCAGGGTGCTGTTCTGGGTTTAAAATGACCCGCCATAGGAATTGAATGGGTAAAATGACCCGCTATAGGAAATGAATGGGTAAGACAATATTATGTTCATCCAGCAGATGGAAAACATCTCCATACACACCTATAGCCACAACTCACCTGGGTTACCCGGGTTCTAGGTCTAAAATGAGCCCCCGTTTTATAGTGTTCAAGGCAAAAATTGACTGATCTGTTTTAACTGCTCTTATATGAACACAAAACCCATAAATCCCCAAATGAATGTGAACCACCTGAAGCATTCAGGTCAATACCATTCTCTTAGTGTACACCACATGCTCCCCCACACGTCCATTGTGTGAAACCACTTGGATACTGAAAGTGTACAGCCATTACCAGTCAATACAAAGTTATTCTAAGTGATCATCTTTATCCTATTAGTGAAACATATCCAGATGAAAATGATTTATTTCAAAACAGCAATACACCCATCCACAAAACACAAAATCAGTGAATGTTTTGATTTGTATGAACATGATGTCAATATGTTGTAGCCTTCCAATTAATCCACTTAAAACCTAGCTAGTGTTGTGTTCGGCTGCTAACACTTAATAATGGAACCGGACAACAGTGTGCATACGGCTATACTTTTATTCACAGCTCCCATTACAGGCGGCCATCACTCTCGCTGGCTCCCGCATCACTGCCTCGATCAACCTTGACTTCCGTGACGTCATCACGTATGACACATCTCTCCTGTCAAGAACTATGTTTACAGTGTCTGGAAACATAAACAATTTCTCTTAAACGCCAAACAGTGTTTCAGCTTTAACCCTCAATTAACAGTTTCAGAGCCTGTAACAATTACAACTGTAGAGAATAAAATAATAACATAACATGACAAACAAAAACAAACTCTTGTTACTGTCCCATCACCTCATATCACCAAGCTCCCATCACCTCATTACTGCCCCATCACATTTCCTCAATGAGTCTCTTTGGCACTTTGGTCTGTCTACCCAACCTCCTCTCTATGTCTATGTGTTCACCACACTCACGTATGGGCGTGTCACACACCGGTGACCCTGCACTAGCGCCCTCTGCATTTGTGTCTTCAGTACTGTCTTAATTTTTAGGTACCTTGAGTAAGTGTCTGCGATTTCGCCTGTATGTTACCCCCTCGCGCGTGTGATTAGGTAGTCCACTGCTATGGACGGTTCTACGTCTCAGACTGTCCTCTCCAGGGTTCTACTGTTCTCTACAGGGCTGTAGACTGTTCTCCAGGGTTGTAGACTGTCCTCTCCAGGGTTCTAGACCCTTAAGATATTTGATTGTCAGATTTTCTGTTGCAATATGTGAGATTCACCCCTTTTCTCTTCACCAAATGCCAATTGAATTAAAAATATATTTCTGTATATGCACTGTGATGCATCCTATATAGTTTCTGGTTGATTGGGGACAGTGTTGTGTGGACATCAGACAAGAAAACATGCATAAACCTTTTTCTTTTACATAGGCGAAAATTGGAAATTGGTATATTTGTCACATACCTTCCATCTGCATTTTTCATTACTTTCCACCACTGGGATTTTGGGGGACTAACTGATATGTTATAAAGAACATATGTATGACACTAAAACAGTTGAATTAATTTCTGTTGCAATTTGTTCAAGGTTATGTCATAAAATGCCTGGACTATAGGGGCAGGGGAGCATCACTACTGATCCATAGCCAGGACTGGGATGTCCTCAGTGGAGGTCCCAAGTCAGTCTTCCAGTCATTCAGCCAGCCTGTCAGTAGATGTGCTCTACTTGTATTGATTTGTTCATACACTAGTATTCCAGCACAGGTTATGTTCTTGAATGCTTCTGGTGACTAGCAGTTCTCTTAGCAACCTAATTTAATCCCTATCACCATTTTCAGATCAACATAGGGGAAACATATGGCTGAGAGATGTGTGGAGGAAAATCAACAGCACCACACACACACACACTTACATAATCAACCAAGCAAGTTCTACCTTTCTATACCACAAATATAAGTTTGAGAACCTAGGATACATACCGCCCGCCTAAGGGGGTTCTAATGTACTGACCTCCCGGCACAGGCCTGACCCTGCTGGCAAGCTGCCTTGGTCCTAGCCAAGGAACAAGCGTTTCAGCTTCCGCTCACCTGTATGACACCATGCCTGGACTAGTCACCACATCCACAGTCTAGCCAAGTTAGAGATACCCTTGTGCATTTGACAAAACAAGTGTCATACAATTAAGGTTATCATTTGTGCAGCATGTGTGCTGTAAGTGTAAAGACAAGATACAGATAATTTTCTCCAGGTTTTATTGAATAGCTTGTAGACCACACTGAAACACTGGGCTGACAGTTCAGTTGTACAAGGCGGACCTGGGAGACCATTCAGGACACCTTGTTTGGGTCGAGGCTCTGCTTAGTCTACTGGCCCAGGTGAACTATCAAACTGGATGTACTGACGCTGAGAATGGAGACACACACACATGACAAAGCTGGCCGACACTTCCTGCACTCTAAGAGGTTAGGGTTAGGGCTAGACTGAATGTGTGTTGTCATAAAATAATACATATTTATTTTTAAATGGATGGAAAGATGCTGCCCATGCCTAGATCTTTATGTCTATTCAGCATGTCTGTTCTCACCCACTGAGGTCCCATCACCAAACGTGAAGCCTCGGATACAATAATAAAACAGGGGCAGACAATGAAAGATAGAGAGAGACAGACAGACAGACAGATATGTAGACAGATAGGTTAAACATTAGAACAGTTAGTGTTGTGATCAGACGGTACAACCAAAATGTCACCTCAGTGTAGTGATGCAGACAGAATTATGAACACCTGCTCCTTGCTTAGAAGGTTATCATCTGCCCTCTGAAACATTCAGGACCAGGGCCGTACGCAGGATTTTTGTAATACCGAGGTCATTTAGTTGTGGTGCTTTAATCTGGTGCACTTTGAGAGCAGAATTAAGAGGCTAGATATATAAAGAACACACATTATATTGGATTAATATCATCTTTAACTGAGAGCAGTGGAGGTCATCCAGAGAGGACACAACTTAAGTGAATGTTGATGAGAACACACCATCTATTAGAAACATGAGACTAGCTCCTCCTGTCACCTCTCTCCCAGCCTGGCCTCCTCCACTCTGATGTCCATGCTGGTCTCCTCCCATCACTTCTCCTCCACTGTGGTGTCCATTTTCATCTCCAGTCCACAAATTAACAAAACATAAACATAAGCTATAAACACCCAGCCACCCACCCACCCATCCACCCATCCATCCATCCATCCATCCATCCACATTATTCTTTAAACTTGCCAGGATCTAACTTAATGTAGTGTCTCTTTGGCTAACATCAGGTATCTCACCTCTCATCTCTATGTCCTCTCCTCCTGTCCCCTCTCTTCAACTCTCTTGTACCTCTTGGTTTCCTGTAAACAGATTATATATTTTTAACCGAACATAATCATGCATACTGTGTATATTTATACACACCTACAGACCTGTCTATTTGTTTATCTATATACAGACATACAATTTATCCTGTCAATGTGCTTTTCCCATCATGTTAAGTAAAGAGTAGGCAGTGTACCACCATCATCACCTCTTTCTTTTTGATCTTGTCCTCAACAGTTCGCCTTCCAAAGCTGAGCTTTGTTTGATGAAATCTTTTCATCTTCTCCTTCTCTTTCCCCCTCTCTCTCTCTCTCTCTGTCAATGAAGAAAGCAAACACGGTCAACTGTTATGTGAATAACGGCCTCTGCTATAGTTGCAATGGAAAAGAGGGGACTTCATTTCAACATGAATTTCAACCATTTACACGTCATTGACGATTTATCAGTCACAGACATGCAACGTGCCAGCAGTTGACTTGTGTGATTTACACTGTTCCTGAAGTACTGTCTGACAATAGGCTCTTTGCACAAGCTCTACTACTTCCTGAAATTCTACAGGCATATTTATTTCCTGTCCTGTACTATTGGATGGAAGTGATTAATCAGGTGTGCGGCACAATGGTATAGGACAGGAAATAAGGATGCCTGTAGAATTTCAGGAAGTAGTGGAACTTGTGCAAAGCAAAGAACCTATTGCTTGGCAATAACATACGCCCAGTGTATGAGAAAATAAATATGATAGATTTCTTTGTAGCACTGCTCTGTTTGTGCATGTGCGCAGGTACACCGCTTTGCTAATGTTAACGTGGGTCAAGAATAGCCTACAATTAGCTAGCCACGTTGTGACGGCTATAGGTACCTGGATCTGGAGGAGAAAAGAAGGGAGCAGAGTTCAAGGACTATGCAAACACCTTCCCAGTCCAGTCCACCTCCCCCTGCTGTTGGCTGTAGCCCTGGTTCTGGACCCGGAACTGAATGGTTGATTGATCTTAAAATGACCTCATATTGGTATAATCACTGCTATGTAGGCTATGATTGGTTTGTCAAATAAAGGGAATTATTCGCTTTGGAACTTTTTTTTCTTGGGTGGACTCAATCTTATTTGGGTCCCTAAATTGGGCCTCAATCATCAAAACTTTGATTATAGCTTTAGGAGACCATAATCAATCTTGCTAGAGATAAAAGCAATGAATTAAAATGGATTTAATGAGGATTTGTGCCTATTATTATTTCTCTCAGACTCAATAGCTGCAGCCCATAGATAACATGTTCTATATGGTGTGTTAGGGTACTTATTTTCCAAAGTATGGTAAAATGAGCACTTGCGTTTTCATTTGCGTTTATGGTCTTCTAACGTTACGACTAGTCAAGATCCTGCAATAGCCTATTCATATCTACCTGGTTAGATTTCTATCTGAAGTTGGCTAGTTAATGTTAGTGTTATTAGCAAGCTGGCTGGATTTGGACCTGATCCAAGGCTCTTGTTCTTGTGCATTCCATTCATTTCAATATGAGAGGTGTGAACGGCCTATTGGTGGTATTTGGCTCAGCTGCACAGCGTCATGACCTCATTTTCATTGATGAAGCTGGATTCAATCTATCTAAAACCAGGCGTCGGGGCCCAGATGTTACAGGACAAAGAGCTGTTGTGAATGTCCCTGGGCAGCGTGGGGGAAAAATCACCTTGTGTTCCTGGAAGAAGAATCAGTGTTTTGTGGTGTGTGGAAGCAGGTATGTGAGCTTCAAGAATGTTAAGTTGGGGGAGGGGGAGAGCCCTTTCCACTAGCCCAGAGAGATAAGGAGGAGGAGGTCTTAAGATGGTCATTTTGGCTGAAGTATGACTCATTGTTTTCTGACCACACATTTGTACTCTGATATCCCTGCTCTGGAGATCAGACATACCTTGTAAGCTCACAATAAAATCATTTAAACATGCCTTAGTTTACGGAATATAATTACTAGATTGATTATCACCCTGCAAAAACCTAGATATGGCCTTTGAGAGCTGAAAACATTTTCAAGAGGTTCCTACATCTGCAAGGAGTTCTCCATCACCATGCCACCCTAGGTCCATCCAGTACTGCACACATGATCACGTTCTGAGGGGGCGGCAGCAGCTCAGGAGGTAGAGTAGCCGTCTGGGAGCCTCCAGTTCAATTCCAGCCATCTCCTCTGCTTCGTTGACGTGTTCTTGAGTAAGACACTAATTTATCCCAAAGAGCAGGCTAACACCAGCAGGCCACCATTGGTGAATGAATGAGAGAAGATATTGTAAAGCGCTCTATGCTTTAGAAGTGCACTCCACTCACAATGACATATCTGGTGCTCTATATAATGCAGTTGTATAGGATGGAGCAGAGCAGCCCAGGTTTGTTGTCATGTGGGATAATGTTAGTTTCCACCGGGCTGCTCTGGTCTGGGACTGGTTCACCAACCACCATACATAACTTCACAGGTGGATACACCGTTACCCCCTTACTCCCCATTCCTCAGTCCCATTGAGGAATTATATTAACTTTGGTGTTGGAAGGTGTTGAATATTGGTTGATTTTCAGAGAAATATTGGTTTAATCTGATCCCGTTAGCTGTTCCTAATTATAATGATTGACCTCTGAGTATGGCTGTAGCCATTCCATGGCTGGCCAAGGCGGCGTAGGTTGACTTGACAAAACAAGGCCACAGAAGAGACCAGAAAGACAGTCTTACCGAGAAGAGACGAGGGGGGGGTGAGGGCACTCAAACCACATACGAACCGTGCTCGAGCTCAGATGATTTGATTTGAGTCCAGACAGCATACAGACAGGTCAGCTGTACATTAGACTATATGCCATCGTCTTTTGTATGTTAAACCTTCTGTAATAAACAGCTTTTGATGTCGCTCAAATCCTGTGTTGGAGAGATTCATTTGGAATACACCTAAAGAAGGGACATTGGACTGTGTGGTATTGAGATCTGGGGCAGTCTTTTATGGTAATCAAAACACAACGCAGAGCTTAATAAGGTCTATGAACACCAACCAGACACCTGCATGACTCTCCCTGGGAGCAATGGAAGAGGCATGCAGAGACACTGAGGTGGGGTCAGTCCAGGGTTGGATACTGAGGTGGGGTCAGTCCAGGGTCCAAATGAACACACTCTACAGTACCTCTCTCAGGTTATACAATGTTTATTAAAAAGGCTAAAAAATAAAAAATAAAATTCTGAAAAGTTAGAGTTTAAAATACGATCCAACCAACGCCAACAGTCACCAACAAATACATTTCCATCCCAGTTTGTATTCCATGTGTGGAGCGCATCCCCTGCTTTTAAAATAATCTCAAATCCAAAAAGATACTCTACTTATTCCAATCTCTAATTGTAATCTGCACTGCTGTGATAACAATATTATAGCCTACCATTACTACTGTTCATCTGATAATTTATTCATGTATATTGTAAGAGATGAATGGTTGTAAACCATGAACTCAACCAGGTATATTGGAATTAATTTAAACAGTTCCCTATGCAATCACCATTTCATCTACTTCGTGTTGCAGTACTTTTTGGTTTTATTCTTTCATGTTTTTAAAGCAATTGACTTTTACCCAGAGGACAAAATTAAATCCATTCATCCACTATAACGTGGCCCCGGACGTATCGATCTGCCTCCGGGTTCGAGCCTCATTTTGGCCTCGGTATTGTAATTGCTAGGCGCAAAGGCAGGCGAAAACTCAGAAAAACGCAGTAGTGTAATCCAGGCCTAAGGCTATAACTATGGCTTCTCTCCTGTATGAACACGCTCGTGTTTATTTAAATTTCCTGACGTAGTGAAGTTCTTTCCACACAGGTCACAGTGGTATGGCTTCTCTCCTGTATGAACACGCTGGTGTCTCTTTAAATTTCCTGAGTCAGTGAAGTTCTTTTCACACTGGTCACAGTGGTATGGCTTTTCTCCTGTATGAACACGCTGGTGTATCTTGAACTTTCCTGAGTCAGTGAAGTTCTTCCCACACTGGTCACAGTGGTATGGCTTCTCTTCTGTATGAACACGCTGGTGTTTCTTTAACTCTCCTGACGTAGTGAAGTTCCTTCCACATTGGTCACAGTGGTATGGCTTCTCTCCTGTATGAACACGCTGGTGTTTCTTAAAATTTCCTGAGTTAGTGAAGTTCTTCCCACACTGGTCACAGTGGTATGGCTTCTCTCCTGTATGAAAGCGCTGGTGTCTCTTTAAGTCTTGTGATGTAGTGAAGTTCTTTCCACACTGGTCACAGTGGTATGGCTTCTCTCCTGTATGAACACGCTTGTGTCTTTAAACTTCCTGAGACAGTGAAGTTCTTCCAACACTGGTCACAGTGGTATGGCTTTTCTCCTGTATGAAAACGCTGGTGTATCTTTAACTTTCCTGAGTCAGTGAAGTTCTTCCCACACTGGTCACAGTGGTATGGCTTCTCTCCGGTATGAACACGCTGGTGTATCTTTAAGTCTCCTGACGTAGTGAAGTTCTTTCCACACAGGTCACAGTGGTATGGCTTCTCTCCTGTATGAACACGCTGGTGTATCTTTAAATGTTCTGACCTAGTGAAGTTCTTTCCACACTGGTCACAGTGGTATGGCTTCTCTCCTGTGTGAACACGTTGGTGTTTCTTTAAATGTTCTGACGTAGTGAAGTTCTTCCCACACTGTTCACAGTGGTACGGTCTTGGCTTGTCTGTGTCTCTCTGTCTCTGGGCGGGAGCTGGGGTGAGGGGGGTGTTGGAGGTGGTGATAGGGAGTGATTGAGAGGAGGAGGAGGAGAGAATCTCTGGTCTGATCTGTCTGCTCGAGAGACGAGAGAGAGAGACGTAGAGGTTGTCATGGCTCCTCTTGAGGTGCTTGTTGAGGTAGATCTGGGAGGTGTAGGTGATTGGGCACACAGAGCACGAGAACACCTGAGTCTGGGACAAGTCTGACATCACTCCTGGGAGAGTGAAAGAGAAAGAGACAAACATTAAAAAGGATTCTCACACCTGTATTACAAGTGCAAATACTGTATAGAGTGTTTATACGTATGTAACTAGTGGGGGGCGAAACACGACAACAGCACAACTTCAGATTGAGGACAGGAGAGAAAAAGATATGTAAGAGGTTCCTCTGGCTGAGCTCGAGTGAAGGAGAGCGACAGAGGAGAGAGAGGAGTGAGAAAAAGAAAATAGGAGAGAAAACAAGCATGAATACATTGAAGCCCACGGCAATAGCTACCTTAGATAGCTAGAGTAAGCTAGCACTCCTAAAGATAAGTCAGGCTACCATGTTCCATGGCAACTAACAGCATTCCATTATGTTCTGAGCAAGTGTGCCTGCCTAATATTGGCAATTTGCGTGCCTCACAACAGCGATTTGCACAGGCACCATTGCAGTTAATGACATAGTGCCCTCTGTATCGTTGCATCCATGAGTGTCCTGAATTTCACGCTGTATGCCCATGTCTTGCCTGCTGGCTGGCACCATGGGAAAAAGACAGAGGAGAGGAAGGACGGTAGAGGAGAGCTACTTGGACAGCGGTTATTATTATGACCAGCAGACCTCTGGTTCTTTCAGCTTTAAGGAAAGAGGTGGATGAGAGAGAGATGGAGAAGACAGAGGGAAGAAGAGTTGAGGACAGATACCTCTAGCCATGCTCTTTTCTTCCCAGACGTAGTTGAAGGAGATGCTCTTGTATCTGTACTCCTGTCCGTACCAGACCAGCAGCTCCTTCCCGACAGCCAGCAGCCGACAGCAGCGAAACAGGATCCCTCCACGGTACTGAAACGATACCAGGTTCTGCTCTTCCTCAGTACGGGCACAGTTCACATACCTGGGGGAGAGTGGGGGGTGGTTTCATAAAAAAACAAACAGGTGAGGGAGGGAGAGACGGGAGGAAGGAAAGATGAAGGAATAGAGGGAGGGAGAAAACCAAGTGGGTGAGATGTAGGGACTGACTGTATGGAGGGAGGAAGGGAGGAAGGGAAACTTTCAAGACTGGAGAGATGGTTTATTTTGAGTGAGAGCAGCAGAATAGATTCTGGAAATATGAGAAATGAGCATGTGTTCATATTTCTTCACCTGATTGTAATGCCTAATTATTCTACAGTTTACACATGCAAAGATGGGTCCATCCCTGACATGATCTACAGACCGCACCAACATGACCATACCTCTGACACTTATAACAACGCAAGGGAGGGCGCTGGTAGGGCTTGACCAAATAGGACACAAACCCCAGGCTAACCCGCTCCGGTAAAGCCTCCTCCGCAAAGGAGACCAACACGGCCGTGCTAGCCTGCCTTACCCCCCCACGCACAGTCCCAAACCTCCGAACCCCTACAACCTCCGCCCCCTTGAGATACTGCATGATCTCGTCGTCAGTTACCTCCACATCCACCCCATATATCACCCCCTGCAACCCACGGCCAGATACATTACCCGGAACCATGCACTCCACCTGTCTCCCGAGCAGCGTTGACATCACCAATCCTTTCTTCCTCTGGGCCTCCGTTTTACAGAAAACCAACAGATCGCCATCGGACAAAGACCTGGCGTGCAGGATCAAACCGATTTTTTGGGTAAGATCCTTGGACACCTTCAACGGGTTCACGGACCCACCCGATCCATCCTTGAACCTGATAATCAGCCGCCACCCTTCCCCATCCACCGACTCTCGTCTAAGCAGTTTCACCTCGGGCGGACCTCCACTTCCCGGTCCCCTACCCTCCGACGATCTACCCCTCTTCCCCGAACTACCCCCCGCCACCCCGAGAGGACATGCCTCAAGGACACCCAACCTACAAACCCTCCCCCCCAACAATCACTAAACAGGCAAGCAGTTCCAAGCCGTTCAAACAACCAGCGCAACGCAGCTCGACTAGCCGCTCTGACAAGTGGAGTAGGCTTGTCTTGCGCCGCCTTATATTCAAGCAATACACAGGTATGACGCTTCCAGGGATGTGATTGGCTAACCCATTTGTACACGTCATAAGAAATGGCGGACATCATCAACAGTGGTCGAGAATACAGACACTTGACATGAGAAAAGGCGGTAAATCTGTCAGGGACAATGGGACAAAGGATGGTTATTCTGGAGCAGACAACGTCTAGGTGTATCAACCTCTTGGAGAGGTCATCCTGTCATAAATTAGATTAGCACAGCTATGTGAAAGGTTGAGGGAGGTGGTGAGGTGGTGAAACTACAATTTCTATGACACGGTGTGCAGGGATACTGATTGAAGAGTTTCAATCGTGGAACACAGGCCAACCAACTATCTGATCTATCGTGACCACAAGTCCGTATGGTAGAAGCCACAGCGCGTCGCAGAATCAAATAAGGGACCATTCCAAATTTACTAGAGCACTTTAATTCGGGAATAAAAATGCGTGAACCTCCCCCTGACGGAAATATATCCACCAAATCGACAATAATCATTTTAATAAGGTGGAAGAAAATAACGCCTTCCGTTTTCGAGTCAGCACAGGTAGTGACCCCTAGTTTTGCTTATTGATGACGTCATATGGTCATGCTTGTTTGTGTGACAATAACGAGGCTGGAGACAAGAGCATAGTCTACTGTGTGTGGGACATACCATTACAACGTAACTCTAGTGGGGGGTTCTAACACAACAGTCCCATAACAATGCTCCCCATTTAATGTCACCAGAGAATAAAAGAAGTGAACGCACGCAGCAACGACCAGCAACAGAGAAATTCACTGAAAACAGACCGCATGTCGGTATGTTCGCTTCACACGCTTCCCTCTCAACATGGTCATACAAAACAGCTTGCTGAATTCCGAAAAGATGAATAAACTATTCTGTTTTCGATTCAAATGTGTAGCTATATGACCCTCCCCTGGACTCAAATTAAAAAGAACAGTAACCCTCTCCTGGACTCAAATTAAAAAGAACAGTAACCCTCTCCTGGACTCAAATTCAAAAACAGTCGTCTAACCCTCCCTTGGACATTCGAAGTTCACTTCCTAAACCGAAGCCCCAAACGGCTGCGCTCTAATCTTTCAAAAATAAAAAATAACATACAACTTACCGAATTGAGGATTGTCGTAGCCTACAGTGAAAGGCTAGTGAGTAGGTTGTGATGGAAACGTTTGTTTACTCAAAAAGAATAAAGAGCTTGTCTCTTGTTTTCTTCAGATGGATAAAAAAATCCTTGCAATGGGGAATCTTTACAGGCGTGACAAACAATGTTCAACTGTGAAAAGTTTCCAAGGTAGAGAGAGACACAAATTACGAAAACAATTTATATACACTTTTGGTCGTGACTGCTAGTCTTTTCAATGCTCTTAACCAATCGGTGAAAGCCGGGAACAATGACGCGTTTCACTGTTCAGACCTGGTCTAGGGCCCGCCTCCGGAGACCGGAAACTTTCGGTTTTCTGGATATGTAATTGTAATATCTTGTACTATATTACATAATCAAGGTCGGACAGCGGCGTAACCATTTACTGACGTTCACTGATATACTTTGGAGAAGTGCATTACAGGGCATGGCCATCACTGACATACTGACACTGCACTGCTATATCTACCTAGGTGATTAACAAGTAGTAGTGCTTAGGTGAACCTCTGTTGCCACCTACTGGACATTGTTAAGAACACATAACCCAACCATAGCATATAGTACAGTAATGGTAGTGACCAGTTCTGACATTACTATGACATTATTATTCTGACATGCATTATGCGTGACCTCTTCATTTATGTGAGGTCTTATATTGAATGTCCAGTGCTGACCATGTTCCTCCTTGTTTTCCACAGATAAAAAGGTGCAGTCTCTTCTTGTTCTTTAGTCCTGGACCTGGATCAGGGCTACTTCTTTACATTCATTTGAATATAACTCAATCTTATTTGGGTCCCTAAATTGGGCCTCAGTCATCAAAACTTTGATTATAGCTTTAGGAGAGCATAATCAATCTTGCTAGAGATAAAAGCAATTAATTAAAATGGATTTAATAAGGATTTGTGCCTATTATTATTTCTCTCAGACTCAATCCTTGCAGCCCATAGATGAGATGTTCTATAGGGTGTGTTAGGGTACTTTCCAAAGTATGGTACAATGAGGACTTGGGGCAGGTAAAGGGATCCATGATCCGTTTTCATTTGCGTTTATGGCCTTCTAGCATTAGACTAGTCAAGATCCTGCTGTAGTCTATTCATATCTGCCTGGTTAGATTTATATCTGGTGTTGGCTAGTTGGTGTTAACTGGTGGTGTTATTAGCAAGCTGGCTGGATTTGGACCTGATCCAGGGCTCTTGTTCTTGTGCATTCCATTCATTTCAATATGAGAGGTGTGAACGGCCTATTGGTGGTATTTGGCGCAGCTTCACTGCGTCATGAGTTCATTTTCATTGATGAAGCTGGATTCAATCTATCTAAAACCAGGCGTCAGGGCCCAGATGTTACAGGACAAAGAGCTGTTGTGAATGTCCCTGGGCAGCGTGGGGGAAATATCACCTTGTGTTCCTGGAAGAAGAATCAGTGTTTTGTGGTGTGTGGGAGCTGGTCTGTGAGCTTCAAGAATGTTAAGTTGGGGGAGGGGAGAGCCCTTTCCACTAGCCCAGAGAGATAAGGAGGAGGAGGTCTTAAGATGAGGTCATTTTGGCTGAAGTATGAGACTCATTCTTTTTTGACCACACATTTGTACTCTGATATCCCTGCTCTGGAGATCAGACATACCTTGTGAGCTCACAATAAAATCATTTAAACATGCCTCAGTTTACGGAATATAATTACTAGATTTATTATCTTTGTTGTTGGACTTCTGTGCTAGTCACGGTTTGTCCATAACCATGTTCGAACACAAGGATGCCCACAAGTACACCTGGCATCAGAACACCTTAGGCCGAAGGTCGATGATCGATTTCGTTATCGTATCATCTGATCTGAGGCCATGTGCCATGTATGTAGACTATGATTGGTTTGTCAAATAAAGGGAATTATTCGTTTTGTAAATTTTTCTAGCGCTGCCACGACTCAGAGCCGTGTCGGGGGGGGGGGCTGGCGTTTCGGAGGGGAGACAGAGGCGTGTCGAGGGGGGGGGGGGGCGTTTCGGGGGGTAGACAGAGCCATCTCTGGGGGGGGCTCGCAATGCCTATTTCGCACAGGGCCTCTCATATATCCCAGACGGCCCTGCACCCCGATGCACCTTCTCAATTCTTGTCAAATGACTTGATGATAATGAGAGTTTGTCTGTTTATTAAGGTTGAAGGAAGAGATCAATGTCCAACAAAAACAGGGGAGAGAGGCAGAGCGCCTGGAATCATTCAGACTGAGGGAGGAGAGACGGCCTGAAAGAAAGTCTGTTACACACAGAGATCCAGAACAGCAACCTGCAGAGCTCACTTGTCTCCACAGAGAGAGAGATACTTGGATAATGGCAAATGTGGATGCATCTTCTCAATTCTTGTCAAATGATTTGATGGTAATGAGAGTTTCTGTCTGTTTATTAAGGTTGAAGGAAGAGATTAATGCCCATCAAAAACAGGGGAGAGAGGCAGAACGCCTGGACACATTCAGACTGAGGGAGAGAGACGGTCTTAAGAAGAGGCTAATACAGACAGAGCTCAAAAACAGCACCTTGGAGCGCTTACTCACCTCCACAGAGAGAGACATACTTGGGTAGGAGCAAATGCATCTGGATGCACTTTCTCAATTCTTGCCAAATGATGTGATGGTAATGAGAGTTTCTGTGTGTTTATTAAGGTTGAAGGAAGAGATCAATGCTCAAAAACAGCTCATTGGCCACCAAGAACTCACAGGAAAGTGAACAAGAGAAAAACAAGTAGGGGATAACCACAGAGATCTAATGTTCAAATGCATTTAATTTGGGAAGTAAACATTATATTACTTTACATTACACTCACTTAGCTGACACTTTTCTAAAAAACGACTTACAATAATTTCATTTAACGTAGGAAAAGCCAATGTACTACTGAAGGCAAAGTGCAGAATAGCAAACTAAAAATATAATAGGCGCCTAAGAGGGAGGATCGTGGTACTACTGTATCTCTTGAAGAAGTGAGTTTTGAGCCTGCGGCAAAAGATGGGCAGCGACTCTGCTGTCCTGATGTCAGTGGGCAGTTCATTACATCACTGCAGGGCCAGGACAGTTAAGAGCCGTGACCGTGTCGATCGACCGCTGGAGCCTCGGAGTGAGAAGGCAACCACTCACCCCAAGGTAACACAGCATAGTGGTTGGGAGGGAGTGTAGGGTTTGACTATGGCCTGGAGGTAGGAGAGAGCTGTTTAATTCATTGCCCTATAGGATAGTCCCAGAGTCTGGATGCAAGCTGCTACAGGGAGCCAGTGTAGAGAACAGAGAAGGGAAGTTTGTGGGAGAACTTGGGTGGTTGAACACCAGGCGAGCAGCAGCTTTCTGGACAAGTTCCAGGGGTTTAATGGCCGAGGCAGGGCTGCCCCAGCAAGGAGGGAGTTGCACTAGTCCAAACGCGAGATGACAAGGGCCTAGATGAGCACCTCGGTACATGCATTTTCCCTTTACTACTCCTTTAATATAGTGATAGTATACATCTTATAGTTGAAGAATGAGGAAAAAACAAAAAATTGATGAGTGGAAGAAAAACTGTTATTTTGTAGTGTCTCCACTTTTGTAAAGCCTAGTTTTTATTTTTATTTCAGTCAAAAAGTAAAAAAAATAAATCGTTTTAAAACAAAAAAATTGTATATTTGTTACGTATTGTGTCTGTCCTGTGCTTTGTTACTGTTCATGTTTGTCTCCCCCAGGTGTCTGTCCATGCTGTGTGCACCCTCCCTTGTCATTCGTCCTGTCAATCATTGTCTCCTGCCATCCTCCTGGCTGCCACTGCTACCACCTGGCTGCCATCAGCAATCAACTCCCCAATCATCTCCTGCCCAATCAGCAGGCGGCCTTCCCCCTATATATGTGTGTCTGTGTTCCCTGTTTGTTAGAGGGAGACAGAGGGGTATGTTGTATGTGATTGTGATGTTGATTGACCTTAGTTTTCTTATAGCCTACTGTTTGTGTACTTCTGTTTGACAACCTACCTACCTTAGTTCTAGTTGTGTTTGGGTTTACTGTGACCTTGTTATCTCCCTTTGTGTTCTTCCGCTCCTGGGAGAAGGGCTTTAGGTAAGATACCCTGGGGTATACATTTTCACCACGTAGGTAACCCTCTGTTAAAAACACTAGGTAAGAGTGAGCGGCTGCCATGTCTTTTTGTAGCAGGTAGGTAAGGTTCCGGTTTAGGCTTAGATAGATGGCTAGTTAGGGCCTCTAGTTCTGTTTTCAGTTAGATATTGTTAGGGTCTATAGGGTAGAGGTGTAGGGAAGGTAGGGCTGTGCTTCTTAGTGGCACCGTTCACAGTCCTTCTCCCTAGGTCCCTTATCTCCTGCCCTCTGTTAATTCATTTATTTCCCCCTTTGTGGTTTTGTCGTCTTGTGGTGTTTCTGTTCATTGTCATTTGTTTTGGGTGGTAATAAATCATTTTTTAGTGACGAACGTTATATTTGGTTTTCCCTGCCTGGTTCCATACAGCACTCCATCACCTAGTACTGTCTTGTTACATCGGCCCGGTGGGTCTAGACACAGGCTGTTGCGTTCCCCTCTCCCCCCCTAGTTATTACACCTTTACACCTTTATTATTACATCTGAGTAGGGGACGTAACAATATTGTCACACCTAGTTTTCATTTTTTCGTTTTTTGTTAACTATAATAACCTTGATCCAGGCCCTTCTCATCTCCCGCCTGGATTACTGCAACTCCCTCCTTGCTGGGGCCATGGCGTTAGCCATTAAACCTGTGGAATTTGTCCAGAAAGCTGCTCTGTGCCTGGACTTCAACCACCCCAAGTTTTTTCACACAACCTCCCTTCTCTGTTCTCTACACTGACTCCCTGTAGCAGCTTACATCCAGTTTAAAACTCTGGTACTAGCCTGCTGGGCAATGAAAGGAACAGCTCCCTCCTACCTCCAGGCCATGATCAAACCCTACACTCCCGCCTGACCACTACACTCTGCTACCTCGGGAGGACTGGTTGCCCGTCACTGCGAGGCCCCTGTAGTCAAATGACGCGGTCACGGCTCTTCTCTGTCCAGGCCCCACAGTGGTGGAATGAACTACCCACTGACGTCAGAACAGTAGAGTCGCAGCCCATCTTTCGCTGCAGGCTCAAAACAGACCTCTTCAAGAGGTACAGTACTACCAGGAGTAGTACTGTACCAAGCACCTATTCTATTTTTAGTTTGCTATGCATCACTTTGCCTTCAGCACTAGATTATGCTCTTAGTCACTTGTTTTAGAAAGGTGATGCACTTGTGAGTTCTGGCAACTTCTTTAAATGCAGTTATTGTAAGTATCTTTGGATAAGTGTCAGCTAAATGACTGTAATATATTGTAATGTAGCTAGCTAGCTAGGTTTTAAGTGGATTAATTGGAAGGCTACAACATATTGACATGTTCATACAAATCAAAACATTCACTGATTTTGTGTTTTGTGGATGGGTGTATTGCTGTTTTGAAATAAATCATTTTCATCTGGATATGTTTCACTAATAGGATAAAGATGATCACTTAGAATAACTTTGTATTGACTGGTAATGGCTCTACGCTTTCAGTATCCAAGTGGTTTCACACTATGGACGTGTGGGGGAGTATGTGGTGTACACTAAGAGAATGGTATTGACCTGAATGCTTCAGGTGGTTCACATTCATTTGGGGATTTATGGGTTTTGTGTTCATATAAGAGCAGTTAAAACAGATCAGTCAATTTTGGCCTTGAACACTATAAAACGGGGGCTCATTTTAGACCTAGAACCCGGGTAACCCAGGTGAGTTGTGGCTGTGGGTGTGTATGGGGATGTTTTCCATCTGCTGGATGAACATAATATTGTCTTACCCATTCAATTCCTATGTCGGGTCATTTTACCCATTCAATTCCTATGGCGGGTCATTTTAAACCCAGAACAGCACCCTGATCAGCTTGGTCTCACACTACAACAGATTAAACTTCATCAAGGTGATCAATATTTCATCTGCAACATGCATTTTCAAGTTGCCCATATAGAACTGCTAAACTAAAAAAGAACTGTACATGCTGACGAAATGCATCACAGGCAGAGGTCTGTGCTCCCTGAGCGCTATTCTAGTTATTGTCATGTTTCTGTAACACTACAGTATTTAACTGGCCACCCGGAGACCTTCATCAACATGCAATGATAGCAGTCAACCACATAGTGGCGTTGTTGCACAGAGCTCAGCTAGGAGACCTCAAACTGCAAGCAGAGGATGCAGATTATCAGATTATAAACACTATGAAGAGTGAAGATGTTCTTCTGAAACTCACACAGACCTAGGCCTGGTCTCCTACTGGTACACTGGGCTCCTCCAGATACACTGGTCTCTACTGGTACACTGCACTCACAGAAATAAGCCTAACTTTTAAGATTTATGTAATTTTATTGCATGACAAATTTCCATGAATTTGCTTTAGGTAGTTTTAACATAAATGTACCTAATAAACTTTACATGATGCATATTTGTCAGTGTAATAAAACCTATTTATTTGAAATGCATAATCACCAGGTTTATGTATTCAGTATAAATAAAGTTTATTTGCTTTAAATGCATAATAATCAGATTATGTATTCAAAATACATAACACGTATTTGTTTGAAATGCATAATAATCAGGTTATCTATTCAAGATTAATAATATATTTGTTTGAAATACACAATAATGAGGCTCATGCAATAAACCTAGTTAAATCAAAATGCATCACATTTATGTAATGTTTTGATTAACACCCAATGGATTTAACATTCTTTTCCATTCACTTCATATCTAACAATTTTAGTTACATCAGTAGAATTTCCCCCAGTCTCTCACATACGTTTCTGTTATCGTGAGGTGAACCATAACCCTTACTGTACATATTTTGTTGTGTTTTGAATCTGTGACTTCCTGTACACAGCAGCTCAATGTAAATCAGGCTTTATACCATATTTCCATATAGCAAATGTGCTTGTTATGGTCTGTGGGCACAGCTTCAGAACTATGTAGCCAGGTGACCGTTAGGACGGCAGGCCAGTGAAGAACTGGCTACTCAGACAGGGACGCAAACCCCAACAAGATCCCCACTATGATGTCATCGGCCATGGAGAGGAAGCCATGAGGATGGAGGAGCATGTCTGTGAGACAGAGAGAGAGAGAGAGAGAGAGACAGAGAGAGAGACGTTACAGACTTGCTAGGGACATACTAGATGTTTCAATCACACACACAGACACAAACAAACACACACACACACACAAACACACATACACACACATGCACATCATTGATTGATTGATAATTTCCTTAATAAGTCTGTACAGAAGTCTAGTGTTCACCTGTTTGTAGACCTCCTTGCCAACCCCATAACTGAGCATGTACTGAGATAGAAGAGAAATGAGGGGGGTGGGTTTAATCAACGGAAGATAAAAGATGGTGCCCCTTTCTTTGTCACCATAGGGAACTCTCCTTTATACTGTTTATTGAGAGAGAGAAAGAGACAGACAGAGAGAGACAGAGATGATGCTGCCAGCTAAGGTTGCTGCTCCTACAGTATGTGTGTGTGTGAGTGTGTATCAGTCTATGTGTGTGTGTGCATGTGTGTGTGTCTGTCTGTGTGTGTGTGTGTGTGTGTGTGTGTGTGTGTGTGTATTGATAGATGGCTCACTGTGAAGCTCATCCCCTGACAGCGTCCCTGCTGCTTGGCCTTTCCGGGCAGAAGCAGGAGTTTGGGATGATTCCCCCAGTCCTCATAGCTGAACAGGCTGCAGAACTTGAACTGTGGAAGAGAAAACAAGGCACACACACACAGCGGCTTGTCACACAGCCAATCAGAACACACATACCTGCTGATGCATGTTTGTGATAAGAACCCTGTTAGACGACTGGTGTCTGGTGACTAGTGAGCCAGTCTTGTCTTGTTATTGTTCTGTTTGGTGCGCCAGACCTCAGATAATTTGAGGCCCTAATATTAGGTAGACAAATATTTGTCAAAGAATCATGTTATTGACATGTCACACAGCAAAATACATGATTATATCTGATGAAGGGCCAAAAAGCCTTGTATGTACGGCACTACAATATCATATAAATTCAACAAATTAATCAGAGACTATGAATCGTGTCAACATTAATATTCCTGCTACATTGGCGAAGCACTTAATTGTACCCTAACTTACGCCTGATGTAATTTGCACACACAAACATACACAGACTGGACGTTCACACCGATTTGGTGGGGGGGGGACGGGGGGGGAAATTCCATCAGGTGTAAGTGGGGGGCTCTGGGGAAGAAAGGTTGGGAACCCCTGCTCTAATCCATATTGTGACACTGTTCAACAGTGTATAGCAGGCCACCATGGAAATGGAGAAAAGTTAAATCTGGTGTTGTGATCTGAGGTTGTTTGTGGTTGTTTCTGGCACACAATACATTTCACACTACATCTACCATGTCATGAAAATGTCATTTTTTAAATCATGAACATTAGAGATTTATTGAGCAATAATGTGCAGTGAATATGAGGAGAGCATGGCTGGCTTCAGATAGCTCTAAGTAAAAAATGATCAATGTTGCAGCTTATTTACACTGTAGCAATCCTGGATGAACATATTAGTAGGCCTACATACTGTGATGGGAATGAGTTGTGGGACTCTGGACTGAGCATGGATTCACTGATTGACTGAATTGAACACAGGTGGGACTGATTGAGATGTAAGCAGACAACAGGCTGGTCAGATGAAGAGATGTAAACAAAATGAAGAAACAGTAACAGCTACAAATAAATACATAAATACGTTTAAAAAAATAATGTCACAGCACAATGCCTGAGTATGTACTGTACATGTATTAGCATTTTTATTCTGCATCCCCCCTGGGCTTGAACTCTTGTTGAGTTACCTGCCATGTGAGAAGCCATAGATGGTTTCATACTGACTTAAGCAATCACAAGGGCTGCATGTAACTGTCACAGGTGCACTGAGGTTTCAGCAGTTTTCACAAAACCAAAGACTAAACAATAAAACCACGGTATACAGTCGACAAGTGAAGAAGAAAAGACAGAGCGTATAAACTTACAGACTTACAAGATGGCACCGGAAACACCAGGGACTATGCACAGCTACAGCAAATGGAACAGACAAAGAACAAGATGGGAGCTACTGTACATGTAGGCTAGAAATACTGTACACATACTAACGAGGCAGATGGAAACCAATCAAACAATCAGTGGCACAGGTCTCTCAATCAGAGCCAATTTAGCCAGTTGTAGTCCTAGGTCCGCTATAGGGGCGGGGTTGCCAACAACAAGTACTGTACACATGTAAACATGTTGTCCCCCACCCATTATGCATGTTCCCTTGTGGTATCAAGCCCCCTGCTTCTCATTAGGCGTTTTTATACAGAGATCCCACTTTATTGCCCTGTAGAAGACCCCTCAATTTTCCAAGTGTGTATCTCTGCAGGCCCAGAGACTTCCAGGGGGCGGGTCAACTGTCAATCAATTTCTACTTTGGCCAATCAGAGACTGACAATCGTCTTGTCAATCAAAAACTCATTTTGCCTGAAACGGTTGTCAATCACTTTTTAATTTGCCGAATTGCCTTTCTCTTAGGAGAAGGGGCATGGTGGAAATGACGCTAGCTAGTTAGCTAGCTGTCTACATTGACTTTGTTTGCTAGCTTGCTAGTTACGTAGGCCTAATGCAATTTGTTATGGAGTTAGATTGACTGGATTACATGACTGTGTGTGAGAAAGAGATTATATTTTTAATGCAAATCATGTAGCTTGAAAGACGTAATCCATCAATCTCCCTGATAAAAGCCTTACCAAAACTCCCCTTGGTATTCTCTTAGTAGGCCTATGATCAATGTAATGGCTTGTGGGTAGAGGCTAGCAATGGTCTACACTAGCCCAGGGGCAGGGGAGCATCACTAGCCTACTGATCCATAGCCAGGACTGGGATGCCCTCAGTGGAGGTCCCAAGTCAGTCTTCCAGTCATTCAGCCAGCCTGTCAGTAGATGTGCTCTACTTGTATTGATTTGTTCATACAATAGTATTCCAGCACGGGTTATGTTCTTGAATGCTTCTGGTGACTAGCAGTTCTCTTAGCAACCTAATTTAATCCCTATCAATGTTTTCAGATCCACATAGGGGAAACATATGGCTGAGAGAGGAGTGTGGAGGAAAATCAACAGTACCACACACACACACTTGCATAACCAACCAAGCAAGTTCTACATTTCAATACCACAAATATATGTTTGAGAACATTTTTAGAACCGCCTAAGGGGGTTCTAATTTACCGACCTCCCGGCACAGGCTTGACCCTGCTGGCAAGCTGCCTTGGTCCTAGCCAAGGAACAAGCGTTTCAGCCTCTGCTCACCTGTATGCAGCTTATACCATGCTGACTGGCCTGGACTAGTCACCACATCCACAGTCTAGCCAAGTTAGAGATACCCTTGTGCATTTTACAAAACAAGTGTCATACAATTAAGGTCATCATTTGTGCAGCATGTGTGCTGTAAGTGTAAAGACAAGATACAGATCATTTTCTCCAGGTTTTATTGAATAGCTTGTAGACCACACTGAAACACTGGGCTGACAGTTCAGTTGTACAAGGCGGACCTGGGAGACCATTCAGGACACCTTGTTTGGGTCGAGGCTCTGCTTAGTCTGCTGGCCCAGGTGAACTATCAAACTGGATGTACTGACACTGAGAATGGAGACACACACACATGACACAGCTGGCCGACACCTCCTGCACTCTAAGAGGTTAGGGCTAGACTGAATGTAGGTTGGCATAAAATAATACATATTTATTTTTAAATGGATGGAAAGATGCTGCCCATGCCTAGATCTTTATGGCTATTCAGCATGTCTGTTCTCACCCACTGAGGTCCCATCACCAAACGTGAAGCCTCGGATACAATAATAAAACACAGGGCAGACAATGAAAGATAGAGAGAGACAGACAGACAGATAGATATGTAGACAGATAGGTTAAAAATTCGAACAGTTAGTGTTGTGATCAGACGGTACAACCAAAATGTCACCTCAGTGTAGTGATGCAGACAGAATTATGAACACCTGCTCCTTGCTTAGAAGGAGGTTATCATCTGCCCTCTGAAACATTCAGGACCAGGGCCGTACGCAGGATTTTTGTAATACCGAGGTCATTTAGTTGTGGTGCTTCAATCTGGTGCACTTTGAGAGCAGAATTAAGAGGCTAGATCTATAAAGAACAACACATCATATTGGATTAATATCATCTTTAACTGAGAGCAGTGGAGGTCATCCAGAGAGGACACAACTTAAGTGAATGTTGATGAGAACACACCATCTATTAGAAACATGAGACTAGCTCCTCCTGTCACCTCTCTCCCAGCCTGGCCTCCTCCACTCTGATGTCCATGCTGGTCTCCTCCTGTCACCTCTCCTCCTGTCTTTTGTCCATGTTGGTCTCCTCCCGTCACCTCTCCTCCACTGTGGTGTCCATTTTCATCTCCTGTCCACAAATTAACAAAACATAAACATAAGCTATAAACACACACACACCCACCCACCCACCCATCCATCCATCCATCCATCCATCCATCCATCCACATTATTTTTCAAACTTGCCAGGATCTAACTTAATGTAGCGTCTCTTTGGCTAACATCAGGTATCTCACCTCTCATCTCTATGTCCTCTCCTCCTGTCCCCTCTCTTCCACTCTCTTGTACCTCTTGGTTTCCTGTCAACAGATTATATATTTTTAACCGAACATTATCATGCATACTGTGTATATTTATACACACCTACGTACCTGTCTATTTGTTTATCTATATACAGACATACAATTTATCCCCAGAAATAAAGAGAAAAGAGGGGGCTTCATTTCAACATGAATTTCAACCATTTACACGTCATTGACGATTTATCAGTCACAGACATGCAACGTGCCAGCAGTTGACTTGTGTGATTTACACTGGCGCAGCTGCACAGCGTCATGACCTCATTTTCATTGATGAAGCTGGATTCAATCTATCTAAAACCAGGCGTCGGGGCCCAGATGTTACAGGACAAAGAGCTGTTGTGAATGTCCCTGGGCAGCGTGGGGGAAATATCACCTTGTGTTCCTGGAAGAAGAAACAGTGTTTTGTGGTGTGTGGGAGCAGGTCTGTGAGCTTCAAGAATGTTAAGTTGGGGGAGGGGGAGAGCCCTTTCCACTAGCCCAGAGAGATAAGGAGGAGGAGGTCTTAAGATGAGGTCATTTTGGCTGAAGTATGAGACTCATTGTTTTCTGACCACACATTTGTACTCTGATATCCCTGCTCAGACATACCTTGTGAGCTCACGATAAAATCATTTAAACATGCCTTAGTTTACGGAATATAATTACTAGATTGATTATCAACCTGCAAAAACCTAGATATGGCCTTTGAGGGCTGAAAACATTTTCAAGAGGTTCCTACATCTGCAAGGAGTTCTCCATCACCATGCCACCCTAGGTCCATCCAGTACTGCACACATGATCACGTTCTGAGGGGGCAGCAGCAGCTCAGGAGGTAGAGTAGCCATCTGGGAGCCTCCAGTTCAATTCCAGCTATCTCCTCTGCTTCGTTGACGTGTTCTTGAGTAAGACACTAATTTATCCCAAAGAGCAGGCTAACACCAGCTGGCCACCATTGGTGAGTGAATGAGAGAAGATATTGTAAAGCGCTCTATGCTTTAGAAGTGCACTCCACTCACAATGACATATCTGGTGCTCTATATAATGCAGTTGTACAAGAGCAGAGCAGCCCAGGTTTGTTGTCATGTGGGATCATGTTAGTTTCCACCGGGCTGCTCTGGTCTGGGACTGGTTCACCAACCACCATACATAACTTCACAGGTGGATACACCGTTACCCCCTTACTCCCCATTCCTCAGTCCCATTGAGGAATTATTTTCACTTTGGTGTTGGAAGGTGTTTAATATTGGTTGATTTTCAGAGAAATATTTGTTTAATCTGATCCTGTTAGCTGTTCCTAATTATAATGATTGACCTCTGAGTATGGCTGTAGCTGGAGCTTTCTGTAAGAGATGGTGTCCCTCTTCCATAGACTTATGAGATAAAGATGACATTCCATGGCTGGTACACTTGTGCCAAACAGCAATTGTTGTGGTTAGCGCCAAGGCGGCGTAGGTTGACTTGACAAAACAAGGCCACAGAATAGACCAGAAAGACAGTCTTATCGGAGAAGAGACGAGGGGGGGGTGGGGGCACTCAAACCACATAAGAACCGTGCTCGAGCTCAGATGATTTGATTTAAGTCCAGACAGCATACAGACAGGTCAGCTGTACATTAGACTATATGCCATCGTCTTTTGTATGTTAAACCTTCTGTAATAAACAGCTTTTGATGTCGCTCAAATCCTGTGTTGGAGAGATTCATTTGGAATACACCTAAAGAAGGGACACTGGACTGTGTGGTATTGTGTGAGATCTGGGGCCGTCTTTTATTGTAATCAAAACACAACGCAGAGCTTAATAAGGACAATAATAAAAGACAACGAAAGTCAACAAAGGTCTATGAACACCAACCAGACACCTGCATGACTCTCCCTGGGAGCAATGGAAGAGGCATGCAGAGACACTGAGGTGGGGTCAGTCCAGGGTCGGATACTGAGGAGGGGTCAGTCCAGGGTTGGATACTGAGGAGGGGTCAGTCCAGGGTTGGATACTGAGGAGGGGTCAGTCCAGGGTTGGATACTGAGGGGGGGTCAGTCCAGGGTTGGATACTGAGGCAGGGTCAGTCCAGGGTTGGATACTGAGGAGGGGTCAGTCCAGGGTTGGATACTGAGGCAGGAACACAAATGAACACACTCTACAGTACCTCTCTCAGGTTACACAATGTTTATTAAAAAGGCTAATGAAAAAAAAAAAAAAAAACATTCTGAAAAGTTTAAGTTTAAAATACCATCCAACCAACGCCAACAGTCACCAACAAATACATTTCCATCCCAGTTTGTATTCCATGTGTGGAGCGCATCCCCTGCTTTTAAAATAATCTCAAATAAAAAAAGATACTCTACTTATTCCAATCTCTAATTGTAATCTTCACTGCTGTGATAACAATATTATAGCCTACCATTACTACTGTTCATCTGATAATCTATTGATGTATATTGTAAGAGATGAATGGTTGTAAACCATGAACTCAACCAGGTATATTGGAATTAATTTAAACAGTTCCCTATGCAATCACCATTTCATCTACTTCCGTGTTGCAGTACCTTTTGGTTTTATTCTTTCATATTTTTTTAAAGCAATTGACTTTTACCCAGAGGACAAAATTAAATCCATTCATTCACTCAACTTCCTGAACAGCATTCCATAGGCCTATAGGATAAGGCCTGCCGTATTATTCAGTTCACCAAGGATCTTCCTCATGTTCCTCTTTTCATTTTCTCCAGTAATCCAAACTCCATATCCAATTCCTATTTAGATTTTTATCACTGACTACGTTTACATGCACTCAATATTCGGTTTATTGTCCATATTCCGGTTATTGAAACATTAGGAATAAGGAGTTTACATGCGCAAGCAAAAAGGAATATTCCTGTATGGTAATTGTAATCATTCGGTATATTCCGAATTTAAACCAGCGACGCACGGAGAACGTCATCGCAATGAAAGTTTTTCGGCGCGTTTCTTCTTCCCGTTTAGCCCATCTCCCCAGACAGCAAAGAATGGAAACGATAGCAATATGTTTGTGGTGCGCTATAGTGCTTGCTCTCATCCAGCAACACCACTTCACACTCCTCCTCATTCACTTCCTTACTGAAAGGAAAAAACGAGAGGAAATGTTAAACGCCGGTGCTGTGGCTCTCTTTCATATGCCACTCGTTCACACCAGAGCCCCCCGGGCCCTTTGGATGAAGATTCGCAGCTAGGATTGGTGGGAAATACATAAATACAATCACAGAACAGGAGAGAACAGAACAAGCAGAAATACAATCAAAACAGCAGCAACAAATAGAATAGTCAGTACAAAACTAGTTTGTTTAGACATAACAGAATTGATTTTGCTGAATAAAATAAACTGTAGGCCTACCTATGAAATATACTATAGATTTGTGTTGTATTGCATTTTGAGAATGGCTAACGTTAGTTCAGCAATCTAGAACCAAGATTCCTTGCGAATAAAACATGCGCAGAGCACAAATTAATGTTCCTTTTGGTGGGAATAAACCGATAAGCGTATACATGACTCAATATTCGGTTTGGAAAAGGAATAAACCAGGGGACTTATTCTTTTTTTTAATATTCGGAATATGCCAATATTCCGTTTATTCAAACGGTTTATTGATGTTTACATGGCCATTGTCAATATTCCGTTCAAGCAAGGTTTATTGAGTGCATGTAAACGCACTCATTGGTTCACCCGAATAAACCAATTGCTTGTAGAATGATTACAGATCTGACTTCAGAATATTATTCCAGATTAAACTGTACAACATATTTGAGTGATTCTTTTGCAAAAGCAAACATCTGCTTTTAATGGCCTATTAGGTAACCTAAATCATGTTTGCTCATATCTGTGGTGCGTTTTAAAATAGTAGGTTTATTCATCTCTTGATGGTGATGTTTTAGAACGAAACCATGCGGGACAGACAGTTGGCATATTCGTAAAAACATATTACGTCATAATATGGGAGCTATATCGTGAGGGAATGGATGAAGGACTTAAAACAAACTGATTGTACACAATGATTGTGAACAATACATTGGAACATTTGGACTGAATTTGAGTATTGAATAGAGATATTATTGAAAAAGAAAAGGGCAGGAGTGCTCGGAAGTTCAGACAGCTGTGATCAAGTTGCTGTTTGTCGGGAACACAAAAGACTGAGCTAGGGACCCTACCCACACGTGTAGCGGCATATCTCAATATATATCTTATATAGCGATATATAGTATACAGTAAGATACTATGTAGCTCAAACTCGTAAATCATCTGTTTGATTGTTAAAAGGTGAAGTGAATACAGCGTTACAGTGTAGCCCTATTCCTATAGTTTTTTTCCAAAGACCTCCAGATCCGCCTATTACACTAGAATGCATCGCCGGATTTCAAGCACCAAAACGTGGCCCCGGACATATCGATCTGCCTCCGGGTTCGAGCTTCATTTTGGCCTCGGTATTGTAATTGCTAGGCGCAAAGGCAGGCAAAAACTCAGAAAAACGCAGTAGTGTAATCCAGGCCTAAGGCTATGGCTATGACTTCTCTCCTGTATGAACACACTGGTGTGTCTTTAACTCTCCTGACCTAGTGAAGTTCTTTCCACACTGGTCACAGTGGTATGGCTTCTCTCCTGTATGAACACGCTGGTGTGTCTTTAAATTTCCTGACATAGTGAAGTTCTTTCCACACTGGTCACAGTGGTATGGCTTCTCTCCTGTATGAACACGCTGATGTGTCTTTAAATCTCCTGACGTAGTGAAGTTCTTTCTACACTGGACACAGTGGTATGGCTTCTCTCCTGTATGAACACGCTGGTGTGTCTTTAACTCTCCTGACGTAGTGAAGTTCTTCCCACACTGGTCACAGTGGTATGGTTTCTCTCCTGTATGAACACGCTGGTGTGTCTTTAAGTTTGTTGAATGAGTGAAGTTCTTCCCACACTGGTCACAGTGGTATGGCTTCTCTCCTGTATGAACACGCTGGTGTTTCTTTAAATGTTCTGACCTAGTGAAGTTCTTTTCACACTGGTCACAGTGGTATGGCTTTTCTCCTGTATGAACACGCTGGTGTATCTTTAACATTCCTGAGTCAGTGAAGTTCTTCCCACACTGGTCACAGTGGTATGGCTTCTCTCCTGTATGAACACGCTGGTGTTTCTTTAAATTTCCTGACATAGTGAAGTTCTTTTCACACTGGTCACAGTGGTATGGCTTTTCTCCTGTATGAACACGCTGGTGTATCTTTAACTTTCCTGAGTCATTGAAGTTCTTCCCACACTGGTCACAGTGGTATGGCTTCTCTCCTGTATGAACACGCTGGTGTGTCTTTAACTCTCCTGACGTAGTGAAGTTCGCTCCACACTGGTCACAGTGGTATGGCTTCTCTCCTGTATGAACACGCTGGTGTGTCTTTAACTCTCCTGACGTAGTGAAGTTCTTCCCACACTGGTCACAGTGGTATGGCTTCTCTCCTGTATGAACACGCTGGTGTATCTTTAACTTTCCTGAGTCAGTGAAGTTCTTCCCACACTGGTCACAGTGGTATGGCTTCTCTCCTGTATGAACACGCTGGTGTATCTTTAACTTTCCTGAGTCAGTGAAGTTCTTCCCACACTGGTCACAGTGGTATGGCTTCTCTCCTGTATGAACACGCTGGTGTTTCTTTAAATTTCCTGACATAGTGAAGTTCTTCCCACACTGTTCACAGTGGTACGGTCTTGGCTTGTCTGTGTCTCTCTGTCTCTGGGCAGTAGCTGGGGTGAGGGGGGTGTTGGAGGTGGTGATAGGGAGTGATTGAGAGGAGGAGGAGGAGAGAATCTCTGGTCTGATCTGTCTGCTCGAGAGACGAGAGAGAGAGACATAGAGGTTGTCATGGCTCCTCTTGAGGTGCTTGTTGAGGTAGATCTGGGAGGTGTAGGTGAATGGGCACACAGAGCAGGAGAACAACTGAGTCTGGGACAAGTCTGACATCACTCCTGGGAGAGTGAAAGAGAAAGAGACAAACATTAAAAAGGATTCTCACACCTGTATTACAAGTGCAAATTCTGTATAGAGTGTTTATACGTATGTAACTAGTGGGGGGCGAAACACGACGACACCACAACTTCAGATTGAGGACAGGAGAGAGAAAGATATGTAAGAGGTTCCTCTGGCTGAGCTCGAGTGAAGGAGAGCGACAGAGGAGAGAGAGGAGTGAGAAAAAGAAAAGAGGAGAAAGGAGAAAAAACAAGCATGAATACATTGAAGCCCACGGCAATAGCTACCTTAGATAGCTGGAGTAAGCTAGCACTCCTAAAGATAAGTCAAGCTACCATGTTCCATGGCAACTAACAGCATTACAATTTGTTCTGAGCAAGTGTGCCTGCCTAATATTGGCAATTTGCGTGCCTCACAACAGCGATTTGCACAGGCACCATTGCAGTTCATGACATAGTGCCCTCTGTATCGTTGCATCCATGAGTGTCCTGAATTTCTCGCTGTATGCCCATGTCTTGCCTGCTGGCTGGCACCATGGGAAAAGAGAGAGGAGAGGAAGGACGGTAGAGGAGAGCTACTTGGACAGCGGTTATTATTATGACCAGCAGACCTCTTGTTCTTTCAGCTTTAAGGAAAGAGGTGGATGAGAGAGAGATGGAGAAGACAGAGGGAAGAAGAGTTGAGGACAGATACCTCTAGCGGTGCCCTTTTCTTCCCAGACGTAGTTGAAGGAGATGCTCTTGTATCTGTACTCCTGTCCGTACCAGACCAGCAGCTCCTTCCCGACAGCCAGCAGCCGACAGCAGCGAAACAGGATCCCTCCACGGTTCTGAAACGCTACCAGGTTCTGCTCTTCCTCAGTACGGGCACAGTTCACATACCTGGGGGAGAGAGGGGGTGGTTTCATAAAAAACAAACAGGTGAGGGAGGGAGAGACGGGAGGAAGGAAAGATGAAGGAAGAGAGGGAGGGAGAAAACCAAGTGGGTGAGATGTAGGGACTGACTGTATGGAGGGAGGATGGGAGGGAGGGAAACTTTCAAGACTGGAGAGATGGTTTATTTTGAGTGAGAGCAGCAGAATAGATTCTGGAAATCTGAGAAATGAGCATGTGTTCATATTTCTTAACCTGATTGTAATGCCTAATTATTCTACAGTTTACACATGCAAAGATGGGTCCATCCCTGACACGATCTCTGAAAAGCCTGCCTATTGTTGTCCTGTTTAAATGTTCATGAAGTCTTTCCCTTAACATAGCCTTTTTATTTGCATCTCATTGTTTATAGGCCTCTGGATTCATTTCTAGTTGCTTCTCTATGAACTTCCTTCTGTTAGTTCTATCACAGTCCCTTACCATCTCTGGATCCTGCTGTTTCTGTCTCTCTAGTGACATGATGTTCATATGCGCCGTTTGACTTTTTGATCAGGGGGGCAGTCAGTCCCAGCCTACTTCTAACAATATAGATTAGGCCTACTTGTAACAATATAGCCTAGGCCTACTTCTATCAATATAGCGTGAGCGCAGCCAAATAGATTCTGGAAATCTGATAAATGAGCATGTGTTCATATTTCTTCACCTGATTGTAATGCCTAATTATTCTACAGTTTACACGCGCAAAGTGGAGTCCATCTATTTGTAGGCATCTGGCATGACTTGCACATAGTCCTCCATAGGAGCAGTGAAAACAAGTGCCAGGGGAATGCTCAAGTCCAAGCCATGCCAAACATGTACAAATATTGGGATTGCGATACATTTCACATGGATCATATTGAGACTGGTAAGATTACACACTGTGCTTCCCGTCTCAGTAAAGCACATTTTCACTAACACAAATCCCTATCCATCTATCCATCCATCCAAGTATGAATGGATAACTATCTGTATGTCTTCTATATTTTACTTTAATTCAAACGGCTTTATTGGCATGGGAAACATACATTTACAATGCCAAAGCAAACATCCCAAAAGGTCACAGAAATGTTATGGTTGAATTGAATGAATAAGTAAGTGTTATCTTTACAAATTTATTTAAATGGTAACTTTAAAGTTTGTATGTACAGTGTGTATATGTATAGTGATCAGTGCGCTGTGCAGGGATACTGATTGAAGATTTTCAATCGTGGAACCAAGCCAACCAGCTATCTGATCAATCGTGACCACAAGTCCGTATGGTAGAAGCCATAGCGCGCCACAGACTGGAAGAAGAGGAAGAGGAGTATGCCCACATGATTTACAATATCGATGATGAAAAAAGAGTAGAGCCATACAGAGAGCAGATGGCAGTGAATGGATGCAACATTGAGTTTGAAGTAGACACTGGGGCAAGCCTGACTATAGTGAATGAGAAACATACAGGAAGATGGGAGGGGGGAAACTCCACCATACAAGAACAAAGCTGTATATGTACACCAGAGATAGTGTAGGGGTGCTAGGCAAGATGTACACACAAGTCAGTTACAAGGGGCAGACCAGACAGTTGCCATTGATAGTGGTAAGAGGGGAGGGGCCAAATCTCTTGGGGATAAATTGGCTAGAGGCCATTAGGCTAGACTGGAGGGCCATTTTCAGACTACATACAGGTCAGCAGCAGGAGTTGAGTGAGCTACTCTCACAACACGGAGAGGTGTTTAAGGTGAGCTGGGCAGTTTAGTGGGAGCTACAGCAAAGATCTCTGTTGACCCCAGGGCCAAGCCAAGGTATTTCAAAGCCAGGCCTCTGCCATATGCCCTCAAGGACAAAGTTGAGACAGAGTTGGTTAGATTAGAGAAGGAAGGCATCATAGAGCCTGTGAGTTTCCGAGTGGGCAGCTCCCATAGTTCCTATACTTAAACCAGACAAAACAACTAGAATATGTGGGGACTATAAAGTTACCGTGAATCCAGTGTCTACCCAATTCCAAAAACTGAGGACTTGTTGGCAGTACTGGGGGGGGACAGAAATTCACCAAACTAGACATGTCTCAGGCATACTAGCAACTCCCACGGGATGAAGAATGTAAGAAGTTCACAACAATTATCACCCATCGCGGTTTATACCAGTACACCAGGCTACCCTATGGGGTGTCATCAGCCCCAGGCATAGGAGAGAGAAATGTGTCTTCATGGCACCAGAGGTGGTGTACCTGGGATACAGGATCAACGAAAACGGAATTCATTCCGTAGCAGATAAGTGTTGAATCTGGCTGATTTTCAAAGAAATATTGATTTAATCTGATCCTGTTAGCTATTTCTAAATTATTATGATCGACCTCTTGAGTATGGCTGTAGCTGGTGTGTTCTGTAAGAAAACGGTGTCCCTCTTCCATAGACTCATGAGATAAAGATGACATTCTTAGGGCTGGTACATTGTGCTAAACAGCAATTGTTGTGGTTAGCGCCGAGGCGGCGTAGCTTATCTTGACCAAACAAGGCCACAGAAGAGACGAGAAAGACAGTCTTATCGGAGAAGAGACGAGGGGGGGGGACACCCGAACCATAAGAACCTTGCAACGAGACCAATGCTTTAATTTGAGTTCAGACAGCATACAGAGGTCAAGTGTACATTAGACTTTATGCCATCGTCTTTTGTATGTTAACCCTTCTGGAATAAACAGCTTTTGATGTCGCTCAAATCCTGTGTTGGAGAGATTAATTTGGAATACATCAGAACAAGGAGACACTGGACTGTGTGGTATTGTGTGAGATTGGGGGCCGTCTTTTATTGTAATCAAAACACAACGCAGAGCTTAATAAGGACAATGATAAAAGACAACGAAAGTCAACACAAGGTACAGGCCATTGCAAGCGCTCCACAGCCAACTGACCAGACACAGTTGAAGTACTTCTTGGGCTTCATGCTTAACTACAGTAGGACCCCACTAATCCCAACTTCAGAGATCCCAACCTCCCAGTCTACCGGACAGGCTTAAAACTTTTCTTTTTTTAGCCTGCTATCTGGTTACTTGTGGGATTTTCATTACAGTACTGTACTTAAATCTGTCATAGTAAACATGTACTGTATCCTACTGTGAATAAAAACTGAACTGTATGTAGACCTACATGTTGCCTGTAGGCTGTAGCCTATTGTCAGGTTTCATTTCTTTGTTACTCTAAAGCGGGAAAATGTCGAGCACAAAACGCAAACGAGTCGTACAAAGTACTGTATTTGATCAAAGCACGCATTCAAGTGGAAATTCGTGTATTTTATTATAGGCTAGGCTATATGAGTTTAGTTGGCTATTTGATTGCAATTTTGATGCATTTTTACAAGTAATTAAGGGTATTTATCGGTGTATTATGAGTCTATATGAAACAAGTATACCACTTATTGAATTTGGTGCATGTTAACATACGTTTCAGTCATCCGGACATTTCAGAGATACGAACGACCTTCGGTCCCGTTGGGTTCGGATAAGTGGGGTCCTACTGTACTACTTCCTTGTAGTCTAATAAACATGATGAATCACTTGAATGTCTTTCCTACCTTGTAATTTCTTCGGAAAATGATATTTAGCTAATGTTTTGAAAACAAAAAAGATGTGTGAAACGTCACTATTATGTGCTCCACGTATTGACGCAATGACGTAGTACCCGATTTTCGGGGACCACCTCAAATTTGCTCTAGAGCGCATACTAATGGTCAAAAACTACATTGGGTAACTTTAAAGGAGTAGTAAACGGAAAAATCATGTTTAGCCCTGTTTTAAGGTTACTTATGATCATATACAAGAGTTTAACATCTTTTTTGAATGATTTTCCACAGTGCTCACCCACATCCATTATATGACCAAAACGGTGGTAGAGCAATTATCACACTTTCTCAAAAGTGCTAGTTTTGCCAACTTTTTGATCTGAACCATTGTATATTATCATAAGTAACCTTAAAACAGGGCTAAACATGATTTTTCCCTTTACTACTCCTTTAAGAAATTCCACCAGTATCTGTTTGGGAGACACTGCACCATTGTGACAGACCAAAAACCGCTGCTGGACCTCCTGGGAGAGTAAAGGCATCCCACACCTCGCCGCAGCCAGAATGCAAGGATGGGCACTGATTTTGGCAGCTTATGAGTACACCTTGGAGTATAAGGAGGGCTCAAAACACGGGAACGCGGATGCACTGAGCAGGCTCCCCCTGCCGATCACGTCCGCTGCCACACCACGGGAAGAAAAGGTGGTAATGCTCATGGAGCACATGAATGGCACACCATTACAGGTAACGCAGATATGGGAGGGGACCCGGCGAGACCCCATTCTGTCCAGAGTACATCAGGCTCTGCTGCAGGACTCCCGGCCCTCAGAGTACTGCAACAACCCAGAAATGCAGCCATACAAAAGAAAAAAGGAAGTGAGCGTGGAGGAGGGATGCATACTGTGGGGAAGTAGAGTGATAATCCTACCTCAAGGAAGACGAATCATGATTGAGGAGCTTCATGAAGCTCATCCGGGGGTCCGGGGGTCTCACCAATGAAGTCTTTGGCCCGCAGCTACGTATGGTGGACAAACATGGACGCGGATTTAGAGTCCGCTTTGCGGGAATGTCATGCATGTCAGTCCTACCAAGCCACCCCTGCAACAGCACCGCTACACCCGTGGGAGTGGCCAGACCAACCATGGATGAGGCTGCCTCTGGACTTCTGTGGGCCTGTATTGGGGAAGATGCTCCTCATCGTCGTAGATGCCTATTCAAAATGGATCGAGGCTCACCCAATGTCGTTTATTACTTCATCCATGACTATCGAGAGACTGAGAAGCATTTTTGCCACCCCTGCAGTGATTGTCAGTGATAATGGGCCTAGTCTGGTCAGTGCAGAGTTCAAGAACTTCCTACAAAAGAATGGCATACAGCATGTCACAACAGCACCATACCACCCGTCCTCAAATGGCTGTGAAGAGCGGGTGGTGCGGGTGGTCAAGGAGGGACTCAAGAAGATGGGGGAAGGTAGTCTGGAGACAAAGCTATCCAGGTTCCTGTTCAAGTACAGATCAACCCCCCAGACCACCACGGGAGCCACGCCAGCTGAGCTGCTCATGAACCGCAGGATCAGGACTCGGCTAGATCAGGCGTGTCCCTCGCTATTTACAAGTGTCTGATTCAGTCTATGTGAGGGGATACTCAGGCCAGAAGTGGATTCCGGCAACTTATAGAGAGGACCGGTCCAGTCTCTTGGAGAGTGAAAACACTGGATGGGAAACTGGTGAGACGACATCAGGATCAGATACGGCCATGTTATGATCACAACCTGGCTGACCCCTGTCTCTAAGAGGAGAGTGTTCCTGTGGACACAGCAGAGCAAGAACTAGAAAATCAGGCACACGAGGTAGTATGGGCACTGCCACAAGAAGCAGAGGATCCAGGCATACTGGTGCCGCCAGCAGAACTAGAGAATCCAGCACCAGATGCAGTGGCACCGGGGCCTCCAGACATTGGGGTTTTGGGAAATTGTTACCCAGTGAGAGCTAGACAGGCACCCACGTATCTCAAGGACTAAGTGGTAGCAGGGGCAGAATAATCCCCTCGTAGAATCAGACTAGGTTTAAGTGAATTTGTTCAGCACATAAAAGAAGGATTTTTGTAGACTATGGGGGGAGGAATGTTGTAATGTTCTGATTCATGTTGTATGTTATATTCAGTCAGGCAGTCAGGTGATATAAGGAGAGGGGCTTAATGTAGAGGGGGACCGGAAGTAACGTTCAGCAAGGAGATAACCACCAGAATGCGAATGCGTAGTAATGTTGAAGTGCAGAATGCAATAAGAGTAAATAACTTTGAGAGTGTATCATCCTTGACTTTATTACAGTAATTGTATAGCAACATGTAAACCTCAGTTGCTGGCGGTCCATCTGATGCCTGACCAGCCTCAGTGCAAATGTATAACTATGTGTGTTTATTCTATCCAGAATAAATCAGCCTTCAGCAGCAAGAAGTGGTCCAGCTATTTAATACACAATGCAGAAACACATGCGTACAAGACCAGACCGGTCACATCAGCAATTTTTTTTGAGTCAGCACAGGTGGTGGCCTCTAGATTTGCTTATGAATTACGTTATACAGCCATGCTCTCCACTTAATGTCACCAGCGAATAAAAGAAGTGAACGCACGCAGCAATGACCAGCAACAGCGAAATTCACTGAAAACAGACCGCATGTCGGTATGTTCGCTTCACGCGCTTCCCTCTCAACATGGTCATACAAAACAGCTTGCTGAATTCCGAAAAGATGAATAAACTATTCTGTTTTTGATTCAAATGTGTAGCTATATGACCCTCCCCTGGACTCAAATTAAAAAGAACAGTAACCCTCTCCTGGACTCAAATTCAAAAACAGTCGTCTGAAGCCCCCCGCAGACCGCATCCGCCATGATGTCGTACGACGGCGCACGGCGCTGTGTCCAGCTAGCCCCGCACACAGACTGCGACATTCGACGCATTTTCTAGTGCACTTTAAAAAAACAAATCCCAATTGATCAGTAAATGACAAATGGCCAACAACCTCGCAATGGGTAAGTTAATCTTACAATTTCTTCAATAAAATAATGGTGATAGTAGCTAAGCTATAGCCTTACAAGTGATTTAGTATCTTTCAGAAACAATTACTTTGATGCTGTCTGTATCAGTCACATAACCGTTTTTGTGTCTGTTTCAGTAGGCAACATTGTGGCAAAACATTGTAGCTAGCCTATCTGGCACTCGCAACATTGTGCTAACGTTAGCCTAGATAACATAGTTAACAGACCTTATGTATGTATGTTATGTAACATAACGTCGTTAACAGACGTTAGTATAGGCTATGTAGCGTTGTGTTATGCACCAACCGCAGTGTTTGAGTGCGTTTTCAAGCAGGCAACAGTTTATGGCAAAACATTGTATCTGGCACTCATAACGTAGCTAGTGCTACATAGTTAACAGACTTTAGTAGGCTAATATGTAGCCTAACGTTTGGCTATGCATCAACCGCAGCGTTTGAGTGTCTGTTTTCAAGTAGGAAAAACATTGTAGCTAACAAGAACATCTGGTGAACAGATTAGTAATATGCACCAACCGCAGTTGGTGTGTTTGTTTTCAAGTTGGCAACAGTAAGAACATAGTTAACAAATGTTAGTAGGCAAATAAGGCTATGTATAAGATATGCAAGTATCAATGAGTATGCCACATAATGCCATATACCTACAACATTTTAGCAGTGTAGCCTATATGCAGGTAATATTTTTCTTGATTTTATTAAGACACATACAACCTTTCTCCCACACAAGCTAAATATTTACTATATTGTTTTGTCCCTTTTCCTTGAGCAAAACAGATACTTGGGTGTAACAGAGGACCCAGGGATGCCTACATTCTCTGTGACAAGCTGGCTGCATACTTCAGCTCCCCAGAGGGCAGTTTGGCCTGGCAGGCTGGGTGTAGGCAAACCAAGCCCTCCTCTCCAGCCTACACCACCTGGCAGTCCCTCACCAGCCTGGCAGTCCTCCTCACCAGCCTATACCACCTGGCAGTCCTCCTCACCAGCCTATACCACCTGGCAGTCCCTCTCACCAGCCTATACCACCTGGCAGTCCTCCTCACCAGTCTATACCACCTGGCAGTCCTCCTTCAGTATATACCACCTGGCAGTCCTCCTCACCAGCCTATACCACCTGGCAGTCCTCCTTCAGTCTATACCACCTGGCAGTCCTTCTCACCAGCCTATACCACCTGGATGTCCTCCTCACCAGCCTATTCATGGGTTTCAAATGTAGTCCTAGACCTGCCATATTGGGGACCAACGCAGGTGTTTCAATTTATCCGATTGGCTCGACTGCATAGAATCCTATGCAGTAGAACTAATTCATTCATTTGAAACACCCGTGTTGGGTCCCCAACATGGCAGGTCTAGGACTACATTTGAAACCCATTAATACTATCTGGCTCTCCTCACCAGCCTATACCACCAGGCAGTGGAGACACGCATAGCTCGGACTGGATGACGACACATCACCTCAAGCTCAATCTGGACAAGACTGAGCTGCTGTTCCTTCCGGGGAAGGGCTGCCCGCACCGGTACCTGGCCATCACCATTGAAGACACAGTGGTGACCCCGACTCGGACTGCGAGGAATCTGGTTGTGACCCTAGATAACCAACTGTCATCTTCCGCACATGTAGCATCCATCACACGCTCCTGCAGATTCATGCTCTACAACATCAGGAGGATTCGCCCTTTCCTCACTGATGAAACGGTGCAGGTACTCATCCAGGCCCTGGTCATCTCCCGCCTGGACTACTGCAACTGCCTCCTCGCTGGGGCCCCAGCGTCAGCCATTAAACCTCTGGAACTTGTCCAGAAAGCTGCTGCTCGCCTGGTGTTCAACCACCCCAAGTTCTCCCACACAACTTCCCTCCTCCATTCCCTACACTGGCTCCCTGTAGCGGCTCCCATCAGTTTAAAACGCTGGCGCTCCCCTACAGGGCAATGAAAGGAACAGCCCCCTCCTACCTCCAGGCCTGGTCAAACCCTACACCCCCTCCCGACCGCTACGCTCTGCTACCTCGGGGCGACTGGTTTCCCCGTCACTCCGAGGCCCCTGCGGTCGATCAACACGGTCATGGCTCTTCTCTGTCCTGGCCCCGCAGTGGTGGAATGAACTGCCCACTGATGTCAGGACAGCAGAGTCGCTGCCCATCTTTCGTCGCAGGCTCAAAACTCATCTCTTCAAGAAGTACTACAACAATCCTCCCTCCTAAGCACTTATTGTATTTTATTGTATTGCACTGTACTTTAGATTGCTATTCTTGAACTTTGCCTTCAGCACTAGATTATGCTCTTAGTCACTTGTTTTGGAGAGAAGATGCACTTGTGAGTTCTGGCAAGTAGTAGAACATTGGCTTTTCCTACGTTAAATGCAATTATTGTTAGTCGCTTTGGATAAAAGTGTCTGCTAAATGATTGTAATGTAAATGTAATGCAGTCCTCACCAGACTATACCACCTGGCACCTCTGTGACAAGCTGACTGCTTTCTTCAGCTCCCCAGAGGGCAGTCTGTACTGGGGGATGGAAGGGTGTAGCCAAACCAATCCCCCCTCACCCCTCCCTCACCACTACAGACTCTCTCTCTCACACACACACACACACACACACACACACACACACACACACACACACACACACACACACACACACACACACACACACACACACACACACACACACACACACACACACACACACACACACACACACACCAGTAGTAGTAGTAGTAGTATTATTATTAAACAATAAATTCATTATATAAATACATGCACTCATGCCATTTTTTATTCAAAATGAACATGACTACAGTTATGCTACTATGGAAGGAGTATTGATTTAGCAGTTTAGTTTTTTGGTCATAGTTCAACCCCAGGATTATTTATTCTAGCTATGTACATAACACACCCATGTTATTTAATTGCACTGACTATGTCATGGACACAAACAGTCATCGGATGGGATAAGTAGGGAAGGGATGGGGTAAGTAGATGAGGATGATACTGATAGACTGCTAGATTAGTAGCAGATAATAATGTAAATTGTCCGCTTGGGAACCTTTACATCTAGTGGAGTACCTAGGACTGGACTGAGGAACTGGTTTGTACTGACACTAAGGACAAGCGATTACAAGAATTCCAATGTACCTGTAGGCTACTCATACTTATTTTATACATAGCAAATATTATAATAGTTATAACGTTATTTTATTCTGTACAGTAGGCACCACTAGAGGGAAGTCTGGTATAGCCTACCATATAGACACAGCCTGCACCTGGGCCAATCTATAAACCGGTGTGCACCGTTTTGTTACGGTTCCCACTTAACCCAATCAGCAGTGATTCAATCCACCACCTGAGGCCGCGTTTCCCAGATTCGCCGAACTTCTCCGCGCTACGACGCTTCTCAAGGTATACCTTGAGGTGCGCCGAGAGGCAGAGCACCGTGCCTTCCCTCACCCCGGAGGAGGAGAAGGCCCCATCGATCATCGGCCTCACAGCCTCCCAAGGCATCACTGGTGGCCTTGATTTGGAGTCTGGAGAGGGCCCCCCCAACATCCAGCCCTCAGCTGAGTCACCCCAAGCCTCCCAGCCCTCAGCTGAATCACCCCAAGCCTCCCAGCCCTCAGCTGAGTCACCCCAAGCCTCCCAGTCCTCAGCTGAATCACCCCAAGCCTCCCAGCCCTCAGCTGAGTCACCCCAAGCCTCCCAGCCCTCAGCTGAGTCACCCCAAGCCTCCCAGCCCTCAGCTGAATCACCCCAAGCCTCCCAGCCCTCAGCTGAATCACCCCAAGCCTCCCAGCCCTCAGCTGAGTCACCCCAAGCCTCCCAGTCCTCTGAAGAGGAGACCCCAGCAAGGTCAGACCGCTCCACCCCATCGACACGCTCTCCCACCACCCCCCACACACCCCATGACGTCCCCCCCCCGCCCCCCTTGAGAGGCAGCTGAACACCACGGATGCGAGGTGCGACTGCAGCGAGGAGCTCCTGGAGGTGGGGAGGCAGAGGCTGGCTGTGCAGCGTGAGAGGCTGGACCTGCAGAACAGGCAGAAGGCCCTAGCGGAGGCACAGTTTGTTTGGCCCTCCATATCAGTGCCCATCATTCTGCCAACTCCAGGTAGGCTAAGTGTGTATTTTGTATACTCTGTCTATTCCCACACTGCATGCATTCCATTCAATGTCGCTAATTGAATTTTCCTCCCTTGCAGATGATGCAGATGCCAGAGACACACTGCACACACTCACCACACACACTACATACACTTACCACACACTGCACACACTCACCACACACACTACATACACTTACCACACACTGCACACACTCACCACACACACTACATACACTTACCACACACTTACCACACACTTACAACACACTGCACACACTCACCACACACACTACATACACTTACCACACACTGCACACACACCACTGTACACTGCGCGCACACACTACAAACACTCACAACACCACTCATCCTTCCTACGTGTTGCTACCTTGTCGTGATGGGAAGGCTTGTGTGCCTCCATGACCATGAAGGCTATATTGGTGGGGGGTCACCCCCCAGCAGGTTCAACCATGCCGGGCAGGTTCAGGGTAGAGGCCAGACGAAAAGCAACAACTGGCCCTCCAGGTTGGGGGTTGGGCATGGGTCTAACAACCCCACCCCGGAAAAAGACAGCCTGTTACAGGACAAAAGTCTGAAGAACAAACCTGCCCATGTTTTTTCCCAACCAATATTAAACAAGTTCCCTTTATCCTGTATAGTTGTTGTTTCTTGCCACATTACAACAGTAGAGGTTTTGAAGAAGGCACACAATATAACAAACATAATCTGTTAGCAAAGTACACTATACGGATAACAGTATTGGGCCACCTACACATTACACCTACAGGAACCTTCATGACATCCCATTCTAAATGAATAGGCATCATATGGAGTTGGTCCCCCCTGTGCAGCTATAACAGCCTCCACTGTTCTGGGAAGGTTTTCTACAATATTCTGGAGCGTGTGTGAGGATATTTGACTATTCATCTAGATGGCCTCATTGGATTAATCAATTCGCCAGGATATCTGTCTGACAATATATAAAGACAGCCAGAAAAGTCATGTCATCAAATTATCCCTTTACATAAGAAAATGTTGTTGTTGTTCACAAAGTGGATTATATTAGGCTATGGATAGTCCGTATATGTTGCTTGGCTCAATGAAAGTTTTAAAAACAACATTCCCATGATGTGTTGTGTAGGCTCCATGACATTATTTTCATCATTCAAGTTAATTGTATTTTGTGTACACTAATGATGTGATTCGCGCAGGTAGGATAGATAGATGTGCGCTGTATTGCAACTCTCCTTTTTAAAAGTGTAATTTTGCTCTAATCGAGCTAAAACTATAACGGGATGAACGGAGCGCATCACCAAGGGACAGCTTACGATGGGGTCCGACCGCCCTTCATATCGTATCCCTTTGCTGTGGTATACCTTGGCTTAAGAAGGCTCTGGGAAACGCATCGCCACCTAGAGGTGGACCTAACGACGTTCTTAAGAAGCACGTAGCGCTACGATGCCTCTGGGAAACGTATCAGGTGATATAAGGAGAGGGGCTTAATGTAGAGGGGGACCGGAAGTAACGTTCAGCAAGGAGATAACCATCAGAATGTGTAGTAATGGAGTCTGAAGTGCAGAATGCAATAAAGAGTAAATAACTTTGAGAGTGTATCATCCTTGACTTTATTACAGTAATTGTATAGCAACATGTAAACCTCGGTTGTTGGCGGTCCATCTGATGCCTGACCAGCCTCAGTGCAAATGTATAACTATGTGTGTGTTTATTCTATCCAGAATAAATCAGCCTTCAGCAGCAAGAAGTGGTCCAGCTATTTAATACATTGAAGAATATAGGTAAAAGTCCACAGTCTTAAAGTCAATGTAATGCTTGTTTGTGTGTTTTTGTGCTCATGTAAACAGTCTGGAATGTGCAGTGGAAGGGATAGAAGGAGACAGCTGATGCTGCTGTGGCCGTTCAGGGTAGTGGGTGTCAAGAGGTCACACTTAGGCCACAGGGGGGGCCTCTCCTCTGGGGTATTAATAACACATCTCTATGGGACACTATAAACAGACACAACCTAGACTGACAACCAATGGTGATTAAGATATCATGTTAGGGTGACAGGCGACACATCTGTATGGTCACTCCTCCACCAATCTAGCTTCATCTAAACGGGCAGGCTTAGGCGTGGGGGCTGGGCCGAGAGAGCACTATTTAACGTCTCAACCAAACCTTGAGACTTTGATTTGGAAACGGTAGGCAACTCGGCCGGACAGATTCGCTGCTCCCAGCAGGCAGGCCCGCTGATAACACCATGCGGGGAGGGAAGTCTAAGACCTTGACTTCACGCCACAGCCGCAGCCAGCAGAGAAGCAGGGAGAGAGAGACGAGGGAAACATCCCAGAGAAGCAGGGAGAGAGAGAGACGAGGGAAACATCCCAGAGAAGCAGGGAGAGAGAGAGACGAGGGAAACATCCCAGAGAAGAGAGAGAGAGAGACTAGGGAAACATCCCAGTGTTCCATGTGATTGTATCTTTGTACAATAAATCTATCATCTGTCGCCGCTTCCAATCCCGTGTTGGGGTGATTTTATCAATACTATCACAACAAAGAAGGCTATCAACATCGTGGTTCATAATTAGATGGTGCTGCAACTCTTATCAAGGCTTACAAAGAATTACACAACGCAGAGCAACAGAAGAAGAACGCCAAAAGCCAACATACACAATGCAGAAACACATGCGTACAAGACCAAACCGGTCACATCAGCAATTGTTTTTGAGTCAGCACAGGTGGTGGCCTCTAGATTTGCTAATGAATTATATACGGCCATGCTCTCCACTTAATATCACCAGCGAATAAAAGAAGTGAACGCACGCAGCAACGACCAGCAACAGAGAAATTCACTGAAAACAGACCGCATGTCGGTATGTTCGCTTCACGCGCTTCCCTCTCAACATGGTCATACAAAACAGCTTGCTGAATTCCGAAAATATGAATAAACTATTCTGTTTTCGATTCAAATGTGTAGCTATATGACCCTCCCCTGGACTCAAATTAAAAAGAACAGTAACCCTCTCCTGGACTCAAATTCAAAAACAGTCGTCTAACCCTCCCTTGGACATTAGAAGTTCACTTCCTAAACCGAAGCCCCAAACGGCTGCGCTCTAATCTTTCAAAAATAAAAAATAACATACAACTTACCGAATTGAGGATTGTCGTAGCCTACAGTGAAAGGCTAGTGAGTAGGTTGTGATGGAAACGTTTGTTTACTCAAAAAGAATAAAGAGCTTGTCTCTTGTTTTCTACAGATGGATAAAGAAATCTTTGCAATGGGGAATCTTTACAGGCGTGACAAACAATGTTCAACTGTGAAAAGTTTCCACTGCGAAAAGTTTCCAAGGTAGAGAGAGACACAAATTACGAACACAGTTTATATACACTTTTGGTCGTGACTGCTAGTCTTTTCAATGCTCTTAACCAATCGGTGAAAGCCGGGAACAATGACGCGTTTCACTGTTCAGACTCTGCAGGCCTGGAGACTTCGAGGGGGCGGGTCAACTGTCAATCAATTTCTACTTTGGCCAATCAGAGGCTGACAATCGTCTTGTCAATCAAAAACTCATTTCGCCTGAAACGGTTGAATCACTTTTTATTTGGCGAATCTTCTTTCTCTTAGGAGAAGGGGTGTGAGACGCAAAGCTAATTTGTCATTAATAAGTGTCAGCTGCGGACGATCAAGCGAACATATTGGACGTCTTTCGAGGTAAGGGAGATTGACACAAGTAACATAACAATAAGCAGTTATTTTAACGTATTTTCAATTAGTTATAACATTGACAGCGCCTAAAGGCTCACATTTAAGAACGTAGACGAAGATGCTGAGATGCCTGACGTTAGATAAATAGCTAGTTAGTGAATACATCCATGATCCTAGCCGTCACAACGTGGCTAGCTAGGTGTAGGCTATTCTTGACCCAAGTTAACATTAGCAAAGCGGTGTACCTGCGCACATGCACAAACAGAGCAGTGCTTCTACAAAGAAATCTATCATATTTATTTTCTCATGTAAACACTGGGCGTTTGGTGTTGCCAAGCAATTAGGCTCTTTGCACAAGCTCCACTACTTCCTGAAATTCTACAGGCATCCTTATTTCCTGTCCTATACCATTGGATGGAAGTTATTAATCAGGTGTGCCGCTTATATAGATGAACAAATAGACAGGTAGGTGTGTATATATGCATGATTATGTTCTGTTAAAAATATATAATTTGTTGACAGGAAACCAAGAGGTACAAGAGAGGGGACAGGAGGAGAGGACATAGAGATGAGAGGTGAGATACCTGATGTTAGCCAAAGAGACACTACATTAATTAGATCCTGGCAAGTTTTGAAAAATAATGTGGATGGATGGGTGGGTGGGGGGGTGTGTGTTTATAGCTTATGTTTATGTTTTGTTAATTTGTGGACAGGAGATGAAAATGGACACCACAGTGGAGGAGAGGTGACAGGAGGAGACCAACATGGACACCACAGTGGAAGAGAGGTGACAGGAGGAGACCAACATGGACAAGAGTGGAAGAGAGGTGACAGGTGGAGACCAACATGGACATCAGAGTGGAGGAGAGGTGACAGGAGGAGACCAACATGGACACCACAGTGGAGGAGAGGTGACAGGAGGAGACCAGCATGGACAAAAGACAGGAGCAGAGGTGACAGAAGGAGACCAGCATGGACATCAGAGTGGAGGAGGCCAGGCTGGGAGAGAGGTGACAGGAGGAGCTAGTCTCATGTTTCTAATAGATGGTGTGTTCTCATCAACATTCACTTAAGTTGTGTCCTCTCTGGATGACCACTGCTCTCAGTTAAAGATGATATTAATCCAATATGATGTGTGTTCTTTATAGATCTAGCCTCTTAATTCTGCTCTCAAAGTGCACCAGATTGATGCACCACAACTAAATGACCTCGGTATTACAAAAATCCTGCGTACGGCCCTGGTCCTGAATGTTTCAGAGGGCAGATGATAAACTCCTTCTAAGCAAGGAGCAGGTGTTCATAATTCGGTCTGCATCACTACACTGAGGTGACATTTTGGTTGTACCGTCTGATCACAACACTAACTGTTCTAATTTTTAACCTATCTGTCTACATATCTGTCTGTCTGTCTCTCTCTATCTTTCATTGTCTGCCCCTGTTTTATTATTGTATCCGAGGCTTCACGTTTGGTGATGGGACCTCAGTGGGTGAGAACAGACATGCTGAATAGACATAAAGATCTAGGCATGGGCAGCATCTTTCCATCCATTTAAAAATAAATATGTATTATGTTATGCCAACCTACATTCAGTCTAGCCCTAACCCTAACCTCCTAGAGTGCAGGAAGTGTCGGCCAGCTGTGTCATGTGTGTGTGTCTCCATTCTCAGCGTCAGTACATCCAGTTTGATAGCTCACCTGGGCCAGCAGACTAAGCAGAGCCTCGACCCAAACAAGGTGTCCTGAATGGTCTCCCAGGTCCGCCTTGTACAACTGAACTGTCAGCCCAGTGTTTCAGTGTGGTCTACAAGCTATTCAATAAAACCTGGAGAAAATGATCTGTATCTTGTCTTTACACTTACAGCACACATGCTGCACAAATGATGACCTTAATTGTATGACACTTGTTTTGTAAAATGCACAAGGGTATCTCTAACTTGGCTAGACTGTGGATGTGGTGACTAGTCCAGGCCAGTCAGTATGGTATAAGCTGCATACAGGTGAGCAGAAGCTGAAACGCTTGTTCCTTGGCTAGGACCAAGGCAGCTTGCCAGCAGGGTCAGGCCTGTGCCGGGAGGTCAGTACATTAGAACCCCCTTAGGCGGGCTGTATGTATCCTAGGTTCTCAAACTTATATTTGTGGTATAGAAAGGTAGAACTTGCTTGGTTGGTTATGCAAGTGTGTGTGTGGGGTGCTGTTGATTTTCCTCCACACTTCTCTCTCAGCCATATGTTTCCCCTATGTGGATCTGAAGATGGTGATAGGGATTAAATTAGGTTGCCAAGAGAACTGCTAGTCACCAGAAGCATTCAAGAACATAACTCGTGCTGGAATACTAGTGTATGAACAAATCAATACAAGTAGAGCACATCTACTGACAGGCTGGCTGAATGACTAGAAGACTGACTTGGGACCTCCACTGAGGACATCCCAGTCCTGGCTATGGATCAGTAGTGATGCTCCCCTGCCCCTGTAGTCCAGGCACAGCGGAGCTGTGGATATCGTAGTATTTAGTACACACACACACACACGTACACACAGACACACATCAGTCCACATCCGGCTTAGGCCTGGACCTGATGCTCTTAGCCTTTCTTGCTCCGAAAATTTAATTTAATATTATTTATTGTTCTTTAAATGTTCTTAGCCATTAGACAAATATATTCCAGGAGCTTAGCCCAGGTTGCCTGCTTCAATATCTGTGTGGTCTGTATGGCTCTATGTGCTACTAACCCTGCTCTGCGTTCCCTCTGCCTTCCCTCTCCCTAGTGCCTCTCTCTCTCCCTCCTATCTTCTAACCAGGTCCAGTGGATGCCCCACTGTCACCAGCAGACCTCCCGAAGTCCGATAGATACCCCTGTGACTACTGTGGATGATGTAGCATGTCCGTAGAATATTCTCTCTCCTATGATGCTTTTAGCCTCTCTCACTCTGAAATGTAATTTAATGCAATGTATTGCTTCATAAATGTTCTTAGCCGGTAGACAAACATACTCCTGGAGCTTGCTCGATCGCCTTGTTGAGAGGGGTCAGGGAAGAATTTTTACAGCTCACTTATCTGGCCCCCGGGTGATTACTGTTTTTTTGCTTCCCTCTGGAATATGTAGAGAGTGGGTCGTATGCCCACCTCCCTTGTTCTCTGTAAAGCGCATTGTGTTGCCTCTGGGTATGAAATGCGCTATACAAATAAAGCTTTGATTGATTGATTGATTGATTTTATGACATAACCTTGAACAAATTGCAACATAAATTATTTCAACTGTTTTAGTGTCATACATATGTTCTTTATAACATATCAGTTAGTCCCCCAAAATCCCAGTGGTGGAAAGTAATGAAAAATGCAGATGGAAAGTATGTGACAAATATACCAATTTCCAATTTTCGCCTATGTAAAAGAAAAAGGTTTATGCATGTTTATTGTCTGATGTCCACACAACACTGTCCCCAATCAACCAGAAACTATATAGGATGCATCACAGTGCATATACAGAAATATATTTTGAATTCTATTGGCATTTGGTGAAGAGAAAAGGGGTGAATCTCACACATATTGCAACAGAAAATCTGACGTGTATTAATCAAATAGCTCAAGAGTCTACAAGTAGAGCACATCTACTGACAGGCTGGCTGAATGACTAGAAGACTGACTTGGGACCTCCACTGACGACATCCCAGTCCTGGCTATGGATCAGTAGTGATGCTCCCCTGCCCCTGTAGTCCAGGCATTTTATGACATAACCTTGAAAAAATTGCAACAGAAATTATTTCAACTGTTGTAGTGTCATACATATGTTCTTTATAACATATCAGTTAGTCCCCCAAAATCCCAGTGGTGGAAAGTAATGAAAAATGCAGATGGAAGGTATGTGACAAATATACCAATTTCCAATTTTCGCCTATGTAGAAGAAAAAGGTTTATGCATGTTTTCTTGTCTGATGTCCACACAACACTGTCCCCAATCAACCAGAAACTATATAGGATGCATCACAGTGCATATACAGAAATATATTTTGAATTCTATTGGCATTTGGTGAAGAGAAAAGGGGTGAATCTCACACATATTGCAACAGAAAATCTGACATGTGTATTAATCAAATAGCTCAAGAGTCTAGAACCCTGGAGAGGACAGTCTACAACCCTGGAGAACAGTCTACAGCCCTGTAGAGAACAGTAGAACCCTGGAGAACAGTCTACAGCCCTGTAGAGAACAGTAGAACCCTGGAGAGGACAGTCTGAGACGTAGAACCGTCCATAGCAGAGCAGCCAGGTGCTAGAGGGTCCACTTCAGATACCTGTGGGAGAAAATCACACGCGTGTGCGCGCGCACACACACACACACACACACACACACACGATTAGAGGGTCCACTTCAGGAGAGAAGAGAACATGAGCAGGATGATAATAATAATAACTTGCATTCATCATCATCTTCATCATCACATGCCGCCTGATGTGATTTTGCACACCCTGATCCTTTACAGCTGCTACATGCAACAGAACACTCAAGGCCATGTTTCTTGCATGTGCACCTCAGGCTGCTGCAGTCTGTCTTGCAGGTGCATCTGATGATCTTAAGAAGTTCTTGTGGAGCTGGTGGTAAGTCCGTCTGGACAGGGACAAGCCTCCCATCATTCTCTTTCCACCCCCATTATTGTGGCAGGAGTTCATCTACAGGTCCTGTGACACAGGATTTGGGGGGACTAACTGATTAGGTGGTGGTGCAGCTAGTCAGAGCTGTACGTATTTAGCTATAACGTTAGGTCTCGTAAACGTTTGCTGAGGCAGAGATAAGGTTATGTAATGTTGTCATAACAGTTGTCTTTAGCTAGTAATAAATCAGTTTTGGTATAACCAAACCAAAGCTCAGGTTTAACTTTACATGATGACAGGCTGTGAATATGTTACAGTATATGTATTTTGTTCATAAACACATAAAGACCATGAGGTGAAGGCTTGGATCATTTATATCTCATATTTGTGTAGGGTTAGCTAGTTATGGATAATTCTACACCGTGGAAGTGAATGGAAATGAATATTTGAATTTCTATGAATTGCAATGTTTCTAGGTATCGAATTAAACTACTTTATTTGAAATTTTACTTTGGCCTCTTCCTTAAGCATGTATTCAACATAATACTATTATCTGAATGAAAAGTACTGAAACAGATGTATAATGTGACAAAAAAGGCAATTTATTATTTTGGCCTGTAAAAAATATACTTGGCCGGCGGATTTTTTCATCTACCAGTCCCCTTGGCAGGTGAGCCAAAAAGTTAATTTTCATCCCTGACTGTGCTCCTCCCCTTTGCACAACAGATACCCGAGTACTCCAGACACTACATTCTTTAACAAGTTGTTGTCTTCAAGACCCTGCCATGGCCCTATCTCTAAGCACAGCTGATGCCAACTTTTCTGCACTGAAATCGATACATTTCAGTGCGCAACTCCATGAACAATGAAAGACTGACTGATATCGGGGTGCCAAGTGCAGTGTTGCCAGCTCCTCTGTAAGGGAAGTAGCTGTTGGTTCTCCCAAAAGTAGCTAGAAGTAGTAATCAATTAATTTGCATAATATGCCATTCTGAAAGATGCAAAATGGATAGAAAAGGCTGATCAGGCAGTTTACAAACTAACCATTTAGTCCAGGGGCCTATCCAGATTCGGTACCACCTAAAGTGACCAAATAATATCGGTATTTTGTCTTCCTACATGTGTGTAGTTTATATTTTGGTATGATACACGGCCTATCTACTGTAGTAGCTTAATGCTGGACCAAATACATTTTCTCAGCACCCCAGTACCCCACTTACAGTACAATAGGCACTAGCACTAAATGTTAAACATTAACTCCATCCATATGTTAAAAACATACTTTATGGAACACTCAATGTATTTATTTACGAATATCAATGTTTAATCCAGTGGAATTAGGAGAAATGTGAACAGTACAGTAGCCAAAACAAACTAACAGAAGCCCTATGAGGAATGTAACAAACTGGACCCACTGGTCCAAGCAGCAGTGGGAGGAGTTAAGGTTAGATATGATAAGTAATGATCATTAGATAAGCTATAATATAGTGATAAGCAGTTCCTCATACCTAAAATGTCTTCATATCTAAAATATGTCATGAGACATTCCTAAACCCAAAGGAATGAAGCAGAAGTCAATTAAGGTCACAACAGGTGATCATCAGATTAAAAAGGACATGGAGAGGCTGGTGTTTCCATCTTCAGAAGTGTTCGTTTGAAAGTGAACCCACAGATAGATACAGTATCTCCAACATAATAAAGAGAACAGGTGAATAGAGTTAAAATGATTAATCAGGCCTAGGTCTGTGTTTCAGAAGAACATCTCCACTCTTCATAGTGTTTATAATCTGATAATCTGCATCCTCTGCTTGCAGTTTGAGGTCTCCTAGCTGAGCTCTGTGCAACACCGCCACTATGTGGTTGACTGCTATCATTGCATGTTGATGAAGGTCTTCGGGTGGCCAGTTAAATAGTGTTACAGAAACATGACAATAACTAGAATAGCGCTCAGAGAGCACAGACCTCTGCCTGTGATGCATTTCGTCAGCATGTACAGTTCTTTTTTAGTTTAGCAGTTCTATATGGCCAACTTGAAACTGCATGTTGCAGATGAAATATTGATCACCTTGATGAAGCTGAATCTGTTGTAGTGTGAGACCGGGCTGATCAGGGTGCTGTTCTGGGTTTAAAATGACCCGCCATAGGAATTGAATGGGTAAAATGACCCGCTATAGGAAATGAATGGGTAAGACAATATTATGTTCATCCAGCAGATGGAAAACATCCCCATACACACCCACAGCCACAACTCACCTGGGTTACCTGGGTTCTAGGTCTAAAATGAGCCCCCGTTTTATAGTGTTCAAGGCCAAATTTGACTGATCTGTTTTAACTGCTCTTATATGAACACAAAAACCATAAATCCCCAAATGAATGTGAACCACCTGAAGCATTCAGGTCAATACCATTCTCTTAGTGTACACCACATGCTCCCCCACACGTCCATAGTGTGAAACCACTTGGATACTGAAAGTGTAGAGCCATTACCAGTCAATACAAAGTTATTCTAAGTGATCATCTTTATCCTATTAGTGAAACATATCCAGATGAAATAATTTATTTCAAAACAGCAATACACCCATCCACAAAACACAAAATCAGCAAATGTTTTGATTTGTATGAACATGATGTCAATATGTTGTGGCCTTCCAATTAATCCACTTAAAACCTATCTAGCTAGCTATATTACAATATATTACAGTCATTTAGCTGACACTTTTATCCAAAGTAATAATAACAATAATTGCATTTAAAGTAGTTGCCAGAACTCACAAGTGCATCACCTTTCTTAAACAAGTGACTAAGAGCATAATCTAGTGCTGAAGGAAAAGTGAAGAATAGCAAACTAAAAATAGAATAGGTGCTTGGTACAGTAATACTCCTGGTAGTACTGTACCTCTTGAAGAGGTCTGTTTTGAGCCTGCAGCGAAAGATGGGCTGCGACTCTACTGTCCTGACGTCAGTGGGTAGTTCATTCCACCACTGTGGGGCCAGGACAGAGAAGAGCTGTGACCGCGTTATTTGACTACAGGGGCCTCGCAGTGACGGGGCAACCAGTCCTCCCGAGGTAGCAGAGTGTAGTGGTCAGGCGGGAGTGTAGGGTTTGATCATGGCCTGGAGGTAGGAGGGAGCTGTTCCTTTCATTGCCCAGCAGGCTAGTACCAGAGTTTTAAACTGGATGTAAGCTGCTACAAGGAGTCAGTGTAGAGAACGGAGAAGGGAGGTTGTGTGAAAAAACTTGGGGTGGTTGAAGTCCAGGCACAGAGCAGCTTTCTGGACAAGTTCCACGTGTTTAATGGCTAACGCCATGGCCCCAGCAAGGAGGGAGTTGCAGTAATCCAGGCGGGAGATGAGAAGGGCCTGGATCAAGGTTATTATAGTTAACGAAAACTAACGAAAAAATGAAAACTAGGTGTGAGAATATATAAACTTTTTAGTTTTAAAACGATTACTTTTTGACTGAAATAAAAACAAAAACTAGGCTTTACAAAAAAACTTAAGTGGAGACACTACAAAAAAGCATTTAAAAAAATAAATTCTTCCACTCATCAATTTTTTGTTTTTCCTCATTCTTCTACTATTAGATGTATACTATCACTATATTAAAGGAGTAGTAAAGGGAAAATGCATGTACCGAGGTGCTCATCTAGGCCCTTGTCATCTCGCGTTTGGACTAGTGCAACTCCCTCCTTGCTGGGGCAGCCCTGCCTCGGCCATTAAACCACTGGAACTTGTCCAGAAAGCTGCTGCTCGCCTGGTGTTCAACCACCCAAGTTCTCCCACAAACTTCCTTTCTCTGTTCTCTACACTGGCCCCTTGTAGCAGCTTGCATCCAGACTCTGGGACTATCCTATCGGGCAATGAATTAAACAGCTCTCTCCTACCTCCAGGCCATAGTCAAACCCTACACTCCCTCCCAACCACTATGCTGTGTTACCTTGGGGTGAGAGGTTATGCTGTGTTACCTTGGGCTTTTCCTACGTTAAATGTTTTTTTTTTATAAAAGTGTCAGCTAAGTGAGTGTAATGTAATGTAATATAATGTTTACTTCCCAAATTAAATGCATTTGAACATTAGATCTCTGTGGTTATCCCCTACTAGTTTTTCTCTTGTTCACTTTCCTGTGAGTTCTTGGTGGCCAATGAGCTGTTTTTCAGCATTGATCTCTTCCTTCAACCTTAATAAACAGACAGAAACTCTCATTACCATCACATCATTTGGCAAGAATTGAGAAGATGCATCCACATTTGCTCCTACCCAAGTATCTCTCTCTCTGTGGAGACAAGTGAGCTCTGCAGGATGTTGTTCTGGATCTCTGTGTGTAACAGACTTTCTTTCAGGCCGTCTCTCTCCTCCCTCAGTCTGAATGTCTCCAGGCGCTCTGCCTCTCTCCCCTGTTTTTGATGGACATTGATCTCTTCCTTCAACCTTAATAAACAGACAAACTCTCATTATCATCAAGTCATTTGACAAGAATTGAGAAGGTGCATCGAGGTGCAGGGCCGTCTGGGATATATGAGAGGCCCTGTGCGAAATAGGCATTGCGAGCCCCCCCCAGAGATGGCTCTGTCTACCCCCCGAAACGCCCCCCCCCCCCTCGACACGCCTCTGTCTCCCCTCCGAAACGCCAGTCCCCCCCCCCCCCCCCCCCGACACGGCTCTGAGTTGTGGCAGCGCTAGAAAAATGTACAGAACGAATAATTCCCTTTATTTGACAAACCAATCATAGTCTACATACATGGCACATGGCCTCAGATCAGATGATACGATAACGAAATCGATCATCGACCTTCGGCCTAAGGTGTTCTGATGCCAGGTGTACTTGTGGTCATCCTTGTGTTCGAACATGGTGTTTGTTATGGACAAACCGTGACTAGCACAGAAGTCCAACAACAAAGATAATAAATCTAGTAATTATATTCCGTAAACTGAGGCATGTTTAAATGATTTTATTGTGAGCTCACAAGGTATGTCTGATCTCCAGAGCAGGGATATCAGAGTACAAATGTGTGGTCAGAAAAGAATGAGTCTCATACTTCAGCCAAAATGACCTCATCTTAAGACCTCCTCCTTATCTCTCTGGGCTAGTGGAAAGGGCTCCCCCCCTCCCCCAACTTAACATTCTTGAAGCTCACAGACCTGCTCCCACACACCACAAAACACTCATTCTTCTTCCAGGAACACAAGGTGATATTTATATGGAATGCACAAGAACAAGAGCCCTGGATCAGGTCCAAATCCAGCCAGTTTGCTAATAACACCACCAGTTAACATTATCTAGCCAACATCAGATAGAAATCTAACCAGGTAGTTATGAATAGGCTACAGCAGGATCTTGACTATTCTAATGCTAGAAGGCCATAAACGCAAATGAAAACGGATCATGGATCCCTTTACCTGCCCCAAGTCCTCATTTTACCATACTTTGGAAAGTACCCTAACACACCCTATAGAACATCTCATCTATGGGCTGCAAGGATTGAGTCTGAGAGAAATAATAATAGGCACAAATACTTATTAAATCAATTGTAATCCATTGCTTTTATCTATACCAAGATTGATTATGCTCTCCTAAAGCTATAATCAAAGTTTTGATGATTGAGGCCCAATTTAGGGACTCAAATAGGATTGAGTCCACCCAATAATTTTTTTTTACAAAACGAATAATTCCCTTTATTTGACAAACCAATCATAGCCTACATACCAGTGATTATACCAATATGAGGTCATTTTAAGATCAATCAACCATTCAGTTCCGAGTCCGGGTCCAGAACCAGGGCTACAGCCAACAGCAGGAGGAGGCGGACTGGACTGGGAAGGTGTTTGAATAGTCCTTGAACTCTGCTCCCTTCTTTTCTCCTCCAGATCCAGGTACCTAAGAAGACAGTTTCAGTTGCTGGTGATTTAAACCGTTGGCACTTATAGTTAGAATGAGGAGGCCTTCAGCTTTTCAATAGCGCTGAAGATGGAGAGCAGACACATTCACACTTGGTACCATCTAGTCTACGTATTGTCTGGCTGAAGTGGTCGTCAGTAGTCTTGTGTTCACACCTCTCATATTCAAATGAATGGAAAGAAGTAGCCCTGATCCAGGTCCAGGACTAAAGAACAAGAAGAGACTGCACCTTTTCATCTGTGGAAAACAAGGAGGAACATGGTCAGCACTGGACATTCAGAAAGGCCTTAAATAAATGAAGGGGTCACTAAAAATGCATGTCAGAATAATAATGTCATAGTAATGTCAGAACTGGTCACCACCGTTACATATCCAGAAGAGGGCGGCAGGTAGCCTAATGTTGAAGCGACATTTTTCGAGAAGGGTATCTCTGCCAAGCCCCCAGGATCAGCTTGGCGCATTGGCTTTCAGGCCAAGCTCGGTATTGCAAGTCACGTGACGGCATGCGGCCCAAGACCCTTATTTCCCATGATTTGTGGATTATGATAGATAGGGCTAGAAAAGGAAAAAAAAAAAATCTGGGTATCATTCAGCATCAGAGACCAATCTAATCAATATAAACTTTTAATTCAATTGTTTTTGTTTGTTTTTGAAGCCACCAATAGCCTACCTGTATCGAGCCCATTTGAAACATGTGCTGTGAACGAGCCTCGGGGACGCTGGGCGCGCGTTAACTCGGCGGACTCGGCGGAAAACACGTCACCATAGGAAGACCCGCCCTACTCTGCCTCTGATTGGATAGGAAGTCATATGTAATGACGTCGGCTAACATTTGCTATGCTTTTAGCAATGAAGCTGTAACATAGTATGTCTATGATGCAAATGATCATGACATGTGGCTACTTTAGAACAGGGGTGTCAAACTCAAATACACAGTGGGCCAAAATTTAAAACTTGAACAAAGTCGCGGGCCAACATTGAGCAAATGAAAATGTTTATTTGGACCCAAACAAGTTTTGCTTCAACATTGAATATGCACATCACTTTCGCTTTTGGTGCACATCAATGGTGTGCACTAACATATGTGAATACGCCCTCAGACACAAGTGTTGGTGCTCCATCTGCTCAGTAGAGAAGCTTGTAGAACCCTGACTGTCCTACAGCCAGGCAGACAGACAGACAGCCGGCATGCAGACAGACAGCCAGGCAGACAGGCAGGCAGACAGGCCGGCAAGAAGGCAGACAGGATTGAATGAACAGGAACAGAGCAAACACAGCGGCTGGCTAGGTCAACACAGGTGTCTCTATCACAGTGAGACGTTACATAACGTAAAGCTTCTGTTTTCTGCCTTTCTTTTCCCCATTTTAAAGAAGGGGTAACACGGTTACAGTTGTAGTATGAGATTGCTATGACTACTGTCACAGAAGAGAGGGCGTTTCTGGGTCCTGTCTTGATTGACTCTCCAAAACAACAGCAGAGCATTATGGGATTTGTAGTATTAGCGGTGAATGCGCTGTATAATACTGGCGGGCCAGCTCTAGTAGTCATTTGGTATTGCCTCGCGGGCCAAATATAATTACACTGCGGGCCAAATGTGGCCCGCGGGCCAGAGTTTGACACCCCTGTAGAGGGTCTCTAAGGAAGGTGAGAGTATTTAAGGACCGACAAAACCCAGTTTTCGGATGACTATTTATATGAAAGATACCGATTTTCGGCAGAAGGGATCATTTATATCTATCAGCTGCTTGAGCCACATGTAGCTACAGTCAAGTCATGCGCTTACAGTCCCACAGACTGTATGTATTGCTTTGCGGTTTCTTGCTACAGGTAGCTACATGGATGCTGTCGGCGATGCAGAAAACCTGAGTAAGAACACGGTCTGTCGCGCAATACGCAATGTGGTCGTTGCCCTTACCAAGCTGCTTGACGCGTTTGTCACCTTCCCAGGCCACTTGCCCACGCAGTCCATAAAAGAGGGCTTTTATGAAATGGCAGGTAAGAACCTACTTGATATAGCCTACTGTAAACCAATATGACGTTTACTGTTGTAGCCAATGCTGCCCACTCTTTGCATAGGTTTCCCCAGAGTGATTAGTGCTATAGACTGCACACATATCCCAATCTCCGCCGCCCTTGGAGAAAATGAGGGGGATTATGTGAAGCGCAAGTCATTTCATAGCATCAATGTGCAGGTAAAGACACTTCAGTATTTGGCCTACTCATTCCTTGATATGATTGTTGTAGGAGCTGATGAAAGTTAATTCCTTCATGGCACATATGGAAATATTCACATCAATAAATATCACCCCCACCTTCCAAATTCAATTCAATGTCATTATGAGAAAAGCACATGTACAACCAAACGACTTGTGTCAACAGGAGCAGCACAGAACAACTATACATCATCACATATCAAAAAATAAACCATCATCCCCCCCGCACCATCAACAGTCTAGTGCAGTCCCTGTGTTCATTCAATAATAAATAGTCAGCAGACATGTAGCAGTAGTTCAGTCAAATGCACATGCTACATTCACTTTGAATTCTATGGTCTTATGTTGTGAACCACAAATACTTTTGCAGATGACGTGACCACAACGGCATGATCACCAGCCTTGATGCGAAGTGGCCTGGGTCAGTGCATGACTCCCGGATCTTTAGGGAGTCTACACTGTGCCACAAGTTTGAGCAATATGGCAACTGTAGCCTACATAGTGTTTCTCGTGTTATTTCCCACAATGCATGTGTGATACTGACCATGGCAATATTCCTCTTCACCTTCAGGGCTTTTCAATGGAGTGCTGCTTGGGGACAGGGGGTATGCGTGCATGCCCTTCTTGATGACACCCTATCCTAACCCAGAGCCACAAAACACATTCAATGTGGCCCTTACCAAGACGAGGGTCAGGATAGAGATGGCTTTTGGGGTTCTGAAAGCCCGCTTCAGCTGCCTGCGCGGGCTCAGGGTGGCCCCAGAGAGAGCCTGACAAATTGTGTCGGCATGTGTTGTACTCCACAACATAGCTGGCATTAGGAAGGAGAGCCCCACCGGTCACCATGCAACCCCCTGATGTCGTGGACCCCATCACTTTGGATTACCCTACTGGCAGGGCTGTGAGAGGCCATCACCCAGCAATTTTTTGCATGAACATTGAACAGGAGGCATTTTGTGAAGTAACAACTTTCTATTGAAATGTAACTCAGATGTCCTCTCGTTGCTAGAAACAAAGAGAGAGACATGTTGGTTGAATTGTCATCCATGCTGGGAAATAAATTACGTTCTTACTGATATACCTTCTTTTCATACTCCAGTTTCTCCACCTCACACTTCCACAGCTACAGCAAATGGAACAGACAAAGAACAAGATGGGAGCTACTGTACATGTAGGCTAGAAATACTGTACACATACTAACGAGGCAGATGGAAACCAATCAAACAATCTGTGGCACAGGTCTCTCAATCAGAGCCAATTTAGCCAGTTGTAGTCCTAGGTCCGCTATTGGGGCGGGGTTGCCAACAACAACAAGTACTGTAAACATGTAAACATGTTGTCCCCCACCCATTATGCATGTTCCCTTGTGGTATCAAGCCCCCTGCTCTCATTAGGCGTTTTTATACAGAGATCCCACTTTATTGCCCTGTAGAAGACCCCTCAATTTTCTGTCTTTGTTTGTTTATAATGAACCAAAGAAAGACAGCATAATGTGTGATTTTATATAGCATGCCGGCAATCTGGAATCGAGAGGCATGACCCTTGGACGCAACATTCACTAGTTGTTAAACAAATCCATGCACCTGTATGGTCAAAAGTCCTATAATGAATGTTGAAATACAGACATATCTGGTGCTACTAATGTCACATCATTTGTATCAATGATTGACCAAAGTAAGCTCCCTACAAACCATGGTAGAGTGAATAAGAGTACAATAACGTCTCCATCTAGTGGGCAAACAAGTCCATGCTCCTGTATGGTCTAAAGTCATATACTGTAATGAATGTTGAAATACAGACATATCTAGCTCTACTAAACACCTCAAGCTCTACTCTCTGCAGATGTAGAAAGTACATTGTTTTAGTGACTTAGTCCTCTTGACCCCGTTCAGGGGCATAGGACGCCCACCAGAGCTCTCCATCTCCCTCTCTTCTGGGCCTGGGCATGTGCTTCCTGACAGCTCACTCCAATGTTCTTCAGGTCTTGGAGTGTGGAGCGTCTCCAGGTTTCTTGGCCTATCCTGTTTCCTCTTTTCCTGTGGATTGCAGTCCAGGGCCTGTCTCGTGATGTTATTTGAGTCCTTCCTAAGGGTGTGACCTATCTTAATTCCACTTTCTCCTTTTGACGGTGGTAGCTATGTCGTCCTGGTTTGTGATTTCTCTCAGCTAATCATTTGTGGTCTTGATGGGCCACCATAGCTTGAGGATGTAACGCAGGCATTTGTTAACAAGAACCTGGATCTTTCTTGAGAAGCCCTCGGTTGTTTTCAACATATCGGAGCCGTAGAGCAGGACGGTCTTCACGTTGGCCCATGGATCTCAGGGAATTCCTCTTTGGTCTAGCGGTAGATGTTTGGGATGAGGAAGGTCAGCGGTTCAATCCCCACCTCACCCACATGTTACACAAAGAACCCCTGTTATGCAGGCAGGACATCAGCTGAGGGCTTGAGGTACAGATATCTTATGTCAGGAGAAACCCAGATCACCTCATTACTCATTACCCAGGTTTCAATCCACTAACATGAGAGGTTACATACAGCACTATGCAGATTAGCCTACTGACATAACACTATTCAGATTAAATGCAGCCTACTGACATACTTGCACTGTGCTTTCCTAGATTAGATTGTTCAATACTCCAGCCTCCGACATTTAGGAGTGAGTGACAGAACCTTGGGGGCCGCCTCCCTGCTGACTTCAAAGCCCTGGTAGGAACCGAGAGAGAGAGAGAGAGAGGGAGAGAGAGAGAGAGAGAAAGAGAGAGAGAGAAAGAGAGAGAAAGAGAGAGAGAGAGAGAGAGAGAGAGAGAGAGAGAGAAAGAGAGAGAGAGAGAGCAGTATATCCTGGGAAATGGGGGGGGGGGGTTAGCTGACAGCAGGTAGTTACTGTAGTAGGTATTTAGGTAGGTAGGTAGGTAGGTAGGTAGGTAGGTAGGTAGGTGTAGTTAGGTAGGTAGGTAGGTAGGTAGGTATTTAGGTAGGTAGGTGTAGGAAGGTAGGTAGGTATTTAGGTACTGTAGGTAGGTAGGTGTAGATAGGTAGGTAGGTAATGCAAACATATGTTGAGCCTACTGTAAATTGTGCAAAATACAACATATCTAGAAATCAAGCTTCAGGGTCTTGATAGTGTCCTTTTTGTATTCGTTTCTTGGATTTGAATGGAGCATCTCTGCCCTCACACTTTATTTGATAGGTTCAGTCGTAATAAAATTGTTATCTGTGAATCCCTGTCTCTGTGCTTCATTTAGTTGAAGGCTCGTATGTAGGAAACATTATGGCTATAGTTCCTGTGGAAGTCCCTAGGCGGCGCTGTCGCTCCACCACCACTCACTACACTGGCGCTGTCCGCACCCAAAACAACTCGCACAATAGTTTTGTTCTAAAAGTTCAAATACATTATTGAAGATGAGAAATAGGCCTATGCTTAAAGAGCATTTCAACAAAGTTTTGTGTTGGAGTGTTATTGTACATTTTGACACCAAGATTTTCATTTTTACAGCAAATGTAGAAAATTATTATTCTTATTTTCTTCTTCTTCTTCTTCTTATTATTATTACTACTACTACTACTATGAACTATGCTGAGTATTCCATTAACTATGTTGAGTATTCCATTATATTAATCAGCCTAGACTGTGAAAATCCACCCATTGTGATGTAACAAAAGACATCGAGGCTACATTTGCCGATGTAACAAAAGAAATCTATTAGCTTATGAGTGTCAACTTCTACCTGCCCAAGCACATTCGGATAACGCCAGCAGCATGTCTAGATTAGCTTGTGTAGTTGTTTTCACAATATTTCTATTTTCACAACATATTCATTTTAATTCAATCTACGAGACGGTCAGTGATGTTGAGGGAGAGGCTGTGAAGATCTTTGACACGGCGTTTAACTCTCAAACTTCTGAGACAGACGTATGGGATGGGGATGTAAGTAGGCCTATGATAGCTAATGTGCGTGTATGGATAATTCTGAATTTGTATCTGAAATGTTGGTAGCTATCACTTTTACTAAAGTTGAAATTAACTATCCTGCAACCGTGATAGCAGAGTGAACATAGTAGTTAAAGGAGAATGCTCGTTTTTGGCAACCTGGACCTTATTTACGTCATACTATAAGACCTTTGACTCACCGAGATAACTTTGGTGTATTTCGGAGGTCTGTAGAAGAAATTTAAAATCCAGCGCGAGCCAAGTATATCCATGTAATGGCGGTGGACGGGGCACTGAGAATGCAGCTTCTAAAAAATCTATTTTCTGCCGTGAAACGGTTGTTTTCATCAATCTGTCTTTGTGAATCGCTATTTGTGGCTTGTTGTGGTTTTTCACATGCCTCTGTAATATGATCTTTAGAAACGAAATAGCTTCACCACTTGCTCCAGCACGCATGCGCACAGCGCGCAAACTGGCTATTCTCCGTTACGTCTGTAGGATACACTCGCGGCTGTTATAGTAGTAACTACAATGCAATTACATTTGGTCTACATTACAGTACATTACATTACAGTCATTTAGCAGACCCTTTTATCCAAAGCATTTAGCGTAGTCAGTGTAGGCCTACTGTTACTCACCAGGGGTGCGTTTCCCAGAGGCATCGTAGCGCAACGTTCATCGTAAGAATGGTCCCCCTCTAGAGAGGTCCCCCTCTAGGTGGTGATGCGTTTCCCAGAGCCTTCTTAGGTCAAGGTATACCTCGGCTACGAAGGCTCTGGGAAACATGGAAGTGAATGCAGCTGACCGCTCACTATGGCTCATTCACTTCCATGTATTTACAAACGTGAAAACTATGGCAGGGAAAAACAATTGGAGTTTAGTAATGATGAGTTTGTAATTCCATTAGTGTATTCAGCCTGTTATTTTGACTATTTTGGTTCTTGAAGTGGTGTTTTTATAATGAACTTTTAACATTGGAGTCAACGGGCACTTCTGCATTCTCCCACCTGATTAGGCTACGTCAGACTCGACCAATATGGCAGCCACGGGAAATAAGTGTATAGACAGAGACGTGGTCTGTATAGAGACATACAGAGGAGAGACGTGGTGTGTGTGTGTGTAGAGAGAGAGACAGAGGAGAGACATGGTGTGTTTGTAGGGAGACAGAGCAGAGATATGGTTTGTGTAGAGAGAGAGCAGAGACGTGGTGTTTGTGTAGAGACATACAGAGGAGAGACGTGGTGTGTGTGTAGAGACATACAGAGGAGAGACGTGGTGTGTGTGTAGAGACATACAGAGGAGAGATGTGGTGTGTGTGTAGAGACATACAGAGGAGAGACATGGTGTGTGTGTAGAGACATACAGAGGAGAGACATGGTGTGTGTGTAGACATACAGAGGAGAGACGTGATGTGTGTGTGTAGAAAGAGAAAGACAGAGGAGAGACATGGTGTGTTTGTAGAGACAGAGGAGAGACGTGGTGTGTGTGTAGACAGTCAGAGGAGAGACGTGGTGTGTGTAGAGACTCCTCAGAGGATGGGGATTAGCAGAGAGCACACGTCTCTGGAACCAGGAGGCTCTGCTCAGGCATCTCTTCGGTCCAGCTGCTGGTACCAGTGGTCTGGGTCTGCTGGTACAGTACAGACTGGTACCACTGGTGTGGTTCTGCTGGTACAGTTTTGAGCCAGTGGCGAAAGATGGGCAGCATCTCTGCTGTCCTGACATCAGTGGGCAGTTCGTTCCACCACTGCGCGGCCAGGACAGAGAAGAGCCGTGACCGCGTCCATCGACCGCAGTGGCCTCCATTACATTACAGTCATGTCTTTTCAGTGGTTGGTTTTCACTCTACTCCAAAACTAGATCCGGTTCATGCCGCAGTGTTATCGTCCCTCACCAGTCGCTAGGAGTTAGAATGCAGTCGGACTTAAGGGTTAGACTCAGAGTTTTTTGAACGTCCTGGAATACCCCCATGTGTCTGTTGTCTCGCTTGCTGGTGTTTACATTTCCATTAGGTCCTGTAGCTCTAGGCTGTACGTGTTCAGCAATGACGTACAGTATGCAACATTGGTCAATTACACAACAGCATTAGTCCTCCAATATCATTACCGAAATATTGATATTGTAGAAGAAGTTCAGTTCATCTGGCATCATTGTCATTATCATCATGAATCAGTCTCATCACAACATCTGACAACCCCGATGGGAGATGGGAAATGTAGTCTGTAATAACAGTTTTTTTTTCCTATACAGCCAGTGGAGGCCACAGATGATGTCCTTTCGGAGCAGTTCAGGCCAGACACTGTGCAGGATGGATTTTCCACGGTGCCAGCTGTAGAGGAGGAGCCCCCCTCCAACCTGGCAACCCTCAGTTATGAGGTATGAGGCATGTCGTGCCTGATGCATGTAGGATGGAGCTGTTCCTTCCATTGCCCTGTAGGCTAGCACAAAACAGAGGGACAAAAAAGAGACCAAAAGTAATGGTGAAAAAAGGAATACAAATGAATGGGAGTGACAAAAAAACAACCAACATAGAACTGAATATAGTTGCAAGGATCAAAATGATAAATTATATTATTATGTCAGTATTAAATAGTCCCTCAGTTGCTTTCTAAAAGCTGTCTGAGAAGACGATCTCAGTGACAGTGATAGAGTTTTGGACCTCTAAATTTAATGTTGAATTGATGGCATGATGTTCGACAGAAAGGTAGGTGAAGTTGATTATTATGCCTAGTTGGTTATTAATGGACCAATTAATGTCAACTTCAGGAGAAGTGCCACTAAAATGCTTCTTTGATTAATACAGGATGGGAGCCATCACCTCGATTCTGCTCTAGAGCTTCCTGCTGGGGTAGTTGGCGGTATGTGTTCTGTCCAAACATTTTGAAAGTCTTGAGATGTGCAAACCTTAATGTATGTGCACATTGTCGCTAATGAACTCATTCTGTGTGTATAGGGTCTCTGGAGTCACAGGTGGGCAATGCTACATTTCCACTACTGAGTCTCCAGAAGGACCTTGTTAGAGGGACTAATCTAGCAGTTCCTGCTGGAGTATGTAACGGTATGTGTTATGTCCAAACATTTTGAAAGTGTTGAGATATGCTAGCCTTCATTTATGTGCACTTTGTCACTAATTCACTCATTCTGTGTCTATAGGATCTCTGGAGGCACAGGCGTGCACAACACAGGACATGCACAGCTCTGTCATGGCAGTGAAATGGAGGCCAGGGTCCAGGTTAAGAGCGTTGCCTTGGATCATTCTTCGGATCATAGTCATCAAGGTCATGACTACCAAGGTTTTCAAGCTTCCATGGAGCAGCATCCTCCTGAGAATCAGAGAGGTGGTGCATGGAAGGCATCGGGTTCCCTTCTCCCAGCTGTACGTGGCCGGTCTGCTCTACATACTTTTTTGTGAAGGGTATTTGGACTTGCTCCCTTTTGTCGTGCCGGAATGGACCGCTTTCAAGGACATAGTCTTAGAGGTCATCACTAGTATCGTCATTACGTTGTCGTGGAGATGCACCCTGAGAGCAGGACAAAAGGTGAGCCTTGCATTTAGCAAGTTGATCAACAGCCATCTGGAGCGCCACGACCTGCCCCTCAACACAGAGAAGCACCGCCACAACCTGCCCCTCAACACAGAGAAACACCGCCACAACCTGCCCCTCAACACAGAGAAACACCAGCAGGACACCCTGAAGCAGCTCCTCCAAAAACAAGAGAAGGCCCTGAACGTTCAGGTGAGCCAGCTGTATCTTAACCTCACTTTGGGAGATTCTTGTCTTTTCATTTCAATATTTTGAACCTTAAAACACTGAATTTTGGCGTCCGTGGTCCTGCAACAGAGCTGCGTCCGTCGCCTCATGGGCAGGAGGAGGCGGGAGAAGCGCCTCAGGAAGCTGGATGTTGCCAAGAGCAAGAGGATCATGCAGCTGCAGCGCAGGATCAATGAGCAGGTGAGCGCTGTGGCTGTGAATATGGATGTTTATTAGGAGCTAAGTTAACATATTTCTACCTAAGCTGAATCTTGATTTGAGAGGTAGAGAGGTAAAAAAAAACACAAAAACAAAAAAACATAATGAAATGATATTAACCGCCAAGAAATTGTCAAAGTTCAACTGATCCCCCACTTACACAACAGAGCACGATGACAGGAAATATTACAAACCTTTTTTAAGATACACTACAACAGTACAATCCTACCACCAAGTAAAGAAAGCACCACAATCACTAGCCTACTTAAAATAGCCTACTAGGGGCCTACCTAAATGAACTAGCCTACTATTGGTGCATTCAAGACAACTCGGGACTCAGGAACTCCAACTTGTGAAAAACGAATTGAACACTCGTCCAACTCAGGATTACAAATCGGGAACTTGGTATTATTTTGAGCCCTGAGTTGACGTCACAACATGGCGGCATAGTTTCAGTTTATTTTTTTTACAGGGACAATGCACACCAATCAATAATTTTAGGAACATTTTAGTAAATGAGCACTCATAGTAAATGTGCCAGTGTTAGCTGAGTAGCTAGTATATATAACGTTGAATACAAGAATTTAATTATTAAGTGTTTGTTGTTGTTTTTACATGTAATTTGATGTCTGATTGTGCAATATATCCGATGCAATATATCCGATTTGATTGTGCAATATATGTTTGTATTATATATATGTCTCTCTGATTATAGCAATATGTGGACTTTAACAGCTATTTTACTGGTGAAATTAGTTAGCCAGCTGTTTTGCTGGCTAACATAACATAGCTAACGTTTGCTAGCTTACTTTTTTCTGCTTACTTTTTCTCCCGCGTTAAAATCGTCATGAATGCAATGACGTCTGGGGTCGGGATTCCCAACTTGGGAATTCCTGAGTCCTGCATTGTCTTGAACGCACCATATGTCCTGTCACACAGCGCGTCACACGAAGTCTTTTAGCCTGCCTTTACATCCCCTGTGATACTTAGCTTGCAGTAGGCTAGTATGTCCCATTCGTATGCATACTGCATTCAAAGTACATACTTCATAAGGGCAGCTGTAATACGTACTAACAGTAAAAAGAAGAAGTATGCGATTTGGAACAAAGCCAGGGAGTTTTGCTGTGTCACATGGAAAGCTTGTGTGTCTTCCCACAGTATAAGGAGAACAGAGCGCTCAGTGAGAGACCAGGACGTCTGGAGAGAGGGGTGGAGAGACTGGGAGGTCTGGAGAGAGAGGTGGAGAGACTGGGAGGTCTGGAGAGAGAGGTGGAGGGACTGGGAGGTCTGGAGAGAGAGGTGGAGAGACTGGGAGGTCTGGAGGGAGGGGTGGAGAGACTGGGAGGTCTGGAGAGAGGGGTGGAGAGACTGGGAGGTCTGGAGAGAGGGGTGGAGAGACTGGGAGGCCTGGAGAGAGAGGTGGAGAGACTGGGAGGTCTGGAGAGAGGGGTGGAGAGACTGGGAGGTCTGGAGAGAGAGGTGGAGAGACTGGGAGGTCTGGAGAAAGAGGTGGAGAGACTGCGAGGCCTGGAGACGTCCCGGGCTGCTGATCGCCTGGGGAGAGAGGTGGCCCACCGGGAGACACTCAGACTGAGGGAGGAGAGAGACGGTCTAAAGAAAAGTCTGTTCCACACAGAGCTCAAAAACAGCACCTTGGAGCGCTCACTCACCTCCACAGAGAGAGAGATACTTGGGTAGGAGCAAATGCATGTGGATGCACCTTCTCAATTCTTCCCAAATGATGTGATGATAATGAGAGTTTCTGGCTGTTTATTAAGGTTGAAGGAAGAGATCAATGCTCAAAAACAGGGGAGAGAGGCGGATGGCCTGGGAATACTCAGACTGAGGGAGCAGAGAGACGGTCTAAAGAAAAGTCTGATACAGACAAAGATCCAGAACAGCAACCTACAGAGCTCACTTGTCTCCACAGAGAGGGAGATTCTTGGGTAGGAGCAAATGCATCTAAACAGGGCCGCCGCCAGGAGGGGGTGAAAGGTGGCGGTTGCCCCGGGCCTCGCGCTTTAGAGGGCCTCACAGCAGGCAGGAACTTTATTTTCATTCTAGCGCTGCCGCGACTCAGAGCCGTGTCGGGGGGGGGGGGGGCGTTTCGGGGGGGAGACAGAGGCGTGTCGGGGGGGGGTGGCAATGCTTATTTCGCACTGGGCCTCTCATATATCCCAGGCGGCCCTGCACCTGGATGCACCTTCTCAATTCTTGCCAAATGATTTGATGTAAATGAGAGTTTCTGTCTGTTTATTAAGGTTGAAGGAAGAGTTCAATGCCCATCAAAAACAGGGGAGAGAGGTGGCCCACCGGGAGACACTCAGACTGAGGGAGGAGAGAGACGGTCTAAAGAAAAGTCTGATCCACACAGAGCGCAAAAACAGCACATTGGAGCGCTTACTTGTCTCCACAGAGAGGGAGATACTTGGGTAGGAGCAAATGCATCTGAACAGGGCCGCCGCTAGTGGGGGGGCGAAAGGGGCGATCGCCCCTGGGCCTCACGCTTTAGAGGGCCTCACGGCAGGCAGGAACTTTATTTTCATTCTAGCGCTGCCACGACTAAGAGCTGTGTTGGGGGGAGGGGGGGGGGGAGACAGAGGCGTGTCGAGGGGAGGGGCCTCTCAATTCTTGCCAAATGATTTGATGGTAATGACAGTTTCTGTCTGTTTATTAAGGTTGAAGGAAGAGATTAATGCCCATCAAAAAAAGGGGAGAGAGGCAGAGCGCCTGGAAACATTCAGACTGAGGGAGAGAGACAGTCTAAAGAAAAGGCTGATACAGACAGAGCTCAAAAACAGCACCTTGGAGCGCTTACTCACCTCCACAGAGAGGGAGATACTTGGGTAGGAACAAATGCATCTGGATGCACTTTCTCAATTCTTCCCAAATGATGTGATTGTTATGAGAGTTTCTGTCTGTTTATTAAGGTTGAAGGAAGAGATCAATGCTCAAAAACAGCTCATTGGTCACCAAGAACTCACAGGAAAGTGAACAAGAGAAAAACTAGTAGGGGATAACCACAGAGATCTAATGTTCAAATGCATTTAATTTGGGAAGTAAACATTATATTACATTACACTCACTTAGCTGACACTTTTATTTTAAAAAAATCATTTAACGTAGGAAAAGCCAATGTACTACTTGCCAGAACTCACAAGTGCATCTCCTTTCTAAAACAAGTGACTAAGTGCATAGTCTCGTGCTGAAGGCAAAGTGCAAGAATAGCAAACTAAAAATATAATAGGCGCCTAAGAGGGAGGATCGTGGTACTACTGTATCTCTTGAAGAAGTGAGTTTTGAGCCTGCGGCAAAAGATGGGCAGCGACTCTGCTGTCCTGATGTCAGTGGGTAGTTCATTACATCACTGCATCACGACAAGTTCCAGGGGTTTAATGGCCGAGGCAGGGCTGCCCCAGCAAGGAGGGAGTTGCACTAGTCCAAACGCGAGATGACAAGGGCCTAGATGAGCACCTCGGTACATGCATTTTCCCTTTACTACTCCTTTAATATAGTGATAGTATACATCTTATAGTAGAAGAATGAGGAAAAAACTAAAAATTGATGAGTGGAAGAAAAAATGCTATTTTGTAGTGTCTCCACTTAAGTTTTTTCTCTTTAAGTTTATATATTCTCACACCTAGTTTTCATTTTTTCGTTAGTTTTCGTTAACTATAATAACCTTGATCCAGGCCTTTCTCATCTCCCGCCTGGATTACTGCAACTCCCTCCTTGCTGGGGCCATGGCGTTAGCCATTAAACCCGTGGAATTTGTCCAGAAAGCTGCTCTGTGCCTGGACTTCAACCACCCCAAGTTTTTTCACACAACCTCCCTTCTCCGTTCTCTACACTGACTCCCTGTAGCAGCTTACATCCAGTTTAAAACTCTGGTACTAGCCTGCTGGGCAATGAAAGGAACAGCTCCCTCCTACCTCCAGGCCATGATCAAACCCTACACTCCCGCCTGACCACTACACTCTGTTACCTCGAGAGGACTGGTTGCAACGTCACTGCGAGGCCCCTGTAGTCAAATGACGCGGTCACGGCTCTTCTCTGTCCAGGCCCCACAGTGGTGGAATGAACTACCCACTGACGTCAGGACAGTAGAGTCGTAGCCCTTCTTTCGCTGCAGGCTCAAAACACACCTCTTCAAGAGGTACAGTACTACCAGGAGTATTACTGTACCAAGCACCTATTCTATTTTTAGTTTGCTATTCTTCACTTTGCCTTCAGCACTAGATTATGCTCTTAGTCACTTGTTTAAGAAAGGTGATGCACTTGTGAGTTCTGGCAACTACTTTAAATGCAATTATTGTTATTATTACTTTGGATAAAAGTGTCAGCTAAATGACTGTAATATATTGTAATATAGCTAGCTAGATAGGTTTTAAGTGGATTAATTGGAAGGCCACAACATATTGACATCATGTTCATACAAATCAAAACATTTGCTGATTTTGTGTTTTGTGGATGGGTGTATTGCTGTTTTGAAATAAATCATTTTCATCTGGATGTTTCACTAATAGGATAAAGATGATCACTTAGAATAACTTTGTATTGACTGGTAATGGCTCTACACTTTCAGTATCCAAGTGGTTTCACACTATGGACGTGTGGGGGAGCATGTGGTGTACACTAAGAGAATGGTATTGACCTGAATGCTTCAGGTGGTTCACATTCATTTGGGGATTTATGTTTTTTGTGTTCATATAAGAGCAGTTAAAACAGATCAGTCAAATTTGGCCTTGAACACTATAAAACGGGGGCTCATTTTAGACCGTGAACCCGGGTAACCCAGGTGAGTTGTGGCTGTGGGTGTGTATGGGGATGTTTTCCATCTGCTGGATGAACATAATATTGTCTTACCCATTCATTTCCTATAGCGGGTCATTTTACCCATTCAATTCCTATGGTGGGTCATTTTAAACCCAGAACAGCACCCTGATCAGCTTGGTCTCACACTACAACAGATTCAGCTTCATCAAGTTGATCAATATTTCATCTGCAACATGCAGTTTCAAGTTGGCCATATAGAACTGCTAAACTAAAAAAGAACTGTACATGCTGACGAAATGCATCACAGGCAGAGGTCTGTGCTCTCTGAGCGCTATTCTAGTTATTGTCATGTTTCTGTAACACTATTTAACTGGCCACCCGAAGACCTTCATCAACATGCAATGATAGCAGTCAACCACATAGTGGCGGTGTTGCACAGAGCTCAGCTAGGAGACCTCAAACTGCAAGCAGAGGATGCAGATTATCAGATTATAAACACTATGAAGAGTGGAGATGTTCTTCTGAAACACAGACCTAGGCCTGATTAATCATTTTAACTCTATTCACCTGTTCTCTTTATTATGTTGGAGATACTGTATCTATCTGTGGGTTCACTTTCAAACGAACACTTCTGAAGATGGAAACACCAGCCTCTCCATGTCCTTTTTAATCTGATGATCACCTGTTGTGACCTTAATTGACTTCTGCTTCATTCCTTTGGGTTTAGGAATGTCTCATGACATATTTTAGATATGAAGACATTTTAGGTATGAGGAACTGCTTATCACTATATTATAGCTTATCTAATGATCATTACTTATCATATCTAACCTTAACTCCTCCCACTGCTGCTTGGACCAGTGGGTCCAGTTTGTTACATTCCTCATAGGGCTTCTGTCAGTGTGTTTTGGCTACTGTACTGTTCACATTTCTCCTAATTCCACTGGATTAAACATTGATATTCGTAAATAAATACATTGAGTGTTCCATAAAGTACGTTTTTAACATATGGATGGAGTTAATGTTTAACATTTAGTGCTAGTGCCTATTGTACTGTAAGTGGGGTACTGGGGTGCTGAGAAAATGGTCCAGCATTAAGCTACTACAGTAGATAGGCCGTGTATCATACCAAAATATAAACTACACACATGTAGGAAGACAAAATACCGATATTATTTGGTCACTTTAGGTGGTACCGAATCTGGATAGGCCCCTGGACTAAATGGTTAGTTTGTAAACTGCCTGATCAGCCTTTTCTATCCATTTTGCATCTTTCAGAATGGCATATTATGCAAATTAATTGATTACTACTTCTAGCTACTTTTGGGAGAACCAACAGCTACTTCCCTTACAGAGGAGCTGGCAACACTGCACTTAGCACCCCGATATCAGTCAGTCTTTCATTGGTCATGGTGTTGCACACTGAAATGTATCGATTTCAGTGCAGAAAAGTTGGCATCAGCTGTGCTTAGAGATAGGGCCATGGCAGGGTCTTGAAGACAACTTGTTAAAGAACGTAGTGTCTGGAGTACTCGGGTATCTGTTGTGCAAGGGGGAGGAGCGCAGTCAGGGATGAAAATTAACTTTTTGGCTCACCTGCCAAGGGGACTGGTAGATGAAAAAATACGCCGGCCAAGTATATTTTTTACAGGCCAAAATAATAAATTGCCTTTTTTGTCACATTATACATCTGTTTCAGTACTTTTCATTCAGATAATAGTATTATGTTGAATACATGCTTAAGGAAGAGGCCAAAGTACAATTTCAAATAAAGTAGTTTAATTCGATGCCTAGAAACATTGCAATTCATAGAAATTCAAATATTCATTTCCATTCACTTCCACGGTGTAGAATTATCCATAACTAGATAACCCTACACAAATATGATATATAAATGATCCAAGCCTTCACCTCATGGTCTTTATGTGTTTATGAACAAAATACATATACTGTAACATATTCACAGCCTGTCATAATGTAAAGTTAAACCTGAGCTGGATGCAGGGGCATAGGTTTGATTTGAGCTTTGGTAGGGACACAATAGGTTGTTGTTGTTTCACGTAGTCTGGATTGAATCTGGGTGGTGGCCGAATCAGATTAATTTCCGTCGCCACTGATTGGGCAATGTGACAACGAATGACAAGGTTTATCCACAAAACCTACATCTGTTGAGTCAGACTATAATCTCACCTGTAACCCTGATGCATCTCCCGCCTGCCTCTCCAGGTCCTGCCTTTCTGCTGCTTAGACCAAAATAATTCTAATGTCCATTTTTGTCTTATTTTTTCTGGTCATAAAAGGGAAATGATTGACAATATCAAACTACTTGCAGACATGAAACACTCTTTTCCGTGTAGCCTACAGCCTATTCTGTGTAGCATATGAAATATGAACATAATTACGCTGGACTTGGACTGAATTGCACAAACAAACCAGATGTCTCTCGTTTGTTTAGCCTGTTATGCAATTCAGTGGGCGAGTGAACCTAGCTAGTCATTGCTCAAACCTAGGAGATTTGCAACGGTTATACCAAAACTGATTTATTAATAGCTAAAGACAACTGTTATGACAACATTACAGCACCTTATCTCTGCCTCAGCAAACGTTTACGAGACCTAACGTTATAGCTAATACGTACAGCTCTGACTAGCTGCACCACCAGCACTAACATTACAGTTTACAGGCATTTAGTAGGACGCAAACTAAACTATTATCATTGATACAACTCTGTACAGAAAAATAATTGTCGGTCATCATATTGTATTCCCTATTGTTCAATAACTTCAATCTTACTTCTGCTTAATCAAAATCCCCGCTGTTGCCGACAGTCGATGCTCGATGTGCTGTGAGCTGCTGAGCTCGCGAGGCCTCGCTGGGTCACAGAGGGAGGGAGGGAGGGGGGAAGTAGGCTACTGTACACTGTTGATTGGATAGCTTGCTGAACGCAGCTGTCAACCAGGCCTTAATTCCCAACCGTTTTGCTTTCGCAAGTTGTGAATGGTAATTAAAAACTACAGTTTCAGTACTCTGTATTATTTTTGGTAGGGACAATTCGTGTTTCCGTGGCTTTGGTATGGACATGTCCATAGCGTCCATACCTAAAACTACGCCTATGGCTGGATGACCAGTGAAGTCAGTCAAGGAGGAACCAGTACCGTCTTCAGAGTTTATACATGACAAGCGAGCAAAGACATCCCTTCTGAGAAACAGTGGCTTGGTATGCTATGGAAGCCCAGAGACAGGATGGTACACATCTACTGTAGGTGTTGACTGTAGAAGCGCGCGTCCTCTGAGGTAAATGTGAACGATTTTCTGTGCGCGAGCCTCGCGTCACCAGTCTATCCTAGTGCGCGAGGCTCCGCAACAGTCATGTGACTGAAAACTTTATTTGGTGCAGCGGGGGAGCAACACACAACAAACAGAACGCCGGTCTATGGCATGGATGTGGTGACGTCGCACGCATACTTTATTACATGACTCTATTGGTACAAACATTTACCCGCCAGCGTAGCAGATAGCCTCCGAAATTTAGTCGCCAAATGGAAATTTTACCCGCCATTGGCGGGTGTTAATTTTCAACCCTGCCTGCAGCCCATGGATTACATGTTCTATAGGGTGTGTTAGGGTACTTATTTTCCAAAGTATGGTACAATGAGGTCTTGGGGCGGGTAAAAGGATCCATGATACGTTTTCATTTGCGTTTATGGTCTTCTAACGTTAGACTAGTCAAGATCCTGCAGTAGCCTATTCATATCTGCCTGCTTAGATTTCTATCTGATGTTGGCTAGCTGATGTTAGCTGGTGGTGTTATTAGCAAGCTGGCTGGATTTGAACCTGATCCAGGGCTCTTGTTCTTGTGCATTCCATTCATTTCAATATGAGAGGTGTGAACGGCCTACTGGTGGTATTTGGCGCAGCTGCACAGCGTCATGACCTAATTTTCATTGATGAATCTGGATTCAATCTATCTAAAACCAGGCGTCAGGGCCCAGATGTTACAGGACTGTTGTGAATGTCCCTGGGCAGCGTGGGGGAAATATCACCTTGTGTTCCTGGAAGAAGGATCAGTGTTTTGTGGTGTGTGGAAGCAGGTCTGTGAGCTTCAAGAATGTTAAGTTAGGGGAGGGGGGAGCCCTTTCCACTAGCCCAGAGAGATAAGGAGGAGGTCTTAAGATGAGGTCATTTTGGCTGAAGTATGAGACTCATTGTTTTCTGACCACACATTTGTACTCTGATATCCCTTCTCTGGAGATCAGACATACCTTGTGAGCTCACAATAAAATCATTTAAACATGCCTTAGTTTACGGAATATAATTACTAGATTGATTATCACCCTGCAAAAACCTAGATGGCCTTTGAGGGCTGAAAACATTTTCAAGAGGTTCCTACATCTGCAAGGAGTTCTCCATCACCATGCACACATGATCACATTCTGAGGGGGCGGCAGCAGCTCAGGAGGTAGAGTAGCCGTCTGGGAGCCTCCAGTTCAATTCCCGCTATCTCCTCTGCTTCGTTGACGTATTCTTGAGTAAGACACTAATTTATCCCAAAGAGCAGGCTAACACCAGCTGGCCACCATTGGTGAGTGAATGAGAGAAGATATTGTAAAGCGCTCTATGCTTTAGAAGTGCACTCCACTCACAATGACATATCTGGTGCTCTATATAATGCAGTTGTACAGGATGGAGCAGAGCAGCCCAGGTTTGTTGTCATGTGGGATAATGTTAGTTTCCACCGGGCTGCTCTGGTCTGGGACTGCACTGTAAAAAGTGAACATGGGCTGTCATTCATGTAAGGAGTGATTTCAATTTGAACTGACCCAAAATAACTATGTTTCTGTCTTTTCTTTGGTTTAAGTATTGTTATCACTTTCATTCAATTTAAATCAAGGCCTCATTGGTTTAAAGTGCTTAACTGACTTTGAATCAAACAGCAAATTTCCACTCAGGCGCAAACGTTGCATGTCACGTGATTAGTGACGTAGCCAAAGTTCAAGTTCAATTTTTCCGCCATCTTCCTTTCTCGCATGAAGAGGCAAGACACACCACGGGAGAGATGAGCAAAAGAAATCGGTAAAAAAAATATAACATGACTGTTGAATAGCTAATATGTTTACATTACATTTACACGCAGATGGGATTTTGATTTGACTAATAACTGTTAAATGAACTTAACGTCATAATTTATCACACAACGTCGTCGATACTTTCTTAGCTAACGTTGGCTCGCTAACGTGAGACCGTTATTCTAGCGAGCTGATGTCTCTTCGTTGTCCGTGAATGCTACAGTCAGGGATGTTATTCACTTGATGATTATGTTCGCCACTCGTATGGTTCCTCGATGCATTTCTTGTGCCAGGTAACATTTGCTAATTAGTTAGTAATTTTAAGCACACGACGTGTAACGTTAGGCCATTGTAAAAGGATTTAGCTAGTGCTAGCTAACGTTACCATCCGGGACTGTTTGCTATGGCGTCGACATGCTGACAGGTTTGTTAACTTGGGGTTATAATTTTATATCATGTCGTTTTTGATGTATGCTACAGCAATGTTATTTATTATTATTGCCATTATTAAGGCCCCTGACCTCCGCACCACACAATGCATTTCTTGTGATGGCTAACTCATATTAGCTAGCCATTCGGCGTACACGTATAGGCTCGGTCTGGCACGTGCTAGCTAACGCCACCATAAATGTGCTTGAGTTGCATTAAGGCAGGCAGGAAGTCTTGGGGGGGGGGGGGGTAGACGGTGAATGTGTGTGAAAGACGGTGTTAACATGTGTTTCAATGGAAAACACGAGTCTTTCTTTATGTATGTTACTTTGCTATTATTAATAAATGGCTCCCTTTCTTGTAGGCCTGCCTGAGGTGATTGCACGTATGCACTGTCAAAAGCTGCACATTTTAAGGGGTAAGTGGTTTTTCTTGATTTATAGTTGAGTATCAGGTGTAAGGTTATGTTCATAATTATTATAAGAAAAGCTATTCTTGCTTCATCACCTGTGATGGGGAGTTTCATTTTATGCAACTGAATCCAAAGGGGAATTCGAGGTGTCAAAGCAAATGTGTGTGGTAGTAGAATACATGGGACGTCTTATATATCATTCAAAATATGGTAATATTCTGTGTGTTATGAAAGAAAAATATAAATTTCAAATAGTCCTCAATTTGCCAAATTTTGTAAATGTGGTGTCTGGTGGCCTTACTGCGCAGTATTCATTAGCAGACAGCACCGTTTGAAGTGATTGGTGACTCATGCTTGGATTTAAAATCAACTGTTTGGTTCAGAATGAATGAACTACTGCAATCACCGCTTATTGCCAAAAGGTGGCGCCAAAGACAATGAAACTCAAATACTTGATTACCAGTTCAAATAAAACTTGCCTCATATCAATTGCAGAATTGTATCACAATATTATATAATCATGAGGACTCCACAGAAAGATTATATTTTGTAATATATATTTATGAATTGTGTTTTCTATATCACCCCATACCAACAATCCAAATGTAATTTGGGTCTTTTATGCCCCACCCCTCTCCCCCTCTACAGTAATCAACTGAATGTGGAAATGTAAAGACTGTGGTGTCACTAAATTACGAAGATCAGAACTTCTAAAGCATTACAAACTTCAGCATAGGCATTTTGGACGCCGCCATGCTTACCCTTGCACATATTCAACCTGTCCTTGTTCTTTTACTTCTTGGAATGCCCTTAAGAGCCATTTGTCAAGAAGCCACCCTCGACTGAACCCACAAAAAGATCAGCTGACAACTTTGAGATGCCTTTTGTGTGAATACAAGCAAATTTCAACTGTTAAAGACTATGTGCAGCACTTAGGGCAGCATCTGAAAAGCCACGAGACTGTTAACTGTATTTTTCAAAGTTGCTCGTACAAAACTAATGTTTATGGATCATTCAGGACTCATAGGTCCAGAAATCACAGGTCATCCTCTGTAAGCGATTTAAAGCCTGGAATTGCTGTGAGGGTACAACCAATCCAACATTCCTCTGAAGACAGTAATTCCGATGAATCACATGAGGATATTTCAGAGGATGAACTAACTACTTCTGTCCACGGCAAACACGATACTGAATACTTGTCCAATACGATAGAGCGCAAAATTGCTTCAGTGTTATTGAAATTAGAGCATGTTTTCCTGGTCCCTAGTGTGGCTATTGATGACCTTTTGCAGGAGCTGCACTATTTGATCAGCATAGTTTCTGTCCCTGTCACCTATAACACTATAATCCAGTTACTGCAGGAACGTAATTGCCAAGTTGACATAGCAGTTGTCCAGGAGTTGGCCTCTGTGCTTTGTAAGTCAAATCCCATTCAAACTGCAGTTGGAGATAAAGGTCCCCTTTCTACATCTTGGAAACGAAAGGCATACTACAAAAATAATTTCAGTGTTGTAGAACCCTTGGAGTATGTGCTTGACAGAAAGAATAGAAGGTCATTCCAGTATGTTCCAATACTCAAGTCATTGCAGCAGATTCTTAGTTGCCAGCCAATACTAGATAAATCCATACATTTGAAATCTTGTCATAGAGGGGGTGATGGACTGAAATATACATGCTTTTTTGATTCACTCAACTTTCAGCAGAATGTATTGCTCTCTAATGAGACTGCTATTTCAGTGATATTGTATGTGGACGAATTTGAGATTTGTAACCCCCTTGGCACGTCCAGGAAAACACATAAGATCTTGGGTGTTTATTGGATATTAGGTAATTTACCTCTAGGGTCCCACTCATCCCTGTCTGCCATACATTTAGCTGCTTTGATCAACAGCAATGATGTAAAGCATTATGGATATGAAAAAGTTCTGGAACCTCTGGTAGATGATCTTGTCACGTTGGAGCAACATGGAGTTTTCATCTCTAAGCTGGGGAAGATGATAAAGGGCACTGTTCAGTGTGTTGTTGCTGATAATCTTGGTGCACATAGCATTGCAGGATTCGTGGAGAATTTCTCAGGGACATATGTGTGTAGATTCTGTACAGCAGAGAGTCAAGAATTTCAGACTAAAGAAGTTAGATCAGGAGCATTTTGTCTGAGAACCGAGGGAATTCATGCTGCTCATCTGAAGGCTACCAGAGAAAAAGAAGTGCCCCATTTTGGTGTGAAAGGGGGTTGTTTGTTATCACAGAGATTATCATACTTTAATTTGACAACAGGTTTTCCCCCTGACATAATGCACGATCTCTTTGAGGGAATTGTCCCTGTTGAGATAGCAATGTGTTTGGCTGTCTTTGTAAGTAAAAAATATTTTACATTGGGCAACTTAAACAAAGCAATACAAACTTTTCCTTTTAAATGGAGTGACAAAACAAATCGTCCCTATCCTGTACCACTCGCATATTCAACAAAGAAAAGGATCGGTGGGAATGCACACGAAAACTGGAGCCTAGTGAGATTTTTACCTCTTTTGATTGGAGACAAGGTGCCTGCTAATGATCCTGCCTGGCTAGTCCTGAATGATTTGAAAGACATTGTAGACCTTGTTGTCGCACCTTTTCACACCAAAGAATCTATAGCTTATTTGGATAGTAAAATATCTGAACACAGGCTGAGATTGCAAGAGGTTTTCCCTGACCGAAGAATTCTTCCCAAACACCACTATTTGGAGCATTATCCGCAGCTCATTGAGCAGTTTGGTCCCCTGGTTGCACTATGGACGATGCGTTTTGAGGCAAAACACAGCTTCTTTAAAAGGGTTGTGCGTCGCACAAACTGCTTCAAAAATGTGCTCTTATCATTGTCACAGAGGCATCAATTTCACATGGCACATCAGCTGCACCTGTACAGCTTCCCCACACCAACTCTGGAAGTTAAAAATGTTTCCTCCATTCCCATCGATGTTCTGAATGAGGAAATATCACATGCTGTGAGACAGAAGCACCCAAACCTGGATCTTTTGTGTATGGCAAAAGATGTGACTTATGAAGGCTTTAACTACAAGAATGGCATGATCATTTCACATGGGGAGCTTGCAGGTCTTCCAGAGTTTTGTGAGATCATTCAGATGATTGTTCTCCAAGAGAAGCCACTTTTTGTTGTCAGACGTCTTGATGCGTGGTACACTGAACATTACAGAGCCTATATCCTGACATCATCTGCTAGGGGAATTCAACTGCTTGAACACCATAGTCTTACAGACCCATATCCACTGGCTGACTACACGATTCGAGGGAGGCGCCTTGTGGTTCCAAAAAGATATATACACGTCTAAGGTTATGACCAATTTTATTATAACCAGGTTTATGATTAAAAATGTGAGATTATACAGTGGAAATTACTCTGAACTCAATTTATTTGATTACTGGCATTACTGCATACATGATCTTAAATAGGCTTTTCATTACTTAATCTTATTCTCTTTCCCTCTCCTGCAGAATTTCACTCGTAGCTCCAAAACAGCAACTTCAACTGTGACCTTTTATCAGCCTTCTGAAGGTAGTGTCTTGGTATATACAAATATGTTCTGTATATACTGCTACTACAGAAAGCCAGTCTGACTTGAAGTAATCTTATTCTCTCTCCGTTCCTGCCACCCCTCCCTCTCTCTCCCTCCATCCCTCCTTATCCTCCTCCCTTTCCTCCAGAATTTCACTCCAAGCTCAATAAGTTAGCAACTTCCTTCTGTGGCCATAAGTCAGCTTTCTGAAGGTAAATATATATATTGTGTATATACTGCTTCTACAGAAAGCCAGTCTGACATGAAGTAATCTTATTCTCTTTCTCTCTCCTGCAGAATTTCACTCAGCTCCAAGACGGCAACTTCAACTGTGACCTTTTATCAGCATTCTGAAGGTAGGGTCTTGGTATAGAAAAATGTTCTGTATATACTGCTACTACAGAAAGCCAGAAATCTTATTATCTCTCCATTCCTGTCCTCTCTTTCTCTCTCCTCTCTTTTCTCCAGAATTTCACTCCAAGCTCAATAAGTTAGCAACTTCCCTCTGCAACCTTTTATTTTGTCAGCCACTTTCTGAAGGTAGATATACAGTATATAATAATGGTATATATTGGTTATACACAAAGCCAGTCTGACTTGAACTATTCTTATTCTCTCTCCTTCTCTCTCTCTTTCGCTCTCTAACTCACTCAGACTCAAGAGCATGGCTGGAAAGAAGTCTGCAAAGCTGTTGGTTTTTCTGAGTGTAGACGACAAAAGAAAATTGTTGCTGCCAAATGGGATTCCAGAATCAGTGGAGGAGCTTGTTGATGATGTGAGGAGAGCTTGTGGATTGACTGGGAACTTCAGGATCCAGTACCAGGACAAAGATTTTGGTGATACATTTGTAAATTTGACATCTACTGGAGAACTTCAGGATCTTGGCACCATCAAGGTAATCCCTTTGTCTGATGAAGACACAGCTCCTGCACAGACAGCTGTTCATGTCAGCCTCAGTGGTGATGATGCCTTTTCCATTTCTGGTGAAACTGATGACACAGTACTCCTCACCTCAACTTCTTCTAGTCCTTCTTCAAGGACCCAACAGTGGCCTAAAGAGTTTCCCATTCCAAGCTTTTCATATGACACTGAAGTCCAGTTAGATAGAGGAAATGCCGCTTTCAAGGCAAACGGAACAAGGTTGAAAGTCAGTCCTAGGATGAAGTCAGACATTCTGGAAAAGGTGTCTGATGAGATCTACAAGTATAAAGCTTACCCAAAAAGCTTAGACTTCTGTGAGGTTTCAGAGGCACTGATCAAGAAGCACCCCTGCTTGGCAGAGCCGGGGTCTTGGAATGGCTGCTATGGGTGGACACAGAGACTTAAAACCAGGATGGGAAACCTCCGTACCCAACTGAAGGGACTTGGATGCCCTGAGCTTGCTGTCAATGCTCTAAAGACCAAAGCTGCAGATGACGCCCATCCAGCAAAAAATGTCAAGCGACCTAAACGTGGTGAGGCCAACCATTTGCCGTCCTATCCAGCTGGCGAGACGGCAGACAATCTTGAGCTGGAGCGGCAGGTACTTTTGAAGGAGGTGAAGAAACGGAACAACGGGAGGATTATCCAAGAAAAAATGGCCAAGACATTTGCCCTTCGTAGACAAGAAATAGTGGAAAAGCAGGCCAGGGTGGAAGAGCTCCAGGAGCGATGGCCAGCGATGTTTCAAGTAGAAGAGGTATGAGTTGAATCACTGTCATATTTTACTACTATATTTTTGTTAGTATGTTGTGCTCTTGTTTTGCTGTGAAATTACATCCCTGAAAGTCATTTCAGCATTTACAGACAATAGACATTAGACACCAGAACAGGATCACTGGTCACTCTTCAGTAGTCAAAGCTTCAAAGTATTCCTGTGCGAGAATCTGACAGAATCTAGAATCATCTCTCAGCACTATCCAGTCAGGCAAACAACGCTGTATATTTTCCTGCTTTTTTGTTCTATGCCAGTCATATGCATTAACATGTAATGTGTTGTCTGATTTGTATATTTCAGATCAATGCTGAATTCCTACGGATCACAACGGTACCTCTACAAGCAAGATTCTTGTCCAGTTTGGATAAACAGAGCAGTCAGCTTCTCCAGGTCATTAGGAGCAAAGGTGGAGCAGTCGGTGAGAAAACCAGTGACATCCTTAAACCTTTGGATAAGGTATGAAATGCATATGTATTCAATTTCTGATTTCCTTATCAGTTCAGTTCTGTCGGTCAGTGAGTTCAAAGCTGATACATTTATTATCTTTTGATGTGTGTCTCTTGCTACAGTGTGGACTTGAACATCAGAAGAGAGTGCCTCCTGAAGTCCCTTGTGATATACCTGGGTGAAGATGCGAGCCACCTGATCAAAGAATACCAGGTTAGTCAGCAAATCATGGCAATGCACTGAGATCAGGCTCTTTTTTCTGTTAGATGTAACGGTTGGCCCTGGGCGTTTGATCAGACTAATAACTATCCAGGAGAATAGCACTGTGTCTTTACCTTTTCTTGCTGTCTTTCTCCCAATTCAATGTACTTTATTGACATGCCAGTATATAAACAATATTGCCAAAGCATGTAACAAACGAATCAGCAATTAACCAGCATTCCAAAAAGTTATTCTCATGCCCTTCCATATATCGTGCTCATTTGCCTCCACTGTCCACTTGGCTATCAGTGTGTCTGTTTGAGGAAAAATAAACCAGCAAACTTCTCATATTGATATATTCTTAATATTTGTCATACAACTGCCACCCCCGGGGACAATAAACTAAACTAACTTAATGGTCTGATTTCAGGTCGTCCAAAAGGAAGAGGCGGAGACGGAACTTGAACACGCCACCATGGCCATCTTTGTCTTCCGGAATGGTGATACTCTCTCCCCTCCAGAAGACATTGGCATTGTCATCGACGGTGTGGAGGTACTAAATGAGTTGTCCTCAGTTGCATCGGCCTGTGCCATGCTATTTGGCCTGATTTATACACTCAACTTGAGCTATCCAGCCGAACTCAAATATGCCTTTGAGACCTTTCAAAAAATCATAATGGATATTGAAAGTAGGCAAATGTCACGAAGGGTACAGAATCTATGTGTTAAGCTGCAGGAGTGAGTGAATATCGAGCTTCCTTTGTGGGAAAATATGTGAACTATAGCTAAAACTGTCACATTGCTAGTTATCCTGAGCCTTAGTAATCACCCTGCCCATGTGAGAATATAGCTGCGTATCTGTAGGTTAAATGCTCACTTTGAACATATTAGGTTTTTTTATTTTTATTATTGTGGCCATGTTTCTTGGTTTTAAAATGGACCATGCGTTTCTTGGGATTTAAATGGCACTAGTTTTAAAAAGGAGACTAGACTTTTGCCTTGTTAGATGCTGATGTGTTTTATATGGTTATTTCATGCATGTTGGTGGGCATTCACATTGAGTCTGGTGTTCGTTGATCAGTGGAGGGCAGTGCAGCTGTGTGGGGGTGTCAATACTTTGCCCGTTTTACGAGAGAGAGCTCTGATTTTGAATCCACCCAGCACAAGCTGTCCCTCGCTTTAAATGTGTGCACACAGGGATACAGCTGCTGGTCAGGTAGCTAATATCCTGTCAGAGATTTTGTATGTACGGATGTATGAATGTATGTGTCTGTGTGGGCAAATGGTTGTGTGTGTGTCTGGGTAGGTGGTAGTATGTGTGTGTATGTGTAGCTGCTTGTGTGTGTTAGTAGATGCTTGTGTGTGTGTGCATGTATGTGTGTAGGTGGTTGGATGTGTTTGTTAGGTGGTTGTGCGTCTGAGTGAAGGTGGTTGTGCGTCTGATTGAGTGTGTCTGTGTTGGTAGGTGGTTGTGTGTGTGTGAGTAGGTGGTGCATGTCTGTGAGTAGGTGGTTGTGTGTGTGTGAGTAGGTGGTGCATGTCTGTGAGTAGGTGGTTGTGTGTGTGTGAGTAGGTGGTGCATGTCTGTGAGTAGGTGGTTGTGTGTGTGTGTGTGAGTAGGTGGTGCATGTCTGTGAGTAGGTGGTTGTGTGTGTCTGAGTAGGTGGTGCATGTCTGTGAGTAGGTGGTTGTGTGTGTGTGTCTGTGAGTAGGTGGTGCATGTCTGTGAGTAGGTGGTTGTGTGTGTGTGTCTGAGTAGGTGGTGCATGTCTGTGAGTAGGTGGTTGTGTGTGTGTGAGTAGGTGGTGCATGTCTGGGGTAGGTGGTTGTGTGTGTGTGAGTAGGTGGTGCATGTCTGTGAGTAGGTGGTTGTGTGTGTGTGTCTGAGTAGGTGGTGCATGTCTGTGAGTAGGTGGTTGTGTGTGTGAGTAGGTGGTGCATGTCTGGGGTAGGTGGTTGTGTGTGTGTGAGTAGGTGGTGCATGTCTGTGAGTAGGTGGTTGTGTGTGTGTGTCTGAGTAGGTGGTGCATGTCTGTGAGTAGGTGGTTGTGTGTGTGTGTCTGAGTAGGTGGTGCATGTCTGTGAGTAGGTGGTTGTGTGTGTGAGTAGGTGGTGCATGTCTGGGGTAGGTGGTTGTGTGTGTGTGTCTGAGTAGGTGGTGCATGTCTGTGAGTAGGTGGTTGTGTGTGTGAGTAGGTGGTGCATGTCTGGGGTAGGTGGTTGTGTGTCTGTGAGTAGGTGGTGCATGTCTGTGAGTAGGTGGTTGTGTGTGTGTGTCTGAGTAGGTGGTGCATGTCTGTGAGTAGGTGGTTGTGTGTGTGTGTCTGAGTAGGTGGTGCATGTCTGTGAGTAGGTGGTTGTGTGTCTGTGAGTAGGTGGTGCATGTCTGTGAGTAGGTGGTTGTGTGTGTGAGTAGGTGGTGCATGTCTGTGTGAGTAGGTGGTTGTGTGTGTGTGTGAGTAGGTGGTGCATGTCTGTGAGTAGGTGGTTGTGTGTGTGTGTGTGTGGGTGGTGCATGTCTATGTGAGTAGGTGGTTGTGTGTGTGTGTCTGTGAGTGAGTAGGTGGTGCATGTATGTGTGTGAGTTGGTGGTTGTGTGCGTCTGTGAGCAGGGGGTAAATGCATGCAGCCTAAACGCACTACCACCTAATAAATGAAGGGAGCGCTGGACCCAATGTGAATCCAGCCTTACTGCCACCAATTGTCTCAACATCTGTTCTGAGGGATGAGGAACCTTTTGTTGGATCAATGTGTTTTAGGCTTTAAAAAGTATTTAATTTCACATTTAAAAATTATTTAATTTTACATTTACATGTTATTTTTATAAATAAGTCTTTTTTTTTATGCATAGATCTGATTTTATTTAAAGAGTAGCCTAGCTCACCTCAAAACCATTTGTAAAGGTTTGAATTAATGTGATTTTAATTGAATAAAAGAAATGTTATAAATTTAACTTGTGTCTTTTCAGAATTTCAACCAACTGTTGAACCAACCAATTTTCAATTTGGAAGAAAGTAACTTGATTACTTGTAACAGGTTGAAGCAATTTCATTAATTTTTATGAAAGGGAAAAAATACATTAGATTCATACAGCATATTACTTTGTAGTGGTGTAAGATTTTGTCTCAAGCCAGGGTAAAAATATAAGTTTATGCAAAGTGTAAAAAAAATAAGTTGTAAGTAGAAATTATGATTTCATTATATTTGAAAATTTTCATTGGTTTTAATTATTTTTTTGATTTAACATTAGTAAATTATTTCCTTTGTTCAAACTTACTTTTTTAATTTGTGAAAAACTAAAAATTAGCTGTAACAAGTTGAAATTATGATTTCAATATATTTGAAAACTTTCATTGGTTTTAATCATTTTTTTTTTATTTAACATTACTACACATATTTGCTTTGTTCAAACTGATTTTTTTTAACTTGAGAAAAACTAAAAAAATTAGGTGTAACAAGTTGACGCAATTTTTTTAATTTGATCCAAAGTATCACTTTTTACAGTGTGGTTCACCAACCACCATACATAACTTCACAGGTGGATACACCGTTACCCCCTTACTCCCCATTCCTCAGTCCCATTGAGGAATTATTTTCACTTTGGTGTTGGAAGGTATTGAATATTGGTTGATTTTCAGAGAAATATTGGTTTAATCTGATCCTGTTAGCTGTTCCTAATTATAATGATTGACCTCTGAGTATGGCTGTAGCTGGAGCTTTCTGTAAGAAATGGTGACCCTCTTCCAAAGACTTATGAGAGAAAGATGACATTCCATGGCTGGTACACTCTGTGCCAAACAGCAATTGTTGTGGTTAGCGCCAAGGCGGCGTAGGTTGACTTGACAAAACACGGCCACAGAAGAGACCAGAAAGACAGTCTTATCGGAGAAGAGACGAGGGGGGGGTGGGGGCACTCAAACCACATAAGAACCGTGCTCGAGCTCAGATGATTTGATTTGAGTCCAGACAGCATACAGACAGGTCAGCTGTACATTAGACTATATGCCATCGTCTTTTGTATGTATGTTAAACCTTCTGTAATAAACAGCTTTTGATGTCGCTCAAATCCTGTGTTGGAGAGATTCATTTGGAATACACCTAAAGAAGGGACACTGGACTGTGTGGTATTGTGTGAGATCTGGGGCCGTCTTTTATTGTAATCAAAACACAACGCAGAGCTTAATAAGGACAATAATAAAAGACAACGAAAGTCAACAAAGGTCTATGAACACCAACCAGACACCTGCATGACTCTCCCTGGGAGCAATGGAAGAGGCATGCAGAGACACTGAGGTGGGGTCAGTCCAGGGTTGGATACTGAGGAGGGGTCAGTCCAGGGTTGGATACTGAGGAGGGGTCAGTCCAGGGTTGGATACTGAGGGGGGGGGTCAGTCCAGGGTTGGATACTGAGGTGGGGTCAGTCCAGGGTTGAATGCTGAGGTGGGGTCAGTCCAGGGTTGGATATTGACGGGGGGGTCAGTCCAGGGTTGAATGCTGAGGTGGGGTCAGTCCAGGGTTGGATACTGAGGTGGGGTCAGTCCAGGGTTGGATACTGAGGCAGGGTCAGTCCAGGGTTGGATACTGAGATACATAAATACAATCACAGAACCGGAGAGAACATAAGCAGAAATACAATCAAAACAGCAGCAACAAATACAATAGTCAGTACAAAACTAGTTTGTTTAGACATAACATAATTGATTTTGCAGAATAAAATAAACTGTAGGCCTACCTATGAAATATACTATAGATTTGTGTTGTATTGCATTTTGAGAATGGCTAACGTTAGTTCAGCAATCTAGAACCAAGATTCCTTGCGAATAAAACATGCGCAGATCACAAATTCATGTTCCTTTTGGTGGGAATAAACCGATAAGCGTATACATGACTCAATATTCGGTTTGGAAAAGGAATAAACCAGGGGACTTATTCGTTTTTTTAATATTCGGAATATGCCCATATTCCGTTTATTCAAACGGTTTATTGATGTTTACATGGCCATTGTCAATATTCCGTTCAAGCAAGGTTTATTGAGTGCATGTAAACGCACTCAGTGGTTCACCCGAATAAACCAATTGCTTGTAGAATGATTACAGATCTGACTTCAGAATATTATTCCAGATTAAACTGTACAACATATTTGAGGGGTTCTTTTGCAAAAGCAAACATCTGCTTTTACTGGCCTAATAGGTACCCTAAATCATGTTTGCTCATATCTGTGGTGCGGTTTAAAATAGTAGGCTTATTCATCTCTTGATGGTGATGTTTTAGAACGACACCATGCGGGACAGACAGTTGGCATATTCGTAAAAACATATTACGTCATAATATGGGAGCTATATCGTGAGGGAATGGATGAAGGACTTAAAACAAACTGATTGTACACAATGATTGTGAACAATACATTGGAACATTTGGACTGAATTTGAGTATTGAATAGAGATATTATTGAAAAAGAAAATGGCAGGAGTGCTGGGAGGTTCAGACAGGTGTGATCAAGTTGCTGTTTGTCGGGAACACAAAAGACTGAGCAAGGGATCCTACCCACACGTGTAGCGGCATATCTCAATATATATCTTATATAGCGATAGCTCAATAAAAATGTTTAACAAGAAAACTTTTTGCTAGTTACCTTTCTTTTAACAAGATAATTGAGGTGTCTACTCTTGTGTAGGTTATGATTTGAAATGTCTTCTTTTGCAAAAATGACTGCAAACATGGAATACAGTTAAATTCCTCCTACGATATTATCTGCTTGTCTGATTAACTATAGTATACAGTAAGATACTATGTAGCTCAAACTCATGAATCATCTGTTTGATTGTTATAAGGTGAAGTAAACACAGAGTTACAGTGTAGCCCTATTCCTATAGTTTTTTTTCCAAAGGCCTCCAGATCTGCCTATTACACTAGAACGCATCGCCGGATTTCAAGCACCAAAACGTAGCCCCGGATGTATCGATCTGCCTCCGGGTTCGAGCCTCATTTTGGCCTCAGTAGTGCTAGGCGCAGAGGTAGGTGAAAAAGCAGTAGTGTAATCCAGGCCTAAGGCTAGGGCTATGGGTTCTCTCCTGTATGAACACGCTGGTGTTTCCTGAGATGGTCCGTTTTAATAAAGTTCTTTCCACACTGTTCACAGTGGTATGGCTTCTCTCCTGTATGAACACACTGGTGTGTCTTTAAGCTTGTTGACTTAGTGAAGTTCTTCCCACACTGGACACAGTGGTATGGCTTCTCTCCTGTATGAACACGCTGATGTTTCTTTAAATCTCCTGACGTAGTGAAGTTCTTTCCACACTGGTCACAGTGGTATGGCTTCTCTCCTGTATGAACACGCTGATGTGTCTTTAAATCTCCTGACGTAGTGAAGTTCTTTTCACACTGGTCACAGTGGTATGGCTTCTCTCCTGTATGAACACGCTGGTGTTTCTTTAAATCTCCTGACGTAGTGAAGTTCTTTCCACATTGGTCACAGTGGTATGGCTTCTGTCCTGTATGAACACGCTGGTGTATCTTTAAATGTTCTGACATAGTGAAGTTCTTTCCACACTGGTCACAGTGGTATGGCTTCTCTCCTGTATGAACACGCTGGTGTATCTTTAACTCTCCTGACGTAGTGAAGTTCTTTCCACACTGGACACAGTGGTATGGCTTCTCCCCTGTATGAAAACGCTGGTGTATCTTTAAATCTCCTGACGTAGTGAAGTTCTTTTCACACTGGTCACAGTGGTATGGCTTCTCTCCTGTATGAACACGCTGGTGTATCTTTAAATGTTCTGACCTAGTGAAGTTCTTTCCACACTGGTCACAGTGGTATGGCTTCTCTCCTGTATGAACACGCTGGTGTGTCTTTAAATTTCCTGACGTAGAGAAGGTCTTCCCACACTGGTCACAGTGGTATGGCTTCTCTCCTGTATGAACACGCTGGTGTTTCTTTAACTCTTCTGACGTAGTGAAGTTCTTCCCACACTGGTCACAGTGGTATGGCTTCTCTCCTGTATGAACACGCTGGTGTGTCTTTAAATTTCCTGACGTAGAGAAGGTCTTCCCACACTGGTCACAGTGGTATGGCTTCTCTCCTGTATGAACACGCTGGTGTTTCTTTAACTCTTCTGACGTAGTGAAGTTCTTCCCACACTGGTCACAGTGGTATGGCTTCTCTCCTGTATGAACACGCTGGTGTGTCTTTAAATTTCCTGACGTAGTGAAGTTCTTCCCACACTGGTCACAGTGGTATGGCTTCTCTCCTGTATGAAAACGCTGGTGTATCTTTAAGTCTCTTGACGTAGTGAAGTTCTTTCCACACTGGTCACAGTGGTATGGCTTCTCTCCTGTATGAACACGCTGGTGTGTCTTTAAATATCCTGACGTAGTGAAGTTCTTTTCACACTGGTCACAGTGGTATGGCTTTTCTCCTGTATGAACACGCTGGTGTGTCTTTAAATTTTCTGACCTAGTGAAGTTCTTCCCACACTGGTCACAGTGGTATGCCCTCTCTCCTGTATGAACACGCAGGTGTTTCTTTAAATTTCCTGACGTAGGGAAGTTCTTCCCACACTGTTCACAGTGGTACGGTCTTGTCTTGTCTGTGTCTCTCTGTCTCTGGGCGGGAGCTGGGGTGAGGGGGGTGTTGGAGGTGGTGATAGGGAGTGATTGAGAGGAGGAGGAGAAGGAGAGAATCTCTGGTCTGATCTGTCTGCTCGAGAGACGAGAGAGAGAGACGTAGAGGTTGTCATGGCTCCTCTTAAGGTGCTTGTTGAGGTAGATCTTGGAGGTGTAGGTGAATGGGCACACAGAGCAGGAGAACACCTGAGTCTGGGACAAGTCTGACATCACTCCTGGGAGAGTGAAAGAGAAACAGACAAACATTAAAAAGGATTCTCACACCTGTATTACAAGTGCAAATACTGTATAGAGTGTTTATACGTATGTAACTAGTGGGGGGCGAAACACGACGACACCACAACTTCAGATTGAGGATAGGAGAGAGAAAGATATGCAAGAGGTTCCTCTGGCTGAGCTCGAGTGAAGGAGAGCGACAGAGGAGAGAGAGGAGTGAGAAAAAGAAAAGAGGAGAAAGGAGCGAAAACAAGCATGAATACATTGAAGCCCACGGCAATAGCTACCTTAGATAGCTAGAGTAAGCTAGCACTCCTAAAGATAAGTCAAGCTACCATGTTCCATGCCAACTAACAGCATTCCATTTTGTTCTGAGCAAGTGTGCCTGCCTAATATTGGCAATTTGCGTGCCTCACAACAGCGATTTGCACAGGCACCATTGCAGTTCATGACATAGTGCCCTCTGTATCCTGTTCAGTGTCCTGAATTTCACGCTGTATGCCCATGTCTTGCCTGCTGGCTGGCACCATGGGAAAAAGACAGAGGAGAGGAAGGACGGTAGAGGAGAGCTACTTTGACAGTGGTTATTATTATGACCAGCAGACCTCTTGTTCTTTCAGCTTTAAGGAAAGAGGTGGATGAGAGAGAGATGGAGAAGACAGAGGGAAGAAGAGTTGAGGACAGATACCTCTAGCGGTGCTCTTTTCTTCCCAGACGTAGTTGAAGGAGATTCTCTTGTATCTGTACTCCTGTCTGTACCAGACGAGCAGCTCCTCCCCGACAGCCAACAGCAGCGAAACAGGATCCCTCCACGGTACTGAAACGCTACCAGGTTCTGCTCTTCCTCAGTACGGGCACAGTTCACATACCTGGGGGAGAGAGGGGGTGGTTTCATAAAGAACAAACAGGTGAGTGAGGGAGAGACGGGAGGAAGGAAGGATGAAGGAAGAGAGGGAGGGAGAAAAAGTGGGTAAGATGTAGGGACTGACTGTATGGAGGGAGGAAGGGAGGGAGGGAAACTTTCAAGACTGGAGAGATGGTTTATTTTGAGTGAGAGCAGCAGAATAGATTCTGGAAATATGAGAAATGAGCATGTGTTCATATTTCTTAACCTGATTGTAATGCCTAATTATTCTACAGTTTACACATGCAAAGATGGGTCCATCCCTGACACGATCTCTGAAAAGCCTGCCTATTGTTGTCCTGTTTAATTGTTCATGAAGTCTTTCCCTTAACATAGCCTTTTTATTTGCATCTCATTGTTTATAGGCCTCTGGATTCATTTCTAGTTGTTTCTCTATGAACTTCCTTCTGTTAGTTCTATCACAGTCCCTTACCATCTCTGGATCCTGCTGTTTCTGTCTCTCTAGTGACATGATGTTCATATGCGCAGTTTGACTTTTTGATCAGGGGGGCAGTCAGTCCCAGCCTACTTCTAACAATATAGATTAGGCCTACTTCTAACAATATAGATTAAGCCTACTTCTATCAATATAGCCTAGGCCTACTTCTATCAATATAGCCTAGACCTACTTCTAACAATATAGCCTAGGCCTACTTCTAAGTGACATGATGTTCATATGCGCAGTTTGACTTTTTGATCAGGGGGGCAGTCAGTCCCAGCCTACTTCTAACAATATAGATTAGGCCTACTTCTAACAATATAGATTAGGCCTACTTCTAACAATATAGATTAAGCCTACTTCTATCAATATAGCCTAGGCCTACTTCTAACAATATAGCCTAGGCCTACTTCTAACAATATAGCCTAGGCCTACTTCTATCAATATAGCCTAGGCCTACTTCTAACAATATAGCCTAGGCCTACTTCTAACAATATAGCCTAGGCCTACTTCTATCAATATAGCCTAGGCCTACTTCTAACAATATAGCCTAGGCCTACTTCTAACAATATAGCCTAGGCCTACTTCTAACAATATAGCCTAGGTCTACTTCTAACAATATAGATTAGGCCTACTTCTATCAATATAGCCTAGGCCTACTTCTATCAATATAGCCTAGGCCTACTTCTAACAATATAGCCTAGGCCTACTTCTAACAATATAGATTAGGTCTACTTCTATCAATATAGCCTAGGCCTACCATCAATATAGCCTAGGCCTACTTCTAACAATATAGATTATGCCTACTTCTATCAATATAGCCTAGGCCTACCATCAATATAGCCTAGGCCTACTTATAACAATATAGCCTAGGCCTACTTCTAACAATATAGCCTAGGCCTACTTCTATCAATATAGCCTAGGCCTACTTCTAACAATATAGCGTGAGCGCAGCCAAATAGATTCTGGAAATCTGAGAAATGAGCATGTGTTCATATTTCTTCACCTGATTGTAATGCCTAATTATTCTACAGTTTACACACGCAAAGTGGAGTCCATCTATTTGTAGGCATCTGGCATGACTTGCACATAGTCCTCCGTGGGAGCAGTGAAAACAAGTGCCAGGGGAATGCTCAAGTCCAAGCCATGCCAAACATGTACAAATATTGGGATTGCGATACATTTCACAGGAGAGCATATTGAGACTGGTAAGATTACACCCTGTGCTTCCCGTCTCAGTAAAGCACATTTTCACTAACACAAATCCCTATCCATCTATCCATCCATCCATCCAAGTATGAATGGATAACTATCTGTATGGCTTCTATATTTTACTTCAATTCAAAGGGCTTTATTGGCATGGGAAACATACATTTACAATACCAAAGCAAACATCCCAAAAGGTCACAGAAATGTTATGGTTGAATGAATAAGTAAGTGTAATATTTACAAATGTATTTAAATGGTAACTTTAAAGTTTGTGTACAGTGTGTATATGTATAGTGACCAGTGCGGTGTGCAGGGATACTGATTGAAGATTTTCAATCGTGGAACCAAGCCAACCAGCTATCTGATCAATCGTGACCACAAGTCCGTATGGTAGAAGCCATAGCGCGCCACAGACTGGAAGAAGAGGAAGAGGAGTATGCCCACATGATGTACAATATCGATGATGAAAAAAGAGTAGAGTCATACAGAGAGCAGATGGCAGTGAATGGATGCAACATTGAGTTTGAAGTAGACACTGGGGCAAGCCTGACTATAGTGAATGAGAAAACATACAGGAAGATGGGAGGGGGGAAACTAGGGCTGCTCGATTAATCGGATTTTAATCTAGATTACGATCTGGGCTGTCAACGATCATTAAAACAAAATAATCGACATAAAACGATTTTGCACAAATCAAGTGCACCCTACACTGCAGAGCTATACTGTGCTTGACCCCTCCCCCACCCCCCAAAGCCCCAAAACAAACACTTTAGTTCAGAGCGAGTTGTCAAGCGAGGCGCACGCATGCTCCTCTCGAACAAAACACGACAAGAATTATGGCAGCAGAACGAGAGCCGCTGGTGGACGAGAGCTAAAACCACGTCAGTGGTGTGGAAACACTATGGGTTTCTATAAATTATTTTTCCGAGGTAGTCTTCTTCTGTGGTGGTGGCGGGGCTTTTAAGCTTCTTTATTTATCAGTTTTGGCACTTTTATTTATTTATCAAGGTCAAGGTTAACAATTTGTCTCCCATGGGAGAAATGTATCTAATCCAAAGAACATTGTTAAAAAGAAAAGCCAGTTAACATTTAATAAATTAATTGTCATCAAAGTCAATGTATAATTTGATATGTTAAGAAAATGTTAAAACTTTTGATTAAAAAAAAAAAAAAGAATTCAATGAATAATCGTGTTGAATAATCGTGATCTCAATATCAATCAAAATAATCGTGATTATGATTTTTGCCATAATCGAGCAGCCCTAGGGGAAACTCCACCATACAAGAACAAAGCTGTATATGTACACCAGAGATAGTGTAGGGGTGCTAGGCAAGATGTACACACAAGTCAGTTACAAGGGGCAGACCAGACAGTTGCCATTGATAGTGGTAAGAGGGGAGGGGCCAAATCTCTTGGGGATAAATTGGCTAGAGGCCATTAGGCTAGACTGGAGGGCCATTTTCAGACTACATACAGGTCAGCAGCAGGAGTTGAGTGAGCTACTCTCACAACACGGAGAGGTGTTTAAGGTGAGCTGGGCAGTTTAGTGGGAGCTACAGCAAAGATCTCAGTTGACCCCGAGGCCAAGCCAAGGTATTTCAAAGCCAGGCCTCTGCCATATGCCCTCAAGGACAAAGTTGAGACAGAGTTGGTTAGATTAGAGAAGGAAGGCATCATAGAGCCTGTGAGTTTCCGAGTGGGCCGCTCCCATAGTTCCTATACTTAAACCAGACAAAACAACGAGAATATGTGGGGACTATAAAGTTACCATGAATCCAGTGTCTAAGATAGATAACTACCCAATTCCAAAAACTGAGGACTTGTTGGCAGTACTGGGGGGGGACAGAAATTCACCAAACTAGACATGTCTCGGGCATACTAGCAACTCCCACGGGATGAAGAATGTAAGAAGTTCACAACAATTATCACCCACCGCGGTTTATACCAGTACACCAGGCTACCCTATGGGGTGTCATCAGCCCCAGGCATAGGAGAGAGAAATGTGTCTTCATGGCACCAGAGGTGGTGTACCTGGGATACAGGATCAACGAAAAAGGAATTCATTCCGTAGCAGATAAGTGTTGAATCTGGCTGATTTTCAAAGAAATATTGATTTAATCTGATCCTGTTAGCTATTTCTAAATTATTATGATCGACCTCTGAGTATGACTGTAGCTGGTGTGTTCTGTAAGAAAACGGTGTCCCTCTTCCATAGACTTATGAGATAAAGATGACATTCTTAGGGCTGGTACATTCTGTGCTAAACAGCAATTGTTGTGGTTAGCGCCGAGGCGGCGTAGCTTATCTTGACCAAACAAGGCCACAGAAGAGACGAGAAGGACAGTCTTATCGGAGAAGAGACAAGGGGGGGGACACCCGAACCATAAGAACGTTGCAACGAGACCAATGCTTTAATTTGAGTTCAGACAGCATACAGAGAGGTCAAGTGTACATTAGACTTTATGCCATCGTCTTTTGTATGTTAACCCTTCTGGAATAAACAGCTTTTGATGTCGCTCAAATCCTGTGTTGGAGAGATTAATTTGGAATACATCAGGACAAGGAGACACTGGACTGTGTGGTATTGTGTGAGATCGGGGGCCGTCTTTTATTGTAATCAAAACACAACGCAGAGCTTAATAAGGACAATGATAAAAGACAACGAAAGTCAACACAAGGTACAGGCCATTGCAAGCGCTCCACAGCCAACTGACCAGACACAGTTGAAGTACTTCTTGGGCTTCATGCTTAACCCTCTTGGCGCCAGGTTTTTTTTTTTTTTAAACAATATTTTGACATCTAAATTTCAAAAGAGTGTGGCTTTAAAGTGGTTAGAGATAGAGACTCACTGTAAATGAGACAAATGTTGAGAATGATCCAAAGTTTATGTTGGGTCTAAATTTATCCAACTAATTTGCATATTATGATGTCATAGGGTGGCAGCCAACTTGAATTATGCCATTTTTCAAGGAAATATGGGATATTTTGAATCAATTTGAACTTATTTCAACAAATTTCCCCACCTCTGTCCATTTGTTATGTTATCCAAATATCAAATGAACAGGAAAACAGTAAATGATAAACCAACAGTAGTAAACAAACTAATTACTATGCCACATAGTAGCATCACTCACGTAAACAGAAGGCGTCTCTTAGCCGCAGAGGCCTGTGTACCTATCTATCCAGTGTACCTATCTATCCAAGTGACACTGTTTAGTTTTTCAGAGTGTGGTACCTCTCATTGCAAGGCACAGCACACAGAGCCACACACTGGCCCTGCTGTCCCCTCTCAACATAGGCCTACTCATCATTGTTTACAAAATGCAGAAATGACGGGATGATTTCAAATCTGTTCCTATATCACTTTGCCAAATCCAGGTGTAAAAGTTGGTCAAAACTGTGCCCAGTAGTCCTCAATCTCTGATTTCTCTACCAGCCCCATGGACAAATATCATCCAAAACTTGCTCACAATTGAACCTTATGGCAGCCATTTGGAGTTTTTCCAACGCAATAATCTACTCAATTCTGCTGACTCGCTCTCTCAATAACTCTGCTCCGCTCAACCCACAACTGAATGAACAGTCATCGTGTGTATTTATAGTAAACGTGAGAGGACAAAAACATATCTATAAATATACTGTGCTTACTGTAACTGTACAAAATCATTGTTGTGATTGGTCATAAATTGTGCACGCGTGATTCATTTGCAGGCTGCTCTTCCTCCGAGCGGCCACGGTGTCTGAGCTGGAAATATGACGCTATAGTCAGACTGGCCGAGTGTCATGGAGAGGATGAGACTTACCCTCAGCTCTGGTGAAATCGGTTGTAACGTGAACCACGGAATGCGCAGGGCTTTGTCATCTCAATCATTCCCAAATGACCAGGAAAAGTCGCTAGATTTGTCGAGATTATTTTGTTGTACGTGGGATGTCTTTGTACAAACACGACGCAAAATCTCAACTTTAGATGGTAGGCTATCTTGCAATCGAACTCTCCATCCTGGTATTTTCGAGTAGTTGTAGATCCCCATCCACAGGGATAGACAAAGTAGGCTACTGCACCAGGCAAAACAACCTATCCCCATAGTTTACAACTTTGTGGTTGTACGTAAATACGGAAGTCGGCTACACAAATGGATAAACCGAAGCTTGCCAGACAGTGCAATTTGTCTACTTTTACAGGTAAAAAACCGCTTGTCTCTAGGTCACACTATTTCAGAAATATGCCGTCCTAAAGAACATATGGTATTGAGGAGCGCTAGCGCGCCCCGTGTATAAAATAGGGAACTCGTAATGAGATTTTCTCAAATATATTGCATTGGAAGATGGTGTCATAATGAATCGTGAGCAAAGTAATACATGTCTGCCATCTAGTGGTGGCGGGAAAATCGAGGTTTCAGCGTGTAAATATCATAAAATCACTGTTTTACTCAGTAACGCAGCTTGTCGCAGAAATGCGACTTTGGCGCCAAGAGGGTTAACTACAGTAGGACCCCACTAATCCGAACTTCAGAGATCCGAACCTCCCAGTCTACCGGACAGGCTCCAAAAACTTTTTTTTAATTTTTAGCCTGCTATCTGGTTACTGGTGGGATTTTCATTACAGTACTGTACTTAAACCTGTCATAGTAAACATGTACTGTATCCTACTGTGAATAAAAACTGAGCTGTATGTAGACCTACATGTTGCCTGTAGGCTGTAGCCTATTGTCACGTTTAATTTCTTTGTTACTTTAAAGCAGGAAAATGTCGAGCACAAAACGCAAACGAGTCGTACGAAGTACTGTATTTGATCAAAGCACGCACTCAAGTGGAAATTTGTTTATTTTATTATAGGCCAGGCTATATGAGTTTAGTTGGCTATTTGATTGCAATTTTGATGCATTTTCACAAGTAATTAAGGGTATTTATCGGTGTATTATGAGTCTATATGAAACAAGTATACCACTTATTGAATTTGGTGCATTTTAACATACGTTTCAGTCATCCGGACATTTCAGAGATACGAACGACCTTCGGTCCCGTTGGGTTCGGATAAGTGGGGTCCTACTGTACTACTTCCTTGTAGTCTAATAAACATGATGAATCACTTGAATGTAAGCATGTAACGGTATCAAAAACTCACGGTACGGTAATATCACAGTATCAAGGTCCACGGGACGGTATATCATGGTATTAAACGGTTTAAACACAATTTAAATAGGAAGATTTGTACTTTGGAAAAAACACCATAGCATTTATTAAACACATTTCTGATGTGTACAGTTTTTTTCTTTTAATTTAAAGTGCTTCTGCTTTCCTTACAATCACGGATCAACGATGATCCGCTGCACCACTAATCAGTAGTGATAGAGGAGGTCTGTGGGTATAGATGGTGTGTTGAGCAGTGATAGAGGAGCTGTGGGTATAGATGGTGTGTTGAGCAGTGATAGAGGAACTGTGGGTATAGACGGTGTGTTGAGCAGTTATAGAGGAGGTCTGTGGGTATAGATGGTGTGTTGAGAAGTGATAGAAGAGGTCTGTGGGTATAGATGGTGTGTTGAGCAGTGATAGAGGAGGTCTGTGGGTAGGCTATAGATGGTGTGTTGAGCAGTTAGAAGAAGAGGGAAAGAGGCTGAGCAGAGAGCCCAGGTCTGATCTCTGATGCTGCGCTTCTATGGCAGGAGACTGGATGAAAGAAGTTATAGGTCTAAAAAAATAATAATAATAATAATAAATGAAAAAAAACGACAGAAGAGGAAGAGAAAGAAGAGATGAGGAAGGAGAGAATGGAGGGGGGGGGGTGCAGATCTAGGCTAGATGGTTCTGACATCTAGTTACAGAAAATCCCTCTACGGTTCGCACGTGGTCCGCGGATAGGTTTATAAAAAAAAAAAAAAAAAAAAAAAGGATGTAGGCAACGTGGTCACGTAGGGCGCATGTTCAATTCACACTAGTCAGGCGCTGCCAGCGGAAGACATGGCTAGCAGAGGAGCTCAACAACCGCTCATCACCACGGCATTTAAGCAGCACTTAGCTAAAGAATCCGACCAGGCTAAAGCTATTACAAAAGGTATTATTGGGGTGTTTATAGCTGCAGACATGAGGCCATATTCCGTTGTGCAAAACGAGGGGTTTCAACATATGCTGGATGTGTTCAACATATGCTGGATGTGCTTAAGCCACGCTACGAGATCCCGTCGCGCACCCACTTTGCTGAGAAGATCGTGCCAAATCTTTATGAGCATGAAAAGGCAAAAGTTGTCTGAATTATCCCAGGCATCCTCTGTTGCGCTCACAGACGGGTGGACCTCCATGGCAACGGAAAGCTACCTGACTAGTGTGGATTGAACATGCGCACTACGTGACCAGTTGCTGGTTAGCTATGAGAGGCATGATCCTAGCCGACCGTTGCATCCCCCAACCTGCAACGGAGGGTTATCAGCTGGGCTGGGACTCCGCCTCTCATCGCTAACCAGTAACTGAGCCGATTGAGCTAAAGGTGATTAGCTAGCTCGATTGTAAATTACAAACGGAATAAATATGAAACCGATAAGCACACCGATGCCAATAGATAGCTTGATATAACTAAGGCATCTGACCAGTCCAGAACAGTGAGTTTAGCCTACGGTTTTACCGAGCCAGTCCCAAGGTTACCGCGTGACCAAAAAATACTGCGGTTACCGTAATACGCGGTTACCGTTACATGCCTACTTGAATGTCTTTCCTACCTTGTAATTTCTTCAGAAAATGATATTTAGCTAATGTTTTGAAAACAACAAAGATGTGTGAAACGTCACTATTTTGTGCTCCACGTATTGACGCAATGACGTGGTACGCGATTTTCGGGGACCACCTCAAATTTGCTCTAGAGCGCATACTAATGGTCAAAAACTACATTGGGTAACTTTAAAGGAGTAGTAAAGGGAAAAATCATGTTTAGCCCTGTTTTAAGGTTACTTATGATCATATACAAGAGTTTAACATATTTTTTGAATGATTTTCCACAGTGCTCACCCACATCCATTGTATGACCAAAATGGTGGTAGAGCAATTATCACACTTTCTCAAAAGTGCTAGTTTTGTCAACTTTTTGATCTGAACCATTGTATATGATCATAAGTAACCTTAAAACAGGGCTAAACATGATTTTTCCCTTTACTACTCCTTTAAGAAATTCCACCAGTGTCTGTTTGGGAAACACTGCACCATTGTGACAGACCACAAACCGCTGCTGGACCTCCTGGGAGAGTAAAGGCATCCCACACCTCGCCGCAGCCAGAAGGCAAAGATGGGCACTGATTTTGGCAGCTCATGAGTACACCTTGGAGTATAAGGAGGGCTCAAAACACAGGAACGCGGATGCACTGAGCAGGCTCCCCCTGCCGATCACGTCCGCTGCCACACCACGGGAAGAAGAGGTGGTAATGCTCATGGAGCACATGAATGGCACACCACTACAGGTAACGCAGATATGGGAGGGGACCCGGCGAGACCCCATTCTGTCCAGAGTACATCAGGCTCTGCTGCAGGACTCCTGGCCCTCAGAGTACTGCAACAACCCAGAAATGCAGCCATACATAAGAAGGAAAAAGGAAGTGAGCGTGGAGGAGGTGTGCATACTGTGGGGAAGTGGAGTGATAATCCCACCTCAAGGAAGATGAATCATGATTGAGGAGCTTCATGAAGCTCATCCGGGGGTCCGGGGGTCTCACCAATAAAGTCTTTGGCCCGCAGCTACGTATGGTGGACAAACATGGACGCGGATTTAGAGTCCGCTGTGCGGGAATGTCATGCATGTCAGTCCTACCAAGCCACCCCTGCAACAGCACCGCTACACCCGTGGGAGTGGCCAGACCAACCATGGATGAGGCTGCCTCTGGACTTCTGTGGGCCTGTATTGGGGAAGATGCTCCTCATCGTCGTAGATGCCTATTCAAAATGGATCGAGGCTCACCCAATGTCGTCGATTACTTCATCCATGACTATCGAGAGACTGAGAAGCATTTTTGCCACACCTGCAGTGATTGTCAGTGATAATGGGCCTAGTCTGGTCAGTGCAGAGTTCAAGAACTTCCTACAAAAGAATGGCATACAGCATGTCACAACAGCACCATACCACCCGTCCTCAAATGGCTGTGCAGAGCGGCCGGTGCGGGTGGTCAAGGAGGGACTCAAGAAGATGGGGGAAGGTAGTCTGGAGACAAAGCTATCCAGGTTCCTGTTCAAGTACAGATCAACCCCCCAGATCACCACGGGAGCCACGCCAGCTGAGCTGCTCATGAACCGCAGGATCAGGACTCGGCTAGATCCGGTGCGTCCCTCGCTATTTACAAGTGTCTGATTCAGTCTATGTGAGGGGATACTCAGGCCAGAAGTGGATTCCGGCAACTTATAGAGAGGACCGGTCCAGTCTCTTGGAGAGTGAAAACACTGGATGGGAAACTGGTGAGACGACATCAGGATCAGATACGGCCATGTTATGATCACAACCTGGCTGACCCCTGTCTCTAAGAGGAGAGTGTTCCTGTGGACACAGCAGAGCAAGAACTAGAAAATCAGGCACACAAGGTAGTATGGGCACCGCCACAAGAAGCAGAGGATCCAGGCATACTGGTGCCGCCAGCAGAACTAGAGAATCCAGCACCAGATGCAGTGGCACCGGGGCCTCCAGACATTGGGGTTTTGGGAAATTGTTACCCAGTGAGAGTAAGACAGGCACCCACGTATCTCAAGGACTAAGTGGTAGCAGGGGCAGAATAATCCCCTCGTAGAATCAGACTAGGTTTAAGTGAATTTGTTCAGCACATAAAAGAAGGATTTTTGTAGACTATGGGGGGAGGAATGTTGTAATGTTCTGATTCATGTTGTATGTTATATTCAGTCAGGCAGTCAGGTGATATAAGGAGAGGGGCTTAATGTAGAGGGGGACCGGAAGTAACGTTCAGCAAGGAAATAACCACCAGAATGCGTAGTAATGGGGTCTGAAGTGCAGAATGCAATAAAGAGTAAATAACTTTGAGAGTGTATCATCCTTGACTTAAGGGGAGACACGGTAGGTGAAAACATCGTTTTTCAACGCCCTGGTCAAATTTGAGATTTTGTGCTAGTTTGCTTCCATAACATGTCTTCTTTCATACTAGTGGAAATAAAACATCAAAAATACGCATTTAGATGTTTATTTTACTTCATTTAGTCTGTTTGCGTCTGTAGATTCTTCCTAAAATCACCAAAAGTTAGCATCTTTTCGCAACGTCTCGCAGCCTTTCTCTCGTCTGGACCGGGTCATGTCCGGTATCTATGGATTGGTCTCTCTCTCTAACACAATGTTATCGCAACCAAACCTGATAGTTTCATTTGTATCAGCAACCAATCGTGGAAATACAAAGGCGGGTTTGATGCTAACCGTGAAATCTCATTGGCTGTTGTTGATTTCTGAGAACGTGATTGGTTCAGCGCGTCATGTGACACGTTTCCATTTCCTGATATCTAATCCAAATAATGCCGTCTGTAAAGCGTTCTAAACGTAATAAGCAACAATGACAACAGTGTTTGCCCGCAAGGTTGAACAGAAAACAAGAGAAACTAAATGGAAAGGTTTACATTTATGAGATATAAAGTGCCTATTCGCGCAAGTTGTCATTAGCCGGTGCTAGCATGTCCAGTGAGCAGCAGAGAGATGGGGCTAGCGTTAGCATGTCCAGTGAGCAGCAGAGAGATGCGGCGCGTTTGAATGAGCTGATAACTGGGTTGATTTGTCCTAATTGTGCAGAGACTGGTCTTAAAATTAACATAGATCCTCAGAATAGTGGGTTCTGTAGTACTTTGCTCTTAGAGTGCAGTCTTTGTGAGAAATGGCTATCGCAAAAGTGTCTACACATCGACTGGCTTCATGATACAACTAGGAATGATGTTGCATTTGATGTCAATGTGAGGATGGTCCTCTTAGCGCACGAGTTAGGGTTGGGGTATGCAGCTCTCCAAAAGATTAGTAAAGTGTTGGATCCCAGGGCTTCATCTGAAAACGTATCAGAAACATGACAGAGAGGGTGACAGGTAGGCTATTGAAACGTGTTCCCTCTTTCTCTCTCTCTCTCTCTCTCTCGCCAATATCAGAAGCCTATACATATGCACAGTAGTCTCCCTCTCTCTACCTGTGGCATTTCTACATGCATCCATAAACTGACCAAATAAACTGTTTTAATTTCAGCTGCTGAAATAGAGAGAGGTCTGGAGTCCTTGCACAGAAGCAGAGAGCAGATTAGGCAGGCATATGCAGATGTGGAGCCAGAGGTAGGTAAGCTGACTGCCAATAAATGCAAAATGTTACAAAATTATTACAGTTATTGAGAATTATCACAATAATTCTCAATAACCAGCGTTCAGTGGACAACATGAAGGCGGCAATATGGGGTAGTCTGCTTCACTGATGACAACCCCATGCGCACCAGGAACATATTGTGGTTTTAGGACAGTTTTGGGGACTGCAGCTGAGTGGGATCTACAAACTAGCTGCTTAGAATAGTTTTGTAGACTGCAGCTGAGTGGGTTCTACAAACCAGCTGCCTAGAACAGTTTTGTTGATAGCTAGTGTGGTGCCATCTGAGGAGTGACTCTGCAGACCTATGACGGCGTAGCCTGATGTCTCCTATGGTGTTGCTTTTGACGATGGTTATATCACTTGTTTGTTTGGCAATCTATATTTAGCTTCTATTGGTGTTTACCCTGCATTGTTTACCACATCTTGTCCTGTGTATTTATGAATCAGCTTACTCTTCATGTTCATTCATTCATTCATTCATGTTTTCTCCATGTAAAACGCTTAAAAAAACACAAAAAGCTAGATAATCTGTTTTCTCATGCATGTCCTCGTCAAATGTGTCTATCTTTGTCCATGATCTGTTTAACAAAATAATACAAGCTTTCTAAAAGGGAATGTTCTCTTCCCTACTAACATTGTCTCGTCTCTAGTCTCGTCTTACTAACATCCCACTCGTGGGCTGTACCTTGACGTGGTGAGTGGGCTTCCAACAAACAGGTCTTACTTCTCTATACAAAATGTCTACTCCTGGACTATTCTGAATCCACAACATGCTGTGTTATTCAGTTTTCTGTTTCTATGTGTTTTCAGATGTTGTGTAATGTTGTTACTAATGATGTGATTGGATATTGTGTTTGTCAATATTGGTTTACAATGCAAATGTATGGTTTTTTACAATACAAATTTTCAAAGCCCGTTTTCTCAAAATGAGTTATTTCTCATCTTAGGGACATCAAAACCACCACTTGATTAGCACCTACATACACCTAACTTTCCAGTTTTGTTCCAATCCATATTCTGAGAGTTTGTCCAAGGGGGATTTTTTAAATTTCATTCATAGCCTGATTTATATAACAGTTTATCCCTAAAACATGGCGAAAATTGGTCTTTTTATGACTGTTGACAGTATTTTCTGATTTCTGAAGTGAAGAAAAGAGATATCAAAAATCCCCCTTGGACAAAGTTTGAATAGGGATATGTGAACAAAATGAAACAAGAATTTTGAATCTGGCTTGAACCAGTTAAAAAAAATGGATTCCTGAAATTATGCAAATTAGCGCATATTTAGAGCATATAATGCCTAATTTGCATATTTATCCATAAGATTTCAGAAAACTTGTAATACAAAAAAGATGCTCCTTAATGTACCTAACAAACTGGGGGAGTTTGATGGTGATACCTATTAAGGATTTGTTTTTTCCTATTCACCTGGGGTGTCTCCCCTTAATTACAGTAATTGTATAGTGTAGAGATGTGGTTTATATGAATATACTTAGTGTTATGTGTTTTTCCTGTTGTTGATTGGACATGTGTTTTTATGTGCTCCGCCCACGTTAACATGAGTGACAGTCAGCCAACCAGTGAAGTGACTGCCAGAGAAACGCCTGTGTACGTGCAGGAGAGAGAAAAGAGATAAGAAAGGGAGAGGACAACGGTGGTGTGGCGGGAAGAGAAAATGTTCGTCGTTCAGGACGGACTGCGACTGACGACGTTTCCGTGGATCTTGACAAAAAGATCTGCGAGTAGTGGACAGTGAATGATTAAAAGTGCTAAGTTAGGCTCCAGTGGCCTTCGAGAAGAGGACGTTTGAAACCGAGACCGTCGATGTGTAAAGTGAATTAGCTAGCGTGCGCACAGCACTAGGTTAGCCAGTTGCAGTGTTGTGAGCTAGCTTTTTGTGTTGTGACTAGTTTGCGTCGTGTCGGCACACTTTCTGGAGAGGGACGTCCTCAAGGATCCCTGCTACAGCTCTGCATCCCCTCACTACGGCTTGGCTCCGGCTGGGCAACCCCCGGATCAACATCGCAACCTGTCTTCTGGGACGCAGGTGAATTCTGTCCGTTAGCCCACTAGTGGGCACTTCTCCTCTGACTAGCCAGGCAGTGCACATTCTAGACGGAGACCGTTCTTGTGAACGCGGGACCATTCAGCAACGTTCGCATTGGAACTGAACTGTTCGGATCGTTTAGAATTCCAGTGACTTTTTCTGTATGCGTTTGTGTGCATCGCGGGACCATTCAGCAACGTTCGCATTGGAACTGAACTGTTCGGATTGTTTAGAGTTCCAGTGACTTTTTCTGTATGCGTGTGTGTGCATCGCGGGACTATTCAGCCGTGTTCGTACGGAAAGTGTGGGTTATTACTGAATTTCACTGAAGTGCTGTGTGTATGGGTATCTCTCTCATTGACTGTTGATGTCATTTTGAGTTCATGTCAGTGTTCTTTTGTATGGACCGGTCCTGATAGGGTTAAGAGGGTCATTTTCATAAACTTTAACATTTGTATTTTTTTGGTATTCTTGGTATTCTAATAAATAGTATTAATTTTATTACAAGCCAGTAGGGGGGGAATTCTTTCTTTCTTTTTTATATGAGAGTGGGCATTAGAGGCCCGGGTCACTAAGTAATTGGTCTTTAAGGCTCACTGGGTGTGGGGGTGTACTCTTATTATAGCCTGGTGGTTCAGTGTGGAAAGGAACAGTTGGGTCAGACTTAGGGTCAGCTTATGCTGCTCACACACCTCAGGTTAGACTGAGTTTAGCAGAAATTGTAGGGCTCAGCACAAATCATCCACACCCGAAGCGCAGTAGTGAAGAGACATTAAAGGCTGGGGATACAGAGACCTGGATCCTGCGCTCTCCAGTCACCCGGTGAGTCCTGCAGTCACACCCCACTACGCGGGCAAGGCCTGTCCGCTACAATAGCAACATGTAAACCTCAGTTGCTGGCGGTCCATCTGATGCCTGACTAGCCTCAGTGCAAATGTATAACTATGTGTGTGTTTATTCTATCCAGAATAAATCAGCCTTCAGCAGCAAGAAGTGGTCCAGCTGTTTAATACACAATGCAGAAACACAAGCGTACAAGACCAAACCGGTCACATCAGCAATTTTTTTTGAGTAAGCACAGGTGGTGGCCTCTAGATTTGCTTATGAATTACGTTATACGGCCATGCTCTCCACTTAATATCACCAGCGAATAAAAGAAGTGAACGCACGCAGCAACGACCAGCAACAGCGAAATTCACTGAAAACAGACCGCATGTCGGTATGTTCGCTTCACGCGCTTCCCTCTCAACATGGTCATACAAAACAGCTTGCTGAATTCAGAAAAGATGAATAAACTATTCTGTTTTCGATTCAGATGTGTAGCTATATGACCCTCCCCTGGACTCAAATTAAAAAGAACAGTAACCCTCTCCTGGACTCAAATTCAAAAACAGTCGTCTAACCCTCCCTTGTTCATTCGAAGTTCACTTCCTAAACCGAAGCCCCAAACGGCTTCGCTCTAATCTTTCAAAAATAAAAAATAACATACAACTTACCGAATTGAGGATTGTCGTAGCCTACAGTGAAAGGCTAGTGAGTAGGTTGTGATGGAAACGTTTGTTTACTCAAAAAGAATAAAGAGCTTGTCTCTTGTTTTCTTCAGATGGATGAAAAAATCTTTGCAATGGGGAATCTTTACAGGCGTGACAAACAATGTTCAACTGTGAAAAGTTTCCAAGGTAGAGAGAGAGACGAATTACGAACATAATTTATATACACTTTTGGTCGTGACTGCTAGTCTTTTCAATGCTCTTAACCAATCGGTGAAAGCCGGGAACAATGACGCGTTTCACTGTTCAGACTCTGCAGGCCCGGAGACTTCGAGGGGGCGGGTCAACTGTCAATCAATTTCTACTTTGGCCAATCAGAGGCTGACAATCGTCTTGTCAATCAAAAACTCATTTCGCCTGAAACGGTTGAATCACTTTTTATTTGGCGAATCGCCTTTCTCTTAGGAGAAGGGGTGTGAGACGCAAAGCTAATTTGTCATTAATAAGTGTCAGCTGCGGACGATCAAGCGAACATATTGGACGTCTTTCGAGGTAAGGGAGATTGACACAAGTAACATAACAATAAGCAGTTATTTTAACGTATTTTCAATTAGTTATAACATTGACAGTGCCTAAATGCTCACATTTAAGAACGTAGACGAAGATGCTGAGATGCCTGACGTTAGATAAATAGCTAGTTAGTGAATACATCCATGATCCTAGCCGTCACAACGTGGCTAGCTAGGTGTAGGCTATTCTTGACCCAAGTTAACATTAGCAAAGCGGTGTACCTGCGCACATGCACAAACAGAGCAGTGCTTCTACAAAGAAAGCTATCATATTTATTTTCTCATGTAAACACTGGGCGTTTGGTGTTGCCAAGCAATTAGGCTCTTTGCACAAGCTCCACTACTTCCTGAAATTCTACAGGCATCCTTATTTCCTGTCCTATACCATTGGATGGAAGTTATTAATCAGGTGTGCCGCTTATATAGATAAACAAATAGACAGGTACGTGTGTATACATATACACAGTATGCATGATTATGTTCTGTTAAAAATATATAATTTGTTGACAGGAAACCAAGAGGTACAAGAGAGTGGAAGAGAGGGGACAGGAGGAGAGGACATAGAGATGAGAGGTGAGATACCTGATGTTAGCCAAAGAGACGCTACTTTAATTAGATCCTGGCAAGTTTTGAAAAATAATGTGGATGGATGGGTGGGTGGGGGTGTGTGTGTGTTTATAGCTTATGTTTATGTTTTGTTAATTTGTGGACAGGAGATGAAAATGGACACCACAGTGGAGGAGAGGTGACAGGAGGAGACCAGCATGGACAAAAGACAGGAGGAGAGGTGACAGGAGGAGACCAACATGGACACCACAGTGGAAGAGAGGTGACAGGAGGAGACCAACATGGACAAGAGTGGAAGAGAGGTGACAGGAGGAGACCAACATGGACCCCACAGTGGAAAGAGATGACAGGAGGAGACCAACATGGACATCAGAGTGGAGGAGTCCAGGCTGGGAGAGAGGTGACAGGAGGAGCTAGTCTCATGTTTCTAATAGATGGTGTGTTCTCATCAACATTCACTTAAGTTGTGTCCTCTCTGGATGACCTGCACTGCTCTCAGTTAAAGATGATATTAATCCAATATGATGCGTGTTGTTCTTTATAGATCTAGCCTCTTCATTTTGCTCTCAAAGTGCACCAGATTGAAGCACCACAACTAAATGACCTCGGTATTACAAAAATCCTGCGTACAGCCCTGGTCCTGAATGTTTCAGAGGGCAGATGATAACCTCCTTCTAATCAAGGAGCAGGTGTTCATAATTCTGTCCATCACTACACTGAGGTGACATTTTGGTTGTACCATCTGATCACAACACTAAGAGTTCTAATCAAATTGTTTAACCTATCTGTCTACATGTCTGTCTGTCCATCTCTATCTTTCATTGTCTGCCCCTGTTTTATTATTGTATCTGAGGCTTCACGTTTGGTGATGGGACCTCAGTGGGTGAGAACAGACATGCTGAATAGACATAAAGATCTAGGCATGGGCAGCATCTTTCCATCCATTTAAAAATAAATGTATTTTATGCCAACCTACATTCAGTCTAGTCCTAACCCTAACCTCTTAGAGTGCAGGAAGTGTCGGCCAGCTGTGTCATTTGTGTGTCTCCATTCTCAGCGTCAGTACATCCAGTTTGATAGTTCACCTGGGCCAGTAGACTAAGCAGAGCCTCGACCCAAACAAGGTGTCCTGAATGGTCTCCCAGGTCCGCCTTGTACAACTGAACTGTCAGCCCAGTGTTTCAGTCTGGTCTACAAGCTATTCAATAAAACCTGGAGAAAATGATCTGTATCTTGTCTTTACACTTACAGCACACATGCTGCACAAATGATGACCTTAATTGTATGACACTTGTTTTGTAAAATGCACAAGGGTATCTCTGACTTGGCTAGACTGTGGATGTGGTGACTAGTCCAGGCCAGTCAGTATGGTATAAGATGCATACAGGTGAGCAGAAGCTGAAACGCTTGTTCCTTGGCTAGGACCAAGGCAGCTTGCCAGCAGGGTCAGGCCTGTGCCAGGAGGTCAGTACATTAGAACCCCCTTAGGCGGGCTGTATGTATCCTAGGTTCTCAAACTTATATTTGTGGTATAGAAAGGTAGAACTTGCTTGGTTGGTTATGCAAGTGTGTGTGTGTGTGGTACTGTTGATTTTCCTCCACACTCCTCTCTCAGCCATATGTTTCCCCTATGTGGATCTGAAAACAGTGATGGGGATTAAATTAGGTTGCTAAGAGAACTGCTAGTCACCAGAAGCATTCAAGAACATAACCCGTGCTGGAATACTAGTGTATGAACAAATCAATACAAGTAGAGCACATCTACTGACAGGCTGGCTGAATGACTGGAAGACTGACTTGGGACCTCCACTGAGGGCATCCCAGTCCTAGCTATGGATCAGTAGGCTAGTGATGCTCCCTTGCCCCTGGGCTAGTGTAGACCATTGCTAGCCTCTACCCACAAGCCATTACATTGATCATAGGCCTACTAAGAGAATACCAAAGGGAGTCTTGGTAAGGCTTTTATCAGGGAGGTTGATGGATTACGTCTTTCAAGCTACATGATTTGCATAAAAAATATAATCTCTCTCTCACACACAGTCATGTAGTCCAGTCAATCTAACTCCATAACAAATTGCATTAGGCCACGTAACTAGCAAGATAGCAAACAAAGTCAATGTAGAAAGCTAGCTAACTAGCTAGCGTCATTTCCACCATGCCCCTTCTCCTAAGAGAAAGGCGTTTCGCCAAATTAAAAAGTGATTGACAACCGTTTCAGGCTAAATGATTTTTTGATTGACAAGACGGTTGTCAGTCTCTGATTGGCCAAAGAAGAAATTGATTGACAGTTGACCCGCCCCATGGAAGTCTCTGGGTCTGCAGAGATACACACTTGGAAAATTGAGGGGTCTTCTACAGGGCAATAAAGTGGGATCTCTGTATAAAAACGCCTAATGAGAAGCAGGGGGCTTGATACCACAAGGGAACATGCATAATGGGTGGGGGACAACATGTTTACATGTGTACAGTACTTGTTGTTGGCAACCCCGCCCCAATAGCGGACCTAGGACTACAACTGGCTAAATTGGCTCTGATTGAGAGACTTGTGCCACTGATTGTTTGATTGGTTTCCATCTGCCTCGTTAGTATGTGTACAGTATTTCTAGCCTACATGTACAGTAGTACTCCCATCTTGTTCTTTGTCTGTTCCATTTGCTGTAGCTGTGCATAGTCCCTGGTGTTTCCGGTGCCATCTTGTAAGTCTGTAAGTTTATAAGCTCTGTCTTTTCTTCTTCATTTGTCGAGTGTATACCGTGGTTTTATTGTTTAGTCTTTGGTTTTGTGAAAACTGCTGAAACCTCAGTGCACATGTGACAGTTACATGCAGCCCTTGTGATTGCTTAAGTCAGTATGAAACCATCTATGGCTTCTCACATGGCAGGTAACTCAACAAGAGTTCAAGCCCAGGGGGGATGCAGAATAAAAATGCTAATACATTTACAGTACATACTCAGGCATTGTGCTGTGACATGATTTTTTAAAACTTATTTATGTATTTATTTGTAGCTGTTACTGTTTCTTCATTTTGTTTACATCTCTTCATCTGTCCAGCCTGTTGTCTGCTTACATCTCAATCAGTCCCACCTGTGTTCAATTCAGTCAATCAGTGAATCCATGCTCAGTCCAGAGTCCCACAACTCATTCCCATCACAGTATGTAGGCCTACTAATATGTTCATCCAGGATTGCTACAGTGTAAATAAGCTGCGACATTTATCATTTTTTACTGAGCTATCTGAAGGCAGCCATGCTCTCCTCATATTCACTGCACATTCTTGCTCAATAAATCTCCAATGTTCATGATTTAAAAAATGACATTTTCATGACATGGTAGATGTAGTGTGAAATGTATTGTGTGCCAGAAACAACGACAAACAACCTCAGATCACAACACCAGATTTAACTTTTCTCCATTTCCATGGTGGCCTGCTATACACTGTCGAACAGTGTCACAATATGGATTAGAGCAGGGGTTCCCCACCTTTCTTCCCCAGAGCCCCCCACTTACACCTGATGGAATTTCCCCCCCCCCCCCCCCCCCAAATCGGTGTGAACGTCCAGTCTGTGTATGTTTGTGTGTGCAAATTACATCAGGCGTAGGTTAGGGTACAATTAAGTGCTTCGCCAATGTAGCAGGAATATAAATGTTGACACGATTCATAGTCTCTGATTAATTTGTTGAATTTATATGATATTGTAGTGCCGTACATACAAGGCTTTTTGGCCCTTCATCAGATATAATCATGTATTTTGCTTGCAATAACAAGACAAGACTGGCTCACTAGTCACCAGACACCAGTCGTCTAACAGGGTTCTTATCACAAACATGCATCAGCAGGTATGTGTGTTCTGATTGGCTGTGTGACAAGCCGCTGTGTGTGTGTGCCTTGTTTTCTCTTCCACAGTTCAAGTTCTGCAGCCTGTTCAGCTATGAGGACTGGGGGAATCATCCCAAACTCCTGCTTCTGCCCGGAAAGGCCAAGCAGCAGGGACGCTGTCAGGGGATGAGCTTCACAGTGAGCCATCTATCAATACACACACACACACACACACACACACACACACACACACACAAACACTCACATAGACACCAACAGAGACACACACACACACAGGCCAACACACACACACACACACACACACACACACACACACACACACACACTCACATAGACACCAACAGACACACACACACAGGCCAACACACACACACACACACACACAGACAGACACACACACATGCACACACACACATAGACTGATACACACTCACACACATATGGACACACACAAACACACACATACTGTAGGAGCAGCAACCTTAGCTGGCAGCATCATCTCTGTCTCTCTCTCTGTCTGTCTCTTTCTCTCTCTCTCAATAAACAGTATAAAGGAGAGTTCCTTTATGGAACAAAGAAGAGAAGAGATGGTGACAAAGAAAGGGGCACCATCTTTTATCTTCCGTTGATTAAACCCACCCCCCTCATTTCTCTTCTAGCTCAGTACATGCTCAGTTATGGGGTTGGCAAGGAGGTCTACAAACAGGTGAACACTAGCCTTCTGTACAGATTTATTAAGGAAATTATCAATCAATCAATGATGTGCATGTGTGTGTATGTGTGTTTGTTTGTGTGTGTGTGTTTGTTTTTGTCTGTGTGTGTGATTGAAACGTCTAGTATGTCCCTAGCACGTCTGTAACGTCTCTCTCTGTCTCTCTCTCCCTCTCTCTCTCTCTCTCTCCGTCTCACAGACATGCTCCTCCATCCTCATGGCTTCCTCTCCATGGCCGATGACATCATAGTGGGGATCTTGTTGGGGTTTGCGTCCCTGTCTGAGTAGCCAGTTCTTCACTGGCCTGCCGTCCTAACGGTCACCTGGCTACATAGTTCTGAAGCTGTGCCCACAGACCATAACAAGCACATTTGCTGTATGGAAATATGGTATAAAGCCTGATTTACATTGAGCTGCTGTGTACAGGAAGTCACAGATTCAAATCACAACAAAATATGTACAGTAAGGGTTATGGTTCACCTCACGATAACAGAAACGTATGTGAGAGACTGGGGGAAATTCTACTGGTGTAACTGAAATTGTTAGATATGAAGTGAATGGAAAAGAATGTTAAATCCATTGGGTGTTAATCAAAAAATTACATAAATGTGATGCATTTTGATTTAATAAGGTTTATTGCATAAGCCTCATTATTATGTATTTCAAACAAATATATTATTAATCTTGAATAGATAACCTGATTATTATGCATTTCAAAAAAATATACGTTATGTATTTTGAATACATAATCTGATTATTATGCATTTAAAGCAAACAGACTTTATTTATACTGAATACATAAACCTGGTGATTATGCATTTCAAATAAATAGGTTTTATTACACTGACAAATATGCATCATGTAAAGTTTATTAGGTACATTTATGTTAAAACTACCTAAAGCAAATTCATGGAAATTTGTCATGCAATTAAATTACATAAATCTTAAAAGTTAGGCTTCAATATTTCTGTGAGTGCAGTGTACCAGTAGAGACCAGTGTATCTGGAGGAGCCCAGTGTACCAGTAGGAGACCAGGCCTAGGTCTGTGGGAGTTTCAGAAGAACATCTTCACTCTTCATAGTGTTTATAATCTGATAATCTGCATCCTCTGCTTGCAGTTTGAGGTCTCCTAGCTGAGCTCTGTGCAACACCGCCACTATGTGGTTGACTGCTATCATTGCATGTTGATGAAGGTCTTCGGGTGGCCAGTTAAATAGTGTTACAGAAACATGACAATAACTAGAATAGCGCTCAGAGAGCACAGACCTCTGCCTGTGATGCATTTCGTCAGCATGTACAGTTCTTTTTTAGTTAAGCAGTTCTATATGGCCAACTTGAAAATGCATGTTGCAGATATAATATTGATCACCTTGATGAAGCTGATTGTGTTGTTGTAGTGTGAGACCAAGCTGATCAGGGTGCTGTTCTGGGTTTAAAATGACCCGCCATAGGAATTGAATGGGTAAAATGACCCGCTATAGGAAATGAATGGGTAAGACAATATTATGTTCATCCAGCAGATGGAAAACATCTCCATACACACCTATAGCCACAACTCACCTGGGTTACCCGGGTTCTAGGTCTAAAATGAGCCCCCGTTTTATAGTGTTCAAGGCCAAAATTGACTGATCTGTTTTAACTGCTCTTATATGAACACAAAACCCATAAATCCCCAAATGAATGTGAACCACCTGAAGCATTCAGGTCAATACCATTCTCTTAGTGTACACCACATGCTCCCCCACACGTCCATAGTGTGAAACCACTTGGATACTGAAAGTGTAGAGCCATTACCAGTCAATACAAAGTTATTCTAAGTGATCATCTTTATCCTATTAGTGAAACATATCCAGATGAAAATGATTTATTTCAAAACAGCAATACACCCATCCACAAAACACAAAATCAGTGAATGTTTTGATTTGTATGAACATGATGTCAATATGTTGTAGCCTTCCAATTAATCCACTTAAAACCTAGCTAGTGTTGTGTTCGGCTGCTAACACTTAATAATGGAACCGGACAACAGTGTGCATACGGCTATACTTTTATTCACAGCTCCCATTACAGGCGGCCATCACTCTCGCTGGCTCCCGCATCACTGCCTCGATCAACCTTGACTTCCGTGACGTCATCACGTATGACACATCTCTCCTGTCAAGAACTATGTTTACAGTGTCTGGAAACATAAACAATTTCTCTTAAACGCCAAACAGTGTTTCAGCTTTAACCCTCAATTAACAGTTTCAGAGCCTGTAACAATTACAACTGTAGAGAATAAAATAATAACATAACATGACAAACAAAAACAAACTCTTGTTACTGTCCCATCACCTCATATCACCAAGCTCCCATCACCTCATTACTGCCCCATCACATTTCCTCAATGAGTCTCTTTGGTGCTTTGGTCTGTCTACCCAACCTCCTCTCTATGTCTATGTGTTCACCACACTCACGTATGGGCGTGTCACACACCGGTGACCCTGCACTAGCGCCCTCTGCATTTGTGTCTTCAGTACTGTCTTCATTTTTAGGTACCTTGAGTAAGTGTCTGCGATTTCGCCTGTATGTTACCCCCTCGCGCGTGTGATTAGGTAGTCCACTGCTATGGACGGTTCTACGTCTCAGACTGTCCTCTCCAGGGTTCTACTGTTCTCTACAGGGCTGTAGACTGTTCTCCAGGGTTGTAGACTGTCCTCTCCAGGGTTCTAGACCCTTAAGATATTTGATTGTCAGATTTTCTGTTGCAATATGTGAGATTCACCCCTTTTCTCTTCACCAAATGCCAATTGAATTAAAAATATATTTCTGTATATGCACTGTGATGCATCCTATATAGTTTCTGGTTGATTGGGGACAGTGTTGTGTGGACATCAGACAAGAAAACATGCATAAACCTTTTTCTTTTACATAGGCGGAAATTGGTATATTTGTGACATACCTTCCATCTGCATTTTTCATTACTTTCCACCACTGGGATTTTGGGGGACTAACTGATATGTTATAAAGAACATATGTATGACACTAAAACAGTTGATATAATTTCTGTTGCAATTTGTTCAAGGTTATGTCATAAAATGCCTGGACTACAGGGGCAGGGGAGCATCACTACTGATCCATAGCCAGGACTGGGATGTCCTCAGTGGAGGTCCCAAGTCAGTCTTCCAGTCATTCAGCCAGCCTGTCAGTAGATGTGCTCTACTTGTATTGATTTGTTCATACACTAGTATTCCAGCACAGGTTATGTTCTTGAATGCTTCTGGTGACTAGCAGTTCTCTTAGCAACCTAATTTAATCCCTATCACCATTTTCAGATCAACATAGGGGAAACATATGGCTGAGAGATGTGTGGAGGAAAATCAACAGCACCCCACACACACACACTTACATAATCAACCAAGCAAGTTCTACCTTTCTATACCACAAATATAAGTTTGAGAACCTAGGATACATACAGCCCGCCTAAGGGGGTTCTAATGTACTGACCTCCCGGCACAGGCCTGACCCTGCTGGCAAGCTGCCTTGGGCCTAGCCAAGGAACAAGCGTTTCAGCTTCTGCTCACCTGTATGCAGCTTATACCATGCTGACTGGCCTGGACTAGTCACCACATCCACAGTCTAGCCAAGTCAGAGATACCCTTGTGCATTTTACAAAACAAGCATCATACAATTAAGGTTCATTTGTGCAGCATGTGTGCTGTAAGTGTAAAGACAAGATACAGATAATTTTATCCAGGTTTTATTGAATAGCTTGTAGACCACACTGAAACACTGGGCTGAAAGTTCAGTTGTACAAGGCGGACCTGGGAGACCATTCAGGACACCTTGTTTGGGTCAAGGCTCTGCTTAGTCTACTGGCCCAGGTGAACCATCAAACGATGTACTCACGCTGAGAATGGAGACACACACACATGACACAGCTGGCCGACACTTCCTGCACTCTAAGAGGTTAGGGTTAGGGCTAGACTGAATGTAGGTTGGCATAAAATAATACATATTTATTTTTAAATGGATGGAAAGATGCTGCCCATGCCTAGATCTTTATGTCTATTCAGCATGTCTGTTCTCACCCACTGAGGTCCCATCACCAAACGTGAAGCCTCAGATACAATAATAAAACAGGGGCAGACAATTAAAGATAGAGATGGACAGACAGACATGTAGACAGATAGGTTAAAAAATTAGGTTAAAAAATTAGATTAGAACTCTTAGTGTTGTGATCAGACGGTACAACCAAAATGTCACCACAGTGTAGTGATGCAGACAGAGTTATGAACACCTCTTCCTTGATTAGAAGGAGGTTATCATCTGCCCTCTGAAACATTCAGGACCAGGGCCGTACGCAGGATTTTTGTAATACCGAGGTCATTTAGTTGTGGTGCTTCAATCTGGTGCACTTTGAGAGCAGAATTGAGAATAAGAGGCTAGATCTATAAAGAACACACATCATATTGGATTAATATCATCTTTAACTGAGAGCAGTGGAGGTCATCCAGAGAGGACACAACTTAAGTGAATGTTGATGAGAACACACCATCTATTAGAAACATGAGACTAGCTCCTCCTGTCACCTCTCTCCCAGCCTGGACTCCTCCACTCTGATGTCCATGTTGGTCTCCTCCTGTCACCTCTTTTCCACTGTGGTGTCCATGTTGGTCTCCTCCTGTCACCTCTCTTCCACTCTTGTCCATGTTGGTCTCCTCCTGTCACCTCTCTTCCACTGTGGTGTCCATGTTGGTCTCCTCCTGTCACCTCTCTTCCACTGTGGTGTCCATGTTGGTCTCCTCCTGTCACCCCTCCTCCTGTCTTTTGTCCATGCTGGTCTCCTCCTGTCACCTCTCCTCCACTGTGGTGTCCATTTTCATCTCCTGTCCACAAATTAACAAAACATAAACATAAACATAAGCTATAAACACACACACCCCCACCCACCCATCCATCCACATTATTTTTCAAAACTTGCCAGTATCTAATTAATGTAGTGTCTCTTTGGCTAACATCAGGTCTCACCTCTCATCTCTATGTCCTCTCCTCCTGTCCCCTCTTCCACTCTCTTGTACCTCTTGGTTTCCTGTCAAGAAATTATATATTTTTAACAGAACATAATCATGCATACTGTGTATATATATACACACCTACCTGTCTATTTGTTTATCTATATAAGCGACACCCATGATTAATAACTTCCATCCAATGGTATAGGACAGGAAATAAGGATGCCTGTAGAATTTCAGGAAGTAGTGGAGCTTGTGCAAAGAGCCTAATTGCTTGGCAACACCAAACGCCCAGTGTTTACATGAGAAAATAAATATGATAGATTTCTTTGTAGAAGCACTGCTCTGTTTGTGCATGTGCGCAGGTACACCGCTTTGCTAATGTTAACTTGGGTCAAGAATAGCCTACACCTAGCTAGCCACGTTGTGACGGCTAGGATCATGGATGTATTCACTAACTAGCTATTTAGCTAACGTCAGGCATCTCAGCATCTTCGTCTACGTTCTTAAATGTGAGCATTTAGGCGCTGTCAATGTTATAACTAATTGAAAATACGTTAAAATAACTGCTTATTGTTATGTTACTTGTGTCAATCTCCCTTACCTCGAAAGACGTCCAATATGTTCGCTTGATCGTCCGCAGCTGACACTTATTAATGACAAATTAGCTTTGCGTCTCACACCCCTTCTCCTAAGAGAAAGAAGATTCGCCAAATAAAAAGTGATTCAACCGTTTCAGGCGAAATGAGTTTTTGATTGACAAGACGATTGTCAGCCTCTGATTGGCCAAAGTAGAAATTGATTGACAGTTGACCCGCCCCCTCGAAGTCTCCAGGCCTGCAGAGCAAGCCCCCAGGATCAGCTTGGCGCATTGAAGCCACCATGGGCTTTCAGGCCAAGCCCGGTATTGCAAGTCATGTCACGGCATGCGGCCCAAGAACCCTTATTTCCCATGTTAGTGGATGATGATAGATAGGGCTAGAAAAGGAAAACAAAATTTTTCTGGGTATCATTCAGCATCAGAGACCAATCTTATCAATATAAACTTTTAATTCAAAAAGTTTTGGGGTTTTTGAAGCCACCAATACCTGTATCGAGCCATTTAAACATGTGCTGTGCACGAGCCTCGGGGACGCGCTGGTCGCGCGTTCGTGAGTCCTGCGAACTCGGGAAAGCACGTGACCATAGGAAGACCCGCCCTACTCTGCCTCTGATTGGATAGGAAGTCATGTAATGACGTCGCTAACATTTGCTATGCTTTAGCAATGAAGCTTATGATCATGCTAATCAGAACGTATGTCTATGATGCAAATGATCATGACATGTGGTTACTTTAGGACATCGTTGGAAAAGATCTAGAGGGTAAGTGGGTCAATGTTGAATAACTTAGCTAACATTATCTAATGTTACATTTCTTTATATTAACATCAACTATATTGATAGGCTAGGGAGCTATGCTAACGGTAGCTAATGCTAACGGCTTAGGGTTAACGTTAGTGAATGCTAACGTTACGTTCGGAGGTCTCAGATGTATTTCAATTTTAACAATGTTGAGCATGATCAATGTGACATTGTTCATACATTGATTACAGTCTGTAATCTTGTCTGGCATTATTTAGCTATAGTGGGCTGATGCTTGCTGCTGCTACTATAGCATTTGCCACATTATACATCAAATTAATCAAGCATAGTGTTATTACCTGAAGGCATTATTACCATTGCAAGTAAGCATGCCATGTATATGCCATGCCTGGAAATCAAATTAATAGTGTAATTATTCCCCATCATAGCTCATTGTACACTGATATAATCATTCTCCTTGCCTTTGCTAATACTCATCTCTTTTATCAAACTTTGTGCTAGGAAAGAAATCTGGCTGTGATTCGTCACTAGTGCTCATCCAGGCTGTTGTCATCTCCCGCCTGGACTCCTGCAACTCCCTACTTGCTGCCATCCTGCAGCGTTGGCCATCAGACTCCTGGAGAAAGCTGCTGCTAATCCCGTGTTCAACGGCCCCATGCTCTTCCACACAACTTCCCTACTCCTATATGTATAGTCTATATGTTTTTACGTGTTTCTTTACATGTCTTTACATGTGTATTTGTCAGGGTTTGTCTGTTAGTGATTGTCGTGTCCCCACTCTTGGCCTGCACCTTGACGTGGTGAGTGGGCTTTAAACCAAGCCAGGCCTTTTATAGTTGTGTTTTGTGTTTTTCTGTTTGCTTAAGTGTCTAATATTGAAGGTACAAAACCTTTAAAAAAAGAAGCCCCTTCCTTCCCATAAAATTCCTGCGATTGTAACAGGTGTATTGATTCCACCACACTTGCCCACACTGGGTTCAAACCCGGGTCCTCTGACTTAGGAACGCACATGACCACCTTTCTAGAACACTGCCACCAGCTATCCCAATGAAAAGCTAGCGAATCAATTGTGCACATGGGCAGTACTAATACTGAGGACAGAGTTTAAACCAGTTCAACCAGATATTCACTGAGCCTGACGGGCACCTGCCAGCTAAAAAACCTAGTACTGTCACCCTCGACTTCTGCTGCGCCTGTATCCAGCCATAGGGGCTGATTATTTATAATGATGTTGATGAAGTTTAAAACCTTATTTACACATAGTGTTTGCTGTTTTAAAAGATAAATGCAGTGATATGAGGCGCCACCTATTGGTGAGGACAAAATCATTTTTTGACTGACTAGATGAGATAATGAATTCCTGATGTGCATAATGATGTCACTAAATCCCACTGTGATTGCTTTTTCAGTCAGTGAACAGGAAGCAGAGCAACCCCTCTCTGTTCGATCACCTGATAGAAGAACCTCCTAGGTGAGACCACACTACAGTACGTTGCTCCAGTAAACATATGAAGACCCAGCCGTATTTAAGCTGTCTTGTCTAATTTGAGCTGTCTTGTGAAGTCCCTGTTTTTCACATACTCCCCCCAACCCCCCCCCCACCTACAGATGTGTAGTGCTCTGATCTACAGTCCCCCAAGTACAGGCAAGACCCCAGTGGCGCGGGTGCAGACTAACGAGTGTAGGCAGGGAAACACAAAGGTGTCTATAAGGAAAGGAGCTGACTGCCTTAGCAAGTGGGTTGGTGAATCAGAACACATAATCAGCTCTGCCTTCTCTTTGACCAGGTTAGCCAATGGGGCAACTGTGGCGGTGGGGGGAGGGGGGTATAATTATTGGACAGGACACCTGACCATCATCCTCAGTGTTGACTGAGAGCTTGTGATGGCTGTTTGTTGGTCTCTCCCAAGGTCAACCTAATGAGACCCTCCTTCATCTTCTTCCACAAGATAGACCGGCTGGCCCCAGTATGCTCCAGCAGACAGGACCAGATACACAGGTGAGGCCTGTCTGTCACGGAGCCACCGCCTCGCTCCGCCTCTGATGTAACTCGGTTCTTCAGCTTGGCTGCGTACTTGATTGATGTTGCACATGGGCGATTGGAACTAAACTAACCTTGCGTTGCATTTGTCTCTCTCTCTCTGGCTCTATCGTGTCCACTCTGCTGGCGCTGATGGATGGGTTGGACAGTCAAGGGGAGCCAGTGGTCCAGTTCCTGTTCATGCTTGGTTGTTGCCTACTCACCTTCCCATCTCCTGCATCACCTGCCACCTGTCTCCGCTCTGCCCAGCTGCACCTCATCCCTCATTACTCTTAGCATTAATACCAGTCAATTTCCCTTGGTTCTCTGTAAGATCATCCAGTCATCTACCAAGTCTGCTCAGCTCTTCTGTCTGCCATATTTTGGAGTTGTTTATTGAAATTGAGTTAAAGTAGTTTGTATGGGTCAAGCATCCTCCAGTTTGTATGACTCAAGATCTGTTTACTGCCATGTATATGGTTCACACATACTAGAAATTTGACTAGGGTTAAGGCATACACTGGTGACATGTTTTTAATTGTTTTGTGATCACTGTCTTTGTGATATTTTCTGATGACCAAGCCTTTGATCTAAGCAGAGCCTTAGCACATTATGGAGGAACCATGTCCCTTTCTTTTACCGATCCCTGAGAGCAAGACCTGTGAATGTCCTGAACAGTGTGGTGGCCACATTTGTTGGGAATTTGGGTGGAAACAGTGTGGAACATCATTGCATAGTTTGACTGCCATTTCATACCAACATTAAGAGAAAGTGGAGAAGTAGGCTATACCTAGAAAATACTATAGTTGTGCAATTCGTTTGTACAGTCTAGTAGTTACATGGTTAAAAATGGGCAAGCAATAACATTGGAGGGAAATGTATACTGACACTGATGATTGTTTCAGAAATGGTCTGAGACAAAATAATGAAATGTTATACATCAGTATTGTGAAACACTGAACATATTTTAATGACTGACAAGGAGAGAGGAAACAGTCCAAGTTAATCAATAATAACTAGGCTCACTATGAACAGTGTGTATTATTGGCTCTGTTCTGACATCAGTGCACAGTTCATTCCACCACTGTGAGGCCAGGACAGAAAAAAGCCATGGCCGTTACAATCTGCCGTAGGGGGGCTTGGAGCAACTGGGGAACCAATCACCTCAAGGCAGCAGAGCTTGACCACAGCCTGGAGGTCGGAGGGAGCTGTTCATTTGCCCTGTAGGCTTGAACCACAGTCCTAAACTGGATGGGACAGCGCAGGGAGCCAGTGCAGAGAACAGAGTAGGGAAGTTTTGTGGAAGAGCATGGGGCTGTTGAACACCAGGTCAGCAGCAGCTTTCTCCAGGAGTCTGATGGCCAACGCTGCAGGATGGCAGCAAGTAGGGAGTTGCAGGAGTCCAGGCGGGAGATGACAACAGCCTGGATGAGCACTAGCGACGAATCACAGCCAGATTTCTTTCCTAGCACAAAGTTTGATAAAAGAGATGAGTATTAGCAAAGGCAAGGAGAATGATTATATCAGTGTACAATGAGCTATGATGGGGAATAATTACACTATTAATTTGATTTCCAGGCATGGCATATACATGGCATGCTTACTTGCAATGGTAATAATGCCTTCAGGTAATAACACTATGCTTGATTAATTTGATGTATAATGTGGCAAATGCTATAGTAGCAGCAGCAAGCATCAGCCCACTATAGCTAAATAATGCCAGACAAGATTACAGACTGTAATCAATGTATGAACAATGTCACATTGATCATGCTCAACATTGTTAAAATTGAAATACATCTGAGACCTCCGAACGTAACGTTAGCATTCACTAACGTTAACCCTAAGCCGTTAGCATTAGCTACCGTTAGCATAGCTCCCTAGCCTATCAATATAGTTGATGTTAATATAAAGAAATGTAACATTAGATAATGTTAGCTAAGTTATTCAACATTGACCCACTTACCCTCTAGATCTTTTCCAACGATGTCCTAAAGTAACCACATGTCATGATCATTTGCATCATAGACATACGTTCTGATTAGCATGATCATAAGCTTCATTGCTAAAGCATAGCAAATGTTAGCGACGTCATTACATGACTTCCTATCCAATCAGAGGCAGAGTAGGGCGGGTCTTCCTATGGTCACGTGCTTTCCCGAGTTCGCAGGACTCACGAACGCGCGACCAGCGCGTCCCCGAGGCTCGTGCACAGCACATGTTTAAATGGCTCGATACAGGTATTGGTGGCTTCAAAAACCCCAAAACTTTTTGAATTAAAAGTTTATATTGATAAGATTGGTCTCTGATGCTGAATGATACCCAGAAAAATTTTGTTTTCCTTTTCTAGCCCTATCTATCATCATCCACTAACATGGGAAATAAGGGTTCTTGGGCCGCATGCCGTGACATGACTTGCAATACCGGGCTTTGGCCACTACGTCAAATGGCTTCATGCGCCGGTGAGCAACTTTCATTGAAATGAATAGGCAGCCATTTTCAATGCCGTCTCCAGTTATATTATACCTCCATGCTGCAGAGTCTGAACAGTGAAACGCGTCATTGTTCCCGGCTTTCACCGATTGGTTAAGAGCATTGAAAAGACTAGCAGTCACGACCAAAAGTGTATATAAATTGTGGTCGTCATTTGTGTCTCTCTCTACCTTGGAAACTTTTCACAGTTGAACACAAGCCCCCAGGATCAGCTTGGCGCATTGAAGCCACCATGGGCTTTCAGGCCAAGCTCGGTATTGCAAGTCACCTCACGGCATGCGGCCCAAGAACCCTTATTTCCCATGTTAGTGGATGATGATAGATAGGGCTAGAAAAGGAAAACAAAATTTTTCTGGGTATCATTCAGCATCAGAGACCAATCTTATCAATATAAACTTTTAATTCAAGGGGTTTTGGGGTTTTTGAAGCCACCAATACCTGTATCGAGCCATTTAAACATGTGCTGTGCACGAGCCTCGGGGACGCGCTGGTCGCGCGTTCGTGAGTCCTGCGAACTCGGGAAAGCACGTGACCATAGGAAGACCCGCCCTACTCTGCCTCTGATTGGATAGGAAGTCATGTAATGACGTCGCTAACATTTGCTATGCTTTAGCAATGAAGCTTATGATCATGCTAATCAGAACGTATGTCTATGATGCAAATGATCATGACATGTGGTTACTTTAGGACATCGTTGGAAAAGATCTAGAGGGTAAGTGGGTCAATGTTGAATAACTTAGCTAACATTATCTAATGTTACATTTCTTTATATTAACATCAACTATATTGATAGGCTAGGGAGCTATGCTAACGGTAGCTAATGCTAACGGCTTAGGATTAACGTTAGTTAATGCTAACGTTACGTTCGGAGGTCTCAGATGTATTTCAATTTTAACAATGTTGAGCATGATCAATGTGACATTGTTCATACATTGATTACAGTCTGTAATCTTGTCTGGCATTATTTAGCTATAGTGGGCTGATGCTTGCTGCTGCTACTATAGCATTTGCCACATTATACATCAAATTAATCAAGCATAGTTAGTGTTATTACCTGAAGGCATTATTACCATTGCAAGTAAGCATGCCATGTATATGCCATGCCTGGAAATCAAATTAATAGTGTAATTATTCCCCATCATAGCTCATTGTACACTGATATAATCATTCTCCTTGCCTTTGCTAATACTCATCTCTTTTATCAAACTTTGTGCTAGGAAAGAAATCTGGCTGTGATTCGTCACTAGTGCTCATCCAGGCTGTTGTCATCTCCCGCCTGGACTCCTGCAACTCCCTACTTGCTGCCATCCTGCAGCGTTGGCCATCAGACTCCTGGAGAAAGCTGCTGCTGACCTGGTGTTCAACAGCCCCATGCTCTTCCACACAACTTCCCTACTCCTATATGTATAGTCTATATGTTTTTACGTGTTTCTTTACATGTCTTTACATGTGTATTTGTCAGGGTTTGTCTGTTAGTGATTGTCGTGTCCCCACTCTTGGCCTGCACCTTGACGTGGTGAGTGGGCTTTAAACCAAGCCAGGCCTTTTATAGTTGTGTTTTGTGTTTTTCTGTTTGCTTAAGTGTCTAATATTGAAGGTACAAAACCTTTAAAAAAAGAAAGAAAAAAGAAGCCCCTTCCTTCCCATAAAATTCCTGCGATTGTAACAGGTGTATTGATTCCACCACACTTGCCCACACTGGGTTCAAACCCGGGTCCTCTGACTTAGGAACGCACATGACCACCTTTCTAGAACACTGCCACCAGCTATCCCAATGAAAAGCTAGCGAATCAATTGTGCACATGGGCAGTACTAATACTGAGGACAGAGTTTAAACCAGTTCAACCAGATATTCACTGAGCCTGACGGGCACCTGCCAGCTAAAAAACCTAGTACAGTCACCCTCGACTTCTGCTACGCCTGTATCCAGCCATAGGGGCTGATTATTTATAATGATGTTGATGAAGTTTAAAACCTTATTTACACATAGTGTTTGCTGTTTTAAAAGATAAATGCAGTGATATGAGGCGCCACCTATTGGTGAGGACAAAATCATTTTTTGACTGACTAGATGAGATAATGAATTCCTGATGTGCATAATGATGTCACTAAATCCCACTGTGATTGCTTTTTCAGTCAGTGAACAGGAAGCAGAGCAACCCCTCTGTGTTCGATCACCTGATAGAAGAACCTCCTAGGTGAGACCACACTACAGTACGTTGCTCCAGTAAACATATGAAGACCCAGCCGTATTTAAGCTGTCTTGTCTAATTTGAGCTGTCTTGTGAAGTCCCTGTTTTTCACATACTCCCCCCAACCCCCCCCCCCACCTACAGATGTGTAGTGCTCTGATCTACAGTCCCCCAAGTACAGGCAAGACCCCAGTGGCGCGGGTGCAGACTAACGAGTGTAGGCAGGGAAACACAAAGGTGTCTATAAGGAAAGGAGCTGACTGCCTTAGCAAGTGGGTTGGTGAATCAGAACACATAATCAGCTCTGCCTTCTCTTTGACCAGGTTAGCCAATGGGGCAACTGTGGCGGTGGGGGGAGGGGGGTATAATTATTGGACAGGACACCTGACCATCATCCTCAGTGTTGACTGAGAGCTTGTGATGGCTGTTTGTTGGTCTCTCCCAAGGTCAACCTAATGAGACCCTCCTTCATCTTCTTCCACAAGATAGACCGGCTGGCCCCAGTATGCTCCAGCAGACAGGACCAGATACACAGGTGAGGCCTGTCTGTCACGGAGCCACCGCCTCGCTCCGCCTCTGATGTAACTCGGTTCTTCAGCTTGGCTGCGTACTTGATTGATGTTGCACATGGGCGATTGGAACTAAACTAACCTTGCGTTGCATTTGTCTCTCTCTCTCTGGCTCTATCGTGTCCACTCTGCTGGCGCTGATGGATGGGTTGGACAGTCAAGGGGAGCCAGTGGTCCAGTTCCTGTTCATGCTTGGTTGTTGCCTACTCACCTTCCCATCTCCTGCATCACCTGCCACCTGTCTCCACTCTGCCCAGCTGCACCTCATCCCTCATTACTCTTAGCATTAATACCAGTCAATTTCCCTTGGTTCTCTGTAAGATCATCCAGTCATCTACCAAGTCTGCTCAGCTCTTCTGTCTGCCATATTTTGGAGTTGTTTATTGAAATTGAGTTAAAGTAGTTTGTATGGGTCAAGCATCCTCCAGTTTGTATGACTCAAGATCTGTTTACTGCCATGTATATGGTTCACACATACTAGAAATTTGACTAGGGTTAAGGCATACACTGGTGACATGTTTTTAATTGTTTTGTGATCACTGTCTTTGTGATATTTTCTGATGACCAAGCCTTTGATCTAAGCAGAGCCTTAGCACATTATGGAGGAACCATGTCCCTTTCTTTTACCGATCCCTGAGAGCAAGACCTGTGAATGTCCTGAACAGTGTGGTGGCCACATTTGTTGGGAATTTGGGTGGAAACAGTGTGGAACATCATTGCATAGTTTGACTGCCATTTCATACCAACATTAAGAGGAAGTGGAGAAGTAGGCTATACCTAGAAAATACTATAGTTGTGCAATTCGTTTGTACAGTCTAGTAGTTAAATGGTTAAAAATGGGCAAGCAATAACATTGGAGGGAAATGTATACTGACACTGATGATTGTTTCAGAAATGGTCTGAGACAAAATAATGAAATGTTATACATCAGTATTGTGAAACACTGAACATATTTTAATGACTGACAAGGAGAGAGGAAACAGTCCTAGTTAATCAATAATAACTAGGCTCACTATGAACAGTGTGTATTATTGGCTCTGTTCTGACATCAGTGCACAGTTCATTCCACCACTGTGAGGCCAGGACAGAAAAAAGCCATGGCCGTTACAATCTGCCATAGGGGGGCTTGGAGCAACTGGGGAACAAATCACCTCAAGGCAGCAGAGCTTGACCACAGCCTGGAGGTCGGAGGGAGCTGTTCATTTGCCCTGTAGGCTTGAACCACAGTCCTAAACTGGATGGGACAGCGCAGGGAGCCAGTGCAGAGAACGGAGTAGGGAAGTTTTGTGGAAGAGCATGGGGCTGTTGAACACCAGGTCAGCAGCAGCTTTCTCCAGGAGTCTGATGGCCAACGCTGCAGGATGGCAGCAAGTAGGGAGTTGCAGGAGTCCAGGCGGGAGATGACAACAGCCTGGATGAGCACTAGCGACGAATCACAGCCAGATTTCTTTCCTAGCACAAAGTTTGATAAAAGAGATGAGTATTAGCAAAGGCAAGGAGAATGATTATATCAGTGTACAATGAGCTATGATGGGGAATAATTACACTATTAATTTGATTTCCAGGCATGGCATATACATGGCATGCTTACTTGCAATGGTAATAATGCCTTCAGGTAATAACACTATGCTTGATTAATTTGATGTATAATGTGGCAAATGCTATAGTAGCAGCAGCAAGCATCAGCCCACTATAGCTAAATAATGCCAGACAAGATTACAGACTGTAATCAATGTATGAACAATGTCACATTGATCATGCTCAACATTGTTAAAATTGAAATACATCTGAGACCTCCGAACGTAACGTTAGCATTAACTAACGTTAACCCTAAGCCGTTAGCATTAGCTACCGTTAGCATAGCTCCCTAGCCTATCAATATAGTTGATGTTAATATAAAGAAATGTAACATTAGATAATGTTAGCTAAGTTATTCAACATTGACCCACTTACCCTCTAGATCTTTTCCAACGATGTCCTAAAGTAACCACATGTCATGATCATTTGCATCATAGACATACGTTCTGATTAGCATGATCATAAGCTTCATTGCTAAAGCATAGCAAATGTTAGCGACGTCATTACATGACTTCCTATCCAATCAGAGGCAGAGTAGGGCGGGTCTTCCTATGGTCACGTGCTTTCCCGAGTTCGCAGGACTCACGAACGCGCGACCAGCGCGTCCCCGAGGCTCGTGCACAGCACATGTTTAAATGGCTCGATACAGGTATTGGTGGCTTCAAAAACCCCAAAACCCCTTGAATTAAAAGTTTATATTGATAAGATTGGTCTCTGATGCTGAATGATACCCAGAAAAATTTTGTTTTCCTTTTCTAGCCCTATCTATCATCATCCACTAACATGGGAAATAAGGTTCTTGGGCCGCATGCCGTGACATGACTTGCAATACCGGGCTTTGGCCACTACGTCAAATGGCTTCATGCGCCGGTGAGCAACTTTCATTGAAATGAATAGGCAGCCATTTTCAATGCCGTCTCCAGTTATATTATACCTCCATGGTTGAACATTGTTTGTCACGCCTGTAAAGATTCCCTATTGCAAAGATTTTTTCATCCATCTGAAGAAAACAAGAGACAAGCTCTTTATTCTTTTTGAGTAAACAAACGTTTCCATCACCACCTACTCACTAGCCTTTCACTGTAGGCTACGACAATCCTCAATTCGGTAAGTTGTATGTTATTTTTTATCTTTGAAAGATCAGAGCGAAGCCGTTTGGGGCTTCGGTTTAGGAAGTGAACTTCGAATGTCCAAGGGAGGGTTAGACGACTGTTTTTGAATTTGAGTCCAGGGGAGGGTTACTGTTCTTTTTAATTTGAGTCCAGGGGAGGGTCATATAGCTACACATTTGAATCGAAAACAGAATAGTTTATTCATCTTTTCGGAATTCAGCAAGCTGTTTTGTATGACCATGTTGAGAGGGAAGCGCGTGAAGCGAACATACCGACATGCGTTCTGTTTTCAGTGAATTTCTCTGTTGCTGGTCGTTGCTGCGTGCGTTCACTTCTTTTATTCGCTGGTGATATTAAGTGGAGAACATGGCCGCATAACGTAATTCATAAGCAAATCTAGAGGCCACCACCTGTGCTGATTAAAAAAAAATTGCTGATGTGACCGGTTTGGTCTTGTACGCATGTGTTTCTGCATTGTGTATTAAATAGCTGGACCACTTCTTGCGGCTGAAGGCTGATTTATTCTTGATAGAATAAACACAAACATAGTTATACATTTGCACTGAGGCTGGTCAGGCATCAGATGGACCGCCAGCAACAGAGGTTTACATGTTGCTATACAATTACTGTAATAAAGTCAAGGATGATACACTCTCAAAGTTATTTACTCTTTATTGCATTCTGCACTTCAGACCCCATTACTACGCATTCTGGTGGTTATCTCCTTGCTGAACGTTACTTCCGGTCCCCCTCTACATTAAGCCCCTCTCCTTATATCACCTGACTGCCTGACTGAATATAACACAACATGAATCAGAACATTACAACATTCCTCCCCCCATAGTCTACAACATGAATCAGAACATTACAACATTCCTCCCCCCATAGTCTACAAAAATCCTTCTTTTATGTGCTGAACAAATTCACTTAAACCTAGTCTGATTCTACGAGGGGATTATTCTGCCCCTGCTACCACTTAGTAGAGGTCTTCTCGGGTCTAAAATGTGGACCCGAAACCGAGATGGATCCGAGACATTTGTTCCGAGATCCGACTAAATCTGATCATTTTTTAAAATATGTATACCGGACCCGATTTTGTCAGAGAGCAGGAGTAGGACAGAGACCCGAGTCGGATCGGGTATTTTACAGATCCGACAGGCAGTAGTAGCAAGTAGCAGTAGCATTAATCACTTAGGCTGTCACGGCTGTTGGCTTGCATGCTGTTGCATCACAGTTTGATGGAATTGCGATTTCCTCTCAATCTTGACAGGATCAATCGCTGTTTTGTCAGGCTGTGATGTGGGAGCATGGAAATGAAACGGCCGTAAATAAATAAGGCTACACAAAGCTGCCACTAGGTTTGACCTCTTTATATTCATTTTCTTTCAGCTTATTATTCACAAGGTAGGCTACTGGTGGTGGCTGCCGTATCTCCGCTCGCGTCGCGGCCGCGGTCTCACTGAATTCGCGTCATGCGTTTCTCTCGGGTATTACGCATAATGACACAGACCCGAGACCCGAGGTAATAGAATCGGATCCACCCGAACCCAATTGACCATAATAAAAGCGTGGAAATGTGGACCCGGACCCGTACGGGTCTCGGGTCCAGTTCGGGTCCTCTCGGATTTACCCGACCCGTGAAGACCTCTACCACTTAGTCCTTGAGATACGTGGGTGCCTGTCTAACTCTCACTGGGTAACAATTTCCCAAAACCCCAATGTCTGGAGGCCCCGGTGCCACTGCATCTGGTGCTGGATTCTCTAGTTCTGCTGGCGGCACCAGTATGCCTGGATCCTCTGCTTCTTGTGGCGGTGCCCATACTACCTCGTGTGCCTGATTTTCTAGTTCTTGCTCTGCTGTGTCCACAGGAACACTCTCCTCTAAGAGACAGGGGTCAACCAGGTTGTGATCATAACATGGCCGTATCTGATCCTGATGTCGTCTCACCAGTTTCCCATCCAGTGTTTTCACTCTCCAAGAGACTGGACCGGTCCTCTCTATAAGTTGCCGGAATCCACTTCTGGCCTGAGTATCCCCTCACATAGACTGAATCAGACACTTGTAAATAGCGAGGGACGCACCTGATCTAGCCGAGTCCTGATCCTGCGGTTCATGAGCAGCTCAGCTGGCGTGGCTCCCGTGGTGGTCTGGGGGGTTGATCTGTACTTGAACAGGAACCTGGATAGCTTTGTCTCCAGACTACCTTCCCCCATCTTCTTGAGTGCCTCCTTGACCACCCGCACCGCCCGCTCTGCACAGCCATTTGAGGACGGGTGGTATGGTGCTGTTGTGACATGCTGTATGCCATTCTTTTGTAGGAAGTTCTTGAACTCTGCACTGACCAGACTAGGCCCATTATCACTGACAATCACTGCAGGGGTGGCAAAAATGCTTCTCAGTCTCTCGATAGTCATGGATGAAGTAATAGACGACATTGGGTGAGCCTCGATCCATTTTGAATAGGCATCTACGACGATGAGGAGCATCTTCCCCAATACAGGCCCACAGAAGTCCAGAGGCAGCCTCATCCATGGTTGGTCTGGCCACTCCCACGGGTGTAGCGGTGCTGTTGCAGGGGTGGCTTGGTAGGACTGACATGCATGACATTCCCGCACAGCGGACTCTAAATCCGCGTCCATGTTTGTCCACCATACGTAGCTGCGGGCCAAAAACTTCATTGGTGAGATCCCCGGACCCCCGGATGAGCTTCATGAAGCTTCTCAATCATGATTCGTCTTCCTTGAGGTGGGATTATCACTCTACTTCCCCACAGTATGCACCCCTCCTCCACGCTCACTTCCTTTTTTCTTCTTATGTATGGCTGCATTTCTGGGTTGTTGCAGTACTCTGAGGGCCAGGAGTCCTGCAGCAGCGCCTGATGTACTCTGGACAGAATGGGGTCTCGCCGGGTCCCCTCCCATATCTGAGTTACCTGTAGTGGTGTGCCATTCATGTGCTCCATGAGCATTACCACCTCTTCTTCCCGTGGTGTGGCAGCGGACGTGATCGGCAGGGGGAGCCTGCTCAGTGCATCCGCGTTCCTGTGTTTTGAGCCCTCCTTATACTCCAAGGTGTACTCATAAGCTGCCAAAATCAGTGCCCATCTTTGCCTTCTGGCTGCGGCGAGGTGTGGGATGCCTTTACTCTCCCAGGAGGTCCAGCAGCGGTTTGTGGTCTGTCACAATGGTGCAGTGTTTCCCAAACAGATACTGGTGGAATTTCTTAAAGGAGTAGTAAAGGGAAAAATCATGTTTAGCCCTGTTTTAAGGTTACTTATGATCATATACAATGGTTCAGATCAAAAAGTTGACAAAACTAGCACTTTTGAGAAAGTGTGATAATTGCTCTACCACCGTTTTGGTCATACAATGGATGTGGGTGAGCACTGGAAAATCATTCAAAAAATATGTTAAACTCTTGTATATGATCATTAGTAACCTTAAAACAGGGCTAAACATGATTTTTCCCTTTTACTACTCCTTTAAAGTTACCCAATGTAGTTTTTGACCATTAGTATGCGCTCTAGAGCAAATTTGAGGTGGTCCCCGAAAATCGCATCCTTCGTCATTGCGTCAATACGTGGAGCACATAATAGTGACGTTTCACACATCTTTGTTGTTTTCAAAACATTAGCTAAATATCATTTTCTGAAGAAATTACAAGGTAGGAAAGACATTCAAGTGATTCATCATGTTTATTAGACTACAAGGAAGTAGTACAGTAGGACCCCACTTATCCGAACCCAACGGGACCAAAGGTCGTTCGTATCTCTGAAATGTCCGGATGACTGAAACTTATGTTAAAATGCACCAAATTCAATAAGTGGTATACTTGTTTCATATAGACTCATAATACACCGATAAATACCCTTAATTACTTGTGAAAATGCATCCAAATTGCAATCAAATAGCCAACTAAACTCATATAGCCTAGCCTATAATAAAATAAACAAATTTCCACTTGAGTGCGTGCTTTGATCAAATACAGTACTTCGTACGACTCGTTTGCGTTTTGTGCTCGACATTTTCCCGCTTTAGAGAAACAAAGAAATTAAATCTGACAATAGGCTACAGCCTACAGGCAACATGTAGGTACATACAGTTCAGTTTTTATTCACAGTAGGATACAGTACATGTTTACTATGACAGATTTAAGTACAGTACTGTAATGAAAATCCCACCAGCAACCAGATAGCAGGCTAAAACAACAAAAAAAGTTTTTTAAGCCTGTCCGGTAGACAGGGAGGTTGGGATCTCTGAAGTTGGGATTAGTGGGGTCCTACTGTAGTTAAGCATGAAGCCCAAGAAGTACTTCAACTGTGTCTGGTCAGTTGGCTGTGGAGCGCTTGCAATGGCCTGTACCTTGTGTTGACTTTCATTGTCTTTTATCATTGTCCTTATTAAGCTCTGCGTTGTGTTTTGATTACAATAAAAGACGGCCCCCAATCTCACACAATACCACACAGTCCAGTGTCTCCTTGTTCTGATGTATTCCAAAGTAATCTCTCCAACACAGGATTTGAGCGACATCAAAAGCTGTTTATTCCAGAAGGTTTAACATACAAAAGACGATGGCATAAAGTCTAATGTACACTTCACCTCTCTGTATGCTGTCTGAACTCAAATTAAAGCATTGGTCTCGTTGCAACGTTCTTATGGTTCGGGTGTCCCCCCCCCCTCGTCTCTTCTCCGATAAGACTGTCTTTCTCGTCTCTTCTGTGGCCTTGTTTGGTCAAGATAAGCTACGCCGCATCGGCGCTAACCACAACAATTGCTGTTTAGCACAGAATGTACCAGCCCTAAGAATGTCATGTTTATCTCATAAGTCTATGGAAGAGGGACACCGTTTTCTTACAGAACACACCAGCTACAGTCATACTCAGAGGTCGATCATAATAATTTAGAAATAGCTAACAGGATCAGATTAAATCAAATTTCTTTGAAAATCAGCCAGATTCAACACTTATCTGCTACGGAATGAATTCCTTTTTCGTTGATCCTGTATCCCAGGTACACCACCTCTGGTGCCATGAAGACACATTTCTCTCTCCTATGCCTGGGGCTGATGACACCCCATAGGGTAGCCTGGTGTACTGGTATAAACCGCGGTGGGTGATAATTGTTGTGAACTTCTTACATTCTTCATCCCGTGGGAGTTGCTGGTATGCCTGAGACATGTCTAGTTTGGTGAATTTCTGTCCCCCCACAGTACTGCCAACAAGTCCTCAGTTTTTGGAATTGGGTAGTTATCTATCTTAGACACTGGATTCATGGTAACTTTATAGTCCCCACATATTCTCGTTGTTTTGTCTGGTTTAAGTATAGGAACTATGGGAGCGGCCCACTCGGAAACTCACAGGCTCTATGATGCCTTCCTTCTCTAATCTAACCAACGCTGTCTCAACTTTGTCCTTGAGGGCATATGGCAGAGGCCTGGCTTTGAAATACCTTGGCTTGGCCTCGGGGTCAACAGAGATCTTTGCTGTAGCTCCCACTAAACTGCCCAGCTCACCTTAAACACCTCTCCGTGTTGTGAGAGTAGCTCTCTCAACTCCTGCTGCTGACCTGTATGTAGTCTGAAAATGGCCCTCCAGTCTAGCCTAATGGCCTCTAGCCAATTTATCCCCAAGAGATTTGGCCCCTCCCCTCTTACCACTATCAATGGCAACTGTCTGGTCTGCCCCTTGTAACTGTCTTGTGTGTACATCTTGCCTAGCACCGCGAAGTCCGCGAGGGCTTAGGGGTGTCCCAATGTCAAATCGGCAAGTGCGTGAGGGCTCTCCGGCAGCCATTTTGAGCCCTTTATGGCCCCTTCCCGTAAGTCTGCATTTCTGCAGACTTAGCCCAAGGGAATTACCCACAGTTCATAGCGTCGTGACGTGAAACACGGGGTTACCTGAAGAACAGCCAATAAACAAGCACGGACAGATCAACCAACCGTAACGTTCACGTTACAGAACAAAATATGTTTTCATGTTTTCAGCTGGACTTGCTTATCTGCACAAGTAGCCTTATAATTATTTTGGTTTCATTATTTTTAATGTACAATTTAAAAATTGATTTACAAAAAAGCCCCACGCCCACAATAGTAAGAAATATGTTTTCACGTCAACGTAATGTGATGTCACAAGTGCTGTCCCATTCCTTTTTATACCAATTCGAGCCCTTGCAGCCTCTCGCACTCAACCACTTTGCCAGGTGACGTCAATAAGTCTGTTAGGGCTCAGGGCTTGAGGGTTTAGGGGGGACATTGGGACTGGGCCTATCTCTGGTGTACATATACAGCTTTGTTCTTGTATGGTGGCGTTTCCCCCCTCCCATCTTCCTGTATGTTTTCTCATTCACTATAGTCAGGCTTGCCCCAGTGTCTACTTCAAACTCAATGTTGCATCCATTCACTGCCATCTGCTCTCTGTATGGCTCTACTCTTTTTTCATCATCGATATTGTACATCATGTGGGCATTCTCCTCTTCCTCTTCTTCCAGTCTGTGGCGCGCTATGGCTTCTACCATACGGACTTGTGGTCACGATTGATCAGATAGCTGGTTGGTTTGGTTCCACGATTGAAAATCTTCAATCAGTATCCCTGCACACCGCACTGATCACTATACATATACACACTGTACATACAAACTTTAAAGTTACCATTTAAATACATTTGTAAATATTACACTTACTTATTCATTCAATTCAACCATAACATTTCTGTGACCCTTTGGGATGTTTGCTTTGGCATTGTAAATGTATGTTTCCCATGCCAATAAAGCCCTTTGAATTGAAGTAAAATATAGAAGACAGATAGTTATCCATTCATACTTGGATGGATGGATGGATGGATAGATGGACAGGGATTTGTGTTAGTGAAAATGTGCTTTACTGAGACGGGAAGCACAGGGTGTAATCTTACCAGTCTCAATATGCTTTCCTTTGAAATGTATCGCAATCCCAATATTTGTACATGTTTGGCATGGCTTGGACTTGAGCATTCCCCTGGCACTTGTTTTCACTGCTCCCACGGAGGACTATGTGCAAGTCATGCCAGAGGCCTACAAATAGATGGACTCTGCGTGTGTAAACTGTAGAATAATTAGGCATTACAATAAGGTGAAGAAATATGAACACATGCTTATTTCTCAGATTTCCAGAATCTATTTGGCTGCGCTCACGCTATATTGTTAGAAGTAGGCCTAAGCTATATTGTTAGAAGTAGGCCTAGGCTATATTGAAAGAAGTAGGTCTATACTATATTGATAGAAGTAGGCCTAGGCTATATTGTTAGAAGTAGGCCTAGGCTATATTGAAAGAAGTAGGTCTATACTATATTGATAGAAGTAGGCCTAATCTATATTGTTAGAAGTAGGCCTAGGCTATATTGATAGAAGTAGGCCTAATCTATATTGTTAGAAGTAGGCCTAATCTATATTGTTAGAAGTAGGCCTCGGCTATATTGTTAGAAGTAAGCCTAGGCTATATTGATAGAAGTAGGCCTAGGCTATATTGATAGAAGTAGGCCTAATCTATATTGATAGAAGTAGGCCTAGGCTTTATTGATAGAAGTAGGCCTAATATATATTTTTAGAAGTAGGCCTTATCTATATTGTTAGAAGTAGTCCTAATCTAAATTGTTAGAAGTAGGCTGGGACTGACTGCCCCCCTCAACAAAAAGTCAAACGGCGCATATGAACATCATGTCACTAGAGAGACAGAAACAGCAGGATCCAGAGATGGTAAGGGACTGTGATAGAACTAACAGAAGGAAGTTCATAGAGAAGCAACTAGAAATGAATCCAGAGGCCTATAAACAATTAGATGCAAATAAAAAGGCTATGTTAAGGGAAAGACTTCATGAACAATTAAACAGGACAACAATAGGCAGGCTTTTCAGAGATTGTGTCAGGGATGGACCCATCTTTGCATGTTTAAACTGTAGAATAATGAGGCATTACAATCAGGTGAAGAAATATGAACACATGCTCATTTCTCATATTTCCAGAATCTATTCTGCTGCTCTCACTCAAAATAAACCATCTCTCCAGTCTTGAAAGTTTCCCTCCCTCCCTTCCTCCCTCCATACAGTCAGTCCCTACATCTCACCCACTTGGTTTTCTCCCTCCCTCTCTTCCTTCATCTTTCCTTCCTCCCGTCTCTCCCTCCCTCACCTGTTTGTTCTTATGAAACCACCCCCTCTCTCCCCCAGGTATGTGAACTGTGCCCGTACTGAGGAAGAGCAGAACCTGGTAACGTTTCAGTACCGTGGAGGGATCCTGTTTCGCTGCTGTCGGCTGCTGGCTGTCGGGGAGGAGCTGCTGGTCTGGTACGGACAGGAGTACAGATACAAGAGCATCTACTTCAACTACGTCTGGGAAGAAAAGAGCACCGCTAGAGGTATCTGTCCTCAACTCTTCTTCCCTCTGTCTTCTCCATCTCTCTCTCATCCACCTCTTTCCTTAAAGCTGAAAGAACAAGAGGTCTGCTGGTCATAATAATAACCACTGTCAAAGTAGCTCTCCTCTACCGTCCTTCCTCTCCTCTGTCTTTTTCCCATGGTGCCAGCCAGCAGGCAAGACATGGGCATACAGCGTGAAATTCAGGACACTCATGGATGCAACGATACAGAGGGCACTATGTAATGAACTGCAATGGTGCCTGTGCAAATCGCTGTTGTGAGGCACGCAAATTGCCAATATTAGGCAGGCACACTTGCTCAGAACAAAATGGAATGCTGTTAGTTGCCATGGAACATGGTAGCTTGACTTATCTTTAGGAGTGCTAGCTTACTCTAGCTATCTAAGGTAGCTATTGCCGTGGGCTTCAATGTATTCATGCTTGTTTTCTCTCCTTTCTCCTCTTTTCTTTTTCTCACTCCTCTCTCTCCTCTGTCGCTCTCCTTCACTCGAGCTCAGCCAGAGGAACCTCTTGCATATCTTTCTCTCTCCTGTCCTCAATCTGAAATTGTGGTGTCGTCGTGTTTCGCCCCCCACTAGTTACATACGTATAAACACTCTATACAGTATTTGCACTTGTAATACAGGTGTGAGAATCCTTTTTAATGTTTGTCTCTTTCTCTTTCACTCTCCCAGGAGTGATGTCAGACTTGTCCCAGACTCGGGTGTTCTCCTGCTCTGTGTGCCCATTCACCTGCACCTCCCAGATCTACCTCAACAAGCACCTCAAGAGGAGCCATGACAACCTCTACGTCTCTCTCTCTCGTCTCTCGAGCAGACAGATCAGACCAGAGATTCTCTCCTCCTCCTCCTCCTCTCAATCTATCCCTATCACTTTCTCCAACACCCCCCTCACCCCAGCTACTGCCCAGAGACAGAGAGACACAGACAAGCCAAGACCGTACCACTGTGACCAGTGTGGGAAGAACTTCACTACGTCAGAACAGTTAAAGATACACCAGCGTGTTCATACAGGAGAGAAGCCTTACCACTGTGACCAGTGGGGAAAGAACTTCACTACGTCAGGAGAGTTAAAGACACATCAGCGTGTTCATACAGGAGAGAAGCCATACCACTGTGACCAGTGTGGGAAGAACTTCACTAAGTCAGAACATTTAAAGATACACCAGCGTGTTCATACAGGAGAGAAGCCATACCACTGTGACCAGTGTGGGAAGAACTTCACTAAGTCAGAACATTTAAAGATACACCAGCGTGTTCATACAGGAGAAAAGCCATACCACTGTGACCAGTGTGAAAACAACTTCACTACGTCAGGAAATTTAAAGAAACACCAGCGTGTTCATACAGGAGAGAAGTTATACCACTGTAACCAGTGTGGAAAGAACTTCACTAGGTCAGAACATTTAAAGACACACCAGCGTGTTCATACAGGAGAGAAGCCATACCACTGTGACCAGTGTGGAAAGAACTTCACTACGTCAGGAGAGTTAAAGACACACCAGCGTGTTCATACAGGAGAGAAACCATACCACTGTGACCAGTGTGGAAAGAACTTCACTACGTCAAGATATTTAAAGACACACCAGCGTGTTCATACAGGAGAGAAGCCATACCACTGTGACCAGTGTGGAAAGAACTTCACTACGTCACGAGAGTTAAAGAAACATCAGCGTGTTCATACAGGAGAGAAGCCATACCACTGTGTCCAGTGTGGAAAGAACTTCACTACGTCACGAGAGTTAAAGACACAGCAGCGTGTTCATACAGGAGAGAAGCCATACCACTGTGTCCAGTGTGGAAAGAACTTCACTACGTCAGGAGAGTTAAAGATACACCAGCGTGTTCATACAGGAGAGAAGCCATACCATTGTGACCAGTGTGGAAAGAACTTTACTGCGTCAGGAAATTTAATGACACACCAGCGTGTTCATACAGGAGAGAAGCCATACCACTGTGACCAGTGTGGGAAGAACTTCCCTACGTCAGGAAATTTAAAGAAACACCTGCGTGTGCATACAGGAGAGAAGCCATACCACTGTGACCAATGTGGAAAGAACTTCACTACGTCAGGAGTGTTAAAGACACACCAGCGTGTTCATACAGGAGAGAAGCCATACCACTGTGACCAGTGTGGAAAGAACTTCACTACATCAGAAAATTTAAAGACACACCAGCGTTTTCATAGAGGAGAGAAGCCATACCACTGTGACCAGTGTGGGAAGAACTTCACTATGTCAGGAAATTTAAAGACACACCAGCGTGTTCATACAGGAGAGAAGCCATACCACTGTGACGAGTGTGGGAAGAACTTCACTAGGTCAAGAGAGTTAAAGAAACACCAGCGTGTTCATACAGGAGAGAAGCTATAGCCATAGCCTTAGGCCTGGATTACACTACTGCGTTTTTCAGAGTTTTCGCCTGCTATTGCGCCTAGCAATTACAATACCGAGGCCAAAATGAGGCTCGAACCCGGAGGCAGATCGATATGTCCGGGGCTACGTTTTGGTGCTTGAAATCCGGCGATGCATTCTAGTGTAATAGGCGGATCTGGAGGTCTTTGGAAAAAAACTATAGGAATAGGGCTACACTGTAACGCTGTATTCACTTCACCTTATAACAATCAAACAGATGATTCATGAGTTTGTGCTACATAGTATCTTACTGTATACTATAGTTAATCAGACAAGCAGATAATATCGTAGGAGGAATTTAACTGTATTCCATGTTTGCAGGTTCCACCCAAAAAGAAGACATTTCAAATCATAACCTACACAAGAGTAGACACCTCAATTATCTTGTTAAAAGAAAAGAAACTAGCAAGAAGTTTTCTTGTTAAACCTTTTTATTGAGCTATCGCTATATAAGATGTATATTGAGATATGCAGCTACACGTGTGGGTAGGATCCCTAGCTCAGTCTTTTGTGTTCCCGACAAACAGCAACTTGATCACACCTGTCTGAACTTCCCAGCACTCCTGCCCTTTTCTTTTTCAATAATATCTCTATTCAATACTCAAATTCAGCTCAAATGTTCCAATGTATTGTTCACAATCATTGTGTACAATCAGTTTGTTTTAAATTCTTCATCCATTCCCTCACGATATAGCTCCCATATTATGACGTAATATGTTTTTACGAATATGCCAACTATCTGTCCCGCATGGTGTCGTTCTAAAACATCACCATCGAGATGAATAAGCCTACTATTTTAAACCGCACCACAGATATGAGCAAACATGATTTAGGATACCTAATAGGCCAGTAAAAGCAGATGTTTGCTTTTGCAAAAGAACCCCTCAAATATGTTGTACAGTTTAATCTGGAATAATATTCTGAAGTCAGATCTGTAATCATTCTACAAGCAATTGGTTTATTCGGGTGAACCAATGAGTGCGTTATCATGCACTCAATAAACCTTGCTTAAACGGAATATCAACAATGGCCATGTAAACATCAATAAACCGTTTGGATAAACGGAATATGGGCATATTCCGAATATTAAAAAAACGAATAAGTCCCCTGGTTTATTCCTTTTCCAAACCTAATATTGGGTCATGTATACGCTAATCTGTTTATTCCCACCAAAAGGAACATGAATTTGTGCTCTGCGCATGTTTTATTCGCAAGGAATCTTGGTTCTAGATTGCTGAACTAACGTTAGCCATTCTCAAAATGCAATACAACACAAATCTATAGTATATTTCATAGGTAGGCCTACAGTTTTTTATTCTGCAAAATCAATTCTGTTATGTCTAAACAAACTAGTTTTGTACTGACTTCTATTTGTTGCTGCTGTTTTGATTGTATTTCTGCTTGTTATGTTCTCTCCTGTTCTGTGATTGTATTTATGTATTTCCCACCAATCCTAGCTGCGAATCTTCATCCAAAGGGCCCGGGGGGCGCTGGTGTGAACGAGTGGCATATGAAAGAGAGCCACAGCACCGGCGTTTAACATTTCCTCTCATTTTTTCCTTTCAGTAAGGAAGTGAATGAGGAGGAGTGTGAAGTGGTGTTGCTGGATGAGAGCAAGCACTATAGCGCACCACAAACATATTGCTATCGTTTCCATTCTTTGCTGTCTGGGGAGATGGGCTAAACAGGAAGAAGAAACGCGCGGAAAAACTTTCATTGCGATGACGTTCTCCGTGCGTCGCTGGTTTAAATTCGGAATATACCGAATGATTACAATTACCATACAGGAATATTCCTTTTTGCTTGCGCATGTAAACTCCTTATTCCTAATGTTTCAATAACCGGAATATGGACATTAAACCGAATATTGAGTGCATGTAAACATAGTCAGTGATAAAAAAAATCTGAATTGGATATGGAGTTTGGATTACTGGAGAAAATGAAAAGAGGAACATGAGGAAGATCCTTGGTGAACTGAATAATACGGCAGGCCTTATCCTATAGGCCTATGGAATACTGTTCAGGAAGTTGGGTGAATGAATGGATTTAATTTTGTCCTCTTGGTAAAAGTCAATTGCTTTAAAAACATGAAAGAATAAAACCAAAAAGTACTGCAACACGAAGTAGATGAAATGGTGATTGCATAGGGAACTGTTTAAATTCATTCCAATATACCTGGTTGAGTTCATGGTTTACAACCATTCATCTCTTACAATATACATGAATAAATTATCAGATGAACAGTAGTAATGGTAGGCTATAATATTATCATAGCAGTGCAGATTGCAATTAGAGATTGGAATAAATAGAGTATTTTTTTGGATATGAGATTATTTTAAAAGTAGGGGATGCGCTCCACACATGGAATACAAACTGGGATGGAAATGTATTTATTGGTGACTGTTGGCGTTGGTTGGATGGTATTTTAAACTAACTTTTCCGAATGTTTTTTTTTTTTCATTAGCCTTTTTAATAAACATTGTATAACCTGAGAGAGGTACTGTAGAGTGTGTTCATTTGTGTTCCTGCCTCAGTATCCAACCCTGGACTGACCCCCCTCAGTATCTAACCCTGGACTGACCCCCCCTCAGTATCTAACCCTGGACTGACCCCCCCTCAGTATCTAACCCTGGACTGACCCCCCCTCAGTATCCAACCCTGGACTGACCCCTCCTCAGTATCCAACCCTGGACTGACCCCACCTCAGTATCCAACCCTTGACTGACCCCACCTCAGTGTCTCTGCATGCCTCTTCCATTGCTCCCAGGGAGAGTCATGCAGGTGTCTGGTTGGTGTTCATAGACCTTTGTTGACTTTCGTTGTGTTTTATTATTGTCATTATTAAGCTCTGCGTTGTTTTGATTACAATAAAAGACGGCCCCAGATCTCACACAATACCACACAGTCCAGTGTCCCTTCTTTAGGTGTATTCCAAATGAATCTCTCCAACACAGGATTTGAGCGACATCAAAAGCTGTTTATTACAGAAGGTTTAACATGCAAAAGACGATGGCATATAGTCTAATGTACAGCTGACCTGTCTGTATGCTGTCTGGACTCGAATCAAATCATCTGAGCTCGAGCACGGTTCTTATGTGGTTTGAGTGCCCCCACCCCCCCCTCGTCTCTTCTCCGATAAGACTGTCTTTCTGGTCTCTTCTGTGGCCTTGTTTTGTCAAGTCAACCTACGCCGCCTTGGCGCTAACCACAACAATTGCTGTTTGGCACAGAGTGTACCAGCCATGGAATGTCATCTTTATCTCATAAGTCTATGGAAGAGGGTCACCATTTCTTACAGAAAGCTCCAGCTACAGCCATACTCAGAGGTCAATCATTATAATTAGGAACAGCTAACAGGATCAGATTAAACCAATATTTCTCTGAAAATCAACCAATATTCAATACCTTCCAACACCAAAGTGAAAATAATTCCTCAATGGGACTGAGGAATGGGGAGTAAGGGGGTAACGGTGTATCCACCTGTGAAGTTATGTATGGTGGTTGGTGAACCAGTCCCAGACCAGAGCAGCCCGGTGGAAACTAACATGATCCCACATGACAACAAACCTGGGCTGCTCTGCTCCATCCTGTACAACTGCATTATATAGAGCACCAGATATGTCATTGTGAGTGGAGTGCACTTCTAAAGCATAGAGCACTTTACAATATCTTCTCTCATTCACTCACCAATGGTGGCCAGCTGGTGTTAGCCTGCTCTTTGGGATAAATTAGTGTCTTACTCAAGAATACGTCAACGAAGCAGAGGAGATAGCTGGAATTGAACTGGAGGCTCCCAGACGGCTACTCTACCTCCTGAGCTGCTGCCGCCCCCTCAGAACATGATCATGTGTGCAGTACTGGATGGACCTAGGGTGGCATGGTGATGGAGAACTCCTTGCAGATGTAGGAACCTCTTGAAAATGTTTTCAGCCCTCAAAGGCCATCTAGGTTTTTGCAGGGTGATAATCAATCTAGTAATTATATTCCGTAAACTAAGGCATGTTTAAATTATTTTATTGTGAGCTCACAAGGTATGTCTGATCTCCAGAGAAGGGATATCAGAGTACAAATGTGTGGTCAGAAAACAATGAGTCATACTTCAGCCAAAATGACCTCATCTTAAGACCTCCTCCTTATCTCTCTGGGCTAGTGGCAAGGGCTCTCCCCCTCCCCCAACTTAACATTCTTGAAGCTCACAGACCTGCTCCCACACACCACAAAACACTGATCCTTCTTCCAGGAACACAAGGTGATATTTCCCCCATGCTGCCCAGGGACATTCACAACAGTCCTGTAACATCTGGGCCCCGACGCCTGGTTTTAGATAGATTGAATCCAGATTCATCAATGAAAATGAGGTCATGACGCTGTGCAGCTGCGCCAAATACCACCAATAGGCCGTTCACACCTCTCATATTGAAATGAATGGAATGAACAAGAACAAGAGCCCTCGATCAGGTCCAAATCCAGCCAGCTTGCTAATAACACCACCAGCTAACATTAACTAGCCAACTTCAGATAGAAATCTAACCAGGCAGATATGAATAGGCTACTGCAGGATCTTGACTAGTCTAACGTTAGAAGACCATATAAAACCCATATAAACGCAAATGAAAACGTATCATGGATCCTTTTACCCGCCCCAAGACCTCATTGTACCATACTTTGGAAAATAAGTACCCTAACACACCCTATAGAACATGTAATCCATGGGCTGCAGGCAGGGTTGAAAATTAACACCCGCCACCCGCCAATGGCGGGTAAAATTTCCATTTGGCGACTAAATTTCGGAGGCTATCCGCCACGCTGGCGGGTAAATGTTTGTACCAATAGAGTCATGTAATAAAGTATGCGTGCGATGTCGCCACATCCATGCCATAGACCGGCGTTCTGTTTGTTGTGTGTTGCTCCCCCGCTGCACCAAATAAAGTTTTCAGTCACATGACTGTTGCGGAGCCTCGCGCACTAGGAGAGACTAGTGACGCGAGGCTACTCGCGCACAGAAAATCGTTCACATTTACCTCAGAGGACGCGCGCTTCTACAGTCAACACCTACAGTAGATGTGTACCATCCTGTCTCTGGGCTTCCATAGCATACCAAGCCACTGTTTCTCAGAAGGGATGTCTTTGATCGCTTGTCATGTAGCTTATAAACTCTGAAGACGGTACTGGTTCCTCCTTGACTGACTTCACTGGTCATCCAGCCATAGGCCTAGTTTTAGGTATGGACGCTATGGACATCATACCAAAGCCACGGAAACACGAATTGTCCCTACCAAAAATAATACAGAGTGAAAACTGTAGTTTTTTAATTACCATTCACAACTTGCAAAAGCAAAACGGTTGGGAATTAAGGCCTGGTTGACAGCTGCGTTCAGCAAGCTATCCAATCAACAATGTACAGTAGCCTACTTCCCCCCCTCCCTCCCTCAACAATGTTCAGTAGCCTACTTCCCCCCCTCCCTCCCTCAACAATGTACAGTAGCCTACTTCCCCCCCCCTCCCTCCCTCAACAATGTACAGTAGCCTACTTCCCCCCCTCCCTCCCTCAACAATGTACAGTAGCCTACTTCCCCCCCCCTCCCTCCCTCAACAATGTACAGTAGCCTACTTCCCCCCCCTCCCTCCCTCAACAATGTACAGTAGCCTACTTCCCCCCCTCCCTCCCTCAACAATGTACAGTAGCCTACTTCCCCCCCCCTCCCTCCCTCAACAATGTACAGTAGCCTACTTCCCCCCCTCCCTCCCTCCCTCCCTCAACAATGTACAGTAGCCTACTTCCCCCCCCTCCCTCCCTCAACAATGTACAGTAGCCTACTTCCCCCCTCCCTCAACAATGTACAGTAGCCTACTTCCCCCCCTCCCTCCCTCAACAATGTACAGTAGCCTACTTCCCCCCCTCCCTCCCTCAACAATGTACAGTAGCCTACTTCCCCCCTCCCTCCCTCAACAATGTACAGTAGCCTACTTCCCCCCCTCCCTCCCTCAACAATGTACAGTAGCCTACTTCCCCCCCTCCCTCCCTCAACAATGTACAGTAGCCTACTTCCCCCCCTCCCTCCCTCAACAATGTACAGTAGCCTACTTCCCCCCCCTCCCTCCCTCAACAATGTACAGTAGCCTACTTCCCCCCCTCCCTCCCTCCCTCAACAATGTACAGTAGCCTACTTCCCCCCCCTCCCTCCCTCAACAATGTACAGTAGCCTACTTCCCCCCTCCCTCCCTCAACAATGTACAGTAGCCTACTTCCCCCCCTCCCTCCCTCAACAATGTACAGTAGCCTACTTCCCCCCCCTCCCTCCCTCAACAATGTACAGTAGCCTACTTCCCCCCTCCCTCCCTCAACAATGTACAGTAGCCTACTTCCCCCCCTCCCTCCCTCAACAATGTACAGTAGCCTACTTCCCCCCCCTCCCTCCCTCAACAATGTACAGTAGCCTACTTCCCCCCCTCCCTCCCTCAACAATGTACAGTAGCCTACTTCCCCCCCCTCCCTCCCTCAACAATGTACAGTAGCCTACTTCCCCCCTCCCTCCCTCAACAATGTACAGTAGCCTACTTCCCCCCCTCCCTCCCTCAACAATGTACAGTAGCCTACTTCCCCCCCCTCCCTCCCTCAACAATGTACAGTAGCCTACTTCCCCCCCCTCCCTCCCTCAACAATGTACAGTAGCCTACTTCCCCCCCTCCCTCCCTCAACAATGTACAGTAGCCTACTTCCCCCCCCTCCCTCCCTCAACAATGTACAGTAGCCTACTTCCCCCCCCTCCCTCCCTCAACAATGTACAGTAGCCTACTTCCCCCCTCCCTCCCTCAACAATGTACAGTAGCCTACTTCCCCCCCCTCCCTCCCTCAACAATGTACAGTAGCCTACTTCCCCCTCCCTCCCTCAACAATGTACAGTAGCCTACTTCCCCCCTCCCTCCCCCCACAATGTACAGTAGCCTACTTCCCCCCTCCCTCCCTCAACAATGTACAGTAGCCTACTTCCCCCCTCCCTCCCTCAACAATGTACAGTAGCCTACTTCCCCCCTCCCTCCCTCAACAATGTACAGTAGCCTACTTCCCCCCTCCCTCCCTCAACAATGTACAGTAGCCTACTTCCCCCCTCCCTCCCTCAACCCTGTTCAGTAGCCTACTTCCCCCCTCCCTCCCTCAACAATGTACAGTAGCCTACTTCCCCCCTCCCTCCCTCAACAATGTACAGTAGCCTACTTCCCCCCTCCCTCCCTCAACCCTGTTCAGTAGCCTACTTCCCCCCTCCCTCCCTCAACAATGTACAGTAGCCTACTTCCCCCCTCCCTCCCTCAACAATGTACAGTAGCCTACTTCCCCCCTCCCTCCCTCAACCCTGTTCAGTAGCCTACTTCCCCCCTCCCTCCCTCAACAATGTACAGTAGCCTACTTCCCCCCCTCCCTCCCTCAACAATGTACAGTAGCCTACTTCCCCCCCTCCCTCCCTCAACAATGTACAGTAGCCTACTTCCCCCCTCCCTCCCTCAACAATGTACAGTAGCCTACTTCCCCCCTCCCTCCCTCAACAATGTACAGTAGCCTACTTCCCCCCCTCCCTCCCTCCCTCTGTGACCCAGCGAGGGCCTCGCGAGCTCAGCAGCTCACAGCACATCGAGCATCGACTGTCGGCAACAGCGGGGATTTTGATTAAGCAGAAGTAAGATTGAAGTTATTGAACAATAGGGAATACAATATGTTGACAATTATTTTTCTGTACAGAGTTGTATCAATGATAATAGTTTAGTTTGCGTCCTACTAAATGCCTGTAAACTGTAATGTTAGTGCTGGTGGTGCAGCTAGTCAGAGCTGTACGTATTTAGCTATAACGTTAGGTCTCGTAAACGTTTGCTGAGGCAGAGATAAGGTGCTGTAATGTTGTCATAACAGTTGTCTTTAGCTAGTAATAAATCAGTTTTGGTATAACCGTTGCAAACTCCTAGGTTTGAGCAATGACTAGCTAGGTTCACTCGCCCACTGAATTGCATAACAGGCTAAACAAACGAGACGAGACGTCTGGTTTGTTTATGCAATTCAGTCCAAGTCCAGCGTAATTATGTTCATATTTCATATGCTACACAGAATAGGCTGTAGGCTACACGGAAAAGAGTGTTTCATGTCTGCAAGTAGTTTGATATTGTCAATCATTTCCCTTTTATGACCAGAAAAAATAAGACAAAAATGGACATTAGAATTGTTTTGGTCAAAGCAGCAGAAAGGCAGGACCTGGAGAGGCAGGCGGGAGATGCATCAGGGTTACAGGTGAGATTATAGTCTGACTCAACAGATGTAGGTTTTGTGGATAAACCTTGTCATTCGTTGTCACATTGCCCAATCAGTGGCGACGGAAATTAATCTGATTCGGCCACCACCCAGATTCAATCCAGACTACATGAAACAACAACAACCTATTGTGTCCCTACCAAAGCTCAAATCAAACCTACGCCCCTGCATCCAGCTCAGGTTTAACTTTACATGATGACAGGCTGTGAATATGTTACAGTATATGTATTTTGTTCATAAACACATAAAGACCATGAGGTGAAGGCTTGGATAATTTATATCTCATATTTGGGTATGGTGGTATTGTAGGGTTAGCTAGTTATGGATAATTCTACACCGTGGAAGTGAATGGAAATGAATATTTGAATTTCTATGAATTGCAATGTTTCTAGGCATCGAACTAAACTACTTTATTTAAAATTGTACTTTGGCCTCTTCCTTAAGCATGTATTCAACATAATACTATTATCTGAATGAAAAGTACTGAAACAGATGTATAATGTGACAAAAATTTATTTTTATTTATTATTTTGGCCTGTAAAAAATATACTTGGCCGGCGGATTTTTTCATCTACCAGTCCCCTTGGCAGGTGAGCCAAAAAGTTAATTTTCATCCCTGACTGTGCTCCTCCCCCTTGCACAACAGATACCCGAGTACTCCAGACACTACGTTCTTTAACAAGTTGTTGTCTTCAAGACCCTGCCATGGCCCTATCTCTAAGCACAGCTGATGCCAACTTTTCTGCACTGAAATCGATACATTTCAGTGTGCAACACCATGAACAATGAAAGACTGACTGATATCGGGGTGCCAAGTGCAGTGTTGCCAGCTCCTCTGTAAGGGAAGTAGCTGTTGGTTCTCCCCAAAGTAGCTAGAAGTAGTAATTAATTAATTTGCATAATATGCCATTCTGAAAGATGCAAAATGGATAGAAAAGGCTGATCAGGCAGTTTACAAACTAACCATTTAGTCCAGGGGCCTATCCAGATTCGGTACCACCTAAAGTGACCAAATAATATCGGTATTTAGTCTTCCTACATGTGTGTAGTTTATATTTTGCTATGATACACGGCTTATCTACTGTAGTAGCTTAATGCTGGACCAAATACATTTTCTCTATCAATGTTTAATCCAGTGGAATCAGGAGAAATGTGAACAGTACAGTAGCCAAAACACACTAACAGAAGCCCTATGATGAATGTATCAAACTGGACCCACTGGTCCAAGCAGCAGTGGGAGGAGTTAAGGTTAGATATGATAAGTAATGATCATTAGATAAGCTATAATGTAGAGATAAGCAGTTCCTCATACCTAAAATGTCTTCATATCTAAAATATGTCATGAGACATTCCTAAACCCAAAGGAATGAAGCAGAAGTCAATTAAGGTCACAACAGGTGATCATCAGATTAAAAAGGACATGGAGAGGCAGGTGTTTCCATCTTCAGAAGTGTTCGTTTGAAAGTGAACCCACAGATAGATACAGTATCTCCAACATAATAAAGAGAACAGGTGAATAGAGTTAAAATGATTAATCAGGCCTAGGTCTGTGTTTCAGAAGAACATCTTCACTCTTCATAGTGTTTATAATCTGATAATCTGCATCCTCTGCTTGCAGTTTGAGGTCTCCTAGCTGAGCTCTGTGCAACACCGCCACTATGTGGTTGACTGCTATCATTGCATGTTGATGAAGGTCTTCGGGTGGCCAGTTAAATAGTGTTACAGAAACATGACAATAACTAGAATAGCGCTCAGAGAGCACAGACCTCTGCCTGTGATGCATTTCGTCAGCATGTACAGTTCTTTTTTAGTTTAGCAGTTCTATATGGCCAACTTGAAACTGCATGTTGCAGATGAAATATTGATCACCTTGATGAAGCTGAATCTGTTGTAGTGTGAGACCAAGCTGATCAGGGTGTTATGACTGGGTTGGATTTGGACCCAAACGTACGACACCGGAGGCAGAGAAAAAATGCAAAGCCCAAAGGGCGGTTTAATAATAAATTAATAAGTCCAGCAGGCAAGGTCAAAAACGATAAACAGGCAGGGGTCAGGCGATCAACAAACAATGTCCAATATCCGTAATCCGTAATCAAAGTCCATATCCAGAAGGGGGGTCAGGGAATCCGTGTTTCAGTCCAGGGGTGGTGATAGCAGGCAAGCCGAGCACTGCACACTGGGTCTGGAGGGAAAATAAAACGGAACGAGAAAAAATGGATAAGCAAAACTGAAAACAGAGATACGGACAGCAATCAACAAGGTAGGCTAAGCTGGCTAGGGTACTTGCCACAGGTATTCTATGGGAAGTTCTGGCGATGAGCATGGAGAAAACCAGGGTTCTTGTAGGCAGGCGATGATGATGATTGGGACCCGGTGCGCAGCACTCAGCCGTAAGCGCGTTCACTAATCACCACGATTGCCTTCACCTGTGGCGTTGGAGCGCGCGCCGTGCGCGTGCTGAGGTGCTGGGCGTCTCAGGATTACTCTCAGGAGGCGGGAATTCGGGAGACCCCGAACGCCGCGGGGTAGAGCCGGACCGACGCACGTTGCGTCGGGCCACCGGCAAGCTCGGAGGAGCGGAGGGGAATGCGCGCGGAGGTGCCGCCGTAACAGGACCCCCCCCCAAGCGGGAGCCACCTGGCGACCGACCGGGGGCATCAGGATGGGCCCGGTAGAAGTCGCGGAGGAGAACAGGGGTCATGATCTGGGACCGAGGAACCCAGCTCCGTTCCTCCGGGCCATACCCCACCCAGTCGACCAGGTATTGGAACCCGCGGCCCTGGCGGCGGACCTTCAGCAGCCGCCTCACCGCCCACTGAGGGTGGCCATCCACCAGCTGCGGAGGGGGCGGCGCGGGAGCCGGTGGCACGAGGGTGCTGGTGACGACGGGCTTGACCCGAGACACATGGAAAACCGGATGGACCCGGCGAAGGGAGGCGGGGAGAATCAACCGGACAGCGGCGGGGTTGACGACCCGGTCGATGAGGTAGGGCCCGATGAACCTCGACGCCAGCTTCCTGGAGGAGACGTGGAGGGGCAGGTCAGCAGTGGAGAGGTAAACCCGTTGACCGACCTGGTACACCGGGGCCGGGACACGCCGCCGGTTGGCACCGCGGGAGGCGCGCGCTGTAGCGCGGAGCAGGGCGGACCGCACTGCGGACCAGACCCTCTGGCACCGGCGGAGATGAGCCTGGACTGACGGCACCGACGCCTCGGCCTCCTGGAGCAGGAACAGGGGAGGCTGGTACCCCAGGGAGCACTCGAAGGGTGACATGCCGGTGGAATTGCTGACCATGGCGTTCAGTGAGTACTCGGCCCAGGGCAGGTCCTGACTCCAGGAGGATGTGTGAAGGGAGGACATGCACCGGAGGGCTGACTCCAGGCTCTGGTTGGCTCTCTCCGCCTGGCCGTTGGTCTGTGGATGGTAACCAGAAGAGAGACTGACCGTGGCCCCAATCCCCGCACAGAATGCCCTCCATACCTGAGACGTGAACTGGGGTCCACGGTCAGACACCACATCCTGGGGCAGACCGTAGAGCCGAAAGACGTGCTCAGTCAGCAGCTCCGCCGTCTCCATCGAGGTGGGGAGCTTGGGTAGGGCCACGAGGCGCACAGACTTCGAAAACCGGTCCACAATGGTCAGGATGGTGGTGTTTCCCCGGGAGGGAGGGAGACCGGTCACGAAGTCCAGAGCGATGTGTGACCACGGACGACTGGGCACAGGAAGGGGTCGCAACAGGCCAGCCGGCGGCTGGTGGGATGCCTTGCTGCGGACGCAGGTGGTGCAGGTGGAGACGAACTCTCTGACGTCCGCTGCCATGGTGGGCCACCAGAACCGCCGGCGTAGGAAAGACAGCGTACGGTGGGAACCCGGGTGGCAGGCAAACCGGCTCGCATGTCCCCACTGGAGGACACGGGTCCGGACGGCAGCCGGGACGAACAGCCGGTTGGGCGGGCCAGTCCGGGGGTCGGGTTGGGTGCGCTGGGCCCTCCTGACCACTGCCTCGACGTTCATGGTGACCACCCCGATCACCCGGGAGGCGGGAAGAATAGTGTCCGGAGTGGTAAGATCCTCCCCTGCCGCATAAAGCCGAGACAGTGCGTCAGCCTTGGTGTTCTTGGACCCCGGACGGTAAGTGATGTGGAAATTAAACCGTCCGAGGTACAGGGCCCAGCGCGCCTGACGGGAGGTCAGCCGCCTGGCCGACCTGAGGTAGGTCAGGTTCTTGTGGTCCGACCAGACGGTGACGGGGTGCTCCGCGCCCTCTAGCCAGTGCCGCCACTCCTGGAAGGCCTCCACAACAGCCAGCAGCTCCCTGTTGCCGATGTCGTAGTTCTCCTCTGCAGGTGTGAAGCGGCGGGAGAAGAAGGCGCAGGGATGCATCTTCTGGTCGGCCGCTGACTGTTGTGATAGAACCCCGCCGAGACCCGTGTCTGAAGCGTCCACCTCCACGGTGAAGGGCCTCGAGGGGTCGGGATGAAGCAGGACCGGCGCGGAGGTGAACCGCCTCTTGAGGTCGGTGAAGGCGGCACTGGCTGCAGGTGTCCAGGTAAAAGGACGCAGAGAGGAGGTGAGGGCAGTGAGGGGAGCGGCCACCCGGCTGTAGTCCCGTATGAATCGCCGGTAGAAGTTGGCGAAGCCAAGGAAGGACTGCAGCTGCTTACGGGTGGTGGGTTGGCTCCACTCGACGACAGCCTGGATCTTCTTGGGATCAGGCCGAGTTTGTCCACCTTCCACAATAAGTCCCAGGAACTCCACAGAGGGAGTGTGGAAGGTGCACTTCTCGGCCTTGATGAAGAGGCGGTTCTCCAGGAGACGCTGGATGACAAGGCGGACGTGCTGGACGTGTTCCTCAGCGCTCCTGGAGAACACCAGGATGTCGTCGAGGTAGAGCACAACAAAGATATCCAGCATGTCCCGGAGGATGTCATTCATCATAGCCTGGAACACGGAGGGGGCGTTGGTGAGGCCAAACGGCATGACTAGGTATTCGTAATGGCCTCGGGGAGTCTTGAACGCGGTCTTCCACTCATCCCCCTCACGGATTCGAACCAGGTGGTAGGCGTTCCGGAGGTCCAACTTCGTGAAGATGGTGGCCTCAAGGAGGGGTTCGAAGTTGGAACTCATGAGGGGGAGAGGGTACTTGTTCCTGATGGTGATGGCGTTCAGCTCCCGGTAGTCAATGCATGGCCTGAGGTCCCCACCCTTCTTCTTCACGAAGAAGAACCCCGCCGCCACCGGGGAGAGAGTGGGTCGGATGAGGCCCTCAGCCAGACACTCAGAGATGTAGCTGTCCATAGCCGCCTTCTCAGGGAGGGAGAGGTTGTACAGGCGACTAACTGGGAGCTGGGCGCCGGGGCGGAGCTCAATGGCGCAGTCGTAGGGCCGGTGCGGGGGAAGGGTGCGGGCGCGCTCCTTGCTGAAGGCCTCTCCCAGGTCGTGGTAAACCTCTGGCACGGTGGAGAGGTCGGGGGGAGCAGGGGGCGGCCGAGACGACAGGGAGGGAGTCTGAGCAGCACGGAGGCACCGCGCGTAACAGGCCGTGCTCCAGCTCAGAATGCGGCCGGGGCCGTAGCTGACATGCGGCACATGGAGCTCCAGCCATGGTCGGCCCAGAATGAGAGGAGCCCGGGGGGTCTCAAGAATGTAGAACCGGATCTCCTCCACGTGATTTCCGGAAATTGTCATGGTCAGTGGCTCGGTCCGGTGTGTGAGGGGGCCTAGGTCGTGTCCATCCAAGGCCGAGACGGTGAGAGGGGTTTCCAGGGCGGCGAGGGGGAAAGCCGCTGAGGCGGCAAGGTGCACATCAACAAAGTTGTCATCAGCCCCAGAGTCAATGAGCGCACCGATGGTAAGCGTCTGCCCGTGCCAGGCGAGGGTAACTTCGAACCGGGCAGGGCTGACAGATGGTGGGGAATGGGTAACACGGCTCACCAGAAATCCCCTCCTGGCTGGTGAGCCTACTCTTTTGGCAGAGTGGGACAGTTGGCCCTCAGATGGCCCTTAGCTCCACAGTAGAGACACAATCCCAGTGCCCTCCTTCGGTCCCTCTCAACAGCCGTGAGGCGAGCCCTACCCACTTTCATGGGCTCTTCGCCGGTGAGAGCAGGCATGGTCAGGGTGAGTGGAACGGTGGAGTAGTTTGTACCGAACATGCCCGGAGAGCGACCAGAGGGGGCGGGATGACACAGCGCTTTCTCACGCTTCCTCTCCTGGTTGCGTTCGTCGATTTCCATTGTGAGAAAGATGAGTTGGTTAAGGGAGGTGGGGCGGTCCCTGACCAGCGCGTCCTTGAGAGTCTCGCTCAGGCCTCGTCGGAACTCGCTGCGCAGACCGACGTTGTTCCACCCGCTACCCATAGCCAGGGTGCGGAATTCGGTAGCGTAGGCAGCCACGGAGCGGCCACCCTGCTGGATGGTGGTGAGACGGGCATTAACGTCCTGACCATCAGCAGCATGATCAAAAACTAGCCTAAACTCAGCCTCAAAAGCAGCATAGTCATCGCGGAGGTGACTGCCCGGACCCAGGGCTGCCTGGACCCACTTCAGAGCCTCCCCAGTGGTGAGTGTAGCGATGTAGCCCACCCGTGCAAAGTCAGACCAATACATGCTGGGTTGATGTTGGAAAATGTATCCACACTGCATGAGGAAGCCCCTACACTCAGAGAAGGTCCCATCGTATGGCTTGGGGTTAGCTAGGTGAGGTTCACGCTGGGGCTGGGGCGTCGGCACGGGGACGGGAGCGGGAATGGGTGCTGATGCCACAGGAGCTGCCGGACTGGCCTGGGACACGATGGAGGTGAGGGCAGCGATCTGGGTGGACATCGCCTGAACCATGGCAACCAGGCCCTGGATCTGCTGATACTGAGCCTGTTGTTGGGTGTTCTGAACCTCCATCCGTGTGTGTAGATCGGTCATGGCGACAGAGGCCTCCCGCAGTAGTCGGGCATGATCAGCGATCACCCGTCCTTGGAGTTGGAGAGCCGAAGGTGTCTCCGGTTGCTCTCCAGTGCCGGCTGGGTCCATACTGGCCAGAACTTCTGTTATGACTGGGTTGGATTTGGACCCAAACGCACGACACCGGAGGCAGAGAAAAAATGCAAAGCCCAAAGGGCGGTTTAATAATAAATTAATAAGTCCAGCAGGCAAGGTCAAAAACGATAAACAGGCAGGGGTCAGGCGATCAACAAACAATGTCCAATATCCGCAATCCGTAATCAAAGTCCATATCCAGAAGGGGGGTCAGGGAATCCGTGTTTCAGTCCAGGGGTGGTGATAGCAGGCAAGCCGAGCACTGCACACTGGGTCTGGAGGGAAAATAAAACGGAACGAGAAAAAATGGATAAGCAAAACTGAAAACAGAGATACGGACAGCAATCAACAAGGTAGGCTAAGCTGGCTAGGGTACTTGCCACAGGTATTCTATGGGAAGTTCTGGCGATGAGCATGGAGAAAACCAGGGTTCTTGTAGGCAGGCGATGATGATGATTGGGACCCGGTGCGCAGCACTCAGCCGTAAGCGCGTTCACTAATCACCACGATTGCCTTCACCTGTGGCGTTGGAGCGCGCGCCGTGCGCGTGCTGAGGTGCTGGGCGTCTCAGGATTACTCTCAGGAGGCGGGAATTCGGGAGACCCCGAACGCCGCGGGGTAGAGCCGGACCGACGCACGTTGCGTCGGGCCACCGGCAAGCTCGGAGGAGCGGAGGGGAATGCGCGCGGAGTTGCCGCCGTAACAGTTCTGGGTTTAAAATGACCCACCATAGGAATTGAATGGGTAAAATGACCCGCTATAGGAAATGAATGGGTAAGACAATATTATGTTCATCCAGCAGATGGAAAACATCCCCATACACACCCACAGCCACAACTCACCTGGGTTACCCGGGTTCTAGGTCTAAAATGAGCCCCCGTTTTATAGTGTTCAAGGCCAAATTTGACTGATCTGTTTTAACTGCTCTTATATGAACACACAAAACATAAATCCCCAAATGAATGTGAACCACCTGAAGCATTCAGGTCAATACCATTCTCTTAGTGTACACCACATGCTCCCCCACACGTCCATAGTGTAAAACCACTTGGATACTGAAAGTGTAGAGCCATTACCAATCAATACAAAGTTATTCTAAGTGATCATCTTTATCCTATTAGTGAAACATATCCAGATGAAATAATTTATTTCAAAACAGCAATCCAGATCCAGATGAAAATGATTTATTTCAAAACAGCAATACACCCATCCACAAAACACAAAATCAGCGAATGTTTTGATTTGTATGAATATGATGTCAATATGTTGTAGCCTTCCAATTAATCCACTTAAAACCTAGCTAGCTAGCTACATTACAATATATTACAGTCATTTAGCTGACACTTTTATCCAAAGATACTTACAATAATTGCATTTAAAGTTGCCAGAACTCACAAGTGCATCACCTTTCTAAAACAAGTGACTAAGAGCATAATCTAGTGCTGAAGGCAAAGTGAAGAATAGCAAACTAAAAATGGAATAGGTGTTTGGTACAGTAATACTCCTGGTAGTACTGTACCTCTTGAAGAGGTCTGTTCTGAGCCTGCAGCGAAAGATGGGCTGCGACTCTACTGTCCTGACGTCAGTGGGTAGTTCATTCCGCCACTGTGGGGCCTGGACAGAGAAGAGCCGTGACCGCGTCATTTGACTACAGGGGCCTCGCAGTGACGGGGCAACCAGTCCTCCCGAGGTAGCAGAGTGTAGTGGTCAGGCGGGAGTGTAGGGTTTGATCATGGCCTGGAGGTAGGAGGGAGCTGTTCCTTTCATTGCCCAGCAGGCTAGTACCAGAGTTTTAAACTGGATGTAAGCTGCTACAGGGAGTCAGTGTTTTCTCTTGTTCACTTTCCTGTGAGTTCTTGGTGGCCAATGAGCTGTTTTTAAGCATTGATCTCTTCCTTCAACCTTAATAAAAAGACAGAAACTCTCATTATCATTACATCATTTGGCAAGAATTGAGAAGGTGCATCCAGATGCATTTGCTCCTACCCAAGTATCTCTCTCTCTGTGGAGGTGAGTAAGCGCTCCAAGGTGCTGTTTTTGAGCTCTGTCTGTATCAGCCTTTTCTTTAGACTGTCTCTCTCCCTCAGTCTGAATGTGTCCAGGCGTTCTGCCTCTCTCCCCTGTTTTTGATGGGCATTGATCTCTTCCTTCAGCCTTAATAAACAGACAGAAACTCTCATTACCATCAAATCATTTGGCCAAAATTAAGAAGATGCATCCACATGCATTTGCTCCTACCCAAGTATCTCTCTCTCTGTGGAGACAAGTGAGCGCTGCAGGATGTTGTTCTGGATCTCTGTGTGTAACAGACTTTCTTTCAGACCGTCTCTCTCCTCCCTCAGTCTGAATGTCTCCAGGTGCTCTGCTGCTCTCCCCTGTTTTTGAGCATTGATCTCTTCCTTCAACCTTAATAAACAGACAGAAACTCTCATTACCATCAAAACATTTGGCAAGAATTGAGAAGATGCATCCACATTTGCTCCTACCCAAGTATCTCTCTCTCTGTGGAGACAAGTGAGCGCTGCAGTCTGAATGTCAACAGACGCTCTGCCTCTCTCCCCTGTTTTTGATGGACATTGATCTCTTCCTTCAACCTTAATAAACAGACAAACTCTCATTACCATCAAATCATTTGACAAGAATTGAGAAGGTGCATCCAGGTGCAGGGCCGTCTGGGATATATGAGAGGCCCTGTGCGAAATAGGCATTGCGAGCCCCCCCCGACACGCCTCTGTCTCCCCCCCGAAACGCCCCCCCCCGACACTGAGTCGCGGCAGCGCTAGAATGAAAATAAAGTTCCTGCCTGCCGCGAGGCCCTCTAAAGCGCGAGGCCCGGGGCGACCGCCACCTTTCACCCCCCCCTGGCGGCGGCCCTGTCCAGATGCATTTGCTCCTACCCAAGAATCTCCCTCTCTGTGGAGACAAGTGAGCTCTGTAGGTTGCTGTTCTGGATCTTTGTCTGTATCAGACTTTTCTTTAGACCGTCTCTCTCCTCCCTCAGTCTGAGTACTTCCAGGCGCTCCGCTGCTCTCCCCTGTTTTTGAGCATTGATCTCTTCCTTCAACCTTAATAAACAGACAGAAACTCTCATTATCATCACATCATTTGGCAAGAATTGAGAAGGTGCATCCACATGCATTTTCTCCTACCCAAGTATCTCTCTCTCTGTGGAGGTGAGTGAGCGCTCCAAGGTGCTGTTTTTGAGCTCTGTGTGGATCAGACTTTTCTTTAGACCGTCTCTCTCCTCCCTCAGTCTGAGTGTCTCCCGGTGGGCCACTTCTCTCCCCAGGCGATCAGCAGCCCGGGACGTCTCCAGGCCTCGCAGTCTCTCCACCTCTCTCTCCAGACCTCCCAGTCTCTCCACCCCTCTCTCCAGACCTCCCAGTCTCTCCATCCCCTCTCCAGGCCTCGCAGCCTCTCACTGAGCGCTCTGTTCTCCTTATACTGTGGGAAGACACACAAGCTTTCCATGTGACACAGCAAAACTCCCTGGCTTTGTTCCAAATCGCATACTTCTTCTTTTTACTGTTAGTACGTATTACAGCTGCTATGTACTTTGAATGCAGTATGCATACGAATGGGAAATACTAGCCTACTTCAAGCTAAGTATCACAGGGGATGTAAAGGCAGGCTAAAAGACTTGTGTGATGCGCTGTGTGACAGGACATATGGTGCGTTCAAGACAATGCAGGACTCAGGAATTCCCAAGTTGGGAATCCCGACCCCCGACGTCATTGCATTCATGACTATTTTAACGCAGGAGAAAAAAGTAAGTAACGAAACTAGCTAGCTCTGAGCTAGCAACAGTAGCTATGTTATGTTAGCCAGCAAAACAGCTGGCTAACTAATTTCGCCTGTAGCTGTTAAAGTCCACATATTGCTATAATCAGAGAGACATATATAGAATACAAACATATATTGCACAATCAGACATCAAATTACATGTAAAAACAACAACAAACACTTTATAATAATTAAATTCTTGTAGTCAACGTTATATATACTAGCTACTCAGCTAACACTAGCACATTTACTATGAGTGCTCATTTACTAAAATGTTCCTAAAATTATTGATTGGTGTGCATTGTCCCTTTAAAAAAATAAACTGAATGAACTGAAACTATGCCGCCATGTTGTGACGTCAACTCAGGGCTCAAAATAATACCAAGTTCCCGATTTGTTATCCTGAGTTGGACGAGCGTTCAATTCGGTTTTTTTGGAGTTGGAGTTGGAGTTCCTGAGTCCCGAGTTGTCTTGAAGGCACCAATAGTAGGCTAGTTCATTTAGGTAGGCCCCTAATAGGCTATTTTAAGTAGGCTAGTGATTGTGGTGCTTTCTTTACTTGGTGGTAGGATTGTACTGTTGTAGTGATGTAGTATTTTAAAAAAGGTTTGTAATATTTCCTGTCATCGTGCTCTGTTGTGTAAGTGGGGGATCAGTTGAACTTAGACAATTTCTTGGCGGTTAATATAATTTCATTATGTGTTTTTTTTTTACCTCTCTACCTCTCAAATCAAGATTCAGCTTGGGTACAAATATGTTAACTTAGCTCCTAATAAACATCCATATTCACAGCCACAGCGCTCACCTGCTCATTGATCCTGCGCTGCAGCTGCATGATCCTCTTGCTCTTGGCAACATCCAGCTTCCTGAGGCGCTTCTCCCGCCTCCTCCTGCCCATGACGCGACAGACGCAGCTCTGTCACAGGACCACGGACGCCACAATTCATTGTTTTAAGGTTCAAAATATTGAAATGAAAAGACAAGAATCTCCCAAAGTGAGGTTAAGATACAGCTGGCTCACCTGAACGTTCAGGGCCTTCTCTTGTTTTTGGAGGAGCTGCTTCAGGGTGTCCTGCTGGTGTTTCTCTGTGTTGAGGGGCAGGTCGTGGCGGTGCTTCTCTGTGTTGAGGGGCAGGTTGTGGCGCTCCAGATGGCTGTTGATCAACTTGCTAAATGCAAGGCTCACCTTTTGTCCTGCTCTCAGGGTGCATCTCCACGACAACTTAATGACGATACTAGTGATGACCTCTAAGACTATGTCCTTGAAAGCGGTCCATTCCGGCACGACAAAAGGGAGCAAGTCCAAATACCCTTCACAAAAAAGTATGTAGAGCAGACCGGCCACGTACAGCTGGGAGAAGGGAACCCGATGCCTTCCATGCACCACCTCTCTGATTCTCAGGAGGATGCTGCTCCATGGAAGCTTGAAAACCTTGGTAGTCATGACCTTGATGACTATGATCCGAAGAATGATCCAAGGCAACGCTCTTAACCTGGACCCTGGCCTCAATTTCACTGCCATGACAGAGCTGTGCATGTCCTGTGTTGTGCACGCCTGTGCCTCTAGAGATCCTATAGACACAGAATGAGTGAATTAGTGACAAAGTGCACATAAATGAAGGCTAGCATATCTCAACACTTTCAAAATGTTTGGACATAACACATACCGTTACATACTCCAGCAGGAACTGCTAGATTAGTCCCTCTAACAAGGTCCTTCTGGAGACTCAGTAGTGGAAATGTGCATTGCCCACCTGTGACTCCAGAGATCCTATACACACAGAATGAGTTCATTAGCGACAATGTGCACATACATTAAGGTTTGCACATCTCAAGACTTTCAAAATATTTGGACAGAACACATACCGCCAACTACCCCAGCAGGAAGCTCTAGAGCAGAATCGAGGGTATCGTGATGGCTCCCATCCTGTATTAATCAAAGAAGCATTTTAGTGGCACTTATCCTGAAGTTGACATTAATTGGTCCATAAATAACCAACTAGGAATAATAATAATCTTCACCTACCTTTCTGTCGAACATCACGCCATCAATTCAACATTAAATTTAGAGGTCCAAAACTCTATCACTCTATCACTATCACTGAGATCGTCTTCTCAGACAGCTTTTAGAAAGCAACTGAGGGACTATTTAATACTGACATAATAATATAATTTATCATTTTGATCCTTGCAACTATATTCAGTTCTATGTTGGTTGTTTTTTTGTCACTCCCATTCATTTTTATTCCTTTTTTTCCCCATTACTTTTGGTCTCTTTTTGTCCCTCTGTTTTGTGCTAGCCTACAGGGCAATGGAAGGAACAGCTCCATCCTACATGCATCAGGCACGACATGCCTCATACCTCATAACTGAGGGTTGCCAGGTTGGAGGGGGGCTCCTCCTCTACAGCTGGCACTGTGGAAAATCCATCCTGCACAGTGTCTGGCCTGAACTGCTCCGAAAGGACATCATCTGTGGCCTCCACTGGCTGTATAGGAAAAAAAACTGTTATCACAGACTACATTTCCCATCTCGCATTGGGGTTATCAGAACTGTTGTGATGAGACTGATTCATGATGATAATGACAATGATGCCAGATTAACCGAACTTCTTCTACAATATCAATATTTCGGTAATGATATTGGGGGACTAATGCTGTTTTGTAATTGACCAATGTTGCATACTGTACGTCATTGCTGAATACGTACAGCCTAGAGCTACAGGACCTAATGGAAATGTAAACCCCAGCAAGCGAGACAACAGACACATGGGGGTATTCCAGGACGTTCAAAAAACTCTGAGTCCAACCCTGAAGTCTGACTGCATTCTAACTCCTAGCGACTGGCGAGGGACGATAACACTGCGGCATGAACCGGATCTAGTTTTGGAGTAGAGTGAAAACCAACCACTGAAAAGACATGACTGTAATGTAATGGAGGCCACTGCGGTCGATCGACGCGGTCACGGCTCTTCTCTGTCCTGGCCGCGCAGTAGTGGAACGAACTGCCCACTGATGTCAGGACAGCAGAGTCGCTGCCCATCTTTCGTCGCAGCCTCAAAACTCATCTTTTCAAGAAGTACTACAACAATCCTCCCTCCTAACAATCCTCCCTCCTAAGCACGTATTGTATTTTATTCTATTATATTGTATTGTACTGTATTTTAGATGGCTATTCTTGCACTTTGCCTCCAGCACTAGATTATGCTCTTAGTCACTTGTTTTAGAAAGAAGATGCACTTGTGAGTTCTGGCTTGTAGTAGTACATTGGCTTTTCCTACGTTAAATGCAATTATTGTTAGTCGCTTTGTATAAAAGTGTCTGCTAAATGACTGTAATGTACTGTAATGTAATGTACAGTAACAGTGAAACCAGCGAACAGAGAAACCAGGTTCTCCCTCCCAGACAGCCTGGTGATGCAAGGTTAGGTGGAACAAACTGACCACTGACGTCAGGACAGCAGAGTCGCTGCCCATCTTTCACCACTGGCTCAAAACTGTACCAGCAGAACCACACCAGTGGTACCAGTCTGTACTGTACCAGCAGACCCAGACCACTGGTACCAGGCTGTACCAGCAGCTGGACCGAAGAGATGCCTGAGCAGAGCCTCCTGGTAGAGCAGAGCCTCCTGGTTCCAGAGACGTGTGCTCTCTGCTAATCCCCATCCTCTGAGGAGCCTCTACACACACCACGTCTCTCCTCTGACTGTCTACACACACACCACGTCTCTCCTCTGTCTCTACAAACACACCATGTCTCTCCTCTGTCTTTCTCTTTCTACACACACACACCACGTCTCTCTTCTGTCTCTACAAACACACCACGTCTCTCCTCTGACTGTCTACACACACACCACGTCTCTCCTCTGACTAGATTACATGTTCTATAGGGTGTGTTAGGGTACTTGTTTTCCAAAGTATGGTACAATGAGGTCTTGGGGCGGGTAAAAGGATCCATGATCCGTTTTCATTTGCGTTTATGGCCTTCTAGCATTAGACTATGAATATGAGAGGTGTGAACGGCCTATTGGTGGTATTTGGCGCAGCTGCACAGCGTCATGACCTCATTTTCATTGATGAAGCTGGATTCAATCTATCTAAAACCAGGCGTCGGGGCCCAGATGTTACAGGACGAAGAGCTGTTGTGAATGTCCCTGGGCAGCGTGGGGGAAACATCACCTTGTGTTCCTGGAAGAAGAATCAGTGTTTTGTGGTGTGTGGGAGCAGGTCTGTGAGCTTCAAGAATGTTAAGTTGGGGGAGGGGGAGAGCCCTTTCCACTAGCCCAGAGAGATAAGGAGGAGGTCTTAAGATGAGGTCATTTTGGATGAAGTATGAGACTCATTGTTTTCTGACCACACATTTGTACTCTGATATCCCTGCTCTGGAGATCAGACATACCTTGTGAGCTCACAATAAAATCATTTAAACATGCCTTAGTTCACGGAATATAATTACTTGATTGATTATCAACCTGCAAAAACCTAGATATGGCCTTTGAGGGCCGAAAACATTTTCAAGAGGTTCCTACATCTGCAAGGACTTCTCCATCACCATGCCACCCTAGGTCCATCCAGTACTGCACACATGATCACGTTTTGAGGGGGCAGCAGCAGCTCAGGAGGTAGAGTAGCCGTCTGGGAGCCTCCAGTTCAATTCCAGCTATCTCCTCTGCTTCGTTGACGTGCTCTTGAGTAAGACACTAATTTATCCCAATGAGGAGGCTAACACCAGCTGGCCACCATTGGTGAGTGAATGAGAGAAGATATTGTAAAGCGCTCTATGCTATAGAAGTGCACTCCACTCACAATGACATATCTGGTGCTCTATATAATGCAGTTGTACAGGATGGAGCAGAGCAGCCCAGGTTTGTTGTCATGTGGGATAATGTTAGTTTCCACCGGGCTGCTCTGGTCTGGGACTGGTTCACCAACCACCATACATAACTTCACAGGTGGATACACTGTTACCCCCTTACTCCCCATTCCTCAGTCCCATTGAGGAATTATTTTCACTTTGGTGTTGGAAGGTGTTGAATATTGGTTGATTTTCAGAGAAATATTGGTTTAATCTGATCCTGTTAGCTGTTCCTAATTATAATGATTGACCTCTGAGTATGGCTGTAGCTGTAGCTTTCTGTAAGAAATGGTGACCCTCTTCCATAGACTTATGAGAGAAAGATGACATTCCATGGCTGGTACACTCTGTGCCAAACAGCAATTGTTGTGGTTAGCGCCAAGGCAGCGTAGGTTGACTTGAAAAAACAAGGCCACAGAAGAGACCAGAAAGACAGTCTTATCGGAGAAGAGACGAGGGGGGGGTGGGGGCACTCAAACCACATAAGAACCGTGCTCGAGCTCAGATGATTTGATTTGAGTCCAGACAGCATACAGACAGGTCAGCTGAACATTAGACTATATGCCATTGTCTTTTGTATGTTAAACCTTCTGTAATAAACAGCTTTTGATGTCGCTCAAATCCTGTGTTGGAGAGATTCATTTGGAATACACCTAAAGAAGGGACACTGGACTGTGTGGTATTGTGTGAGATCTGGGGCCGTCTTTTATTGTAATCAAAACACAACGCAGAGCTTAATAAGGACAATAATAAAAGACAACGAAAGTAAACAAAGGTCTATGAACGCCAACCAGACACCTGCATGACTCTCCCTGGGAGCAATGGAAGAGGCATGCAGAGACACTGAGGCAGGGTCAGTCCAGGGTTGGATACTGAGGAGGGGTCAATCCAGGGTTGGATACTGAGGGTGGGTCAGCCCAGGGTTGGATACTGAGGAGGGGTCAGTCCAGGGTTGGATACTGAGGAGGGGTCAGTCCAGGGTTGGATACTGAGGGGTCAGTCCAGGGTTGGATAATGAGGAGGGGTCAGTCCAGGGTTGGATACTGAGGAGGGGTCAGTCCAGGGTTGGATATTGAGGGGTCAGTCCAGGGTTGGATACTGAGGGGTCAGTCCAGGGTTGGATACTGAGGCAGGGTCAGTCCAGGGTTAGATACTGAGGCAGGGTCAGTCCAGGGTTGGATGCTGAGGTGGGGTCAGTCCAGAGTTGGATACTGAGGGGGGGTCTGTCCAGGGTTGGATACTATGGCAGGGTCAGTCCAGGGTTGGATACTGAGGCAGGGTCAGTCCAGGGTTGGATACTGAGGTGGGGTCAGTCCAGGGTTGGATACTGAGGAGGGGTCAGTCCAGGGTTGGATACTGAGGAGGGGTCAGTCCAGGGTTGGATACTGAGGGGGGGTCAGTCCAGGGTTGGATACTGAGGCAGGGTCAGTCCAGGGTTGGATACTGAGGCAGGAACACAAATGAACACACTCTCCACAGTACCTCTCTCAGGTTACACAATGTTTATTAAAAAGGCTAATGGAAAAAAAAAAAAACATTCTGAAAAGTGAAAAAACCAACGCCAACAGTCACCAACAAATACATTTCCATCCCAGTTTGTATTCCATGTGTGGAGCGCATCCCCTGCTTTTAAAATAATCTCAAATCAAAAAAGATACTCTACTTATACCAATCTCTAATTGCAATCTGCACTGCTGTGATAACAATATTATAGCCTACCATTACTATTGTTCATCTGATAATTTATTCATGTATATTGTAAGAGATGAATGGTTGTAAACCATGAACTCAACCAGGTATATTGGAATTAATTTAAACAGTTCCCTATGCAATCACCATTTCATCTACTTCCGTGTTGCAGTACCCTTTTGGTTTTATTCTTTCATATTTTTAAAGCAATTGACTTTTACCCAGAGGACAAAATTAAATCCATTCATTCACCCAACTTCCTGAACAGCATTCCATAGGCCTATAGGATAAGGCCTGCCGTATTATTCAGTTCACCAAGGATCTTCCTCATGTTCCGCTTTTCATTTTCTCCAGTAATCCAAACTCTATATCCAATTCCTATTTAGATTTTTTATCACTGACTACGTTTACATGCACTCAATATTCGGTTTATTTCCCATATTCCGGTTATTGAAACATTAGGAATAAGGAGTTTACATGCGCAAGCAAAAAGGAATATTCCTGTATGGTAATTGTAATCATTCGGTATATTCCGAATTTAAACCAGCGACGCACGGAGAACGTCATCGCAATGAAGGTTTTTCGGCGTGTTTCTTCTTCCTGTTTAGCCCATCTCCCCAGACAGCAAAGAATGGAAACGATAGCAATATGTTTGTGGTGCGCTATAGTGCTTGCTCTCATCCAGCAACACCACTTCACACTCCTCCTCATTCACTTCCTTACTGAAAGGAAAAAACGAGAGGAAATGTTAAACGCCGGTGCTGTGGCTCTCTTTCATATGCCACTCGTTCACACCAGAGCCCCCCGGGCCCTTTGGATGAAGATTCGCAGCTAGGATTGGTGGGAAATACATAAATACAATCACAGAACAGGAGACAACATAACAAGCAGAAATACAATCAAAACAGCAGCAACAAATAGAATAGTCAGTACAAATCTAGTTTGTTTAGACATAACAGAATTGATTTTGCAGAATAAAATAAACTGTAGGCCTACCTATGAAATATACTATAGATTTGTGTTGTATTGCATTTTGAGAATGGCTAACGTTAGTTCACCAATCCAGAACCAAGATACCTTGCGAATAAAACATGCGCAGAGCACAAATTCATGTTCCTTTTGGTGGGAATAAACCGATAAGCGTATACATGACTCAATATTCGGTTTGGAAAAGGAATAAACCAGGGGACTTATTCGTTTTTTTTATATTCGGAATATGCCCATATTCCATTTATTCAAACGGTTTATTGATGTTTACATGGCCATTGTCAATATTCCGTTTAAGCAAGGTTTATTGAGTGAATGTAAACGCACTCATTGGTTCACCCGAATAAACCAATTGCTTGTAGAATGATTACAGATCTGACTTCAGAATATTATTCCAGATTAAACTGTACAACATATTTGAGGGGTTCTTTTGCAAAAGCAAACATCTGCTTTTACTGGCCTATTAGGTAACCTGAATCATGTTTGCTCATATTTGTGGTGCGGTTTAAAATAGTAGGCTTATTCATCTCGATGGTGATGTTTTAGAACGACACCATGTGGGACAGATAGTTGGCATATTCGTAAAAACATATTACGTCATAATATGGGAGCTATATCGTGAGGGAATGGATGAAAGACTTAAAACAAACTGATTGTACACAATGATTGTGAACAATACATTGGAACATTTGGACTGTATTTGAGTATTGAATAGAGATATTATTGAAAAAGAAAAGGGCAGGAGTGCTGGGAAGTTCAGACAGGTGTGATCAAGTTGCCGTTTGTCGGGAACACAAAAGACTGAGCTAGGGATCCTACCCACACGTGTAGCGGCATATCTCAATATACATCTCATATAGTGATAGTTCAATAAAAAGGTTTAACAAGAAAGAAGTTTTCTTTTAACAAGATAATTGAGGTGTCTATTCTTGAGTAGGTTATGATTTGAAATGTTCTTTTTGGGTGGAACCTGCAAACATGGAATACAGTTAAATTCCTCCTACGATATTATCTGCTTGTCTGATTAACTATAGTATACAGTAAGATACTATGTAGCTCAAACTCATGAATCATCTGTTTGATTGTTATAAGGTGAAGTGAACACAGACTTAAAGGAAAATGCTCGTTTTTGACAACCTGGACCTTATTTACGACATATTATAAGAAGTTTGACTCACCGAGATCACTTTTGTGTTGTTCGGAGGCCTGTAGAAGAAATTTAAAATCCAGCGCGAGCCAGTATATCCATGTAATCGCGTCGGACGGGGCAACGGGAATGCAGTTTCTCAAAATCCATTTTCGGCCGCTAAACGGTTGTTTTCATCAATCAGATTGGATGAATCGACAGTTGAGATTCCTCAACGCGAGGCATTGTAGTGGTCTTCAAATACGAGGTCTTTAGCCTCTGTAATATGATCTTTACACGCCTCTCCCCCACTTGCTCCAGCACGCATGCGCACAGGCCAGCGCGCAGACTGGCTATTCTCCGGCTCACATTCTCTGCGCTACGATCGGATTGTTGCTGACGAATGACGACGACAATATTCTCGGCACCAACAACGATCGTAGCGCATATTCTCCGGCTCACATTCTCTGCGCTACGATCGTTGTTGGTGCCGAGAATATTGTCGTCGTCATTCGTCACTCGCAACAATCCGATCGTAGCGCAGAGAATGTGAGCCGGAGAATAGCCAGTCTGCGCGCTGGCCAGTGCGCATGCGTGCTGGAGCAAGTGGGGGAGAGGCGTGTAAAGATCATATTACAGAGGCTAAAGACCTCGTATTTGAAAACCACTACAATGCCTCGCGTTGAGGAATCTCAACTGTCGATTCATCTAATCTGATTGATGAAAACAACCGTTTAGCAGCCAAAAATGGATTTTGAGAAACTGCATTCCCGTTGCCCCGTCCGACGCGATTACATGGATATACTGGCTCGCGCTGATTTTAAATTTCTTCTACAGGCCTCCGAACAACACAAAAGTGATCTCGGTGAGTCAAACTTCTTATAATATGTCGTAAATAAGGTCCAGGTTGTCAAAAACGAGCATTTTCCTTTAAAGTGTAGCCCTATTCCTATAGTTTTTTTCCAAAGACCTCCAGATCCGCCTATTACACTAGAACGCATCGCCGGATTTCAAGCACCAAAACATAGCCCCGGACGTATCAATCTGCCTCCGGGTTCGAGCCTCATTTTAGCCTCGGTATTGTAATTGCTAGGCGCAAAGGCAGGCGAATTAAGAAAAACGCAGTAGTGTAATCCAGGCCTAAGGCTAAGGCTATGACTTCTCTCCTGTATGAAAACATTGGTGTGTCTTTAACTCTCCTGACGTAGTGAAGTTCTTTCCACACTGGACACAGTGGTATGGCTTATCTCCTGTATGAACACGCTGGTGTTTCTTTAAATCTCCTGACGCAGTAAAGTTCTTTCCACACTGGTCACAGTGGTATGGCTTCTCTCCTGTATGAACACGCTGGTGTATCTTTAACTCTCCTGACGTAGTGAAGTTCTTTCCACACTGGTCACAGTGGTATGGCTTCTCTCCAGTATGAACACGCTGGTGTTTCTTTAAATTTCCTGACGCAGTAAAGTTATTTCCACACTGGTCACAGTGGTATGGCTTCTCTCCTGTATGAACACGCTGGTGTATCTTTAACTCTCCTGACGTAGTGAAGTTCTTTCCACACTGGTCACAGTGGTATGGCTTCTCTCCAGTATGAACACGCTGGTGTTTCTTTAACTTTGCTGACGTAGTGAAGTTCTTTTCACACTGGTCACAGTGGTATGGCTTCTCTCCTGTATGAACACGCTGGTGTATCTTTAACTCTCCTGACGTAGTGAAGTTCTTTCCACACTGGTCACAGTGGTATGGCTTCTCTCCTGTATGAACACGCTGGTGTGTCTTTAAATGTCCTGACGTAGTGAAGTTCTTTACACACTGGTCACAGTGGTATGGCTTCTCTCCTGTATGAACACGCTGGTGTGTCTTTAAATGTTCTGACGTAGTGAAGTTCTTTCCACAATGGCCACAGTGGTATGGCTTCTCTCCTGTATGAACACGCTGGTGTATCTTTAAATATCCTGATGTAGTGAAGTTCTTTCCACATTGGACACAGTGGTATGGCTTCTCCCCTGTATGAAAATGCTGGTGTGTCTTTAAATATCCTGATGTAGTGAAGTTCTTTCCACACTGGTCACAGTGGTATGGCTTCTCTCCTGTATGAACACGCTGGTGTATCTTTAAGTCTCCTGACGTAGTGAAGTTCTTCCCACACTGGTCACAGTGGTATGGCTTCTCTCCTGTATGAACCCGCTGGTGTGTCTTTACATTTTCTGATGTAGTGAAGTTCTTTCCACACTGGTCACAGTGGTATGGCTTCTCTCCTGTATGAACACACTGGTGTGTCTTTAAATTGTCTGACCTAGTGAAGTTCTTTCCACACTGTTCACAGTGGTACGGTCTTGGCTTGTCTGTGTCTCTCTGTCTCTGGGCGGGAGCTGGGGTGAGGGGGGTGTTGGAGGTGTTGATAGGGAGTGATTGAGAGGAGGAGGAGGAGAGAATCTCTGGTCTGATCTGTCTGCTCGGGAGACGAAAGAGAGAGACGTAGAGGTTGTCATGGCTCCTCTTGAGGTGCTTGTTGAGGTAGATCTGGGAGGTGTAGGTGAATGGGCACACAGAGCAGGAGAACAACTGAGTCTGGGACAAGTCTGACATCACTCCTGGGAGAGTGAAAGAGAAAGAGACAAACATTAAAATGGATTCTCACACCTGTATTACAAGTGCAAATACTGTATAGAGTGTTTATACGTATGCAACTAGTGGGGGGCGAAACACGACGACACCACAACTTCAGATTGAGGACAGGAGAGAGAAAGACATGTAAGAGGTTCCTCTGGCTGAGCTCGAGTGAAGGAGAGAGAGGAGTGAGAAAAAGAAAAGAGGAGAAAGGAGAGAAAACAAGCATGAATACATTGAAGCCCACGCAATAGCTACCTTAGATAGCTAGAGTAAGCTAGCACTCCTAAAGATAAGTCAAGCTACCATGTTCCATGGCAACTAATAGCATTCCATTTTGTTCTGAGCAAGTGTGCCTGCCTAATATTGGCAATTTGCGTGCCTCAAAACAGCGATTTGCACAGGCACCATTGCTGTTCATGACATAGTGCCCTCTGTATCGTTGCATCCATGAGTGTCCTGAATTTCACGCTGTATGCCCATGTCTTGCCTGCTGGCTGGCACCATGGGAAAAAGACAGAGGAGAGGAAGGACGGTAGAGGAGAGCTACTTGGACAGCGGTTATTATTATGACCAGCAGATCTCTTGTTCTTTCAGCTTTAAGGAAAGAGGTGGATGAGAGAGAGATGGAGAAGACAGAGGGAAGAAGAGTTGAGGACAGATACCTCTAGCGGTGCTCTTTTCTTCCCAGACGTAGTTGAAGGAGATCCTCTTGTATCTGTACTCCTGTCCGTACCAGACCAGCAGCTCCTTCCCGACAGCCAGCAGCCGACAGCAGCGAAACAGGATCCCTCCACGGTTCTGAAACGCTACCAGGTTCTGCTCTTCCTCAGTACGGGCACAGTTCACATACCTGGGGGAGAGTGGGGGGTGGTTTCATAAAGAACAAACAGGTGAGGGATGGAGAGACGGGAGGAAGGAAGGATGAAGGAAGAGAGGGAGGGAGAAAAAGTGGGTGAGATGTAGGGACTGACTATGGAGGGAGGAAGGGAAACTTTCAAGACTGGAGAGATGGTTTATTTTGAGTGAGAGCAGCAGAATAGATTCTGGAAATATGAGAAATGAGCATGTGTTCATATTTTCTAACCTGATTGTAATGCCTAATTATTCTACAGTTTACACATGCAAAGATGGGTCCATCCCTGACATGATCTCTGAAAAGCCTGCCTATTGTTGTCCTGTTTAATTGTTCATGAAGTCTTTCCCTTAACATAGCCTTTTTATTTGCATCTCATTGTTTATAGGCCTCTGGATTCATTTCTATTTGCTTCTCTATGAACTTCCTTCTGTTAGTTCTATCACAGTCCCTTACCATCTCTGGATCCTGCTGTTTCTGTCTCTCTAGTGACATGATGTTCATATGCGCAGTTTGACTTTTTGATCAGGGGGGCAGTCAGTCCCAGCCTACTTCTAACAATATAGATTAGGCCTACTTCTATCAATATAGCCTAGGCCTACTTCTAACAATATAGATTAGGCCTACTTCTATCAATATAGATTAGGCCTACTTCTAACAATATAGATTAGGCCTACTTCTATCAATATAGCCTAGGCCTACTATCAATATAGCCTAGGTCTACTTCTATCAATATAGCCTAGGCCTACTATTTATATAGCCTAGGCCTACTTATAACAATATAGCCTAGGCCTACTTCTAACAATATAGCGTGAGCGCAGCCAAATAGATTCTGGAAATCTGAGAAATGAGCATGTATTTATATTTCTTCACCTGATTGTAATGCCTAATTATTCTACAGTTTACACGCGCAAAGTGGAGTCCATCTATTTGTAGGCATCTGGCATGACTTGCACATAGTCCTCCGTGGGAGCAGTGAAAACAAGTGCCAGGGGAATGCTCAAGTCCAAGCCATGCCAAACATGTACAAATATTGGGATTGCGATACATTTCACAGGAAAGCATATTGAGACTGGTAAGATTACACCCTGTGCTTCCCGTCTCAGTAAAGCACATTTTCACTAACACAAATCCCTATCCATCTATCCATCCATCCATCCAAGTATGAATGGATAACTATCTGTATGTCTTCTATATTTTACTTCAATTCAAAGGGCTTTATTGGCATTGGAAACATACATTTACAATGCCAAAGCAAACATCCCAAAAGGTCACAGAAATGTTATGGTTGAATTGAATGAATAAGTAAGTGTAATATTTACAAATGTATTTAAATGGTAACTTTAAAGTTTGTATGTACAGTGTGTATATGTAAAGTGATCAGTGCGGTGTGCAGGGATACTGATTGAAGATTTTCAATCGTGGAACCAAGCCAACCAGCTATCTGATCAATCGCGACCACAAGTCCGTATGGTAGAAGCCATAGCGCGCCACAGACTGGAAGAAGAGGAAGAGGAGTATGCCCACATGATGTACAATATCGAGGATGAAAAAAGAGTAGAGCCATACAGAGAGCAGATGGCAGTGAATGGATTGAACATTGAGTTTGAAGTAGACACTGGGGCAAGCCTGACTATAGTGAATGAGAAAACATACAGGAAGATGGGAGGGGGGAAACTCCACCATACAAGAACAAAGCTGTATATGTACACCAGAGATAGTGTAGGGGTGCTAGGCAAGATGTACACACAAGTCAGTTACAAGGGGCAGACCAGACAGTTGTCATTGATAGTGGTAAGAGGGGAGGGGCCAAATCTCTTGGGGATAAATTGGCTAGAGGCCATTAGGCTAGACTGGAGGGCCATTTTCAGACTACATACAGGTCAGCAGCAGGAGTTGAGTGAGCTACTCTCACAACACGGAGAGGTGTTTAAGGTGAGCTGGGCAGTTTAGTGGGAGCTACAGCAAAGATCTCTGTTGACCCCGAGGCCAAGCCAAGGTATTTCAAAGCCAGGCCTCTGCCATATGCCCTCAAGGACAAAGTTGAGACAGAGTTGGTTAGATTAGAGAAGGAAGGCATCATAGAGCCTGTGAGTTTCCGAGTGGGCCGCTCCCATAGTTCCTATACTTAAACCAGACAAAACAACTAGAATATGTGGGGACTATAAAGTTACAGTGAATCCAGTGTCTAAGATAGATAACTACCCAATTCCAAAAACTGAGGACTTGTTGGCAGTACTGGGGGAGGACAGAAATTCACCAAACTAGACATGTCTCAGGCATACCAGCAACTCCCACGGGATGAAGAATCTAAGAAGTTCACAACAATTAACACCCACCGCGGTTTATACCAGTACACCAGGCTACCCTATGGGGTGTCATCAGCCCCAGGCATAGGAGAGAGAAATGTGTCTTCATGGCACCAGAGGTGGTGTACCTGGGATACAGGATCAATGAAAAAGGAATTCATTCTGTAGCAGATAAGTGTTGAATCTGGCTGATTTTCAAAGGAATATTGATTTAATCTGATCCTGTTAGCTATTTCTAAATTATTATGATCGACCTCTGAGTATGGCTGTAGCTGGTGTGTTCTGTAAGAAAATGGTGTCCCTCTTCCATAGACTCATGAGATAAAGATGACATTCTTAGGGCTGGTACATTCTGTGCTAAACAGCAATTGTTGTGGTTAGCGCCGAGGCGGCGTAGCTTATCTTGACCAAACAAGGCCACAGAAGAGACGAGAAAGACAGTCTTATCGGAGAAGAGACGAGGGGGGGGGACACCCGAACCATAAGAACGTTGCAACGAGACCAATGCTTTAATTTGAGATTAGACAGCATACAGAGAGGTCAAGTGTACATTAGACTTTATGCCATCGTCTTTTGTATGTTAACCCTTCTGGAATAAACAGCTTTTGATGTCGCTCAAATCCTGTGTTGGAGAGATTAATTTGGAATACATCAGAACAAAGAGACACTGGACTGTGTGGTATTGTGTGAGATTGGGGGCCGTCTTTTATTGTAATCAAAACACAACGCAGAGCTTAATAAGGACAATGATAAAAGACAACGAAAGTCAACACAAGGTACAAGCCATTGCAAGCGCTCCACAGCCAACTGACCAGACACAGTTGAAGTACTTCTTGGGCTTCATGCTTAACTACAGTAGGACCCCACTTATCCCAACTTCAGAGATCCCAACCTCCCGGTCTACCGGACAGGCTTAAAAAATTTTTTTTTTTTTTTTAGCCTGCTATCTGGTTACTGGTGGGATTTTCATTACAGTACTGTACTTAAATATGTCATAGTAAACATGTACTGTATCCTACTGTGAATAAAAACAACTGTATGTAGACCTACATGTTGCCTGTAGGCTGTAGCCTATTGTCACGTTTAATTTCTTTGTTACTCTAAAGCGGGAAAATATCGAGCACAAAATGCAAACGAGTCGTACGAAGTACTGTATTTGATCAAAGCACGCACTCAAGTGGAAATTCGTTTATTTTATTATAGGCTAGGCTATATGAGTTTAGTTGGCTATTTGATTGCAATTTTGATGCATTTTTACAAGTAATTAAGGGTATTTATCTGTGTATTATGAGTCTATATGAAACAAGTATACCACTTATTGAATTTGGTGCATGTTAACATACGTTTCAGTCATCCGGACATTTCAGAGATACGAACGACCTTCGGTCCCGTTGGGTTCGGATAAGTGGGGTCCTACTGTACTACTTCCTTGTAGTCTAAAAAACATGATGAATCACTTGAATGTAAGCATGTAACGGTATCAAAAACTCACGGTACGGTAATATCACAGTATCAAGGTCCACGGGACGGTATATCATGGTATTAAACGGTTTAAACACAAAATTTAAATAGGAAGAAGATTTGTACTTTGGAAAAAACACCATAGCATTTATTAAACACATTTCTAATGTGTACAGTTTTTCTCTTTTAATTTAAAGTGCTTCTGCTTTCCTTACAATCACGGATCAACGATGATCCGTTGCACCACTATTCAGTAGTGATAGAGGAGGTCTGTGGGTATAGATGGTGTGTTGAGCAGTTATAGAGGAGGTCTGTGGGTATAGATGGTGTGTTGAGCAGTGATAGAGGAGGTCTGTGGGTATAGATGGTGTGTTGAGCGGTGATAGAGGAGGTCTGTGGGTATAGATGGTGTGTTGAGCAGTTATAGAGGAGGTCTGTGGGTATAGATGGTGTGTTGAGCAGTGATAGAGGAGGTCTGTGGGTATAGATGGTGTGTTGGGCAGTGATAGAGGTCTGTGGGTATAGATGGTGTGTTGAGCAGTGATAGAGGAGGTCTGTGGGTATAGATGGTGTGTTGAGCAGTGATAGAGGAGGTCTGTGGGTATAGATGGTGTGTTGAGCAGTGATGGAGGAGGTCTGTGGGTATAGATGGTGTGTTGAGCAGTGATAGAGGTCTGTGGGTATAGATGGTGTGTTGAGCAGTGATAGAGGAGGTCTGTGGGTATAGATGGTGTGTTGAGCAGTGATAGAGGTCTGTGGGTATAGATGGTGTGTTGAGCAGTGATAGAGGAGGTCTGTGGGTATAGATGGTGTGTTGAGCAGTTAGAAGAAGAGGGAAAGAGGCTGAGCAGAGAGCCCAGGTCTGATCTCTGATGCTGCGCTTCTATGGCAGGAGACTGGATGAAAGAAGTTATAGGTCTAAAAAAATAATAATAATAATAATAAATGAAAAAAAACGACAGAAGAGGAAGAGAAAGAAGAGATGAGGAAGGAGAGAATGGAGGGGGGGGGGGTGCAGATCTAGGCTAGATGGTTCTGACATCTAGTTACAGAAAATCCCTCTACGGTTCGCACGTGGTCCGCGGATAGGTTTATAAAAAAAAATAATAAAACAAAAAAGGATGTAGGTGACGTGGTCACGTAAGGCGCATGTTCAATTCACACTAGTCAGGCGCTGCCAGCGGAAGACATGGCTAGCAGAGGAGCTCAACAACCGCTCATCACCACGGCATTTAAGCAGCACTTAGCTAAAGAATCCGACCAGGCTAAAGCTATTACAAAAGGTATTATTGGGGTGTTTATAGCTGCAGACATGAGGCCATATTCCGTTGTGCAAAACGAGGGGTTTAAACATATGCTGGATGTGCTTGAGCCACGCTACGAGATCCCGTCGCGCACCCACTTTGCAACAGCACCGCTACACCCGTGGGAGTGGCCAGACCAACCATGGATGAGGCTGCCTCTGGACTTCTGTGGGCCTGTATTGGGGAAGATGCTTCTCTTCGTCGTAGATGCCTATTCAAAATGGATCGAGGCTCACCCAATGTCGTCTATTACTTCATCCATGACTATCGAGAGACTGAGAAGCATTTTTGCCACCCCTGCAGTGATTGTCAGTGATAATGGGCCTAGTCTGGTCAGTGCAGAGTTCAAGAACTTCCTACAAAAGAATGGCATACAGCATGTCACAACAGCACCATACCACCCGTCCACAAATGGCTGTGAAGAGCGGGCGGTGCGGGCGGTCAAGGAGGGACTCAAGAAGATGGGGGAAGGTAGTCTGGAGACAAAGCTATCCAGGTTCCTGTTCAAGTACAGATCAACCCCCCAGACCACCACGGGAGCCACGCCAGCTGAGTTGCTCATGAACCGCAGGATCAGGACTCGGCTAGATCAGGTGTGTCCCTCGCTATTTACAAGTGTCTGATTCAGTCTATGTGAGGGGATACTCAGGCCAGAAGTGGTTTCCGGCAACTTATAGAGAGGACCGGTCCAGTCTCTTGGAGAGTGAAAACACTGGATGGGAAACTGGTGAGACGACATCAGGATCAGATACGGCCATGTTATGATCACAACCTGGCTGACCCCTGTCTCTAAGAGGAGAGTGTTCCTGTGGACACAGCAGAGCAAGAACTAGAAAATCAGGCACACGAGGTAGTATGGGCACCGCCACAAGAAGCAGAGGATCCAGGCATACTGGTGCCGCCAGCAGAACTAGAGAATCCAGCACCAGATGCAGTGGCACCGGGGCCTCCAGACATTGGGGTTTTGGGATGTTGTTACCCAGTGAGAGTTAGACAGGCACCCACGTATCTCAAGGACTAAGTGGTAGCAGGGGCAGAATAATCCCCTCATAGAATCAGACTAGGTTTAAGTGAATTTGTTCAGCACATAAAAGAAGGATTTTTGTAGACTATGGGGGGAGGAATGTTGTAATGTTCTGTTTCATGTTGTATGTTATATTCAGTCAGGCAGTCAGGTGATATAAGGAGAGGGGCTTAATGTAGAGGGGGACCGGAAGAAACGTTCAGCAGGGAGATAACCACCAGAATGCGTAGTAATGGAGTCTGAAGTGCAGAATGCAATAAAGAGTAAATAACTTTGAGAGTGTATCATCCTTGACTTTATTACAGTAATTGTATAGCAACATGTAAACCTCAGTTGCTGGCGGTCCATCTGATGCCTGACTAGCCTCAGTGCAAATGTATAACTATGTGTGTGTTTATTCTATCCAGAATAAATCAGCCTTCAGCAGCAAGAAGTGGTCCAGCTATTTAATACACAATGCATGAACACATGCGTACAAGACCAGACCGGTCAAATCAGCAATTTTTTTTGAGTCAGCACAGGTGGTGGCCTCTAGATTTGCTTATGAATTACGTTATACGGCCATGCTCTCCACTTAATGTCACCAGCGAATAAAAGAAGTGAACGCACGCAGCAACGACCAGCAACAGCGAAATTCACTGAAACGGTATGTTCGCTTCATGCGCTTCCCTTTCAACATGGTCATACAAAACAGCTTGTTGAATTCCGAAAAGATGAATCAACTATTCTGTTTTTGATTCAAATGTGTAGCTATATGACCCTCCCCTGGACTCAAATTAAAAAGAACAGTAACCCTCTCCTGGACTCAAATTCAAAAACAGTCGTCTGAAGCCCCCCGCAGACCGCATCCGCCACGATGTCGTACGACGGCGCACGGCGCTGTGTCCGGCTAGCCCCGCACACAGGCTGCGACATTCGACGCATTTTCTAGTGCACTTTAAAAAAACAAATCCCAATTGATCAGTAAATGACAAATGGCCAACAACCTCGCAATGGGTAAGTTAATCTTATACTTTCTTCAATAAAATAATGGTGATAGTAGCTAAGCTATAGCCTTACAAGTGATTTTGTATCTTTCAGAAACAATTACTTTGATGCTGTATCAGTCACATAACTGTTTTTGTTTCTGTTTCAGTAGGCAACATTGTGGCAAAACATTGTAGCTAGCCTATCTGGCACTCGCAACATTGTGCTAACGTTAGTCTAGATAACATAGTTAACAAACCTTATGCATGTATGTTATGTAACATAACGTAGTTAACAGACGTTAGTATAGGCTATGTAACGTTGTGTTATGCACCAACCGCAGTGTTTGAGTGTGTTTTCAAGCAGGCAACATTTTATGGCAAAACATTGTATCTGGCACTCATAACGTAGCTAGTGCTACATAGTTAACAGACGTTAGTAGGCTAATATGTAGACTAACGTTTGGCTATGCAACATAGTTAACAGACGTTAGTAGGCTAATATGTAGACTAACGTTTGGCTATGCATCAACCGCAGTGTTTGAGTGTCTGTTTTCAAGTAGGAAAAACATTGTAGCTAACAAGAACATCTGGTGAACAGATTAGTAATATGCACCAACCGCAGTTGGTGTGTTTGTTTTCAAGTTGGCAACAGTAAGAACATAGTTAACAAATGTTAGTAGGCAAATAAGGCTATGTATAAGATATGCAAGTATCAATGAGCATGCCACATAATGCCATATACCTACAACATTTTAGCAGTGTAGCCTATATGCTGGTAATATTATTCTTGATTTTATTAAGACACATACAACCTTTCTCCCACACAAGCTAAATATTTACTATTGATATCGTTTTGTCCCTTTTCCTTGAGCAAAACAGATACTTGGGTGTAACAGAGGACCCAGGGATGCCTACATTCTCTGTGACAAGCTGGCTGCATACTTCAGCTCCCCAGAGGGCAGTTTGGCCTGGCAGGATGGGTGTAGGCAAACCAAGCCCTCCTCTCCAGCCTACACCACCTGGCAGTCCCTCTCACCAGCCTATACCACCTGGCAGTCCTCCTCACCAGCCTATACCACCTGGCAGTCCTCCTCACCAGCCTATACCACCTGGCAGGCCTCCTTCAGTCTATACCACCTGGCAGTCCTCCTCACCAGCCTATACCACCTGGCAGTCCTTCTCACCAGCCTATACCACCTGGCAGTCCTCCTCACCAGCCTATACCACCTGGCAGTCCTCCTTCAGTCTATACCACCTGGCAGTCCCTCTCACCAGCCTATACCACCTGGCAGTCCTCCCCAGCCTAAACCACCTGGCAGTCCTCCTCACCAGCCTATACCACCTGGCAGTCCTCCTCACCAGCCTATTCATGGGTTTCAAATGTAGTCCTAGACCTGCCATATTGGGGACCAACGCAGGTGTTTCAATTTATCCGATTGGCTCGACTGCATAGAATCCTATGCAGTAGAACTAATTCATTCATTTGAAACACCTGTGTTGGGTCCCCAACATGGCAGGTCTAGGACTACATTTGAAACCCATTAATACTATCTGGCTCTCCTCACCAGCCTATACCACCAGGCAGTGGAGACACGCATAGCTCGGAGTGGATGATGACACATCAACTCAAGCTCAATCTGGACAAGACTGAGCTGCTGTTCCTTCCGGGGAAGGGCTGCCCGCACCGGTACCTGGCCATCACCATTGAAGACACAGGGGTGACCCCGACTCGGACTGCGAGGAATCTGGTTGTGACCCTAGATAACCAACTGTCGTCTTCCGCACATGTCACATCCATCACACGCTCCTGCAGATTCATGCTCTACAACATCAGGAGGATTCGCCCTTTCCTCACTGATGAAACGGTGCAGGTACTCATCCAGGCCCTGGTCATCTCCCGCCTGGACTACTGCAACTGCCTCCTCGCTGGGGCCCCAGCGTCAGCCATTAAACCTCTGGAACTTGTCCAGAAAGCTGCTGCTCGCCTGGTGTTCAACCACCCCAAGTTCTCCCACACAACTTCCCTCCTCCGTTCCCTACACTGGCTCCCTGTAGCGGCTCCCATCCAGTTTAAAACTCTGGCGCTAACCTACAGGGCAATGAAAGGAACAGCCCCCTCCTACCTCCAGGCCATGGTCAAACCCTACACCTCCTCCCGACCGCTACGCTCTGCTACCTCGGGGCGACTGGTTTCCCCGTCACTCCCGAGGCCCCTGCGGTCGATCGACACGGTCATGGCTCTTCTCTGTCCTGGCCCCGCAGTGGTGGAATGAACTGCCCACTGATGTCAGGACAGCAGAGTCGCTGCCCATCTTTCGTCACAGGCTCAAAACTCATCTCTTCAAGAAGTACTACAACAATCCTCCCTCCTAAGCACTTATTGTATTTTATTGTATTGCACTGTACTTTAGATTGCTATTCTTGAACTTTGCCTTCAGCACTAGATTATGCTCTTAGTCACTTGTTTTAGAGAGAAGATGCACTTGTGAGTTCTGGCAAGTAGTAGTACATTGGCTTTTCCTACGTTAAATGCAATTATTGTTAGTCGCTTTGGATAAAAGTGTCTGCTAAATGATTGTAATGTAATGTAAATATAATGCAGTCCTCACCAGACTATACCACCTGGCACCTCTGTGACAAGCTGACTGCTTTCTTCAGCTCCCCAGAGGGCAGTCTGTATTGGGGGATGGAAGGGTGTAGTCAAACCAATCCCCCCTCACCCCTCCCTCACCACTACAGACTCTCTCTCTCACACACACACACACACACACACACACACACACACACACACACACACACACACACACACACACACACACACACACACACACACACACACACAACCAGTAGTAGTAAACAATAAATTCATTATATAAATACATGCACTCATGCCATTTTTTATTCAAAATGAACATGACTACAGTTATGCTACTATGGAAGGAGTATTGATTTAGCAGTTTAGTTTTTTGGTCATAGTTCAACCCCAGGATTATTTATTCTTGCTATGTACATAACACACCCATGTTATTTAATTGCACTGACTATGTCATGGACACAAACAGTCATCGGTTGGGATAAGTAGGGAAGCGATGGGGTAAGTAGATGAGGATGATACTGATAGACTGCCAGATTAGTAGCAGATAGTAATGTAAATTGTCCGTTTGGGAACCTTTACGTCTAGTGGAGTACCTAGGACTGGACTGAGGAACTGGTTTGTACTGACACTGTAAGGACAAGCGATTACAAGAATTCCAATGTACCTGTAGGCTACTCATACTTATTTTACACATAGCAAATATTATAATAGTTATAACGTTATTATATTCTGTACAGTAGGCACCACTAGAGGGCAGTCTGGTATAGCCTACCATATAGACACAGCCTGGACCTGGGCCAATCTATAAACCGGTGTGCACCGTTTTGTTACGGTTCCCACTTTAACCCAATCAGCAGTGATTCAATCCACCACCTGAGGCCGCGTTTCCCAGATTCGCCGAACTTCTCCGCGCTACGACGCTTCTCAAGGTATACCTTGAGGTGCGCCGAGAGGCAGAGCACCGTGCCTTCCCTCACCCCGGAGGAGGAGAAGGCCCTATCGATCATCGGCCTCACAGCCTCCCAAGGCATCACTGGTGGCCTTGATTTGGAGTCTGGAGAGGGCCCCTCCAACATCCAGCCCTCAGCTGAATCACCCCAAGCCTCCCAGCCCTCAGCTGAGTCACCCCAAGCCTCCCAGCCCTCAGCTAAGTCACCCCAAGCCTCCCAGCCCTCAGCTGAATCACCCCAAGCCTCCCAGCCCTCAGCTGAGTCACCCCAAGCATCCCAGTCCTCTGAAGAGGAGACCCCAGCAAGGTCAGACCGCTCCACCCCATCAACACGCTCTCCCCCCACCCCCCACACACCCCATGACGCCCGCCCCCCGTGAGAGGCAGCTGAACACCACGGATGCGAGGTGCGACTGCAGTGAGGAGCTCCTGGAGGTGGGGAGGCAGAGGCTGGCTGTGCAGCGTGAGAGGCTGGACCTGCAGAACAGGCAGCAGGCCCTAGCGGAGGCACAGTTTGTGTGGCCCTCCATATCAGTGCCCATCATTCTGCCAACTCCAGGTAGGCTAAGTGTGTATTTTGTATACTCTGTCTATTCCCACACTGCATGCATTCCATTCAATGTCGCTAATTGAATTTTCCTCCCTTGCAGATGATGCAGATGCCAGAGACACACTGCACACACTCACCACACACTACATACACTTACCACACACTCATCACACACACTTACCACACACTGCACACACTCACCACACACACTACATACACTCACAACACCACTCATCCTTCCTACGTGTTGCTACCTTGTCGTGGTGGGAAGGCTTGTGTGCCTCCATGACCATGAAGGCTATATTGGAGGGGGGTCACCCCCCAGCAGGTTCATCCATGCCGGGCAGGTTCAGGGTAGAGGCCAGACGAAAAGCAACAACTGGCCCTCCAGGTTGGGGGTTGGGCATGGGTCTAACAACCCCACCCCGGAAAAAGACAGCCTGTTACAGGACAAAAGTCTGAAGAACAAACCTGCCCATGTTTTTTCCCAACCAATATTAAACAAGTTCCCTTTATCCTGTATATTTGTCGTTTCTTGCCACATTACAACAGTAGAGGTTTTGAAGAAGGCACACAATATAACAAACAGCATTTGTAAGCTCACTAAATACTGTGAATCTGTTAGCAAAGTATACTATAGGGACAGTAATGGGCCACCTACACATTACACCTATAGCAACTTTCATGACATACCATTCTAAATGAATAGGCATCATATGGAGTTGGTCCCCCCTGTGCAGCTATAACAGCCTCCACTGTTCTGGGAAGGCTTTCTACAATATTCTGGAGCGTGTGTGAGGATATTTGACTATTCATCTAGATGGCCTCATTGGATTAATCAATTCGCCAGGATATCTGTCTGACAATATATAAAGACAGCCAGAAAAGTCATGTCATCAAATTATCCCTTTACATAAGAAAATGTTGTTGTTGTTCACAAAGTGGATTATATTAGGCTATGGATAGTCCGTATATGTTGCTTGGCTCAATAAAAGTTTTAAAAACAACATTCCCATGATGTGTTGTGTAGGCTCCATGACATTATTTTCATCATTCAAGTTAATTGTATGTTGTGTACACTAATGATGTGAATCGCGCAGGTAGGATAGATAGATGTGCTCTGTATTGCAACTCTCCTTTTTAAAAGTGTAATTTTGCTCTAATCGAGCTAAAACTATAACGGGATGAACGGAGCGCATCGCCAAGGGACAGCTTACGATGGGGTCCGACCGCCCTTCGTAACGTATCCCTTGGCTGTGGTGTACCTTGGCTTAAGAAGGCTCTGGGAAACGAATCACCACCTAGAGGTGGACCTAACGACGTTCTTAAGAAGCACGTAGCGTTACGATGCCTAAACGATGCCTCTGGGAAACGCGGCCCTGGTCTAAATACGACCATGATCTCCACTTAATATCACCAGAGAATAAAAGAAGTGAACGCGCGCAGCAACGACCAGCAACAGAGAAATTCACTGAAAACAGACCGCATGTCGGTATGTTCGCTTCACGCGCTTCCCTCTCAGCATGGTCATACAAAACAGCTTGCTGAATTCCGAAAAGATGAATAAACTATTCTGTTTTCGATTCAAAGGTGTAGCTATATGACCCTCCCCTGGACTCAAATTAAAAAGAACAGTAACCCTCTCCTGGACTCAAATTCAAAAACAGTCGTCTAACCCTCCCTTGTTCATTCGAAGTTCACTTCCTAAACCGAAGCCCCAAACGGCTTCGCTCTAATCTTTCAAAAATAAAAAATAACATACAACTTACCGAATTGAGGATTGTCGTAGCCTACAGTGAAAGGCTAGTGAGTAGGTTGTGATGGAAACGTTTGTTTACTCAAAAAGAATAAAGAGCTTGTCTCTTTTTTTCTTCAGATGGATAAAAAAAAATCTTTGCAATGGGGAATCTTTACAGGCGTGACAAACAATGTTCAACTGTGAAAAGTTTCCAAGGTAGAGAGAGACACAAATGACGACCACAATTTATATACACTTTTGGTCGTGACTGCTAGTCTTTTCAATGCTCTTAACCAATCGGTGAAAGCCGGGAACAATGACGCGTTTCACTGTTCAGACCGCGTGATTTTTTTTACCAACCAACTTCTGCCATAACCACGCCCCCGCGAGTTTTGACCATAGACATTATAAAGAACTAGACTGGCCATTGTGCTGTAGAATTCCAATGGACTCACGTCCGACGTGGCAGCCATCTTGTGCAGGGCATCTCACTATGCGACGTCAATGATCCCACAGATTCACTGTGTAATGGTAGATGTTAGATCATCTGGGAGAAAGTCCCTGTAATTGTGCATAAGTGGCATTTTCTATCACTGGGATTAGCTGGAATGCTTGTATATTTATATTGCGACAAAAATGTTTTTTATTGTGACTTGCCAAGAGATTATAGATGCAGCCCCCCTGCCTCCCCCGCCAGTATACTGTTAAGGTCTACTCTGTATCTGGTGTATTCTCCAGGGTTCCCACTAATTTTTACCAATACAAATTACAACTTTTCCATGATTTTGACTTAACGTCTTGATGACCATGGGAACCCTGATTCTCAGTAGCACCAGTATCAACTAGAAAAACCACGTAGCGGCTAAATGCCTCCGCCCAACAATGCAAGTTGCAGTTAACATTCAGTTGGTCTTGAGAGAGGGCCCCTGTGTTGATGTGGATGGTGCTTGTGTACGCTAGCTTGCTGGTATTCTAGCTGTAATGCTAGCTGACACTAATGCTAGCTAGCATTACAGCTAGAATAGCTGTATCTAATTAGCATTAGATAGCTAGCATTAGCTAGCTGGCGCTAGCTTTATTGTTAGCGTTAGCATTAGCTAGCTAGTGTTAGTATTCAAAAGTGCCTTTTGTTTGACCTGACCTTTGACATTTGAATACCAAAATCTAATCCAAATAATCTAATTAAATCCAACTGGCAAGGCTCCGAACCGGTTCGAGGAACGGAAACGAAAACCGAAAACGAACGGTATTTTATGAGGAACAGAAACAAGAACGAAAACAAAATGGTCTTTAATTGTTCCAGAACAGAAACGTTAATTTGAAATCTTTAAAACCGGTTAATAACGTTATTTTTTCGTTCTTTGTAGTAGGCCTATAAAGCTTAAAATAAAAAAAATTTAAAAGAAGAAAATTAAAAAAAAGCTGAGCCTTTTATGGCCGAATAGGCAAAATTGAATTTATTACATTTGTAGCCTACATCTTGTCCTGTTTTTGTAATGTAGCCTAGGCCCCTAAATCTGTTATTTCACAGTCGGGATCTTAAATGCTTTCTTAGCGAAATGAAGAGATTGAGATATTACAAACACACCATAGCCTAGTTCAGACGTTTATGGTATGGTTAGAGATTATTAGCGTGTGGATACAGTCGTAGCCTATACCATATAGGCCTAGTGCCGTCTGAATAGGCCACGAGTAGGCCTAACGAAGCGCTCCGTTTAATGGCTATAACTTCCAGTCAGGTAAGGGCTTTTTATCGGCCTAGTGATCAAGAGATAGGCCTATTAAATGTTTTGCACTAAATTATATTTGCTGTCTTATAGGCATACAAGCAGCAGCAGTCTGGTGGATGTCTCTGAAATGTGTATCGCCACAAGAGAATATTTTTGTTTGCTATCTCAACTCAACTCAAATTTGATTTATAGAGCACATTTAAAAACGACTGTGGTCGAGCCAAAGTGCTGTACAGGTAGGTGACAAGACATAAGTTAATACATAATAAATAAATGACAAAACATTATAAAACAAAATAAAAACAAACAATAGGCCTACAGGCACAGAATAAAATAGCTTGCAGCAGCAGCAATATTTTTTAAAAGGATGATGAGCTATCATGATGACTTATGATAGACCTGCACATTGTTTACGGTGTGGATTAAGGGCATACGGGAATAGGACTAATGTTGCGTATTTCTTGTAAGATAATCAACAAGGCTTCACTACAGCACACATCACCAAGGCTAATATTGTTGGCAATAAGGCCACCACAACCCTAGACTTGTTGATTATACCTTACAAGAAATACTGTAGGCCTATAGAGTCTTAATAGGTTAACACCCCCGGAACGGTTAACGGAACGTTATTTTTCGTTCTTAACCGGTTCAGGAACGCTACGCTGGTGGCGGAACACGAGAACGGAAACGTTAAATATGCTGGTTCTGCTCGGAGCGAACCGATTGAAAAATAATTTCGTTTTTAAGCCCTGCCAACTGGACATTTTGGCCGAATATGTACAAATTCTGTCAAGCCGTTCTTGAGATATCATGTTCAGCAGGCCAAAAAACACCTTTTGTGATGTCAGTGACCCTTGACCTTTGACCCCCACAATGTAATCAGTTAATCCTTGAGTCCAACTGGACATTTTACCTAAATATGAACAAATTCTGTTAAACCGCAAAATACAAGTTTGACAATTAGCTATATGAGGGACTATCTCTATATACCCACATAAAAAAAGTCAAGATACTACATTATATAAAACTGTGTTAATAGTCGATGTGAGTGGAATAAATTATGTTATCTGTGTAATGTTAGCTTAGGGCAGCTAGACTAGTCTGTTATCCTAACCAGTTAGCTATGCAATTTAATTGTGAGATAAGTAAATAATTACCATTAAAATAGGCTCTGTGCACCAGCTCCACTACTTCCTGAAAGTCATTTAGCATCTTTATTTCCTGTCCTATATAATTGGATTAAGTGATTAATCAGGTCTGGGTCTGCCTCACACCTGATTAATCACTTAATCCAATCATATAGGACAGGAAATAAAGATGCCAAGTGACTTTCAGGAAGTAGTGGAGCTGGTGCACTGAGCCTATACCCATATTAGGCTACCATTCTCTTCCCGCAAACGCCTGAGTAATCATAAAACCTTAAAAGGCTAGTCTAACTGTATTTAGGCTGATACTAAAATATAATAAGAGTCACTAGTCACTTACCGAACAAAACGACAAGCAGCTCTGAAGCCCAACAGTAACAATCAAGGTCGGACAGCGGCGTAACCATTTACTGACGTTTACTGATATACTTTGGAGAAGTGCATTACAGGGCATGGCCATCACTGACTAACTGACACTGCACTGCTATATCTACCTAGGTGATTAACAAGTAGTAGTGCTTAGGTCAGGGGTGGCCAACCAGTCAGAGACTAAGAGACACAAAAATTACTGTGGTACCACCCAGAGCCACACCATATATACCAGCGTTTCTCAACCTTTTTTTCAGTCACCGCACCCTTCATAAGTACTTAAAATCCCAAGGCACCCCAGTCTAAAATAAGAAGAAAAACATTATTGTCCATTAAATATACATTTAAAGTTAATTTATTTAAAATTAATACATACAACAAGATATTTTCTGACATAATATATTTTGGACTGGGCTGGGTTAGGATGGACTGGGCTGGGTTAGGCTGGGCTGGACTTGGTTAGGCTGGACTGGGCTGGGTTAGGCTAAACTGGGCTGGGCTGGACTGGGCTGGGTTAGTCTGGACTGGACTAGGTTAGGCTGGACTGGACTGGGCTGGGTTGGGCTGGACTGGGCTCGAGATTTGAGGCTTTGAAATGCCCCAATGATGTCTGGCATATCAGACAGAATGGCTTACCATTACGTTCTATGAAGAAAAAATTACTCTCCCCACTCGGGTAAAAAATGTCCTGTGTTCGTCTTCATATTTTCTTTTAGCTGCGCATTTCTTTCCAGCCATTCTTTGGTTGTGTACAGTAGCCTAGGCTACGTTAGCTTTTGTCGTAATAGAGAATGACCCACGCAAAGCAAATTATTTTCTTTACAATAGGTGCGTTTACATGACAAATATTTTTCAATCTGGTTGATTTCAAGCTGATTTCAGCTTGAGCGTATGTGATACAAAGTAAACTGGTTGGATGTTTACATGCGACAACGAAACAAATGTTTCGAACGCGCACACAGCCGTGAGTGATTGCGTTACGATGGTTACAAACAGCTGACTACGGAACTGTCGAGCATGCCTTGATTAGTCAAGTCTTGAACATGCGCAAAATGAACGCAAAACACAGCATCAATCCGTTTCAAGGTAGTATACATGACGGACCAAACGGTTTCGAAAAGGTTTAAGTGATGATCCACTGATCATCCTTCAGATGTTTCTACAACTTAATTGGAGTCCATCTGTGGTAAATTCAACTGATTGGACATGATTTGGAAAGGCAGCCACCTGTATATATGAGGTCCCACAGATGACAGTGCATGTCAGAGCACAAACCAAGCCATGAAGTCAAAGGAATTGTCTGTAGAACTCAGAGACAGGATTGTATCGAGGCACAGATCTGGGGAAGGGTACAAAAAAAAATCTCTGCAGCATTGATGAAGGTCCCAACAAGCACAGTCGTCTCCATCATTTGTAAATGGAAGAAGTTGGAACCACCAGGACTCTTCCTAGAGCTGGCCGCCTGGCCAAACTGAGCAATCAGGGGAGAAGGGCCTTGGTCAGGGAGGTGACCAAGAACCCGATGGTCACTCTGACAGAGCTCCAGCGTTCCTCTATGGAGATGGGAGAACCTTCCAGAAGGACGACCATCTCTGTAGCACTCCACCAATCAGGCCTTTATGGTAGAGTGGCCAGACTTAAGCCACTCCTCAGTAAAAGGCACATGACAGCCCACTTTGAGTTTACCAAAAGACACCTAAAGGACTCTCAGACCATGAGAAACAAATAAACTAAGGTCTGATGGAACCAAGATTGAATGCTTTGGACTGAATGCCAAGTTTCATGTCTAGAGGAAACGAGGCACCACTCATCACCTGGCTAATTCTATCTGTACAGTGAAGCATGGCGGTGGCAGCATCATGCTGTGGGGATGTTTTTCAGCGGCAGGAACTGGAAGACTAGTCAAGATCGAGGGAAAGATGAATGCAGCAATGCACAGAGAGGTCCTTGATGAAAACCTGCTCCAGAGCGCTCTGGACTTCAGACTGGGGCGAAGATTCACCTTAAACCATTAAACCCCTGGAACTTGTCCAGAAAGCTGCTCTGTGCCTGGAATTCAACCACCCCAAGTTTTTTCACACAACCTCCCTTCTCCGTTCTCTGCAGTGACTCCCTGTAGCAGCTTACATCCAGTTTAAAACTCTGGTACTAGCCTGCTGGGCAATGAAAGGAACAGCTCCCTCCTACCTCCAGGCCATGATCAAACCCTACACTCCCGCCTGACCACTACACTCTGCTACCTCGGGAGGACTGGTTGCCCCGTCACTGCGAGGCCCCTGTAGTCAAATGACGCGGTCACGGCTCTTCTCTGTCCTGGCCCCACAGTGGTGGAATGAACTACCGTCTGACGTCAGGACAGTAGAGTCGCAGCCCATCTTTCGCTGCAGGCTCAAAACAGACCTCTTCAAGAGGTACAGTACTACTAGGAGTAGTACTGTACCAAGCACCTATTCTATTTTTAGTTTGCTATTCTTCACTTTGCCTTCAGCACTAGATTATGCTCTTAGTCACTTGTTTTAGAAAGGTGCACTTGTGAGTTCTGGCAACTACTTTAAATGCAATTATTGTTATTATTACTTTGGATAAAAGTGTCAGCTAAATGACTGTAATATATTGTAATGTAGCTAACTAGATAGGTTTTAAGTGGATTAATTGGAAGGCCACAACATATTGACATCATGTTCATTCAAATCAAAACATTTGCTGATTTTGTGTTTTGTGGATGGGTGTATTGCTGTTTTGAAATAAATCATTTTCATCTGGATCTGTATTGCTGTTTTGAAATTAATCATTTTCATCTGGATCTGGATTGCTGTTTTGAAATAAATTATTTCATCTGGATATGTTTCACTAATAGGATAAAGATGATCACTTAGAATAACTTTGTATTGACTGGTAATGGCTCTACACTTTCAGTATCCAAGTGGTTTCACACTATGGACGTGTGGGGGAGCATGTGGTGTACACTAAGAGAATGGTATTGACCTGAATGCTTCAGGTGGTTCACATTCATTTGGGGATTTATGGTTTTTGTGTTCAAATAAGAGCAGTTAAAACAGATCAGTCAAATTTGGCCTTGAACACTATAAAACGGGGGCTCATTTTAGACCTAGAACCCGGGTAACCCAGGTGAGTTGTGGCTGTGGGTGTGTATGGGATGTTTTCCATCTGCTGGATGAACATAATATTGTCTTACCCATTCATTTCCTATAGCGGGTCATTTTACCCATTCAATTCCTACGGCGGGTCATTTTAAACCCAGAACAGCACCCTGATCAGCTTGATCTCACACTACAACAGATTCAGCTTCATCAAGGTGATCAATATTTCCTCTGCAACATGCATTTTCAAGTTGGCCATATAGAACTGCTAAACTAAAAAAGAACTGTACATGCTGACGAAATGCATCACAGGCAGAGGTCTGTGCTCTCTGAGCGCTATTCTAGTTATTGTCATGTTTCTGTAACACTATTTAACTGGCCACCCGAAGACCTTCATCAACATGCAATGATAGCAGTCAACCACATAGTGGCGGTGTTGCACAGAGCTCAGCTAGGAGACCTCAAACTGCAAGCAGAGGATGCAGATTATCAGATTATAAACACTATGAAGAGTGAAGATGTTCTTCTGAAACTCACACAGACCTAGGCCTGGTCTCCTACTGGTACACTGGGCTCCTCCAGATACACTGGTCTCTACTGGTACACTGCACTCACAGAAATATTTAAGCCTAACTTTCAAGATTCATGTAATTTAATTGCATGACAAATTTCCATGAATTTGCTTTAGGTAGTTTTAACATACATGTACTTATAAACTTTACATGATGCATATTTGTCAGTGTAATAAAACCTATTTATTTGAAATGCATAATCACCAGGTTTATGTATTCAAAATACATAACGTATATTTGTTTGAAATGCATAATAATCAGGTTATCTATTTAAGATTAATAATATATTTGTTTGAAATACATAATGAGGCTTATGCAATAAACCTAATTAAATCAAAATGCATCACATTTATGTAATTCTTTGATTAACACCCAATGGATTTAACATTCTTTTCCATTCACTTCATATCTAACAATTTCAGTTACATCAGTAGAATTTCCCCCAGTCTCTCACATACGTTTCTGTTATCGTGAGGTGAACCATAACCCTTACTGTACATATTTTGTTGTGTTTTGAATCTGTGACTTCCTGTACACAGCAGCTCAATGTAAATCAGGCTTTATACCATATTTCCATACAGCAAATGTGCTTGTTATGGTCTGTGGGCACAGCTTCAGAACTATGTAGCCAGGTGACCGTTAGGACGGCAGGCCAGTGAAGAACTGGCTACTCAGACAGGGACGCAAACCCCAACAAGATCCCCACTATGATGTCATCGGCCATGGAGAGGAAGCCATGAGGATGGAGGAGCATATCTGTGAGACAAAGAGAGAGAGAGAGAGAGAGACGTTATAGACGTGCTAGGGACATACTAGATGTTTCAATCACACACACAGACACAAACAAACACACACACACACACACACACAAACACACATACACACACATGCACATCAATGATTGATTGATAATTTCCTTAATAAGTCTGTACAGAAGTCTAGTGTTCACCTGTTTGTAGACCTCCTTGCCAACCCCATAACTGAGCATGTACTGAGATAGAAGAGAAATGAGGGGGGTGGGTTTAATCAACGGAAGATAAAAGATGGTGCCCCTTTCTTTGTCACCATAGGGAACTCTCCTTTATACTGTTTATTGAGAGAGAGAAAGAGACAGACAGAGAGAGAGACAGAGATAATGCTGCCAGCTAAGGTTGCTGCTCCTACAGTATGTGTGTGTTTGTGTGTGTCCATGTGTGTGTGAGTGTGTATCAGTCTATATGTGTGTGTGCATGTGTGTGTGTGTGTGTGTGTCTGTCTGTGTGTGTGTGTGTGTGTGTGTGTGTGTGTCAGTCTGTGTGTGTGTGTCTGTTGGTGTCTATGTGAGTGTGTGTGTGTGTGTGTCTGTGTATTGATAGATGGCTCACTGTGAAGCTCATCCCCTGACAGCGTCCCTGTCCCCATGTTATCGTGTCAACATAAATATTCCTGCTACATTGGCGAAGCACTTAATTGTACCCTAACTTACGCCTGATGTAATTTGCACACACAAACATACACAGACTGGACGTTCACACCGATTTTGGTGGGGGGGGCAAATTCCATCAGGTGTAAGTGGGGGGCTCTGGGGAAGAAAGGTTGGGAACCCCTGCTCTAATCCATATTGTGACACTGTTCGACAGTGTATAGCAGGCCACCATGGAAATGGAGAAAAGTTAAATCTGGTGTTGTGATCTGAGGTTGTTTGTGGTTGTTTCTGGCACACAATACATTTCACACTACATCTACCATGTCATGAAAATGTCATTTTTAAATCATGAACATTAGAGATTTATTGAGCAAGAATGTGCAGTGAATATGAGGAGAGCATGGCTGGCTTCAGATAGCTCTAAGTAAAAAATGATAAATGTAGCAGCTTATTTACACTGTAGCAATCCTGGATGAACATATTAGTAGTCCTACATACTGTGATGGGAATGAGTTGTGGGACTCTGGACTGAGTATGGATTCACTGATTGACTGAATAGGCTATGTGCACCTCTCCACTACTTCCTGAAAGTCACTTGGCAACTTTATTTCCTGTCCTATATGATTGGCTTAAGTGATTAATCAGGTGTGCGGCAGACCCAGTGCACACCTGATTAATCACTTAATCCAATCATATTGGACAGGAAATAAAGATGCCAAGTTACTTTCAGGAAGTAGTGGAGCTGGTGCACAGAGCCTATTGAACACAGGTGGGACTGATTGAGATGTAAGCAGACAACAGGCTGGTCAGATGAAGAGATGTAAACAAAATGAAGAAACAGTAACAGCTACAAATAAATACATATATAAGTTTTTAAAAATCATGTCACAGCACAATGCCTGAGTATGTACTGTACATGTATTAGCATATTTATTCTGCATCCCCCCTGGGCTTGAACTCTTGTTGAGTTACCTGCCATGTGAGAAGCCATAGATGGTTTCATACTGACTTAAGCAATCACAAGGGCTGCATGTAACTGTCACAGGTGCATTAAGGTTTCAGCAGTTTTCACAAAACCAAAGATTAAACAATAAAACCACGGTATACACTCGACAAGTGAAGAAGAAAAGACAGAGCTTATAAACTTACAGACTTACAAGATGGCACCAGAAACACCAGGGACTATGCACAGCTACAGCAAATGGAACAGACAAAGAACAAGATGGGAGCTACTGTACATGTAGGCTAGAAATACTGTACACATACTAACGAGGCAGATGGAAACCAATCAAACAATCAGTGGCACAGGTCTCTCAATCAGAGCCAATTTAGCCAGTTGTAGTCCTAGGTCCGCTATTGGGGCGGGGTTGCCAACAACAACAAGTACTGTAAACATGTTGTCCCCCACCCATTATGCATGTTCCCTTGTGGTATCAAGCCCCCTGCTTCTCATTAGGCGTTTTTATACAGAGATCCCACTTTATTGCCCTGTAGAAGACCCCTCAATTTTCCAAGTGTGTATCTCAGGTCAGGTCAGGTCAGGAGTAAAACTGTTTATCTCCAATCTGTTCTATTCTCTGCGTCATCCATCTGCTCCCTCTGCCATGGTCAAGGACAAGAGACAAGAAATACCAAAACAGAAGGAAGACATATCACAACATGGCAGAAACCTTGAAGAGCTGTTGCTTCAACAAAGCTCTGATTATGGGAGACACCCGCGCCAGGAAGAAGAATCTTCACACCACACCCCATCGACAACAACCCAACGATGCCCCTCCCCTCCTCCACCACGCTCACCAATCAAGGGCCTCATCAAAGCTGCCACACTGAAGCTCAGCCAAATTGATGAGCTACTGCAAGAGGGGAAGTCTCTCACTCCCCCCCTCCCACTAGCACTCACCAGCGAGGATCCACCCCACCAAGAGCGGGAGTCTCTCACTCCCCCCCTCCCACTAGCACTCACCAGTGAGGATCCACCCCCTCCACCCCCCCAAGAGGGGGAGTCTCTCACTCCCCCCCTCCCACTAGCACTCACCAGCGAGGATCCACCCCCCCAAGAGGGGGAGTCTCTCACTTGCTTCCTCTCACCAGCATCCACCAGCAAGCACCTTCACGCGCTGTATTACGCGCTTCCAACCGCCCTTACCCCCTGCCGGGCACAGCCTGATAAAGGCACAGCACATTCAGTTACTTATTTACAAAATACAGCAAGCTCTAACTGATATGTACTGGGTCCAGGCTACAAGGCTAATGGCACTCATGACCCCTTCCAGGACAAGCCAGGACCCAACGTGATGGTATCTTCCTCAATTCCTGTCTTGATAGGTAATAGAAAAACAATGATGAATCTGCTAAGTAACAGGAAACACTCAACCGGCTCTACAAATGTATCAAATTTAGTATCTATTCCTCTTCAGCCACAAACTATCACAGAGAAATGTGCAGATAATACTCTCAGCACACTAAACTTAGCTTTATTAAATGTCAGATCTTTAACAGGAAAGACATTTTTAATCAATGATTTTATCACCAACCACAATCTTGATTTTATGTTTTTAACTGAAACTTGGCTAGACCAAGGTAACAGTGCAGCTGTTCTTATTGAGTCAACTCCTCCCAACTTCAGCTTTATGAGCGAGGCTAGAGTGCATAAGAAAGGAGGTGGAGTAGCCATCTTGTTTAATGACTCCCTCCAATGTAAGCAGATGTGTTATGGAAATTTTGGTTTCTTTGAATATGTGGCTCTTCAGTTGAATTCCTCTTCTCGAGCCATATTTCTAAACATTGTGGTAGGCCTGGGGGAAACAATGGGAAGTTCCGGTCGGGGCTGTACTCTTTAGCGCCGGGGCGCGTATTTATTCCACCGATAAACAGAAAAACAGGTCAAAACCAAACAGATGATTCCCCGGTGGTGGGGCGGCTCCTCGAGGGCTGGTCAGCCGGGCTGCGTGGATCCCTCGGGTTAGTCCTGCCGGTGGCCAAAAACAGGGTGTTAGGAAGATTGGTAACGTAAGCGTGCAAACTACTAGGGCATCTGCATGCCATCAACACAACCACTCACTGTGTTCCTTCTCCCTTCTCCCTTCTCCCTTCTCCCTTCTCTCTGTCCAGCCTGGCCTTTTCACCTCTCCTTGCCGTGATTAGGTGATGGGACCCAGCTGGCTGGTAGCTGGGTTGGTCCTTGACGAGCTGATGAGGGTCAGGTGTGGCGAATGGCCTGTAGATTCCCTCCACCACAGATCCCCGCTGTCCAGGGTTCTGAAGTGGAGGGCAAGGTGTGCCTGTCCCAGTGTGGCGCTCTCCACGGTGCTGAAGTGGCCGCGACCGGGTGCCTACCCGAGTCTTGCGGGCTCCCGTGGCAGGCCCGCGACGTCCCACCGGCGGGGGAATGCCACAACATCTACAGGCCACCCAAATACTGTCCAAACTTTTTTGATGACTTTGCTGAACTGTTGTCTACTGTCTGCATTGACTTTGACTGTGTGGTTATTGTTGGTGATTTTAACATCCATGTTGACAACCCTCAGGGCAGAGGGACTAAAGAGCTAGGTTGTGTCCTTGATAACTATGGACTGACTCAGCATGTGACGGAGCCCACACACAACAAGGGGCACACTCTGGACTTGATCATCACCAAAGGTCTGAATATTTCTAAGGTTCAGGTGTCTGATGTTGCGCTCTCTGATCATTCCTGTGTTTTCTTTGAGAGTACTATCTCCATGCACACAAATTCTCAATCAGAGGTTATCTCAAAACGGCACATCACTGAAAACACCAGTGAGATATTTACTCAGGCTTTCTCGTCCACACCTGCCCTCTCTATGGCCTCAGTCAACGAGCTTGTAGATAATTTCAATGTTAAAATTACAAACATTATTGACGCCGTTGCACCCACTAAGGTGAAGGTGGTCTCTGGTAAGAGAAGATCTCCATGGAGAAACGCCATGCTGGTCAGAATAGAAAAGAGAGAGTGTCGAAAATCTGAACGCAGATGGCGAAAAACAAATCTCCATGTTCATTATGACATCTATAAAGAGAGACTTCGCATTTATAATATGGAGCTGAGAAATGCACGGCAGACCTTCTTTTCTGACATCATCACCAAAAACCATAACAATGCGCGTGCTTTGTTTGCCACTGTTGATAGGCTGACAAACCCTCCTGTGTCAGTAGCCTCTGAACTTCTATCCACCAGGGCCTGCAATGAATTTGCCTCATTCTTCACTGACAAAATTCAGAAAATTAGACAAGCAGTTAGTGCCTCCATTCCAGGTACAGGACATGTGTCGTCACAGTGTCCACTTAAAATCAATACCATGACACAATTTAATCCGATCAACCATAAAACCCTGGGGGACACTATACAATATCTGAAATCCTCCACCTGTTGCCTTGATGTTCTACCTACATACTTCTTCAAAACTGTATCCAACTGCATGGCCTCTGATTTACTACAAATTGTAAACACATCTCTTCTTTCAGGTGTGTTCCCACATACCCTGAAAACTGCAGTCATCAAGCCACTCTTAAAAAAGAATAATCTAGACAGCTCACAAATGAACAATTATAGGCCCATATCAAACCTCCCATTTCTAAGCAAATTGAAAAGGTTGTTTTCCAACAACTGAATAACTTCCTGGCACTAAGTAATGGCTTTGATGTCTTCCAGTCAGGATTTCGACCACACCACAGCACCGAGACTGCTCTAATTAAGGTATTTAATGACATCCATTTAAACACAGATAATGGCAAAATCTCAGTCTTAGTATTACTGGATCTCAGCGCTGCGTTCGACACGGTAGACCACAACATACTACTAGGCCGACTGGAAAATTGGTTGGGAATTTCTGGTACAGTGTTAGATTGGTTTGAATCCTACTTAAAGGACAGGGATTATTTTGTGTGTATAGGCAATTACAAATCTGAGCTGACAAAAATGACCTGTGGAGTTCCCCAAGGCTCCATCCTGGGGCCTCTTCTGTTCAACATTTACATGCTCCCACTAACTCAAATTATGGAAAACAACAAAATATGTTACCATAGCTATGCAGATGACACACAAATTTATATCACTATATCACCAGGAGACTATAATCCCATACAAGCGCTGAGTAAGTGCATTCAACAAATCAATGATTGGATGTGCCAGAACTTTCTCCAACTAAACAAAAATAAAACTGAAGTAATTGTCTTTGGAGCCAAAGAAGAACGATTATAAGTCAGTGCTCAACTTCAATCAGTAATGCTAAAAACCACAAACGAAGCCAGAAATCTTGGTGTAGTCATGGACTCAGACCTGAATTTCAACAGCCACATTAAGTCAATTACAAAGTCAGCCTACTATCACCTGAAGAATATATCAAGGATCAAAGGATTTATGTCCCAGAAGGATTTGGAAAAACTTGTCAATCAATCAATCAAATCAATCAAAGCTTTATTTATATAGCGCATTTCATACCCAGAGGCAACACAATGCGCTTTACAGAGAACAAGGGAGGTGGGCATACGACCCACTCTCTACATATTCCAGAGGGAAGCAAAAAAACAGTAATCACCCGGGGGCCAGATAAGTGAGCTGTAAAAATTCTTCCCTGACCCCTCTCAACAAGGCGATCGAGCAAGCTCCAGGAGTATGTTTGTCTACCGGCTAAGAACATTTATGAAGCAATACATTGCATTGAATTACATTTCAGAGTGAGAGAGGCTAAAAACATCATAGGGGAGAGAATATTCTACGGACATGCTACATCATCCACAATAGACACAGAGGGTATCTATCGGACTTCGTGAGGTCTGCTGGTGACAGTGGGGCATCCACTGAACCTGGTTAGAAGATAGGAGGGAGAGAGAGAGGCACCAGGGAGAGGGAAGGCAGAACAGGGTTAGTAGCACATAGAGTCAATCAGACCACACAGATATTGAAACAGGCGACCTGGGGCAGGCTCCTGGAATATATTTGTCTAATGGCTAAGAACATTTAAAGAACAATAAATAATAGTAAATTAAGTTTAAATTAAGTTTTCGGAGCAAGAAAGGCTAAGAGCAAGAAAGGCTAAGAGCATCAGGTCCAGGCCAAAGCCGGATGTGGACTGATGTGTGTCTTGTGTGTACATGTGTGTGTGTGTACTAAATACTACGATATCCACAGCTCCGCAGCTGACACTGGACCTGGTTAGAGGATAGGAGGGAGAGAGAGAGACACTAGGGGAGACAGAAAAACGGTTAGTAGCACACTGAGCCATTGAAGCAACACAACAGTCAGAACAAGCCTGTTTCAGGATAACCAGCTTCTGTACGCTACATGATATACATTCATTCAGACAATGATATACATTGTCCATGCGTTTATCTTCAGTAGACTCGACTACTGTAATGGCATGTATACAGGTCTCTCTAAAAAATCGATCAGACAGCTGCAGCTGATTCAGAACGCTGCTGCTCGAGTCCTCACTAAGACTAAGAAAGTGGAGCATATCACACCAGTACTAAGGTCTTTACACTGGCTTCCTGTCTGTCAAAGAATTTACTTTAAAATACTGCTGTTGGTTTATAAAGCACTGAATGGTCTAGGGCCAAAATATATTTCTGATCTGCTCATATGCTATCAACCATCCAGACCCCTCAGGTCGTCTGGCACAGGTCTGCTTTCTGTCCCCAGAGTTAAAACAAAACATGGAGAAGCAGCATTCAGTTTTTATGCTCCACATATCTGGAACAAACTTCCAGAAAACTGCAGGTCTGCTGCAACTCTTGGTTCTTTTAAAACAAGCCTGAAGACTTTTCTTTTTGCCACTGCTTTCTAAGAGGAGCTATGTTTATCAGTATACTGCACTGTAACTTTTATTCCTGTATTCTATTTGTCCTGCTTTTTGTTTAAATGTCTATAATGACTTGCTTTTTGTTTTAATGCTTTTAATTTGTCCTGCCTTTTGTTTTAAATGTCTATAAGGTCTTGCTTTTTGTTTTAATGCTTTTAATGTCTCATGTAAAGCACCTTGAATTGCCCTGTGGCTTAAATGTGCTATATAAATAAACTTTCCTTGCCTTGCCTTGCCTCTGCAGGCCCAGAGACTTCCAGGGGGCGGGTCAACTGTCAATCAATTTCTACTTTGGCCAATCAGAGACTGACAATCGTCTTGTCAATCAGAAACTCATTTAGCCTGAAACGGTTGTCAATCACTTTTTAATTTAGCGAATCGCCTTTCTCTTAGGAGAAGGGGCATGGTGGAAATGACGCTAGCTAGTTAGCTAGCTTTCTACATTGACTTCGTTTGCTAGCTTGCTAGTTATGTAGGCCTAATGCAATTTGTTATGGAGTTAGATTGACTGGATTACATGACTGTGTGTGAGGGAGATTATATTTTTAATGCAAATCATGTAGCTTGAAAGACGTAATCCATCAACCTCCCTGATAAAAGCCTTACCAAGACTCCCCTTGGTATTCTCTTAGTAGGCCTATGATCAATGTAATGGCTTGTGGGTAGAGGCTAGCAATGGTCTACACTAGCCCAGGGGCAGGGGAACATCACTAGCCTACTGATCCATAGCCAGGACTGGGATGCCCTCAGTGGAGGTCCCAAGTCAGTCTTCCAGTCATTCAGCCAGCCTGTCAGTAGATGTGCTCTACTTGTATTGATTTGTTCATACACTAGTATTCCAGCACGGGTTATGTTCTTGAATGCTTCTGGTGACTAGCAGTTCTCTTAGCAACCTAATTTAATCCCTATCACTGTTTTCAGATCCACATAGGGGAAACATATGGCTGAGAGAGGAGTGTGGAGGAAAATCAACAGTACCACACACACACACACACACACACACACTTGCATAACCAACCAAGCAAGTTCTACCTTTCTATACCACAAATATAAGTTTGAGAACCTAGGATACATACAGCCCGCCTAAGGGGGTTCTAATGTACTGACCTCCCGGCACAGGCCTGACCCTGCTGGCAAGCTGCCTTGGTCCTAGCCAAGGAACAAGCGTTTCATCTTCTGCTCACCTGTATGCAGCTTATACCATGCTGACTGGCCTGGACTAGTCACCACATCCACAGTCTAGCCAAGTCAGAGATACCCTTGTGCATTTTACAAAACAAGTGTCATACAATTAAGGTCATCATTTGTGCAGCATGTGTGCTGTAAGTGTAAAGACAAGATACAGATCATTTTCTCCAGGTTTTATTGAATAGCTTGTAGACCACACTGAAACACTGGGCTGACAGTTCAGTTGTACAAGGCGGACCTGGGAGACCATTCAGGACACCTTGTTTGGGTCGAGGCTCTGCTTAGTCTACTGGCCCAGTTGAACTATCAAACTGGATGTACTGACGCTGAGAATGGAGACACACACACATGACACAGCTGGCCGACACTTCCTGCACTCAAAGAGGTTAGGGTTAGGGCTAGACTGAATGTAGGTTGGCATAAAATAATACATATTTATTTTTAAATGGATGGAAAGATGCTGCCCATGCCTAGATCTTTATGTCTATTCAGCATGTCTGTTCTCACCCACTGAGGTCCCATCACCAAACGTGAAGCCTCGGATACAATAATAAAGACAATGAAAGATAGAGAGAGACAGACAGACAGACAGATATGTAGACAGATATGTTAAAAATTAGAACAGTTAGTGTTGTGATCAGACGGTACAACCAAAATGTCACCTCAATGTAGTGATACAGACAGAATTATGAACACCTGCTTCTTGCTTAGAAGGAGCCTTATTATATATAAAAAATCCTTATTTCCTGTCCTGTACTATTGGATGGAAGTGATTAATTAGGTGTGCGGCACACCTGATTAATCACTTCCATCCAATGGTATAGGACAGGAAATAAGGATGCCTGTAGAATTTCAGGAAGTAGTGGAACTTGTGCAAAGCAAAGAGCCTATTGCTTGGCAACACCAAACGCCCAGTGTATGAGAAAATAAATTCCAGTGTATGGGAAGAACTTCACTACGTCAGAACATTTAAAGATACACCAGCGTGTTCATACAGGAGAAAAGCCATACCACTGTGACCAGTGTGAAAAGAATTTCACTACGTCAGGAGATTTAAAGATACACCAGCGTGTTCATACAGGAGAGAAGCCATACCACTGTGACCAGTGTGGAAAGAACTTCACTACGTCAGGAGAGTTAAAGATACACCAGCGTGTTCATACAGGAGAGAAGCCATACCACTGTGTCCAGTGTGGAAAGAACTTCACTACATCAGGATATTTAAAGACACACCAGCGTGTTCATACAGGAGAGAAGCCATACCACTGTGACCAGTGTGGAAAGAACTTCACTACGTCAGGAAATTTAAAGACACACCAGCATGTTCATACAGGAGAGAAGCCATACCACTGTGACCAGTGTGGAAAGAACTTCACTACGTCAGAACATTTAAAGAAACACCAGCGTGTTCATACAGGAGAGAAGCCATACCACTGTGTCCAATGTGGAAGGAACTTCACTACGTCAGGAGAGTTAAAGATACACCAGCGTGTTCATACAGGAGAGAAGCCATACCACTGTGACCTGTGTGGAAAGAACTTCACTAGGTCAGGAGAGTTAAAGAAACACCAGCGTGTTCATACAGGAGAGAAGCCATAGCTATAGCCTTAGGCCTGGATTACACTACTGTGTTTTTCTGAGTTTTCGCCTGCCTTTGCGCCTAGCAATAACATTACCGAGGCCAAAATGAGGCTCGAACCCGGAGGCAGATCGATACGTATGGGGCCACGTTTCGGTGCTTGAAATCCGGCGATGCGTTCTAGTGCAATAGGCAGATCTGGAGGCCTTTGGAAAAAAACTATAGGAATAGGGCTAAACTGTAACGCTGTATTCACTTCACCTTATAACAATCAAACAGATGATTTACGAGTTTGAGCTACATAGTATCTTACTGTATACAATAGTTAATCAGACAAGCAGATAATATCGTAGGAGGAATTTAACTGTATTCCATGTTTGCAGGTTCCACCCTAACAGAAGACATTTCAAATCATAACCTACACAAGAGTAGACACCTCAATTATCTTGTTAAAAGAAAAGTATCTAGCAAAAAGTTTTCTTGTTAAACCTTTTTATTGAGCTATAGCTATATAAGATATATATTGAGGTATGCTGCTACACGTGTGGGTAGGATCCCTAGCTCAGTCTTTCCTGTTCCTGACCAAATATCACCTTGATCACACCTGTCTGAACTTCCCAGCACTCCTTCCCTTTTCTTTTTCAATGATATCTCTATTCAATACTCAAATACAGTCCAAATGTTCCGATATATAGTCCTTACAATCAGTTTGTTTTAAGTCCTTCATCCATTCCCTCACGATATAGCTCCCATATTATGACGTAATATGTTTTTACGAATATGCCAACTGTCTGTCCCGCATGGTGTCGTTCTAAAACGTCACCATCAAGAGATGAATAAGCCTACTATTTTAAACCGCACCACAGATATGAGCAAACATGATTTAGGGTACCTATTAGGCCAGTAAAAGCAGATGTTTGCTTTTGCAAAAGAACCCCTCAAATATGTTGTACAGTTTAATCTGGAATAATATTCTGAAGTCAGATCTGTAATCATTCTACAAGCAATTGGTTTATTCGGGTGAACCACTGAGTGCGTGTACATGCACTCAATAAACCTTGCTTAAACGGAATATTTGAAAACTTGAATATTGACAATGGCCATGTAAACATCAATAAACCGTTTGAATAAATGGAATATGGGCATATTCCGAATATAAAAAAAATGAATAAGTCCCCTGGTTTATTCCTTTTCCAAACCGAATTTTGAGTCATGTATACGCTTATCGGTTTATTCCCCTCCAAAAGGAACATGAATTTGTGCTCTGCGCATGTTTTATTCGCAAGGATTCCTGGTTCTAGATTGCTGAACTAACGTTAGCCATTCTCAAAATGCAATACAACACAAATCTATAGTATATTTCATAGGTAGGCCTACAGTTTATTTTATTCTGCAAAATCAATTCTGTTATGTCTAAACAAACTAGTTTTGTACTGACTATTCTATTTGTTGCTGCTGTTTTGATTGTATTTCTGCTTATGTTCTCTCCTGTTATGTGATTGTATTTATGTATTTCCCACCAATCCTAGCTGCGAATCTTCATCCAAAGGGCCCGGGGGGCTCTGGTGTGAACGAGTGGCATATGAAAGAGAGCCACAGCACCGGCGTTTAACATTTCCTCTCGTTTTTTCCTTTCAGTAAGGAAGTGAATGAGGAGGAGTGTGAAGTGGTGTTGCTGGATGAGAGCAAGCACTATAGCGCACCACAAACATATTGCTATAGTTTCCATTCTTTGCTGTCTGGGGAGATGGGCTTAACAGGAAGAAGAAACGCGCCGAAAAACGTTCATTGCGATAACGTTCTCCGTGCGTCGCTGGTTTAAATTCGGAATATACAGAATGATTACAATTACCATACAGGAATATTCCTTTTTGCTTGCGCATGTAAACTCCTTATTCCTAATGTTTCAATAACTGGAATATGGACAATAAACCGAATATTGAGTGCATGTAAGCGTAGTCAGTGATAAAAAATCTAAATAGAAATTGGATATGGAGTTTGGATTACTGGAGAAAATGAAAAGAGGAACATGAGGAAGGTCCTTGGTGAACTGAATAATACGACAGGCCTTATCCTATAGGCCTATGGAATGCTGTTCAGGAAGTTGGGTGAATGAATGGATTTAATTTTGTCCTCTCGGTAAAAGTCAATTGCTTTAAAAACATGAAAGAATAAAACCAAAAAGTACTGCAACACGAAGTAGATGAAATGGTGATTGCATAGGGAACTGTTTAAATTAATTCCAATATACCTGGTTGAGTTCATGGTTTACAACCATTCATCTCTTACAATATACATGAATAAATTATCAGATGAACAGTAGTAATGGTAGGCTATAATATTGTTATCACAGCAGTGCAGATTGCAATTAGAGATTGGAATAAGTAGAGTATCTTTTTGGATTTGAGATTATTTTAAAAGCAGGGGATGCGCTCCACACATGGAATACAAACTGGGATGGAAATGTATTTGTTGGTGACTGTTGGCGTTGGTTGGATGGTATTTTAAACTCTAACTTTTCCGAATGTTTTTTTTTTTTCATTAGCCTTTTTAATAAACATTGGATAACCTGAGAGAGGTACTGTAGAGTGTGTTCATTTGTGTTCCTGCCTCAGTATCCAACCCTGGACTGACCCCGCCTCAGTATCCAACCCTGGACTGACCCCTCCTCAGTATCCAACCCTGGACTGACCCCCCCTCAGTATCCAACCCTGGACTGAGACCCCCTCAGTATCCAACCCTGGACTGACCCCACCTCAGTATCCAACCCTGGACTGACCCCACCTCAGTGTCTCTGCATGCCTCTTCCATTGCTCCCAGGGAGAGTCATGCAGGTGTCTGGTTGGTGTTCATAGACCTTTGTTGACTTTCATTGTCTTTTATTATTGTCCTAATTAAGCTCTGCGTTGTGTTTTGATTACAATAAAAGACGGCCCCAGATCTCACACAATACCACACAGTCCAGTGTCCCTTCTTTAGGTGTATTCCAAATGAATCTCTCCAACACAGGATTTGAGCGACATCAAAAGCTGTTTATTACAGAAGGTTTAACATACAAAAGACGATGGCATATAGTCTAATGTACAGCTGACCTGTCTGTATGTTGTCTGGACTCAAATCAAATCATCTGAGCTCGAGCACGGTTCTTATGTGGTTTGAGTGCCCCCACCCCCCCCTCGTCTCTTCTCCGATAAGACTGTCTTTCTGGTCTCTTCTGTGGCCTTGTTTTGTCAAGTCAACCTACGCCGCCTTGGCGCTAACCACAACAATTGCTGTTTGGCACAAGTGTACCAGCCATGGAATGTCATCTTTATCTCATAAGTCTATGGAAGAGGGACACCATTTCTTACAGAAAGCTCCAGCTACAGCCATACTCAGAGGTCAATCATTATAATTAGGAACAGCTAACAGGATCAGATTAAACCAATATTTCTCTGAAAATCAACCAATATTCAACACCTTCCAACACCAAAGTGAAAATAATTCCTCAATGGGACTGAGGAATGGGGACTAAGGGGGTAACGGTGTATCCACCTGTGAAGTTATGTATGGTGGTTGGTGAACCAGTCCCAGACCAGAGCAGCCTGGTGGAAACTAACATTATCCCACATGACAACAAACCTGGGCTGCTCTGCTCCATCCTGTACAACTGCATTATATAGAGCACCAGACATGTCATTGTGAGTGGAGTGCACTTCTAAAGCATAGAGCGCTCTACAATATCTTCTCTCATTCACTCACCAATGGTGGCCAGCTGGTGTTAGCCTGCTCTTTGGGATAAATTAGTGTCTTACTCAAGAACACGTCAACGAAGCAGAGCAGATAGCTGGAATTGAACTGGAGGCTCCCAGACGGCTACTCTACCTCCTGAGCTGCTGCCGCCCCCTCAGAACGTGATCATGTGTGCAGTACTGGATGGACCTAGGGTGGCATGGTGATGGAGAACTCCTTGCAGATGTAGGAACCTCTTGAAAATGTTTTCAGCCCTCAAAGGCCAAATGTAGATTTTTGCAGGGTGATTATCAACAATCTAGTAATTATATTCTGTAAACCAAGGCATGTTTAAATGATTTTATTGTGAGCTCACAAGGTATGTCTGAGCAGGGATATCAGAGTACAAATGTGTGGTCAGAAAACAATGAGTCTCATACTTCAGCCAAAATGACCTCATCTTAAGACCTCCTCCTTATCTCTCTGGGCTAGTTGAAAGGGCTCTCCCCCTCCCCCAACTTAACATTCTTGAAGCTCACAGACCAGCTCCCACACACCACAAAACACTGATTCTTCTTCCAGGAACACAAGGTGATATTTCCCCCACGCTGCCCAGGGACATTCACAACAGCTCTTTGTCCTGTAACATCTGGGCCCCGATGCCTGGTTTTAGATAGATTGAATCCAGCTTCATCAATGAAAATGAGGTCATGACGCAGTGCAGCTGCGCCAAATACCACCAATAGGCCGTTCACACCTCTCATATTGAAATGAATGGAATGCACAAGAACAAGAGCCCTGGATCAGGTCCAAATCCAGCCAGCTTGCTAATAACACCACCAGCTAACATTAGCTAGCCAACACCAGATATAAATCTAACCAGGTAGATATGAATAGGCTATTGCAGGATCTTGACTAGTCGTAACGTTAGAAGACCAAAAACGCAAATGAAAACGCAAGTGCTCATTTTACCATACTTTGGAAAATAAGTACCCTAACACACCCTATAGAACATGTTATCTATGGGCTACAGCTATTGAGTCTGAGGGAAATAATAATAGGCACAAATCCTTATTAAATCCATTTGCATCAAATCCTTATTTCCTGTCCTATACCATTGTGCCGCACACCTGATTAATCACTTCCATCCAATAGTACAGGACAGGAAATAAAAATGCCTGTAGAATTTCAGGAATTAGTAGAGCTTGTGCAAAGAGCCTATTGTCAGACAGTACTTCAGGAACAGTGTAAATCACACAAGTCAACTGGTGACATGATTTTTTAAAACTTATTTATGTATTTATTTATGTTTCTTCATTTTGTTTACATCTCTTCATCTGACCAGCCTGTTGTCTGCTTACATCTCAATCAGTCCCACCTGTGTTCAATTCAGTCAATCAGTGAATCCATGCTCAGTCCAGAGTCCCACAACTCATTCCCATCACAGTATGTAGGCCTACTAATATGTTCATCCAGGATTGCTACAGTGTAAATAAGCTGCGACATTTATCATTTTTTACTTAGAGCTATCTGAAGCCAGCCATGCTCTCCTCATATTCACTGCACATTCTTGCTCAATAAATCTCTAATGTTCATGATTTAAAAAATGACATTTTCTTGACATGGTAGATGTAGTGTGAAATGTATTGTGTGCCAGAAACAACCATAAAACAACCTCAGATCACAACACCAGATTTAACTTTTCTCCATTTCCATGGTGGCCTGCTATACACTGTCGAACAGTGTCACAATATGGATTAGAGCAGGGGTTCCCAACCTTTCTTCCCCAGAGCCCCCCACTTACTCCTGATGGAATTTGCCCCCCCAAATCTGTGTGAACGTCCAGTCTATGAGTATGTTTGTGTGTGCAAATTACATCAGGTGTAAGTTAGGGTACAATTAAGTGCTTTGCCAATGTAGCAGGAATATTAATGTTGACACGATTCATAGTCTCTGATTAATTTGTTGAATTTATATGATATTGTAGTGCCATACATACAAGGCTTTTTGGCTCTTCATCAGATATAATCATGTATTTTGCTGTGTGACATGTCAATATCAATCAATCAATCAATCAAAGCTTTATTTGTATAGCGCATTTCATACCCAGAGGCAACACAATGCGCTTTACAGAGAACAAGGGAGGATGGGCATACGACCCACTCTCTACATATTCCAGAGGGAAGCAAAAAAACAGTAATCACCCGGGGGCCAGATAAGTGAGCTGTAAAAATTCTTCCCTGACCCCTCTCAACAAGGCGATCGAGCAAGCTCCAGGAGTATGTTTGTCTACCGGCTAAGAACATTTATAAAGCAATACATTACATTAAATTACATTTCAGAGTGAGAGAGGCTAAAAGCATCATAGGAGAGAGAACATTCTACGGACATGCTACATCATCCACAGCAGACACGGGGGTATCTATCGGACTCCGGGAGGTCTGCTGGTGACAGTGGGGCCACTGGACCTGGTTAGAAGATAGGAGGGAGAGAGAGAGGCACTAGGGAGAGGGAAGGCGTAACAGGGTTAGTAGCACATAGAGCCATACAGACCACACAGATATTGAGACAGGCAACCTGGGGCAAGCTCCTGGAATATATTTGTCTAATGGCTAAGAACATTTAAAGAACAATAAATTACATTAAATTAAATTTTCAGAGCAAGAAAGGCTAAGAGCATCAGGTCCAGGCCTGAGCCGGATGTGGACTGATGTGTGTCTGTGTATAATAATAATAACATGATTCTTTGACAAATATTTGTCTAGCTAATATTAGGGCCTCAAATTGTCTGAGGCCTGGCGCACCCCCTGCAATTGTTGGCGCCCCCCTAAGGGGGGCCTGGACCCCAGGTTGGGAAACCCTGGATTAGAGCATACTTATAGGTGACAAAGGTCATTTGGATACATTCATTAAAGGTTTATAGGCTGTTTCCCTTTGGGGAAGGCTCACACAAAACATTCATATGTTCAGTTTTAGTGTTTATTGCAATGGTGATCTAATTTATCGAAATTCAGTTTTTAATACTGTTATAATAAAGATGATAAGATATGAGTAAATCTACGTATAACAGTTTTCACAGTAACATGATGATCTAAAATACTTTATTATAGAATATGGCAACATTTCAAGCATAACCTACTGTAATGATGAACGCTACTATGAGTTTAGACAACAGGGAGGAACAAGGTGCTCAAAAAGTGAGATAAACCAATAGTGTTGTTGGTGCTCTTGGATCACTGGGAATGGAGGCAATATCCAAAAACAAAAGTAGATCCAGGCACTCAGAATAAGTATTCGGAAAGGAAGTGGTGATGTTAAAAAACCTTTAAAGTCACACAGAAACGATTTTGAGACCTTTGAGATCATCTAACTTCCGTAGTTTTACGTATTTCCGATGCAAACAAGCTGTGAGGGTGGGACATATGTTTAGAGGAATTTTAGATTCAGATTCGATAGAAGGATAGCGTTGATTGACGGGTGGATGTCGTGAGATTATTGGCCTAAAATCTAAGGTACCTGTTGTCGTCATTGCACGTGACCTACCGTTTTCCAGGAAGTAAGAAATGATATACTTTGATATACGATTACAACAAAAGTAGAATTTTGTAATTTTTTTGGCATACATCGTTGAATAGGTGAACAAACACTATGACCAATTATGTGAACCAAAATGGGACAGAATGCTTTTTTCACTTCAGTGCGACTTTAATGTATCAGGCTTACATAATTTAAAAAAGTCAACATGTTTTGACCTTGTCAGTCTTCATCAGGACATGCTGTGCGCTCAAACAAATTACCCCTTAAATACTCACTCACTACTGTGAGTTTGGTTAGATTAACATCTAAGTGTGCTTTCAAACCTAAAACTTGAGCCTGTACCTAAACTGAATGTCTCTAGTTGGCTGCATGGACCCAAAGCCCCAGCGCTTGATGTCAATATGCGGGATCTCCTCATCTGGATTCTTTAACTCAAAGTCAAAGTATGTGAGCATGAGGAAAACAAGCTGCTTCAGCTCATTGGTGGCGAAGAAACGACCAGGGCACATGCTGATTCCAGCCCCCCACGGCATGTTGTAGTACTTCAGCTTCTTCCCGCCCTTGTAGAAATCATTTTTCTTGCCCCCGTCTGGTGTGAGGAAACGGTCATATTTGAACGTAAGCGGATCGGGGTGGATGTCTGGGTCCACCTGAACGGCAGTGTAGGGGAAGAGGGCCACCCTGTCGCCCCCCCTGAGGTGGTACTCTTGTCCGTCGGCCATCTTGAGGCTCATGTCCTGGAGCACGGCCCTGGTGAGGACGGGGGCGGCGGTCAAACGCAAGATCTCCTCCACGGCGCTGTCCATGACCGGCATCTTCTGCAGCATGTCCCGGCTCTTGGCTGTAGCCCTGGTTCTGGACCTGGACTCGGAACTGAATGTTTGATTGATCTTAAAATGACCTCATATTGGTATAATCACTGGTATGTAGACTATGATTGGTTTGTCAAATAAAGGGAATTATTCGTTTTGTTTTTTCTTGGGTGGACTCAATCTTATTTGGGTCCCTAAATTGGGCCTCAGTCATCAAAACTTTGATTATAGCTTTAGGAGAGCATAATCAATCATGCTAGAGATAAGAGCAATTAATTAAAATGGATTTAATGAGGATTTGTGCCTATTATTATTTCTCTCAGACTCAATAGCTGCAGCCCATAGATTACATGTTCTATAGGCTGTGTTAGGGTACTTATTTTCCAAAGTATGGTAAAATGAGCACTTGCGTTTTCATTTGCGTTTATGGTCTTCTAACGTTACGACTAGTCAAGATCCTGCAATAGCCTATTCATATCTACCTGGTTAGATTTATATCTGAAGTTGGCTAGTTAATGTTAGCTGGTGTTATTAGCAAGCTGGCTGGATTTGGACCTGATCCAGGGCTCTTGTTCTTGTGCATTCCATTCATTTCAATATGAGAGGTGTGAATGGCCTATTGGTGGTATTTTGCGCAGCTGCACAGCGTCATGACCTCATTTTCATTGATGAAGCTGGATTCAATCTATCTAAAACCAGGTGTCAGGGCCCAGATGTTACAGGACAAAGAGCTGTTGTGAATGTCCCTGGGCAGCGTGGGGGAAATATCACCTTGTGTTCCTGGAAGAAGAATCAGTGTTTTGTGGTGTGTGGAAGCTGGTCTGTGAGCTTCAAGAATGTTAAATTGGGGGAGGGGGAGAGCCCTTTCCACTAGCCCAGAGAGATAAGGAGGAGGAGGTCTTAAGATGAGGTCATTTTGGCTGAAGTATGAGACTCATTGTTTTCTGACCACACATTTGTACTCTGATATCCCTGCTCAGACATACCTTGTGAGCTCACAATAAAATAATTTAAACATGCCTTAGTTTACGGAATATAATTACTAGATTGATTATCACCCTGCAAAAACCTAGATATGGCCTTTGAGGGCTGAAAACATTTTCATGAGGTTCCTACATCTGCAAGGAGTTCTCCATCACCATGCCACCCTAGGTCCATCCAGTACTGCACACATGATCACGTTCTGAGGGGGCGGCAGCAGCTCAGGAGGTAGAGTAGCCGTCTGGGAGCCTCTAGTTCAATTCCAGCTATCTCCTCTGCTTCGTTGGCGTGTTCTTGAGTAAGACACTAATTTATCCCAAAGAGCAGGCTAACACCAGCTGGCCACCATTGGTGAGTGAATGAGAGAAGATATTGTAAAGCGCTCTATGCTTTAGAAGTGCACTCCACTCACAATGACATATCTGGTGCTCTATATAATGCAGTTGTACAGGATGGAGCAGAGCAGCCCAGGTTTGTTGTCATGTGGGATCATGTTAGTTTCCACCGGGCTGCTCTGGTCTGGGACTGGTTCACCAACCACCATACATAACTTCACAGGTGGATACACCGTTACCCCCTTACTCCCCATTCCTCAGTCCCATTGAGGAATTATTTTCACTTTGGTGTTGGAAGGTGTTGAATATTGGTTGATTTTCAGAGAAATATTGGTTTAATCTGATCCTGTTAGCTGTTCCTAATTATAATGATTGACCTCTGAGTATGGCTGTAGCTGGAGCTTTCTGTAAGAAATGGTGACCCTCTTCCCTAGACTTATGAGATAAAGATGACATTCCATGGCTGGTACACTTGTGCCAAACAGCAATTGTTGTGGTTAGCGCCAAGGCGGCGTAGGTTGACTTGACAAAACAAGGCCACAGAAGAGACCAGAAAGACAGTCTTATCGGAGAAGAGACGAGGGGGGGGTGGGGGCACTCAAACCACATAAGAACCTTGCTCGAGCTCAGATGATTTGAGTACAGACAACATACAGACAGGTCAGCTGTACATTAGACTATATGCCATCGTCTTTTGTATGTTAAACCTTCTGTAATAAACAGCTTTTGATGTCGCTCAAATCCTGTGTTGGAGAGATTCATTTGGAATACACCTAAAGAAGGGACACTGGACTGTGTGGTATTGTGTGAGATCTGGGGCAGTCTTTTATTGTAATCAAAACACAACGCAGAGCTTAATAAGGACAATAATAAAAGACAACGAAAGTCAACAAAGGTCTATGAACACCAACCAGACACCTGCATGACTCTCCCTGGGAGCAATGGAAGAGGCATGCAGAGACACTGAGGTGGGGTCAGTCCAGGGTTGGATACTGAGGTGGGGTCAGTCCAGGGATAGATACTGAGGAGGGGTCAGTCCAGGGTTGGATACTGAGGGGGGGTCAGTCAAGGGTTGGATACTGAGGGGGGGTCAGTCCAGGGTTAGATACTGAGGGGGGGTCAGTCAAGGGTTGGATACTGAGGGGGGTCAGTCCAGGGTTGGATACTGAGGAGGGGGCAGTCCAGGGTTGAATATTGGAGGTGGGGGGGGGGCAGTCCAGGGTTGGATACTGAGGTGAGGTCAGTCCAGGGTTGGATATTGGGGGGTCAGTCCAGGGTTGGATACTCAGGTGGGGTCAGTCCAGGGTTGGATACTGAGGTGGGGTCAGTCCAGGGTTGGATACTGAGGTGGGGTCAGTCCAGGGTTGGATACTGAGGGGGGGTCAGTCCAGGGTTGGATACTGAGGGGGGGTCAGTCCAGGGTTGGATACTGAGGAGGGGGTCAGTCCAGGGTTGGATACTGAGGTGGGGTCCGTCCAGGGTTGGATACTGAGGGGGGGTCAGTCCAGGGTTGGATACTGAGGAGGGGTCAGTCCAGGGTTGGATACTGAGGCAGGAACACAAATGAACACACTCTACAGTACCTCTCTCAGTTTATACAATGTTTATTAAAAAGGCTAATGAAAAAACAAAAAACATTCTGAAAAGTTTAAAATACCATCCAACCAACGCCAACAGTCACAACAAATACATTTCCATCCCAGTTTGTATTCCATGTGTGGAGCGCATCCCCTGCTTTTAAAATAATCTCAAATCAAAAAAGATACTCTACTTATACCAATCTCTAATTGCAATCTGCACTGCTGTGATAACAATATTATAGCCTACCATTACTACTGTTCATCTGATAATTTATTCATGTATATTGTAAGAGATGAATGGTTGTAAACCATGAACTCAACCAGGTATATTGGAATTAATTTAAACAGTTCCCTATGAAATCACCATTTCATCTACTTCGTGTTGCAGTACTTTTTGGTTTTATTCTTTCATGTTTTTAAAGCAATTGACTTTTACCCAGAGGACAAAATTAAATCCATTCATTCACCCAACTTCCTGAACAGCATTCCATAGGCCTATAGGATAAGGCCTGCCGTATTATTCAGTTCACCAAGGATCTTCCTCATGTTCCTCTTTTAATTTTCTCCAGTAATCCAAACTCTATATCCAATTCCTATTTAGATTTTTTATCACTGACTACGTTTACATGCACTCAATATTCGGTTTATTGTCCATATTCCGGTTAGTGAAACATTAGGAATAAGGAGTTTACATGCGCAAGCAAAAAGGAATATTCCTGTATGGTAATTGTAATCATTCGTTATATTCCGAATTTAAACCAGCGACGCACGGAGAACGTCATCGCAATGAAAGTTTTTCGGCGCGTTTCTCCTTCCTGTTTAGCCCATCTCCCCAGACAGCAAAGAATGGAAACGATAGCAATATGTTTGTGGTGCGCTATAGTGCTTGCTCTCATCCAGCAACACCACTTCACACTCCTCCTCATTCACTTCCTTACTGAAAGGAAAAAACGAGAGGAAATGTTAAACGCCGGTGCTGTGGCTCTCTTTCATATGCCACTCGTTCACACCAGAGCCCCCCGGGCCCTTTGGATGAAGATTCGCAGCTAGGATTGGTGGGAAATACATAAATACAATCACAGAACAGGAGAGAACATAACAAGCAGAAATACAATCAAAACAGCAGCAACAAATAGAATAGTCAGTACAAAACTAGTTTGTTTAGACATAACAGAATTGATTTTGCAGAATAAAATAAACTGTAGGCCTACCTATGAAATATACTATAGATTTGTGTTGTATTGCATTTTGAGAATGGCTAACGTTAGTTCAGCAATCTAGAACCAAGATTCCTTGCGAATAAAACATGCGCAGAGCACAAATTCATGTTCCTTTTGGTGGGAATAAACCGATAAGCATATACATGACCCAATATTCGTTTTGGAAAATGAATAAACCAGGGGATTTATTCGTTTTTTTTATATTCGGAATATGCCCATATTCCCTTTATTCAAACAGTTTATTGATGTTTACATGGCCATTGTCAATATTACGTTTAAGCAAGGTTTATTGAGTGCATGTAAACGCACTCATTGGTTCACCCGAATAAACCAATTGCTTGTAGAATGATTACAGATCTGACTTCAGAATATTATTCCAGATTAAACTGTACAACATATGAGGGGTTCTTTTGCAAAAGCAAACATCTGCTTTTACTGGCCTATTAGGTACCCTAAATCATGTTTGCTCATATGTCTGGTGCGGTTTAAAATAGTAGGCTTATTCATCTCTTGATGGTGATGTTTTAGAACGACACCATGTGGGACAGATAGTTGGCATATTCGTAAAAACATATTACGTAATAATATGGGAGCTATATCGTGAGGGAATGGATGAAGGACTTAAAACAAACTGATTGTACACAATGATTGTGAACAATACATTGGAACATTTGGACTGAATTTGAGTATTGAATAGAGATATTATTGAAAAAGAAAAGAGCAGGAGTGCTGGGAAGTTCAGACAGGTGTGATCAAGTTGCTGTTTATCAGCAACACAAAAGACTGAGCTAGGGATCCTACCCACACGTGTAGCGGCATATCTCAATATATATCTTAAAATAGCGATAGCTCAATAAAAAGGTTTAACAAGAAAACTTTTTTTTTTTGCTAGTTACTTTTCTTTTAACAAGATAATTGAGGTGTCTACTCTTGTGTAGGTTATGATTTGAAATGTCTTCTTTTTGGGTGGAACCTGCAAACATGGAATACAGTTGAATTCCTCCTACGATATTATCTGCTTGTCTGATTAACTATAGTATACAGTAAGATACTATGTAGCTCAAACTCATGAATCCTCTGTTTGATTGTTATAAGGTGAAGTGAACACAGTTACAGTGTAGCCCTATTCCTATAGTTTTTTTCCAAAGGCCTCCAGATCTGCCTATTACACTAGAACGCATCGCCGGATTTCAAGCACAAAAACGTAGCCCCGGATGTATCGATCTGCCTCCGGGTTCGAGCCTCATTTTAGCCTCAGTAGTGTAACTGCTAGGCGCAGAGGTCGGTGAAAAAGCAGTAGTGTAATCCAGGCCTAAGGCTAGGGCTATGGGTTCTCTCCTGTATGAACACACTGGTGTTTCCTGAGATGGTCCGTTTTAATAAAGTTCTTTCCACACTGTTCACAGTGGTATGGCTTCTCTCCTGTATGAACACGTAGGTGTTTCTTTAAATTTCCTGACATAGTGAAGTTCTTTTCACACTGGTCACAGTGGTATGGCTTTTCTCCTGTATGAACACGCTGGTGTGTCTTTAACTCTCCTGACGTAGTGAAGTTCGCTCCACACTGGTCACAGTGGTATGGCTTCTCTCCTGTATGAACACGCTGGTGTGTCTTTAAGTTTCCTGACGTAGTGAAGTTCTTTCCACACTGGTGACAGTGGTATGGCTTCTCTCCTGTATGAACACGCTGGTGTGTCTTTAAGTTTCCTGACGTAGTGAAGTTCTTTCCACACTGGTCACAGTGGTACGGCTTCTCTCCGGTGTGAACACGCTGGTGTGTCTTTAAACTTTCAGACTCATTGAAGTTCTTTCCACACTGGTCACAGTGGTATGGCTTCTCTCCTGTATGAACACGCTGGTGTCTCTTTAAGTCTCCTGACGTAGTGAAGTTCTTTTCACACTGGTCACAGTGGTATGGCTTCTCTCCTGTATGAACACGCTGGTGTATCTTTAACTTTCCAGAGGCAATGAAGTTCTTCCCACACTGGTCACAGTGGTATGGCTTCTCTCCTGTATGAACAAGCTGGTGTATCTTTAACTTTCCAGAGGCAATGAAGTTCTTCCCACACTGGTCACAGTGGTATGGCTTCTCTCCTGTATGAACACGCTGGTGTGTCTTTAACTCTCCTGACGTAGTGAAGTTCTTTCTACACTGGTCACAGTGGTATGGCTTCTCTCCTGTATGAACACGCTGGTGTGTCTTTAAATGTTCTGACCTAGTGAAGTTCTTTCCACACTGGTCACAGTGGTATGGCTTCTCTCCTGTATGAACAAGCTGGTGTTTCTTAAAATGTTCTAACGTAGTGAAGTTCTTTCCACACTGTTCACAGTGGTACGGTCTTGGCTTGTCTGTGTCTCTGTCTCTGGGCGGGAGCTGGGGTGAGGGGGGTGTTGGAGGTGGTGATAGGGAGTGATTGAGAGGAGGAGGAGGAGAGAATCTCTGGTCGGATCTGTCTGCTCGATAGACGAAAGAGAGAGACGTAGAGGTTGTCATGGCTCCTCTTGAGGTGCTTGTTGAGGCAGATCTGGGAGGTGTAGGTGAATGGGCACACATAGCAGGAGAACACCTGAGTCTTGGACAAGTCTGACATCACTCCTGGGAGAGTGAAAGAGAAAGAGACAAACATTAAAAAGGATTCTCACACCTGTATTAAAAGTGCAAATACTGTATAGAGTGTTTATACGTATGTAACTAGTGGGGGGCGAAACACGACGACACCACAACTTCAGATTGAGGACAGGAGAGAGAAAGATATGTAAGAGGTTCCTCTGGCTGAGCTCGAGTGAAGGAGAGCGACAGAGGAGAGAGAGGAGTGAGAAAAAGAAAAGAGGAGAAAGGAGAGAAAACAAGCATGAATACATTGAAGCCCACGGCAATAGCTACCTTAGATAGCTAGAGTAAGCTAGCACTCCTAAAGATAAGTCAAGCTACCATGTTCCATGGCAACTAACAGCATTCCATTTTGTTCTGAGCAAGTGTGCCTGCATAATATTGGCAATTTGCGTTCCTCACAACAGCGATTTGCACAGGCACCATTGCAGTTCATGACATAGTGCCCTCTGTATCTTTGCATCCATGAATGTCCTGAATTTCACGCTGTATGCCCATGTCTTGCCTGCTGGCTGGCACCATGGGAAAAAGACAGAGGAGAGGAAGGACGGTAGAGGAGAGCTACTTGGACAGCGGTTATTATTATGACCAGCAGACCTCTTGTTCTTTCAGCTTTAAGGAAAGAGGTGGATGAGAGAGAGATGGAGAAGACAGAGGGAAGAAGAGTTGAGGACAGATACCTCTAGCGGAATAAAATAAACTGTAGGCCTACATATGAAATATACTATAGATTTGTGTTGTATTGCATTTTGATAATGGCTTACGTTAGTTCAGCAATCTAGATTCCTTGCGAATAAAACATGCGCAGAGCACAAATTCATGTTCCTTTTGGTGGGAATAAACCGATAAGCGTATACATGACCCAATATTCGGTTTGGAAAAGGAATAAACTAGGGGACTTATTCTGTTTTTTTATATTCGGAATATGCCCATATTCCGTTTATTCAAACGGTTTATTGATGTTTACATGGCCATTGTCAATATTCCGTTTAAAGAAGGTTTATTGAGTGCATGTAAACGCACTCATTGGTTCACCCGAATAAACCAATTGCTTGTAGAATGATTACAGATCTGACTTCAGAATATTATTCCAGATTAAACTGTACAACATATTTGAAGGGTTCTTTTGCAAGAGCAAACATCTGCTTTTACTGGCCTAATAGGTACCCTAAATCATGTTTGCTCATATCTGTGGTGCGGTTTAAAATAGTAGGCTATTTTAAACCGCACCGCAAAGGCTATTAACAAGAAAACTTTTTGCCAGTTACTTTTCTTTTAACAAGATAATTGAGGTGTCTACTCTTGTGTAGGTTATGATTTGAAATGTCTTCTTTTTGGGTGGAACCTGCAAACATGGAATACAGTGAAATTCCTCCTACGATATTATCTGCTCGTCTGATTAACTATAGTATACAGTAAGATACTATGTAGCTCAAACTCATGAATAATCTGATTGTTATAAGGTGAAGTGAATACAGCGTTACAGTGTAGCCCTATTCCTATAGTTTTTTTCCAAAGGCCTCCAGATCTGCCTATTACACTAGAACGCATCGCCGGATTTCAAGCACCAAAACGTGGCATATTATTATGACCAGCAGACCTCTTGTTCTTTCAGCTTTAAGGAAAGAGGTGGATGAGAGAGAGATGGAGAAGACAAGAGGGAAGAAGAGTTGAGGACAGATACCTCTAGCGGTGCACTTTTCTTCCCAGACGTAGTTGAAGGAGATGCTATTGTATCGGTACTCCTGTCCGTACCAGACCAGCAGCTCCTCCCCGACAGCCAGCAGCCGACAGCAGCGAAACAGGATCCCTCCACGGTACTGAAACGCTACCAGGTTCTGCTCTTCCTCAGTACGGGCACAGTTCACATACCTGGGGGAGAGTGGGGGGTGGTTTCATAAGAACAAACAGGTGAGGGAGGGAGAGACGGGAGGAAGGAAGGATGAAGGAAGAGAGGGAGGGAGAAAAAGTGGGTGAGATGTAGGGACTGACTGTATGGAGGGAGGAAGGGATGGAGGGAAACTTTCAAGACTGGAGAGATGGTTTATTTTGAGTGAGAGCAGCAGAATGGATTCTGGAAATATGAGAAATTAGCATTAGTTCATATTTCTTCACCTGATTGTAAAGCCTAATTATTCTACAGTTTACACGCGCAAAGTCCATCCATTTGTAGGCATCTGGCATGACTTGCACATAGTCCTCCGTGGGAGCAGTGAAAACGAGTGCCAGGGGAATGCTCAAGTCCAAGCCATGCCAAACATGTACAAATATTGGGATTGCGATACATTTCACAGGAGAGCATATTGAGACTGCTAAGATTACACCCTGTGCTTCCCGTCTCAGTAAAGCACATTTTCACTAACAAATCCCTGTCCATCTATCCATCCATCCATCCAAGTATGAATGGATAACTATCTGTATGTCTTCTATATTTTACTTCAATTCAAAGGGCTTTATTGGAATGGGAAACATACATTTACAATGCCAAAGCAAACATCCCAAAAGGTCACAGAAATGTTATGGTTGAATTGAATGAATAAGTAAGTGTTATATTAACAAATGTATTTAAATGGTAACTTTAAAGTTTGTATGTACAGTGTGTATATGTATAGTGATCAGTGCGGTGTGCAGGGATACTGATTGAAGATTTTCAATCGTGGAACCAAGCCAACCAGCTATCTGATCAATCGTGACCACAAGTCTTCACCTGATTGTAATGCCTAATTATTCTACAGTTTACACATGCAAAGATCATCAAAGATGACACGATCTCTAAAAAGCCTGCCTATTGTTGTCCTGTTTAATTGTTCATGAAGTCTTTCCCTTAACATAGCCTTTTTATTTGCATCTCATTGTTTATAGGCCTCTGGATTCATTTCTAGTTGCTTCTCTATGAACTTCCTTCTGTTAGTTCTACCACAGTCCCTTACCATCTCTGGATCCTGCTGTTTCTGTCTCTCTAGTGACATGATGTTCATATGCGCAGTTTGACTTTTTGATCAGGGGGGCAGTCAGTCCCAGCCTACTTCTAACAATATAGATTAGGCCTAGTATCAATATAGCCTAGGCCTACTTCTAACAATATAGATTAGGCCTACTTCTAACAATGTAGATTAGGCCTACTTCTAACAATATAGATTAGGCCTACTTCTAACAATATAGATTAGGCCTACTTCTAACAATATAGATTAGGCCTACTTCTATCAATATAGCCTAGGCCTACTTCTAACAATATAGATTAGGTCTACTTCTATCAATATAGCCTAGGCCTACTTCTAACAATATAGATTAGGCCTACTTCTATCAATATAGCCTAGGCCTACTTCTAACAATATAGCCTAGGCCTACTTCTATCAATATAGCCTAGGCCTACTTCTATCAATATAGATTAGGCCTACTTCTATCAATATAGATTAGGCCTACTTCTAACAATATAGATTAGGCCTACTTCTATCAATATAGCCTAGGCCTACTTCTAACAATATAGATTAGGCCTAATTCAAACAATATAGATTAGGCCTACTTCTATCAATATAGCCTAGGCCTACTTCTATCAATATAGCCTAGGCCTACTTCTATCAATATAGATTAGGCCTACTTCTAACAATATAGATTAGGCCTACTTCTATCAATATAGCCTAGGCCTACTTCTAACAATATAGATTAGGCCTACTTCTAACAATATAGATAAGGCCTACTTCTATCAATATAGCCTAGACCTACTTCTATCAATATAGCCTAGGCCTACTTCTATCAATATAGCCTAGGCCTACTTCTATCAATATAGCGTGAGCGCAGCCAAATAGATTCTGGAAATCTGAGAAATGAGCATGTGTTCATATTTCTTCACCTTATTGTAATGCCTAATTATTCTACAGTTTACACGCGCAAAGTCCATCTATTTGTAGGCATCTGGCATGACTTGCACATAGTCCTCTGTGGGAGCAGTGAAAACAAGTGCCAGGGGAATGCTCAAGTCCAAGCCATGCCAAACATGTACAAATATTGGGATTGCGATACATTTCACAGGAGAGCATATTGAGACTGCTAAGATTACACCCTGTGCTTCCCGTCTCAGTAAAGCACATTTTAACTAACAAATCCCTGTCCATCTATCCATCCATCCATCCAAGTATGAATGGATAACTATCTGTATGTCTTCTATATTTTACTTCAATTCAAAGGGCTTTATTGGAATGGGAAACATACATTTACAATGCCAAAGCAAACATCCCAAAAGGTCACAGAAATGTTATGGTTGAATTGAATGAATAAGTAAGTGTAATATTAACAAATGTATTTAAATGGTAACTTTAAAGTTTGTATGTACAGTGTGTATATGTATAGTGATCAGTGCGGTGTGCAGGGATACTGATTGAAGATTTTCAATCGTGGAACCAAGCCAACCAGCTATCTGATCAATCGTGACCACAAGTCCGTATGGTAGAAACCATAGCGCGCCACAGACTGGAAGAAGAGGAAGAGGAGTATGCCCACATGATGTACAATATCGATGATGAAAAAAGAGTAGAGCCATACAGAGAGCAGATGGCAGTGAATGGATGCAACATTGAGTTTGAAGTAGACACTGGGGCAAGCCTGACTATAGTGAATGAGAAAACATACAGGAAGATGGGAGGGGGGAAACTCCACCATACAAGAACAAAGCTGTATATGTACACCAGAGATAGTGTAGGGGTGCTAGGCAAGATGTACACACAAGTCCGTTACAAGGGGCAGACCAGACAGTTGCCATTGATAGTGGTAAGAGGGGAGGGGCCAAATCTCTTGGGGATAAATTGGCTAGAGGCCATTAGGCTAGACTGGAGGGCCATTTTCAGACTACATACAGGTCAGCAGCAGGAGTTGAGTGAGCTACTCTCACAACACGGAGAGGTGTTTAAGGTGAGCTGGGCAGTTTAGTGGGAGCTACAGCAAAGATCTCTGTTGACCCCGAGGCCAAGCCAAGGTATTTCAAAGCCAGGCCTCTGCCATATGCCCTCAAGGACAAAGTTGAGCCAGAGTTGGTTAGATTAGAGAAGGAAGGTGTCCAGGAATTTACATCCAAACACCTTAAGCTTTTGTCTTTGTAATTTCTTTACATCCAAACACCTTAAGCCTTTGTCTTTGTAATTTATCACCTCCCCCCAAGTCCCCTGCAAAACCCCAGTTTCAGTCTAATGTAAAACACCAACTCTCCCCCCTTTTTGTAATTGTAAACACACTCTGCATAGCTCTGCCTCGCTCTTTTGTCCAAGTCAGAAAGGCCACACCTTGTCCTTCCTGCCCTGATTCAGACCTTTTGTTTTTCTTTGTTTTCTCATGTCACATGTCTTTACTCTTGGCCACGCCTGCCATTCATGTACAATGCAGTAGCCAATCACATCCTGGAAACACTGTACCTTTGTTTTGGACTGTACATAAGCCACAGCCAGAAGTGACTGACCTCACTTCTCTGACAAACCACCTTTGTTTGCGTTGTTCAGGAAGTCCTTGTGCAAGTATTTGATTTCATTCAATAAACCAGACTCAACCTTTTGAACGTATCTTGGTAAATCTTTGGACAAGACAAGTCTAAAATAACTATCACAGTTTGGCGAACGGGAATGGGAACACTGCCTGCGTTTACTTCGGGATTCCAGTGGAAAGGACTGATCGGCAGACGTGTCGGGTCCATAGTGGGCGTTGGAAAATCAATTTTCTCTCTTGCGCTAGAGCGCCAGCCGAGATTATTTCCTCAATTCTTCCACTGGATTCTTGAAGCGCACAGGTACGTTTAAACGAACCCTCTTATGGGTTGAGTTGTATTTGCCTTGATTTGGTTCAGCTTGTTGGTCTGGATTGTTTGAAAACGGAAAACCCCAGCGTGGGTATTTAGTAAGTAACTATCTAAGGAGGTTGTGAGCAGAAATAGATTTTATATCGTATTGTCTTTTGACTTCGTCCTTGTTTCGTTACGAGGGTATCAGCTGTTCAAGTGAGAGTTTGGCACAGAACAGGTTTCCTTTTGGCCAGTCGCGGGAGAGTTTTAACCGAGAGCACGTTGAGAGAGTTTTTGCTCAATGGAGATGTAGCTACAGGGCGGAATTGAGAGTTTTGCAATCCGCGTTTCTGGTAGAGATTTTGACCAGAGGGGCTGTACAATTTGGTAGGATCTGAACGGAAGGTTTAGCCTGGACCAAATTGCTAGTGCAGCCGAGAATGTTTTGTTGTAAACGTGGGCCTTTGTTTCATGTTTGTGTGTTAAGTCGTATATTAGTCGGTTTTGGTCGTCCTTTGTTTGCGTTCCCGTGTGTCTGCTACGTTCTCTCTTGCATGTGCACGGGGGGTTGGTCGTCTTATGTGTTCACTGTTTGAGCCTCGGCTCTTGATTATTGTTTGTTATGCGCGCCATGGATCCAGGTAAAGTATTGTTTTGTACCCTTTTTAGACTGTTAAATTTCTGCTAGATTCCCAGTAGGCTAGCTAACTGGTTGCCTAGGAGACGCCGGAAAACAACTCCCGGTGATCCGCCTTGAGCCAGAGGGAGAACAAAGAGATTCCTGACTGAGTGAGTACTAAGCGAATTTAATGTCTTAATGTGTGTTTCTTTCGAAATTGTATTCTTTCCCGCCGTGAGTTAACTATAAGGTTTCCTTTCGTTGCTGTTTTGGGGTTTTTTAGGCTGCGTCGTGATTATTTGGGATTTGTTTCTTTAAATTTCCCCGCGCTGCCAAAGACAACTTCCGGGTCATACATGCAACATTTTGGGATCACCACTAGGTGTCAATGTAACCCCGGCTAATAACATAGGGCTAGAGGAGGTCACAGGATTCTACTGCTAGCCTGAGGAGATTGTTGCGCTGAAGCATTACTCTGCGAGCGTTTGTTGGCAGAATTTCGTTATGTGCTAAAGCATTTTCGATTTCTTACATCCACATCTGACATTTTAGTGTTAAATTCTAAGATTCGGGCTCAGCTAGAGGGTTAAGGGAAAAGTAGAGTTAATTCTCTAGACTGGTCTGTTTTTAAGATTTGGGAGAGTAGAACGAGAGAGTTTGTTTTTTTTAGGTCAGGAAGGAAAGATAAGGAGATTCAGCAAACAGTCTCTCCACCATTTCCCCAGCAGAATAACTCTGATTTAAAATTAGATTCCCCCCCTCGACTTGTTGCGCCATTAGCCACGCCCCTTCTTTCTACGAGGTATTTGTCCGAACAGGTCCGGAAGGAAGAGCCTCCGATTTTGAAGTCGAGCGCCACCTGCTGGACTTCCCTTGAACAACCCATAAGGGTGATTTTAAACTAGCCAAGATAGAGAGTTTTAATTTTTAAGGTAAATAAACAGGATAAAATAGATGTAGAGCGAACTCAAAAGTCTGACAGGGTTGAATAGGTGTTTGATTCAGGAGTTTTGTTTCAATAGTCAATGAATGGCCATAAGCTGTTCGTTTTATGCATTTCTACTGTATGAATCTTCATTCATATAATGATAATGTGTTTTGAGGAGTTGGCTCTAGGCCTTCTCCTCTGCTATTGAACCCAGTCTGTGTTTTGAGTCTTAATTTTCAGGTGCTATGGACCCTGGGCGGCAGGTCTTTGAGGAGCCTGGATCATGCCTTCCTAGGGTTGCCAGTATCTTAATCTGAATGCACCATCTCATAACCCAATTATATATTTTTTAAATGAGTATGTTAAATATCTCATGTTTATAGTTTGAGGCACATTCATCGGGCCTGAGTGTTTTTTCTGAGTGGTTTTTTACAGACAACTGTCGTTCCGGGAGTGATGGGTGAATGCCGAACCAGGAGACGGGCACGTACACCGGAGGTTACTGGCCTGTTTCCCTACAGATGGGCGATCTGGGGTTCGTGAGATGCAGACCAACGCCATGTCACCAACTCGCTGTGAGCGACAGATAAGTATGAAACAGGAGCAGTGCCCAAATACTCTGTCCTCAAATGCAGAAGAGGGAGGTTTTAGATATACAAATATTTGTAGCTCTACAAATGAAGCTTTGATGGAGTTTTTTGATTAGTTAATTGTAAATGAAGCCAGTTCATTTTAGTGTCATTTTCTTTGCCCCGTCTCTATTTTTTATCCTGACTTCAGGAAATTTTTGCTTTCACCCTTAGGGGGTGTTGTTTTGTTGAGACGAGAATATGGTTATTTTCTTTTCATAAAATCGCAAGAGAACTGCTAGAGCCAAATCCAATTGCCTTGATCATGACTGGGGACTGGGCGTGTTGAAGTCATTCTAACGCTGCCCCTGATGTCACTGTAGGCTACTACAGACTGGCTCTAAATGACACTTGAACAGTCACCCTGTTTAAGTTTTCCTGACAGAATAACAACATTTTTTCCCCAAAGCAGGAGCTTGCGCTTAACCATATTTCTGAGAATCTCCAACAGATTTTGAATAACCGTTCCTGATCAAAGAGGGAAACAGGGAGACCAGACCAGAGGACTCTCCTTTTGCTCTTCTGTTTTGTCTCTGTTTTGTCTCTCTCATCTGTGAATCCACAGATGGAGCACTTCATCAGCCTGTACTGGGGGAGCGCCGAGGTGAGCCCTCCAGCAGCACGACCCGGGCCGACCCTACGTGGAGCAGTACAGGGATGGACCGGGTTCAGTTCAAGAGCCTACATTTCTGACCTACAAGCATCTGCTCCACCTGCGGAGAAAAAGAAATGAAGGACTAAGTGCACATTTCCACCACCAAACTAACCTGTATCTAGGGCCTAATGACAAACCTGTACTACCTCGTTCATGTTTTCATTATGCTTTCAAACTAGCCCACGGGCCAGATCATGTTTCAAAAACAGGGGTGGCGGAAGATGTTAACAGATGTCTCCAACAGAGTGAGGACCGCCATTTCCTGAGGCTAAGGAGGGGTTCCTGCATCACATCTCTCCTGGGGATTGGGTCCTGGTCCACGACCACAGACGAAGGAGCTGGAACTCGCCGAGGTGGCTCGGGCCGTACCAGTTTCTACTCATCACGCAGACAGCGATCTGAGAGGACTTCGTTGGATCCATGCAAGCATTGCCGACGGGTCCAAGCAGCAGAGGACGGTCCACCAAGGGATCGCAAACACCAGGAGATCAGAATGCAGCTGAACCAGAGGGCTCAGAGGCCAAAACCATGGGCCATCACACTGTCCTCTCCTCTGACGAGGAATCGGAGGAAAAATGACCTTGCTGGTCACCTCCTCACAAGATGCACCACACACGCACACACACCTGCACACACTAACATTGAACATAACTGATATCAAACAACGCGACATTGAAGTTGCGATCTAGAAGAGAAGACGCCTTGCATTCCCCAATGACATTCTATTGCCCAAAAGAGAAGTGCCACCTAAATGACTGTTGGAATACACTGTGACCAAGAGTGACCTTGACAGTCACCGCCACACTCTCCCCTCCTCTGATGAGCAATCGGAGACTGACCTTGCCGGTCACCTCCTCACAAGAGTGAATGAACTTTGAAATAATCTGAAAAATATCATATTTGTTTACAAGAGTTGCAATGATTGAAACATGAGTTGATAAATAAGTTTGGGTTTTTCCTCTAAATTGACCAAGAGGTTTTTTGCCCCTCTTACACTGGTAACCATTTTATCTTTTTTTTGCCTTGTTAAATCAAGTTTGTTTTTTGGTGAATGGTTGTCCACTCTTAGACTATAAATAGTATATAATCATGTCATTTTTTTTATCTTGTTTCCTGTCAAATTTCTGAAGCAAGGGGTTTTGGTGTGTGATTTTGCACTAGAGGAGAGATTATTTCCTTTCCACATGTATAGCATAGCTGACTGTTTACACTGTGTTTGGATTTTATTTTTGTGTGCCTGTTCAGGCACAAATGAGGGATTGTCCAGGAATTTACATCCAAACACCTTAAGCTTTTGTCTTTGTAATTTCTTTACATCCAAACACCTTAAGCCTTTGTCTTTGTAATTTATCACCTCCCCCCAAGTCCCCTGCAAAACCCCAGTTTCAGTCTAATGTAAAACACCAACTCTCCCCCCTTTTTGTAATTGTAAACACACTCTGCATAGCTCTGCCTCGCTCTTTTGTCCAAGTCAGAAAGGCCACACCTTGTCCTTCCTGCCCTGATTCAGACCTTTTGTTTTTCTTTGTTTTCTCATGTCACATGTCTTTACTCTTGGCCACGCCTGCCATTCATGTACAATGCAGTAGCCAATCACATCCTGGAAACACTGTACCTTTGTTTTGGACTGTACATAAGCCACAGCCAGAAGTGACTGACCTCACTTCTCTGACAAACCACCTTTGTTTGCGTTGTTCAGGAAGTCCTTGTGCAAGTATTTGATTTCATTCAATAAACCAGACTCAACCTTTTGAACGTATCTTGGTAAATCTTTGGACAAGACAAGTCTAAAATAACTATGGCATCATAGAGCCTGTGAGTTTCCGAGTGGGCCGCTCCCATAGTTCCTATACTTAAACCAGACAAAACAACTAGAATATGTGGGGACTATAAAGTTACAGTGAATCCAGTGTCTAAGATAGATAACTACCCAATTCCAAAAACTGAGGACTTGTTGGCAGTACTGGGGGAGGACAGAAATTCACCAAACTAGACATGTCTCAGGCATACCAGAAACTCCCACAGGATGAAGAATCACAGAAGTTCACAACAATTAACACCCACCGCGGTTTATACCAGTACACCAGGCTACCCTATGGGGTGTCATCAGCCCCAGGCATAGGAGAGAGAAATGTGTCTTCATGGCACCAGAGGTGGTGTACCTGGGATACAGGATCAATGAAAAAGGAATTCATTCTGTAGCAGATAAGTGTTGAATCTGGCTGATTTTCAAAGAAATATTGATTTAATCTGATCCTGTTAGCTATTTCTAAATTATTATGATCGACCTCTGAGTATGGCTGTAGCTGGTGTGTTCTGTAAGAAAATGGTGTCCCTCTTCCATAGACTTATGAGATAAAGATGACATTCTTAGGGCTGGTACATTCTGTGCTAAACAGCAATTGTTGTGGTTAGCGCCGAGGCGGCGTAGCTTATCTTGACCAAACAAGGCCACAGAAGAGACGAGAAAGACAGTCTTATCGGAGAAGAGACGAGGGGGGGGGGGTCACCCGAACCATAAGAACGTTGCAACGAGACCAATGCTTTAATTTGAGATTAGACAGCATACAGAGAGGTCAAGTGTACATTAGACTTTATGCCATCGTCTTTTGTATGTTAACCCTTCTGGAATAAACAGCTTTTGATGTCGCTCAAATCCTGTGTTGGAGAGATTAATTTGGAATACATCAGAACAAAGAGACACTGGACTGTGTGGTATTGTGTGAGATTGGGGGCCTCTTTTATTGTAATCAAAACACAACGCAGAGCTTAATAAGGACAATGATAAAAGACAACGAAAGTCAACACAAAGTACAGGCCATTGCAAGCGCTCCACAGCCAACTGACCAGACACAGTTGAAGTACTTCTTGGGCTTCATGCTTAACTACAGTAGGACCCCACTTATCCCAACTTCAGAGATCCCAACCTCCCGGTCTACCGGACAGGCTTAAAAAACTTTTTTTTTTTTTTTTGCCTGCTATCTGGTTACTGGTGGGATTTCCATTACAGTACTGTACTTAAATATGTCATAGTAAACATGTACTGTATCCTACTGTGAATAAAAACTGAACTGTATGTAGACCTACATGTTGCCTGTAGGCTGTAGCCTATTGTCACGTTTCATTTCTTTGTTACTCTAAAGCGGGAAAATATCGAGCACAAAATGCAAACGAGTCGTACGAAGTACTGTATTTGATCAAAGCACGCACTCAAGTGGAAATTCGTTTATTTTATTATAGGCTAGGCTATATGAGTTTAGTTGGCTATTTGATTGCATTTTTGACGCATTTTCACAAGTAATTAAGGGTATTTTTCGGTGTATTATGAGTCTATTTGAAACAAGTATACCACTTATTGAATTTGGTGCATTTTAACATACGTTTGTCATCCGGACATTTCAGAGATACGAACGACCTTCGGTCCCGTTGGGTTCGGATAAGTGGGGTCCTACTGTACTACTTCCTTGTAGTCTAAAAAACATGATGAATCACTTGAATGTAAGCATGTAACGGTATCAAAAACTCACGGTACGGTAATATCACAGTATCAAGGTCCATGGGACGGTATATCATGGTATTAAACGGTTTAAACACAAAATTTAAATAGGAAGAAGATTTGTACTTTGGAAAAAACACCATAGCATTTATTAAACACATTTCTGATGTGTACAGTTTATTTCTTTTAAGGGGAGACACCCCAGGTGAATAGGAAAAAAAAAAGCCTTAATAGGTATCACCATCAAACTCCCCCAGTTTGTTAGGTACATTAAGGAGCATCTTTTTTGTATTACAAGTTTTCTGAAATCTTATGGATAAATATGCAAATTAGGCATTATATGCGCTAAATATGCGCCAATTTGCATAATTTTGGGAAATCAATTTTTTTAACTGGTTCAAGCCAGATTCAAAATTCTTGTTTCATTTTGTTCACATATCCCTATTCAAACTTTGTCCAAGGGGGATTTTTGATATCTCTTTTCTTCACTTCAGAAATCAGAAAATACTGTCAACAGTCATAAAAAGACCAATTTTCGCCATGTTTTAGGGATAAACTGTTATATAAATCAGGCTATGAATGAAATTTAAAAAATCCCCCTTGGACAAACTCTCAGAATATGGATTGGAACAAAACTGGAAAGTTAGGTGTATGTAGGTGCTACTCAAGTGGTGGTTTTGATGTCCCTAAGATGATAAATAACTCATTTTGAGAAAACGGGCTTTGAAAATTTGTATTGTAAAAAACCATACATTTGCATTGTAAACCAATATTTACAAACACAATATCCAATCACATCATTAGTAACAACATTACACAACATCTGAAAACACATAGAAACTGAAAACTGAATAACACAGCATGTTGTGGATTCAAAATAGTCCAGGAGTAGACATTTTGTATAGAGAAGTAAGACCTGTTTAGTTGGAAGCCCACTCACCACGTCAAGGTTCAGCCCACGAGTGGGATGTTAGTAAGACGAGACTAGAGACGAGACAATGTTAGTAGGGAAGAGAACATTCCCTTTTAGAAAGCTTGTATTATTTTGTTAAACAGATCATGGACAAAGATAGACACATTTGACGAGGACATGCATGAGAAAACAGATTATCTAGCTTTTTGTGTTTTTTAAGCGTTTTACATGGAGAAAACATGAATGAATGAATGAATGAACATGAAGAGTAAGCTGATTCATAAATACACAGGACAAGATGTGGTAAACAATGCAGGGTAAACACCAATAGAAGCTAAATATAGATTGCCAAACAAACAAGTGATATAACCATCGTCAAAAGCAACACCATAGGAGACATCAAGCTACGCCGTCATAGGTCTACAGAGTCACTCCTCAGATGGCACCACACTAGCTATCAACAAAACTGTTCTAGGCAGCTGGTTTGTAGAACCCACTCAGCTGCAGTTCACAAAACTGTTCTAAGCAGCTGGTCTGTAGAACCCACTCAGCTGCAGTCCCCAAAACTGTTCTAAAACCACAATATGTTCCTGGTGCGCATGGGGTTGTCATCAGTGAAGCGGACTACCCCATATTGCCGCCTTCATGTTGTCCACTGAACGCTGGTTATTGAGAATTATTGTAATAATTCTCAATAACTGTAATAATTTTGTAACATTTTGCATTTATTGGCAGTCAGCTTACCTACCTCTGGCTCCACATCTGCATATGCCTGCCTAATCTGCTCTCTGCTTCTGTGAAAGGACTCCAGACCTCTCTCTATTTCAGCAACTGAAATTAAAACAGTTTATTTGGTCAGTTTATGGATGCATGTAGATATGCCACAGGCAGAGAGACTACTGTGCATATGTATAGGCTTCTGATATTGGCTAGAGAGAGAGAGAGAGAGAGAGAGAGAGAGAGAGAGAGAGAGGGAACACGTTTCAATAGCCTACCTGTCACCCTCTCTGTCATGTTTCTGATACGTTTTCAGATGAAGCCCTGGGATCCAACACTTTACTAATCTTTTGGAGAGCTGCATACCCCAACCCTAACTCGTGCGCTAAGAGGACCATCCTCACATTGACATCAAATGCAACATCATTCCTAGTTGTATCATGAAGCCGAGTCGATGTGTAGACACTTTTGAGATAGCCATTTCTCACAAAGACTGCACTCTAAGAGCAAAGTACTACAGAACCCACTATTCTGAGGATCTATGTTAATTTTAATACCAGTCCCTGCACAATTAGGACAAATCAACCCAGTTATCAGCTCATTCAAACGCGCCGCATCTCTCTGCTGCTCACTGGACATGCTAACACTAGCCTCATCTCCCTGCTGCTCACTGGACATGCTAGCACCGGCTAATGACAACTTGCGCGAATAGGCACTTTATATCTCATAAATGTAAACATTTCCATTTAGTTTCTCATGTTTTCTGTTCAACCTTGCGGGCAAACACTGTTGTCATTGTTGCTTATTACGTTTAGAACGCTTTACAGACGGCATTGTTTGGATTAGATATAAGGAAGTGGAAACGTGTCACATGACGCGCTGAACCAATCACGTTCTCAGAAATCATCAACAGCCAATGAGATTTCACGATTAGCATCAAACCCGCCTTTGTATTTCCACGATTGGTTGCTGATACGAATGAAACTATCAGGTTTGGTTGCGATAACATCATGCTCGAGAGAGAGATCTCTCTATCGATATATAACATTCGCGGATCCAAAAGACGGCCGCGCTCTGGTTCGTTGCGAAAAAATGCTAACTTTTCGTGATTTTAGGAAGAATCTACAGACGCACACAGACTAAATGAAGTAAAATAAACATCTAAATGCGTATTTTTGATGTTTTATTTCCACTAGTATGAAAGAAGACATGTTATGGAAGCAAACTAGCACAAAATCTCAAATTTGACCAGGGCGTTGAAAAACGATGTTTTCACCTACCGTGTCTCCCCTTAATTTAAAGTGCTTCTGCTTTCCTTACAATCACGGATCAACGATGATCCGTTGCACCACTATTCAGTAGTGATAGAGGAGGTCTGTGGGTATAGATGGTGTGTTGAGCAGTTATAGAGGAGGTCTGTGGGTATAGATGGTGTGTTGAGCAGTGATAGAGGAGGTCTGTGGGTATAGATGGTGTGTTGAGCAGTGATAGAGGTCTGTGGGTAGGCTATAGATGGTGTGTTGAGCAGTTAGAAGAAGAGGGAAAGAGGCTGAGCAGAGAGCCCAGGTCTGATCTCTGATGCTGCGCTTCTATGGCAGGAGACTGGATGAAAGAAGTTATAGGTCTAAAAAAATAATAATAATAATAATAAATGAAAAAAAAACGACAGAAGAGGAAGAGAAAGAAGAGATGGGGGGGGTGCAGATCTAGGCTAGATGGTTCTGACATCTAGTTACAGAAAATCCCTCTACGGTTCGCACGTGGTCCGCGGATAGGTTTATAAAAAAAAAAGAAAAAAAAAAAGGATGTAGGCGACGTGGTCACGTAGGGCGCATGTTCAATTCACACTAGTCAGGCGCTGCCAGCGGAAGACATGGCTAGCAGAGGAGCTCAACAACCGCTCATCACCACGGCATTTAAGCAGCACTTAGCTAAAGAATCCGACCGGGCTAAAGCTATTACAAAAGGTATTATTGGGGTGTTTATAGCTGCAGACATGAGGCCATATTCCGTTGTGCAAAACGAGGGGTTTAAACATATGCTGGATGTGCTTGAGCCACGCTACGAGATCCCGTCGCGCACCCACTTTGCTGAGAAGATCGTGCTAAATCTTTATGAGCATGAAAAGGCAAAAGTTGGCTGAATTATCCCAGGCATCCTCTGTTGCGCTCACAGACGGGTGGACCTCCAGGGCAACGGAAAGCTACGTGACTAGTGTGGATTGAACATGCGCACTACGTGACCAGTTGCTGGTTAGCTATGAGAGGCATGATCCTAGCTGACCGTTGCATCCCCCAACCTGCAGCGGAGGGTTATCAGCTGGGCTGGGACTCCGCCTCTCATCGCTAACCAGCAACTGAGCCGATTGAGCTAAAGGTGATTAGCTAGCTCGATTGTAAATTACAAACGGAATAAATATGACACCGATAAGCACACCGAAGCCAATAGTTAGCTTGATATAACTAAGGCATCTGACCAGTCCAGAACAGTGAGTTTAGCCTACGGTTTTACCGAGCCAGTCCCAAGGTTACCGCGTGACCAAAAAATACTGCGGTTACCGTAATACGCGGTTAACGTTACATGCCTACTTGAATGTCTTTCCTACCTTGTAATTTCTTCGGAAAATGATATTTAGCTTATGTTTTGAAAACAACAAAGATGTGTGAAACGTCACTATTATGTGCTCAACGTATTGACGCAATGACGTAGTACGCGATTTTCGGGGACCACCTCAAATTTGCTCTAGAGCGCATACTAATGGTCAAAAACTACATTGAGTAACTTTAAAGGAGTAGTAAAGGGAAAAATCATGTTTAGCCCTGTTTTAAGGTTACTTATGATCATATACAAGAGTTTAACATATTTTTTGAATGATTTTCCACAGTGCTCACCCACATCCATTGTATGACCAAAATGGTGGTAGACCAATTATCACACTTTCTCAAAAGTGCTAGTTTTGTCAACTTTTTGATCTGAACCATTGTATATGATCATAAGTAACCTAAAACAGGGCTAAACATGATTTTTCCCTTTACTACTCCTTTAAGAAATTCCACCAGTGTCTGTTTGGGAAACACTGCACCATTGTGACAGACCACAAACCGCTGCTGGACCTCCTGGGAGAGAGTAAAGGCATCCCACACCTCGCCGCAGCCAGAAGGCAAAGATGGGCACTGATTTTGGCAGCTCATGAGTACACCTTGGAGTATAAGGAGGGCTCAAAACACGGGAACGCGGATGCACTGAGCAGGCTCCCCCTGCCGATCACGTCCGCTGCCACACCATGGGAAGAAGAGGTGGTAATGCTCATGGAGCACATGAATGGCACACCACTACAGGTAACGCAGATATGGGAGGGGACCCGGCGAGATCCCATTCTGTCCAGAGTACATCAGGCGCTGCTGCAGGACTCCTGGCCCTCAGAGTACTGCAACAACCGAGAAATGCAGCCATACACAAGAAAAAAGGAAGTGAGCGTGGAGGAGGGGTGCATACTGTGGGGAAGTAGAGTGATAATCCCACCTCAAGGAAGACGAATCATGATTGAGGAGCTTCATGAAGCTCGTCCGGGGGTCCGGGGGTCTCACCAATGAAGTCTTTGGCCCGCAGCTACGTATGGTGGACAAACATGGACGCGGATTTAGAGTCCGCTGTGCGGGAATGTCATGCATGTCAGTCCTACCAAGCCACCCCTGCAACAGCACCGCTACACCCGTGGGAGTGGCCAGACCAACCATGGATGAGGCTGCCTCTGGACTTCTGTGGGCCTGTATTGGGGAAGATGCTTCTCATCGTCGTAGATGCCTATTCAAAATGGATCGAGGCTCACCCAATGTCGCTTATTACTTCATCCATGACTATCGAGAGACTGAGAAGCATTTTTGCCACCCCTGCAGTGATTGTCAGTGATAATGGGCCTAGTCTGGTCAGTGCAGAGTTCAAGAACTTCCTACAAAAGAATGGCATACAGCATGTCACAACAGCACCATACCACCCGTCCTCAAATGGCTGTGAAGAGCGGGCGGTGCGGGTGGTGTGATAGTATTTTAGACTTGTCTAGTCAAAAGATTTACCAAGATACGTTCAAAAGGTTGAGTCTGGTTTATTGTGGAAAACATTACGAGCGCAAGGACTTCCTGACAAACGCAGCAAAGGTGGTTCAGTCAGAGAAGTGAAGTCAAAGAAGTCATGCCCAGTCTTATATTCAAGCGAAACACAGGTACGGTGCTTTGAGGATGTGATTGGCTAACTCATTGCACGTCATGTGAAATGGCAGGCGTGGCCAAGAGTATAGACATGTGACAACAAAGAAAACAAAAGTCTGAATCAGGACGAGGAAGACTAAGGTGGGGCCCTTCTGACTTAAACAAAGAGATGAGGAAGAGCTATGCAGAGTGTGTTTACAATTACAAAAGAGGGAGAGTTGAGGTGTTTTACATGACTGAAACTGGGTTTTGCAGGGGACTTGGGGGGAGGTGATAAATTACAAAGACAAAGGCTTAAGGTGTTTGGATGTAAATTCCTGGACAATCCCTCATTTGTGCCTGAACAGGCACACAAAAATAAAATATAAAATACAAACACAGTGTAAACAGTCAGCTATGCTATACATGTGGAAAGGAAATAATCTCTCCACTATGTGGAAACTTTAATTATTTTCTCTCAACGTGCAAAATCACACACCAAAACCCCTTGCTTCAGAAATTTGACAGGAAACAAGATAAAAAATTGACATGATTATATACTATTTATAGTCTAAGAGTGGACAACCATTCACCAAAAAACAAACTTGATTTAACAAGGCAAAAAAAAAAAAGATAAAATGGTTACCAGTGTAAGAGGGGCAAAAAACCTCTTGGTCAATTTAGAGGAAAAACCCAAACTTATTTATCAACTCATGTTTCAACAATTGCAACTCTTGTAAACAAATATGATATTTTCCAGATTATTTCAAAGTTCATTCACTCTTGTGAATAATCGCATGTGATGTCCTATGGAACATAGATTCCATGTGTGCGTCTCTGAATGTTTAATGTAGGTTCCAGTGTGTGCGATCAGAGGTGCAGTCCGATTGCTCATCAGAGGAGAGGAGAGTGTGGCGGTGACTGTCTGTCAAGGTCACTCTTGTTCACAGTGTATCCCAACAGTCATTTAGGTGACACTTCTCTTTTGGGCAATAGAATGTCATTTGGGGAATGCAAGGCGTCTTCTCTTCTAGATCGCAACTTCAATGTCGCGTTGATTGAATCAGTTATGTTCAATGTTAGTGTGTGCAGGTGTGTGTGCGTGTGTGCATCTTGTGAGGAGGTGACCAGCAAGGTCATTTTTCCTCCGATTCCTCGTCAGAGGAGAGGACAGTGTGATGGCCCATGGTTATGGCCTCTGAGCCCTCTGGTTCAGCTGCATTCTGTTCTCCTGGTGTTTGCGATCCCCTGGTGGACCGTCCTCTGCTGCTTGGACCCGTCGGCAATGCTTGCATGGATCCACGAAGTCCTCTTCAGATCGCTGTCTGCGTGGTGAGTAGAAACTGGTACGGCCCGAGCCACCTCGGCGAGTTCCAGCTCCTTCGTCTGTGGTCGTGGACCAGGACCCAATCCCCAGGAGAGATGTGATGCAGGAACCCCTCCTTAGCCTCAGGAAATGGCGGTCCTCACTCTGTTGGAGACATCTGTTAACATCCTCCGCCACCCCTGTTTTTGAAACATGATCTGGCCCGTGGGCTAGTTTGAAAGCATAATGAAAACATGAACGAGGTAGTACAGGTTTGTCATTAGGCCCTAGATACAGGTTAGTTTGGTGGTGGAAATGTGCACTTAGTCCTTCATTTCTTTTTTCTCCGCAGGTGGAGCAGATGCTTGTAGGTCAGAAATGTCTGCCGGGGACAGTGGAGGAATCTTGTCAGGGTCTGTGGATGGTAGAGAGTATAGAAAGCACAGGGGAGGAAGCAGAGACAGCCGCAGCTTTTGCAGCGAGCTCTCGGAGGGTGAGGAGGGAGTCCCTGTCCTGGTTCAGCAGGGTGAAGGTGCGGTGGGACACCACACAGCCAGGGCGCCAGCAGCACGTACAGGCTCTTGAACTGAACCCGGTCCATCCCTGTACTGCTCCACGTAGGGTCGGCCCGGGTCGTGCTGCTGGAGGGCTCACCTCGGCGCTCCCGCTCCCCCAGCACAGGCTGATGAAGGGCTCCGTCTGTGGATCCACAGATGAGAGAGACAAACAGAGACAAAACAGAAGAGCAAAAAGAGAGTCCTCTGGTCTGGTCTCCCTGTTCCCCTCTTTGGTCAGGAACGGTTATTCAAAATCTGTTGGAGATTCTCAGAAATATGGTTAAGCGCAAGCTCCTGCTTTGGGGAAAAATGTTGTTATTCAGTCAGGAAACTTAAACAGGGTGTCTGTTCAAGTGTCATTTTAGAGCCAGTCTGCAGTAGCCTACAGTGACATCAGGGGCAGCGTTAGAATGACTTTAACACGCCCAGTCCCCAGTCATGATCAAGGCAATTGGATTTGGCTCTAGCATTTCTCTTGCGATTTTATGAAAATAAAATACGCTATATTCTCGTCTCAACAAAACAACACCCCCTAAGGGTGAAAGCAAAAAATTCCTGAAGTCAGGATAAAAATAGAGATGGGGCAAAGAAAATGACACTAAAATGAACTGGCTTCATTTACAATTAACTAATCAAAGAACTCCATCAAAGCTTCATTTGTATAGCTAAAATTTGTATATCTAAAACCTCCCTCTTCTGCATTTGAGGACAGAGTATTTGGGCACTGCTCCTGTTTCATACTTATCTGTCGCTCACAGTGAGTTGGTGACATGGCGTTGGTCTTGTATCTCACGAACCCCAGATCGCCCATCAACAGCAGGTTCCAATGTCCCCAGGAAGGCATGATCCAGGCTCCTCAAAGACCTGCCGCCCAGGGTCCATAGCACCTGAAAATTAAGACTCAAAACACAGACTGGGTTCAATAGCAGAGGAGAAGGCCTAGAGCCAACTCCTCAAAACACATTATCATTATATGAATGAAAATTCATACAGTAGAATGCATAACACGAACAGCTTATGGCCATTCATTGACTATTGAAACAACTCCTGAATCAAACACCTATTCAACCCTGTCAGACTTTTGAGTTCGCTCTACATCTATTTTATCCTGTTTATTTACCTTAAAAATTAAAACTCTCTATCTTGGCTAGTTTAAAATCTCCCTTATGGGTTGTTCAAGGGAACTCCAGCAGGTGGCGCTCGACCCCAAAATCGGAGGCTCTTCCTTCCGGCCCTGTTCGGACAAATACCTCGTAGAAAGGGGTGGCTTAACTCGTAGAGAGAAGGGGCGTGGCTAATGGCGCAACAAGTCGAGGGGGGAATCTAATTTTAAATCAGAGTTATTCTGCTGGGGAAATGGCGGAGAGACTGTTTGCTGAATCTCCTTATCTTTCCTTCCTGACCTAAAAAAAACTCTCGTTCTACTCTCCCAAATCTTAAAAACAGACCAGTCTAGAGAATTAACAGGCTTTTCCCTTAACCCTCTAGCTGAGCCCGAATCTTAGAATTTAACACTAAAATGTCAGATGTGGATGTAAGAAATCGAAAATACTTTAGCACATAACGAAATCTGCCACAAACGCTCGCAGAAATATGCTTCAGTGCAACAATCACATCAGGCTAGACGTTTGCAGTAGAATTCTGTTACATCCTCTAGCCATATGGTATTAGCCGGGGTTACATTGACACCTAGTGGTGCTCCCAAAATGTTGCATGTATGACCCGGAAGTTGTCTTTGGCAGCGCGGGGAAATTTAAAGAAACAAATCCCTAATAATCACGACGCAGCTTAAAAACCCAAAACAGCAATGAAAGGAAACCTTAGAGTTAACTCACGGCGGTAAAGCACACATTAAGACACATTAAATTCGCTTAATACTCACCCAGTCAGCGAAGTGCTTTGTTCTCTTCTGGCTCAATGGCGGAACACCGCGATAGCGGAGTTTTCCTTATCTCCTAGGCAACCAGCTAGCTAGCCTACTGGGAATCTAGCAGAATTTTAACAGTCTAAAAAGTGTACAAAAAATACTTTACCTGGATCCATGGCGCGCATAACAAACAATAATCAAGAGCCGAGGCTCAAAACAGTGAACACATAAGACGAACAACCCCCCGTGCACATGCAAGAGAGAACGTAGCAGACACACGGGAACGCAAACAAAGAGCGACCAAACGACGACCAAAAACGACTAATATACGACTTAACACACAAACATGAAACAAAGGCCCACGTTTACAACAAAACATTCTCGGCTGCACTAGCAATTTGGTCCAGGCTAAACCTTCCGTCTAGATCCTACCAAATTGTACAGCCCCTCTGGTCAAAATCTCTACCAGAAACGCAGATTGCAAAACTCTCAATTCCGCCCTGTAGCTACATCTCCATTGAGCAAAAACTCTCTCAACGTGCTCTCGGTTAAAACTCTCCCGCGACCGGCCAAAAGGAAACCTGTTCTGTGCCAAACTCTCACTTGAACAGCTGTTAAAACTCTCCCGCGACCGGCCAAAAAGAAACCTGTTCTGTGCCAAACTCTCACTTGAACAGCTGATACCCTCGTAACGAAACAAGGACGAAGTCAAAAGACAATACGATATAAAATCTATTGCTGTTCACATCTCCTTAGATAGTTACTTACTAAATACCCACGCTGGGGTTTTCCGTTTTCAAACAATCCAGACCAACAAGCTGAACCAAATCAAGGCAAATACAACTCAACCCATAAGAGGGTTCGTTTAAACGTACCTGTGAGCTTCAAGAATCCAGTGGAAGAACTGAGGAAATAATCTCTCCGCGCGCTCTAGCACAAGAGAGAAAATTGATTTTCCAACGCCCACTATGGACCCGACACGTCTGCCGATCAGTCCTATCCACTGGAATCCCGAAGCAAACGCAGGCAGTGATCCCATCCCCGTCGCCAAACTGTGATAGTATTTTAGACTTGTCTAGTCAAAAGATTTACCAAGATACGTTCAAAAGGTTGAGTCTGGTTTATTGTGGAAAACATTACGAGCGCAAGGACTTCCTGACAAACGCAGCAAAGGTGGTTCAGTCAGAGAAGTGAAGTCAAAGAAGTCATGCCCAGTCTTATATTCAAGCGAAACACAGGTACGGTGCTTTGAGGATGTGATTGGCTAACTCATTGCACGTCATGTGAAATGGCAGGCGTGGCCAAGAGTATAGACATGTGACAACAAAGAAAACAAAAGTCTGAATCAGGACGAGGAAGACTAAGGTGGGGCCCTTCTGACTTAAACAAAGAGATGAGGAAGAGCTATGCAGAGTGTGTTTACAATTACAAAAGAGGGAGAGTTGAGGTGTTTTACATGACTGAAACTGGGTTTTGCAGGGGACTTGGGGGGAGGTGATAAATTACAAAGACAAAGGCTTAAGGTGTTTGGATGTAAATTCCTGGACAGTGGTCAAGGAGGGACTCAAGAAGATGGGGGAAGGTAGTCTGGAGACAAAGCTATCCAGGTTCCTGTTCAAGTACAGATCAACCCCCCAGACCACCACGGGAGCCACGCCAGCTGAGCTGCTCATGAACCGCAGGATCAGGACTCGGCTAGATCAGGTGCGTCCCTCGCTATTTACAAGTGTCTGATTCAGTCTATGTGAGGGGATACTCAGGCCAGAAGTGGTTTCCAGCAACTTATAGAGAGGACCGGTCCAGTCTCTTGGAGAGTGAAAACACTGGATGGGAAACTGGTGAGACGACATCAGGATCAGATACGGCCATGTTATGATCACAACCTGGCTGACCCCTGTCTCTAAGAGGAGAGTGTTCCTGTGGACACAGCAGAGCAAGAACTAGAAAATCAGGCACACAAGGTAGTATGGGCACCGCCACAAGAAGCAGAGGATCCAGGCATACTGGTGCCGCCAGCAGAACTAGAGAATCCAGCAACAGATGCAGTGGCACCGGGGCCTCCAGACATTTGGGTTTTGGGAAATTGTTACCCAGTGAGAGTTAGACAGGCACCCACGTATCTCAAGGACTAAGTGGTAGCAGGGGCAGAATAATCCCCTCGTAGAATCAGACTAGGTTTAAAGGAAAATGCTCGTTTTTGACAACCTGGACCTTATTTACGACATATTATAAGAAGTTTGACTCACCCAGATCACTTTTGTGTTGTTCGGAGGCCTGTAGAAGAAATTTAAAATCCAGCGCGAGCCAGTATATCCATGTAATGGCGGCGCACGGGGCAAAGGGAATGCAGTTTCTCAAAATCCATTTTCGGCCGCTAAACGGTTGTTTTCATCAATCACATTGCATGAATCGACAGTTGATATTCCTCTACGCGAGCCATTCTTTCGGTTTTCAAATACGTGGTCTGTAGCCTCTGTAATATGATCTTTACAAGCCTCTCCCCCACTTGCTCCAGCACGCATGCGCACAGGCCAGCGCGCAGCCTGCTATTCTCCGGCTCACATTCTCTGCGCTACGATCGGATTGTTGCTGACGAATGACGACGACAATATTCTCGGCACCAACTACGATCGTAGCGCAGAGAATGTGAGCCGGAGAATAGCAGGCTGCGCGCTGGCCTGTGCGCATGCGTGCTGGAGCAAGTGGGGGAGAGGCTTGTAAAGATCATATTACAGAGGCTACAGACCACGTATTTGAAAACCGACAGAATGGCTCGCGTAGAGGAATATCAACTGTCGATTCATGCAATGTGATTGATGAAAACAACCGTTTAGCGGCCGAAAATGGATTTTGAGAAACTGCATTCCCTATGCCCCGTGCGCCGCCATTACATGGATATACTGGCTCGCGCTGGATTTTAAATTTCTTCTACAGGCCTCCGAACAACACAAAAGTGATCTGGGTGAGTCAAACTTCTTATAATATGTCGTAAATAAGGTCCAGGTTGTCAAAAACGAGCATTTTCCTTTAAGTGAATTTGTTCAGCACATAAAAGAAGGATTTTTGTAGACAATGGGGGGAGGAATGTTGTAATGTTCTGATTCATGTTGTATGTTATATTCAGTCAGGTGATATAAGGAGAGGGGCTTAATGTAGAGGGGGACCGGAAGTAACGTTCAGCAAGGAGATAACCACCAGAATGCGTAGTAATGGGGTCTGAAGTGCAGAATGCAATAAAGAGTAAATAACTTTGAGTGTATCATCCTTGACTTTATTACAGTAATTGTATAGCAACATGTAAACCTCAGTTGCTGGCGGTCCATCTGATGCCTGACCAGCACAGTGCAAATGTATAACTATGTGTATGTTTATTCTATCCAGAATAAATCAGCCTTCAGCAGCAAGAAGTGGTCCAGCTATTTAATACACAATGCAGAAACACATGCGTACAACACCAAACCGGTCACATCAGCAATTTTTTTGGAGTCAGCACAGGTGGTGGCCTCTAGATATGCTTATGAATTACGTTATACGGCCATGCTCTCCACTTAATGTCACCAGCGAATAAAAGAAGTGAACGCACGCAGCAACGACCAGCAACAGTGAAATTCACTGAAAACAGACCGCATGTCGGTATGTTCGCTTCACGCGCTTCCCTCTCAACATGGTCATACAAAACAGCTTGCTGAATTCCGAAGAGATGAATAAACTATTCTGTTTTCGATTCAAATGTGTAGCTATATGACCCTCCCCTGGACTCAAATTAAAAACAGTAACCCTCTCCTGGACTCAAATTCAAAAGAACAGTAACCCTCTTGTTGAGGAATTTACATCCAAACACCTTAAACCTTTGTCCTCTCACTTCTCTTGTAATTCATCACCTCCCCCAAATATTCACATAGCTGTGCTAACATACAAAATGGCTTCCAGAAGGTCATCTGTCTACAATAGAATAACCATCCTTTGTCCCCAATTGCCACCCTTTTTCTCATGTCACATGTCTGTACTCTTGGCCACGCCTGCCATTTCATATGATGTACAATGCAGTAGCCAATCACATCCTGGAAGGACCTTACCTGTGGTTTGACTGCATATAAGGCATCGCAGAAGACCAAACGGGCACTTCGCTGACTAAACCACCCTTGTTGCGTTTTCAGGAAGTCCTTGCACTCGTATGCTTTTCACAATAAACCAGACTTAACCTTTTGAACGAATCTTGGTAAATCACAAGTAAATCACACTCTCCTGGACTCAAATTCAAAAACAGTCGTCTAAAGCCCCCCGCAGACCGCATCCACCACGATGTCGTACGACGGCGCACGGCGCTGTGTCCAGCTAGCCCCGCACACAGGCTGCAACATTCGACGCATTCTAGTGCACTTAAAAACATTTTAAAAAATCCCAGTTGATCAGACAATGACAAATGTCCAACAACCTCGCAATGGGTAAGTTAATCTTATAATTTCTTCAATAAAATAATGGTGATAGTAGCTAAGCTATTGTGATTGTAAAATCACTAAGTGATTTTGTATCTTTTAGAAACAATTACTTTGATGCTGTATCAGTCACATAACCGTTTTTGTGTCTGTTTCAGTAGGCAACATTGTGGCAAAACATTGTAGCTAGCCTATCTGGCACTCGCAATATTGTGCTAACGTTAGCCTAGATAACATAGTTAACGGACCTTATGTATGTATGTTATGTAACATAACGTAGTTAACAGACGTTAGTACAGGTTTGTTGTGTTATGCACCAACCGCAGTGTTTGAGTGTGTTTTCAAGCAGGCAACATTTTATGGCAAAACATTGTATCTGGCACTCATAACGTAGCTAGTGCTACATAGTTAACAGACGTTAGTAGGCTAATATGTAGCCTAACGTTTGGCTATGCATCAACCGCAGTGTTTGAGTGTCTGTTTTCAAGTAAGAAAAACATTGTAGCTAACAAGAACATCTGGTGTAGACATTAGTAATATGCACCAACCGCAGTTGATGTTTGTTTTCAAGTTGGCAACAGTAAGAACATAGTTAACAAATGTTAGTAGGCAAATTAGGCTATGTATAAGATATCCAAGTATAATGAACATGCCACAAATATACCTACAACATTTTAGCAGTGTAGCCTATATGCAGGTAATATTATTCTTGATTTTATTAAGACACATACAACCTTTCTCCCACACAAGCTAAATATTTACTATTAATATTGTTTTGTCCCTTTTCCTTGAGCAAAACAGATACTTGTGTAACAGAGGACCCAGGGATGCCTCTCCGTGACAAGCTGGCTGCATACCTCAGCTCCCCATAGGGCAGTTTGGCTTGGCAGGATGGGTGTAGGCAAACCAAGCCCTCCTCTCCAGCCTACACCACCTGGCAGTCCCTCTCACCAGCCTATACCACCTGGCAGTCCTCCTCACCAGTCTATACCACCTGGCAGTCCTCCTCACCAGTCTATACCACCTGGCAGTCCCTCTCACCAGCCTATACCACCTGGCAGTCCTCCTCACCAGTCTATACCACCTGGCAGCTCCCTCACCAGCCTATACCACCTGGCAGGCCTCCTCACCAGCCTATACCACCTGGCATTCCTCCTTCAGCCTATACCACCTGGCTCTCCTCACAAGCCTATACCACCTGGCAGTCCCCCTCGCCAGCCTATTCATGGGTTTCAAATGTAGTCCTAGACCTGCCATATTGGGGACCAACACAGGTGTTTCAATATATCTGATTGGCTCTACTGCATATAGTAGAGTTCTATTATGCAGTAGAACTAATTAATTCATTTGAAACACCTGTGTTGGGTCCCCAACATGGCAGGTCTAGGACTACATTTGAAACCCATTAATACTATCTGGCTCTCCTCACCAGCCTATACCATCAGGCAGTCCTCCTCACCAGCCTATACCACCTGGCAGTCCTCCTCACCAGCCTATACCACCTGGCAGTCCTCCTCACCAGCCTATACCACCTGGCAGTCCTCCTCACCAGCCTATACCACCAGGCAGTGGAGACACGCATAGCTGGGTGTTTGGCTGACATCTCTGAGTGGATGACGACACATCACCTCAAGCTCAACCTGGACAAGACTGAGCTGCTGTTCCTCCCGGGGAAGGGCTGCCCGCACCGGGACCTGGCCATCACCATTGAAGACACAGTGGTGACCCCGACTCGGACTGCGAGGAATCTGGGTGTGACCCTAGATAACCAACTGTCGTCTTCCGCACATGTCACACGCTCCTGCAGATTCATGCTCTACAACATCAGGAGGATTCGCGCTTTCCTCACTGATGAAACGGTGCAGGTACTCATCCAGGCCCTGGTCATCTCCCGCCTGGACTACTGCAACTCCCTCCTCGCTGGGGCCCCGGCGTCAGCCATTAAACCTCTGGAACTTGTCCAGAAAGCTGCTGCTCGCCTGGTGTTCAACCACCCCAAGTTCTCCCACACAACTTCCCTCCTCCATTCCCTACACTGGCTCCCTGCAGCGGCTCGCATCCAGTTTAAAACTCTGGCGCTAACCTACAGGGCAATGAAAGGAACAGCCCCCTCCTACCTCCAGGCCATGGTCAAACCCTACACCCCCTCCCGACCGCTACGCTCTGCTACCTCGGGGCGACTGGTTGCCCGGTCACTCCGAGGCCCCTGCGGTCGATCGACACGGTCATGGCTCTTCTCTGTCCTGGCCCCGCAGTGGTGGAATGAACTGCCCACTGATGTCAGGACAGAAGAGTCGCTGCCCATCTTTCGTCGCAGGCTCAAAACTCATCTCTTCAAGAAGTACTACAACAATCTTCCCTCCTAAGCACTTATTGTATTTTATTGTATTGTATTGCACTGTACTTTAGATTGCTATTCTTGAACTTTGCCTTCAGCACTAGATTATGCTCTTAGTCACTTGTTTTGGAGAGAAGATGCACTTGTGAGTTCTGGCAAGTAGTAGTACATTGGCTTTTCCTACGTTAAATGCAATTATTGTTAGTCGCTTTGGATAAAAGTGTCTGCTAAATGATTGTAATGTAATGTAAATGTAATGCAGTCCTCACCAGACTATACCATCTGGCACCTCTGTGACAAGCTGACTGCTTTCTTCAGCTCCCCAGAGGGCAGTCTGTACTGGGGGATGGAAGGGTGTAACCAAACCAATCCCCCCTCACCCCTCCCTCACCACTACAGACACACACTCTCTCTCTCTCTCTCTCTCTCTCTCTCTCTCACACACACACACCACCACAACCAGCAGTAGTAGTATTATTAAACAATAAATTCATTATATAAATCCATGCACTCATGCCATTTTTTATTCAAAATGAACATGACTACAGTTATGCTACTATGGAAGGAATATTGATTTAGCAGTTTAGTTTTTTGGTCATAGTTCAACCCCAGGATTATTTATTATAGCTATGAACATAACACACCCATGTTATTTAATTGCACTGACTATCATGGACACAAACAGTCATCGGTTGGGATAAGTAGGGAAGGGATGGGGTAAGTAGATGAGGATGATACTGATAGACTGCTAGATTAGTAGCAGATAGTAATGTAAATTGTCCATTTGTGAACTTTTACGTCTAGTGGAGTACCTAGGACTGAACTGAGGAACTGGTTTGTACTGACACTGTAAGGACAAGCGATTACAAGAATTCCAATGTACCTGTAGGCTACTCATACTTATTTTACACATAGAAAATATTATAATAGTTATAACGTTATTTTCTTATTTTATATTCTGTACAGTAGGCACCACTAGAGGGCAGTCTGGTATAGCCTACCATATAGACACAGCCTGCACCTGGGCCAATCTATAAACCGGTGTGCACCGTTTTGTTACGGTTCCCACTTTAACCCAATCAGCAGTGATTCAATCCACCACCGTAGGCCGCGTTTCCCAGATTCGCCGAACTTCTCCGCGCTACGACGCTTCTCAAGGTATACCTTGAGGTGCGCCGAGAGGCAGAGCACCGTGCCTTACCTCACCCCGGAGGAGGAGAAGGCCCTATCAATCATCGGCCTCACAGCCTCCCAAGGCATCACTGGTGGCCTTGATTTGGAGTCTGGAGAGGGCCCCTCCAACATCAAGCCCTCAGCTGAATCACCCCAAGCCTCCCAGCCCTCAGCTGAATCACCCCAAGCCTCCCAGCCTTCAGCTGAGTCACCCCAAGCCTCCCAGTCCTCAGCTGAATCACCCCAAGCCTCCCAGCCCTCAGCTGAGTCACCCCAAGCCTCCCAGTCCTCTGAAGAGGAGACCCCAGCACGATCAGACCGCTCCCCCCACCCCCCACACACCCCATGAGGTCCCCCCCCCCCCCGCCCCCCGCGAGAGACAGCTGAACACCACGGATGCGAGGTGCGACTGCAGCGAGGAGCTCCTGGAGGTGGGGAGGCAGAGGCTGGCTGTGCAGCGTGAGAGGCTGGACCTGCAGAACAGGCAGCAGGCCCTAGCGGAGGCACAGTTTGTGTGGCCCTCCATATCAGTGCCCATCATTCTGCCAACTCCAGGTAGGCTAAGTGTGTATTTTGTATACTCTGTCTATTCCCACACTGCATGCATTCCATTCAATGTCGCTAATTGAATTTTCCTCCCTTGCAGATGATGCAGATGCCAGAGACACACTGCACACACTCACCACACACACTACATACACTTACCACACACTCACCACACACACTACATACACTTACCACACACTGCACACAACACACACTGCACACACTCACCACACACACTACATACACTTACCACACACTCACCACACACACTTACCACACACTGCACACACACCACTGTACACTGCGCGCACACACTACATACACTCACAACACCACTCATCCTTCCTACGTGTTGCTACCTTGTCGTGGTGGGAAGGCTTGTGTGCCTCCATTAGGGCTGGGACGACGCGTCGACTTAGTCGACGTAATCGACTACGTCAATACGTCAACTTGCGTAATGTGCGTCGATGCGTCGCAAATAAACAACATGGCTGCGACCAGCGGAGCTCTTTGTGAAGACAGCCGCAAGATAGCACCGTAAGTCACCGTTGTATTTCTGTTCACTTTTCTGGCCGTGTATGAGTGAAAAATGGATAGCTACTAGCTAATGTTACACAAGCAATGTAGCTCACCACAGTTTGTATGTCTTCTGGTATTAGTAACGTTAGCTACGGTAGCCTATTGTCATTGTGGTGCTCGCACCTAAATGGCTACGTTAGCATCAATTTAGCTAATCATAACATAGCAGCGAGAGTAACGTTAGCTAGCCATGTAGCTACTAGCTAGCTATGTGTTGTGGTGATGGACAGACTTCTAAATGGCCATGTTGGCATTCAAGTTGGCTAAACATAGCAGTGAGGTGGAGATTAAGGGGCCTACACATGATAAGAAATGTGTGCTTTGCGCGAGGTAGGGCGCAGAGCGTTTTGTTTACAAGCACATGTTGCTAGGCAACAGGGAAGCTACCGGAGCTTTTGAAGAACGGTGTGCTAAAATCTCCGAAAACAGAGGTTATTTGGATAAACTGACCACATATTGGTAATCTACATGGTTACTTTCTCGCCTGAGAAAACATTAAAACTAGTCTTATTTTTAAATATGCCACTATTAGCATTAGCTATTTAATTAACTAATGTGCTTAATATTTTCAGGAGGCAAAGCAGTGTGGAGGACTTTTTCCCCAAAAAGAACACAACTCCATGCACACCCCAGATGGCTGCTCAGCTTTCTAACTGCATCTTACAGATGATCGTCAAGGACATGAGACCTGTTGCTATTGTGGAGGGTCAAGGCTTCCGTGAGATGATCAACACATTTCACCCAGGGTATACACTTCCCTCCAGGCACCACTTCACAAATTTGATGGAGAAGAAAGAAAGAAAGAGATGTGGACATGCTCACATTCCTCCACAGTAATGCCTAAGGTGGAGGGGGGAGAAGGGAGAGAGGGGGGGAGAGAGCGAAGGGGGGAGGGCGAGAGAGAGAAGGGGGCAGGGGGAGAGAGGGGAGCGCACGAGAGGGGGAGGGGGAGAGAGGAGCGCAGGAGAGAAGGGGGAGAGGGAGCGAGGGAGAGAGGAGCGCAGGAGGAGAGAGAAGGGGAGAGGGGAGGAGACGAGGGAGAGGGGGAGAGAGGAGCGTGTGGGAGAGAGGTGCGCGGGGGAGGGGGAGAGAGAAGAGGAGGCAGGAGGAGAGAGAGGGGGAGAGGAGTGAGGGGGAGGGGGAGAGAGGAGCGCAGGAGAGAGAAGAGGAGGCAGGAGGAGAGAGAGAGAAGAGGAGGGGGGGAGAGAGAGGAGCGTGGGAGGGGGAGAGAGAGGAGGGGGAGAGCAGAGAGAGGGGGAGAATGTTATATTGTTACTGAGATCGTTATTGTTACTGAGAGTTATAGTTACGGTATTCCGGTTAGAATTGCACTCGAATTGCACTAATTAGAGGATTTTATGTTGGTATTTATTTTGGTATTCGTCCTGAAAATGACTTGAACTTGCCTACTGCATTACTTGCACTTTTCCTTTTATTTGAAGTTAACTTTTATATTTTATAATATTATATTTTATGTTGGACTGTAAGACAGAGAGGATTTTTTTTTTTGTGGAATATTGCCCTGCAGTGCAGAAGCATAATTTATATATTTGTACAGGAATAATTGAATAAAATACTGAAATGTTAATAAGAGACGTTTTTGACATTTATTTGGGGAAAATTAAGTGATATATTAATCGAACAGTAAAAAAATAATCGTTAGAATAATCGTTAAATTAGTCGTTAGATTAATCGACTAATCGAAAAAATAATCGCTAGATTAATCGTTAGAAAAATAGTCGTTAGGGACAGCCCTAGCCTCCATGACCATGAAGGCTATATTGGTGGGGGGTCACCCCCCAGCAGGTTCAACCATGCCGGGCAGGTTCAGGGTAGAGGCCAGACGAACTGGCCCTCCAGGTTGGGGGTTGGGCATGGGTCTAACAACCCCACCCCAGAAAAAGACAGCCTGTTACAGGACAAAAGTCTGAAGAACAAACCTGCCCATGTTTTTTCCCAACCAATATTAAACAAGTTCCCTTTATCCTGTATATTTGTTGTTTCTTGCCACATTACAACAGTAGAGGTTTTGAAGAAGGCACACAATATAACAAACAGCATTTGTAAGATCACTAAATACTGTGAATCTGTTAGCAAAGTACACTATACGGATAACAGTATTGGGCCACCTACACATTACACCTACAGGAACCTTCATGACATCCCATTCTAAATGAATAGGCATCATATGGAGTTGGTCCCCCCTGTGCAGCTATAACAGCCTCCACTGTTCTGGGAAGGCTTTCTACAATATTCTGGAGCGTGTGTGAGGATATTTGACTATTCATCTAGATGGCCTCATTGGATTAATCAATTCGCCAGGATATCTGTCTGACAATATATAAAGACAGCCAGAAAAGTCATGTCATCAAATTATCCCTTTACATAAGAAAATGTTGTTGTTGTTCACAAAGTGGATTATATTATCTTATGGATAGTCCGTATATGTTGCTTGGCTCCATAAAAGTTTTAAAAACAACATTCCCATGATGTGTTGTGTAGGCTCCATGACATTATTTTCATCATTCAAGTTAATTGTATTTTGTGTACACTAATGATGTGAATCGCGCAGGTAGGATAGATAGATGTGCGCTGTATTGCAACTCTCCTTTTTAAAAGTGTAATTTTGCTCTAATCGAGCTAAAACTATAACGGGATGAACGGAGCGCATCGCCAAGGGACAGTTTACGATGGGGTCCGACCGCCCTTCGTAACGTATCCCTTGGCTGTGGTATACCTTGGCTAAGAAGGCTCTGGGAAACGAATCACCACCTAGAGGTGGACCTAACGACGTTCTTAAGAAGCACGTAGCGCCACGATGCCTAAACGATGCCTCTGGGAAACGCGGCCCAGGTCTATATACGGCCATGATCTCCACTTAATATCACCAGAGAATAAAAGAAGTGAACGCACGCAGCAACGACCAGCAACAGAGAAATTCACTGAAAACAGACCGCATGTCGGTATGTTCGCTTCAGGCGCTTCCCTCTCAACATGGTCATACAAAACAGCTTGCTGAATTCCGAAAAGATGAATAAACTATTCTGTTTTCGATTAAAATATGTATATTATCCCCTGGACTAAAAAACAAACAAACAAAAGAACAGTAACCCTCTCCTGGACTCAAATTCAAAAACAGTCGTCTAACCCTCCCTTGTTCATTCGAAGTTCACTTCCTAAACCGAAGCCCCAAACGGCTGCGCTCTAATCTTTCAAAAATAAAAAATAACATACAACTTACCGAATTGAGGATTGTCGTAGCCTACAGTGAAAGGCTAGTGAGTAGGTTGTGATGGAAACGTTTGTTTACTCAAAAAGAACAAAGAGCTTGTCTCTTGTTTTCTTCAGATGGATAAAAAAGTCTTTGCAATGGGGAATCTTTACAGGCGTGACAAACAATGTTCAACTGTGAAAAGTTTCCAAGGTAGAGAGAGACACAAATTACGAACACAATTTATATACACTTTTGGTCGTGACTGCTAGTCTTTTCAATGCTCTTAAACAATCGGTGAAAGCCGGGAACAATGACGCGTTTCACTGTTCAGACCCTGCAGGCCCGGAGACTTCGAGGGGGCGGGTCAACTGTCAATCAATTTCTACTTTGGCCAATCAGAGGCTGACAATCGTCTTGTCAATCAAAAACTCATTTCGCCTGAAACGGTTGTCAATCACTTTTTATTTGGCGAATCGCCTTTCTCTTAGGAGAAGGGGTGTGAGACGCAAAGCTAATTTGTCATTAATAAGTGTCAGCTGCGGACGATCAAGCGAACATATTGGACGTCTTTCGAGGTAAGGGAGATTGACACAAGTAACATAACAATAAGCAGTTATTTTAACGTATTTTCAATTAGTTATAACATTGACAGCGCCTAAATGCTCACATTTAAGAACGTAGACGAAGATGCTGAGATGCCTCGTTAGCTAAATAACTAGTTAGTGAATACATCCATGATCCTAGCCGTCACAACGTGGCTAGCTAGGTGTAGGCTATTCTTGACCCAAGTTAACATTAGCAAAGCGGTGTACCTGCGCACATGCACAAACAGAGCAGTGCTTCTACAAAGAAATCTATCATATTTATTTTCTCATGTAAACACTGGGCGTTTGGTGTTGCCAAGCAATTAGGCTCTTTGCACAAGCTCCACTACTTCCTGAAATTCTACAGGCATCCTTATTTCCTGTCCTATACCATTGGATGGAAGTTATTAATCAGGTGTGCCGCTTATATAGATAAACAAATAGACAGGTAGGTGTGTATACATAAACACAGTATGCATGATTATGTTCTGTTAAAAATATATAATTTGTTGACAGGAAACCAAGAGGTACAAGAGAGGGGACAGGAGGAGAGGACATAGAGATGAGAGGTGAGATACGTGATGTTAGCCAAAGAGACAATACATTAATTAGATCCTGGCAAGTTTAAAAAATAATGTGGATGGGTGGGTGGGTGGGGGTGTGTGTGTTTATATCTTATGTTTATGTTTTGTTTATTTGTGGACAGGAGATGAAAATGGACACCACAGTGGAGGAGAGGTGACAGGAGGAGACCAACATGGACACCACAGTGGAAGAGAGGTGACAGGAGGAGACCAACATGGACAAGAGTGGAAGAGAGGTGACAGGAGGAGACCAACATGGACAAGAGAGTGGGGGAGAAGTGACAGGAGGAGACCAGCATGGACAAAAGACAGGAGCAGAGGTGACAGAAGGAGACCAGCATGGACATCAGAGTGGAGGAGGCCAGTCTGGGAGAGAGGTGACAGGAGGAGCTAGTCTCATGTTTCTAATAGATGGTGTGTTCTCATCAACATTCACTTAAGTTGTGTCCTCTCTGGATGACCTCCACTGCTCTCAGTTAAAGATGATATTAATCCAATATGATGCGTGTTGTTCTTTATAGATCTAGCCTCTTCATTTTGCTCTCAAAGTGCACCAGATTGAATCACCACAACTAAATGACCTCGGTATTACAAAAGAGACATAAAGATCTAGGCATGGGCAGCATCTTTCCATCCATTTAAAAATAAATATGTATTTTACAGTATGCCAACCTACATTCAGTCTAGCCCTAACCCTAACCTCTTAGAGTGCAGGAAGTGTCGGCCAGCTGTGTCGTGTGTGTGTCTCCATTCTCAGCGTCAGTACATCCAGTTTGATGGTTCACCTGGGCCAGTAGACTAAGCAGAGCCTCGACCCAAACAAGGTGTCCTGAATGGTCTCCCAGGTCCGCCTTGTACAACTGAACTGTCAGCCCAGTGTTTCAGTGTGGTCTACAAGCTATTCAATAAAACCTGTAGAAAATGATCTGTATCTTGTCTTTACACTTACAGCACACATGCTGCACAAATGATAACCTTAATTGTATGACACTTGTTTTGTCAAATGCACAAGGGTATCTCTAACTTGGCTAGACTGTGGATGTGGTGACTAGTCCAGGCCAGTCAGCATGGTATAAGCTGCATACAGGTGAGCGGAAGCTGAAACGCTTGTTCCTTGGCTAGGACCAAGGCAGCTTGCCAGCAGGGTCAGGCCTGTGCCGGGAGGTCAGTACATTAGAACCCCCTTAGGCGGGCTGTATGTATCCAAGGTTCTCAAACTTATATTTGTGGTATAGAAAGGTAGAACTTGCTTGGTTGATAATGTAAGTGTGTGTGTGTGTGGTACTGTTGATTTTCCTCCACACATCTTTCAGCCATATGTTTCCCCTATGTGGATCTGAAAATGGTGATAGGGATTAAATTAGGTTGCTAAGAGAACTGCTAGTCACCAGAAGCATTCAAGAACATAACCCGTGCTGGAAAACTAGTGTATGAACAAATCAATACAAGTAGAGCACATCTACTGACAGGCTGGCTGAATGACTGGAAGACTGACTTGGGACCTCCACTGAGGACATCCCAGTCCTGGCTATGGATCAGTAGTGATGCTCCCCTGCACCTGTAGTCCAGGCACAGCGGAGCTGTGGATATCGTAGTATTTAGTACGCACACACACACACGTACACACAGACACACATCAGTCCACATCCGGCTTAGGCCTGGACCTGATGCTCTTAGCCTTTCTTGCTCCGAAAATTTAATTTAATATTATTTATTGTTCTTTAAATGTTCTTAGCCATTAGACAAATATATTCAAGGAGCTTGCCCCAGGTTGCCTGCTTCAATATCTGTGTGGTCTGTATGGCTCTATGTGCTACTAACCCTGCTCTGCATTCCCTCTGCCTTCCCTCTCCCTAGTGCCTCTCTCTCTCCCTCCTATCTTCTAACCAGGTCCAGTGGATGCCCCACTGTCACCAGCAGACCTCCCGAAGTCCGATAGATACCCCTGTGTCTACTGTGGATGATGTAGCATGTCCGTAGAATATTCTCTCTCCTATGATGCTTTTAGCCTCTCTCACTCTGAAATGTAATTTAATGCAATGTATTGCTTCATAAATGTTCTTAGCCGGTAGACAAACATACTCCAGGAGCTTGCTCGATCGCCTTGTTGAGAGGGGTCAGGGAAGAATTTTTACAGCTCACTTATCTGGCCCCCGGGTGATTACTGTTTTTTGCTTCCCTCTGGAATAAGTAGAGAGTGGGTCGTATACCCACCTCCCTTGTTCTCTGTAAAGCGCATTGTGTTGCCTCTGGGTATGAAATGCGCTATACAAATAAAGCTTTGATTGATTGATTGATTGATTTTATGACATAACCTGCAACATAAATTATTTTCCCTGTCCAGACGGACTTACCACCAGCTCCACAAGAACTTCTTAAGATCATCAGATGCACCTGCAAGACAGCCTGAGGTGCACATGCAAGAAACATGGCCTTGAGTGTTCTGTTGCATGTAGCAGCTGTAAAGGATCAGGGTGTGCAAATTCACATCAGGCGGCAGGTGATGATGAAGATGATGATGAATGCAAGTTATTATTATTATTATCATCCTGCTCATGTTCTCTTCTCTCCTGAAGTGGACCCTCTAATCGTGTGTGTGTGTGTGTGTGCGCGCGCGCGCACACGCGCGTGTGATTTTCTCCCACAGGTAGTGGTAGGTAGTCCACTGCTATGGACGGTTCTATGTCTCAGACTGTCCTCTCCAGGGTTCTACTGTTCTCTACAGGGCTGTAGACTGTTCTCCAGGATTCTACTGTTCTCTACAGGGCTGTAGACTGTTCTCCAGGGTTCTACTGTTCTCTACAGGGCTGTAGACTGTTCTCCAGGGTTGTAGACTGTCCTCTCCAGGGTTCTAGACTCTTAAGCTTTTTGATTAATACACATGTCCGATTTTCTGTTGCAATATGTGAGATTCACCCCTTTTCTCTTCACCAAATGCCAATAGAATTAAAAATATATTTCTGTATATGCACTGTGATGCATCCTATATAGTTTCTGGTTGATTGGGGACAGTGTTGTGTGGACATCAGACAAGAAAACATGCATAAACCTTTTTCTTTTACATAGGCGAAAATTGGAAATTGGTATATTTGTCACATACCTTCCATCTGCATTTTTCATTACTTTCCACCACTGGGATTTTGGGGGACTAACTGATATGTTATAAAGAACATATGTATGACACTAAAACAGTTGAAATAATTTCTGTTGCAATTTGTTCAAGGTTATGTCATAAAATGCCTGGACTACAGGGGCAGGGGAGCATCACTACTGATCCATAGCCAGGACTGGGATGTCCTCAGTGGAGGTCCCAAGTCAGTCTTCTAGTCATTCAGCCAGCCTGTCAGTAGATGTGCTCTACTTGTATTGATTTGTTCATACACTAGTATTCCAGCACGGGTTATGTTCTTGAATGCTTCTGGTGACTAGCAGTTCTCTTAGCAACCTAATTTAATCCCCATCACTGTTTTCAGATCCACATAGGGGAAACATATGGCTGAGAGATGTGTGGAGGAAAATCAACAGCATCCCACACACACACACTTACATAATCAACCAAGCAAGTTCTACCTTTCTATACCACAAATATAAGTTTGAGAACCTAGGATACATACATCCCGCCTAAGGGGGTTCTAATGTACTGACCTCCTGGCACAGGCCTGACCCTGCTGGCAAGCTGCCTTGGTCCTAGCCAAGGAACAAGCGTTTCAGCTTCCGCTCACCTGTATGCAGCTTATACCATGCTGACTGGCCTGGACTAGTCACCACATCCACAGTCTAGCCAAGTCAGAGATACCCTTGTGCATTTGACAAAACAAGTGTCATACAATTAAGGTTATCATTTGTGCAGCATGTGTGCTGTAAGTGTAAAGACAAGATAGATAATTTTCTCCAGGTTTTATTGAATTGCTTGTAGACCACACTGAAACACTGGGCTGACAGTTCAGTTGTACAAGGCGGACCTGGGAGACCATTCAGAACACCTTGTTTGGGTCGAGGCTCTGCTTAGTCTACTGGCCCAGGTGAACCATCAAACGATGTACTGACGCTGAGAATGGAGACACACGACACAGCTGGCCGACACTTCCTGCACTCTAAGAGGTTAGGGTTAGGGCTAGACTGACTGTAGGTTGGCATAAAATTATACATATTTATTTTTAAATGGCTGGAAAGATGCTGCCCATGCCTAGATCTTTATGTCTATTCAGCATGTCTGTTCTCACCCACTGAGGTCCCATCACCAAACGTGAAGCCTCAGATACAATAATAAAACAGGGGCAGACAATGAAAGATAGAAATGGACAGACAGACATGTAGACAGATAGGTTAAAAAATTAGATTAGAACTCTTAGTGTTGTGATCAGACGGTACAACCAAAATGTCACCACAGTGTAGTGATGCAGACAGAGTTATGAACACCTGCTCCTTGATTAGAAGGAGGTTATCATCTGCCCTCTGAAACATTCAGGACCAGGGCTGTAAGCAGGATTTTTGTAATACCGAGGTCATTTAGTTGTGGTGCTTCAATCTGGTGCACTTTGAGAGCAGAATTAAGAGGCTAGATCTATAAAGAACAACACACATCATATTGGATTAATATCATATTTAACTGATAGCAGTGGAGATCATCCAGAGAGGACACAACTTAAGTGAATGTTGATGAGAACACACCATCTATTAGAAACATGAGACTAGCTCCTCCTGTCACCTCTCTCCCAGCCTGGCCTCCTCCACTCTGATGTCCATGCTGGTCTCCTTCTTTCACCTCTCCTCCTGTCTTTTGTCCATGTTGGTCTCCTCCTGTCACCTCTCCTCCTGTCTTTTGTCCATGCTGGTCTCCTCCTGTCACCTCTCCTCCTGTCTTTTGTCCATGTTGGTCTCCTCCCGTCACCTCGCCTCCACTGTGGTGTCCATTTTCATCTCCTGTCCACAAATTAACAAAACATAAACATAAGCTATAAACACACACACACCCACCCATCCACCCATCCATCCATCCATCCATCCATCCATCCATCCATCCATCCATCCATCCATCCATCCATCCATCCATCCACCCACCCACCCACCCACCCACCCACCGCCCCACCCACCCACCCATCCATCCATCCATCCATCCATCCATCCATCCATCCATCCATCCATCCATCCATCCATCCATCCATCTATCCATCCATCCATCCATCCATCCACATTATTTTTTTGATCTTGCCAGGATCTAACTTAATGTAGTGTCTCTTTGGCTAACATCAGGTATCTCACCTCTCATCTCTATGTCCTCTCCTCCTGTCCCCTCTCTTCCACTCTCTTGTACCTCTTGGTTTCCTGTCAACAAATTATATATTTTTAACCGAACATAATCATGCATACTGTGTATATTTATACACACCTACATACCTGTCTATTTGTGCTTTTTCCATCATGTTAAGTAAAGAGTAGGCAGTGTACCACCATCATCACCTCTTTCTTTTTGATCTTGTCCTCAACAGTTCGCTTTCCAAAGCTGAGCTTTGTTTGATGAAATCTTTTCATCTTCTCCCTCTCTTTCCCCCTCTCTCTCTCTGTCAGTGAAGAAAGCAAACACGGTCAACTGTTATGTGAATAACGGCCTCTGCTATAGTTGCAATGGAAAAGAGGGGGCTTCATTTCAACATGAATTTCAACCATTTACACGTCATTGACGATTTATCAGTCACAGACATGCAACGTGCCAGCAGTTGACTTGTGTGATTTACACTGTTCCTGAAGTACTGTCTGACAATAGCCTCTGGAAGGAACTTGGAGCTACAAGACTGAACTAGAAACATAAGTATATTTTTGTTTCTCTAATAGCTAGTGCTAAGTCGTCAGTGTAGTTGTGAAACTGCTTTGTTATTCAATGTTATTGTGAGAGTTAGTTTCGGCCTGAGCTAGACTAATTGCCCTGTTGAGTGGGCTAAGGGAGTGGCCTACTCTCCTGGCAGACGATTAGCAATCAGCAGTTAGAGGCCTTAAGCATTGACGGCTAAGACGGCGACAGCGGGACGGTGACAGCTCCCTCCGGCGCGCGACCGAAGGCTAGGGCGACCAAAGGCACCGGGCGACTTATTCAAGAGCGACTTTGTCAAGTAAGACTGTCTGGAAGGTAGTACGTCTACATTTACCTCTGTACCTGTTTTGTTACCATTATGTGTTTGCATCCTATCCCTCTTGTGTTCCCTCTCCGGGGGTCACGCAGACACTGGGTCACCCCCAGACTCCGTAACCCCTCTAACCTCATCTATCCGACTGTCTCAACTCATAGAGAGCAAGTGGTGACAGGGGGACTTTGGAATTGCCAGTCGGCGGTGCCCAAAGCTGAGTTTATCTCAGGCTATGCATCCTTGCTCTCCCTCAGCTTCCTTGCTCTCACCGAGACATGGATCACACCAGAGAACACTGCCACACCCGCAGCCCTGTCAGATGTGTATTCTTTCTCCCACACTCCCAGAGCTGCGAGGCGAGGTGGTGGTACTGGCCTGCTCATTTCCACAACATGGAAATACTCACTCGTCTCCATCCCACAGTTCTCCCCTCCCTCTTTTGAATTCCATGCTGTCTCTGTCATGTATCCAATCAAGCTCACCATTGCTGTTGTGTATCGCCCACCAGGTCCTCTTGGTGAATTCCTAGAGGAGCTCGATACACTAGTTTCGCACTTCCCAGATGATGGGTCCGCACTCATCCTTCTCGGGGACTTCAACATCCAGAGTGAGAAATTGGAACCTTTCCTCTCCTTCCTCTCCTCCTTCGATCTTCACCTCTCTTCTTCTCCTCCTACTCACAAAGCCGGCAACCAGCTGGATCTCATCTTCACTAGACACTGTTCCACCTCTAACCTGTCTGTCCTGCCCCTCCATCTCTCTGACCACTATTTCATGTCCTACTCCCTCTCCATCCCCTCTTCCCCTGTAACTCCTCCTCCTACCCACATGGTTACCGCCCGTAGCCATCTCCGCTCGCTCTCCCCTACTGACCTTTCCTCTACTGTCACCTCCGCCCTCCCTGCCCCTGAATCCTTCTCTCTCCTACCCTCTGATACTGCCACTGATCTTCTCCTCTCTACTCTTTCCTCTTCTCTGGACAATCTCTGTCCCCTCACCTCCAGGCCTGCACGCCCAACTCCACCTGCCCCATGGCTGTCGGACTCAGTGCGTACTGATAGACGGAGCCTGAGAATAGCTGAGCGCAAATGGAGGAAAGGCAAGCTCCCAGAGGACCTTCTTAATTTCCAATCTCTTCTTTCCACATTCTCCTCCTCTCTGTCTGCTGCTAAAGCTGCTTTCTTCCGCTCTAAAATCCTAACCTCTGCTTCCAATCCTAAAAAACTCTTTGAAACCTTCTCTTCACTACTCCAGCCCCCACCTCCTACTCCCAACTCCTCCCTTCTCCCTGATGATTTCGCCAACTTCTTTGACAAGAAAGTTAACGATATCAGATCCTCTTTCCCCCCTCCCCCGGTCAACGCTCCATGCACGAAACTCACCCCCCCATCCCCACCCTCTCTCCACTCCCTGCTCCCCCCCTCCTCTCCACGCCCCACCTTATCCCACTTTTCTCCCCTCTCCCCCAACGAGGCCCTCAACCTTGTAACATCTAACCGCCCCACCACGTGCTCCCTAGACCCTGTTCCCTCGACTCTCCTTCAGTCTGTTGCACCCGAACTCCTTCCCTTCCTAACCCACCTCATCAATGCATCTCTTGTATCAGGATGTTTTCCCTCTGCTTTCAAGACTGCCAGAGTCACCCCCCTCCTAAAGAAACCATCTCTCGACCCCTCTGATGTCAAAAACTACAGACGATTTCCCTTCTATCCTTTCTATCCAAAACACTTGAACGTGCTATCTTTAACCAACTGTCTTCGTACCTCCACCAGAACGACCTCCTAGATCCCCACCAATCCGGGTTCAAGGCTGGCCACTCGACAGAGACCGCCCTCCTTGCAGTAACAGAGTCACTCCATGCCGCTAGAGCGAACTCTCTCTCCTCTGTCCTGATACTCCTAGACCTGTCAGCAGCATTTGATACGGTAGACCACCAGATCCTCCTCTCCACCCTCGAGGAGAAAGGCATCGATGGCTCTGCACACTCCCTGTTTGCATCCTACCTGACGGGCCGCTCCTACCAGGTGACATGGAGAAGGTCGACGTCGGAACCGCGTAGTCTGACTACGGGGGTTCCACAAGGGTCTGTCCTGGGTCCTCTCCTGTTTTCCCTCTACACTACATCTCTGGGCTCTGTCATTCGCTCGCATGGCTTCTCCTATCACTGCTATGCCGATGACACCCAACTGGTTCTGTCATTTCCCCCTTCTGATACAGAAGTGGAGACACGCATAGCTGGGTGCTTGGCTGACATTTCGGAGTGGATGACGACACATCACCTCAAGCTCAATCTGGACAAGACTGAGCTGCTGTTCCTCCCGGGGAAGGGCTGTCCGCACCGGGACCTGGCCATCACCATTGAAGACACAGTGGTGACCCCGACTCGGACTGCGAGGAATCTGGGTGTGACCCTGGATGACCAACTGTCATTTTCCTCACATGTCACATCCGTCACACGTTCCTGCAGATTCATGCTCTACAACATCAGGAGGATTCGCCCTTTCCTCACTAATGAAACGGCGCAGGTACTCATCCAGGCCCTGGTCATCTCCCGCCTGGACTACTGCAACTCCCTCCTCGCGGGGGCACCGGCATCAGCCATTAAACCTCTGGAACTTGTCCAGAAAGCTGCTGCTCGCCTGGTGTTCAACCACCCCAAATTCTCCCACACAACTTCCCTCCTCCGTTCCCTACACTGGCTCCCTGTAGTGGCTCGCATCCAGTTTAAAACTCTGGCGCTAACCTACAGGGCAATGAAAGGAACAGCCCCCTCCTACCTCCAGGCCATGCTCAAACCCTACATCCCCTCCCGACCACTACGCTCTGCTACCTCAGGGCGACTGGTTGCCCCGTCACTCCGAGGCTCCTGCGGTCGATCGACACTCGGAACTGAATGTTTGATTGATCTTAAAATTACCTCATATTGGTATAATCACTGGTATGTAGACTATGATTGGTTTGTCAAATAAAGGGAATTATTCGTTTTGTTTTTTCTTGGGTGGACTCAAATCTTATTTGGGTCCCTAAATTGGGCCTCAGTCATCAAAACTTTGATTATAGCTTTAGGAGAGCATAATCAATCTTGCTAGAGATAAAAGCAATGAATTAAAATGGATTTAATAAGGATTTGTGCCTATTATTATTTCTCTCAGACTCAATAGCTGCAGCCCATAGATTACATGTTCTATAGGGTTAGGGTACTTATTTTCCAAAGTATGGTAAAATGAGCACTTGCGCTTTCATTTGCGTTCATGGTCTTCTAACGTTACGACTAGTCAAGATCCTGCAATAGCCTATTCATATCTACCTGGTTAGATTTCTATCTGAAGTTGGCTAGTTAATGTTAGCTGGTGTTATTAGCAAGCTGGCTGGATTTGGACCTGATCCAGGGCTCTTGTTCTTGTGCATTCCATTAATTTCAATATGAGAGGTGTGAACGGCCTATTGGTGGTATTTGGCTCAGCTGCACTGCGTCATGAGTTCATTTTCATTGATGAAGCTGGATTCAATCTATCTAAAACCAGGCGTCGGGGCCCAGATGTTAAAGGAAAAAGAGATGTTGTGAATGTTCCTGGGAAATATCACCTTGTGTTCCTGGAAGAAGAAATAGTGTTTTGTGGTGTGTGGGAGCTGGTCTGTGAGCTTCAGAATGTTTAGTTGGGGGAGGGGGAGAGCCCTTTCCACTAGCCCAGAGAGATAAGGAGGAGGAGGTCTTAAAATGAGGTCATTTTGGCAAAAAAAATGAGAGACTGTCTGACCACACATTTGTACTCTGATATCCCTGCTCTGGAGATCAGACATACCTTGTGAGCTCACAATAAAATCATTTAAACATACCTTAGTTTACGGAATATAATTACAAACATAATTATTACTCTGCAAAAACCTAGATATGGCCTTTGAGGGCTGAAAACATTTTCAAGAGGTTCCTACATCTGCAAGGAGTTCTCCATCACCATGCCACCCTAGGTCCATCCAGTACTGCATACATGATCACGTTTTGAGGGGGCGGCAGCAGCTCAGGAGGTAGAGTAGCCGTCTGGGAGCCTCCAGTTCAATTCCAGCTATCTCCTCTGCTTCGTTGACGTGTTCTTGAGTAAGACACTAATTTATCCCAAAGAGCTGGCTAACACCAGCTGGCCACCATTGGTGAGTGAATGAGAGAAGATATTGTAAAGCGCTCTATGCTTTAGAAGTGCACTCCACTCACAATGACATATCTGGTGCTCTATATAATGCAGTTGTACAGGATGGAGCAGAGCAGCCCAGGTTTGTTGTCATGTGGGGTAATGTTAGTTTCCACCGGGCTGCTCTGGTCTGGGACTGGATCACCAACCACCATACATAACTTCACAGGTGGATACACCGTTACACCGTTACCCCCTTACTCCCCATTCCTCAGTCCCATTGAGGAATTATTTTCATTTTGGCGTTGGAAGGTTTATGAACACCAACCATATACCCGCATGACTCTCCCTGGGAGCAATGGAAGAGGCATGCAGAGACACTGAAGGGGGGTCAGTCCAGGGTTGGATACTGAGGGGGGGTCAGTCCAGGGTTGGGTCCTGAGGGGGGTCAGTCCAGGGTTGGATCCTGAGGGGGGTCAGTCCAGGGTTGGATACTGAGGGGGGGTCAGTCCAGGGTTGGATCCTGAGGGGGGGGGGGTTAGTCCAGGGTTGGATACTGAGGTGGGGTCAGTCCAGGGTTGGATATTGGGGGGGGGGGGGGGGGGTCAGTCCAGGGTTGGATACTGAGGGGGGGTCAGTCCAGGTTTGGATACTGAGGCAGGCACACAAATGAACACACTCTCTCAGGTTAGACAATGTTTATTAAAAAGGTTAATGAAAAAAAAACATTCTGAAAAGTTAGGGTAAGAGTTTAAAATGCAGCTGTCCAGCCATCCAACCAACGCCAACAGTCACAACAAATACATTTCCATCCCAGTTTGTGTTCCATGTCTGGTGCGCATCCACTGCTTTTAAAATAATCTCAAATCCAAAAGGTTAGGCTACTTATTCCAATCTAGATCCAATCTTCCAAAGAGATACAGTTGTAAGCCATGAACTCAACCAGGTATATTGGAATTTATTTAAACAGTCCCTTTGCAATCACCATTTCATCTACTTGGTGTTGCAGTATTTTTTGTTTTATTCTTTCATGTTTTTAAAGCAATCGACTTTGACCAAGAGGACGAAATTAAGTCCATCCATTCACCCAACGTCATCCTTGAGCACAGCATTCCATAGGCCTATAGGATAAGGCCTGCCATATTATTCAGTTCACCAAGGATCTTCCTCAAGTTCCTCTTTTCATTTTCTCCAGTAATCCAAACTCCATATCCAATTCCTATTTTGATCATTGGCTCACACCTGAATAAACCGATTGCTTGTAGAGTGATTATAGATCTGACTTCAGAATATTATTCCAGATTAAACTGTATAAAATATTTGCGGGGTTCTTTTGCAAAAGCAAACATCTCCTTTTACTGGCTAATAGGTAACCTCAATCATGTTTGCCCATATCTGTGGTGCGGTTTAAAATAGTAGGCTTATTCATCTCTTGATGGTGATGTTTTAGAACGACACCATGCGGGACAGACAGTTGGCATATTCGTAAAAAAAGGTCACATCCTAATATTTATTCACAAGCACAAACTTCTGCGTCAGGACTGCTTTAGAACAAATTCAATACATCTTGAAATATTCAAGTCTCATCATAATATGGGAGATATCGTGAAGGAATGGATGAAGGACTTAAAACAAACTGATTGTAGGAACAATATATCAGAACATTTGGACTGTATTTGAGTATTGAATAGAGATATTATTGAAAAATAAACACAAAAGGCTGAGCTGGGGAGTCTACCCACACATATAGCAGCATATCGCAATATATATCTTATATAGCTATAGCTCAATAAAAATGTTTAAACTTTTTGCTAGTTACTTTTCTTTGAACGGGAGAATATTATCATTTCAGATGCCTATTCTTATGTAGGTTATGATTTGAAGTGTCTACTTTTTGGGGGGAACACAGTGAAATTCCTCATACGATATTATCTGCTTGTCTGATTAACTATAGTATACAGTAAGACACTATGTAGCTCAAACTCGTGAATCATCTGTTTGATTGTTATAAGGTGAAGTGAATACAGCGCTACAGTGTAGCCCTTTTCCTATAGTTTTTTTCCAAAGGCCTCCAGATCTGCCTATTACACTAGAACGCATCTCCGGATTTCAAGCACCAAAACGTGTCCCCGGATGTATCGATCTGCCTCTGGGTTCGAGCCTCATTTTGGCCTCGGTATTGTAATTGCTAGGCGCAAAGGCAGGCGAAAACTCAGAAAAACGCAGTAGTGTAATCCAGGCCTAAGGCTATGGCTTCTCTCCTGTATGAACACGTTGGTGTTTCTTTAACTCTCCTGACAAAGTGAAGTTCTTCCCACATTGGTCACAGTGGTATGGCTTCTCTCCTGTATGAACACACTGGTGTTTCTTTAAATTATCTGACTTAGTGAAGTTCTTCCCACACTGTTCACAGTGGTATGGCTTCTCTCCTGTATGAACACGCTGATGTGTCTTTAAATCTCCTGACGCAGTGAAGTTCTTTCCACACTGGTCACAGTGGTATGGCTTCTCTCCTGTATGAACACGCTGGTGTGTCTTTAAGCTTGTTGACTGAGTGAAGTTCTTTCCACACTGGTCACAGTGGTATGGCTTCTCTCCTGTATGAACACGCTGGTGTGTCATTAAATTTCCTAACGCAGTAAAGTTCTTTCCACACTGGTCACAGTGGTATGGCTTCTCTCCTGTATGAACACGCTGGTGTTTCTTTAAATTTCCTGACGTAGTGAAGTTGTTTTCACACTGGTCACAGTAGTATGGCTTTTCTCCTGTATGAACACGCTTGTGTATCTTTAACTGTCCTGAGTCAGTGAAGTTCTTCCCACACTGGTCACAGTGGTATGGCTTCTCTCCTGTATGAACACGCTGGTGTTGCTTTAAATGTTCTGACTTAGTGAAGTTCTTCCCACACAGGTCACAGTGGTATGGCTTCTCTCCTGTATGAACACGCTGGTGTCTCTTTAAATTTCCTGACGCAGTAAATTTCTTTCCACACTGGTCACAGTGGTATGGCTTCTCTCCTGTATGAACACGCTGGTGTTTCTTTAAATGTTCTGACTTAGTGAAGTTCTTCCCACACAGGTCACAGTGGTATGGCTTCTCTCCTGTATGAACACGCTGGTGTCTCTTTAAATTTCCTGACGCAGTAAATTTCTTTCCACACTGTTCACAGTGGTACGGTCTTGGCTTGTCTGTGTCTCTCTGTCTCTGGGCGGGAGCTGGGGTGAGGGGGGTGTTGGAGGTGGTGATAGGGAGTGATTGCGAGGAGGAGAAGGAGAGAATCTCTGGTCTGATCTGTCGGCTCGAGAGACGAGAGAGAGAGACGTAGAGGTTGTCATGGCTCCTCTTGAGGTGCTTGTTGAGGTAGATCTGGGAGGTGTAGGTGAATGGGCACACAGAGCAGGAGAACACCCGAGTCTGGGACAAGTCTGACATCACTCCTGGGAGAGTGAAAGAGAAAGAGACAAACTTTAAAAAGGATTCTCACACCTGTATTACAAGTGCAAATACTGTATAGTAAAGAGTGTTTATACGTATGTAACTAGTGGGGGGCGAAACACGACGACACCACAACTTCAGATTGAGGACAGGAGAGAGAAATATATGTAAGAGGTTCCTCTGGCTGAGCTCGAGTGAAGGAGAGCGACAGAGGAGAGACAGGAGTGAGATAAAGAAAAGAGGAGAAAGGAGAGAAAACAAGCATGGATACATTGAAGCCCACGGCAATAGCTACCTTAGATAGCTAGAGTAAGCTAGCACTCCTAAAGATAAGTCAAGCTACCATGTTCCATGGCAACTAACAGCATTCCATTTTGTTCTGAGCAAGTGTGCCTGCCTAATATTGGCAATTTGCGTGCCTCACAACAGCAATTTGCACAGGCACCATTGCAGTTCATGACATAGTGCCCTCTGTATCGTTGCATCCATGAGTGTCCTGAATTTCACGCTGTATGCCCATGTCTTGCCTGCTGGCTGGCACCATGGGAAAAAGACAGAGGAGAGGAAGGACGGTAGAGGAGAGCTACTTGGACAGCAGTTATTATTATGACCAGCAGACCTCTTGTTCTTTCAGCTTTAAGGAAAGAGGTGGATGAGAGAGAGATGGAGAAGACAGAGGGAAGAAGAGTTGAGGACAGATACCTCTAGCGGTGCTCTTTTCTTCCCAGACGTAGTTGAAGGAGATGCTCTTGTATCTGTACTCCTGTCCGTACCAGACCAGCAGCTCCTTCCCGACAGCCAGCAGCCGCGAAACAGGATCCCTCCACGGTACTGAAACGCTACCAGGTTCTGCTCTTCCTCAGTACGGGCACAGTTCACATACCTGGGGGAGAGAGGGGGTGGTTTCATAAGAACAAACAGGTGAGGGAGGGAGAGACAGGAGGAAGGAAGGATGAAGGAAGAGAGGGAGGGAGAAAAAGTGGGTGAGATGTAGGGACTGACTGTATGGAGGGAGGAAGGGAGGGAGGGAAACTTTCAAGACTGGAGAGATGGTTTATTTTGAGTGAGAGCAGCAGAATAGATTTTGGAAATATGATAAATGAGCATGTGTTCATATTTCTTCACCTGATTGTAATGCCTAATTATTCTACAGTTTACACATGCAAAGATCATCAAAGATTACACGATCTCTAAAAAGCCTGCCTATTGTTGTCCTGTTTAATTGTTCATGAAGTCTTTCCCTTAACATAGCCTTTTTATTTGCATCTTATTGTTTATAGGCCTCTGGATTCATTTCTAGTTGCTTCTCTATGAACTTCCTTCTGTTAACTTCTATCACAGTCCCTTACCATCTCTGGATCCTGCTGTTTCTGTCTCTCTAGTGACATGATGTTCATATGCGCAGTTTGACTTTTTGATCAGGGGGGCAGTCAGTCCCAACCTACTTCTAACAATATAGATTAGGCCTACTTCTATCAATATAGATTAGGCCTACTTCTAAAAATCTATATTAGGCCTACTTCTATCAATATAGCCTAGGCCTACTTCTAACAATATAGATTAGGCCTACTTCTAACAATATAGTCTAGACCTACTTCTAACAATATAGCCTAGGCCTACTTCTAACAATATAGATTAGGCCTTCTTCTATCAATATAGATTAGGCCTACTTCTATCAATATAGCCTAGGCCTACTTCTAACAATATAGATTAGGCCTACTTCTATCAATATAGATTAGACCTACTTCTATCAATATAGCCTAGGCCTACTTCTAACAATATAGCCTAGGCCTACTTCTAACAATATAGCCTAGGCCTACTTCTAACAATATAGATTAGGCCTACTTCTAACAATATAGATTAGGCCTACTTCTAACAATATAGATTAGGCCTACTTCTATCAATATAGCCTAGGCCTACTTCTATCAATATAGCCTAGGCCTAGTTCTAACAATATAGATTAGGCCTACTTCTAACAATATAGATTAGGCCTACTTCTATCAATATAGCCTAGGCCTACTTCTATCAATATAGCCTAGGCCTACTTCTATCAATATAGCCTAGGCCTACTTCTATAAATATAGCCTAGGCCTACTTCTAACAATATAGCCTAGGCCTACTTCTAACAATATAGCGTGAGCGCAGCCAAATAGATTCTGGAAATCTGAGAAATGAGCATGTGTTCATATTTCTTCACCTTATTGTAATGCCTAATTATTCTACAGTTTACACGCGCAAAGTCCATCTATTTGTAGGCATCTGGCATGACTTGCACATAGTCCTCCGTGGGAGCAGTGACAACAAGTGCCAGGGGAATGCTCAAGTCCAAGCCATGCCAAACATGTACAAATATTGGGATTGCGATACATTTCACAGGAGAGCATTGAGACTGGTAAGATTACACCCTGTGCTTCCCATCTCAGTAAAGCACATTTTCACTAACACAAATCCCTATCCATCTATCCATCCATCCATCCAAGTATGAATGGCTTACTATCTGTATGTCTTCTATATTTTACTTCAATTCAAAGGGCTTTATTGGCATGGGAAACACACATTTACAATGCCAAAGCAAACATCCCAAAGGGTCACAGAAATGTTATGGTTGAATTGAATGAATAAGTAAGTGTAATATTTACAAATGTATTTAAATGGTAACTTTAAAGTTTGTATGTACAGTGTGTATAGTGATCAGTGCGGTGTGCAGGGATACTGATTGAAGATTTTCAATCGTGGAACCAAGCCAACCAGCTATCTGATCAATCGTGACCACAAGTCCGTATGGTAGACGCCATAGCGCGCCACAGACTGGAAGAAGAGGAAGAGGAGTATGCCCACATGATGTACAATATCGATGATGAAAAAAGAGTAGAACCATACAGAGAGCAGATGGCAGTGAATGGATGCAACATTGAGTTTGAAGTAGACACTGGGGCAAGCCTGACTATAGTGAATGAGAAACATACAGGAAGATGGGAGGGGGGAAACTCCACCATACAAGAACAAAGCTGTATATGTACACCAGAGATAGTGTAGGGGTGCTAGGCAAGATGTACACACAAGTCAGTTACAAGGGGCAGACCAGACAGTTGCCATTGATAGTGGTAAGAGGGGAGGGGCCAAATCTCTTGGGGATAAATTGGCTAGAGGCCATTAGGCTAGACTGGAGGGCCATTTTCAGACTACATACAGGTCAGCAGCAGGAGTTGAGTGAACTACTCTCACAACACGGAGAGGTGTTTAAGGTGAGCTGGGCAGTTTAGTGGGAGCTACAGCAAAGATCTCTGTTGACCCCGAGGCCAAGCCAAGGTATTTCAAAGCCAGGCCTCTGCCATATGCCCTCAAGGACAAAGTTGAGACAGAGTTGGTTAGATTAGAGAAGGAAGGCATCATAGAGCCTGTGAGTTTCCGAGTGGGCCGCTCCCATAGTTTCTATACTTAAACCAGACAAAACAACTACAATATGTGGGGACTATAAAGTTACCGTGAATCCAGTGTCTAAGATAGATAACTACCCAATTCCAAAAACTGAGGACTTGTTGGCAGTACTGGGGGGGGACAGAAATTCACCAAACTAGACATGTCTCAGGCATACCAGCAACTCCCACGGGATGAAGAATCTAAGAAGTTCACAACAATTAACACCCACCGCGGTTTATACCAGTACACCAGGCTACCCTATGGGGTGTCATCAGCCCCAGGAGAGAGAAATGTGTCTTCATGGCACCAGAGGTGGTGTACCTGGGATACAGGATCAACGAAAAAGGAATTCATTCCGCAGCAGATAAGTGTTGAATCTGGCTGATTTTCAAAGAAATATTGATTTAATCTGATCCTGTTAGCTATTTCAAAATTATTATGATCGACCTCTGGGTATGGCTGTAGCTGGTGTGTTCTGTAAGAAAACGGTGTTCCTCTTCCATAGACTTATGAGATAAAGATGACATTCTAAGGGCTGGTACATTCTGTGCTAAACAGCAATTGTTGTGGTTAGCGCCGAGGCGGCGTAGCTTATCTTGACCAAACAAGGCCACAGAAGAGACGAGAAAGACAGTCTTATCGGAGAAGAGACGAGGGGGGGGACACCCGAACCATAAGAACGTTGCAACGAGACCAATGCTTTAATTTGAGTTCAGACAGCATACAGAGAGGTCAAGTGTACATTAGACTTTATGCCATCGTCTTTTGTATGTTAACCCTTCTGGAATAAACAGCTTTTGATGTCGCTCAAATCCTGTGTTGGAGAGATTCATTTGGAATACATCAGAACAAGGAGACACTGGACTGTGTGGTATTGTGTGAGATTGGGGGCCATCTTTTATTGTAATCAAAACACAACGCAGAGCTTAATAAGGACAATGATAAAAGACAACGAAAGTCAACACAAGGTACAGGCCATTGCAAGCGCTCCACAGCCAACTGACCAGACACAGTTGAAGTACTTCTTGGGCATGCTTAACTACAGTAGGACACCAATAATCCAAACTTCAGAGATCCCAACCTCCCGGTCTACCGGACAGGCTTAAAAAAACTTTCTTTTTTTTTTTTAGCCTGCTATCTGGTTACTGGTGGGATTTTCATTACAGTACTGTACTTAAATCTGTCATAGTAAACATGTACTGTATCCTACTGTGAATAAAAACTGAAGGGTGCATACTGTGGGGAAGTAGAGTGATAATCCCACCTCAAGGAAGACGAATCATGATTGAGGAGCTTCATGAAGCTCATCCGGGGGTCCGGGGGTCTCACCAATGAAGTCTTTGGCCCGCAGCTACGTATGGTGGACAAACATGGACGCGGATTTAGAGTCCGCTGTGCGGGAATGTCATGCATGTCAGTCCTACCAAGCCACCCCTGCAACAGCACCGCTACACCCGTGGGAGTGGCCAGACCAACCATGGATGAGGCTGCCTCTGGACTTCTGTGGGCCTGTATTGGGGAAGATGCTCCTCATCGTCGTAGATGCCTATTCAAAATGGATCGAGGCTCACCCAATGTCGTCTATTACTTCATCCATGACTATCGAGAGACTGAGAAGCATTTTTGCCACCCCTGCAGTGATTGTCAGTGATAATGGGCCTAGTCTGGTCAGTGCAGTCAGGCCAGAAGTGGATTCCGGCAACTTATAGAGAGGACCGGTCCAGTCTCTTGGAGAGTGAAAACACTGGATGGGAAACTGGTGAGACGACATCAGGATCAGATACGGCCATGTTATGATCACAACCTGGCTGACCCCTGTCTCTAAGAGGAGAGTGTTCCTGTGGACACAGCAGAGCAAGAACTAGAAAATCAGGCACACGAGGTAGTATGGGCACCGCCACAAGAAGCAGAGGATCCAGGCATACTGGTGCCGCCAGCAGAACTAGAGAATCCAGCACCAGATGCAGTGGCACCGGGGCCTCCAGACATTGGGGTTTTGGGAAATTGTTACCCAGTGAGAGTAAGACAGGCACCCACGTATCTCAAGGACTAAGTGGTAGCAGGGGCAGAATAATCCCTCGTAGAATCAGACTAGGTTTAAGTGAATTTGTTCAGCACATAAAAGAAGGATTTTTGTAGACTATGGGGGGAGGAATGTTGTAATGTTCTGATTCATGTTGTATGTTATATTCAGTCAGGCAGTCAGGTGATATAAGGAGAGGGGCTTAATGTAGAGGGGGACCGGAAGTAACGTTCAGCAAGGAGATAACCACCAGAATGCGTAGTAATGGGGTCTGAAGTGCAGAATGCAATAAAGAGTAAATAACTTTGAGAGTGTATCATCCTTGACTTCATTACAGTAATTGTATAGCAACATGTAAACCTCAGTTGCTGGCGGTCCATCTGATGCCTGACCAGCCTCAGTGCAAATGTATAACTATGTGTGTGTTTATTCTATCCAGAATAAATCAGCCTTCAGCAGCAAGAAGTGGTCCAGCTATTTCATACACAATGCAGAAACACATGCGTACAAGATCAGACCGGTCACATCAGCAATTTTTTTTTGAGTCAGCACAGGTGGTGGCCTCTAGATTTGCTTATGAATTACGTTATACGGCCATGTTCTCCACTTAATGTCACCAGCGAATAAAAGAAGTGAACGCACGCAGCAACGACCAGCAACAGAGAAATACACTGAAAACAGACCGCATGTCGGTATGTTCGCTTCACGCGCTTCCCTCTCAACATGGTCATACAAAACAGCTTGCTGAATTCAGAAAAGATGAATAAACTATTCTGTTTTCGATTCAAATGTGTAGCTATATGACCCTCCCTGGACTCAAATTAAAAAGAACAGTAACCCTCCCCTGGACTCAAATTCAAAAACAGTCGTCTAACCCTCCCTTGTTCATTCGAAGTTCACTTCCTAAACCGAAGCCCCAAACGGCTTCGCTCTAATCTTTCACAAATAAAAAATAACATACAACTTACCGAATTGAGGATTGTCGTAGCCTACAGTGAAAGGCTAGTGAGTAGGTTGTGATGGAAACGTTTGTTTACTCAAAAAGAATAAAGAGCTTGTCTCTTGTTTTCTTCAGATGGATAAAAAAAAATCTTTGCAATGGGGAATCTTTACAGGCGTGACAAACAATGTTCAACTGTGAAAAGTTTCCAAGGTAGAGAGAGAGACAACTTACGAACACAGTTTATATACACTTTTGGTCGTGACTGCTAGTCTTTTCAATGCTCTTAACCAATCGTTGAAAGCCGGGAACAATGACGCGTTTCACTGTTCAGACCCGGTCTAGAGCCCGCCTCCTGAGACCGGAAACTTTCGGTTTTCTGGATATGTAATTGTAATATCTTGTACTATATTACATAATCAAGGTCGGACAGCGGCGTAACCATTTACTGACGTTCACTGATATACTTTGGAGAAGTGCATTACAGGGCATGGCCATCCCTGACTAACTGACACTGCACTGCTATATCTACCTAGGTGATTAACAAGTAGTAGTGCTTAGGTGAACCTCTGTTGCCACCTACTGGACATTGTTAAGAACACATAACCCAACCATAGCATATAGTACAGTAATGGTAGTGAACAGTTCTGACATTACTATGACATTATTATTCTGACATGCATTATGCGTGACCTCTTCATTTATGTGAGGTCTTATATTGAATGTCCAGTGCTGACCATGTTCCTCCTTGTTTTCCACAGATAAAAAGGTGCAGTCTCTTCTTGTTCTTTAGTCCTGGACCTGGATCAGGGCTACTTCGTTCCATTCATTTGAATATGAGAGGTGTGAACACAAGACTACTGACGACCACTTCAGCCAGACAATACGTAGACTAGATGGTTCCCAAGTGTGAATGTGTCTGCTCTCCAACTTCAGCGCTATTGAAAACCTGAAGGTCTCCTCATTCTAACTATAAGTGCCAACAGTCTAAATCGCCAGCAACTGAAACTGAGTTCTTCTCTGTTGGCTGATGTTTGATTGATCTTAAGATGACCTCATATTGGTATAATCACTGGTATGTAGACTATGATTGGTTAGTCAAATAAAGGAAATTATTCGTTTTGTTTTTTCTTGGGTGGACTCAATCTTATTTGGGTCCCTAAATTGGGCCTCAGTCATCAAAACTTTGATTATAGCTTTAGGAGAGCATAATCAATCTTGCTAGAGATAAAAGCAATGAATTAAAATGGATTTAATAAGGATTTGTGCCTATTATTATTTCTCTCAGACTCAATCCTTACAGCCCATAGATGAGATGTTCTATAGGGTGTGTTAGGGTACTTTCCAAAGTATGGTAAAATGAGGACTTGGGGCAGGTAAAGGGATCCATGATCCGTTTTCATTTGCGTTTATGGCCTTCTAGCATTAGAATAGTCAAGATCCTGCTGTAGCCTATTCATAACTACCTGGTTAGATTTATATCTGAAGTTGGCTAGTTAATGTTAGCTGGTGGTGTTATTAGCAAACTGGCTGGATTTGGACCTGATCCAGGGCCATTGTTCTTGTGCTTTCCATTCATTTCAATATGAGAGGTGTGAACGGCCTATTGGTGGTATTTGGCGCAGCTTCACTGCGTCATGAGTTCATTTTCATTGATGAAGCTGGATTCAATCTATCTAAAACCAGGCGTCGGGGCCCAGATGTTACAGGACAAAGAGCTGTTGTGAATGTCCCTGGGCAGCGTGGGGGAAATATCACCTTGTGTTCCTGGAAGAAGAATCAGTGTTTTGTGGTGTGTGGGAGCAGGTCTGTGAGCTTCAAGAATGTTAAGTTGGGGGAGGGGGAGAGCCCTTTCCACTAGCCCAGAGAGATAAGGAGGAGGAGGTCTTAAGATGAGGTCATTTTGGCTGAAGTATGAGACTCATTGTTTTCTGACCACACATTTGTACTCTGATATCCCTGCTCTGGAGATCAGACATACCTTGTGAGCTCACAATAAAATAATTTAAACATGCCTCAGTTTACGGAATATAATTACTAGATTTATTATCTTTGTTGTTGGACTTCTGTGCTAGTCACGGTTTGTCCATAACAAACACCATGTTCGAACACAAGGATGCTCACAAGTACACCTGGCATCAGAACACCTTAGGCCGAAGGTCGATGATCGATTTCGTTATCGTATCATCTGATCTGAGGCCATGTGTTTTGGACACTCGGGTAAAGAGAGGGGCAGAGCTGTCCACTGATCACCATCCGGTGCCTGACCAGGACGTGGACTGAGTACTTGGACTTGGTCTCCGGGCGCCATGAACAATGACTGCCCACTGCTCCTGGCTGCCCCTGGGAGAGGTAGGCTTGGGATGTGATAAAAACAGGGAACAGTTTCCACCGGCAGCCCCCGAAAGTTGCATGTGTGTGTGTGTGTGCCGTGTCGCCGTTCACTATGTAATGCGTGTGTCACTGTATGGCAAAATAAAGACCCCCCCTGTCATTTTTTTGGAATCAGACCAGCAGAGTACTGTGCTAGCTTGGATGCTAGGGGGAGCAGCTATGGCTGGTGTTAGCGGACCTACCCTAGGAAGGGCCTCCTTGGCTTCTGCGGGCGCGTTTCTGCATCAGCTTACTAAATGGCAGTTCACGAGCCTTACTGGGTCATCATGGCTAGCTGGGTTGGTTAAGGCGCGTGGCGCAATGGAGGCCTCCCCTATGACAAGGAGTGATTTGATAGCATTGCTGAAAGAGCAATTTTCTCTAGTGGCTCTGTGGGTAGAGCTGAGGAAAGAGAGGGAGAGAGCAGCAATTTGAGCTTGAGGAGAAAGACAGGGTGCTTGTAGAGGAAGAGAGAGAAAGACAGTTTCAGTGGGAGCTGGGGAGGATCCAGAGTTTGTCTTCTCTGGGTTGGTGTCGGTTGCCTCCTTGTGTTGGTATCTGTTTGCTAGTGAGACTGTTTGGTAACATGCTACTCCCTGCTTTGTGCCACCCCAGGAAGTATTACAAGTTTATCCTGATGCTCATCTTTGAGGCCCTGAATACCAGAGGGAACCAAGTGTATGTATGGATGCATCTGCAATTCATTTACTTTTATATTGTAGTAAGTAAGTAAGTAAGTAAGTAAGTAAGTAAGTAAGTAAGTAAGTAAGTAAGTAAGTAAGTAAGTAAGCTTTATTTATATAGCGTTCTTCACAGCACTGATGCACAGAGTGCTTTACAGTAATAAATTAAAATGGCAATACAACTCGAGACAAAATTAAAACGACACAGAACAGAAAAAAACCAACAACATTGCGAGCAGCAAGGCGTTATAGATGGCCGAAGGCCTGTTTGAACATGTGTGTCTTAAGAAGTTTTTTGAACATGAGTTCAGTGGATGGCTCTCTCAGGGCCTGGGGAAGAGCGTTCCAGAGTCTTGGCGCCACCGCCTCAAATGCTCTGTCACCCTGGGTTTTTAGTCTGGTCCGGGGCACCGCCAGGAGACCCTGGTCGGATGACCTCAGAGACCGACTCAGAGAGTGAGGGTGTAAAAGTTCTGAGATGTAGGCCGAGGTCAGTCCGTGAAGAGCTCGGTGGGTGAACACCAGGACTTTGAACACGATCCGGAGGTGAACTGGGAGCCAGTGCAAGGAGGCCAGGATGGGGGTGAGGTGGCATGTCTTCTTTGACCTAGTGAGTAGTCTTGCAGCAGCATTTTGGACTAGCTGACGTTGTCCCACAGAGGATTTGTTGAGGCAGGTAAACAGTGAATTACAGTAGTCAAGTCGTGATGAAATAAATGCATGGACAGAGAGTTCTAATTCAGTATGTGATACAATGGATCGGAGTTTGGAAATATTTCTGAGGTGGAAAAAACAGGAACGCGTTAGGGATTTGACATGTTTGTCCAAGTGCATAGCTTGATCAAAGAAGACACCCAGGTTTCTAACAGAGGGCCTAACATTTCCCTTGAGGGACCCCATGTGGTTTACCACTGTAGCGGCAGTCTTGTCATTAGAACGAACAAACCTTTGGTGCTTGGCCCCCTAATAAACGTTGCGATGCCTTGTTGGCGGATGGTCAGTCAGGGCAGCTTTTCCCAACAGTTCATAACACTTCACCCTCAGCTGTCCACTTGTGCCCACACATGCAATGGCTATTTAGAGTGATCTGACACTTTCTTATACCTGTTCATCCCTTTCAGATCCATGAGGGGACGTCAACAAGTGTTCACTCAGAAGAGGAAGAGAAAGGAGATGCAGCCTTATGTCCACACATGCCAGAGACTGTGGTGGAATAGTAGCTACAGTACGCTAGAGAGGGGTGAGGTTGTTATATACCAGCGCTGTGGCCTAGTGGTAGAGTGTCCGCCCGGAGACTGTGAGGTTGTGGGTTCGATCCCTGGCCGAGTCATACCAAAGACTATAAAAATGGGACCCATTGCCTCCCTGCTTGGCACTCAGCATCAAGGGTTGGAATTGGGGGGCTACATCACCAAATGATTCCCGAGCGCGGCACCGCTGCTGCTCACCGCTCCCCCAGTGGATGGGTCAAGTGCGGAGAACAAATTTCACACACTCAGGTGTGTGACAATCAGTGGAACTTAGTCTACAGTACCCTAGAGAGGGGTGAGGTTGGGGACAGATAAAATAAGACTGTTAATCTAGCAGGGAAAAGCTGTCTGTTTAACCAGGCTTGGTTTTGCAGTACAAACAAAGTCGGAAGCCTAAATAAATATTTTGCATCGGAGCTAGAGTGTGCAGCGACTCCCATTCTGCCAGCTGGCAGCCCTTGAATACATGGGCACATGTGTCAACCTACAGTGCAGGGCAGTGCTGGTGGGCCAGGCTAGGTTCTTGGTAACAGCTCCAGCTTCTCAGAAGTAGAGTTGTGGTTGGTGCATGAGCTCGAATCCTTGCATTCACCCCAAGATGTCTCGCAGTCCAAGATGGCGCGGACCAAATCTGCAGCCATCGTGTCGGTTCCGCTTAGATTGAGCCATTTGTTTCAATCAATCAATCAATCAAAACTTTATTTATATAATTTATAATTTATTTTTTTATTTATATTTCATACCCAGAGGCAACACAATGCGCTTTACAGAGAACTAGGGAGGTGGGTATACGACCCACCCCTACATATTCCAGAGGGAAGCAAAAAAACAGTAATCACCCGGGGGCCAGATAAGTGAGCTGTAAAAATTCTTCCCTGACCCCTCTCAACAAGGCGGTCGAGCAAGCTCCTGGAGTATGTTTGTCTAACAGCTTAGAACATTTATAAAGCAATAAATTACATTAAATTACATGTTTGCTATTTGGGGGTACTTGATACTAGGTGCCACAGTGCCCATTCAAAATGTGCACACAGCTCCCTGTGGCCGCTGGGTGGTTTATATCAAATTGTGCCCAATGTGTGACACAATGACCTCAATACAGGTTAGATGGCGCTCAAACCCTTCTGGAAAATCCAGGTAGAACCAGCTACAAACCTTAGCTGGTCATTAGCTGAGCCCTGTACTACGAAGCTGGATTACGGGGTTGGCGCGATAACTTCAGGTTCAAGACTGGTTCATCCGTATCACGAAGGTGGATCTCTTTTCACCGCGTTATATCTCCATTATGCTGGCGAGCTAACCTGCTCGGTGGCAGGTTAAGTTCCAGATTACGGCTCGACGCTATAAAAACACCGGTATCAACCAGTCAATACATGCGGAGAATGGCTTGTCCTTTCTTAGAGGATCCCGTGGAGCTCGGTGCGCGAATAGTTAGAGGGTCTCTAAGGAAGGCGAGAGTATTTAAGAACCGACAAAACCCATTAGAGTTTTCGGATGACTATTTATATGAAAGATACCGATTTTCGGCAGAATGGATAATTTATATCTGTCAGCTGCTTGAGCCACATATGTAGCTCAGTCAAGTCATGCGCTTACAGTCCCACAGACTGTATGTATTGCTTTGCGGTTTCTTGCTACAGGTAGCTACATGTATGCTGTCGGCGATGCAGAAAACCTGAGTAAGAACACGGTCTGTCGCGCAATACGCAAGGTGGTCGTTGCCCTTATAGCTGCTTGACGCGTTTGTCACCTTCCCAGGCCACTTGCCCTTGCAGTCCATAAAAGAGGGCTTTTATGAAATGGCAGGTAAGAACCTACTTGATATAGCCTACTGTAAACCAATATGACGTTTACTGTTGTAGCCAATGCTGCCCACTCTTTGCATAGGTTTCCCCAGAGTGATCAGTGCTATAGACTGCACACATATCCCAATCTCCGCCACCCTTGGAGAAAATGAGGGGGATTATGTGAAGCGCAAGTCATTTCATAGCATCAATGTGCAGGTAAAGACACTTCAATATTTGGCCTACTCATTCCTTGATATGATTGTTGCAGGAGCTGATGAAAGTTAATTCCTTCATGGCACATATGGAAATATTCACATCAATAAATATCACCCCCACCTTCCAAATTCAATTCAATGTCATTATGAGAAAAGCACATGTACAACCAAATTAGTGTCAACAGGAGCAGCACAGAACAACTATACATCATCACATATCAAAAAAGAAACCATCATACCCCCCCCCCCCCCACACACCATCAAGTCTAGTGCAGTCCCTGTGTTCATTCAATAATAAATAGTCAGCAGACATGTAGCAGTAATTCAGTCAAATGCACAAACTACATTCACTTTTAATTCTATGGTCTTATGTTGTGAACCACACTTTTGCAGATGACGTGACCACAACGGCATGATCACCAGCCTTGATGCGAAGTGGCCTGGGTCAGTGCCTGACTCCCGGATCTTTAGGGAGTCTACACTGTGCCACAAGTTTGAGCAAGGTATGGCAACTGTAGCCTACATAGTGTTTCTCATGTTATCTCCCACAATGCATGTGCGATACTGACCATGGCAATATTCCTCTTCACCTTCAGGGCTTTTCAATGGAGTGCTGCTTGGGGACAGGGGGTATGCGTTCATGCCCTTCTTGATGACACCCTATCCTAACCCAGAGCCACAAAACACATTCAATGTGGCCCTTACCAAGACGAGGGTCAGGATAGAGATGGCTTTTGGGGTTCTGAAAGCCCTCTTCAGCTGCCTGCGCGGGCTCAGGGTGGCCCCAGAGAGAGCCTGCCAAAGTTGTGTCGGCATGTGTTGTACTCCACAACATAGCTGGCATTAGGAAGGAGAGCCCCACCGGTCACCATGCAACCCCCTGATGTCGTGGACCCCATCACTTTGGATTACCCTACTGGCAGGGCTGTGAGAGGCCATCACACAGCTATTTTTTGCATGAACATTGAACAGGAGGCATTTTGTGAAGTAACAACTTTTTATTGAAATGTAACTCAGATGTCCTCTCGTTGCTAGAAACAAAGAGAGAGACATGTTAGTTGAATTGTCATCCATGCCGGGAAATAAATGACGTTCTTACTGATATACCTTCTTTTCATACTCCAGTTTCTCCACCTCACACCTCCACAGCTACAGCAAATGGAACAGACAAAGAACAAGATGGGAGCTACTGTACATGTAGGCTAGAAATACTGTACACATACTAACGAGGCAGATGGAAACCAATCAAACAATCAGTGGCACAGGTCTCTCAATCAGAGCCAATTTAGCCAGTTGTAGTCCTAGGTCCGCTATTGGGGCGGGGTTGCCAACAACAACAAGTACTGTACACATGTAAACATGTTGTCCCCCACCCATTATGCATGTTCCCTTGTGGTATCAAGCCCCCTGCTTCTCATTAGGCGTTTTTATACAGAGATCCCACTTTATTGCCCTGTAGAAGACCCCTCAATTTTCTGGCTTTGTTTGTTTATAATGAACCAAAGAAAGACAGCATAATGTGTGATTTTATATAGCATGCCGGCAATCTGGAATCGAGAGGCATGACCCTTGGACGCAACATTCACTAGTTGTTAAACAAATCCATGCACCTGTATGGTCAAAAGTCCTATAATGAATGTTGAAATACAGACATATCTGGTGCTACTAATGTCACATTATTTGTATCAATGATTGACCAAAGTAAGCTCCCTACACACCATGGTAGAGTGAATAAGAGTACAATAACGTCTCCATCTAGTGGGCAAACAAGTCCATGCTCCTGTATGGTCTAAAGTCATATACTGTAATGAATGTTGAAATACAGACATATCTAGCTCTACTAAACACCTCAAGCTCTACTCTCTGCAGATGTAGAAAGTACATTGTTTTAGTGACTTAGTCCTCTTGACCCCGTTCAGGGGCATAGGACGCCCACCAGAGCTCTCCATCTCCCTCTCTTCTGGGCCTGGGCATGTGCTTCCTGCCAGCTCACTCCAATGTTCTTCAGGTCTTGGAGTGTGGAGCGTCTCCAGGTTTCTTGGCCTATCCTGTTTCCTCTTTCCCTGTGGATTGCAGTCCAGGGCCTGTCTCGTGATGTTATTTGAGTCCTTCCTAAGGGTGTGACCTATCTTAATTCCACATTCTCCTTTTGACGGTGGTAGCTATGTCGTCCTGGTTTGTGATCCCTCACAGCTAATCATTTGTGGTCTTGATGGGCCACCATAGCTTGAGGATGTAACGCAGGCATTTGTTAACAAGAACCTGGATCTTTCTTGAGAGGCCCTCGGTTGTTTTCAACATATCGGAGCCGTAGAGAAGGACGGTCTTCACGTTGGCCCATGGATCTCAGGGAATTCCTCTTTGGTCTAGCGGTAGATGTTTGGGATGAGGAAGGTCAGCGGTTCAATCCCCACCTCACCCACATGTTACACATAGAACCCCTGTTATGCAGGCAGGACATCAGCTGAGGGCTTGAGGTACAGCTATCTTATGTCAGGAGAAACCCAGATCACCTCATTACTCATTACCCAGGTTTCAATCCACTAACATGAGAGGTTACATACGGCACTATGCAGATTAGCCTACTGACATAACACTATTCAGATTAAATGCAGCCTACTGACATACTTGCACTGTGCTGTATCTTTCCTAGATTAGATTGTTCAATACTCCAGCCTCCGACATTTAGGAGTGAGTGACAGAACCTTGGGGGCCGTCTCCCTGCTGACTTCAAAGCCCTGGTAGGAACCAAGAGAGAGAGAGAGAAAGAGAGAGAGAGAGAGAGAGAGCAGTATATCCTGGGAAATGGGGGGGGGGGTAGCTGACAGCAGGTAGTTACTGTAGTAGGTATTTAGGTAGGTAGGCAGGCAGGTAGGTAGGTATAGGTAGGTGGGTGGGTAGGTAGGTAGGTGTAGGTAGTTAGGTAAGTAGATAGGTAAGTGGGTAGGTAGGTAGGTGTAGGTAGGTAGGTAGGTATTTAGGTGTAGGTAGGTAGGTAGGTAGGTGTAGGTAGGTAGGTAGGTAGGTAGGTAGGTAGGTAGGTGTAGGTAGGTAGGTTGGTAGGTAGGTAGGTAGGTAGGTAGGTAGGTAGGTAGGTAGGTGTAGGTAGGTAGGTTGGTAGGTAGGTAGGTAGGTAGGTAGGTATAGGTAGGTAGGTGTAGTTAGGTAGGTAGGTAGGTGTAGGTAGGTAGGTAGGTGTAGGTAGGTAGGTAGGTATTGATCCCTGAGGGGAAATTACAATGGTACAGCAACAAGAATACAAGAAGCGCTGACAAAAATAGGCGTAGTTAAATACAAATGTACAGTAAACATATCAAAATATAGAAAGGGTAAGAATGAATAAACAAGTCTAAATAGGATGCCTAGTAATGCACATATGTTGAGCCTACTGTAAATTGTGCAAAATACAACATTTCTAGAAATCAAGCTTCAGGGTCTTGATAGTGTCCTTTTTGTATTTGTTTCTTGGATTTGAATGGAGCATCTCTGCCCTCACACTTTATTTGATAGGTTCAGTCGTCGTTCATATTTTGTAATAATAAAATTGTTATTTGTGAATCCCTGTCTCTGTGCTTCATTTAGTTGAAGGCTCGTGTGTAGGAAACATTATGGCTATAGTTCCTGTGGGAGTCCCTAGGCGGCGCTGTCGCTCCACCACCACTCACTACACTGGCGCTGTCCGCAGCATCAGTGAGCAGAGACGGTGGTGAGTGGAGACATATAGACATTATAAAGAACTTGACTGGCCATTGTGCTGTAGAATTCCAATGGACTCACGTCCGACGTGGCAGCCATCTTGTGCAGGGCATCTAACTATGCGACGTCAATGATCCCACAGATTCACTGTGTAATGGTAGATGTTAGATCATCTGGGAGAAAGTCCCTGTAATTGTGCATAAGTGGCATTTCCTATCACTGGGATTAGCTGGAATGCTTGTATATTTATATTCTGACAAAAAATGTTTTTTTTTTATTGTGACTTGGCAAGAGATTATAGATGCAGCCCCCCTGCCTCCCCCGCCAGTATACTGTTAAGGTCTACTCTGTATCTGGTGTATTCTCCAGGGTTCCCACTCATTTTTACTAATAAAAATTAAAAAACTTTTCCATGATTTTTCCACAACTTCTTGATGACCATGGGCAGTGTTAATTTTGACAGCAAATTATGATTTTGTTTTAGTCATAGTCTTTTGACTAAAATGCCATTTAGTTTTAGTCATATTTTAGTCATCTGACTTGTTTTAGTTTTAGTCTAGTTTTAGTTGACTAAATATCATTACGATTTTAGTCGACAAAATCTACCAAAGATTTAGACAACTCAAATTTAACAGGCTTAGTTCAATCAATCAATCAAGTTGGATTTATATAGCGCCCTTCATGAAACCCAGAGCGCTTTACAGAGTCCAGTATTCATTCAGACAGTCATACCGGTGGTGGTCAGCTACATCTGTAGCCACAGCTGCCCTGAGGCAGACTGACAGAAGCGTGGCTGCTTCTGTCAGACAGTTTCATAATGAAGCATTCCTCTCCCCCAGTCTGATGCTAACTGTGTTTGTGCCTGATATAGCAAGCTATAACATTATCATGTCAGCACTAGTTGGCTAGTCAGGCTAGCTACAGTAGGAAAAGCCAATGTACTACTACTTGCCAGAACTCACAAGTGCATCTTCTTTCTAAAACAAGTGACTAAGAGCATAATCTAGTCCTGAAGGCAAAGTGCAAGAATAGCAATCTAAAATACAGTACAATATAATATAATAAAATACAATACGTGCTTAGGAGGTAGGATTGTTGTAGTACTTCTTGAAGAGATGAGTTTTGAGGCTGCGACGAAAGATGGGCACCGACTCTGCTGTCCTGACATCAGTGGGCAGTTCGTTCCACCACTGCGCGGCCAGGACAGAGAAGAGCCGTGACCGCGTCGATCGACCGCAGTGGCCTCCATTACATTACAGTCATGTCTTTTCAGTGGTTGGTTTTCACTCTACTCCAAAACTAGATCCGGTTCATGCCGCAGTGTTATCGTCCCTCGCCAGTCGCTAGGAGTTAGAATGCAGTCAGACTTCAGGGTTAGACTCAGAGTTTTTTGAACGTCCTGGAATACCCCCATGTGTCTGTTGTCTCGCTTGCTGGTGTTTACATTTCCATTAGGTCCTGTAGCTCTAGGCTGTACGTATTCAGCAATGACGTACAGTATGCAACATTGGTCAATTACACAACAGCATTAGTCCCCCAATATCATTACCGAAATATTGATATTGTAGAAGAAGTTCAGTTAATCTGGCATCATTGTCATTATCATCATGAATCAGTCTCATCACAACAGTTCTGATAACCCCAATGGGAGATGGGAAATGTAGTGTGTGATAACTGTTTTTTTTCCTATACAGCCAGTGGAGGCCACAGATGATGTCCTTTCGGAGCAGTTCAGGCCAGACACTGTGCAGGATGGATTTTCCACAGTGCCAGCTGTAGAGGAGAAGCCCCCCTCCAACCTGGCAACCCTCAGTTATGAGGTATGAGGCATGTCGTGCCTGATGCATGTACGATGGAGCTGTTCCTTCCATTGCCCTGTAGGCTAGCACAAAACAGGGGGACAAAAAAGAGACCAACAGAAATGGGAAAAAAAGGAATAAAAATGAATGGGAGTGACAAAAAAAACAACAACATAGAACTGAATATAGTTGCAAGGATCAAAATGATAAATTATATTATTACGTCAGTATTTAATAGTCCCTCAGTTGCTTTCTAAAAGCTGTCTGAGAAGACGATCTCAGTGATAGCGTGATAGAGTTTTGGACCTCTAAATTTAATGTTGAATTGATGGCGTGATGTTCGACAGAAAGGTAGGTGAAGTTGATTATTATGCCTAGTTGGTTATTAATGGACCAATTAATGTCAACTTCAGGAAAAGTGCCACTAAAATGCTTCTTTGATTAATACAGGATGGGAGCCATCACGATACCCTCGATTCTGCTCTAGAGCTTCCTGCTGGGGTAGTTGGCGGTATGTGTTCTGTCCAAATATTTTGAAGGTCTTGAGATGTGCAAACCTTAATGTATGTGCACATTGTCGCTAATGAACTCATTCTGTGTGTATAGGATCTCTGGAGTCACAGGTGGGCAATGCTACATTTCCACTACTGAGTCTCCAGAAGGACCTTGTTAGAGGGACTAATCTAGCAGTTCCTGCTGGAGTATGTAACGGTATGTGTTATGTCCAAACATTTTGAAAGTGTTGAGATATGCTAGCCTTCATTTATGTGCATTGTCACTAATTCACTCATTCTGTGTCTATAGGATCTCTGGAGGCACAGGCGTGCACAACACAGGACATGCACAGCTCTGTCATGGCAGTGAAATGGAGGCCAGGGTCCAGGTTAAGAGCGTTGCCTTGGATCATTCTTCGGATCATAGTCATCAAGGTCATGACTACCAAGGTTTTCAAGCTTCCATGGAGCAGCATCCTCCTGAGAATCAAGAGTCACTTGTTTTAGAAAGGTGATGCACTTGTGAGTTCTGGCAACTACTTTAAATGCAATTATTGTAAGTATCTTTGGATAAGTGTCAGCTAAATGACTGTAATATATTGTAATGTAGCTCGCGAGCTAGGTTTTAAGTGGATTAATTGGAATGTTACAACATATTGACATCATGTTCATACAAATCAAAACATTTGCCGATTTTGTGTTTTGTGGATGGGTGTATTGCTGTTTTGAAATAAATCATTTTCATCTGGATATGTTTCACTAATAGGATAAAGATGATCACTTAGAATAACTTTGTATTGACTGGTAATGGCTCTACACTTTCAGTATCCAAGTGGTTTCACACTATGGACGTGTGGGGGAGCATGTGGTGTACACTAAGAGAATGGTATTGACCTGAATGCTTCAGGTGGTTCACATTCATTTGGGGATTTATGGGTTTTGTGTTCATATAAGAGCAGTTAAAACCGATCAGTCTAATTTGGCCTTGAACACTATAAAACGGGGGCTCATTTTAGACCTAGAACCCGGGTAACCCAGGTGAGTTGTGGCTGTGGGTGTGTATGGGGATGTTTTCCATCTGCTGGATGAACATAATATTGTCTTACCCATTCATTTCCTATAGCGGGTCATTTTACCCATTCAATTCCTATGGCGGGTCATTTTAAACCCAGAACAGCACCCTGATCAGCTTGGTCTCACACTACAACAGATTCAGCTTCATCAAGGTGATCAATATTTCATCTGCAACATGCATTTTCAAGTTGGCCATATAGAACTGCTAAACTAAAGCACACATTCAACAATTGTACATGCTGACGAAAAGCATCACAGGCAGAGGTCTGTGCTCTCTGAGCGCTATTCTAGTTATTGTCATGTTTCTGTAACACTATTTAACTGGCCACCCGAAGACCTTCATCAACATGCAATGATAGCAGTCAACCACATAGTGGCGGTGTTGCACAGAGCTCAGCTAGGAGACCTCAAACTGCAAGCAGAGGATGCAGATTATCAGATTATAAACACTATGAAGAGTGAAGATGTTCTTCTGAAACTCACACAGACCTAGGCCTGGTCTACTACTGGTACACTGGGCTCCTCCAGATACACTGGTCTCTACTGGTACACTGCACTCACAGAAATATTTAAGCCTAACTTTTAAGATTTATGTAATTTAATTGCATGACAAATTTCCATGAATTTGCTTTAGGTAGTTTTAACATAAATGTACCTAATAAACTTTACATGATGCATATTTGTCAGTGTAATAAAACCTATTTATTTGAAATGCATAATCACCAGGTTTATGTATTCAGTATAAATAAAGTCTATTTGCTTTAAATGCATAATAATCAGATTATGTATTCAAAATACATAACGTATATGTGTTTGAAATGCATAATAATCAGGTTATCTATTCAAGATTAATAATGTATTTGTTTGAAATACATAATAATGAGGCTTATGCAATAAACCTAATTAAATCAAAATGCATCACATTTATGTAATTCTTTGATTAACACCCAATGGATTTAACATTCTTTTCCATTCACTTCATATCTAACAATTTCAGTTACATCAGTAGAATTTCCCCCAGTCTCTCACATACGTTTCTGTTATCGTGAGGTGAACCATAACCCTTACTGTACATATTTTGTTGTGTTTTGAATCCGTGACTTCCTGTACACAGCAGCTCAATGTAAATCAGGCTTTATACCATATTTCCATACAGCAAATGTGCTTGTTATGGTCTGTGGGCACAGCTTCAGAACTATGTAGCCAGGTGACCGTTAGGACGGCAGGCCAGTGAAGAACTGGCTACTCAGACAGGGACGCAAACCCCAACAAGATCCCCACTATGATGTCATCGGCCATGGAGAGGAAGCCATGAGGATGGAGGAGCATGTCTGTGAGACAGAGAGAGAGAGAGAGAGGGAGAGAGAGACAGAGACAGAGACGTTATAGACGTGCTAGGGACATACTAGACGTTTCAATCACACACACAGACACAAACTAACAAACACACACACAAACAAACAAACACACATACACACACATGTACATCATTGATTGATTGATAATTTCCTTAATAAGTCTGTACAGAAGTCTAGTGTTCACCTGTTTGTAGACCTCCTTGCCAACCCCATAACTGAGCATGTACTGAGATAGAAGAGAAATGAGGGGGGTGGGTTTAATCAACGGAAGATAAAAGATGGTGCCCCTTTCTTTGTCACCATAGGGAACTCTCCTTTATACTGTTTATTGAGAGAGAGAAAGAGACAGACAGAGAGAGAGACAGAGATGATGCTGCCAGCTAAGGTTGCTGCTCCTACAGTATGTGTGTGTTTGTGTGTGTCCATGTGTGTGTGAGTGTGTATCAGTCTATGTGTGTGTGTGCATGTGTGTGTGTTTGTGTGTGTCCATGTGTATCAGTCTATGTGTGTGTGTGCATGTGTGTATGTCTGTCTGTGTGTGTGTGTGTGTCTGTGTGTGTGTGTGTGTGTGTGTCTGTTGGTGTCTATGTGAGTGTTTGTGTGTGTGTGTGTGTGTGTGTGTGTGTGTATTGATAGATGGCTCACTGTGAAGCTCATCGCCTGACAGCGTCCCTGCTGCTTGGCCTTTCCGGGCAGAAGCAGGAGTTTGGGATGATTCCCCCAGTCCTCATAGCTGAACAGGCTGCAGAACTTGAACTGTGGAAGAGAAAACAAGGCACACACACACAGCGGCTTGTCACACAGCCAATCAGAACACACATACCTGCTGATGCATGTTTGTGATAAGAACCCTGTTAGACGACTGGTGTCTGGTGACTAGTGAGCCAGTCTTGTCTTGTTATTGTTCTGTTTGTGCGCCAGACCTCAGATAATTTGAGGCTCTAATATTAGCTAGACAAATATTTGTCAAAGAATCATGTTATTGACATGTCACACAGCAAAATACATGATTATATCTGATGAAGGGCCAAAAAGCCTTGTATGTACAGCACTACAATATCATATAAATTCAACAAATTAATCAGAGACTATGAATCTTGTCAACATTAATATTCCTGCTACATTGGCGAAGCACTTAATTGTACCCTAACTTACGCCTGATGTAATTTGCACACACAAACATACACAGACTGGACGTTCACACCGATTTGGGGGGGGGGGGGGGGGGGGGGAATTCCATCGGGTGTAAGTGGGGGGCTCTGGGGAAGAAAGGTTGGGAACCCCTGCTCTAATCCATATTGTGACACTGTTCGACAGTGTATAGCAGGCCACCATGAAATGGAGAAAAGTTAAATCTGGTGTTGTGATCTGAGGTTGTTTGTGGTTGTTTCTGGCACACAATACATTTCACACTACATCTACCATGTCATGAAAATGTCATTTTTTAAATCATGAACGTTAGAGATTTATTGAGCAGGAATGTGCAGTGAATATGAGGAGAGCATGGCTGGCTTCAGATAGCTCTAAGTAAAAAATGATAAATGTCGCAGCTTATTTACACTGTAGCAATCCTGGATGAACATATTAGTAGGCCTACATACTGTGATGGGAATGAGTTGTGGGACTCTGGACTGAGCATGGATTCACTGATTGACTGAATTGAACACAGGTGGGACTGATTGAGATGTAAGCAGACAACAGGCTGGTCAGATGAAGAGATGTAAACAAAATGAAGAAACGGTAACAGCTACAAATAATAATACATAAATAAGTTAAAAAATCATGTCACAGCATAATGCCTGAGTATGTACATGTATTAGCATTTTTATTCTGCATCCCCCCTGGGCTTGAACTCTTGTTGAGTTACCTGCCATGTGAGAAGCCATAGATGGTTTCATACTGACTTAAGCAATCACAAGGGCTGCATGTAACTGTCACAGGTGCATTGAGGTTTCAGCAGTTTTCACAAAACCAAAGACCAAACAATAAAACCAAGGTATACACTCGACAAGTGAAGAAGAAAAGACAGAGCTTATACACTTACAGACTTACAAGATGGCACCGGAAACACCAGGGACTATGCACAGCTACAGCAAATGGAACAGACAAAGAACAAGATGGGAGCTACTGTACATGTAGGCTAGAAATACTGTACACATACTAACGAGGCAGATGGAAACCAATCAAACAATCAGTGGCACATGTCTCTCAATCAGAGCCAATTTAGCCAGTTGTAGTCCTAGGTCCGCTAATGGGGCGGGGTTACCAACAACAAGTACTGTACACATGTAAACATGTTGTCCCCCACCCATTATGCATGTTCCCTTGTGGTATCAAGCCCCCTGCTTCTCATTAGGTGTTTTTATACAGAGATCCCACTTTATTGCCCTGTAGAAGACCCCTCAATTTTCCAAGTGTGTATCTCTGCAGGCCCAGAGACTTCCAGGGGGCGGGTCAACTGTCAATCAATTTCTACTTTGGCCAATCAGAGACTGACAATCGTCTTGTCAATCAAAAAACTCATTTCACCTGAAACGGTTGTCAATCACCTTTTAATTTGGCGAATCGCCTTTCTCTTAGGAGAAGGGGCATGGTGGAAATGACGCTAGCTAGTTAGCTAGCTGTCTACATTGACTTAGTTTGCTAGCTTGCTAGTTACGTAGGCCTAATGCAATTTGTTATGGAGTTAGATTGACTGGATTACATGACTGTGTGTGAGAGAGAGATTATATTTTTAATGCAAATCATGTAGTTTGAAAGACGTAATCCATCAACCTCCCTGATAAAAGCCTTACCAAGACTCCCCTTGTATTCTCTTAGTAGGCCTATGATCAATGTAATGGCTTGTGGGTAGAGGCTAGCAATGGTCTACACTAGCCCAGGGGCAGGGGAGCATCACTAGCCTACTGATCCATAGCCAGGACTGGGATGTCCTCAGTGGAGGTCCCAAGTCAGTCTTCCAGTCATTCAGCCAGCCTGTCAGTAGATGTGCTCTACTTGTATTGATTTGTTCATACACTAGTATTCCAGCACGGGTTATGTTCTATCACTGTTTTCAGATCCACATAGGGGAAACATATGGCTGAGAGAGGATTGTGGAGGAAAATCAACAGTACCACACACACACACACACACACACACACACACACACACACTTGCATAACCAACCAAGCAAGTTCTACCTTTCTATACCACAAATATAAGTTTGAGAACCTAGGATACATACAGCCTGCCTAAGGGGGTTCTAATGTACTGACCTCCCGGCCCAGGCCTGACCCTGCTGGCAAGCTGCCTTGGTCCTAGCCAAGAAACAAGCGTTTCAGCTTCTGCTCACCTGTATGCAGCTTATACCATGCTGACTGACCTGGACAAGTCACCACATCCACAGTCTAGCCAAGTTAGAGATACCCTTGTGCATTTTACAAAACAAGTGTCATACAATTAAGGTCATCATTTGTGCAGCATGTGTGCTGTAAGTGTAAAGACAAGATACAGATCATTTTCTCCAGGTTTTATTGAATAGCTTGTAGACCACACTGAAACACTGGGCTGACAGTTCAGTTGTACAAGGCGGACCTGGGAGACCATTCAGGACACCTTGTTTGGGTCGAGGCTCTGCTTAGTCTACTGGCCCAGGTGAACTATCAAACTGGATGTACTGACGCTGAGAATGGAGACACACACACATGACACAGCTGGCTGACACTTCCTGCACTCTAAGAGGTTAGGGTTAGGACTAGACTGAATGTAGGTTGGCATAAAATACATATTTATTTTTAAATGGATGGAAAGATGCTGCCCATGCCTAGATCTTTATGTCTATTCAGCATGTCTGTTCTCACCCACTAAGGGCCCATCACCAAACGTGAAGCCTCAGATACAATAATAAAACAGGGGCAGACAATGAAAGATAGAGATGGACAGACAGACATGTAGACAGATAGGTTAAAAAATTAGATTAGAACTCTTAGTGTTGTGATCAGACGGTACAACCAAAATGTCACCTCAGTGTAGTGATGCAGACAGAGTTATGAACACCTGCTCCTTGCTTAGAAGGAGGTTATCATCTGACCTCTGAAACATTCAGGACTAGGGCCGTACGCAGGATTTTTGTAATACCGAGGTCATTTAGTTGTGGTGCTTCAATCTGGTGCACTTTGAGAGCAGAATGAATAGGCTAGATCTATAAAGAACAACACACATCATATTGGATTAATATCATCTTTAACTGAGAGCAGTGGAGGTCATCCAGAGAGGACACAACTTAAGTCAATGTTGATGAGAACACACCATCTATTAGAAACATGAGACTAGCTCCTCCTGTCACCTCTCTCCCAGGCTGGCCTCTTCCACTGTGGTGTCCATGTTGGTCTCCTCCTGTCACCTCTCCTCCTGTCTTTTGTCCATGTTGGTCTCCTCCTGTCACCTCTCCTCCACTGTGGTGTCCATTTTCATCTCCTGTCCACAAATTAACAAAACATAAACATAAGCTATAAACACACACACACCCACCCACCCACCCACCCACCCACCCATCCACCCATCCACCCATCCATCCACCCATCCATCCATCCATCCATCCATCCATCCACATCCATCCATCCATCCATCCATCCATCCATATTTTTTTTAAAATCTTGCCAGGTTCTAACTTAATGTAGTGTCTCTTTGGCTAACATCAGGTATCTCACCTCTCATCTCTATGTCCTCTCCTCCGTCCCCTCTCTTCCACTCTCTTGTACCTCTTGATTTCCTGTCAACAAATTATATATTTTTAACCAAACATAATCATGCATACTGTGTATATTTATACACACCTACATACCTGTCTATTTGTTTATCTATATACAGACATACAATTTATCCCGTCAATGTGCTTTTCCCATCATGTTAAGTAAAGAGTAGGCAGTGTACCACCATCATCACCTCTTTCTTTTTGATCTTGTCTTCAACAGTTCGCTTTCCAAAGCTGAGCTTTGTTTGATGAAATCTTTTCATCTTCTCCCTCTCTTTCCCCCTCTCTCTCTCTGTCAGTGAAGAAAGCAAACACGGTCAACTGTTATGTGAATAACGGCCTCTGCTATACTTGCAATGGAAAAGAGGGGGCTTCATTTCAACATGAATTTCAACCATTTACACGTCATTGACGATTTATCAGTCACAGACATGCAACGTGCCAGCAGTTGACTTGTGTGATTTACACTGTTCCTGAAGTACTGTCTGACAATAGGCTCTTTGCACAAGCTCTACTACTTCCTGACATTCTACAGGCATTTTTATTTCCTGTCATGTACTATTGGATGGAAGTGATTAATCAGGTGTGCGGCACAATGGTATAGGACAGGAAATAAGGATGCCTGAAGAATTTCAGGAAGTAGTGGAACTTGTGCAAAGCAAAGAGCCTATTGCTTGGCAACACCAAACGCCCAGTGTATGAGAAAATAAATATGATAGATTTCTTTGTAGCACTGCTCTGTTTGTGCATGTGCGCAGGTACACCGCTTTGCTAATGTTAACGTGGGTCAAGAATAGCCTACAATTAGCTAGCCACGTTGTGAGGCTATAGGTACCTGGATCTGGAGGAGAAAAGAAGGGAGCAGAGTTCAAGGACTATGCAAACACCTTCCCAGTCCAGTCCGCCTCCCCCTGCTGTTGGCTGTAGCCCTGGTTCTGGACCCAGACTCGGAACTGAATGTTTGATTGATCTTAAAATGACCTCATATTGGTATAATCACTGGTATGTAGGCTATGATTGGTTTGTCAAATAAAGGGAATTATTCGTTTTGGAACTTATTTTTCTTGGGTGGACTCAATCCTATTTGGGTCCCTAAATTGGGCCTCAATCATCAAAACTTTGATTATAGTTTTAGGAGAGCATAATCAATCTTGCTATAGATAAAAGCAATGGATTAAAATGGATTTAATAAGGATTTGTGCCTATTATTATTTCTCTCAGACTCAATCCTTGCAGCCCATAGATGAGATGTTCTATAGGGTGTGTTAGGGTACTTGTTTTCCAAAGTATGGTACAATGAGGTCTTGGGGCGGGTAAAAGGATCCATGATCCTTTTTCAATTGCGTTCATGGCCTTCTAGCATTAGACTAGTCAAGATCCTGCAATAGCCTATTCATATCTGCCTGGTTAGATTTATATCTGGTGTTGGCTAGCTAATGTTAGCTGGTGGTGTTATTAGCAAACTGGCTGGATATGGACCTGATCCAGGGCTCTTGTTCTTGTGCATTCCATTCATTTCAATATGAGAGGTGTGAACGGCCTATTGGTGGTATTTGGCTCAGCTGCACAGCGTCATGACCTCATTTTCATTGATGAAGCTGGATTCAATCTATCTAAAACCAGGCGTCGGGGCCCAGATGTTACAGGACAAAGAGCTGTTGTGAATGTCCCTGGGCAGCGTGGGGGAAAAATCACCTTGTGTTCCTGGAAGAAGAATCAGTGTTTTGTGGTGTGTGGGAGCAGGTCTGTGAGCTTCAAGAATGTTAAGTTGGGGGAGGGGGAGAGCCCTTTCCACTAGCCCAGAGAGATAAGGAGGAGGTCTGATTATTTTAGGAGGATTATCACCCTGCAAAAACCTAGATATGGCCTTTGAGGGCTGAAAACATTTTCAAGAGGTTCCTACATCTGCAAGGAGTTCTCCATCACTATGCCACCCTAGGTCCATCCAGTACTGCACACATGATCACGTTCTGAGGGGGCGGCAGCAGCTCAGGAGGTAGAGTAGCCGTCTGGGAGCCTCCAGTTCAATTCCAGCTATCTCCTCTGCTTCGTTGACGTGTTCTTGAGTAAGACACTAATTTATCCCAATGAGGAGGCTAACACCAGCTGGCCACCATTGGTGAGTGAATGAGAGAAGATATTGTAAAGCGCTCTATGCTTTAGAAGTGCATTCCACTCACAATGACATATCTGGTGCTCTATATAATGCAGTTGTACAGGATGGAGCAGAGCAGCCCAGGTTTGTTGTCATGTGGGATAATGTTAGTTTCCACCGGGCTGCTCTGGTCTGGGACTGGTTCACCAACCACCATACATAACTTCACAGGTGGATACACCGTTACCCCCTTACTCCCCATTCCTCAGTCCCATTGAGGAATTATTTTCACTTTGGCGTTGGAAGGTTTATGAACACCAACCAGACACCTGCATGACTCTCCCTGGGAGCAATGGAAGAGGCATGCAGAGACACTGAGGGGGGGTCAGTCCAGGGTTGGATACTGAGGGGGGGTCAGTCCAGGGTTGGATACTGAGGGGGGGTCAGTCCAGGGTTGGATACTGAGGGGGGGTCAGTCCAGGGTTGGATACTGAGGTGGGGTCAGTCCAGGGTTGGATACTGAGGGGGGGTCAGTCCAGGGTTGGATGCTGAGGTGGGGTCAGTCCAGGGTTGGATACTAAGGTGGGGTCAGTCCAGGGTTGGATACTGAGGCAGGGTCAGTCCAGGGTTGGATACTGAGGGGGGGTCAGTTCAGGGTTGGATACTGAGGGGGGGGTCGGTCCAGGTTTGGATACTGAGGCAGGCACACAAATGAACACACTCTCTACAGTACCTCTCTCAGGTTACACAATGTTTATTTAAAAGGTTAATGAAAAAAAAACATTCTGAAAAGTTAGGGTTAGAGTTTAAAATGCAGCTGTCCAGCAATCCAACCACACCAACAGTCACAACAAATACATTTCCATCCCAGTTTTTGTTCCATGTCTGGTGCGCATCCACTGCTTTTAAAATAATCTCAAATCCAAAAAGTTAGGCTACTTATTCCAATCTAGATCCAATCTTCCAAAGAGATACAGTTGTAAACCATGAACTCAAGCAGGTATATTGGAATGAATTTAAACAGTCCCTTTGTAATCACCATCTCATCTACTTTGTGTTGCAGTACTTTTTGTTTTATTCTTTCATGTTTTTAGAGCAATCGACTTTGACCAAGAGGACGAAATTAAGTCCATCCATTCACCCAACGTCATCCTTGAGCGCAGCATTCCATAGGCCTATAGGATAAGGCCTGCCGTATTATTCAGTTCACCAAGGATCTTCCTCAAGTTCCTCTTTTCATTTTCTCCAGTAATCCAAACTCCATATCCAATTCCTATTTTGATCATTGGCTCACACCTGAATAAACCGATTGCTTGTAGAGTGATTACAGATCTAATTTCAGAATATTATTCCAGATTAAACTGTATAACATATTTGAGGGGTTCTTTTGCAAAAGCAAACATCTCCTTTTACTGGCCTAATAGGTATCCTAAATCATGTTTGCTCATATCTGTGGTGCAGTTTAAAATAGTAGGCTTATTCATCTCTTGATGGTGATGTTTTAGAACGACACCATGCGGGACAGACAGTTGGCATATTCGTAAAAACATTCACATACCCTGATAGATATTAATTATTATTATCCAAGTCTCATCATAATACGGGAGATATCGTGAGGGAATGGATGAAGGACTTAAAACTAAATGATTGTAAGGACTATATATCGGAACATTTGGACTGTATTTGAGTATTGAATAGAGATATTATTGAAAAAGAAAAGGGCAGGAGTGCTGGGAAGTTCAGACAGGTGTGATCAAGGTGATATTTGGTCAGGAACAGGAAAGGCTGAGCTGGGGAGTCTACCCACACGTGTAGCAGCATACCTATATATCTTATATAGCTATAGCTCAATAAAAATATTGTAACTTTTTGCTAGTTACTTTTATTTGAACAAGATAATATTATTATTTGAGGTGTCTATTCTTATGTAGGTTATGATTTGAAGTGTCTACTTTTTGGGGGGAACATGTAAACAGGGAATACAGTGAAATTCATCCTATGATATTATCCACTTGTCTGATTAACTATAGTATACAGTAAGACACTATGTAGTTCAAACTCGTAAATCATCTGTTTGATTGTTATAAGGTTAAGTGAACACAGAGTTACAATGTAACCCTATTCCTATAGTTTTTTTTTCTCAAAGGCCTCCGGATCTGCCTATTACACTAGAACGCATCTCCGGATTTCAAGCACCAAAACGTGGCCCCGGACGTAACGATCTGCCTCCAGAAAAACTCAGTAGTGTAATCCAGTCCTATGGCTATGACTTCTCTCTTGTATGAACACACTGGTGTGTTTTTAACTCTCCTGACGTAGTGAAGTTCTTTCCACACTGGTCACAGTGGTATGGCTTCTCTCCTGTATGAACACGCTGATGTGTCTTTGAATCTCCTGACCTAGTGAAGTTCTTTCCACACTGGTCACAGTGGTATGGCTTCTCTCCTGTATGAACACGCTGGTGTATCTTTAACTCTCCTGACCTAGTGAAGTTCTTTCCACACTGGTCACAGTGGTATGGCTTCTCTCCTGTATGAACACGCTGGTGTTTCTTTAAATTTCCTGACATAGTGAAGTTCTTTCCACACTGGTCACAGTGGTATGGCTTCTCTCCTGTATGAACACGCTGGTGTATCTTTAAATGTTCTGATGTAGTTAAGTTCTTTCCACACTGGTCACAGTGGTATGGCTTCTCTCCTGTATGAACACGCTGGTGTATCTTTAACTCTCCTGACCTAGTGAAGTTCTTTCCACACTGGTCACAGTGGTATGGCTTCTCTCCTGTATGAACACGCTGGTGTATCTTTAACTCTCCTGACATAGTGAAGTTCTTTCCACACTGGTCACAGTGGTATGGCTTCTCTCCTGTATGAACACGCTGGTGTATCTTTAAATGTTCTGATGTAGTGAAGTTCTTTCCACACTGGTCACAGTGGTATGGCTTCTCTCCTGAATGAACACGCTGGTGTATCTTTAACTCTCCTGACGTAGTGAAGTTCTTTCCACACTGGACACAGTGGTATGGCTTCTCCCCTGTATGAAAACGCTGGTGTCTCTTTAAATCTCCTGACGTAGTGAAGTTCTTTCCACACTGGACACAGTGGTATGGCTTCTCCCCTGTATGAAAACGCTGGTGTGTCTTAAAATCTCCTGACGTAGTGAAGTTCTTTCCACACTGGACACAGTGGTATGGCTTCTCCCCTGTATGAAAACGCTGGTGTGTCTTTAAATCTCCTGACGTAGTGAAGTTCTTTCCACACTGGACACAGTGGTATGGCTTCTCCCCTGTATGAAAACGCTGGTGTATCTTTAAATGTTCTGACCTAGTGAAGTTCTTTCCACACTGGTCACAGTGGTATGGCTTTTCTCCTGTATGAACACGCTGGTGTTTCTTTAAATGTTCTGACGTAGTGAAGTTCTTCCCACACTGTTCACAGTGGTACGGTCTTGGCTTGTCTGTGTCTCTCTCTCTCTGGGCGGGAGCTGGGGTGAGGGGGGTGTTGATAGGGAGTGATTGAGAGGAGGAGGAGGAGAGAATCTCTGGTCTGATCTGTCTGCTCGAGAGACGAAAGAGAGAGACGTAGAGGTTGTCATGGCTCCTCTTGAGGTGCTTGTTGAGGTAGATCTGGGAGGTGTAGGTGAATGGGCACACAGAGCAGGAGAACACCCGAGTCTGGGACAAGTCTGACATCACTCCTGGGAGAGTGAAAGAGAAAGAGACAAACATTAAAAAGGATTCTCACACCTGTATTACAAGTGCAAATACTGTGGTGTTTATACGTATGTAACTAGTGGGGGGCGAAACACAACACAACCACAACTTCAGATTGAGGACAGGAGAGAGAAAGATATGCAAGAGGTTCCTCTGGCTGAGCTCGAGTGAAGGAGAGCGACAGAGGAGAGAGAGGAGTGAGAAAAAGAAAAGAGAAAGGAGAGAAAACAAGCATGAATACATTGAAGCCCACAGCAATAGCTACCTTAGATAGCTAGAGTAAGCTAGCACTCCTCAAGATAAGTCAAGCTACCATGTTCCATGGCAACTAACAGCATTCCATTTTGTTCTGAGCAAGTGTGCCTGCCTATTATTGGCAATTTGCGTGCCTCACAACAGCGATTTGCACAAGCACCATTGCAGTTCATGACATAGTGCCCTCTGTATCGTTGCATCCATGAGTGTCCTGAATTTCACGCTGTATGCCCATGTCTTGCCTGCTGGCTGGCACCATGGGAAAAAGACAGAGGAGAGGAAGGATGGTAGAGGAGAGCTACTTGGACAGCGGTTATTATTATGACCAGCAGACCTCTGGTTCTTTCAGCTTTAGGGAAAGAGGTGGATGAGAGAGAGATGGAGAGTTGAGGACAGATACCTCTAGCGGTGCTCTTTTCTTCCCAGACGTAGTTGAAGGAGATGCTCTTGTATCTGTACTCCTGTCCGTACCAGACCAGCAGCTCCTTCCCGACAGCCAGCAGCCGACAGCAGCGAAACAGGATCCCTCCACGGTACTGAAACGCTACAGGGTTCTGCTCTTCCTCAGTACGGGCACAGTTCACATACCTGGGGGAGAGAGGGGGTGGTTTCATAAGAACAAACAGGTGAGGGAGGGAGAGACAGGAGGAAGGAAGGATGAAGGAAGAGAGGGAGGGAGAAAAAGTGGGTGAGATGTAGGGACTGACTGTATGGAGGGAGGAAGGGAGGGAGGTAAACTTTCAAGACTGGAGAGATGGTTTATTTTGAGTGAGAGCAGCAGAATAGATTCTGGAAATATGAGAAATGAGCATGTGTTCATATTTCTTAACCTGATTGTAATGCCTAATTATTCTACAGTTTACACATGCAAAGATGGGTCCATCCCTGACACGATCTCTGAAAAGCCTGCCTATTGTTGTCCTGTTTAATTGTTCATGAAGTCTTTCCCTTAAAATAGCCTTTTTATTTGCATCTCATTGTTAATAGGCCTCTGGATTCATTTCTAGTTGCTTCTCTATGAACTTCCTTCTGTTAGTTCTACCACAGTCCCTTACCATCTCTGGATCCTGCTGTTTCTGTCTCTCTAGTGACATGATGTTCATATGCGCAGTTTGACTTTTTGATCAGGGGGGCAGTCAGTCCCAGCCTACTTCTAACAATATAGATTAGGCCTACTTCTAACAATATAGCCTAGGCCTACTTCTATCAATATAGATTAGGCCTACTTCTATCAATATAGCCTAGGCCTACTTCTAACAATATAGATTAGGCCTACTTCTATCAATATAGCCTAGGCCTACTTCTATCAATATAGCCTAGGCCTACTTCTAACAATATAGATTAGGCCTACTTCTATCAATATAGCCTAGACCTACTTCTAACAATATAGATTAGGCCTACTTCTATCAATATAGCCTAGGCCTACTTCTATCAATATAGCCTAGGCCTACTTCTAATAATATAGATTAGGCCTACTTCTATCAATATAGCCTAGGCCTACTTCTAACAATATAGATTAGGCCTACTTCTATCAATATAGCCTAGGCCTACTTCTATCAATATAGCCTAGGCCTACTTCTAACAATATAGCGTGAGCGCAGCCAAATAGATTCTGGAAATCTGAGAAATGAGCATGTGTTCATATTTCTTCACCTGATTGTTATGCCTAATTATTCTACAGTTTACACACGCAGAGTCCATCTATTTGTAGGCATCTGGCATGACTTGCACACGGTCCTCCGTGGGAGCAGTGAAAACAAGTGCCAGGGGAATGCTCAAGTCCAAGCCATGCCAAACATGTACAAATATTGGGATTGCGATACATTTCACAGGAGAGCATATTGAGACTGGTAAGATTACACCCTGTGCTTCCCGTCTCAGTAAAGCACATTTTCACTAACACAAATCACTATCCATCTATCCATCCAAGTATGAATGGATAACTATCTGTAGCCTATGTCTTCTATATTTTACTTCAATTCAAAGGGCTTTATTGGCATGGGAAACATACATTTACAATGCCAAAGCAAACATCCCAAAAGGTCACAGAAATGTTATGGTTGAATTGAATGTATATGTAAGTGTAATATTTACAAATGTATTTAAATGGTAACTTTAAAGTTTGTATGTACAGTGTGTATATGTATAGTGATCAGTGCGGTGTGCAGGGACACTGATTGAAGATTTTCAATCGTGGAACCAAGCCAACCAGCTATCTGATCAATCGTGACCACAAGTCCGTATGGTAGAAGCCATAGCGCGCCACAGACTGGAAGAAGAGGAAGAGGAGTATGCCCACATGATGTACAATATCGATGATGAAAAAGAAAGAAAGAAAAAAGAGTAGAGTCATACAGAGAGCAGATGGCAGTGAATGGATGCAACATTGAGTTTGAAGTAGACACTGGGACAAGCCTGACTATAGTGAATGAGAAAACATACAGGAAGATGGGAGGGGGGAAACTCCACCATACAAGAACAAAGCTGTATATATGTACACCAGAAATAGTGTAGGGGTGCTAGGCAAGATGTACACACAAGTCAGTTACAAGGGGCAGACCAGACAGTTGCCACTGATAGTGGTAAGAGGGGAGGGGCCAAATCTCTTGGGGATAAATTGGCTAGAGTCCATTAGGCTAGACTGGAGGGCCATTTTCAGACTACATACAGGTCAGCAGCAGGAGTTGAGTGAGCTACTCTCACAACACGGAGAGGTGTTTAAGGTGAGCTGGGCAGTTTAGTGGGAGCTACAGCAAAGATCTCTGTTGACCCCGAGGCCAAGCCAAGGTATTTCAAAGCCAGGCCTCTGCCATATGCCCTCAAGGACAAAGTTGAGACAGAGTTGGTTAGATTAGAGAAGGAAGGCATCATAGAGCCTGTGAGTTTCCGAGTGGGCCGCTCCCATAGTTCCTATACTTAAACAAGACAAAACAACTAGAATATGTGGTGACTATAAAGTTACCATGAATCCAGTGTCTAAGATAGATAACTACCCAATTCCAAAAACTGAGGACTTGTTGGCAGTACTGGGGGGGGACAGAAATTCACCAAACTAGACATGTCTCAGGCATACCAGCAACTCCCACGGGATGAAGAATCTAAGAAGTTCACAACAATTATCACCCACCGCGGTTTATACCAGTACACCAGGCTACCCTATGGGGTGTCATCAGCCCCAGGCATAGGAGAGAGAAATGTGTCTTCATGGCACCAGAGGTGGTGTACCTGGGATACAGGATCAACGAAAAAGGAATTCATTCCGTAGCAGATAAGTGTTGAATCTGGCTGATTTTCAAAGAAATATTGATTTAATCTGATCCTGTTAGCTATTTCTAAATTATTATGATCGACCTCTTGAGTATGGCTGTAGCTGGTGTGTTCTGTAAGAAAACGGTGTCCCTCTTCCATAGACTTATGAGATAAAGATGACATTCTTAGGGCTGGTACATTCTGTGCTAAACAGAAATTGTTGTGGTTAGCACCGAGGCGGCATAGCTTATCTTGACCAAACAAGGCCACAGAAGAGACGAGAAAGACAGTCTTATCGGAGAAGAGACGAGGGGGGGGGGACACCCGAACCATAAGAACGTTGCAACGAGACCAATGCTTTAATTTGAGTTCAGACAGCATACAGAAAGATCAAGTGTACATTAGACTTTATGCCATCGTCTTTTGTATGTTAACCCTTCTGGAATAAACAGCTTTTGATGTCGCTCAAATCCTGTGTTGGAGAGATTAATTTGGAATACATCAGAACAAGGAGACACTGGACTGTGTGGTATTGTGTGAGATTGGGGGCCGTCTTTTATTGTAATCAAAACACAACGCAGAGCTTAATAAGGACAATGATAAAAGACAACGAAAGTCAACACAAGGTACAGGCCATTGCAAGCGCTCCACAGCCAACTGACCAGACACAGTTGAAGTACTTCTTGGGCTTCATGCTTAACTACAGTAGGACCCCACTAATCCCAACTTCAGAGATCCCAACCTCCCTGTCTACCGGAAAGGCTTAAAAAACATTTTTTATTGTTTTAGCCTGCTATCTGGTTGCTGGTGGGATTTTCATTACAGTACTGTACTTAAATCTGTCATAGTAAACATGTACTGTATCCTACTGTGAATAAAAACTGAACTGTATGTAGACCTACATGTTGCCTGTAGGCTGTAGCCTATTGTCACGTTTAATTTCTTTGTTACTCTAAAGCGGGAAAATGTCGAGCACAAAACGCAAACGAGTCGTACGAAGTACTGTATTTGATCAAAGCACGCACTCAAGTGGAAATTTGTTTATTTTATTATAGGCTAGGCTATATGAGTTTAGTTGGCTATTTGATTGCAATTTGGATGCATTTTCACAAGTAATTAAGGGTATTTATCGGTGTATTATGAGTCCATATGAAACAAGTATACCACTTATTGAATTTGGTGCATTTTAACATAAGTTTCAGTCATCCGGACATTTCAGAGATACGAACGACCTTCGGTCCCGTTGGGTTCGGATAAGTGGGGTCCTACTGTACTACTTCCTTGTAGTCTAATAAACATGATGAATCACTTGAATGTCTTTCCTACCTTGTAATTTCTTCGGAAAATGATATTTAGCTAATGTTTTGAAAACAACAAAGATGTGTGAAACGTCACTATTATGTGCTCCACGTATTGACGCAATGACGTAGTACTCGATTTTCGGGGACCAAATCAAATTTGCTCTAGAGCGCATACTAATGGTCAAAAACTACATTGGGTAACTTTAAAGGAGTAGTAAAGGGGAAAATCATGTTTAGCCCTGTTTTAAGGTTACTTATGATCATATACAAGAGTTTAACATATTTTTTGAATGATTTTCCACAGTGCTCACCCACATCCATTATATGACCAAAACGGTGGTAGAGCAATTATCACACTTTCTCAAAAGTGCTAGTTTTGTCAACGTTTTGATCTGAACCATTGTATATGATCATAAGTTACCTTAAAACAGGGCTAAACATGATTTTTCCCTTTACTACTCCTTTAAGAAATTCCACCAGTATCTGTTTGGGAAACGCTGCACCATTGTGACAGACCACAAACCGCTGCTGGACCTCCTGGGAGAGTAAAGGCATCCCACACCTCGCCGCAGCCAGAAGGCAAAGATGGGCACTGATTTTGGCATCTCATGAATACACCTTGGAGTATAAGGAGGGCTCCAAACACGGGAACGCGGATGCACTGAGCAGGCTCCCCCTGCCGATCACGTCCGCTGCCACACCACGGGAAGAAGAGGTGGTAATGCTCATGGAGCACATGAATGGCACACCACTACAGGTAACGCAGATATGGGAGGGGACCCGGCGAGACCCCATTCTGTCCAGAGTACATCAGGCTCTGCTGCAGGACTCCTGGCCCTCAGAGTACTGCGACAACCCAGAAATGCAGCCATACACAAGAAGAAAAAAGGAAGTGAGCGTGGAGGAGTGGTGCATACTGTGGGGCAGTAGAGTGATAATTCCACCTCAAGGAAGACGAATCATGATTGAGGAGCTTCGTGAAGCTCATCCGGGGGTCCGGGGGTCTCACCAATGAAGTCTTTGGCCCACAGCTACGTATGGTGGACAAACATGGATGCGGATTTAGAGTCCGCTGTGCGGGAATGTCATGCATGTCAGTCCTACCAAGCCACCCCTGCAACAGCCCCGCTACACCCGTGGGAGTGGCCAGACCAACCATGGATGAGGCTGCCTCTGGACTTCTGTGGGCCTGTATTGGGGAAGATGCTCCTCATCGTCGTAGATGCCTATTGAAAATGGATCGAGGCTCACCCAATGTCGTCTATTACTTCATCCATGACTATCGAGAGACTGAGAAGCATTTTTGCCACCCCTGCAGTGATTGTCAGTGATAATGGGCCTAGTCTGGTCAGTGCAGAGTTCAAGAACTTCCTACAAAAGAATGGCATACAGCATGTCACAACAGCACCATACCACCCGTCCTGAAATGGCTGTGCAGAGCGGGCGGTGCGGGTGGTAAAGGAGGGACTCAAGAAGATGGGGGAAGGGAGTCTGGAGACAAAGCTATCCAGGTTCCTGTTCAAGTACAGATCAACCCCCCAGACCACCACGGGAGCCACGCCAGCTGAGCTGCTCATGAACCGCAGGATCAGGACTCGGCTAGATCAGGTGCGTCCCTCGCTATTTACAAGTGTCTGATTCAGTCTATGTGAGGGGATACTCAGGCCAGAAGTGGATTCCGGCAACTTATAGAGAGGACCGGTCCAGTCTCTTGGAGAGTGAAAACACTGGATGGGAAACTGGTGAGACGACATCAGGATCAGATACGGCCATGTTATGATCACAACCTGGCTGACCCCTGTCTCTAAGAGGAGAGTGTTCCTGTGGAGACAGCAGAGCAAGAACTAGAAAATCAGGCACACGAGGTAGTATGGGCACCGCCACAAGAAGCAGAGGATCCAGGCATACTGGTGCCGCCAGCAGAACTAGAGAATCCAGCACCAGATGCAGTGGCACCGGGGCCTCCAGACATTGGGGTTTTGGGAAATTGTTACCCAGTGAGAGTTAGACAGGCACCCACGTATCTCAAGGACTAAGTGGTAGAAGGGGCAGACTAATCCCCTCGTAGAATCAGACTAGGTTTAAGTGAATTTGTTCAGCACATAAAAGGAGGATTTTTGTAGACTATGGGGGGAGGAATGTTGTAATGTTCTGATTCATGTTGTATGTTATATTCAGTCAGGCAATATAAAGAGAGGGGCTTAATGTAGAGGGGGACTGGAAGTAACGTTCAACAAGGAGATAACCACCAGAATGCGTAGTAATGGGGTCTGAAGTGCAGAATGCAATAAAGAGTAAATAACTTTGAGAGTGTATCATCCTTGACTTTATTACAGTAATTGTATAGCAACATGTAAACCTCAGTTGCTGGCGGTCCATCTGATGCCTGACCAGCCTCAGTGCAAATGTATAACTATGTGTGTGTTTATTCAATCCAGAATAAATCAGCCTTCAGCAGCAAGAAGTGGTCCAGCTATTTAATACACAATGCAGAAACACATGCGTACAAGACCAAACCGGTCACATCAGCAATTTTTTTGGAATCAGCACAGGTGGTGGCCTCTAGATTTGCTTATGAATTACGTTATACGGCCATGCTCTCCACTTAATGTCACCAGCGAATAAAAGAAGTGAACGCACGCAGCAACGACCAGCAACAGAGAAATACACTGAAAACAGACCGCATGTCGGTATGTTCGCTTCACGCGCTTCCCTCTCAACATGGTCATACAAAACAGCTTGCTGAATTCCGAAAAGATGAATAAACTATTCTGTTTTCGATTCAAATGTGTAGCTATATGACCCTCCCCTGGACTCAAATTCAAAAGAACAGTAACCCTCTCCTGGACTCAAATTCAAAAACAGTCGTCTAACCCTCCCTTGTTCATTCGAAGTTCACTTCCTAAACCGAAGCCCCAAACGGCTTCGCTCTAATCTTTCAAAAAATAAAAAATAACATACAACTGTCGTGTTATTCTTTTACACATACACGTGAGTCCTTCTGTATTCCAATGTAGTGTCTTTATTACGTCTCGTTCTCTCGCTCTCCCATCTCCTCTCCCGTTCTCCCGCCCGTAACCTAGCCAACCCAACCTGACGTCACTACGGTGGCCTGTAACAATAACAATAACACCACATCTCTCTTTCTAGAATCAATGGGTAGACTGCCATTGATTCATCAGACCTTAGAGGATTATTCTGCCTCTATAACTAAAAGGTCTGATCTGAACCTGATCAAATAAACAATTATACTAACAACCCTATAGTATATATCTATATAACACAAAACAAGAGCATAAACACATCTCTTTCTTTCTATTTTTTTTTTCACAAGTCCAACCTAGTAGGTTTCACCACAACTCTACCAGACCTGGTTCTGGGAGTAGCTGGTGGTTCTGGGACATTCTGGTCCATTGTTTCTGTAGAACCCTGCTTTGGGACACATCCCAGAAGTTGCTCCGCAGCACCACCACCACTCTGCGCCGGTGAGGGCTCCATGGGGATGAGATGGCGCCGGTTTCTCCGTACCGTCCCATGAGGTCCATCCACGACGTACGACCGTGGAGTAGGGTGACTGCTGACCACGACTCCAGTTGCATTTTGATCGGTGACCCACACTTCCTTTCCAGGAGTGAGTCTGTCGAGACATCTTGCACGATGACGCCGATTGTAGCTTTGTGCGTCTCTCCTCCTCTTTACCTCTTCCTTCAGGACCACCGCCGCACTGTCGGGAAGAGCAGGGGCCAGTAGAGCAGGAAGTGTAGGCACCGTCGTGCGGAGTCTCCTTCCCATCAGAAGTTGAGCCGGACTGTACCCGTTATGCAGCGGGGTGGCTCTGTACGCCAGCAGAGCGCGGTATGGGTCAGCTGCCTTCTTCAGGAGACCTTTTATTGTCTTGACAGCCCGTTCTGCTTCCCCATTACTTTGAGGATATTTCGGGCTGCTTGTGACATGACGAAATCCGTAGGACGCCGCAAATGCCGCAAAGGCCATTCCAGAGAACTGCGGCCCGTTGTCCGTCACCAGTTCCTCTGGGATGCCGTGCCGTGCGTAGATCGATTTGAGGTGGTGGATGACATCTGTTGATTTTGTGGGGGTCAGCAGAGCGATCTCCACGTATCTTGATGCGTAATCCACAACCAGCAGTTCTTCTTTGACAGAAGGTCCCGCAGCGGCTTATCTCTCTCCGCCAGCTGTGGGATAAACTTCCCCAGCTGGTTTACCATGCCGAGAAAGCTCCTCAGCTCACTCACATTCGTCGGCTCCTCCATCCTCCTCACAGCCTCTGTCTTACTCGGGTCAGGGCTAATACCACTGGTGGAGATTATATGGCCTAGAAAGGTCACCTCTTCTTTCGACAGGTCGCACTTATCGATGTTCAGGGTGATTCCGGCCTTCTCAATCCTCCCCAGCACGACGTGCAGACGAGCATCATGTTCCTCTTGTGATCGGCCCCACACCAGCACATCGTCCATGTGGCAGACTACACCCTCCAGCCCTCCCGTGACCTCTGTCACCATTCTGTTTTGGAAGTGTTCGGGGGCAGAGGCGATGCCGAAAGGTAGACGGTTGAAGTAATATCTGCCAAAGGGCGTGATGAAGGTGGTGTACTTTGATGAATCTTCCGTCAGAGGTATTTGCCAAAACCCCATGTTCGCGTCTAACTTGCTGAATATTCTGGCTCCAGCCAGCATTCCCAGTGTTTCCTCCACTGTTGGTAGGGTGTACTTTTCCCGGCACACTGACTCATTGAGGTTCGTGAGATCAACACAGATGCGAACAGCACCTGTCTTCTTGGGAACCACCACAATGCCGGCACACCAGTCAGTTGGCTCCTCGATTCGGCTGATCACTCCAAGGCTTTCCATGCGGGACAGCTCTTGCCTGACTTTGTCCATCAGTGGCAACGGAATCCTTCTGGGTGTCTTCAGTGAGAATGGTTGGGCCCCAGGTTTCAGCCTGATTGCATACGGCTGTCTCATCTCGCCGAGACCACTGCATATCTTTGGGTAGGTTGTCTTGAGCGTCTCCATCGTGATACTGTCAAGACGTGCCACAAGCTCCATCTTACTAATAGCAGGTCTCCCCAGCAACGCAGTGTGCAGGTGTCGAGTGACATACACATCCTCCAGCACCTCTTTCTCTCCTCTCCTTAGCAACAGTTCGGCGACGCCCACAACATCTAGTGGACTCCTCCCAGGTCCCATCAGTGGCTTAGTTGACTTCCGGAGGGTAGGTGGATCCTTGTCTCTGTAGATCTCTTGAAAAACAGTGTGAGGCATAACTGTAACATCAGCACCAGTGTCTATTTTGAATGGCACACGTCTGTCATCGATGTTTATGTTGACCATCCATGGCTCACCATCAGCTGTGATGCTGCCTAAGAACACACAGTCCTCATCCTCTTCACAGGAGCAGGAACAGTCCTCTTCAACCTCATGTACAGATTTGGATGACTTACACACACGCCTGTAATGCCCCATCTTCCCACATGAATGACATTTCACCTCATTAGCAGGGCAATCGCGCTGTGAATGGGGCAGAGAGCTGCCGCATTTATGGCACTGAACATTTTTTCCCTTTGAGTATTTGGCACTGTGTGGCTTGGCTGGGTAGCTGTTAGCCTGTTGAGGTTTGTTTTTAGCATACGTCTTGCCACTGCTCTTGAACACTCTGTCTACAGATTTAGCATCACTTGCCTCTGTCCTGGTGTCCCCTCGCAGAGAAGATTGCTGTCTTTTCACCTCTTCACTCTGCCTCGCCATGTTTATTGCCTTTTCCAAGGTCAAGTCCGGGTCCAGCTGCATGCGTTCGGACAGCCGCTTATCCATCAGTCCAACGACAAGCCTGTCACGAATCAGCTCGTCATGTAGCGCTCCATATGTACAATGCTCCGCCAGCGCATATAGTGCTGTCACAAATGAGTCTACAGTCTCGCATTCTCCTTGCTTGCGCATGTTAAATTTGGCACGCTCGTAGATAACATTTTTCTTGACTACGAAGAAACCCTGTAATCCATCACGCACCCCTTGGTAAGTACCTCTTAGAGCATCAGTCAGATTTAGTCCACGTAAAATATCATCCGCCTCATCTCCCATACAATATATTAGCGTGTTGACTTGATTCTCTTCAGTGCTAACATTCAGGTTACTTGCCAGACGAAATCTTTCAAACCTGCGTATCCATTTTGCCCACTCTTGCGGCTTTGAAAAGTCGAAGGACTCCGGAGGCTGAATGCTGAACGTAGCACTTGAAACTGGAACCGGCGCCGCTCTCTGGGCTGCCGCTGCTCCCGCGTTATCAACCATCCTTCTCTTCCTCTTTCTCTTCCTCCTCCGCATGAACTAAAATGACACTTGTCGGCCGATCTAACTCTTAACACTACTTACAGGACTTCTGACACCATGTCGTGTTATTCTTTTACACATACACGTGAGTCCTTCTGTATTCCAATGTAGTGTCTTTATTACGTCTCGTTCTCTCGCTCTCCCATCTCCTCTCCCGTTCTCCCGCCCGTAACCTAGCCAACCCAACCTGACGTCACTACGGTGGCCTGTAACAATAACAATAACACCACAACAACTTACCGAATTGAGGATTGTCGTAGCCTACAGTGAAAGGCTAGTGAGTAGGTTGTGATGGAAACGTTTGTTTACTCAAAAAGAATAAAGAGCTTGTCTCTTGTTTTCTTCAGATGGATGAAAAAATCTTTGCAATGGGGAATCTTTACAGGCGTGACAAACAATGTTCAACTGTGAAAAGTTTCCAAGGTAGAGAGAGACACAAATTACGACACAATTTATATACACTTTTGGTCGTGACTGCTAGTCTTTTCAATGCTCTTAACCAATCGGTGAAAGCCGGGAACAATGACGCGTTTCACTGTTCAGACTCTGCAGGCCCGGAGACTTCGAGGGGGCGGGTCAACTGTCAATCAATTTCTACTTTGGCCAATCAGAGGCTGACAATCGTCTTGTCAATCAAAAACTCATTTCGCCTGAAACGGTTGAATCACTTTTTATTTGGCGAATCTTCTTTCTCTTAGGAGAAGGGGTGTGAGACGCAAAGCTAATTTGTCATTAATAAGTGTCAGCTGCGGACGATCAAGCGAACATATTGGACGTCTTTCGAGGTAAGGGAGATTGACACAAGTAACATAACAATAAGCAGTTATTTTAACGTATTTTCAATTAGTTATAACATTGACAGCGCCTAAATGCTCACATTTAAGAACGTAGACGAAGATGCTGAGATGCCTCGTTAGATAAATAGCTAGTTAGTGAATACATCCATGATCCTAGCCGTCACAACGTGGCTAGCTAGGTGTAGGCTATTCTTGACCCAAGTTAACATTAGCAAAGCGGTGTACCTGCGCACATGCACAAACAGAGCAGTGCTTCTACAAAGAAATCTATCATATTTATTTTCTCATGTAAACACTGGGCGTTTGGTGTTGCCAAGCAATTAGGCTCTTTGCACAAGCTCCACTACTTCCTGAAATTCTACAGGCATCCTTATTTCCTGTCCTATACCATTGGATGGAAGTTATTAATCAGGTGTGCTTATATAGATAAACAAATAGACAGGTAGGTGTGTATATATATATACATAGTATGCATGATTATGTTCTGTTAAAAATATATAATGTGTTGACAGGAAACCAAGAGGTACAAGAGAGGGGACAGGAGGAGAGGACATAGAGATGAGAGGTGAGACCTGATGTTAGCCAAAGAGACACTACAGGAGGAGAGGACATAGAGATGAGAGGTGAGACCTGATGTTAGCCAAAGAGACACTACATTAATTAGATCCTGGCAAGTTTTGAAAAATAATGTGGATGGGTGGGTGGGGGTGTGTGTGTTTATAGCTTATGTTTATGTTTTGTTAATTTGTGGACAGGAGATGAAAATGGACACCACAGTGGAGGAGAGGTGACAGGAGGAGACCAACATGGACACCACAGTGGAAGAGAGGTGACAGGAGGAGACCAACATGGACAAGAGTGGAAGAGAGGTGACAGGTGGAGACCAACATGGACATCAGAGTGGAGGAGAGGTGACAGGAGGAGACCAACATGGACACCACAGTGGGGGAGAGGTGACAGGAGGAGACCAGCATGGACAAAAGACAGGAGCAGAGGTGACAGAAGGAGACCAGCATGGACATCAGAGTGGAGGAGGCCAGGCTGGGAGAGAGGTGACAGGAGGAGCTAGTCTCATGTTTCTAATAGATGGTGTGTTCTCATCAACATTCACTTAAGTTGTGTCCTCTCTGGATGACCTCCACTGCTCTCAGTTAAAGATGATATTAATCCAATATGATGTGTGTTGTTCTTTATAGATCTAGCCTCTTCATCTTGCTCTCAAAGTGCACCAGATTGAAGCACCACAACTAAATGACCTCGGTATTACAAAAATCCTGCGTACGGCCCTGGTCCTGAATGTTAGAGAGGGCAGATGATAACCTCCTTCTAATCAAGGAGCAGGTGTTCATAACTCTGTCTGCATCACTACACTGTGGTGACATTTTGGTTGTACTGTCTGATCACAACACTAACTGTTCTAATTTTTAACCTATCTGTCTACATATCTGTCTGTCTGTCTATCTTTCATTGTCTGCCCCTGTTTTATTATTGTATCTGAGGCTTCACGTTTGGTGTTGGGACCTCAGTGGGTGAGAACAGACATGCTGAATAGACATAAAAATCTAGGCATGGGCAGCATCTTTCCATCCATTTAAAAATAAATATGTATTTTATGCCAACCTACATTCAGTCTAGCTCTAACCCTAACCTCTTAGTGCAGGAAGTGTCGGCCAGCTGTGTCGTGTGTGTCTCCATTCTCAGCGTCAGTACATCCAGTTTGATGGTTCACCTGGGCCAGTAGACTAAGCAGAGCCTCGACCCAAACAAGGTGTCCTGAATGGTCTCCCAGGTCTGCCTTGTACAACTGAACTGTCAGCCCAGTGTTTCAGTGTGGTCTACAAGCTATTCAATAAAACCTGGAGAAAATGATCTGTATCTTGTCTTTACACTTACAGCACACATGCTGCACAAATGATGACCTTAATTGTATGACACTTGTTTTGTAAAATGCACAAGGGTATCTCTAACTTGGCTAGACTGTGGATGTGGTGACTAGTCCAGGCCAGTCAGCATGGTATAAGCTGCATACAGGTGAGCGGAAGCTGAAACGTTTGTTCCTTGGCTAGGACCAAGGCAGCTTGCCAGCAGGGTCAGGCCTGTGCCAGGAGGTCAGTACATTAGAACCCCCTTAGGCGGGCTGTATGTATCCTAGGTTCTCAAACTTATATTTGTGGTATAGAAAGGTAGAACTTGCTTGGTTGGTTATGCAAGTGTGTGTGTGTGTGTGTGTGTGGTACTGTTGAATTTCCTCAACACTCCTCTCTCAGCCATATGTTTCCCCTATGTGGATCTGAAAACAGTGATAGGGATTAAATAAGGTTGCTAAGAGAACTGCTAGTCACCAGAAGCATTCAAGAACATAACCCGTGCTGGAATACTAGTGTATGAACAAATCAATACAAGTAGAGCACATCTACTGACAGGCTGGCTGAATGACTGGAAGACTGACTTGGGACCTCCACTGAGGACATCCCAGTCCTGGCTATGGATCAGTAGGCTAGTGATGCTCCCCTGCCCCTGGGCTAGTGTAGACCATTGCTAGCCCCTACCCACAAGCCATTACATTGATCATAGGCCTACTAAGAGAATACCAAGGGGAGTCTTGGTAAGGCTTTCATCAGGGAGGTTGATGGATTACGTCTTTCAAGCTACATGATTTGCATTAAAAAATATAATTTCTCTCTCACACACAGTCATGTAATCCAGTCAATCTAACTCCATAACAAATTGCATTAGGTCTACGTAACTAGCAAGCTAGCAAACTAAGTCAATGTAGACAGCTAGCTAACTAGCTAGCGTCATTTCCACCATGCCCCTTCTCCTAAGAGAAAGGCGATTCGCCAAATTAAAAAGTGATTGACAACCGTTTCAGGCTAAATGAGTTTTTGATTGACAAGACGATTGTCAGTCTGATTGGCCAAAGAAGAAATTGATTGACAGTTGACCCGCCCCCTGGAAGTCTCTGGGCCTGCAGAGATACACACTTGGAAAATTGAGGGGTCTTCTACAGGGCAATAAAGTGGGATCTCTGTATAAAAACGCCTAATGAGAAGCAGGGGGCTTGATACCACAAGGGAACATGCATAATGGGGGTGGGGGACAACATGTTTACATGTGTACAGTACTTGTTGTTGGCAACCCCGCCCCAATAGCGGACCTAGGACTACAACTGGCTAAATTGGCTCTGATTGAGAGACCTGTGCCACTGATTGTTTGATTGGTTTCCATCTGCCTCGTTAGTATGTGTACAGTATTTCTAGCCTACATGTACAGTAGCTCCCATCTTGTTCTTTGTCTGTTCCATTTGCTGTAGCTGTGCATAGTCCCTGGTGTTTCCGGTGCCATCTTGTAAGTCTGTAAGTTTATAAGCTCTGTCTTTTCTTCACTTGTCGAGTGTATACCTTGGTTTCATTGTTTGGTCTTTGGTTTTGTGAAAACTGCTGAAACCTCAATGCACCTGTGACAGTTACATGCAGCCCTTGTGATTGCTTAAGTCAGTATGAAACCATCTATGGCTTCTCACATGGCAGGTAACTCAACAAGAGTTCAAGCCCAGGGGGGATGCAGAATAACAATGCTAATACATGTACAGTACATACTCAGGCATTGTGCTGTGACATGATTTTTTAAAACTTATTTATGTATTTATTTGTAGCTGTTACTGTTTCTTCATTTTGTTTACATCTCTTCATCTGACCAGCCTGTTGTCTGCTTACATCTCAATCAGTCCCACCTGTGTTCAATTCAGTCAATCAGTGAATCCATGCTCAGTCCAGAGTCCCACAACTCATTCCCATCACAGTATGTAGGCCTACTAATATGTTCATCCAGGATTGCTACAGTGTAAATAAGCTGCAACATTTATCATTTTTTACTTAGAGCTATCTGAAGCCAGCCATGCTCTCCTCATATTCACTGCACATTCTTGCTCAATAAATCTCTAATGTTCATGATTTAAAAAATGACATTTTCATGACATGGTAGATGTAGTGTGAAATGTATTGTGTGCCAGAAACAACCACAAACAACCTCAGATCACAACACCAGATTTCACGGCCTGGCGCACCCCCTGCAATTGTTGGCGCCCCCCTAAGGGGGGCCTGGACCCCAGGTTGGGAAACCCTGGATTAGAGCATACTTATAGGTGACAAAGGTCATTTGGATACATTCATTAAAGGTTTATAGGCTGTTTCCCTTTGGGGAAGGCTCACACAAAACATTCATATGTTCAGTTTTAATGTTTATTGCAATGGTGAACTAATTTATCGAAATTCAGTTTTTAATACTGTTATAATAAAGATGATAAGATATAAGTAAATCTACGTATAACAGTTTTCACAGTAACATGATCTAAAATACTTTATTATTGAATATGGCAACATTTCAAGCATAACCTACTGTAATGATGAACGCTACTATGAGTTTAGACAACAGGGAGGAACAAGGTGCTCAAAAAGTGAGATAAACCATTAGTGTTGTTGGTGCTCTTGGATCACTGGGAATGGAGGCAATATCCAAAAACAAAAGTAGATCCAGGCACTCAGAATAAGTATTCAGAAAGGAAGTGGTAATGTTAAAAAACCTCTAAGTCGTTTTACGTATTTCCGATGCAAACAAGCTGTGAGGGTGGGACATATGTTTAGAGGAATTTTAGACAGATTCGATAGAAGGATGGCGTTGATTGACGGGTGGATGTGAGATTATTGGCCTAAAATCTAAGGTACCTGTTGTCGTCATTGCACGTGACCTACCGTTTTCCAGGAAGTAAGAAATGATATACTTTGATATACGATTACAACAAAAGTAGAATTTTGTAATTTTTTTGGCATACATCGTTGAATAGGTGAACACTATGACCAATTATGTGAACCAAAATGGGACAGAATGCTTTCTTCACTTCAGTGCGACTTTAATGTATCAGGCTTACATAATTTAAAAAAGTCAACATGTTTCGACCTTGTCAGTCTTCATCAGGACATGTTGTGCGCTCAAACAAATTACCCCTTAAATACTCACTCACTACTGTGAGTTTGGTTAGATTAACATCTAAGTGTGCTTTCAAACCTAAAACTTGAGCCTGTACCTAAACTGAATGTCTCTAGTTGGCTGCATGGACCCAAAGCCCCAGCGCTTGATGTCAATATGAGGCATCTCTTCATCTGGATTCTTTAACTCAAAGTCAAAGTATGTGAGCATGAGGAAAACAAGCTGCTTCAGCTCATTGGTTGCGAAGAAACGACCAGGGCACATGCTGATTCCAGCCCCCCACGGCATGTTGTAGTACTTCAGCTTCTTCCCGCCCTTGTAGAAATCATTTTTCTTGCCCCCGTCTGGTGTGAGGAAACGGTCATATTTGAACGTGAGCGGATCGGGGTGGATGTCTGGGTCCACCTGAACGGCGGTGTAGGGGAAGAGGGCTACCCTGTCGCCCCCCCTGAGGTGGTACTCTTGTCCGTCGGCCATCTTGAGGCTCATGTCCTGGAGCACGGCCCTGGTGAGGACGGGGGCGGCGGTCAAACGCAAGGTCTCCTCCACAGCGCTGTCCATGACGGACATCTTCTGCAGCATGTCCCGGGTCAGGTCGATGAGCGGCCCACCACGCCTCACTTCCTGCCCGGCCTCCTTCAGCACGTCTTCCACCTCCGCCCGGACCACCCTCATGGCGTCGGGGTGCTTCATGAGATAGAGGAGCAGCCAGAAGGCTGACGGCCCCGTGTTACCCTGGGACGCCCACAGAAGCAGGAACATGTACCTGTGTTAGGGTTTGAGGCAGGACCCAAAAGCAGACGGCAGGCAAGCAGCTCAGGTTTAAAATAAGGGTTTTAATTTCCAAATAATACCGGGAGGAAACGCAGGGGAAACACGCACTAACATTGACAATGAACCGACAGAGAACAAAGGAAACAGGAGGGCATATATACTCTGGGAGAACAATCAAGGAACAATGTACAGGTGTGCAACAAGACATAACGAGACACAGGTGCAGACAATCACCCAGACAAGGACATGGAGGGATTCCAACAAGACACCAACACAAGGACACAGGAACAAGGACACAATGGAAGGGAACGGGGAACGAGGCTGGGACAGGGAAAGGGACCGGGCAGAAGCAGAGGGGGGAACTAAATGGCCAGGAGAGGAGGGACTTGAGTGACGTGAGACTAGTGAGGGGACAGGTGTCTAGAGCTGGGGCTGGGAGGACACAAACCAACATAGAAGACAAGACAACGAACACAAGACCAAACACACAAGGAGGTAGAACAAAACCAAGTGACAAAGTGTACAATAGTCTCTGGGGGTAGTGCAGGGGTAGTCACTGGGAGAGGAGGTGCTCAGGGTCCAGGAAGGTCCAGGGGGCACAGGAGCTCAGGGTCAGGAATCCAGGCCAGGATCAGGGGGTGAGCAGGGCGAGGGGCAGGGGCGAGGGTCTGGACCGGGAACAGGGGGTGAGCAGGGCGAACCAGGGGTCCGGGGCAGGGGCGAGGGTCTGGACCGGGAACAGGGGGTGAGCAGGGCGAACCAGGGGCCCGGGCAGGGGCGAGGGTCTAGACCGGGAGCAGGGGGTGAGCAGAACAAACCAGGGGCCCGGGGCAGGGGCGAGGGTCTGGACCAGGAGCAAGCAGAGTGGACCAGGGGTCCGGGGCGAACCAGGGGTCCGGGGCGAATCGGGGGTCCGGGGCGAATCGGGGGTCCGGGGCAGAAACGGGGGTCCAGACTGGGAGCAGGCGGTGAGCCGGGGCGGACCCGGCCCGAACCATAACAGTACCCCCCCCCCAAAGGCCGAATCCCAGACGGCCCAAAAACCCCAACCAGGGAGGGCGGAGGGGGCCCGGAGGAGGGAAACGGACAGCACCGGGAGCCCTGGGCGGACGGCCCGGGAACTGGCCAGGGACAGTGCAGAACTCCTCCGGCGGATGGCCAGAGGGCTGACCAGGGACAGAGCAGAACGTCCCAGGCAGGCGACCAGAGAACAAAACGGCAGGGCAGGTCCGGAGGACGACCAGGAGGCCCGGCCGAACGGCGGAAGCATTCGGGAAGCAGAGCTGGCCTCCAGAGGCGATGGCAGGACCACCGAAGCACCCTGTAGCGCAGGCAGGGTCGCTCAGGGGACCGACGGCACAGGCAGGACCGCTCAGGGGGCCGACGGCGCAGGAGAGACCGCTCAGGGGGCCGACGGCGCAGGAGAGCCCGCTCAGGGGGCCGACGGCGCAGGAGAGACCGCTCAGGGGACCGACGGCGCAGGAGAGACCGCTCAGGGGGCCGACGGCGCAGTAGAGACCGCTCAGGGGGCCGACGGCGCAGGAGAGACCGCTCAGGGGGCCGACGGCGCAGGAGAGACCGCTCAGGGGGCCGACGGCGCAGGAGAGACCGCTCAGGGGGCCGACGGCGCAGGAGAGCCCGCTCAGGGGGCCGACGGCGCAGGAGAACCCGCTCAGGGGGCCGACGGCACAGACGGACCCACCTAGGCGGCTGGCGACGTAGACGCAAGCCCCGAGGCCGGCGAAACCGCTCAGGTGGTCGGCCATGAAGCAGGAGGGCAAGAAGAGCGGTGTCTGGGGGAACAGAGCGGGAAGATCGCCAGAGGACTAGCCCTGGGGCTGGGGTGGCCACAGGGCCTGGCATGGCAGCTGAGCCAGGGGTATCTAGGAGATCAGAGTCCGGATCCCCTAACTGAACAGGGTTAGATAGCCTGGGCCTAACAGGGCTAACGGGACCGAGACTAGCTGGGCAGACAGGGTCAGGACCTGCAACTGCTACCGTTACCCCTACAACTATAGCTACGACTATGACTATGGGGTCAGGGGCCGAGTCATCTACAGAGAATGGGATGACTACAGGGACAACGGCACTGGGGCTAGTAGGGCTCACAGGATTGGGGCTAACAGGGCCTGAGCTACTAACAGGGCTGGAGCTAACAGGGCTGGAGCTAACAGGGCTGGAGCTAACAGGGCTGGAGCTAACAGGGCTGCCGGGGTCAGGGACAGCCACCACTAAGGGGACAGGAACTGGGTCAGGTAAGGAGTTGGAGTCTGGAACCGGAATTGCTACCGCAATAGCCACAGCTATGGCTACAGCAATGGCGACGGCTATAGGGTCAGTGTCAGCTGCCGGTCCAGGGACAGCTACAGGGCCTGGAACAGGGCCCTGTGGGGGTGCAGCCATGGAGGACTGCTGAGGCTCACGAGGAACAGGAGTCTCTTGTAGCTCAGGGAACAGCACAGCCAAGGGGGCCTGCTGGAGCATAGCCATGGAAGGCTGCCGGGGCTCATGAGGAACAGGAGATGCTTGCAGCTCGGTGTCCAGGAAACACTGCAGGTCACTGATGGGTGACAGCTGCGGCTGGGACTCCGTGGATTGCTGAGGCATGGAACACAGGGGGCGTCTGTGGCACGGAGACCTGGAGGTGCCCACGGTGCAGAGACTAGGAGGTGCCAGAGCGCTGAACAAAAGATGCTCCGGGGTGCTGGGTTGCCGTAGCTCGAGGACACTGGACAGCGGAGTCACTGGGCCGCTGGTCAGCAGGGGAACGTCTGATACGTTGGGGAGCGCAGACGCCGGGGCAGTGGGGAGCGCAGACGCCGGGGCACTGGGGAGCGCAGACGCCGGGGCACTGGGGAGCGCAGACGCCGGGGCACTGGGAAACGCAGACGCCGGGGCACTGGGGAACGCAGACGCCGGGGCACTGGGGAGCGCAGACGCCGGGGCACTGGGGAGCGCAGACGCCGGGGCACTGGGGAGCGCAGACGCCGGGGCACTGGGGAGCGCAGACGCCGGGGCACTGGGGAGCGCAGACGCCGGGGCACTGGGGAGCGCAGACGCCGGGGCACTGGGGAACGCAGACGCCGGGGCACTGGGGAGCGCAGACGCCGGGGCGCAGGAGCGGAGGCAACGGCTGCCACGGGAACGCCACCGCCTCTTGGATGCCCTCTTAGGACACCGGGGGGCATCAGGAAGAACCTGGGGTCCGAGAGACGCTGCCATCTCCTTGCCCTCAGACCAGTCCAACACCGGATCAATGTACTCAGTGGGGTCAAAGTAGTAGTCGATCTCAGTGAGGTAATCAGGCTTGTAATCAGGCTGCAGTCTGGCAGATGCCAAGGCGATGGCGGAGGTCAACCGCTTTGTAGTCCCGGCTAAAGAGTCTGCTAAGAAAGGCCTGCTAGAGATCTCCTGGAGAGCCAACTCATAAAACCTCTTTTCATCAGTCAGGCGAAAGGCATAACCAGCCGCCTCCACAAAGCGCCAAACATTCGATGGTACCTGTCTTAAATCGTCCGCTGGGTCCATAATTGGTCGGTTCATTCTGTTAGGGTTTGAGGCAGGACCCAAAAGCAGACGGCAGGCAACAGCTCAGGTTTAAAATAAGGGTTTTAATTTCCAAATAATACCGGGAGGAAACGCAGGGGAAACACGCACTAACATTGACAATGAACCGACAGAGAACAAAGGAAACAGGAGGGCATATATACTCTGGGAGAACAATCAAGGAACAATGTACAGGTGTGCAACAAGACATAACGAGACACAGGTGCAGACAATCACCCAGACAAGGACATGGAGGGATTCCAACAAGACACCAACACAAGGACACAGGAACAAGGACACAATGGAAGGGAACGGGGAACGAGGCTGGGACAGGGAAAGGGACCGGGCAGAAGCAGAGGGGGGAACTAAATGGCCAGGAGAGGAGGGACTTGAGTGACGTGAGACTAGTGAGGGGACAGGTGTCTAGAGCTGGGGCTGGGAGGACACAAACCAACATAGAAGACAAGACAACGAACACAAGACCAAACACACAAGGAGGTAGAACAAAACCAAGTGACAAAGTGTACAATAGTCTCTGGGGGTAGTGCAGGGGTAGTCACTGGGAGAGGAGGTGCTCAGGGTCCAGGTAGGTCCAGGGGGCACAGGAGCTCAGGGTCAGGAATCCAGGCCAGGATCAGGGGGTGAGCAGGGCGAACCAGGGGTCCGGGGCAGGGGCGAGGGTCTGGACCGGGAACAGGGGGTGAGCAGGGCGAACCAGGGGTCCGGGGCAGGGGCGAGGGTCTGGACCGGGAACAGGGGGTGAGCAGGGCGAACCAGGGGCCCGGGCAGGGGCGAGGGTCTAGACCGGGAGCAGGGGGTGAGCAGAACAAACCAGGGGCCCGGGGCAGGGGCGAGGGTCTGGACCAGGAGCAAGCAGAGTGGACCAGGGGTCCGGGGCGAACCAGGGGTCCGGGGCGAATCGGGGGTCCGGGGCGAATCGGGGGTCCGGGGCAGAAACGGGGGTCCAGACTGGGAGCAGGGGGTGAGCCGGGGCGGACCCGGCCCGAACCATAACAACCTGTCTTGCATGAACTCCTGCATGCCGTGCTCCTCCCTAATCTCCTGCTGATTGCGCACCCAGCCGCTGACGTTGTCTTTGGTGCTGATCTTCTGGACTGACAGCGTGTTCCAGAACAGCCTCTTCAGACGTTCCACCTCCATCTTCTCCGACGGCAGCAGCACCCCGTAGGCCAGCTTGGATCTGTGACGAATGTGAAATATAAGCCCCCCAGCAGCACTGTGAAAATATCCCCATGTTTCCTTTTCATTCTCTCCAGGAACTTTGCAGTATCCCTGCGAAACTCCAGGACATGGCCCAGCCAAGGAATGGGTCCCTTATCTAAGGGGGGTTCCCCGGGACGCCTCTGACTGAAGGTCCCCAGGAGATAGAGTCCTCCAAGGAGGAAGGCTAGCAGAGCAAGCAGGAATGGCAGCAGAAAGCCCATCGTCCTCTCCTGTGCTACTCGCAGAGCTAATCTGTTCTCCAGCTCATATTCCTTTGTATTAGTCAAACACTGTGCTCAGGGCTGAAAATTTCCATTTGGCGACTACATTTCGGAGGCTATCTGCCACGCTGGCGAGTAAATGTTTGTACCAATAGACAGTGGCGATTTTAGCATGGCATTTCTGGAGGGGCAGTTTTATATTATGTCACCATCACAAGAACTAAAGGTAGCGAATTAGTCTACGGTAGGTACATCAGAGCAGAGGCTACACACAAAGATAACGACACATTAACACACGCAGAGTAGGCTAATTAGACCCATAAGAGAGCGCATGCCCGGTCCAGGGTTCTGAAAGTGACAAGTGTGCACCCATCAGACCTGGGCACTACGCATAACCTATTAGTACTCCACTTACTGTATATCACAGCCAAATAGTCTACTAGAGTGAAGGCGCACTGTCCACATTAGTCCCCCTCACACATCGTCTCAAAAATGCACCGAAAAATGCCTGGGTTCAGTGAGTTCGCTGACTCGTCGTGACCACGCAAACCCATTTCACACTTCCCACAGAGTTTAATAAAAGTGATCAGCCTCCCCAGAACATACCGATTCTCCTCGGTCTGTTTGTTGTGCTCCGCGATGGAACGGCGAAACGCATCATCTAGTTGTGTCTGGCCGTTGAGCTGCCCCAGTAAACCCAGCTTCATGGCACAGTTCAGATGGGACGCAGAGCTTTCATGCTTCGCTGTTCTTTCTGACAGATGTTTAATGTCTTTGAATCCAGACGATGCCCAAACAGAGTTTCCACCAAAAAGAATACAAGGGAAACCGAACAGCGCACTTTTCGAGGTGCTAGCAGTTAGCCACTTCTTTTTCTCAAACCATTCCTGTTTGAAGGTACGGGTTACCTTATCTCCAGCCTGAAGCAGCACCAATTCTTCTGGTCGTATGGCCCTAAACGTTTTATTTCCAGTTTCTCTTCAAGTTTCAATGTACTAAACCGCACATTCAACAAATAATCTACACTATTCATTGTTGCACCTGAAAACACTTTTAATCTCTACAAAACTTTAGCTAGCAGCATTGGCTAACGTAGATCGACATCGACAATGACCCAGTAGTTCAACTTTGATCAACGTTGTTTCCTTATTCCCTGGCTAAACCTGTTGCCAGGTAGATTTCGTAGGGGAAGAGACTTTTCTGCCCCTCCATCCAATGAAATCTGCGTGATATTTTTTCACATTACTCCCGACCACGCTCACATTGTCGCTATAGCAACAGTAGGGGAGAACGCTTCGGTGCCCCTCTGCCGAGTCAGAGCAGTCTGTGACACACTCATACAAAGGGAATTACTGCAAAACAGCACTATACATAGTGTCAGTCAGGTTTATTATATTTATACATGCTATTTTCACCACTGAATCACTATTTTGTATTAATTATAAATTAGATTTTTCCGAAACACAGTTGTAGGCTAAGATGCATCTTGCACAACAGCGCCCCACCTGGTGGAGCACTGCCCCACCTGCCCCTAATGTAAAATCGCCACTGCCAATAGAGTCATGTAATTAAGTATGCGTGCGATGTCGCCACATCCATGCCATAGACCGGCGTTCTGTTTGTTGTGTGTTGCTCCCCCGCTGCACCAAATAAAGTTTTCAGTCACATGACTGTTGCGGAGCCTCGCGCACTAGGAGAGACTGGTGACGCGAGGCTACTCGCGCACAGAAAATCGTTCACATTTACCTCAGAGGACGCGCGCTTCTACAGTCAACACCTACAGTAGATGTGTACCATCCTGTCTCTGGGCTTCCATAGCATACCAAGCCACTGTTTCTCAGAAGGGATGTCCTTGCTTGCTTGTCATGTAGCTTATAAACTGAAGACGGTACTGGTTCCTCCTTGACTGACTTCACTGGTCATCCAGCCATAGGCGTAGTTTTAGGTATGGACGCTATGGACATGTCCATACCAAAGCCACGGAAACACGAATTGTCCCTACCAAAAATAATACAGAGTGAAAACTGTAGTTTTTAATTACCATTCACAACTTGCGAAAGCAAAACGGTTTGGAATTAAGGCCTGGTTGACAGCTGCGTTCAGCAAGCTATCCAATCAACAATGTACAGTAGCCTACTTCCCCCCCCCCTCCCTCCCTCCCTCCCTCCCTCTGTGACCCAGCGAGGGCCTCGCGAGCTCAGCAGCTCACAGCACATCGAGCATCGACTGTCGGCAACAGCGGGGATTTTGATTAAGCAGAAGTAAGATTGAAGTTATTGAACAATAGGGAATACAATATGTTGACCGACAATTATTTTTCTGTACAGAGTTGTATCAATGATAATAGTTTAGTTTGCGTCCTACTAAATGCCTATGTAAACTGTAATGTTAGTGCTAGCTGGTGGTGCAGCTAGTCAGAGCTGTACGTATTAGCTATAACGTTAGGTCTCGTAAACGTTTGCTGAGGCAGCGATAAGGTGCTGTAATGTTGTCATAACAGTTGTCTTTAGCTAGTAATAAATCAGTTTTGGTATACGATGGGACACACATCACGTCTCTCCTCTGTATGTCTACACACACACCATGTCTCTCCTCTGTATGTCTCTACACACACACCATGTCTCTCCTCTGTATGTCTACACACACACCATGTCCCTCCTCTGTATGTCTCTACACACACACCACATCTCTCCTCTGTATGTTTCTACACACACCACGTCTCTCCTCTGTATGTCTCTACACATACACCACGTCTCTCCTCTGTATGTCTCTATACAAACACCACGTCTCTGCTCTCTCTCTACACAAACCATATCTCTGCTCTGTCTCCCTACAAACACACCATGTCTCTCCTCTGTCTCTCTCTCTACACACACACACACACCACGTCTCTCCTCTGTATGTCTCTACACAGACCACGTCTCTGTCTATACGCTTATTTCCCGTGGCTGCCATATTGGTCGAGTCTGACGTAGCCTAATCAGGTGGGAGAATGCAGAAGTGCCCGTTGACTCCAATGTTAAAAGTTCATTATAAAAACACCACTTCAAGAACCAAAATAGTCAAAATAACAGGCTGAATACACTAATGGAATTACAAACTCATCATTACTTAACTCCGATTGTTTTTCCCTGCAATAGTTTTCACGTTTGTAAATACATGGAAGTGAATGAGCCATAGTGAGCGGTCAGCTGCATTCACTTCCATGTTTCCCAGAGCCTTCGTAGCCAAGGTATACCTTGACCTAAGAAGGCTCTATGAAACGATGGTTACGTATTGTAACCCTAGTTCTATGAGTGGAGCGGAGCCCCACAGGGCTAGCTCCTATTGGCTAGTGAAACCCAGCTAGCTACATTGACTGAAGAAAAAAACATACACGCACCTGTGTCCAACCAGGTCCGGTGCACCACTGTATAAGCGGGCTACGCCCGCACATCTGCTCCTAACCGAAATTTTCAGCGAGCAGACTGCGGGGTCAGCAAGTCTGTTCCCTGTGGGGCTCCGCTCCACTCATAGAACTAGGGTTACAATACGTAACCATCGTTCTATTTCGTGGAGCTCCGCCCCACAGGGCTAGCTCCTATTGGCATAAGCGGAGCTACACGACCGCACCATACACTCTTGCTGGCCCCAGTAAGGGAAACCAGTCAGGACACAAGCCAGGGCTCCAAGGCGAGACCATACTAACAGTTGATCCGACCCAAGCACTGGCCCCACCCCGCCACACTCAGTCTATCACAGCCGAGGGCAAGGAGAGGCACGTGGGGCGAGAGCTGGACCAAAGCGGTTACTCCGTAACAAGCCCGTCCCAGCCTCACACATAAACAGGAGCGGAACGTCACTAGACGGGCCTGCTCCTACCTTAGCCGAACCGGTGAGACCTGAGTGAGTCACGTCTGCTTTCCTAGCAGGAAAAGACCCCGCGGCTCAAACCGGTTCTCCAGTAGCGGCGAGACCTGCCGTGGTCAATTCTGACTCTTTCACAGAAGACCCGGCGACTCGAGCCGAACACCTACATGAAAAAATCCTGTCTAACGCTGGCTCGCACCGGCGGCTGTGTTTAGCACAGATGACGCCACAGAGACAGAGGACATGGATAAAAGGTAATAACGGACAAAAGGAGACGGGGACGACCAAGTCGCCGCCGCACAGATGTCCTCCACTGACACACCATTGAACAGGGCAACTGACGTGGCCACACCCCTTGTGGAGTGTGCCCGAACAGCACCAGGCAGAGGACGACCCGCAGTCACGTAAGACTGGGCGATGCCCTCACAGATCCAATGGGAGAGACGCTGTTTCGACAACGGAGAACCCACCTTCCCTGGGCCGTGGCAAACCAACAACTGGGGGGTGGTGCGGACCGCAGCCGTGCGCTGGACGTAACACGTCAACGCACGCACAGGACACAACAAATGCAGGCGGGCCTCTTCCTCGCTCGCATGAGGTGGAGGATAGAAGGCTCCCAGCTCCAAATCCCGTGCCCTATAGGCGCCCCGGACCACCTTCGGAACGAAAGATGGATCCGTGCGCAACACAGCTTTGCTCCCATCACCCGTGATGAGAAAAACTGTCAACGCCCTCAGATCACTGACCCGCTTGCCCGACGTCAGAGCAAGGAGCAGCGCGGTCTTAATCGATAGCCACTTGAGAGATATCCGCTCCATTGGTTCGAACGGCGCTTTACATAGCGCATCCAGAACCAAGAGCAAATCCCAAGGCGGCGCCACAGCCTTACGCACAGGGCGAAGACGGCGCGTGCCGGCCAGGAAGCGTTTAACCAGGGGATGCCCGAAAACCGTAGTTTTGGCGAACCCCTCATGGCATGCGGAAATAGCACACGCATACACCTTGATAGTGGATGCTGCCAAACCGCCACCATGATCCATCAGGTGCTGAAGGAATTCCAAAATCGCCTCGACCGAGCATGACTCGGGAGCGAAGTCCATTTCCTCACACCAACGCGCAAAAGCAGCCCATTTGCCAGAGTAAACCAAGGCAGTGGAAGCCGCGCGCGCGCTCTGAATTGTACAGATCACGGCCGGAGAGAGTCCCCTATCAGACAATCTCCGCCGTTCAAGAGCCAGGCCACCAGCGGCCGTCCCAAGACTGGAGGTGCGCAAATTGAGCCCTCCGCCTGGGACAGAGCGTTCGGCCAATGAGGTATGTGCCACGGTTCTACAGTAGTCATGGCCATCACTTCTGCATACCATCTCGCCCAGTGGCGGTCCGGCGCTATCAGTATCACTGATGCACCCTCTGACCGCACCCTGGCCAACAATGGTAAAATCAGCCCCATCGGCGGGAAAGCATACAGCAGCGCCCCCGGCCAGGGGGCATGCGCGAACGCATCCACGCCCAGCGGAGGCTGGTCCTGCTGTCTCAGAGAGAACCAGAGGGGACACTTCGCGTTCTCTCTCGAAGCAAAGAGATCCACCCCTGCTCTGCCGAACCGGGTCCAGAGCTGAGCCACTATCTGAGGATGTAGGCTCCACTCGTCCGGGTGAGGCCCGCCCCGAGACATCAGGTCCGCCCCGACGTTCAGACGGCCGGCAATGTGCCGCGCTGTCAGTGACCGGAGATTGACATGAGCCCATCGCCACAGCGTTACCGCCAGACGGTGAAGCGCTGGCGAGCGGACTCCCCCTTGTCGGTTGATGTAAGCTACTGTGGTCTGGTTGTCTGACCGCACCAGCACATCGCGCCCCTGTACCAGGTGTACAAAGTGGCGCAATGCCAGTAGCACCGTCTCCAACTCCAGGAGGTTGATGTGGCGCCGTTCTCCGACGGCCCACAAACCACCTACGGCCTGGGACAGACATGTACCACCCCAGCCGCTTAGAGACGCGTCTGTGAAGACAGCGACGTGAGCCGACACCCTGCCTATTGGAACACCGTGCGCTATTACGCGCCGGTCCCTCCAATAGTCGAGGTCTGCTGACAACGACCCCGGCATCCGCACAAGGCGCCGTCTGTGCCTCACAGGGTCCAGACGAAGCCGCGCGAACCATCTCTGCACGCACCTCATGTGAAGAAGGCCCAGTGACACTACCACATGGGCGGCTGCCATGAGACCCAGAAGGCGCATGATCGACAGAACCGCGATCTTTCGAGAAGGACGGCAAACACTGAGACTCTTCTCCAGTGTTTCCCTCCTTGAATCGGATAGCTGTGCTCTCATGGCGCTCGTGTCCAGATTGATACCTAGGTAAACAATCTGACGGGCCGGCCACAGAGCACTCTTCTCCCAGTTGATTGCAAACCCCAGGTCGGTGAGATGCCGCACCACCGTGGCGGTATGCATCAGAGCCAACAAAGGCGACGGAGCCAGTACCAGCAGGTCGTCCAGGTACGCCAGGATCCTGATGCCCTGCCGGCGCAGTGGCCTCAACGCCACCTCCACACAATTGGAGAAGGTTCTGGGGGCGAGCGCATATCCAAACGGGAGTCTGGTATATTCGTACGCCACACCCAGGTAGGCGAAACGCAAAAACTTCCGATGCCGATGAGCTATCGGTATGTGGAAGTAAGCGTCCTTGAGGTCTATGCTGGTGCAAAAATCGCCGGGAAGGAATGCCTCCAGCATTTGTCGCACCGTAAGCATATGGAACTTTCGCCACCGTTTCGTTGAAAAGGCGGAGGTCCAAAATTGGCCTCACGCCCCCCGTCTTCTTTGGCACGAGGAAGTAGCGGGAATAAAATCCCTCGTCCCTCTGGCCTGACGGGACCACAGTTACCGCTCCCTTCGCCATCAGTTCTGCAATCTCTGCTGACAGAGCGGCAGCCTGAGCGGGACGCGGTATCACTGTCTCCACTACGCCCGTGAAGGGCGGTGGGGGGCAACAAAACTGAATGAGATACCCTTCCCGTAGAACACGCTGCAACCAGCTGTCCAGGAGACATCTCTCCTGCCAGACTGTGAAGCGGTTGGAAAGAGGTTGTGCCGGAGATCGCGGGAACAGATCGAGGAACCTGCCATAGTTCAATTTGGCCCTGACCGCCACCGGACAGCTGAGAAACTCTGCTGTCCTGGCCCAAGGCGGGCCACCCTCGAAAGGGAGATGAAAAATCCCCATTGGAAGTTCCATGTCCCTGAACAGCGCGAGGATGAATGGCATTCCTGTCAAGAAGCACTTCATTCACAAAAAGAGGAAGTGAGCCGACACCGTCCGCATTGCTAACAAGCCGCCGTTGCTCATCCCATTGAGAGAAAACGGCGGAGTGTTGCAATGCGGGAAGCCCCGCCTTCTCATTTGCATGATCTGTCAAGGTGCCGTCTTTCGCAGACCGACTAGACGGGACATGAGAGGCGGGCAGTGTTAAATAGCCAGCCGAGGCAGTAAACACGGAAGTATTCTCACTGACCGGTGAGCGTGAAAACTCTCTACCTGTCGAACACACAGGGAGAGGCTCGAACGCTCGGCCCGAATGAACGAACGCCGTCTGGGGGTCTAGCGCATCTTTTTCGCCGCTAAACCCCGCCAGCGGTCGGTCCCGAGAAAACTCCGAACAGGGCAGTACAGCCATAGCACTTGGCCTGGGCGCACACATCCCCTCTGTTAAAAACCCAAACGGTCTGTTTAGAACAGGGGCGGCGAGACCTGCCGTGGTCAAATCTGACTTTCTCACAGAGGACCCGGCGGCTCTAGCCGAATATATTACATTCGCTGAACCGGCGAGAGCTGCGCGCGTCACGTCTGCTCTCTTTGCAGGAAAAAACTCCGCGGCTCGAGTCGGTTTTTCAGCTGCGGCGAGACCTGCCATGGTCAATTCCGACTTTTTCACGGAAGACCCGGTGGCTCTAGCCGAATACATCACATCAGCTGAGCCGGCGAGCCCCGCGTGAGTCACGTCTGCTTTAGCAGGAAAAGACTCCGCGGCTCGAGCCGGTCTTCCAGCTGCGGCGAGACCTGCCGTGGTCAATTCTGACTCTTTCACAGAAGACCCAGCGGCTCTAGCCGAGAACATTATCAGTAGTTGAAAAGGGAGGAGATGCGGACTGCACATTACAACCAGCTTGATAACGTTGCATCGTGTTTGCTTTATTGAACAGGGAAACTTGCTCACCGCCGCTCTTAACAGAGCGTGGTGTGGGCACAACACAGTCACGCATCTCCACGCACCGTCAATAGGTGCGCCTCTTCCTACCCCAAGCCGGAGGCGGAGCGGTGGGCGCGCTTGAAGACGCCGGACCGGTCCCGGCACCCTGGGCGGGGTAGGCAGGGGGAGGTCGCGGGGGAGGAGCCGCGTGCGCAGTCCAGGAGCCCGGGCGAGCCGGTCCATGGGCCGTAGCGGGGCGGGACCCCGTGGCAGGTTGTTTAGTCTTGTGTGTCCGCCGGCGCTTGCTCCCAGTCGCGGCAGCATCAGCCGGAGCACGCGGACGTGCCGGCACACTGCGCTCCCCCGGAGCAGCGAGGTGGCGAGCGAGGAGGAGCCGGTCCTGCTCCTGGCTGCGACACTGCTCCAGGATGTTAGACACAGCCGCCCCAAACAACCCCTCCCTACTGACCGGTGAGTTGAGGAGGACACTCTTGCTTTCCTCGCGCAGACGAGTCAGGGAGAGCCATAGGTGGCGCTGCTGCACCACCGACGTGGCCATCACTCCACCCAGACAGGAGGCGGAGATTCTCACAAGCTGAGCAACGGCTCCGGCGGCTTCGGCCATCTCCGCTCTCCTGTCTTCATCCATAGAGGGGGGGGTTTGCTCCGTAGCTAGCTGGCCGATGTAAATGGCCAGCATAGCAATGGAGGAGGAGGCAGCCACGGCCTGCGCGGCCAGAGAAAAACCTTTGTCGGCCAAGGACAGGGTTGTCTTGTCCTTGACGTCCGGCATGAGAGGCTTCCTGGCCGAGCCCCAGGCGGAGGAACCAGGCACCAGGACCGCTGCAATGTCGGGTTCCAGAGGAGGAGAGCCGATAGCTGCTACGTCAGTCCAGCCGGTTACCCTCGTAGCTCTGCTGAACTGGCGAAGCGGACCTCTGATGGCCAACGGCCGCTCCCATTCAGCCTCGACGAACGCCTCCAGGTCAGGCATAGCCGGCAGGAGACGAGGAGCAGGCTGAGAGGGACGCCCGTAGCAGACGGAGCTCCACAGTGGGAGCCCCGTAGTCGCAGCAACCTCCGGGACGGAGATACCGAGGTGATGCGCGGCTCTCTCCAGCAGCCGGAGCAGGTCGCGATCGAAGGAACCCCGCCCCGGGAAGGAGGCGCCACTAGCCGTAGTGGCTTCCGACGCAGAGAGAACCTCGTCTGCCTCGGAGAGCTCATCCTCATCATCCGTAGGCGCGAGGGAGGTAATCGGGGCCGCCGGTTGTTGCGGGGGCGCGCCGATGTCCTCGCCGACCAGCTGGACCAGACCTTCAGTCTCCAGCGGCGGCGGAGCGAAGAAATGCGCCCGGAGCATCCTCTCCATGGGGTCCAGGAGGGCGCAGATCTCGCAGGCGGGGGACGGAGCCAGACCCGCACTGGCGTGCTGCGGCCCCAGACAGCGGAAGCAGAGGTGGTGTCCCACGTCGCTGTAGCGGGAGCCGCAGACACAGAAACGATCCGGCGGATCAATCGGCGCCGGCAGGGGGTCATCTGAGGACGCCGCCAGCTCCGCTTGGGTCCGCTGAGTAGACATCTTCTTATCTTCTCCAGTAGCAATGCGAGCTGAAAATTTCGAAGGAGCAGATGTGCGGGCGTAGCCCGCTTATACAGTGGTGCACCGGACCTGGTTGGACACAGGTGCGTATATGTTTTTTTCTTCAGTCAATGTAGCTAGCTGGGTTTCGCTAGCCAATAGGAGCTAGCCCTGTGGGGCGGAGCTCCACGAAATAGAACGCATCGCCACCTAGAGGGGGACCTCTCTAGAGGGGGACCGTTCTTACGATGAACGTTGCGCTACGATGCCTCTGGGAAACGCACCCCTAGTGAGTAACAGTAGGCCTACACTGACTACGCTAAATGCTTCGGATAAAAGGGTCTGCTAAATGACTGTAATGTAATGTACTGTAATGTAGACTAAATGTAATTGCATTGTAGTTACTACTATAACAGCCGCGAGTGTAGCCTACAGACGTAACGGAGAATAGCCAGTTTGCGCGCTGTGCGCATGCGTGCTGGAGCAAGTGGTGAAGCTATTTCGTTTCTAAAGATCATATTACAGAGGCATGTGAAAAACCACAACAAGCCACAAATAGCGATTCATAAAGACAGATTTGTGAAAACAACCGTTTCGCGGCAGAAAATAGATTTTTTAGAAGCTGCATTCTCAGTGCCCCGTCCGCAGCCATTACATGGATATACTTGGCTCGCGCTGGATTTTAAATTTCTTCTACAGACCTCCGAAATACACCAAAGTTATCTCGTGAGTCAAACGTCTTATAATATGACGTAAATAAGGTCCAGGTTGACAAAAACGAGCATTCTCCTTTAACTACTATGTTCACTCTGCTGTCACGGTTGCAGGGTAGTTAATTTCAGAATTATCCATACACCCACAGTAGCTATAATAGGCCTACTTACATCCCCATCCCATACGTCTGTCTCAGAAGTTTGAGAGTTAAACGCCGTGTCAAAGATCTTCACAGCCTCTCCCTCAACATCACTGACCGTCTCGTAGATTGAATTAAAATGAATATGTTGTGAAAATATAAATATTGTGAAAACAACTACACGAGCTAATCTAGACATGCTGCTGGCGTTATCCGAATGTGCTTGGGCAGGTAGAAGTTGACACTCATAAGATAATAGATTTATTTTGTTACATCGGCAAATGTAGCCTCGATGTCTTTTGTTACATCACAATGGGTGAATTTTCACAGTCTAGGCTGATTAATATAATGGAATACTCAGCATAGTTCATAGTAGTAGTAGTAGTAGTAATAATAATAATAATTACAATAAGAAGAAGAAGAAGAAAATAAGTATAATAATTTTCTACATTTGCAGTAAAAATGAAAATCTTGGTGTCAAAATGTACAATAACACTCCAACACAAAACTTTGTTGAAATGCTCTTTAAGCATAGGCCTATTGCTCATCTTCAATAATGTATTTGAACTTTTAGAACAAAACTATTCTGTGAGTTGTTTTGGGCATTTTTGGACTGCACCCCATAATGGCAGAAATGCTAACTTTTTAGCCTCAACGTCATACATCTCCACTCACCACCGTCTCTGCTCACTGATGCTGCGGACAGCGCCAGTGTAGTGAGTGGTGGTGGAGTGACAGCGCCGCCTAGGGACTTCCACAGGAACTATAGCCATAATGTTTCCTACACACGAGCCTTCAACTAAATGAAGCACAGAGACAGGGATTCACAGTTAACAATTTTATTATTACAAAATATGGACGACTGAACTTATCAAATAAAGTGTGAGGGCAGAGATGCTCCATTCAAATCCAAGAAACGAATACAAATAGGACACGATCAAGACCCTGAAGCTTGATTTCTAGAAATGTTGTATTTTGCACAATTTACAGTAGGCTCAACATATGTTTGCATTACTAGGCAACCTATTTAGACTTGTTTATTCATTCTTACCCTTTCTATATTTTGATATGTTTACTGTACATTTGTATTTAACTACGCCTGTTTTTGTCAGCGCTTCTTGTATTTTTGCTGCTGTACCATTGTAATTTCCCCTCAGGGATCAATACCTACCTACCTACCTACACCTATCTACCTACCTACCTACCTACCTAAATACCTACCTACCTACCTACCTACCTACCTACCTACCTACCTACCTACCTACCTACCTCACTACCTACACCTACCTACCTAACTACCTACCTTACTACCTACACCTACCTACCTACCTACCTACCTACCTACCTACCTACCTACCTACCTACCTACCTAACTACCTACCTAACTACCTACACCTACCTACCTACCTACCTACCTACCTACCTACCTAACTACCTACACCTACCTATCTACCTACCTACCTACCTAAATACCTACCTACCTACCTACCTACCTAACTACCTACCTAACTACCTACACCTACCTACCTACCTACCTAACTACCTACCTACCTACCTACTTACCTACCTACCTACCTACCTACTTACCTACTTACCTACTTACCTACCTACCTACCTACCTAAATACCTACTACAGTAACTACCTGCTGTCAGCTAACCCCCCCCCCCCCCCCATTTACCAGGATATACTGCTCTCTCTCTCTCTCTCTCTCTCTTTCTCTCTCTCTCTCTCTCTCTCTCTCTCTCTCGGTTCCTACCAGGACTTTGAAGTCAGCAGGGAGGCGGCCCCCAAGGTTCTGTCACTCACTCCTAAATGTCGGAGGCTGGAGTATTGAACAATCTAATCTAGGAAAGATACAGCACAGTGCAAGTATGTCAGTAGGCTGCATTTAATCTGCATAGTGTTATGTCAGTAGACTAATCTGCATAGTGCTGTATGTAACCTCTCATGTTAGTGGATTGAAACCTGGGTAATGAGTAATGAGGTGATCTGGGTTTCTCCTGACATAAGATATCTGTACCTCAAGCCCTCAGCTGATGTCCTGCCTGCATAACAGGGGTTCTATGTGTAACATGTGGGTGAGGTGGGGATTAAACCGCTGACCTTCCTCATCCCAAACATCTTCCGCTAGACCAAAGAGGAATTGCCTGAGATCCATGGGCCAACATGAAGACCGTCCTTCTCTACGGCTCCGATATGTTGAAAACAACCGAGGGCCTCTCAAGAAAGATCCAGGTTCTTGTTAACAAATGCCTGCGTTACATCCTCAAGCTATGGTGGCCCATCAAGACCACAAATGATTAGCTGTGAGGGGTCACAAACCAGGACGACATAGCTACCACCGTCAAAAGGAGAAAGTGGAATTAAGATAGGTCACACCCTTAGGAAGGACTCAAATAACATCACGAGACAGGCCCTGGACTGCAATCCACAGGGAAAGAGGAAACAGGATGGGCCAAGAAACCTGGAGACGCTCCACACTCCAAGACCTGAAGAACATTGGAGTGAGCTGTCAGGAAGCACATGCCCAGGCCCAGAAGAGAGGGAGATGGAGAGCTCTGGTGGGCGTCCTATGCCCCTGAACGGGGTCAAGAGGACTAAGTCACTAAAACAATGTACTTTCTAAATCTGCAGAGAGTAGAGCTTGAGGTGTTTAGTAGAGCTAGATATGTCTGTATTTCAACATCCATTACAGTATATGACTTTAGACCATACAGGAGCATGGACTTGTTTGCCCACTAGATGGAGATGTTATTGTACTCTTATTCACTCTACCATGGTTTGTAGGGATCTTATTTTGGTCAATCATTGATACAAATAATGTGACATTAATAGCACCAGATATGTCTGTATTTCAACATTCATTATAGGACTTTTGACCATACAGGTGCATGGATTTGTTTAACAACTAGTGAATGTTGCGTCCAAGGGTCATGCCTTTCGATTCCAGATTGCCGGCATGCTATATAAAATCACACATTATGCTGTCTTTCTTTGGTTCATTATAAACAAAGCCAGAAAATTGAGGGGTCTTCTACAGGGCAATAAAGTGGGATCTCTGTATAAAAACGCCTAATGAGAAGCAGGGGGCTTGATACCACAAGGGAACATGCATAATGGGTGGGGGACAACATGTTTACATGTGTACAGTACTTGTTGTTGTTGGCAACCCCGCCCCAATAGCGGACCTAGGACTACAACTGGCTAAATTGGCTCTGATTGAGAGACCTGTGCCACTGATTGTTTGATTGGTTTCCATCTGCCTCGTTAGTATGTGTACAGTATTTCTAGCCTACATGTACAGCAGCTCCCATCTTGTTCTTTGTCTGTTCCATTTGCTGTAGCTGTGGAGGTGTGAGGTGGAGAAACTGGAGTATGAAAAGAAGGTATATCAGTAAGAACGTCATTTATTTCCCGGCATGGATGACAATTCAACTAACATGTCTCTCTCTTTGTTTCTAGCAACGAGAGGACATCTGATTTACATTTCAATAAAACGTTGTTACTTCACAAAATGCCTCCTGTTCAATGTTAATGCAAAAAATTGCTGTGTGATGGCCTCTCACAGCCCTGCCAGTAGGGTAATCCAAAGTGATGGGGTCCACGACATCAGGGGGTTGCATGGTGACCGGTGGGGCTCTCTCCTTCCTAATGCCAGCTATGTTGTGGAGTACAACACATGCCGACACAATTTGTCAGGCTCTCTCTGGGGCCACCCTGAGCCCGCGCAGGCAGCTGAAGCGGGCTTTCAGAACCCCAAAAGCCATCTCTATCCGGACCCTCGTCTTGGTAAGGGCCACATTGAATGTGTTTTGTGGCCCTGGCTCTGGGTTAGAATAGGGTGTCATCAAGAAGGGCATGCACGCATACCCCCCGTCCCCAAGCAGCACTCCATTGAAAAGCCCTGAAGGTGAAGATGAATACTGTATTGCCATGGTCAGTATCGCACATGCATTGTGGGAAATAACATGAGAAACACTATGTAGGCTACAGTTGCCATACCTTGCTCAAACTTGTGGCACAGTGTAGACTCCCTAAAGATCCGGGAGTCATGCACTGACCCAGGCCACTTCGCATCAAGGCTGGTGATCATGCCGTTGTGGTCACATCATCTGCAAAAGTATTTGTGGTTCACAACATAAGACCATAGAATTAAAAGTGAATGTAGCATGTGCATTTGACAATTACTGCTACATGTCTGCTGACTATTTATTATTGAATGAACACAGGGACTGCACTAGACTGTTGATGGTGCGGGGGGGGGAGTATGATGGTTTCTTTTTTGATATGATGTGATGATGTATAGTTGTTCTGTGCTGCTCCTGTTGACACTAATTTGGTTGTACATGTGCTTTTCTCATAATGACATTGAATTGAATTTGGAAGGTGGGGGTGATATTTATTGATGTGAATATTTCCATATGTGCCATGAAGGAATTAACTTTCATCAGCTCCTACAACAATCATATCAAGGAATGAGTAGGCCGAATACTGAAGTGTCTTTACCTGCACATTGTTGCTATGAAATGGCTTCACATAATCCCCCTCATTTTATCCAAGGGCGGCGGAGATTGGGATATGTGTGCAGGCTATAGCACTGATCACTCTGGGGAAACCAATGCAAAGAGTGGGCAGCATTGGCTACAACAGTAAACGTCATATTGGTTTACAGTAGGCTATATCAAGTAGGTTCTTACCTGCCATTTCATAAAAGCCCTCTTTTATGGACTGCATGGGCAAGTGGCCTGGGAAGGTGACAAACGCGTCAAGCAGCTATAAGGGCAACGACCACCTTGCGTATTGCGCGACAGACCGTGTTCTTACTCAGGTTTTCTGCATCGCCGACAGCATCCATGTAGCTACCTGTAGCAAGAAACCACAAAGCAATACAAACAGTCTGTGGGACTGTAAGCGCATGACTTGACTGTAGCTACATGTGGCTCAAGCAGCTGACAGATATAAATGATCCCTTCTGGCGAAAATCGGTATCTTTCATATAAATAGTCATCCGAAAACTCTAATGGGTTTTGTCGGTTCTTAAATACTCTCGCCTTCCTTAGAGACCCTCTAACTATTCGCGCACCGAGCTCCACGGGATCCTCTAAGAAAGGACAAGCCATTCTCCGCATGTATTGACTGGTTGATACCGGTGTTTTTATAGCGTCGAGCCGTAATCTGGAACTTAACCTGCCACCGAGCAGGTTAGCTCGCCAGCATAATGGAGATATAACGCGGTGAAAAGAGATCCACCTTCGTGATACGGATGAACCAGTCTTGAACCTGAAGTTATCGCGCTATAACCCCGTAATCCAGCTTCGTAGTACAGGGCTCAGTTTATGACCAGCTACGGTTTGTAGCTGGTTCTAGCTGGATTTTCCAGAAGGGTTTGAGCGCCATCTAACCTGTATTGAGGTCATTGTGTCACACATTGGGAACAATTTGATATAAACCACCCAGCGGCCACAGTGAGCTGTGTGCACATTTTGAATGGGCACTGGGGCACCTAGTATCAAGTACCCCCAAATAGCAAACATGTAATTTATTGCTTTATAAATGTTCTTAGCTGTTAGACAAACATACTCCAGGAGCTTGCTCGATCGCCTTGTTGAGAGGAAGAATGAGGAGGAAGCAGGGAGGCAATGGGTCCCATTTTTATAGTCTTTGGTATGACTCGGCCAGGGATCGAACCCACAACCTCACAGTCTCTGGGCGGAGACTCTACCACTAGGCCACAGAGCTGGTATATAACAACATCACCCCTCTCTAGCGTACTGTAGCTACTATTCCACCACAGTCTCTGGCATGTGTGTACATAAGGATGCATCTCCTTTCTCTTCCTCTTCTGAGTGAACACTTGTTGACGTCCCCTCATGGATCTGAAAGGGATGAACAGGTATAAGAAAGTGTCAGATCATTCTAAATAGCCATTGCATGTGTGGGCACAATTTTATTATTACAAAATATGAACGACGACTGAACCTATCAAATAAAGTGTGAGGGCAGAGATGCTCCATTCAAATCCAAGAAACGAATACAAAAAGGACACTATCAAGACCCTGAAGCTTGATTTCTAGATATGTTGTATTTTGCACAATTTACAGTAGGCTCAACATATGTTTGCATTACTAGGCAACCTATTTAGACTTGTTTATTCATTCTTACCCTTTGTATGTTTTGATATGTTTACTGTACATTTGTATTTAACTACGCCTGTTTTTGTCAGCGCTTCTTGTATTCTTGTTGCTGTACCATTGTAATTTCCCCTCAGGGATCAATACCTACCTACCTACCTACCTAAATACCTACCTACCTACCTACCTACCTACCTACCTACCTACCTACCTACCTACCTACCTACCTACCTATCTACCTAACTACCTAACTACCTAACTAACTACCTACCTACCTACCTACACCTACCTACCTACCTAACTACCTAACTACCTACCTACCCACCTACCTAAATACCTACTACAGTAACTACCTGCTCTCAGCTAACCCCCCCCCCCCCCCCCCCCATTTCCCAGGATATACTGCTCTCTCTCTCTCTCTCTCTCTCTCTCTCTCTCTCTCTCGGTTCCTACCAGGACTTTGAAGTCAGCAGAGAGGCGGCCCCCAAGGTTCTATCACTCACTCCTAAATGTCGGAGGCTGGAGTATTGAACAATCTAATCTAGGAAAGATACAGCACAGTGCAAGTATGTCAGTAGGCTGCATTTAATCTGAATAGTGTTATGTCAGTAGGCTAATCTGCATAGTGCTGTATGTAACCTCTCATGTTAGTGGATTGAAACCTGGGTAATGAGTAATGAGGTGATCTGGGTTTCTCCTGACATAAGATATCTGTACCTCAAGCCCTCAGCTGATGTCCTGCCTGCATAACAGGGGTTCTATGTGTAACATGTGGGTGAGGTGGGGATTGAACCGCTGACCTTCTTCATCCCAAACATCTACCGCTAGACCAAAGAGGAATTCCCTGAGATCCATGGGCCAACGTGAAGACCGTCCTTCTCTACGGCTCCGATATGTTGAAAACAACCGAGGGCCTCTCAAGAAAGATCCAGGTTCTTGTTAACAAATGCCTGTGTTACATCCTCAAGCTATGGTGGCCCATCAAGACCACAAATGATTAGCTGTGAGGGATCACAAACCAGGACGACATAGCTACCACCGTAAAAAGGAGAAAGTGGAATTAAGATAGGTCACACCCTTAGGAAGGACTCAAATAACATCACGAGACAGGCCCTGGACTGCAATCCACAGGGAAAGAGGAAACAGGATAGGCCAAGAAACCTGGAGACGCTCCACACTCCAAGACCTGAAGAACATTGGAGTGAGCTGTCAGGAAGCACATGCCCAGGCCCAGAAGAGAGGGAGATGGAGAGCTCTGGTGGGCGTCCTATGCCCCTGAACGGGGTCAAGAGGACTAAGTCACTAAAACAATGTACTTTCTACATCTGCAGAGAGTAGAGCTTGAGGTGTTTAGTAGAGCTAGATATGTCTGTATTTCAACATTCATTACAGTATATGACTTTAGACCATACAGGAGCATGGACTTGTTTGCCCACTAGATGGAGACGTTATTGTACTCTTATTCACTCTACCATGGTTTGTAGGGAGCTTACTTTGGTCAATCATTGATACAAATAATGTGACATTAGTAGCAACAGATATGTCTGTATTTCAACATTCATTATAGGACTTTTGACCATACAGGTGCATGGATTTGTTTAACAACTAGTGAATGCTGCGTCCAAGGGTCATGCCTCTCGATTCCAGATTGCCGGCATGCTATATAAAATCACACATTATGCTGTCTTTCTTTGGTTCATTATAAACAAACAAAGCCAGAAAATTGAGTGGTCTTCTACAGGGCAATAAAGTGGGATCTCTGTATAAAAACGCCTAATGAGAAGCAGGGGGCTTGATACCACAAGGGAACATGCATAATGGGTGGGGGACAACATGTTTACATGTGTACAGTACTTGTTGTTGTTGGCAACCCCGCCCCAATAGCGGACCTAGGACTACAACTGGCTAAATTGGCTCTGATTGAGAGACCTGTGCCACTGATTGTTTGATTGGTTTCCATCTGCCTCGTTAGTATGTGTACAGTATTTCTAGCCTACATGTACAGTAGCTCCCATCTTGTTCTTTGTCTGTTCCATTTGCTGTAGCTGTGGAGGTGTGAGGTGGAGAAACTGGAGTATGAAAAGAAGGTACATCAGTAAGAACGTAATTTATTTCCCGGCATGGATGACAATTCAACTAACATGTCTCTCTCTTTGTTTCTAGCAACGAGAGGACATCTGAGTTACATTTCAATAAAAAGTTGTTACTTCACAAAATGCCTCCTGTTCAATGTTCATGCAAAAAATTGCTGTGTGATGGCCTCTCACAGCCCTGCCAGTAGGGTAATCCAAAGTGATGGGGTCCACGACATCAGGGGGTTGCATGGTGACCGGTGGGGCTCTCTCCTTCCTAATGCCAGCTATGTTGTGGAGTACAACACATGCCGACACAATTTGTCAGGCTCTCTCTGGGGCCACCCTGAGCCCGCGCAGGCAGCTGAAGAGGGCTTTCAGAACCCCAAAAGCCATCTCTATCCTGACCCTCGTCTTGGTAAGGGCCACATTGAATGTGTTTTGTGGCTCTGGGTTAGGATAGGGTGTCATCAAGAAGGGCATGCACGCATACCCCCTGTCCCCAAGCAGCACTCCATTGAAAAGCCCTGAAGAGGAATATTGCCATGGTCAGTATCGCACATGCATTGTGGGAAATAACATGAGAAACACTATGTAGGCTACAGTTGCAATACCTTGCTCAAACTTGTGGCACAGTGTAGACTCCCTAAAGATCCGGGAGTCATGCACTGACCCAGGCCACTTCGCATCAAGGCTGGTGATCATGCCGTTGTGGTCACGTCATCTGCAAAAGTATTTGTGGTTCACAACATAAGACCATAGAATTCAAAGTGAATGTAGCATGTGCATTTGACTGAATTACTGCTACATGTCTGCTGACTATTTATTATTGAATGAACACAGGGACAGCACTAGACTGTTGATGGTGTGGGGGGGGGGGTATGATGGTTTCTTTTTTGATATGATGTGATGATGTATAGTTGTTCTGTGCTGCTCCTGTTGACACTAATTTGGTTGTACATGTGCTTTTCTCATAATGACATTGAATTGAATTTGGAAGGTGGGGGTGATATTTATTGATGTGAATATTTCCATATGTACCATGAAGGAATTAACTTTCATCAGCTTCTACAACAATCATATCAAGGAATGAGTAGGCCAAATACTGAAGTGTCTTTACCTGCACATTGATGCTATGAAATGACTTGCGCTTCACATAATCCCCCTCATTTTCTCCAAGGGTGGCGGAGATTGGGATATGGGTGCAGTCTATAGCACTGATCACTCTGGGGAAACCTATGCAAAGAGTGGGCAGCATTGGCTACAACAGTAAACGTCATATTGGTTTACAGTAGGCTATATCAAGTAGGTTCTTACCTGCCATTTCATAAAAGCCCTCTTTTATGGACTGCATGGGCAAGTGGCCTGGGAAGGTGACAAACGCGTCAAGCAGCTTGGTAAGGGCAACGACCACCTTGCGTATTGCGCGACAGACCGTGTTCTTACTCAGGTTTTCTGCATCGCCGACAGCATCCATGTAGCTACCTGTAGCAAGAAACCGCAAAGCAATACATACAGTCTGTGGGACTGTAAGCGCATGACTTGACTGTAGCTGGGTGTTTCTCAGAATAAGGGCCGAATTGGGTTGTTGGAATCTTGTAAAATGAAGTTACAAATATGAGTAATTGGTATATATCAACTCAACTGTCCTTTTGAGAGGAATAACATTATTAACTTGGTTGAGACCATAAATTGAAGGAATTTATTCATTTTGGTTTGTTTTCTGACTATGCCAGGAAAATGTGTCATTACCATCACATCCACTAATTAATGGAGAAACTATGAATTAAATGATAAATCTGTACTTTTTAGACATTTTACAGATTCAAATAATGTCTACCTTATCAAGTACTTAATAAAGTTACTGAATTGTAGTTGAAACATGAATTATAGTGACTTTTGCGTCATCCTTCTTGATCAGTTACTCGACCCAGGCATGAAATATGACTTTATATTGAATAAATGGCGAATATTAAAGGCATTGTAATATAGTGGTCATTCAGACTATCCAACATCTTGAAATAATATAGAATTGTTGCATATTATTTTAATTTACCATAATTTAAGTTAAAATATTGGCAGTGTGATGGTGATGACAATGCCGTTCTGGTAATGACCCTTTGTTCTGGTGATGACAAATGCATATGATACTAACCTTTGATCGTAATTTGATGTAAGTTTGTAGTAGTATAATTCAAGTTTAAGTGACTTTCAGTCAAAACACCAGATAGTAATCTGTTCACATTTATTTATTAAGCCCAAGCATGTCATAAATGCAATTTCTTAAAAAAAAACAAAAAAACAAGTGCATCCCATTCTTTGTGAACAGGATTTGTACATCAGTCAGTCAGAACGATTCAAAATCATGAACATCAAATTGATCTCCCATAAAACAAACTTTCAAAATTCATAGTGTAACCACAACAAAATTAATCTTACCTGTGAACTACAGTTAGTTTATTTGCCTGAAATTGCAATGTAAAACTATAAGTGCATCCTTAGGGTGAAATTTTTGATTTTTCAAGTCAGTTAGACACACTAGACATCCAACCTCTCTGCCATCATGGATGAAACTTCATTCCAGACAGAAACATCCAGCATCATATGGCTCTTAGTGACTGGTTTAGCCTCTGGCACGAGCCCAAGCATGTCTTCATACCTGGACCAGATAATGTCGTCCCTTGCAGGCCAAAAAAAACGATTGACACCAATCCTGCTCATTGTTTTAACCTGGACACACTCATCATCGAAATCCTGGATCACACCTGGGTAAATATCACCATCATAGGAGACCACACACCATTCTCCTACTCAAGCCATTGTTATTTCTTTATCTGTAATAACCATTGGATGGCGTGGCTGTATCTCCAGCACAGGTCCTGCTGATGTGCTTGGCCCTGGGTTGGGTGGAGGCCTGACCACAGAGGGGCCCAAGTGGAGGGGTTCCTCTAGGAAGGTAGCATCACCCATCTGAATCTGGGGAAAGCAAATGGGTTTAACATTATGCTGGCGTGGGTTCTCCACCAGGTGTGTTTACACTGACTGGTTTTTGACTAATACTACTGATATGGACTCACTGACCTATCACTTATTGCTATAGCCCCAAATGCAATGCTATCTAGAAAGTGTGTGAGGACTCTGAGCAACTTAAAAAAGCACGAGCTGGAGGAAGTTGCTGAGATGAGATGACCAGTGTGAAATATGGGTGTAAGGGGCTCCCTGAGGATGGTCATGCAACAGCTTACCGGTATGGAAGGGAGCCAGGGGGCATCAGGGGTGATGATGGGGATCAGGGTCCTCAGTCTTGTGTCCTTCTTCATGTTCTTCCTCTCCTCATGACATTCAACCTGTGGAGTTAGAGGTGAGAGAGTGAAGGTAGAGGTGAGAGAGAGAGTGAGTGTGTGTGTGTGTGTGCGGTGTGTGTGTGTGTGTGTGTGTGTGTGTGTGTGTGTGTGTGTGTGTGTGTGTGTGTGTGTGGTCGGTTCCTTTTTTTGTATTGCTGAAAAGTTTACCTCTTTGCATCTTCAGGAGCATCTTCAGGAGCCGAACAGAAACAGCTCAGGATCTTCCATTTCATTTTCAATATGTCCTTGCAGTTCTCTGTTGCTCTTGTCCCTTGCTCTCTTCCTCTGCTGATTAATTTTCCTCTTCTTTTAATTTAATCTCTTCTTTTCTTGTCTGTGTTCTCGTGGGCTCATCACAGTAACCAATTTCAATTTTCCTGCATCCCTTCTTTTACGATATCTTTCCCTCTCTCTCTGAGAGTTCAATAGATTTTTCTCTGGATCATTTTTTATCTGTCTCTGTAAGCTTTTGCTCATTGACTGGCTGTTTTTGGAGCCATGTCACACCTAAATAACAAAAATGTCACTTTAGTTAATGAATAAATGAATGAATATATATCCTTCTATATAAATATTATAAACAAATGCATATTTATATTATTTCTTTCAAGATGCTATTAAGCATGAAATCAGAATAAATGTATGTGGCGTCATCACCATCACAACGTGTCATCACCATCACAAGTTGTGACGTGATGGTGATGACCGTGATGGTGATGAAATTTTTTCAAATTTTCCCTCCAAAACAAGCAGCTAACTAGAAACTGGCTGTCAAATAGCTAGCTACATATGATTTACACTGAATTACATGTAAAAGTGGTAAAACATCATTCACATTCATTAAATATACAGAACTACAACGTATACAACGGCACTTATTGTATTATATTATATTGCACTGTACTTTAGATTGTGATTCTTGCACTTTGCCTTCAGCACTAGATTATGCTCTTAGTCACTTGTTTTAGAAAGAAGATGCACTTGTGAGTTCTGGCAAGTAGTAGTACATTGGCTCTTCCTACGTTAAATGCAATTATTGTTAGTCGCTTTGGATAAAAGCGTCTGCTAAATGACTGTAATGTAATGTAATGTAATATATGGTAATGACGCCTAATAAGTGTACAAGCCTAACATAAAGAATAAAGGTTAGATTTACTTACTTCTCTTGACAGTAAGACAGCAGTCTTTTTGCCTGACAGCAAAGAGCTCAAGGGCGTAGGTTTGCGTATGGACGGTCGGGACATGTCCCTACCAACATTTTGGGAGTCCCAAATTGTCCCTACCAACTTTTAAGCAACCTTGTTCGCATTATCTTTGGAGTGCAGTTATATTAGATAATTTAGATGACCTTCCAATAGTTTGGAAAGACAGAATTGACCGTACCATTTTGAGTGAGTTAGTTTGCTTTGTTCGGAGTTACATATTAGACCGTTAGCCTACCCCTTTCCTCCACCGTGAATGTGCCATCCCAGTATTATTTTGATATTTTTTAAACTCACGTTTGATTGGCTCATTTGGCTAAAATAGATTATTGCATTTTTTTTTTACATTTTGCTGGATCTGAAGACCAACAGCCTTACAGATAGACGCTGACAGCAAGCCACAGTTGTGATTCTGACAGCCGGTCAGGTACATCCACCACAATGTCGCCTCCCCCTCCGAAGAGGATGAGGGATATCAGGCCCTCTGAAGAGGATGAGGGATATCAGGCCCTCTGAAGAGGATGAGGGATATCAGGCCCTCTGAAGAGGATGAGGGATATCAGGCCCTCTGAAGAGGATGCGGGATATCAGGAGCTTTTTCTCCGCAACTGTAAGTAACGTTAGCGTTAGCTAGGTTAGCTAGCTACTGGTAAACTAAGTAGCTAACGTTAGGCAGTAACCACATGAAAACCAGCTAGGTTGGTGCTAGCTAATGTTACCTAAACTAACATCACTTGTCTTTCCATTGTGGCAAATTATCAACTGCTGATGCTGTCTAGCTAGCGAACTGTTAAGATGGCTTCTATCATACTGTAACATTAGAATTGCAGCAGCCATTACATCTGCCCATCAGAGATTTAATTGAATAGGACATCACGGCGTCCTTACAACTAACGACTGTTAGTGTCAGCAATGAATACTAGCCGATAGGCTATTAGCTAGCTATAGCTTTGTCAAACCCAGCTAGACGTGATGCTAATTTTCACCATATTAAACTCCCATTAACTTATGCTAAAAAATGTCAGTGATATTAAAGTCGTAAGTTTTGATATAAAAATAAATACATTGTTTTAGCCTGACAGGGGTTCTTGTTACAATTATAGGGGAAACTGAATACTCGTACGTCATCTAGAGGTTAGCCAGCCCGTGAGAGCTCTTAACGTAAGTTTTATGAGGGCTCAGGTCTGTAGTTCTTTATACAAGCCTGTCCCTGTGTAGCCTGGTTTCCTACAGTTATTAGCTAACTTATACTTGCCAACTGGAATCTCATAATTTTCCTCTTACTATATTGGCTGGAGGGTGTATTAAACAAAGTAGTGTATGTTGAAGTTTTTTTTTTTCCCCCAACTATGGTATCGAACTGGGCATCCAGGATTGTGGAATTTCACAATAGGTATTGCCTACTGTCTGGTATTTTGTGACTCCCCTAATGGACAGATATATCAATGTATGAGTTGAATGTCAGTTTAAAAATCCAATGAAAATCTCAATTTTAATAAAATCATTTTTATGCATGAAACACAGCAGTAGAGAGAGAGAGAGCGGAGATACACAGCAGCAACCGAGAGAGAGTGGAGGGACGCAGCAGCAACCAAGAGAGAGAGAGAGAGAGAGAGTGTGGAGGGACGCAGCAGCAGCAGAAGTCGAGAGAGAGCAGCTGCAGGCAGGATGTGATACACTAAGAACATTGTATTGGTATTATTCAATTTCATAAATATATGAATATTTAAGAGGTTTAACCTCTCTTCCCCAGCAAAAATTGTGTATGCAGGCTACACTGTTATATGGTCCCTACCAATCTTGAAACCAAACCTACGCCCTTGAAAGAGCTCCTCTATGACCTCAGGTTACCATGGTTACCAAATAAACATTTGTTCAAAAAAAGGCTGTAGCCTACAGTGCATTATGTACAGCGTGATGGTGATGACTGCGATATTGAGGGACAGGTAGATAATCAACAAAATAAAGTACAAAATGGATATGTATGATTAATGTGTGCATGCAATATATTAGTTTAAGTAACATTGAAGTAATTTATATTAAAAAATATATACATTTATAACAAATAATGTGAGAGATATGGCAATACCTTTGAAAAGTCTGGGTTGGGGACAATACCAAAACAGCACATTTTACCACAAAACAAAACATAAAATGTGCTAAAACCATGGGCTAGAGAAACCATAAAAAAAGTATAGGTTTGTTTTTGTCTATACTAATACTAATGATATGTGAATTTCTTGTGTAAATTATGTTTTTATTGAAAATACACCCTGGGGACTGAAATTAGCCCGAATTCTGAGAAACACCAAGCTACATGTGGCTCAAGCAGCTGACAGATATAAATGATCCCTTCTGCCGAAAATCGGTATCTTTCATATAAATAGTCATCCGAAAACTCTAATGGGTTTTGTCGGTTCTTAAATACTCTCGCCTTCCTTAGAGACCCTCTAACTATTCGCGCACCGAGCTCCACGGGATCCTCTAAGAAAGGACAAGCCATTCTCCGCATGTATTGACTGGTTGATACCGGTGTTTTTATAGCGTCGAGCCGTAATCTGGAACTTAACCTGCCACCGAGCAGGTTAGCTCGCCAGCATAATGGAGATATAACGCGGTGAAAAGAGATCCACCTTCGTGATACGGATGAACCAGTCTTGAACCTGAAGTTATCGCGCTAACCCCGTAATCCAGCTTCGTAGTACAGGGCTCAGCTAATGACCAGCTAAGGTTTGTAGCTGGTTCTAGCTGGATTTTCCAGAAGGGTTTGAGCGCCATCTACCTGTATTGAGGTCATTGTGTCACACATTGGGCACAATTTGATATAAACCACCCAGCGGCCACAGGGAGCTGTGTGCACATTTTGAATGGGCACTGTGGCACCTAGTATCAAGTACCCCCAAATAGCAAACATGTAATTTAATGTAATTTATTGCTTTATAAATGTTCTTAGCTGTTAGACAAACATACTCCAGGAGCTTGCTCGATCGCCTTGTTGAGAGGGGTCAGGGAATAATTTTTACAGCTCACTTATCTGGCCCCCGGGTGATTACTGTTTTTTTGCTTCCCTCTGGAATATGTAGGGGTGGGTCGTATACCCACCTCCCTTGTTCTCTGTAAAGCGCATTGTGTTGCCTCTGGGTATGAAATGCGCTATACAAATAAAGCTTTGATTGATTGATTGATTGAAACAAATGGCTCAATCTAAGCGGAACACGTGTTCAGGCAGGCCTTCGGCCATCTATAACGCCTTGCTGCTCGCAATGTTGTTGTTTCTTTTCTGTTCTGTGTCGTTTTAATTTTGTCTCGAGTTGTATTGCCATTTTAATTTATTACTGTAAAGCACTCTGTGCATCCGTGCTGTGAAGAGCGCTATATAAATAAAGCTTACTTACTTACTTACTTACTACAATATTAAAGTAAATGAATTGCAGATGCATCCATACATACACTTGGTTCCCTCTGGTATTCAGGGCCTCAAAGATGAGCGTCAGGATAAACTTGTAATACCTCCTGGGGTGGCACAAAGCAGGGAGTAGCATGTTACCAAACAGTCTCACTAGCAAACAGATACCAACACAAGGAGGCAACCGACACCAACCCAGAGAAGACAAACTCTGGATCCTCCCCAGCTCCCACTGAAACTGTCTTTCTCTCTCTTCCTCTACAAGCTCCCTGTCTTTCTCCTCAAGCTCAAATTGCTGCTCTCTCCCTCTCTTTCCTCTGCTCTACCCACAGAGCCACACTAGAGAAAATTGCTCTTTCAGCAATGCTATCAAATCACTCCTTGTCATAGGGGAGGCCTCCATTGCGCCACGCGCCTTAACCAACTCAGCTAGCCATGATGACCCAGTAAGGCTTATGAACGGCCATTTAGTAAGCTGATGCAGAAACGCGCCCGCAGAAGCCAAGGAGGCCCTTCCTACTGTAGGTCCGCTAACACCAGCCATAGCTGCTCCCCCTAGCATCCAAGCTAGCACAGTACTCTGCTGGTCTGATTCTAAAAAAATGACAGGGGGGGTCTTTATTTTGCCATACAGTGACACACATTACATAGTGAACGGCGACACGGCACACACACACATGCAACTTTCGGGGGCCGCCGGTGGAAACTGTTCCCTGTTTTTATCACATCCCAAGCCTACCTCTCCCAGGGGCAGCAAGGAGCAGTGGGAAGCCATCGTTCATGGCGCCCGGAGACCAAGTCCAAGTACTCAGTCCACGTCCTGGTCAGGCACCGGATGGTGATCAGTGGACAGCTCTGCCCCTCTCTTTACCCGAGTGTCCAAAACACATGGCCTCAGATCAGATGATACGATAACGAAATCGATCATCGACCTTCGGCCTAAGGTGTTCTGATGCCAGGTGTACTTGTGGACATCCTTGTGTTCGAACATGGTGTTTGTTATGGACAAACCGTGACTAGCACAGAAGTCCAACAACAAAGATAATAAATCTAGTAATTATATTCCGTAAACTGAGGCATGTTTAAATGATTTTATTGTGAGCTCACAAGGTATGTCTGATCTCCAGAGCAGGGATATCAGAGTACAAATGTGTGGTCAGAAAACAATGAGTCTCATACTTCAGCCAAAATGACCTCATCTTAAGACCTCCTCCTCCTTATCTCTCTGGGCTAGTGGAAAGGGCTCTCCCCCTCCCCCAACTTAACATTCTTGAAGCTCACAGACCTGCTTCCACACACCACAAAACACTGATTCTTCTTCCAGGAACACCAGGTGATATTTCCACCACGCTGCCCAGGGACATTCACAACAGCTCTTTGTCCTGTAACATCTGGGCCCCGACGCCTGGTTTTAGATAGATTGAATCCAGCTTCATCAATGAAAATGAGGTCATGACGCTGTGCAGCTGCGCCAAATATCACCAATAGGCCGTTCACACCTCTCATATTGAAATGAATGGAATGCACAAGAACAAGAGCCCTGGATCAGGTCCAAATTCATCCAGCTTGCTAATAACACCAGCTAACATTAGCTAGCCAACACCAGATATAAATCTAAGCAGGCAGATATGAATAGGCTACAGCAGGATCTTGACTAGTCTAATGCTAGAAGGCCATAAACGCAAATGAAAACGGATCATGGACCCCTTTACCTGCCCCAAGTCCTCATTGTACAATACTTTGGAAAGTACCCTAACACACCCTATAGAACATCTCATCTATGGGCTGCAAGGATTGAGTCTGAGAGAAATAATAATAGGCACAAATCCTTATTAAATCAATTTTAATCCATTGCTTTTATCTATTGCAAGATTGATTATGCTCTCCTAAAGCTATAATCAAAGTTTTGATGATTGAGAACCAATTTAGGAACTCAAATAGGATTGAGTCCACCCAAGAAAAAAAAATTACAAAACGAATAATTCCCTTTATTTGACAAACCAATCATAGCCTACATACCAGTGATGATACCAATATGAGATCATTTTAAGATCAAGGGAAGGTGTTTGCATAGTCCTTGAACTGCTCCTTTCTTTTCTCCTCCAGATCCAGGTACCTAAGAAGACAGTTTCAGTTGCTGGCGATTTAGACTGTTTGCACTTATAGTTAGAATGAGGAGGCCTTCAGGTTTTCAATAGCGCTGAAGATGGAGAGCAGACACATTCACACTTGGGAACCATCTAGTCTACGTATTGTCTGGCTGAAGTCGTCGTCAGTAGTCTTGTGTTCACACCTCTCATATTCAAATGAATGGAACGAAGTAGCCCTGATCCAGGTCCAGGACTAAAGAACAAGAAGAGACTGCACCTTTTTATCTGTGGAAAACAAGGAGGAACATGGTCAGCACTGGACATTCAATATAAGACCTCACATAAATGAAGAGGTCATGCATAATGCATGTCAGAATAATAATGTCATAGTAATGTCAGAACTGGTCCCTACCATTACTGTACTATATGCTATGGTCGGGTTATGTGTTCTTAACAATGTCCAGTAGGTGGCAACAGAGGTTCACCTAAGCACTACTACTTGTTAATCACCTAGGTAGATATAGCAGTGCAGTGTCAGTTAGTCAGTGATGGCCATGCCCTGTAATGCACTTCTCCAAAGTATATCAGTAAACGTCAGTAAATGGTTACGCCGCTGTCCGACCTTGATTAAGTAATATAGTACAATATATTACAATTACATATCCAGAAAAGGGCGTCAGGTAGTTTCCCGTCTCAGGAGGCGGGCTCTAGACCGGATCTGAACAGTGAAACGCGTCATTGTTCCCGGCTTTCACCGATTGGTTAAGAGCATTGAAAAGACTAGCAGTCACGACCAAAAGTGTATATAAACTGTGTTCGTAAGTTGTCTCTCTCTACCTTGGAAACTTTTCACCGACGAACACTGTTTGTCACGCCTGTAAAGATTCCCTATTGCAAAGATTTTTTCATCCATCTGAAGAAAACAAGAGACAAGCTCTTTATTCTTTTTGAGTAAACAAACATTTCCATCACAACCTACTCACTAGCCTTTCACTGTAGGCTACGACAATCCTCAATTCGGTAAGTTGTATGTTATTTTTTATTTTTGAAAGATTAGAGCGAAGCCGTTTGGGGCTTCGGTTTAGGAAGTGAACTTCGAATGTCCAAGGGAGGGTTAGACGACTGTTTTTGAATTTGAGTCCAGGAGAGGGTTACTGTTCTTTTGTTTGTTTGTTTTTTAGTCCAGGGGGTCATATACACATTTGAATCGAAAACAGAATAGTTTATTCATCTTTTCGGAATTCAGCAAGCTGTTTTTTATGACCATGTTGAGAGGGAAGCGCGTGAAGCGAACATACCGACATGCGGTCTGTTTTCAGTGAATTTCTCTGTTGCTGGTCGTTGCTGCGTGCGTTCACTTCTTTTATTCGCTGGTGATATTAAGTGGAGAGCATGGCCGTATATAGACCTGGTCCAGGGCGATATCCAACAGATATCCAACAGATATCCAACAGATATCCAACGCCCTGTTACTCTCAAAGCAATTGACCTATGAATGCGCTTCCTCGGTCCGCTCGTCCGAGTCTACAGACAAAACCGTTTCGTTACTCACCAAAGTTAAAACATCGTTGGAAAGATGACAGCCTTTTCTCCTAGGTGGCTACAGTTTGTAGGCCCCCACCTTTCAAATAAAAGGCAAATTTGTACACTTAAATGGCTAATATCCACAGCGCATCGACTGTCTTCTTCTACCGGCGATTCGGCACTCTCCCCTTTGTTTAGCCTACTCACTGCTGCCGCCCATGTTGGGGATGATGCATTACATTACATTATTTATATGTTTTATTTACATGTTTTAAAGTAAAAAATTTCCCATAGTTAATAACTCAGCGTAAATGTTCTCTCGCCAATCAGATACATCAACGCGAGTCTCTTAACACCATTTAAGATGTAATGCATCATCATGCTTTCACTCTCCCTCTCTCTCTCAGCTAGAGGAACCTCTTGCATATCTTTCTCTCTCCTGTCCTCAATCTGAAGTTCTGTTGTCGTTGTGTTTCCCCCCAACTAGCTACGTATAAACATTCTATACAGTATTTGCACTTGTAATAGAGGTGTGAGAATCCTTTTTAATGTTTGTCTCTTTTTCATTTACTCTCCCAGGAGTGATGTCAGACTTGTCACAGACTCAGGTGTTCTCCTGCTCTGAGTGCCCATTCACCTACACCTCCCAGATCTACCTCAACAAGCACCTCAAGAGGAGCCATGACAACCTCTATGTCTGTCTCTCTCGTCTCTCGAACAGACAGATCAGACCAGAGATTCTCTCCTCCTCCTCCTCTCAATCACTCCCTATCACCACCTCCAACACCCCCCTCACCCCAGCTCCCGCCCAGAGACAGAGAGACACAGACAAGCCAAGACCGTACCACTGTGAACAGTGTGGGAAGAACTTCACTAAGTCAGGAAATTTAAAGAGACACCAGCGTGTTCATACGGGAGAGAAGCCATACCACTGTGACCAGTGTGGGAAGAACTTCACTACGTCAGGACAGTTAAAGACACACCAGCGTTTTCATACAGGGGAGAAGCCATACCACTGTGTCCAGTGTGGAAAGAACTTCACTACGTCAGGAAAGTTAAAGACACACCAGCGTGTTCATACAGGAGAGAAGCCATACCACTGTGATCAGTGTGGAAAGAACTTCACTACGTCAGGAAAGTTAAAGAAACACCAGCGTGTTCATACAGGAGAGAAGCCATACCACTGTGACCAGTGTGGGAAGACCTTCACTACGTCAACAAGCTTAAAGACACACCAGCGTATTCATACAGGAGAGAAGCCATACCATTGTGAGCAGTGTGGAAAGAACTTTACTACTTCAGGAGAATTAAAGAAACACCAGCGTGTTCATTCAGGAGAGAAGCCACACCACTGTGACCAGTGTGGGAAGAACTTCCCTACGTCAGGAAATTTAAAGAAACACCTGCGTGTTCATACAGGAGAGAAGCCATACCACTGTGACCAGTGTGGAAAGAACTTCACTACGTCAGGAAATTTAGAGACACACCAGCGTGTTCATACAGGAGAGAAGCCATATCACTGTGACCAGTGTGGAAAGAACTTCACTACTTCAGAACATTTAAAGACACACCAGCGTTTTCATACAGGGGAGAAGCCATACCACTGTGACCAGTGTGGAAATAACTTCACTACGTCAGAACATTTAAAGAAACACCAGCGTGTTCATACAGGAGAGAAGCCATACCACTGTGTCCAGTGTGAAAAGAACTTCACTACGTCAGGATATTTAAAGACACACCAGCGTGTTCATACAGGAGAGAAGCCATACCACTGTGACCAGTGTGGAAAGAACTTCACTACGTCAGGATATTTAAAGACACACCAGCGTGTTCATACAGGAGAGAAGCCATACCACTGTGTCCAGTGTGGAAAGAACTTCACTACGTCAGAACATTTAAAGATACACCAGCGTGTTCATACAGGAGAGAAGCCATACATCTGTGACCAGTGCGGAAAGAACTTTACTGCGTCAGGAAATTTAAAGAAACACCAGCGTGTTCATACAGGAGAGAAGCCATACCACTGTGACCAGTGTGGAAAGAACTTCACTGCATCAGGAGATTTAAAGACACATCAGCGTGTTCATACAGGAGAGAAGCCATACCACTGTGACCAGTGTGGAAAGAACTTTACTGCGTCAGGAAATTTAAAGAAACACCAGCTTGTTCATACAGGAGAGAAGCCATACCACTGTGACCAGTGTGGCAAGAACTTTACTGCGTCAGGAAATTTAAAGAAACACCAGTGTGTTCATACAGGAGAGAAGCCATACCACTGTGACCAGTGTGGAAAGAACTTCACTACGTCAGGAGATTTAAAGACACATCAGCGTGTTCATACAGGAGAGAAGTCATAGCCATAGCCTTAGGACTGGATTACACTACTGAGTTTTTCTGGAGGCAGATCGATACGTCCGGGGCCACGTTTTGGTGCTTGAAATCCGGAGATGCGTTCTAGTGTAGTAGGCAGATCCGGAGGCCTTTGAGAAAAAAAAACTATAGGAATAGGGTTACATTGTAACTCTGTGTTCACTTCACCTTATAACAATAAAACAGATGATTCACGAGTTTGAGCTACATAGTGTCTTACTGTATACTATAGTTAATCAGACAAGCGGATAATATCATAGGAGGAATTTCACTGTATTCCATGTTGACATGTTCCCCCCAAAAAGTAGACACTTCAAATCATAACCTACATAAGAATAGACACCTCAAATAATAATATTCTCTTGTTCAAAGAAAAGTACAGTCCAAAAGTTCCGATATATAGTCCTTACAATCATTTAGTGTTAAGTCCTTCATCCATTCCCTCACGATATCTCCCGTATTATGATGAGACTTGATAATAATAATTAATATCTATCAGGGTATGTGAATGTTTTTACGAATATGCCAACTGTCTGTCCCGCATGGTGTCGTTCTAAAACATCACCATCAAGAGATGAATAAGCCTACTATTTTAAACCGCACCACAGATATGGGCAAACATGATTTAGGTTACCTATTAGGCCAGTAAAAGGAGATGTTTGCTTTTGCAAAAGAACCCCTCAAATATGTTATACAGTTTTGTCTGGAATAATATTCTGGGGAATAGGAATTGGATATGGAGTTTGGATTACTGGAGAAAATTAAAAGAGGAACTTGAGGAAGATCCTTGGTGAACTGAATAATACGGCAGGCCTTATCCTATAGGCCTATGGAATGCTGCGCTCAAGGATGACGTTGGGTGAATGGATGGACTTCATTTCGTCCTCTTGGTCAAAGTCGATTGCTTTAAAAACATGAAAGAATAAAACACAAAATACTGCAACACAAAGTAGATGAAATGGTGATTGCAAAGGGACTGTTTAAATGAATTCCAATATACCTGGTTGAGTTCATGGCTTACAACTGTATCTCTTTGGAAGATTGGATCTAGATTGGAATAAGTAGCCTAACTTTTTGGATTCGAGATTATTTTAAAAGCAGTGGATGCGCACCAGACATGGAACACAAAATGGGATGGAAATGTATTTGTTGTGACTGTTGGCGTTGGTTGGATGGCTGGACAGCTGCATTTTAAACTCTAACACTAACTTTTCAGAATTCTTTTTTTTTTTTTCATTAGCCTTTTTTTTAATAAACATTGTGTAACCTGAGAGAGGTACTGTAGAGTGTTCATTTGTGTGCCTGCCTCAGTATCCAACCCTGGACTGACCCTGCCTCAGTATCCAACCCTGGACTGACCCCACCTTAGTATCCAACCCTGGACTAACCAACCCCCCCCCCCCCCCCTCAGTATCCAACCCTGGACTGACCCCACCTCAGGATCCAACCCTGGACTGACCCCTCCTCAGTATCCAACCCTGGACTGACCCCACCTCAGTATCCAACCCTCGACTGACCCCACCTCAGTGTCTCTGCATGCCTCTTCCATTGCTCCCAGGGAGAGTCATGCAGGTGTCTGGTTGGTGTTCATAGACCTTTGTTGACTTTCGTTGTCTTTTATTATTGTCCTCATTAAGCTCTGCGTTGTATTTTGATTACAATAAAAGACGGCCCCAGATCTCACACAATACCACACAGTCCAGTGTCCCGGTTCTTATGTGGTTTGAGTGCCCCCACCCCCCCCTCGTCTCTTCTCCGATAAGACTGTCTTTCTGGTCTCTTCTGTGGCCTTGTTTTGTCAAGTCAACCTACGCCACCTTGGCGCTAACCAATACAATTGCTGTTTGGCACAGAGTGTACCAGCCATGGAATGTCATCTTTATCTCATAAGTCTATGGAAGAGGGTCACCATTTCTTACAGAAAGCTCCAGCTACAGCCATACTCAGAGGTCAATCATTATAATTAGGAACAGCTAACAGGATCAGACTAAACCAATATTTCTCTGAAAATCAACCAATATTAAACACCTTCCAACACCAAAGTGAAAATAATTCCTCAATGGGACTGAGGAATGGGGAGTAAGGGGGTAACGGTGTATCCACCTGTGAAGTTATGTATGGTGGTTGGTGAACCAGTCCCAGACCAGAGCAGCCCGGTGGAAACTAACATTATCCCACATGACAACAAACCTGGGCTGCTCTGCTCCATCCTGTACAACTGCATTATATAGAGCACCAGATATGTCATTGTGAGTTGAGTGCACTTCTAAAGCATGGAGCGCTTTACAATATCTTCTCTTTCACTCACCAATGGTGGCCAGCTGGTGTTAGCCTGCTCTTTGGGATAAATTAGTGTCTTACTCAAGAACACGTCAACGAAGCAGAGGAGATAGCTGGAATTGAACTGGAGGCTCCCAGACGGCTACTCTACCTCCTGAGCTTCTGCCACCCCCTCAGAACGTGATCATGTGTGCATGGTGATGGAGAACTCCTTGCAGATGTAGGAACCTCTTGAAAATGTTTTCAGCCCTCAAAGGCCATCTAGGTTTTTGCAGGGTGATAATCAATCTAGTAATTATATTCCGTAAACTAAGGCATGTTTAAATTATTTTATTGTGAGCTCACAAGGTATGTCTGATCTCCAGAGAAGGGATATCAGAGTACAAATGTGTGGTCAGAAAACAATGAGTCTCATACTTCAGCCAAAATGACCTCATCTTAAGACCTCCTCCTCCTTATCTCTCTGGGCTAGTGGAAAGGGCTCTCCCCCTCCCCCAACTTAACATTCTTGAAGCTCACAGACCTGCTCCCACACACCACAAAACACTGTTTCTTCTTCCAGGAACACAAGGTGATATTTCCCCCACGCTGCCCAGGGACATTCACAACAGCTCTTTGTCCTGTAACATCTGGGCCCCGACGCCTGGTTTTAGATAGATTGAATCCAGCTTCATCAATGAAAATGAACTCATGACGCTGTGCAGCTGCGCCAAATACCACCAATAGGCCGTTCACACCTCTCATATTGAAATGAATGGAATGCACAAGAACAAGAGCCCTGGATCAGGTCCAAATCCAGCCAGCTTGCTAATAACACCAGTTAACATTAGCTAGCCAACACCAGATATAAATCTAACCAGGTAGATATGAATAGGCTACAGCAGGATCTTGACTAGTCGTAAAATTAGAAGACCTTAAACGCAAATGAAAACGCAAGTGCTCATTTTACCATACTTTGGAAAATAAGTACCCTAACACACCCTATAGAACATGTAATCTATGGGCTGCAGCTATTGAGTCTGAGAGAAATAATAATAGGCACAAATCCTTATTAAATCAATTTTAATTCATTGCTTTTATCTCTAGCAAGATTGATTATGCTCTCCTAAAGCTATAATCAAAGTTTTGATGACTGAGGCCCAATTTAGGGACCAAATAAGATTGAGTCCACCCAAGAAAAACAAATAATTCCCTTTATTTGACAAACCAATCATAGTCTACATACCAGTGATTATACCAATATGAGGTCATTTTAAGATCACTCAAACATTCAGTTCCGAGTCCGGGTCCAGATCCAGGGCTACAGCCAACAGCAGGGGGAGGCGGACTGGACTGGGAAGGTGTTTGCATAGTCCTTGAACTCTGCTCCCTTCTTTTCTCCTCCAGATTAATCACTTCCATCCAATAGTACAGGACAGGAAATAAAAATGCCTGTAGAATTTCAGGAAGTAGTAGAGCTTGTGCAAAGAGCCTATTGTCAGACAGTACTTCAGGAACAGTGTAAATCACACAAGTCAACTGTTGGCACGTTGCATGTCTGTGACTGATAAATCGTCAATGACGTGTAAATGGTTGAAATTCATGTTGAAATGAAGCCCCCTCTTTTCCATTGCAACTATAGCAGAGGCCGTTATTCACATAACAGTTGACCATGTTTGCTTTCTTCACTGACAGAGAGAGAGAGGGGGAAAGAGAGGGGGAAGATGAAAAGATTTCATCAAACAAAGCTCAGCTTTGGAAGGCGAACTGTTGAGGACAAGATCAAAAAGAAAGAGGTGATGATGGTGGTACACTGCCTACTCTTTACTTAACATGATGGGAAAAGCACATTGACGGGATAAATTGTATGTCTGTATATAGATAAACAAATAGACAGGTATGTAGGTGTGTATAAATATACACAGTATGCATGATTATGTTCGGTTAAAAATATATAATCTGTTGACAGGAAACCAAGAGGTACAAGAGAGTGGAAGAGAGGGGACAGGAGGAGAGGACATAGAGATGAGAGGTGAGATACCTGATGTTAGCCAAAGAGACACTATATTATGTTAGATCCTGGCAAGATTAAAAAATAATGTGGATGGATGGATGGATGGATGGATGGATGGATGGATGGATGGATGGATGGAAGGATGGATAGGTGGATGGATGGATGGATGGATGGATGGATGGATGGGTGGGTGTTTATAGCTTATGTTTATGTTTTGTTAATTTGTGGACAGGAGATGAAAATGGACACCACAGTGGAGGAGAGGTGACGGGAGGAGACCAACATGGACAAAAGACAGGAGGAGAGGTGACAGGAGGAGACCAACATGGACATCAGAGTGGAGGAGGCCAGGCTGGGAGAGAGGTGACAGGAGGAGCTAGTCTCATGTTTCTAATAGATGGTGTGTTCTCATCAACATTCACTTAAGTTGTGTCCTCTCTGGATGACCTCCACTGCTCGCAGTTAAAGATGATATTAATCCAATATGATGCGTGTTGTTCTTTATAGATCTAGCCTCTTCATTTTGCTCTCAAAGTGCACCAGATTGAAGCACCACAACTAAATGACCTCGGTCTTACAAAAATCCTGCGTACGGCCCTGGTCCTGAATGTTTCAGAGGGCAGATGATAACCTCCTTCTAATCAAGGAGCAGGTGTTCATAACTCTGTCTGCATCACTACACTGTGGTGACATTTTGGTTGTACCGTCTGATCACAACACTAAGAGTTCTAATCTAATTTTTTAACCTATCTGTCTACATGTCTGTCTGTCCATCTCTATCTTTCATTGTCTGCCCCTGTTATTGTATCTGAGGCTTCACGTTTGGTGATGGGACCTCAGTGGGTGAGAACAGACATGCTGAATAGACATAAAGATCTAGGCATGGGCAGCATCTTTCCAGCCATTTAAAAATAAATATGTATTTTATGCCAACCTACATTCAGTCTAGCCCTAACCCTAACCTCTTAGAGTGCAGGAAGTGTCGGCCAGCTGTGTCGTGTGTGTGTCTCCATTCTCAGCGTCAGTACATCCAGTTTGATGGTTCACCTGGGCCAGTAGACTAAGCAGAGCCTCGACCCAAACAAGGTGTCCTGAATGGTCTCCCAGGTCCGCCTTGTACAACTGAACTGTCAGCCCAGTGTTTCAGTGTGGTCTACAAGCTATTCAATAAAACCTGGAGAAAATTATCTGTATCTTGTCTTTACACTTACAGCACACATGCTGCACAAATGATAACCTTAATTGTATGACACTTGTTTTGTCAAATGCACAAGGGTATCTAACTTGGCTAGACTTTGGATGTGGTGACTAGTCCAGGCCAGTCAGCATGGTATAAGCTGCATACAGGTGAGCGGAAGCTGAAACGCTTGTTCCTTGGCTAGGACCAAGGCAGCTTGCCAGCAGGGTCAGGCCTGTGCCGGGAGGTCAGTACATTAGAACCCCCTTAGGCGGGCTGTATGTATCCTAGGTTCTCAAACTTATATCTGTGGTATAGAAAGGTAGAACTTGCTTGGTTGATTATGTAAGTGTGTGTGTGTGGGGTGCTTTTGATTTTCCTCCACACATCTCTCAGCCATATGTTTCCCCTATGTTGATCTGAAAATGGTGATAGGGATTAAATTAGGTTGCTAAGAGAACTGCTAGTCACCAGAAGCATTCAAGAACATAACCTGTGCTGGAATATTAATGTATGAACGAATCAATACAAGTAGAGCACATCTACTGACAGGCTGGCTGAATGACTGGAAGACTGACTTGGGACCTCCACTGAGGACAATCTGACATTAATCAAATAGCTTAAGAGTCTAGAACCCTGGAGAGGACAGTCTACAACCCTGGAGAACAGTCTACAGCCCTGTAGAGAACAGTAGAACCCTGGAGAGGACAGTCTGAGACGTAGAACCGTCCATAGCAGTGGACTACCTAATCACACGCGCGTGTGCGCGCGCGCGCACACACACACACACACACGATTAGAGGCTCCACTTCAGGAGAGAAGAGAACATGAGCAGGATGATAATAATAATAATAATAACTTGCATTCATCATCATCTTCATCATCACATGCCGTCTGATGTGAATTTGCACACCCTGATCCTTTACAGCTGCTACATGCAACAGAACACTCAAGGCCATGTTTCTTGCATGTGCACCTCAGGCTGCTGCAGTCTGTCTTGCAGGTGCATCTGATGATCTTAAGAAGTTCTTGTGGAGCTGGTGGTAAGTCCGTCTGGACAGGGACAAGCCTCCCATCATTCTCTTTCCACCCCCATTCTTGTGGCAGGAGTTCATCTACAGGTTCCTTCCACTGTTGCACCTGGTAGTACACACGGAGACTCTGGTACTTTGCTGCTGCTGACGTTGGTGGTAGACTCTGTGGCTGTACATGAGAAGTGCTGGTAGCCACCTTCTCACAAAAGCGCTTGTATCTTAGACTGTCAAGTCCCTCCCCAGGCTTCCCATTGTACAGGCACTGCCAAGCATTCTCTCCTGCTGACACAATCTCTGCTCTAGAAGCTGACTATGAGTCAAACACTGTAGCTTGCTGATAGAACTCGCTGCTGGCTCTGAACTTCTTGAGGGGAGCTCCTTTCCCAATGCCATAAAGGCAGGACGTAGTGTCACACCCAGCTATAGCATGAATGAAGAGAATGTGAGTGCACACACTGGGACCTAGCTGCTGCTTGACGGACGGAAAGGTGAGCGATATGATGGGCCATTTGTCATTGTGCAAGGTAAAAAGACGCCCATAATTGGGTTCAAAACATGCAATGCTTTAGGTTTAGTGAAACGTGTACATGAGGTGACGGCAAGTGACAAGGGCAACATAGAAGATCAGTATGCAGATGTTTACCAGGGCATTGGGAAGCTGGGTGTCACACACAGAATAGAGATTAAAAAGCCATGCAAACCGGTCATACATGCTGCCAGGAAGGTGCCCTTGGCACTGCGAGAAAGGCTTAAAGCTGAGCTAGACAGGCTAGAGTCCCTGGGCATCGTAGAGAAGAGGGAGGAGCCTACAGAGTGGGTACACTCACTCGTTGTGGTGGAAAAAAAGGATGGCTCAATAAGGTTATGTATGGATCCCAAAGAGTTGAACAAAGATCTGAAACGAGAGCACTACCAGCTGCCTATAAGAGGGGACATATTTGGGGATATAGCTGGTGCAAAATACTTTTCTAAACTAGATGCCTCCTCCGGGTTTTGGCAGATAGGTTTAGACCAGGACAGTGTCAAACTCTGCACATTCAATACCCCCTTTGGAAGGTATTCCTTTAAGAGGTTACCTTTTGGATTGGCTTCGGCACCTGAGGTATTTCATGGAAGAGTACAACAGATATTTGAGAAGGTTCCGGGTGCAAAGGTATACATAGACGATGTCCTGATTTGGGGAAGCACAATGGAGGAACATAATGAGAGGAAAAGAGACTATGACAGGGGGTCTTAAGTCCTGAGTGAGCTGAGGCCAGATGACAGAGTAAAACTGCACAATGGTCAGTACTGGAACTTAGATGCAAGAGTGCTGCAGAATGTGGCCCCAAGGTCATATGAGGTGCAGATGCCCGAGGGGGTAACATACAGGCGAAATCGCAGACACTTACTCAAGGTACCTAAAAATGAAGACAGTACTGAAGACACAAATGCAGAGGGCGCTAGTGCAGGGTCACCGGTGTGTGACACGCCCATACGTGAGTGTGGTGAACACATAGACATAGAGAGGAGGTTGGGTAGACAGACCAAAGCGCCAAAGGGACTCATTGAGGAAATGTGATGGGGCAGTAATGAGGTGATGGGAGCTTGGTGATATGAGGTGATGGGACAGTAACAAGAGTTTGTTTTTGTTTGTCACGTTATGTTATTATTTTATTCTCTACAGTTGTAATTGTTACAGGCTCTGAAACTGTTAATTGAGGTTTAAAGCTGAAACACTGTTTGGCGTTTAAGATAAATTGTTAATGTTTCCAGACACTGTAAACATAGTTCTTGACAGGAGAGATGTGTCATACGTGATGACGTCACGGACGTCAAGGTTGATCGAGGCAGTGATGCGGGAGCCAGCGAGAGTGATGGCCGCCTGTAATGGGAGCTGTGAATAAATGTATAGCCGTATGCACACTGTTGTCCGGTTCCATTATTAAGTGTTAGCAGCCGAACACAACAGGTACTGGTTCCTCCTTGACTGACTTCACTGGTCATCCAGCCATAGGCGTAGTTTTAGGTATGGACGCTATGGACATGTCCATACAAAGCCACGGAAACACGAATTGTCCCTGCCAAAAATAATACAGAGTGAAAACTGTAGTTTTTAATTACCATTCACAACTTGCGAAAGCAAAACGGTTGGGAATTAAGGCCTGGTTGACAGCTGCATTCAGCAAGCTATCCAATCAACAATGTACAGTAGCCTACTTCCCCCCTCCCTCCCTCAACAATGTACAGTAGCCTACTTCCCCCCCTCCCTCCCTCCCTCCCTCAACAATGTACAGTAGCCTACTTCCCCCCCTCCCTCCCTCAACAATGTACAGTAGCCTACTTCCCCCCTCCCTCCCTCAACAATGTACAGTAGCCTACTTCCCCCCCTCCCTCCCTCCCTCTGTGACCCAGCGAGGCCTCGCGAGCTCAGCAGCTCACAGCACATCGAGCATCGACTGTCGTCAACAGCGGGAATTTTGATTAAGCAGAAGTAAGATTGAAGTTATTGAACAATGGGGAATACAATATGTTGACCGACAATTATTTTTCTGTACAGAGTTGTATCAATGATAATAGTTTAGTTTGCGTCCTACTAAATGCCTGTAAACTGTAATGTTAGTGCTGGTGGTGCAGCTAGTCAGAGCTGTACGTATTAGCTATAACGTTAGGTCTCGTAAACGTTTGCTGATGCAGAGATAAGGTGCTGTAATGTTGTCATAACAGTTGTCTTTAGCTAGTAATAAATCAGTTTTGGTATAACCGTTGCAAACTCCTAGGTTTGAGCAATGACTAGCTAGGTTCACTCGCCCACTGAATTTGCATAACAGGCTAAACAAACGAGACGAGACGTCTGGTTTGTTTATGCAATTCAGTCCAAGTCCAGCGTAATTATGTTCATATTTCATATGCTACACAGAATAGGCTGTAGGCTACACGGAAAAGAGTGTTTCATGTCTGCAAGTAGTTTGATATTGTCAATCATTTCCCTTTTATGACCAGAAAAGATAAGACATTAGAATTGTTTTGGTCAAAGCAGCAGAAAGGCAGGACCTGGAGAGGCAGGCGGGAGATGCATCAGGGTTACAGGTGAGATTATAGTCTGACTCAACAGATGTAGGTTTTGTGGATAAACCTTGTCATTCGTTGTCACATTGCCCAATCAGTGGCGACGGAAATTAATCTGATTCGGCCACCACCCAGATTCAATCCATACATGAAACAACAACAACCTATTGTGTCCCTACCAAAGCTCAAATCAAACCTACGCCCCTGCATCCAGCTCAGGTTTAACTTTACATGATGACAGGCTGTGAATATGTTACAGTATATGTATTTTGTTCATAAACACATAAAGACCATGAGGTGAAGGCTTGGATCATTTATATCTTATATTTGTGGAGGGTTAGCTAGTTATGGATAATTCTACACCGTGGAAGTGAATGGAAATGAATATTTGAATTTCTATGAATTGCAATGTTTCTAGGCATCGAATTAAACTACTTTATTTGAAATTTTACTTTGAAATCTTCCTTAAGCATGTATTCAACATAATACTATTATCTGAATGAAAAGTACTGAAACAGATGTATAATGTGACAAAAAAGGCAATTTATTATTTTGGCCGGTAAAAAATATACTTGGCCGGCGTATTTTTTCATCTACCAGTCCCCTTGGCAGGTGAGCCAAAAAGTTAATTTTCATCCCTGACTGTGCTCCTCCCCCTTGCACAGCAGATACCCGAGTACTTCAGACACTACGTTCTTTAACAAGTTGTTGTCTTCAAGACCCTGCCATGGCCCTATCTCTAAGCACAGCTGATGCCAACTTTTCTGCACTGAAATCGATACATTTCAGTGCGCAACACCATGAACAAGAAAGACTGACTGATATCGGGGTGCTAAGTGCAGTGTTGCCAGCTCCTCTGTAAGGAAAGTAGCTGTTGGTTCTCTTAAAAGTAGCTAGAAGTAGTAATCAATTAATTTGCATAATATGCCATTCTGAAAGATGCAAAATGGATAGAAAAGGCTGATCAGGCAGTTTACAAACTAACCATTTAGTCCAGGGGCCTATCCAGATTCGGTACCACCTAAAGTGACCAAATAATATCGGTATTTAGTCTTCCTACATGTGTGTAGTTTATATTTTGCTATGATACACGGCCTATCTACTGTAGTAGCTTAATGCTGGACCAAATACATTTTCTCAGCACCCCAGTACCCCACTTACAGTACAATAGGCACTAGCACTAAATGTTAAACATTAACTCCATATGTTAAAAACGTACTTTATGGAACACTCAATGTATTGATTTACGAATATCAATGTTTAATCCAGTGGAATTAGGAGAAATGTGAACAGAACAGAAGCCAAAACACACTAACAGAAGCCCTATGAGGAATGTAACAAACTGGACACACTGGTCCAAGCAGCAGTGGGAGGAGTTAAGGTTAGATATGATAAGTAATGATCATTAGATAAGCTATAATGTAGAGATAAGCAGTTCCTCATACCTAAAATTTCTTCATATCTAAAATATGTCATGAGACATTCCTAAACCCAAAGGAATGAAGCAGAAGTCAATTAAGGTCACAACAGGTGATCATCAGATTAAAAAGGACATGGAGAGGCTGGTGTTTCCATCTTCAGAAGTGTTCGTTTGAAAGTGAACCCACAGATAGATACAGTATCTCCAACATAATAAAGAGAACAGGTGAATAGAGTTAAAATGATTAATCAGGCCTAGGTCTGTGTTTCAGAAGAACATCTTCACTCTTCATAGTGTTTATAATCTGATCATCTGCATCCTCTGCTTGCAGTTTGAGGTCTCCTAGCTGAGCTCTGTGCAACACCGCCACTATGTGGTTGACTGCTATCATTGCATGTTGATGAAGGTCTTCGGGTGGCCAGTTAAATAGTGTTACAGAAACATGACAATAACTAGAATAGCGCTCAGAGAGCACAGACCTCTGCCTGTGATGCATTTCGTCAGCATGTACAGTTCTTTTTTAGTTTAGCAGTTCTATATGGCCAACTTGAAAATGCATGTTGCAGATGAAATATTGATCACCTTGATGAAGCTGAATCTGTTGCCGTGTGAGACCAAGCTGATCAGGGTGCTGTTCTGGGTTTAAAATGACCCGCCATAGGAATTGAATGGGTAAAATGACCCGCTATAGGAAATGAATGGGTAAGACAATATTATGTTCATCCAGCAGATGGAAAACATCCCCATACACACCCACAGCCACAACTCACCTGGGTTACCCGGGTTCTAGGTCTAAAATGAGCCCCCGTTTTATAGTGTTCAAGGCCAAATTTGACTGATCTGTTTTAACTGCTCTTATATGAACACAAAACCCATAAATCCCCAAATGAATGTGAACCACCTGAAGCATTCAGGTCAATACCATTCTCTTAGTGTACACCACATGCTCCCCCACACGTCCATAGTGTGAAACCACTTGGATACTGAAAGTGTAGAGCCATTACCAGTCAATACAAAGTTATTCTAAGTGATCATCTTTATCCTATTAGTGAAACATATCCAGATGAAAATGATTTATTTCAAAACAGCAATACACCCATCCACAAAACACAAAATCAGTGAATGTTTTGATTTGTATGAACATGATGTCAATATGTTGTAGCCTTCCAATTAATCCACTTAAAACCTAGCTAGTGTTGTGTTCGGCTGCTAACACTTAATAATGGAACCGGACAACAGTGTGCCGACGGCTATACTTTTATTCACAGCTCCCATTACAGGCGGCCATCACTCTCGCTGGCTCCCGCATCACTGCCTCGATCAACCTTGACGTCCGTGACGTCATCACGTATGACACATCTCTCCTGTCAAGAACTATGTTTACAGTGTCTGGAAACATAAACAATTTATCTTAAACGCCAAACAGTGTTTCAGCTTTAACCCTCAATTAACAGTTTCAGAGCCTGTAACAATTACAACTGTAGAGAATAAAATAATAACATAACATGACAAACAAAAACAAACTCTTGTTACTGTCCCATCACGTCATATCACCAAGCTCCCATCACCTCATTACTGCCCCATCACATTTCCTCAATGAGTCTCTTTGGCGCTTTTGTCTGTCTACCCAACCTCCTCTCTATGTCTATGTGTTCACCACACTCACGTATGGGCGTGTCACACACCGGTGACCCTGCACTAGCGCCCTCTGCATTTGTGTCTTCAGTACTGTCTTCATTTTTAGGTACCTTGAGTAAGTGTCTGCGATTTCGCCTGTATGTTACCCCCTCGCGCGTGTGATTAGGTAGTCCACTGCTATGGACGGTTCTACGTCTCAGACTGTCCTCTCCAGGGTTCTACTGTTCTCTACAGGGCTGTAGACTGTTCTCCAGGGTTCTACTGTTCTCTACAGGGCTGTAGACTGTTCTCCAGGGTTGTAGACTGTCCTCTCCAGGGTTCTAGACTCTTAAGCTATTTGATTGTCAGATTTTCTGTTGCAATATGTGAGATTCACCCCTTTTCTCTTCACCAAATGCCAATAGAATTAAAAATATATTTCTGTAAATGCACTGTGATGCATCCTATATAGTTTCTGGTTGATTGGGGACAGTGTTGTGTGGACATCAGACAAGAAAACATGCATAAACCTTTTTCTTTTACATAGGCGAAAATTAGAAATTGGTATATTTGTCACATACCTTCCATCTGCATTTTTCATTACTTTCCACCACTGGGATTTTGGGGGACTAACTGATATGTTATAAAGAACATATGTATGACACCAAAACAGTTGAAATAATTTCTGTTGCAATTTGTTCAAGGTTATGTCATAAAATGCCTGGACTATAGGGGCAGGGGAGCATCACTACTGATCCATAGCCAGGACTGGGATGTCCTCAGTGGAGGTCCCAAGTCAGTCTTCCAGTCATTCAGCCAGCCTGTCAGTAGATGTGCTCTACTTGTATTGATTTGTTCATACACTAGTATTCCAGCACCGGTTATGTTCTTGAATGCTTCTGGTGACTAGCAGTTCTCTTAGCAACCTAATTTAATCCCTATCACCATTTTCAGATCAACATAGGGGAAACATATGGCTGAGTGATGTGTGGAGGAAAATCCACAGCACCACACACACACTTGCATAACCAACCAAGCAAGTTCTACCTTTCTATACCACAAATATAAGTTTGAGAACCTAGGATACATACAGCCCGCCTAAGGGGGTTCTAATGTACTGACCTCCCGGCACAGGCCTGACCCTGCTGGCAAGCTGCCTTGGGCCTAGCCAAGGAACAAGCGTTTCAGCTTCCGCTCACCTGTATGCAGCTTATACCATGCTGACTGGCCTGGACTAGTCACCACATCCACAGTCTAGCCAAGTTAGAGATACCCTTGTGCATTTGACAAAACAAGTGTCATACAATTAAGGTTATCATTTGTGCAGCATGTGTGCTGTAAGTGTAAAGACAAGATACAGATAATTTTCTCCAGGTTTTATTGAATAGCTTGTAGACCACACTGAAACACTGGGCTGACAGTTCAGTTGTACAAGGCGGACCTGGGAGACAATTCAGGACACCTTGTTTGGGTCGAGGCTCTGCTTAGTCTACTGGCCCAGGTGAACCATCAAACTGGATGTACTGACGCTGAGAATGGAGACACACACACACGACACAGCTGGCCGACACTTCCTGCACTCTAAGAGGTTAGGGTTAGGGCTAGACTGAATGTAGGTTGGCATAAAATACTATTTATTTTTAAATGGATGGAAAGATGCTGCCCATGCCTAGATCTTTATGTCTATTCAGCATGTCTGTTCTCACCCACTGAGGTCCCATCACCAAACGTGAAGCCTCTGATACAATAATAAAACAGGGGCAGACAATGAAAGATAGAGATGGACAGACAGACATGTAGACAGATAGGTTAAAAAATTAGATTAGAACTCTTAGTGTTGTGATCAGACGGTACAACCCAAATGTCACCACAGTGTAGTGATGCAGACAGAGTTATGAACACCTGCTCCTTGATTAGAAGGAGGTCATCATCTGCCCTCTGAAACATTCAGGACCAGGGCTGTACGTAGGATTTTTGTAATACCGAGGTCATTTAGTTGTGGTGCTTCAATCTGGTGCACTTTGAGAGCAAAATGAAGAGGCTAGATCTATAAAGAACAACAGGCATCATATTGGATTAATATATTCTTTAACTGAGAGCAGTGGAGGTCATTTAGAGAGGACACAACTTAAGTGAATGTTGATGAGAACACACCATCTAGTAGAAACATGAGACTAGCTCCTCCTGTCACCTCTCTCCCAGCCTGGCCTCCTCCACTCTGATGTCCATGCTGGTCTCCTTCTGTCACCTCTGCTCCTGTCTTTTGTCCATGTTGGTCTCCTCCTGTCACCTCTCCTCCACTCTGATGTCCATGTTGGTCTCCTCCTGTCACCTCTCTTCCACTCTTGTCCATGTTGGTCTCCTCCTGTCACCTCTCTTCCACTGTGGTGTCCATGTTGGTCTCCTCCTGTCACCTCTCCTCCACTGTGGTGTCCATTTTCATCTCCTGTCCACAAATTAACAAAACATAAACATAAGCTATAAACACACCCAACCCCACCCACCCACCCATCCACATTATTTTTTAAACTTGCCAGGATCTAATTAATGTAGCGTCTCTTTGGCTAACATCAGGTATCTCACCTCTCATCTCTATGTCCTCTCCTCCTGTCCCCTCTCTTCCACTCTTGTACCTCTTGGTTTCCTGTCAACAAATTATATATTTTTAACAGAACATAATCATGCATACTGTGTATATGTATACACACCTACCTGTCTATTTATTTATCTATATAAGCGGCACACCTGATTAATAACTTCCATCCAATGGTATAGGACAGGAAATAAGGATGCCTGTAGAATTTCAGGAAGTAGTGGAGCTTGTGCAAAGAGCCTAATTGCTTGGCAACACCAAACGCCCAGTGTTTACATGAGAAAATAAATATGATAGATTTCTTTGTAGAAGCACTGCTCTGTTTGTGCATGTGCGCAGGTACACCGCTTTGCTAATGTTAACTTGGGTCAAGAATAGCCTACACCTAGCTAGCCACGTTGTGACGGCTAGGATCATGGATGTATTCACTAACTAGCTATTTATCTAACGTCAGGCATCTCAGCATCTTCGTCTACGTTCTTAAATGTGAGCATTTAGGCGCTGTCAATGTTATAACTAATTGAAAATACGTTAAAATAACTGCTTATTGTTATGTTACTTGTGTCAATCTCCCTTACCTCGAAAGACGTCCAATATGTTCGCTTGATCGTCCGCAGCTGACACTTATTAATGACAAATTAGCTTTGCGTCTCACACCCCTTCTCCTAAGAGAAAGGCGATTCGACAAATAAAAAGTGATTGACAACCGTTTCAGGCGAAATGAGTTTTTGATTGACAAGACGATTGTCAGCCTCTGATTGGCCAAAGTAGAAATTGATTGACAGTTGACCCGCCCCCTCGAAGTCTCCAGGCCTGCAGAGTCTGAACAGTGAAACGCGTCATTGTTCCCGGCTTTCACCGATTGGTTAAGAGCATTGAAAAGACTAGCAGTCACGACCTAAAGTGTATATAAATTGTGTTCGTAATTTGTGTCTCTCTCTACCTTGGAAACTTTTCACAGTTGAACATTGTTTGTCACGCCTGTAAAGATTCCCCATTGCAAGGATTTTTTTACCCATCTGAAGAAAACAAGAGACAAGCTCTTTATTCCTTTTGAGTAAACAAACGTTTCCATCACAACCTACTCACTAGCCTTTCACTGTAGGCTACGACAATCCTCAATTCGGTAAGTTGTATGTTATCTTTTATTTTTGAAAGATTAGAGCGAAGCCGTTTGGGGCTTCGGTTTAGGAAGTGAACTTCGAATGAACAAGGGAGGGTTAGACGACTGTTTTTGAATTTGAGTCCAGGAGAGGGTTACTGTTCTTTTTAATTTGAGTCCAGGAGAGGGTTACTGTTCTTTTTAATTTGAGTCCAGGGGAGGGTCATATAGCTACACATTTGAATCGAAAACAGAATAGTTTATTCATCTTTTCTGAATTCAGCAAGCTGTTTTGTATGACCATGTTGAGAGGGAAGCGCGTGAAGCGAACATACCGACATGCGGTCTGTTTTCAGTGAATTTCTCTGTTGCTGGTCGTTGCTGCGTGCGTTCACTTCTTTTATTCTCTGGTGATATTAAGTGGAGAACATGGCCGTATATAGACCTGGGCCGCGTTTCCCAGAGGCATCGTTTAGGCATCGTAGCGCTACGTGCTTCTTAAGAACGTTGTTAGGTCCACCTCTAGGTGGTGATTCGTTTCCCAGAGCATTCTTAAGCCAAGGTATACCACAGCCAAGGGATACGTTACGAAGGGCGGTCGGACCCCATCGTAAGCTGTCCCTTGGTGATGCGCTCCGTTCATCCAGTTATAGTTTTAGCTCGATTAGAGCAAAATAACACTTTTAAAAAGGAGAGTTGCAATACAGCGCACATCCATCTATCCTACCTGCGCGATTCACATCATTAGTGTACACAACATACAATTAACTTGAATGATGAAAATAATGTCATGGAGCCTACACAACACATCATGGGAATGTTGTTTTTAAAACTTTTATTGAGCCAAGCAACATATACGGACTATCCATAGCCTAATATAATCCACTTTGTGAACAACAACAACATTTTCTTATGTAAAGGGATAATTTGATGACATTACTTTTCTGGCTGTCTTTATGTATTGTCAGACAGATATCCTGGCGAATTGATTAATCCAATGAGGCCATCTAGATGAATAGTCAAATATCCTCACACACGCTCCAGAATATTGTAGAAAGCCTTCCCAGAACAGTGGAGGCTGTTATAGCTGCACAGGGGGGACCAACTCCATATGATGCCTATTCATTTAGAATGGGATGTCATGAAGGTTCCTGTAGGTGTAATGTGTAGGTGGCCCAATACTGTTATCCGTATAGTGTACTTTGCTAACAGATTCACAGTATTTAGTGATCTTACAAATGCTGTTTGTTATATTGTGTGCCTTCTTCAAAACCTCTACTGTTGTAACGTGGCAAGAAACGACAAATATAAAGGATAAAGGGAACTTGTTTAATATTGGTTGGGAAAAAACATGGGCAGGTTTGTTCTTCAGACTTTTGTCCTGTAACAGGCGGTCTTTTTCCGGGGTGGGGTTGTTAGACCCATGCCCAACCCCCAACCTGGAGGGCCAGTTGTTGCTTTTCGTCTGGCCTCTACCCTGAACCTGCCCGGCATGGTTGAACCTGCTGGGGGGTGACCCCCCTCCAATATAGCCTTCATGGTCATGGAGGCACACAAGCCTTCCCACCACGACAAGGTAGCAACACGTAGGAAGGATGAGTGGTGTGGTGAGTGTATGTAGTGTGTGTGCGCAGTGTACTGTGGTGGGTGGGCAGTGTGTGGTAAGTGTAGTGTGTGTGGTGAGTGTGCAGTGTGTCACAGGCATCTGCATCATCTGCAAGGGAGGAAAATTCAGTTAGTGACATTGAATGGAATGCTTGCAGTGTGGGAATAGACAGAGTATACAAAATACACACTTAGCCTACCTGGAGTTGGCAGAATGATGGGCACTGATATGGAGGGCCACCCAAACTGTGCCTCCGCTAGGGCCTGCTGCCTGTTCTGCAGGTCCAGCCTCTCACGCTGCACACCCAGCCTCTGCCTCCCCACCTCCAGTAGCTCCTCGCTGCAGTCGCACCTCGCATCCGTGGTGTTCAGCTGCCTCTCACGGGGGGCGGGGGGGGGACGTCATGGGGTGTGGGGGGTGGGGGGAGAGCGTGTCGACGGGGTGGAGCGGTCTGATCGTGCTGTGGTCTCCTCTTCAGAGGACTGGGAGGCTTGGGGTGACTCAGCTGAGGGCTGGGAGGCTTGGGGTGACTCAGCTGAGGGCTGGATGTTGGAGGGGCCCTCTCCAGACTCCAAATCAAGGCCACCAGTGATGCCTTGGGAGGCTGTGAGGCCGATGATCGATAGGGCCTTCTCCTCCTCCGGGGTGAGGGAAGGCACGGTGCTCTGCCTCTCGGCGCACCTCAAGGTATACCTTGAGAAGCGTCGTAGCGCGGAGAAGTTCGGCGAATCTGGGAAACGCGGCCTCAGGTGGTGGATTGAATCACTGCTGATTGGGTTAAAGTGGGAACCGTAACAAAACGGTGCACACCGGTTTATAGATTGGCCCAGGTGCAGGCTGTGTCTATATGGTAGGCTATACCAGACTTCCCTCTAGTGGTGCCTACTGTACAGAATAAAATAACGTTATAACTATTATAATATTATAACTATTATAATATTTGCTATGTGTAAAATAAGTATGAGTAGCCTACAGGTACATTGGAATTCTTGTAATCGCTTGTCCTTACAGTGTCAGTACAAACCAGTTCCTCAGTCCAGTCCTAGGTACTCCACTAGACGTAAAGGTTCCCAAACGGACAATTTACATTATTATCTGCTACTAATCTAGCAGTCTATCAGTATCATCCTCATCTACTCACCCCATCCCTTCCCTACTTATCCCAACCGATGACTGTTTGTGTCCATGACATAGTCAGTGCAATTAAATAACATGGGTGTGTTATGTACATAGCTAGAATAAATAATCCTGGGGTTGAACTATGACCAAAAAACTAAACTGCTAAATCAATACTCCTTCCATAGTAGCATAACTGTAGTCATGTCCATTTTGAATAAAAAATGGCATGAGTGCATGGATTTATATAATGAATTTATTGTTTAATAATACTGGTGGTGGTGGTGGTGGTGTGTGTGTGTGTGTGTGAGAGAGTGTGTGTGTGTGTGTCTGTAGTGGTGAGGGAGGGGTGAGGGGGGATTGGTTTGGCTACACCCTTCCATCCCCCAGTACAGACTGCCCTCTGGGGAGCTGAAGAAAGCAGTCAGCTTGTCACAGAGGTGCCAGGTGGTATAGTCTGGTGAGGACTGCATTACATTTACATTACATTACAATAATTTAGCAGACACTTTTATCCAAAGCGACTAACAATAATTGCATTTAACGTAGGAAAAGCCAATGTACTACTACTTGCCAGAACTCACAAGTGCATCTTCTCTCTAAAACAAGTGACTAAGAGCATAATCTAGTGCTGAAGGCAAAGTTCAAGAATAGCAATCTAAAGTACAGTGCAATACAATAAAATACAATAAGTGCTTAGGAGGGAGGATTGTTGTAGTACTTCTTGAAGAGATGAGTTTTGAGCCTGCGACGAAAGATGAGCAGCGACTCTGCTGTCCTGACATCAGTGGGCAGTTCATTCCACCACTGCGGGGCCAGGACAGAGAAGAGCCATGACCGTGTCGATCGACCGCAGGGGCCTCGGAGTGACGGGGAAACCAGTCGCCCCAAGGTAGCAGAGCGTAGCGGTCGGGAGGAGGTGTAGGGCTTGACCATGGCCTGGAGGTAGGAGGGGGCTGTTCTTTTCATTGCCCTGTAGGTTAGCGCCAGAGTTTTAAACTGGATGCAAGCCGCTACAGGGAGCCAGTGTAGGGAACAGAGGAGGGAAGTTGTGTGGGAGAACTTGGGGTGGTTGAACACCAGGCGAGCAGCAGCTTTCTGGACAAGTTCCAGAGGTTTAATGGCTGACGCTGGGGCCCCAGCGAGGAGGCAGTTGCAGTAGTCCAGGCGGGAGATGACCAGGGCCTGGATGAGTACCTGCACCGTTTCATCAGTGAGGAAAGGGCGAATCCTCCTGATGTTGTAGAGCATGAATCTGCAGGAGTGTGTGATGGATGTGACATGTGCGGAAGACGACAGTTGTTTATCTAGGGTCACAACCAGATTCCTCGCAGTCCGAGTCGGGGTCACCACTGTGTCTTCAATGGTGATGGCCAGGTACCGGTGCGGGCAGCCCTTCCCCGGAAGGAACAGCAGCTCAGTCTTGTCCAGATTGAGGTGATGTGTCGTTATCCACTCCGAGCTATGCGTGTCTCCACTGCCTGGTGGTATAGGCTGGTGAGGAGAGCCAGATAGTATTAATGGATTTCAAATGTATTCCTAGACCTGCCATGTTGGGGACCCAACACAAGTGTTTCAAATGAATGAATTAGTTCTACTGCATAGGATTCTATGCAGTCGAGCCAATCGGATAAATTGAAACACCTGCGTTGGTCCCCAATATGGCAGGTCTAGGACTACATTTGAAACCCACGAATAGGCTGGTGAGGAGGACATCCAGGTGGTATAGGCTGGTGAGGAGGACTGCCAGGTGGTATAGGCTGGTGAAAGGGACTGCCAGGTAGTATAGGCTGGTGAGGAGGACTGCCAGGTGGTATAGACTGAAGGAGGACTGCCAGGTAGTATAGGCTGGTGAGGAGGACTGCCAGGTGGTATAGACTGAAGGAGGACTGCCAGGTGGTATAGGCTGGTGAGGAGGACTGCCAGGTGGTATAGACTGAAGGAGGACTGCCAGGTAGTATAGGCTGGTGAGGTGGACTGCCAGGTGGTATAGGCTGGTGAAGAGGACTGCCAGGTGGTATAGACTGAAGGAGGACTGCCAGGTGGTATAGGCTGGTGAGAGGGACTGTCAGGTGGTATAGGCTGGTGAGAGGGACTGCCAGGTGGTGTAGGCTGGAGAGGAGGGCTTGGTTTGCCTACACCCATCCTGCCAGGCCAAACTGCCCTCTGGGGAGCTGAAGTATGCAGCCAGCTTGTCACAGAGAATGTAGGCATCCCTGGGTCCTCTGTTACACCCAAGTTTCTGTTTTGCTCAAGGAAAAGGGACAAAACAATATCAATAGTAAATATCTAGCTTGTGTGGGAGAAAGGTTGTATGTGTCTTAATAAAATCAAGAATAATATTACCTGCATATAGGCTACACTGCTAAAATGTTGTAGGTATATGGCATTATGTGGCATGCTCATTGATACTTGCATATCTTATACATAGCCTAATTTGCCTACTAACATTTGTTAACTATGTTCTTACTGTTGCCAACTTGAAAACAAACACACCAACTGCGGTTGGTGCATATTACTAATCTGTTCACCAGATGTTCTTGTTAGCTACAATATTTTTCCTACTTGAAAACAGACACTCAAACACTGCGGTTGATGCATAGCCAAACGTTAGGCTACATATTAGCCTACTAACGTCTGTTAACTATGTAGCACTAGCTACGTTATGAGTGCCAGATACAATGTTTTGCCATAAAATGTTGCCTGCTTGAAAACGCACTCAAACACTGCGGTTGGTGCATAACACAACGCTACATAGCCTATACTAACGTCTGTTAACTACGTTATGTTACATAACATATATACATAAAGTCTGTTAACTATGTTATCTAGTTAGTTAACGTTAGCACAATGTTGCGAGTGCCAGATAGGCTAGCTACAATGTTTTGCCACAATGTTGCCTACTGAAACAGACACAAAAACGGTTATGTGACTGATACAGCATCAAAGTAATTGTATATAAAAGATACAAAATCACTTAGTGATTTTACAATCACAATAGCTTAGCTACTATCACCATTATTTTATTGAAGAAATTATAAGATTAACTTACCCATTGCGAGGTTGTTGGACATTTGTCATTGTCTGATCAACTGGGATTTTTTTTTTTTTTTTAAAGTGCACTAGAATGAGTCGAATGTCGCAGCCTGTGTGCGGGGCTAGCTGGACACAGCGCCGTCGTACGACATTGTGGCGGATGCGGTCTACGGGGGGCTTTAGACGACTGTTTTTGAATTTGAGTCCAGGAGAGGGTTACTGTTCTTTTTAATTTGAGTCCAGGGGAGGGTCATATAGCTACACATTTGAATCGAAAACAGAATAGTTCATTCATCTTTTTTCGGAATTCAGCAAGCTGTTTTGTATGACCATGCTGAGAGGGAAGCGCGTGAAGCGAACATACCGACATGCGGTCTGTTTTCAGTGAATTTCGCTGTTGCTGGTCGTTGCTGCGTGTGTTCACTTCTTTTACTCGCTGGTGACATTAAAGTCCAGGTTAACCCAGTTCAAATTTTTGTTATGAGTTTCACACACCACAGGAAAACATGTCATTAACCACCCAGCCAAATCTGAGTGATTAAAAATGTCGCTAAGTATATAAAATAAGGCTTCAAAATCGGTTAAAAATCAGCAGCATTCTCTGGTCTGAGACTGTGGGGGCGTGTCTGCTGAAGGCACCGAAGCCACACCCAATTGCGTGGGGAGGGGGTGTGGAGGGAAGAACCTGTCAAATAGTACCGTTCTCTGGTCTGCATATTGTCACACTGGCACGCCGTCTCTTTTGTGGTAGGAAGGCACAGCTTTGTGAAAACAGAGAGGAGTTGAAATTACACTTGTCTGAGTCAAACGCACAGATGCTTCCTCCTAACCTACCTCCTGACAAACAACACAGGTAAAACTGTAGCTACTCTATACCAACGCGCCAGTGTTACTGCCCTTAGATGCAAAATACAAAAACAGGCAACGAGGAATGTATGAGTCTGTCCCTATTTTCTCCCTGCCACCTCCGGACCCATTCCTATCCCTCCCAGGCGATCCTGTCGTCCTTTGGGATCAATGGAAAAAGTTGTTTAAAATGTACCTTTTAGTCACTGGCTTGAACAGCGCTGATAGCGCGCAGATGCGTACACTACTGGAGTTGATAATCGGGACAGACTCATCCACTCTCGTTGGCAATGTTATGTGTGAGAATAACGAGCACTCGGCTTCAACTTTCCCGCAACATATCCAACAGAACTGGAATGTACAGCCAGTAGCCGCCGAGCACCGCTTCACTGGGAGAGAGTGCGTCTTTCTCCAGCTGCAGCTGGTCTACCTAACCATCCCCCTCGCTCCCGCCTCCCGGTCTCCCGCTGGAGAAATAAACTGTAACCATTACCGGTGAACCCATACGCAAATCAGGTGCCACAAATATGGCAGGCAGTTTCTGTATAGTTAACGCTTATAGTCATAATATATCATCCGTAACGTTATTTGGTGGGTGGTCGCCTGGTCAGTGCTGCTAGCTATGTTATCTAGACTAGGGTTATATACACACTCCCATCTGCAAAAAACTACATAGCTAATGTTAGCTATAATTCCTCCTAAGATTACATTTAATTCATCATAGCTGACATTACCACATAAATGTCAAGACACATATTTTGTAGATTAACGTAGCAGTGTATTTTCCTATTGCTTACGTTACCTAGCTAACGTTATAACGTTAATTAGCTATAAGCACACAAGGCAGCAGTGTCGGCACCAAAGTTTGATGCGCCAGGAGGAGAATGGAGGCCGGGGAGGGAGATGGTTGGCTCCGCCGAATTCACCAGGACCAGTCGTGAGTCCGTGAAACCCAAAAGCCTCATATTATAATTGCAGAAGCTTTCGGGAGTGAAATGTTTGCTGTAGAGGCGGGCGCTAGCGGTGACAGACTCCTCTGTAACACCATGGCTCTTCAAAAATGCTAACCATTTGCTTCTCATTTCAGCTTTACTCGGGATTTGAAAGAAGGAGACCTTATCATCCCATTCCTGCTGGCATCCAGGAAGGATGCATTTTCGTTTAGTTTTATGCAAAGGCATTGCTAATTAAGAAAAACTAGCTAATTCTAGACTGCTGGTTAAAATTAGCTAATTCTAGACTCAAGATTGAACAGGAGAAACGAAGATTCAAATCCGTTCTAGCTTTATATAGTGTTAGGGCGGGGATATGCTAAGAACACCGCTTTACGTCAACAACTACCGTTTTAAGCCCGCCCAGAAAATCCAGAAATCAAAACTGGTCAAAAACACAAAACTGGTCTAACTTCACAATTCAGTACTACACATGGTTCATCCCATTTTTACATGTTATGAGCAATGCATCACTAACACATAGAATGTGTTTTCAAGCAAATCTCAGATTTTGGTTAACTGGGACTTTAAAGCTGAAAGAACAAGAGGTCTGCTGGTCATAATAATAACCGCTGTCCAAGTAGCTCTCCTCTACCATCCTTCCTCTCCTCTGTCTTTTTCCCATGGTGCCAGCCAGCAGGCAAGACATGGGCATACAGCGTGAAATTCAGGACACTCATGGATGCAACGATATGCGATATGATACGATATGTCATGAACTGCAATGGTGCCTGTGCAAATCGCTGTTGTGATGCACGCAAATTGCCAATATTAGGCAGGCACACTTGCTCAGAACAAAATGGAATGCTGTTAGTTGCCATGGAACATGGTAGCTTGACTTATCTTTAGGAGTGCTAGCTTACTCTAGCTATCTAAGGTAGCTATTGCCGTGGGCTTCAATGCATTCATGCTTGTTTCCTCTCCTTTCTCCTCTTTTCTTTTTCTCACTCCTCTCTCTCCTCTGTTGCTCTCCTTCACTCGAGCTCAGCCAGAAGAACCTCTTGCATATCTTTCTCTCTCCTATCCTCAATCTGAGGTTGTGGTGTCGTCGTGTTTCGCCCCCCACTAGTATTTGCACTTGTAATACAGGTGTGAGAATCCTTTTTAATGTTTGTCTCTTTCTCTTTCACTCTCCCAGGAGTGATGTCAGACTTGTCCCAGACTCGGGTGTTCTCCTGCTCTGTGTGCCCATTCACCTACACCTCCCAGATCTACCTCAACAAGCACCTCAAGAGGAGCCATGACAACCTCTACGTCTCTCTCTCTCGTCTCTCGAGCAGACAGATCAGACCAGAGATTCTCTCCTCCTCCTGCTCTCAATCACTCCCTATCACCACCTCCAACACCCCCCTCACCCCAGCTCCCGCCCAGAGACAGAGAGACACAGACAAGCCAAGACCGTACCACTGTGAACAGTGTGGGAAGAACTTCACTAGGTCAGAACATTTAAAGAAACACAAGCGTGTTCATACAGGAGAGAAGCCATACCACTGTGAACAGTGTGGAAATAACTTCACTACGTCAGAACATTTAAAGAAACACCAGCGTGTTCATACAGGAGAGAAGCCATACCACTGTGACCAGTGTGGAAAGAACTTCACTACATCAGAAAATTTAAAGACACACCAGCGTGTTCATACAGGAGAGAAGCCATACCACTGTGACCAGTGTGGAAAGAACTTCACTACATCAGAAAATTTAAAGACACACCAGCGTGTTCATACAGGAGAGAAGCCATACCACTGTGTCCAGTGTGGAAAGAACTTCACTACATCAGACAATTTAAAGACACACCAGCGTGTTCATACAGGAGAGAAGCCATACCACTGTGACCAGTGTGGAAAGAACTTCACTACGTCAGGAGATTTAAAGACACATCAGCGTGTTCATACAGGAGAGAAGCCATACCACTGTGACCAGTGTGGAAAGAACTTCACTACGTCAGGATCTTTAAAGACACACCAGCGTGTTCATACAGGAGAGAAGCCATACCACTGTGACCAGTGTGGAAAGAACTTCACTACGTCAGGATCTTTAAAGACACACCAGCGTGTTCATACAGGAGAGAAGCCATACCACTGTGTCCAGTGTGGAAAGAACTTCACTCAGTCAGAAAATTTAAAGATACACCAGCGTGTTCATACAGGAGAGAAGCCATACCACTGTGTCCAGTGTGGAAAGAACTTCACTACGTCAGGATATTTAAAGACACACCAGCGTGTTCATACAGGGGAGAAGCCATACCACTGTGTCCAGTGTGGAAAGAACTTCACTACGTCAGGAGACTTAAAGATACACCAGCGTGTTCATACAGGAGAGAAGCCATACCACTGTGACCAGTGTGGAAAGAACTTCACTACGTCGGGAGAGTTAAAGACACATCAGCGTGTTCATACAGGAGAGAAGCCATACCACTGTGACCAGTGTGGAAAGAACTTCACTACATCGGGAGAGTTAAAGACACATCAGCGTGTTCATACAGGAGAGAAGCCATACCACTGTGACCAGTGTGGAAAGAACTTCACTACGTCAGAACATTTAAAGATACACCAGCGTGTTCATACAGGAGAGAAGCCATACCACTGTGACCAGTGTGGAAAGAACTTCACTACGTCAGAACATTTAAAGATACACCAGCGTGTTCATACAGGAGAGAAGCCATACCACTGTGACCAGTGTGGAAAGAACTTCACTACGTCAGAACATTTAAAGATACACCAGCGTGTTCATACAGGAGAGAAGCCATACCACTGTGTCCAGTGTGGAAAGAACTTCACTACGTCAGGAGAGTTAAAGACACACCAGTGTGTTCATACAGGAGAGAAGTCACAGCCTTAGGACTGGATTACACTACTGAGTTTTTCTGGAGGCAGATCGATACGTCCGGGGCCACGTTTTGTTGCTTTAAATCCGGAGATGCGTTCTAGTGTAATCCGGATGCCTTTGAGAAAAAAAAACTATAGGAATAGGGTTACATTGTAACTATGTGTTAACTTCACCTTATAACAATAAAACAGATGATTCACGAGTTTGAGCTACATAGTGTCTTACTGTATACTATAGTTAATCAGACAAGCGGATAATATCGTAGGAGGAATTTCACTGTATTCCATGTTTACATGTTCCCCCCCAAAAAGTAGACACTTCAAATCACAATCTACATAAGAATAGACACCTCAAATAATAATATTCTCTTGTTCAAAGAAAAGTAACTAGCAAAAAGTAACAATATTTTTATTGAGCTATAGCTATATAAGATATATAGGTATGCTGCTACACGTGTGGGTAGACTCCCCAGCTCAGCCTTTCCTGTTCCTGACCAAATATCACCTTGATCACACCTGTCTGAACTTCCCAGCCCTCCAGCCCTTTTCTTTTTCAATAATATCTCTATTCAATACTCAAATACAGTCCAAATGTTCCGATATATAGTCCTTACAATCATTTAGTTTTAAGTCCTTCATCCATTCCCTCACGATATCTCCCGTATTATGATGAGACTTGAATAATAATAATTCATATCTATCAGGGTATGTGAATGTTTTTACGAATATGCCAACTGTCTGTCCCGCATGGTGTCGTTCTAAAACATCACCATCAAGAGATGAATAAGCCTACTATTTTAAACTGCACCACAGATATGAGCAAACATGATTTAGGTTACCTATTAGCCCAGTAAAAGGAGATGTTTGCTTTTGCAAAAGAACCCCTCAAATATGTTGTACAGTTTAATCTGGAATAATATTCTGAAATCAGATCTGTAATCATTCTACAAGCAATTGGTTTATTCAGGTGTGAGCCAATGATCAAAATAGGAATTGGATATGGAGTTTGGATTACTGGAGAAAATGAAAAGAGGAACTTGAGGAAGATCCTTGGTGAACTGAATAATACGGCAGGCCTTATCCTATAGGCCTATGGAATGCTGCGCTCAAGGATGACGTTGGGTGAATGGATGGACTTAATTTCGTCCTCTTGGTCAAAGACGATTGCTTTAAAAACATGAAAGAATAAAACAAAAAATACTGCAACACATGAGTTCATGGCTTACAACTGTATCGCTTTGGAAGATTGGATCTAGATTGGAATAAGTAGCCTAACTTTTTGGATTTGAGATTATTTTAAAAGCAGTGGATGCGCACCAGACATGGAACACAAACTAGGATGGAAATGTATTTGTTGTGACTGTTGGCGTTGGTTGGATGGCTGGACAGCTGCATTTTAAACTCTAACCCTAACTTTTCAGAATGTTTTTTTTTCATTAGCCTTTTTAATAAACATTGTGTAACCTGAGAGAGGTACTGTAGAGAGTTTTCATTTGTGTGCCTGCCTCAGTATCCAACTCTGGACTGACCCCCCCTCAGTATACAACCCTGGACTGACCCCACCTCAGTATCCAACCCTGGACTGACCCTGCCTCAGTATCCAACCCTGGACTGACCCCCCCCCCCCCTCCCCCAATATCCAACCCTGGACTGACCCCACCTCAGTATCCAACCCTGGACTGACCCCACCTCAGTATCCAACCCTGGACTGATCCCCCCCCCCCCCGCCCTCAGGATCCAACCCTGGACTGATCCCCCCCCGCCCCATATCCAACCCTGGACTGACCCCACCTCAGTATCCAACCCTGGACTGACCCCATCTCAGTATCCAACCCTGGACTGACCCCACCTCAGTATCCAACCCTGGACTGACCCCACCTCAGTATCCAACCCTGGACTGACCCCACCTCAGTATCCAACCCTGGACTGACCCCCCCCTCAGTATCCAACCCTGGACTGACCCCCCCCTTAGTGTCTCTGCATGCCTCTTCCATTGCTCCCAGGGAGAGTCAAGCGGGTATATGGTTGGTGTTCATAAACCTTCCAACGCCAAAGTGAAAATAATTCCTCAATGGGACTGAGGAATGGGGAGTAAGGGGGTAATGGTGTATCCACCTGTGAAGTTATGTATGGTGGTTGGTGAACCAGTCCCAGACCAGAGCAGCCCGGTGGAAACTAACATTATCCCACATGACAACAAACCGGGGCTGCTCTGCTCCATCCTGTACAACTGCATTATATAGAGCACCAGATATGTCATTGTGAGTGGAGTGCACTTCTAAAGCATAGAGCGCTTTACAATATCTTCTCTCATTCACTCACCAATGGTGGCCAGCTGGTGTTAGCCTGCTCTTTGGGAAAAATTAGTGTCTTACTCAAGAACACGTCAACGAAGCAGAGGAGATAGCTGGAATTGAACTGGAGGCTCCCAGACGGCTACTCTACCTCCTGAGCTGCTGCCGCCCCCTTGAAACGTGATCATGTGTGCAGTACTGGATGGACCTAGGGTGGCATGGTGATGGAGAACTCCTTGCAGATGTAGGAACCTCTTGAAAATGTTTTCAGCCCTCAAAGGCCATATCTAGGTTTTTGCAGGGTGATAATAAATCTAGTAATTATATTCTGTTAACCAAGGCATGTTTAAACTATTTTATTGTGAGCTCACAAGGTATGTCTGATCTCCAGAGCAGGGATATCAGAGTACAAATGTGTGGTCAGAAAACAATGAGTCTCATACTTCAGCCAAAATGACCTCATCTTAAGACCTCCTCCTCCTTATCTCTCTGGGCTAGTGGAAAGGGCTCTCCCCCTCCCCCAACTTAACATTCTTGAAGCTCACAGACCTGCTCCCACACACCACAAAACACTGATTCTTCTTCCAGGAACACAAGGTGATATTTCCCCCACGCTGCCCAGGGACATTTACAACGGCTCTTTGTCCTGTCACATCTGGGCCCCGACGCCTGGTTTTAGATAGATTGAATCCAGCTTCATCAATGAAAATGAACTCATGACGCAGTGCAGCTGCGCCAAATACCATCAATAGGCTGTTCACACCTCTCATATTGAAATTAATGGAATGCACAAGAACAAGAGCCCTGGATCAGGTCCAAATCCAGCCAGCTTGCTAATAACACCAGCTAACATTAACTAGCCAACTTCAGATAGAAATCTAACCAGGTAGATATGAATAGGCTATTGCAGGATCTTGACTAGTCGTAACGTTAGAAGACCATAAACGCAAATAAAAACGCAAGTGCTCATTTTACCATACTTTGGAAAATAAGTACCCTAACACACCCTATAGAACATGTAATCTATGGGCTGCAGCTATTGAGTCTGAGAGAAATAATAATAGGCACAAATCCTTATTAAATCAATTTTAATTCATTGCTTTTATCTCTAGCAAAATTGATTATGCTCTCCTAAAGCTATAATCAAAGTTTTGATGACTGAGGCCCAATTTAGGGACCCAAATAAGATTGAGTCCACCCAAGAAAAAACAAAATACAACAAATAATTCCCTTTATTTGACAAACCAATCATAGTCTACATACCAGTGATTATACCAATATGAGGTCATTTTAAGATCAATCAAACATTCAGTTCCGAGTCCGGGTCCAGAAACAGGGCTACAGCCAACAGCAGGAGGAGGCGGACTGGACTGGGAAGGTGTTTGCATAGTCCTTGAACTCTGCTCCCTTCTTTTCTCCTCCAGATCCAGGTACCTATAGCCGTCACAACGTGGCTAGCTAATTGTAGGCTATTCTTGACCCACGTTAACATTAGCAAAGCGGTGTACCTGCGCACATGCACAAACAGAGCAGTGCTACAAAGAAATCTATCATATTTATTTTCTCATACACTGGGCGTTTGGTGTTGCCAAGCAATAGGCTCTTTGCTTTGCACAAGTTCCACTACTTCCTGAAATTCTACAGGCATCCTTATTTCCTGTCCTATACCATTGTGCCGCACACATGATTAATCACTTCCATCCAATAGTACAGGACAGGAAATAAATATGCCTGTAGAATTTCAGGAAGTAGTAGAGCTTGTGCAAAGAGCCTATTGTCAGACAGTACTTCAGGAACAGTGTAAATCACACAAGTCAACTGCTGGCACGTTGCATGTCTGTGACTGATAAATCGTCAATGACGTGTAAATGGTTGAAATTCATGTTGAAACTAGTGCTGCGAGCAGCAGTGAGCGGGCCCTCGCACCCCACGCGTGTCGGGGTGCTGCGCCGTTAAAGGCTGTGCTATTTCGGTGTGCAGTACTGAGAGAAACCTCCTGTCACCAGTAGGTGGCGCTCTAGGCGTGACTCAATACCGAAGCATAGATGTGTTCAGGACGGTACCTTGATGAAGCGTGAGAAATGTTGAGTAAATCGGATAACGTATGTAGGAGTTATGAGGACTTCCTGTTTCACCAGTAGGTGGCGCTGTAAGCGTGACTCAATACCGACACATAGATGGGTTCAGAAGGCCACCTTCATGAAGCGTCAGCAATTTGGTGCAAATCGGATGATGTATGTAGGAGTTATGAGGACTTCCTGTTTCACCAATAGGTGGCGCTATAAGTATGATGCAATACTGACACATAGATGTGTTCAGGACAGAACCGTCATGAAGCGTGAGATATATGGGACAAATTGGATAATGTATGTAGGAGTTATGAGGACTTCCTGTTTCACCAATAGGTGGCGCTATAAGTATGATGCAATACTGACACATAGATGTGTTCAGGACAGAACCGTCATGAAGCGTGAGATATATCGGACAAATCCGATAATGTATGGAGGAGTTATGGGGACTTCCTGTTTCACCAATAGCTGGCGCTATAAGTATGACGCAATACTGACACATAGATGTGTTCAGGACAGAACCCTCATGAAGCGTGAGATATATCGGACAAATCGGATAATGTATGGAGGAGCTATGAGGACTTCCTGTTTCACCAATAGGTGGCGCTATAAGTATGATGCAATACTGACACAGATGTGTTCAGGACAGAACCGTCATGAAGCGTGAGATATATCAGACAAATTGGATAATGTATGTAGTAGTTATGAGGACTTCCTGTTTCACCAATAGGTGGCGCTATAAGTATGATGCAATACTGACACATAGATATGTTCAGGACAGAACCGTCATGAAGCGTGAGATATATCGGACGAATTGGATAATGTATGTAGGAGTTATGAGGACTTCCTGTTTCACCAATAGGTGGCGCTATAAGTATGACGCAATACTGACACATAGATGTGTTCAGGACAGAACCGTCATGAAGCGTGAGATATATCGGACAAATTGGATAATGTATGGAGGAGTTATGAGGACTTCCTGTTTCACCAATAGGTGGCGCTATAAGTATGACGCAATACTGACACATAGATGTGTTCAGGACAGAACCGTCATGAAGCGTGAGATATATCGGACAAATTGGATAATGTATGGAGGAGTTATGAGGACTTCCTGTTTCACCAATAGGTGGAGCTATAAGTATGACGCAATACTGACACATAGATGTGTTCAGGACAGAACCGTCATGAAGCGTGAGATATATCGGACAAATTGGATAATGTATGGAGGAGTTATGAGGACTTCCTGTTTCACCAATAGGTGGCGCTATAAGTATGACGCAATACTGACACATAGATGTGTTCAGGACAGAACCGTCATGAAGCGTGAGATATATCGGACAAATTGGATAATGTATGGAGGAGTTATGAGGACTTCCTGTTTTATGGCGAAATGTCAAACTTTGGCGGGGCGCCACGGCAAGGGTGTTTGGTGAAAACTCAATTTTTTTGATAACTTTTGATCAGAAAGGCCTTAAGATGAAGCTGACCCGATATGAAGTTGATCGGATGAAATCTGTAGGAGGAGTTCGTCGAAGTACGAGGCATGGAAATGGTCAAAACAAGGACAAAATGGCACATTAAAAGCAAAATGGCGGCCTTCCTGTTGCATGTTGGGTATAGCTCCAAGAGACATTTTAGTGCGTCTCGATGAACTACATATGCCCTCCGAATTTCGTTCGCCTACATCAAACTGAAAGGTGGGGCTCGCCATTTTAGATTTTCCAGGGGGCGCTCTTGAGCCATTTTGCCACGCCCATTTCCGTCACCCATGAATTATCAAATTTTTCACTGGGACTGAGGTATCTGCAAAGTTTCATCCGTTTTCATCGATGTTCAGGCCGCCTAAAAGGCATTTGTTTGGAGTAAAGGAGAAGAAGGAGAAGGAGAAGGAGAAGAATAACTAGGGCTGCGAGCAGCAGTGAGCGGGCCCTCGCACCCCACGCGTGTCGGGGTGTGGCGCCGTTAAAGGGTGTGCTATTTCGGTGTGCAGTACTGAGAGACACTTCCTGTCACCAGTAGGTGGCGCTCTAGGCGTGACTCAATACCGAAGCATAGATGTGTTCAGGACGGTACCTTGATGAAGCGTGAGAAATGTTGAGTAAATCGGTTAACGTATGTAGGAGTTATGAGGACTTCCTGTTTCACCAGTAGGTGGCGCTGTAAGTGTGACTCAATACCGACGCATAGATGTGTTCAGAATGTCACCTTCATGAAGCGTCAGCAATTTGGTGCAAATCGGATGATGTATGCAGGAGTTATGAGGACTTCCTGTTTCACCAATAGGTGGCGCTATAAGTATGACGCAATACTGACACATAGATGTGTTCAGAACAGAACCGTCATGAAGCGTGAGATATATCGGACAAATTGGATAATGTATGTAGGAGTTATGAGGACTTCCTGTTTCACCAATAGGTGGCGCTATAAGTATGACGCAATACTGACACATAGATGTGTTCAGGAGAGAACCGTCATGAAGCGTGAGATATATCAGACAAATTGGATAATGTATGTAGTAGTTATGAGGACTTCCTGTTTCACCAATAGGTGGCGCTATAAGTATGACGCAATACTGACACATAGATGTGTTCAGGACAGAACCCTCATGAAGCGTGAGATATATCGGACAAATCGGATAATGTATGGAGGAGTTATGAGGACTTCCTGTTTTACCAATAGGTGGCGCTATAAGTATGACGCAATACTGACACATAGATGTGTTCAGGACAGAACCGTCATGAAGCGTGAGATATATCGGACAAATTGGATAATGTATGGAGGAGTTATTAGGACTTCCTGTTTCACCAATAGGTGGCGCTATAAGTATGACGCAATACTGACACATAGATGTGTTCAGGACAGAACCGTCATGAAGCGTGAGATATATCGGACAAATTGGATAATGTATGGAGGAGTTATGAGGACTTCCTGTTTCACCAATAGGTGGCGCTATAAGTATGACGCAATACTGACACATAGATGTGTTCAGGACAGAACCGTCATGAAGCGTGAGATATATCGGACAAATTGGATAATGTATGGAGGAGTTATGAGGACTTCCTGTTTCACCAATAGGTGGCGCTATAAGTATGACGCAATACTGACACATAGATGTGTTCAGGACAGAACCGTCATGAAGCGTGAGATATATCGGACAAATCGGATAATGTATGTAGGAGTTATGAGGACTTCCTGTTTCACCAATAGGTGGCGCTATAAGTATGACGCAATACTGACACATAGATGTGTTCAGGACAGAACCGTCATGAAGCGTGAGATATATCGGACAAATCCGATAATGTATGGAGGAGTTATGAGGACTTCCTGTTTCACCAATAGGTGGCGCTATAAGTATGACGCAATACTGACCCATAGATGTGTTCAGGACACAACCGTCATGAAGCGTGAGATATATCGGACAAATCCGATAATGTATGGAGGAGTTATGAGGACTTCCTGTTTCACCAATAGGTGGCGCTATAAGTATGACGCAATACTGACCCATAGATGTGTTCAGGACAGAACCGTCATGAAGCGTGAGATATATGGGACAAATCGGATAATGTATGGAGGAGTTATGAGGACATCGTGTTTTATGGCGAAATGTCAAACTTTGGCGGGGCGCCGCGGCAAGGGTGTTTGGTGAAAACTCAATTTTTTTGATAACTTTTGATCACAAAGGTCTTAAGATGAAGCTGACCCGATATGAAGTTGATCGGATGAAATCTGTAGGAGGAGTTTGTCGAAGTACGAGGCATGGAAATGGTCAAAACAAGGACAAAATGGCACATTAAGAGCAAAATGGCGGACTTCCTGTTGCATGTTGGGTATAGCTCCAAGAGACATTTAAGTGTGGCTCGATGAAATACATATGCCCTCCGAATTTCGTTCGCCTACATCAACCTGAAAGGTGGGGCTCGCCATTTTAAATTTTCCAGGGGGCGCTCTTGAGCCGTTTTGCCACGCCTATTTCCGGCACCCATGAATTATCAAATTTTTCACCGGGACTGACGTATCTGCAAAGTTTCATCCGTTTTCATCGATGTTTAGGCCGCCAAAAAGGCATTTGTTTGGGGAGAAGAAGAACAAGAACTAGTGCTGCGAGCAGCAGTGAGCGGGCCCTCGCACCCCACGCGGGTCGGGGTGTGGCGCCGTTAAAGGGTGTGCTATTTCGGTGTGCAGTACTGACAGAAACGTCCAGTCACCAGTAGGTGGCGCTCTAAGCGTGACTCAATACCGACGCATAGATGTGTTCAGGACAGAACCGTCATGAAGCGTGAGATATATCGGACAAATTGGATAATGTATGGAGGAGTTATGAGGACTTCCTGTTTCACCAATAGGTGGCGCTATAAGTATGACGCAATACTGACCCATAGATGTGTTCAGGACAGAACCGTCATGAAGCGTGAGATATATGGGACAAATCGGATAATGTATGGAGGAGTTATGAGGACATCGTGTTTTATGGCGAAATGTCAAACTTTGGCGGGGCGCCGCGGCAAGGGTGTTTGGTGAAAACTCAATTTTTTTGATAACTTTTGATCACAAAGGTCTTAAGATGAAGCTGACCCGATATGAAGTTGATCGGATGAAATCTGTAGGAGGAGTTTGTCGAAGTACGAGGCATGGAAATGGTCAAAACAAGGACAAAATGGCACATTAAGAGCAAAATGGCGGACTTCCTGTTGCATGTTGGGTATAGCTCCAAGAGACATTTAAGTGTGGCTCGATGAAATACATATGCCCTCCGAATTTCGTTCGCCTACATCAACCTGAAAGGTGGGGCTCGCCATTTTAAATTTTCCAGGGGGCGCTCTTGAGCCGTTTTGCCACGCCTATTTCCGGCACCCATGAATTATCAAATTTTTCACCGGGACTGACGTATCTGCAAAGTTTCATCCGTTTTCATCGATGTTTAGGCCGCCAAAAAGGCATTTGTTTGGGGAGAAGAAGAACAAGAACTAGTGCTGCGAGCAGCAGTGAGCGGGCCCTCGCACCCCACGCGGGTCGGGGTGTGGCGCCGTTAAAGGGTGTGCTATTTCGGTGTGCAGTACTGACAGAAACGTCCAGTCACCAGTAGGTGGCGCTCTAAGCGTGACTCAATACCGACGCATAGATGTGTTCAGGACAGAACCGTCATGAAGCGTGAGATATATCGGACAAATTGGATAATGTATGGAGGAGTTATGAGGACTTCCTGTTTCACCAATAGGTGGCGCTATAAGTATGACGCAATACTGACACATAGATGTGTTCAGGACAGAACCGTCATGAAGCGTGAGATATATCGGACACATTGGATAATGTATGGAGGAGTTATGAGGACTTACTGTTTCACCAATAGGTGGCGCTATAAGTATGACGCAATACTGACACATAGATGTGTTCAGGACAGAACTGTCATGAAGCGTGAGATATATCGGACAAATCGGATAATGTATGGAGGAGTTATGAGGACTTCCTGTTTCACCAATAGGTGGCGCTATAAGTATGACGCAATACTGACACAGATGTGTTCAGGACAGAACCGTCATGAAGCGTGAGATATATCGGACAAATTGGATAATGTATGGAGGAGTTATGAGGACATCGTGTTTTATGGCGAAATGTCAAACTTTGGCGGGGCGCCACGGCAAGGGTGTTTGGTGAAAACTCAATTTTTTTGATAACTTTTGATCACAAAGGTCTTAAGATGAAGCTGACCCGATATGAAGTTGATCGGATGAAATCTGTAGGAGGAGTTCGTCGAAGTACGAGGCATGGAAATGGTCAAAACAAGGACAAAATGGCACATTAAGAGCAAAATGGCGGACTTCCTGTTGCATGTTGGGTATAGCTCCAAGAGACATTTAAGTGTGGCTCGATGAAATACATATGCCCACCGAATTTCGTTCGCCTACATCAAACTGAAAGGTGGGGCTCGCCATTTTAGATTTTCCAGGGGGCGCTCTTGAGCCGTTTTGCCACGCCCATTTCCGTCACCCATGAATTATCAAATTTTTCACCGGGACTGACGTATCTGCAAAGTTTCATCCGTTTTCATCGATGTTCAGGCCGCCTAAAAGGCATTTGTTTGGGGAGAAGAACAAGAAGAAGAACTAGGGCTGCGAGCAGCAGTGAGCGGGCCCTCGCACCCCACGCGTGTCGGGGTGTGGCGCCGTTAAAGGGTGTGCTATTTCGGTGTGCAGTACTGAGAGACACTTCCTGTCACCAGTAGGTGGCGCTCTAGGCGTGACTCAATACCGAAGCATAGATGTGTTCAGGACGGTACCTTGATGAAGCGTGAGAAATGTTGAGTAAATCGGTTAACGTATGTAGGAGTTATGAGGACTTCCTGTTTCACCAGTAGGTGGCGCTGTAAGTGTGACTCAATACCGACGCATAGATGTGTTCAGAATGTCACCTTCATGAAGCGTCAGCAATTTGGTGCAAATCGGATGATGTATGCAGGAGTTATGAGGACTTCCTGTTTCACCAATAGGTGGCGCTATAAGTATGACGCAATACTGACACATAGATGTGTTCAGAACAGAACCGTCATGAAGCGTGAGATATATCGGACAAATTGGATAATGTATGTAGGAGTTATGAGGACTTCCTGTTTCACCAATAGGTGGCGCTATAAGTATGACGCAATACTGACACATAGATGTGTTCAGGAGAGAACCGTCATGAAGCGTGAGATATATCAGACAAATTGGATAATGTATGTAGTAGTTATGAGGACTTCCTGTTTCACCAATAGGTGGCGCTATAAGTATGACGCAATACTGACACATAGATGTGTTCAGGACAGAACCGTCATGAAGCGTGAGATAAATCGGACAAATTGGATAATGTATGGAGGAGTTATGAGGACTTCCTGTTTCACCAATAGGTGGCGCTATAAGTATGACGCAATACTGACACATAGATGTGTTCAGGACAGAACCGTCATGAAGCGTGAGATATATCGGACAAATCCGATAATGTATGGAGGAGTTATGGGGACTTCCTGTTTCACCAATAGGTGGCGCTATAAGTATGATGCAATACTGACACATAGATGTGTTCAGGACAGAACCGTCATGAAGCGTGAGATATATCGGACAAATTGGATAATGTATGGAGGAGTTATGAGGACTTCCTGTTTCACCAATAGGTGGCGCTATAAGTATGACGCAATACTGACACATAGATGTGTTCAGGACAGAACCGTCATGAAGCGTGAGATATATCGGACAAATTGGATAATGTATGGAGGAGTTATGAGGACTTCCTGTTTCACCAATAGGTGGCGCTATAAGTATGACGCAATACTGACACATAGATGTGTTCAGGACAGAACCGTCATGAAGCGTGAGATATATCGGACAAATCGGATAATGTGTGGAGGAGTTATGAGGACTTCCTGTTTCACCAATAGGTGGCGCTATAAGTATGACGCAATACTGACACATAGATGTATTCAGGACAGAACCGTCATGAAGCGTGAGATATATCGGACAAATCGGATAATGTATGGAGAAGTTATGAGGACATCGTGTTTTATGGCGAAATGTCAAACTTTGGCGGGGCGCCACGGCAAGGGTGTTTGGTGAAAACTCAATTTTCTTGATAACTTTTGATCACAAAGGGCTTAAGATGAAGCTGACCGAGTATGAAGTTGATCGGATGAAATCTGTAGGAGGAGTTCGTTGAAATACGAGGCATGGAAATGGTCAAAACAAGGACAAAATGGCACATTAAAAGCAAAATGGCGGCCTTCCTGTTGCATGTTGGGTACAGCTCTAAGAGACATTTTAGTGTGGCTCGATGAAATACATATGCCCTCCGAATTTCGTTCGCCTACATCAAACTGAAAGGTGGGGCTCGCCATTTGAAACTTTCCAGGGGGCGCTCTTGAGCCGTTTTGCCACGCCCATTTCCGTCACCCATGAATTATCAAATTTTTCACCGGGACTGACGTATCTGCAAAGTTTCATCCGTTTTCATCGATGTTTAGGCCGCCAAAAAGGCATTTGTTTGGGGAGAAGAACAAGAAGAACTAGGGCTGCGAGCAGCAGTGAGCGGGCCCTCGCACCCCATGCGTGTCGGGGTGCTGCGCCGTTAAAGGCTGTGCTATATCGGTGTGCAGTACTGAGAGAAACTTCCTGTCACCAGTAGGTGGCGCTCTAGGCGTGACTCAATACCGAAGCATAGATGTGTTCAGGACGGTACCTTGATGAAGCGTGAGAAATGTTGAGTAAATCGGATAACGTATGTAGGAGTTATGAGGACTTCCTGTTTCACCAGTAGGTGGCGCTGTAAGTGTGACTCAATACCGACACATAGATGGGTTCAGAAGGCCACCTTCATGAAGCGTCAGCAATTTGGTGCAAATCGGATGATGTATGCAGGAGTTATGAGGACTTCCTGTTTCACCAATAGGTGGCGCTATAAGTATAACGCAATACTGACACATAGATGTGTTCAGGACAGAACCGTCATGAAGCGTGAGATATATCGGACAAATTGGATAATGTATGGAGGAGTTATGAGGACTTCCTGTTTCACCAATAGGTGGCGCTATAAGTATGACGCAATACTGACACATAGATGTGTTCAGGACAGAACCGTCATGAAGCGTGAGATATATCGGACAAATCGGATAATGTATGGAGGAGTTATGAGGACTTCCTGTTTTACCAATAGGTGGCGCTATAAGTATGACGCAATACTGACACATAGATGTGTTCAGGACAGAACCTTCATGAAGCGTGAGATATATCGGACGAATTGGATAATGTATGGAGGAGTTATGAGGACTTCCTGTTTCACCAATAGGTGGCGCTATAAGTATGATGCAATACTGACACATAGATGTGTTCAGGACAGAACCGTCATGAAGCGTGAGATATATCGGACAAATTGGATAATGTATGGAGGAGTTATGAGGACTTCGTGTTTTATGGCGAAATGTCAAACTTTGGCGGGGCGCCACGGCAAGGGTGTTTGGTGAAAACTAAATTTTTTTGATAACTTTTGATCACAAAGGTCTTAAGATGAAGCTGACCCGATATGAAGTTGATCGGATGAAATCTGTAGGAGGAGTTCGTCAAAGTACGAGGCATGGAAATGGTCAAAACAAGGACAAAATGGCACATTAAGAGCAAAATGGCGGACTTCCTGTTGCATGTTGGGTATAGCTCCAAGAGACATTTTAGTGTGGCTCGATGAAATACATATGCCCACCGAATTTCGTTCGCCTACATTAAATTGAAAGGTGGGGCTCGCCATTTTAAATTTTCCAGGGGGCGCTCTTGAGCCGTTTTGCCACGCCCATTTCCGTCACCCATGAATTATCAAATTTTTCACCGGGACTGACGTATCTGCAAAGTTTCATCCGTTTTCTTCGATGTTTAGGCCGCCAAAAAGGCATTTGTTTTGGAAGAAGAAGGAGAATAATAATAATAATAATCCTTCGAGTTTCAATAGGGCCTCGCACCGCCAGTGCTCGGGCCCTAATAATAATAATCCTTCGAAATACAATAGGGCCTCGCACCGCCAGTGCTCGGGCCCTAATAATCCTTCGAGTTTCAATAGGGCCTCGCACCGCCAGTGCTCGGGCCCTAACAAGAAGGTAGAATAATAATAATCCTTCGAGTTTCAATAGGGCCTCGCACCGCCTGTGCTCGGGCCCTAACAAGAAGGTAGAATAATAATAATCCTTCGAGTTTCAATAGGGCCTCGCACCGCCAGTGCTCGGGCCCTAATAACTAGGGCTGCGAGCAGCATTGAGCGGGCCCTCGCACCCCACGCGTGTCGGGTGCCGAGCCGTTAAAGGGTGTGCTATTTCGGTGTCCAGTACTGAGAGAAACTTCCTGTCACCAGTAGGTGGCGCTCTAAGCGTGACTCAATATCGATGCATAGGTGTGTTCAGGACGGTACCTTGATGAAGCGTGAGAAATGTTGAGTAAATGGGATAATGTATGTAGGAGTTATGATGACTTCCTGCTTGACCTGTAGGCGGCGCTATAAGTATGACTCAATACTGTCCTACAGATGTGTTCAGGACGGTACCTTGATGAAGAGTGAGAAATGTTGAGTAAATCGGATAACGTATGTAGGAGTTATCAGGACTTCCTGTTTCACCAGTAGGTGGCGCTGTAGGTATGACGCAATACTGACTTACAGAAGTGTTCAAGATGCGACCTTCATCAAGCATGAGCAATTTGGAGTAAATCGGATGACGTATGTAGGAGTTATGAGTACTTCCTGTTTCACCAGTAGGTGGCACTGTAAGTGTGACTCAATACCGACGCATAGATGTGTTCAGAAGGTCACCTTCATGAAGCGTCAGCAATTTGGTGCAAATCGGATGATGTATGCAGGAGTTATGAGGACTTCCTGTTTCACCAATAGGTGGCGCTATAAGTATGACGCAATACTGACACATAGATGTGTTCAGGACAGAACCGTCATGAAGCGTGAGATATATCGGACAAATTGGATAATGTATGGAGGAGTTATGAGGACTTCCTGTTTCACCAATAGGTGGCGCTATAAGTATGACGCAATACTGACACATAGATGTGTTCAGGACAGAACCGTCATGAAGCGTGAGATATATCGGACAAATCGGATAATGTATGTAGGAGTTATGAGGACTTCCTGTTTCACCAATAGGTGGCGCTATAAGTATGACGCAATACTGACACATAGATGTGTTCAGGACAGAACCGTCATGAAGCGTGAGATATATCGGACAAATCCGATAATGTATGGAGGAGTTATGAGGACTTCCTGTTTCACCAATAGGTGGCGCTATAAGTATGACGCAATACTGACCCATAGATGTGTTCAGGACACAACCGTCATGAAGCGTGAGATATATGGGACAAATCGGATAATGTATGGAGGAGTTATGAGGACATCGTGTTTTATGGCGAAATGTCAAACTTTGGCGGGGCGCCGCGGCAAGGGTGTTTGGTGAAAACTCAATTTTTTTGATAACTTTTGATCACAAAGGTCTTAAGATGAAGCTGACCCGATATGAAGTTGATCGGATGAAATCTGTAGGAGGAGTTCGTCGAAGTACGAGGCATGGAAATGGTCAAAACAAGGACAAAATGGCACATTAAGAGCAAAATGGCGGACTTCCTGTTGCATGTTGGGTATAGCTCCAAGAGACATTTAAGTGTGGCTCGATGAAATACATATGCCCTCCGAATTTCGTTCGCCTACATCAACCTGAAAGGTGGGGCTCGCCATTTTAAATTTTCCAGGGGGCGCTCTTGAGCCGTTTTGCCACGCCTATTTCCGGCACCCATGAATTATCAAATTTTTCACCGGGACTGACGTATCTGCAAAGTTTCATCCGTTTTCATCGATGTTTAGGCCGCCAAAAAGGCATTTGTTTGGGGAGAAGAAGAACAAGAACTAGTGCTGCGAGCAGCAGTGAGCGGGCCCTCGCACCCCACGCGGGTCGGGGTGTGGCGCCGTTAAAGGGTGTGCTATTTCGGTGTGCAGTACTGACAGAAACGTCCAGTCACCAGTAGGTGGCGCTCTAAGCGTGACTCAATACCGACGCATAGATGTGTTCAGGACAGAACCGTCATGAAGCGTGAGATATATCGGACAAATTGGATAATGTATGGAGGAGTTATGAGGACTTCCTGTTTCACCAATAGGTGGCGCTATAAGTATGACGCAATACTGACACATAGATGTGTTCAGGACAGAACCGTCATGAAGCGTGAGATATATCGGACACATTGGATAATGTATGGAGGAGTTATGAGGACTTACTGTTTCACCAATAGGTGGCGCTATAAGTATGACGCAATACTGACACATAGATGTGTTCAGGACAGAACTGTCATGAAGCGTGAGATATATCGGACAAATCGGATAATGTATGGAGGAGTTATGAGGACTTCCTGTTTCACCAATAGGTGGCGCTATAAGTATGACGCAATACTGACACATAGATGTGTTCAGGACAGAACCGTCATGAAGCGTGAGATATATCGGACAAATTGGATAATGTATGGAGGAGTTATGAGGACATCGTGTTTTATGGCGAAATGTCAAACTTTGGCGGGGCGCCACGGCAAGGGTGTTTGGTGAAAACTCAATTTTTTTGATAACTTTTGATCACAAAGGTCTTAAGATGAAGCTGACCCGATATGAAGTTGATCGGATGAAATCTGTAGGAGGAGTTCGTCGAAGTACGAGGCATGGAAATGGTCAAAACAAGGACAAAATGGCACATTAAGAGCAAAATGGCGGACTTCCTGTTGCATGTTGGGTATAGCTCCAAGAGACATTTAAGTGTGGCTCGATGAAATACATATGCCCACCGAATTTCGTTCGCCTACATCAAACTGAAAGGTGGGGCTCGCCATTTTAGATTTTCCAGGGGGCGCTCTTGAGCCGTTTTGCCACGCCCATTTCCGTCACCCATGAATTATCAAATTTTTCACCGGGACTGACGTATCTGCAAAGTTTCATCCGTTTTCATCGATGTTCAGGCCGCCTAAAAGGCATTTGTTTGGGGAGAAGAACAAGAAGAAGAACAAGAAGGTAGAATAATAATAATCCTTCGAGTTTCAATAGGGCCTCGCACCGCCAGTGCTCGGGCCCTAATAACTAGGGCTGCAAGCAGCATTGAGCGGGCCCTCGCACCCCACGCGTGTCGGGTGCCGAGCCGTTAAAGGGTGTGCTATTTCGGTGTCCAGTACTGAGAGAAACTTCCTGTCACCAGTAGGTGGCGCTCTAAGCGTGACTCAATATCGATGCATAGGTGTGTTCAGGACGGTACCTTGATGAAGCGTGAGAAATGTTGAGTAAATGGGATAATGTATGTAGGAGTTATGATGACTTCCTGCTTGACCTGTAGGCGGCGCTATAAGTATGACTCAATACTGTCCTACAGATGTGTTCAGGACGGTACCTTGATGAAGAGTGAGAAATGTTGAGTAAATCGGATAACGTATGTAGGAGTTATCAGGACTTCCTGTTTCACCAGTAGGTGGCGCTGTAGGTATGACGCAATACTGACTTACAGAAGTGTTCAAGATGCGACCTTCATCAAGCATGAGCAATTTGGAGTAAATCGGATGACGTATGTAGGAGTTATGAGTACTTCCTGTTTCACCAGTAGGTGGCACTGTAAGTGTGACTCAATACCGACGCATAGATGTGTTCAGAAGGTCACCTTCATGAAGCGTCAGCAATTTGGTGCAAATCGGATGATGTATGCAGGAGTTATGAGGACTTCCTGTTTCACCAATAGGTGGCGCTATAAGTATGACGCAATACTGACACATAGATCTGTTCAGGACTGAACCGTCATGAAGCGTGAGATATATCAGACAAATTGGATAATGTATGTAGGAGTTATGAGGACTTCCTGTTTCACCAATAGGTGGCGCTATAGGTATGACACAATACGGACACATAGATCTGTTCAGGACCGAACCGTCATGAAGCGTGAGATATATCGGACAAATTGGATAATGTATGGAGGAGTTATGAGGACTTCCTGTTACACCAATAGGTGGCGCTATAAGTATGACGCAATACTGACACATAGATGTGTTCAGGACAGAACCCTCATGAAGCGTGAGATATATCAGACGAATTGGATAATGTATGTAGGAGTTATGAGGACTTCCTGTTTCACCAATAGGTGGCGCTATAAGTATGATGCAATACTGACAAATAGATGTGTTCAGGACAGAACCGTCATGAAGCGTGAGATATATCGGACGAATCGGATAATGTATGGAGGAGTTATGAGGACTTCCTGTTTCACCAATAGGTGGCGCTATAAGTATGACGCAATACTGACACATAGATGTGTTCAGGACAGAACCGTCATGAAGCGTGAGATATATCGGACAAATTGGATAATGTATGGAGGAGTTATGAGGACGTCCTGTTTCACCAATAGGTGGCGCTATAAGTATGACGCAATACTGACACATAGATGTGTTCAGGACAGAACCGTCATGAAGCGTGAGATATATCGGACAAATTGGATAATGTATGGAGGAGTTATGAGGACTTCCTGTTTCACCAATAGGTGGCGCTATAAGTATGACGCAATACTGACACATAGATGTGTTCAGGACAGAACCGTCATGAAGCGTGAGCTATATCGGACAAATTGGATAATGTATGGAGGAGTTATGAGGACTTCCTGTTTCACCAATAGGTGGCGCTATAAGTATGACGCAATACTGACACATAGATGTGTTCAGGACAGAACCGTCATGAAGCGTGAGATATATCGGACAAATTGGATAATGTATGGAGGAGTTATGAGTACTTCCTGTTTCACCAATAGGTGGCGCTATAAGTATGACGCAATACTGACACATAGATGTGTTCAGGACAGAACCGTCATGAAGCGTGAGATATATCGGACAAATTGGATAATGTATGGAGGAGTTATGAGGACTTCCTGTTTCACCAATAGGTGGCGCTATAAGTATGACGCAATACTGACACATAGATGTGTTCAGGACAGAACCGTCATGAAGCGTGAGATATATCGGACAAATTGGATACTGTATGGAGGAGTTATGAGGACTTCCTGTTTCACCAATAGGTGGCGCTATAAGTATGACGCAATACTGACACATAGATGTGTTCAGGACAGAACCGTCATGAAGCGTGAGATATATCGGACAAATTGGATAATGTATGGAGGAGTTATGAGGACTTCGTGTTTTATGGCGAAATGTCAAACTTTGGCAGGGCGCCACGGCAAGGGTGTTTGGTGAAAACTCAATTTTTTTGATAACTTTTGATCACAAAGGTCTTAAGATGAAGCTGACCCGATATGAAGTTGATCGGATGAAATCTGTAGGAGGAGTTCGTCGAAGTACGAGGCATGGAAATGGTCAAAACAAGGACAAAATGGCACATTAAGAGCAAAATGGCGGACTTCCTGTTGCATGTTGGGTATAGCTCCAAGAGACATTTAAGTGTGGCTCGATGAAATACATATGCCCACCGAATTTCGTTAGCCTACATCAAACTGAAAGGTGGGGCTCGCCATTTTAAACTTTCAAGGGGGCGCTCTTGAGCCGTTTTGCCACGCCCATTTCCGTCACCCATGAATTATCAAATTTTTCACCGGGACTGACGTATCTGCAAAGTTTCATCCGTTTTCATCGATGTTCAGGCCGCCTAAAAGGCATTTGTTTGGAGTAAAGGAGAAGAAGGAGAAGAAGGAGAAGAATAATAATAATCCTTCGAGTTTCAATAGGGCCTCGCACCGCCAGTGCTCGGGCCCTAACTAGTGCTGCGAGCAGCAGTGAGCGGGCCCTCGCACCCCACGCGGGTCGGGGTGTGGCGCCGTTAAAGGGTGTGCTATTTCGGTGTCCAGTACTGACAGAAACTTCCTGTCACCAGTAGGTGGCGCTCTAAGCGTGACTCAATACCGACGCATAGATGTGTTCAGGACAGTACCTTGATGAAGCGTAAGAAATGTTGTGTAAATCGGACAAAGTATGTAGGAGTTATGAGGACTTCCTGTAAGCAGTAGATGGCGCTGTAGGTATGACGCAATACTGACCTACAGATGTGTTCAAGATGCGACCTTCATCAAGCATGAGCAATTTGGAGTAAATCGGATAATGTATGTAGGAGTTATGAGTACTTCCTGTTTCACCAGTAGGTGGCGCTGTAAGTGTAACTCAATACCGACGCATAGATGTGTTCAGAAGGTGACCTTCATGAAGCGTCAGCAATTTGGTGCAAATCGGATGATGTATGCAGGAGTTATGAGGACTTCCTGTTTTACCAATAGGTGGCGCTATAAGTATGACGCAATACTGACACATAGATGTGTTCAGGACAGAACCGTCATGAAGCGTGAGATAAATCGGACAAATCGGATAATGTATGGAGGAGTTATGAGGACTTCCTGTTTCACCAATAGGTGGCGCTATAAGTATGACGCAATACTGACACATAGATGTGTTCAGGACAGAACCGTCATGAAGCGTGAGATATATCGGACAAATCGGATAATGTATGGAGGAGTTATGAGGACTTCCTGGTTTACCAATAGGTGGCGCTATAAGTATGACGCAATACTGACACATAGATGTGTTCAGGACAGAACCTTCATGAAGCGTGAGATATATCGGACGAATTGGATAATGTATGGAGGAGTTATGAGGACTTCCTGTTTCACCAATAGGTGGCGCTATAAGTATGATGCAATACTGGCACATAGATGTGTTCAGGACAGAACCGTCATGAAGCGTGAGATATATCGGACAAATTGGATAATGTATGGAGGAGTTATGAGGACTTCGTGTTTTATGGCGAAATGTCAAACTTTGGCGGGGCGCCAAGGCAAGGGTGTTTGGTGAAAACTCAATTTTTTTGATAACTTTTGATCACAAAGGTCTTAAGATGAAGCTGACCCGATATTAAGTTGATCGGATGAAATCTGTAGGAGGAGTTCGTCGAAGTACGAGGCATGGAAATGGTCAAAACAAGGACAAAATGGCACATTAAGAGCAAAATGGCGGACTTCCTGTTGCATGTTGGGTATAGCTCCAAGAGACATTTAAGTGTGGCTCGATGAAATACATATGCCCTCCGAATTTCGTTCGCCTACATCAAACTGGAAGGTGGGGCTCGCCATTTTAAATTTTCCAGGGGGCGCTCTTGAGCCGTTTTGCCACGCCCATTTCCGTCACCCATGAATTATCAAATTTTTCACCGGGACTGACGTATCTGCAAAATTCATCCGTTTTCATCGATGTTTAGGCCGCCAAAAAGGCATTTGTTTTGGAAGAAGAAGGAGAAGGAGAAGGAGAAGGAGAAGGAGAAGGAGAAGGAGAATAATCCTTCGAAATACAATAGGGCCTCGCACCGCCAGTGTGCTCGGGCCCTAACTAGTGCTGCGAGCAGCAGTGAGCGGGCCCTCGCACCCCACGCGGGTCGGGGTGTGGCGCCGTTAAAGGGTGTGCTATTTCGGTGTCCAGTACTGACAGAAACTTCCTGTCACCAGTAGGTGGCGCTCTAAGCGTGACTCAATACCGACGCATAGATGTGTTCAGGACAGTACCTTGATAAAGCGTGAGAAATGTTGTGTAAATCGGACAAAGTATGTAGGAGTTATGAGGACTTCCTGTAAGCAGTAGGTGGTGCTGTAGGTATGACGCAATACAAACCTACAGATGTGTTCAAGATGCGACCTTCATCAAGCATGAGCAATTTGGAGTAAATCGGATAATGTATGTAGGAGTTATGAGTACTTCCTGTTTCACCAGTAGGTGGCGCTGTAAGTGTAACTCAATACCGACGCATAGATGTGTTCAGAAGGTGACCTTCATGAAGCGTCAGCAATTTGGTGCAAATCGGATGATGTATGCAGGAGTTATGAGGACTTCCTGTTTCACCAATAGGTGGCGCTATAAGTATGACGCAATACTGACACATAGATGTGTTCAGGACAGAACCGTCATGAAGCGTGAGATATATCGGACAAATTGGATAATGTATGGAGGAGTAATGAGGACTTCCTGTTTCACCAATAGGTGGCGCTATAAGTATGACGCAATACTGACACATAGATGTGTTCAGGACAGAACCGTCATGAAGCGTGAGATATATCGGACAAATTGGATAATGTATGGAGGAGTAATGAGGACTTCCTGTTTCACCAATAGGTGGCGCTATAAGTATGACGCAATACTGACACATAGATGTGTTCAGGACAGAACCGTCATGAAGCGTGAGATATATCGGACAAATTGGATAATGTATGGAGGAGTTATGAGGACTTCCTGTTTCACCAATAGGTGGCGCTATAAGTATGACGCAATACTGACACATAGATGTGTTCAGGACAGAACCGTCATGAAGAGTGATATATATCGGACAAATTGGATAATGTATGGAGGAGTTATGAGGACTTCCTGTTTCACCAATAGGTGGCGCTATAAGTATGACGCAATACTGACACATAGATGTGTTCAGGACAGAACCGTCATGAAGCGTGAGATATATCGGACAAATCGGATAATGTATGGAGGAGTTATGAGGACTTCCTGTTTCACCAATAGGTGGCGCTATAAGTATGACGCAATACTGACACATAGATGTGTTCAGGACAGAACCGTCATGAAGCGTGAGATATATCGGACAAATTGGATAATGTATGGAGGAGTTATGAGGACTTCGTGTTTTATGGCGAAATGTCAAACTTTGGCGGGGCGCCACGGCAAGGGTGTTTGGTAAAAACTCAATTTTTTTGATAACTTTTGATCACAAAGGTCTTAAGATGAAGCTGACCCGATATGAAGTTGATCGGATGAAATCTGTAGGAGGAGTTCGTCGAAGTACGAGGCATGGAAATGGTCAAAACAAGGACAAAATGGCACATTAAAAGCAAAATGGCGGCCTTCCTGTTGCATGTTGGGTATAGCTCCAAGAGACATTTTAGTGCGTCTCGATGAACTACATATGCCCTCCGAATTTCGTTCGCCTACATTAAACTGAAAGGTGGGGCTCGCCATTTTAGATTTTCCAGGGGGCGCTCTTGAGCCGTTTTGCCACGCCCATTTCCGTCACCCATGAATTATCAAATTTTTCACCGGGACTGACGTATCTGCAAAGTTTCATCCGTTTTCATCGATGTTTAGGCCGCCAAAAAGGCATTTGTTTTGGAAGAAGGAGAAGGTAGAATAATAACTAGGGCTGCGAGCAGCATTGAGCGGGCCCTCGCACCCCACGCGTGTCGGGGTGTGGCGCCGTTAAAGGGTGTGCTATTTCGGTGTGCAGTACTGAGAGAAACGTCCTGTCACCAGTAGGTGGCGCTCTAGGCGTGACTCAATACCGAAGCATAGATGTGTTCAGGACAGGACGTTGATGAAGCGTGAGAAATGTTGTGTAAATCGGACAAAGTATGTAGGAGTTATGGGGACTTCCTGTTTCACCAATAGGTGGCGCTATAAGTATGACGCAATACTGACACATAGATGTGTTCAGGACAGAACCGTCATGAAGCGTGAGATATATCGGACAAATCGGATAATGTATGGAGGAGTTATGAGGACTTCCTGTTTCACCAATAGGTGGCGCTATAAGTATGATGCAATACTGACACATAGATGTGTTCAGGACAGAACCGTCATGAAGCGTGAGATATATCGGACAAATTGGATAATGTATGGAGGAGTTATGAGGACTTCCTGTTTCACCAATAGGTGGCGCTATAAGTATGACGCAATACTGACACATAGATGTGTTCAGGACAGAACCGTCATGAAGCGTGAGATATATCGGACAAATTGGATAATGTATGGAGGAGTTATGAGGACTTCCTGTTTCACCAATAGGTGGCGCTATAAGTATGACGCAATACTGACACATAGATGTGTTCAGGACAGAACCGTCATGAAGCGTGAGATATATCGGACAAATTGGATAATGTATGGAGGAGTTATGAGGACTTCCTGTTTCACCAATAGGTGGCGCTATAAGTATGACGCAATACTGACACATAGATGTGTTCAGGACAGAACCGTCATGAAGCGTGAGACATATCGGACAAATCGGATAATGTATGGAGGAGTTATGAGGACGTACTGTTTCACCAATAGGTGGCGCTATAAGTATGACGCAATACTGACACATAGATGTGTTCAGGACAGAACCGTCATGAAGCGTGACATATATCGGACAAATTGAATAATGTATGGAGGAGTTATGAGGACTTCGTGTTTTATGGCGAAATGTCAAATTTTGGCGGGGCGCCACGGCAAGGGTGTTTGGTGAAAACTCAATTTTTTTGATAACTTTTGATCACAAAGGTCTTAAGATGAAGCTGACCCGATATGAAGTTGATCGGATGAAATCTGTAGGAGGAGTTCGTCGAAGTACGAGGCATGGAAATGGTCAAAACAAGGACAAAATGGCACATTAAGAGCAAAATGGCGGACTTCCTGTTGCATGTTGGGTATAGCTCCAAGAGACATTTAAGTGTGGCTCGATGAAATACATATGCCCTCCGAATTTCGTTCGCCTACATCAAACTGAAAGGTGGGGCTCGCCATTTGAAACTTTCCAGGGGGCGCTCTTGAGCCGTTTTGCCACGCCCATTTCTGTCACCCGTGAATTATCAAATTTTTCACCGGGACTGACGTATCTGCAAAGTTTCATCCGTTTTCATCGATGTTCAGGCCGCCTAAAAGGCATTTGTTTGGAGTAAAGGAGAAGAAGGAGAATAATAATCCTTCGAGTTTCAATAGGGCCTCGCACCGCCAGTGCTCGGGCCCTAACTAGTGCTGCGAGCAGCAGTGAGCGGGCCCTCGCACCCCACGCGGGTCGGGGTGTGGCGCCGTTAAAGGGTGTGCTATTTCGGTGTCCAGTACTGACAGAAACTTCCTGTCACCAGTAGGTGGCGCTCTAAGCGTGACTCAATACCGACGCATAGATGTGTTCAGGACAGTACCTTGATGAAGCGTGAGAAATGTTGTGTAAATCGGACAAAGTATGTAGGAGTTATGAGGACTTCCTGTTTCACCAGTAGGTGGCGCTGTAAGTGTGACTCAATACCGACACATAGATGGGTTCAGAAGGCCACCTTCATGAAGCATCAGCAATTTGGTGCAAATCGGATGATGTATGCAGGAGTTATGAGGACTTCCTGTTTCACCAATAGGTGGCGCTATACGTATGACGCAATACTGACACATAGATGTGTTCAGGACAGAACCTTCATGAAGCGTGAGATATATCGGACGAATTGGATAATGTATGTAGGAGTTATGAGGACTTCCTGTTTCACCAATAGGTGGCGCTATAAGTATGACGCAATACTGACACATAGATGTGTTCAGGACAGAACCTTCATGAAGCGTGAGATATATCGGACAAATTGGATAATGTATGGAGGAGTTATGAGGACTTCGTGTTTTATGGCGAAATGTCAAACTTTGGCGGGGCGCCACGGCAAGGGTGTTTGGTGAAAACTCAATTTTTTTGATAACTTTTGATCACAAAGGTCTTAAGATGAAGCTGACCCGATATGAAGTTGATCGGATGAAATCTGTAGGAGGAGTTCGTCGAAGTACGAGGCATGGAAATGGTCAAAACAAGGACAAAATAGCACATTAAAAGCAAAATGGCGGACTTCCTGTTGCATGTTGGGTATAGCTCCAAGAGACATTTAAGTGTGTCTCGATGAACTACATATGCCCACCGAATTTCGTTCGCCTACATCAAACTGAAAGGTGGGGCTCGCCATTTTAAATTTTCCAGGGGGCGCTCTTGAGCCGTTTTGCCACTCCCATTTCCGTCACCCATGAATTATCAAATTTTTCACCGGGACTGACGTATCTGCAAAGTTTCATCCGTTTTCATCGATGTTTAGGCCGCCAAAAAGGCATTTGTTTCGGAAGAAGAATAATAATAACTAGGGCTGCGAGCAGCAGTGAGCGGGCCCTCGCACCCCACGCGTGTCGGGGTGCGGCACCGTTAAAGGGTGTGCTATTTCGTTGTCCAGTACTGAGAGAAACTTCCTGTCACCAGTAGGTGGCGCTCTAAGCGTGACTCAATACCGACGCATAGATGTGTTCAGGACGGTACCTTGATGAAGCGTGATGAATGTTGTGTAAATCGGACAATGTATGTAGGAGTTATGAGGACTTCCTGTTTCACCAATAGGTGGCGCTATAAGTATGACGCAATACTGACACAAAGATGTGTTCAGGACAGAACCGTCATGAAGCGTGAGATATATCGGACAAATTGGATAATGTATGTAGGAGTTATGAGGACTTCATGTTTCACCAATAGGTGGCGCTATAAGTATGATGCAATACTGACACATAGATGTGTTCAGGACAGAACCATCATGAAGCGTGAGATATATCGGACAAATTAGATAATGTATGGAGGAGTTATGAGGACTTCCTGTTTCACCAATAGGTGGCGCTATAAGTATGATGCAATACTGACACATAGATGTGTTCAGGACAGAACCGTCATGAAGCGTGAGATATATCGGACGAATTGGATAATGTATGTAGGAGTTATGAGGACTTCCTGTTTCACCAATAGGTGGCGCTATAAGTATGATGCAATACTGACACAAAGATGTGTTCAGGACAGAACCGTCATGAAGCGTGAGATATATCGGACAAATTGGATAATGTATGTAGGAGTTATGAGGACTTCATGTTTCACCAATAGGTGGCGCTATAAGTATGATGCAATACTGACACATAGATGTGTTCAGGACAGAACCATCATGAAGCGTGAGATATATCGGACAAATTGGATAATGTATGTAGGAGTTATGAGGACTTCATGTTTCACCAATAGGTGGCGCTATAAGTATGATGCAATACTGACACAAAGATGTGTTCAGGACAGAACCGTCATGAAGCGTGAGACATATCGGACAAATCGGATAATGTATGGAGGAGTTATGAGGACTTCCTGTTTCACCAATAGGTGGCGCTATAAGTATGACGCAATACTGACACATAGATGTGTTCAGGACAGAACCGTCATGAAGCGTGAGACATATCGGACAAATCGGATAATGTATGGAGGAGTTATGAGGACTTCCTGTTTCACCAATAGGTGTCGCTATAAGTATGACGCAATACTGACACATAGATGTGTTCAGGACAGAACCGTCATGAAGCGTGAGATATATCGGACAAATTGGATAATGTATGGAGGAGTTATGAGGACTTCGTGTTTTATGGCGAAATGTCAAATTTTGGCGGGGCGCCACGGCAAGGGTGTTTGGTGAAAACTCAATTTTTTTGATAACTTTTGATCACAAAGGTCCTAAGATGAAGCTGACCCGATATGAAGTTGATCGGATGAAATCTGTAGGAGGAGTTCGTCGAAGTACGAGGCATGGAAATGGTCAAAACCAGGACAAAATGGCACATTAAGAGCAAAATGGCGGACTTCCTGTTGCATGTTGGGTATAGCTCCAAGAGACATTTTAGTGTGTCTCGATGAAATACATGTGCCCTCCGAATTTCGTTCCCCTACATCAAACTGAAAGGTGGGGCTCGCCATTTTAAATTTTCCAGGGGGCGCTCTTGAGCCGTTTTGCCACGCCCATTTCCGTCACCCATTAATCATCAAATTTTTCACCGGGACTGACGTATCTGCAAAGTTTCATCCGTTTTCATCGATGTTTAGGCTGCCAAAAAGGCATTTGTTTTGGAAGAAGGAGAAGGAGAATAATAACTAGGGCTGCGAGCAGCAGTGAGCGGGCCCTCGCACCCCACGCGTGTCGGGGTGCGGCGCCGTTAAAGGGTGTGCTATTTCGGTGTCCTGTGCTGAGAGAAACTTCCTGTCACCAGTAGGTGGCGCTCTAAGCGTGACAATACCGAAGCATAGATGTGTTCAGGACGGTACCTTGATGAAGCGTGAGACATCTTGAGTAAATCGGATAATGTATGGAGGAGTTATGAGGACTTCCTGTTTCACCAGTAGGTGGCGCTGTAGGTATGACGCAATACTGACTTACAGAAGTGTTCAAGATGCGACCTTCATCAAGCATGAGCAATTTGGAGTAAATCGGATAACGTATGTAGGAGTTATGAGTACTTCCTGTTTCACCAGTAGGTGGCGCTGTAAGTGTGACTCAATACCGACGCATAGATGCGTTCAGAAGGTGACCTTCATGAAGCGTCAGCAATTTGGTGCAAATCGGATGATGTATGCAGTAGTTCTGAGGACTTCCTGTTTCACCAATAGGTGGCGCTATAAGTATGACGCAATACTGACACATAGATGTGTTCAGGACAGAACCGTCATGAAGCTTGAGATATATCGGACAAATTGGGTAATGTATGTAGGAGTTATGAGGACTTCCTGTTTCACCAATAGGTGGCGCTATAAGTATCACGCAATACTGACACATAGATGTGTTCAGGACAGAACCGTCATGAAGCGTGAGATATATCGGACAAATCGGATAATGTATGGAGGAGTTATGAGGACTTCCTGTTTCACCAATAGGTGGCGCTATAAGTATGATGCAATACTGACACATAGATGTGTTCAGGACAGAACCGTCATGAAGCGTGAGATATATCGGACAAATTGGATAATGTATGGAGGAGTTATGAGGACTTCCTGTTTCAACAATAGGTGGCGCTATAAGTATGACGCAATACTGACACATAGATGTGTTCAGGACAGAACCGTCATGAAGCGTGAGATATATGGGACAAATTGGATAATGTATGTAGGAGTTATGAGGACTTCGTGTTTTATGGCGAAATGTCAAACTTTGGCGGGGCGCCACGGCAAGGGTGTTTGGTGAAAACTCAATTTTTTTGATAACTTTTGATCACAAAGGTCTTAAGATGAAGCTGACCCGATATGAAGTTGATCAGATGAAATCTGTAGGAGGAGTTCGTCGAAGTATGAGGCATGGAAATGGTCAAAACAAGGACAAAATGGCACATTAAGAGCAAAATGGCGGACTTCCTGTTGCATGTTGGGTATAGCTCCAAGAGACATTTTAGTGTGGCTCAATGAAATACATATGCCCACCGAATTTCGTTCGTCTACATCAAACTGAAAGGTGGGGCTCGCCGTTTTAAACTTTCCAGGGGGCGCTCTTGAGCCGTTTTGCCACGCCCATTTCCGTCACCCGTGAATTATCAAATTTTTCACCGGGACTGACGTATCTGCAAAGTTTCATCCGTTTTCATCGATGTTTAGGCCGCCAAAAAGGCATTTGTTTTGGAAGAAGAAGGAGAACTAGTGCTGCGAGCAGCAGTGAGCGGGCCCTCGCACCCCACGCGGGTCGGGGTGTGGCGCCGTTAAAGGGTGTGCTATTTCGGTGTCCAGTACTGACAGAAACTTCCTGTCACCAGTAGGTGGCGCTCTAAGCGTGACTCAATACCGACGCATAGATGTGTTCAGGACAGTACCTTGATGAAGCGTGAGAAATGTTGTGTAAATCGGACAAAGTATGTAGGAGTTATGAGGACTTCCTGTAAGCAGTAGGTGGCGCTGTAAGTATGACGCAATACTGACCTACAGATGTGTTCAAGATGCGACCTTCATCAAGCATGAGCAATTTGGAGTAAATCGGATAATGTATGTAGGAGTTATGAGTACTTCCTGTTTCACCAGTAGGTGGCGCTGTAAGTGTTACTCAATACCGACGCATAGATGTGTTCAGAAGGTGACCTTCATGAAGCGTCAGCAATTTGGTGCAAATCGGATGATGTATGCAGGAGTTATGAGGACTTCCTGTTTCACCAATAGGTGGCGCTATAAGTATGACGCAATACTGACACATAGATGTGTTCAGGACAGAACCGTCATGAAGCGTGAGATAAATCGGACAAATCGGATAATGTATGGAGGAGTTATGAGGACTTCCTGTTTCACCAATAGGTGGCGCTATAAGTATGATGCAATACTGACACATAGATGTGTTCAGGACAGAACCGTCATGAAGCGTGAGATATATCGGACAAATCCGATAATGTATGGAGGAGTTATGGGGACTTCCTGTTTCACCAATAGGTGGCGCTATACGTATGACGCAATACTGACACATAGATGTGTTCAGGACAGAACCGTCATGAAGCGTGAGCTATATCGGACAAATCGGATAATGTATGGAGGAGTTATGAGGACTTCCTGTTTCACCAATAGGTGGCGCTATAAGTATGACGCAATACTGACACATAGATGTGTTCAGGACAGAACCGTCATGAAGCGTGAGATATATCGGACAAATCGGATAATGTATGGAGAAGTTATGAGGACATCGTGTTTTATGGCGAAATGTCAAACTTTGGCGGGGCGCCACGGCAAGGGTGTTTGGTGAAAACTCAATTTTCTTGATAACTTTTGATCACAAAGGGCTTAAGATGAAGCTGACCGAGTATGAAGTTGATCGGATGAAATCTGTAGGAGGAGTTCGTTGAAATACGAGGCATGGAAATGGTCAAAACAAGGACAAAATGGCACATTAAAAGCAAAATGGCGGCCTTCCTGTTGCATGTTGGGTACAGCTCTAAGAGACATTTTAGTGTGGCTCGATGAAATACATATGCCCTCCGAATTTCGTTCGCCTACATCAAACTGAAAGGTGGGGCTCGCCATTTGAAACTTTCCAGGGGGCGCTCTTGAGCCGTTTTGCCACGCCCATTTCCGTCACCCATGAATTATCAAATTTTTCACCGGGACTGACGTATCTGCAAAGTTTCATCCGTTTTCATCGATGTTTAGGCCGCCATAAAGGCATTTGTTTTGGAAGAAGGAGAAGGAGAAGGAGAAGGAGAATAATCCTTCGAAATACAATAGGGCCTCGCACCGCCAGTGTGCTCGGGCCCTAATAATAATAATCCTTCGAGTTTCAATAGGGCCTCGCACCGCCAGTGCTCGGGCCCTAATAATCCTTCGAAATACAATAGGGCCTCGCACCGCCAGTGCTCGGGCCCTAATAATCCTTCGAAATACAATAGGGCCTCGCACCGCCAGTGCTCGGGCCCTAATAATAATCCTTCGAGTTTCAATAGGGCCTCGCACCGCCAGTGCTCGGGCCCTAATAATAATCCTTCGAAATTCAATAGGGCCTCGCACCGCCAGTGCTCGGGCCCTAATAATCTTTCGAATTTCAATAGGGCCTCGCACCGCCAGTGCTCGGGCCCTAATAATAACTAGTGCTGCGAGCAGCAGTGAACGGGCCCTCGCACCCCACGCGTGTCGGGGTGCTGCGCCGTTAAAGGCTGTTCTATTTCGGTGTACAGTACTGAGAGAAACTTCCTGTCACCAGTAGGTGGCGCTCTAGGCGTGACTCAATACCGAAGCATAGATGTGTTCAGGACGGTACCTTGATGAAGCGTGAGAAATGTTGAGTAAATCGGATAATGTATGTAGGAGTTATGAGGACTTCCTGTTTCACCAGTAGGTGGCGCTATAAGTATGACGCAATACTGACACATAGATGGGTTCAGAAGGCCACCTTCATGAAGCGTCAGCAATTTGGTGCAAATCGGATGATGTATGCAGGAGTTATGAGGACTTCCTGTTTCACCAATAGGTGGCGCTATAAGTATGACGCAATACTGACACAAAGATGTGTTCAGGACAGAACCGTCATGAAGCGTGAGATATATCGGACAAATTGGATAATGTATGGAGGAGTTATGAGGACTTCCTGTTTCACCAATAGGTGGCGCTATAAGTATGATGCAATACTGACACATAGATGTGTTCAGGACAGAACCGTCATGAAGCGTGAGATATATCGGACAAATTGGATAATGTATGGAGGAGTTATGAGGACTTCCTGTTTCACCAATAGGTGGCGCTATAAGTATGATGCAATACTGACACATAGATGTGTTCAGGACAGAACCGTCATGAAGCGTGAGATATATCGGACAAATTGGATAATATATGGAGGAGTTATGAGGACTTCCTGTTTCACCAATAGGTGGCGCTATAAGTATGATGCAATACTGACACAAAGATGTGTTCAGGACAGAACCGTCATGAAGCGTGAGATATATCGGACAAATTGGATAATGTATGGAGGAGTTATGAGGACTTCCTGTTTCACCAATAGGTGGCGCTATAAGTATGACGCAATACTGACACATAGATGTGTTCAGGACAGAACCGTCATGAAGCGTGAGATATATCGGACAAATTGGATAATGTATAGAGGAGTTATGAGGACTTCCTGTTTCACCAATAGGTGGCGCTATAAGTATGACGCAATACTGACTTACAGATGAGTTCAAGATGTGACCGTCATCAAGCATGAGCAATTTGGAGCAAATCGGATAACGTATGTAGGACTTATGAGTACTTCCTGTTTCACCAGTAGGTGGCGCTCTAAGTGTGACTCAATACCGACGCATAGATGTGTTCAGAATGCGACCTTCATGAATCGACAGCAATTTGGTGCAAATCGGATAATGTATGTAGGAGTTATGAGCACTTCCTGTTTCACCAATAGGTGGCGCTATAAGTATGACGCAATACTGACACATAGATGTGTTCAGGACAGAACTGTCATGAAGCGTGAGACATATCGGACAAATCGGATAATGTATGGAGGAGTTATGAGGACTTCCTGTTTCACCAATAGGTGGCGCTATAAGTATGACGCAATACTGACACATAGATGTGTTCAGGACAGAACCGTCATGAAGCGTGAGCTATATCGGACAAATTGGATAATGTATGGAGGAGTTATGAGGACTTCCTGTTTCACCAATAGGTGGCGCTATAAGTATGACGCAATACTGAAACATAGATGTGTTCAGGACAGAACCGTCATGAAGCGTGAGATATATCGGACAAATTGGATAATGTATGGAGGAGTTATGAGGACTTCCTGTTTCACCAGTAGGTGGCGCTGTAAGTGTAACTCAATACCGACGCATAGATGTGTTCAGAAGGTGACCTTCATGAAGCGTCAGCAATTTGGTGCAAATTGGATGATGTATGCAGGAGTTATGAGGACTTCCTGTTTCACCAATAGGTGGCGCAATAAGTATGAAGCAATACTGACACATAGATGTGTTCAGGACAGAACCGTCATGAAGCGTGAGATAAATCGGACAAATCGGATAATGTATGGAGGAGTTATGAGGACTTCCTGTTTCACCAATAGGTGGCGCTATAAGTATGATGCAATACTGACACATAGATGTGTTCAGGACAGAACTGTCATGAAGCGTGAGACATATCGGACAAATCGGATAATGTATGGAGGAGTTATGAGGACTTCCTGTTTCACCAATAGGTGGCGCTATAAGTATGACACAATACTGACACATAGATGTGTTCAGGACAGAACCGTCATGAAGCGTGAGATATATCGGACAAATCGGATAATGTATGGAGGAGTTATGAGGACTTCCTGTTTCACCAATAGGTGGCGCTATAAGTATGATGCAATACTGACACATAGATGTGTTCAGGACAGAACCGTCATGAAGCGTGAGATATATCGGACAAATTGGATAATGTATGGAGGAGTTATGAGGACTTCGTGTTTTATGGCGAAATGTCAAACTTTGGCGGGGCGCCACGGCAAGGGTGTTTGGTGAAAACTCAATTTTTTTGATAACTTTTGATCACAAAGGTCTTAAGATGAAGCTGACCCGATATGAAGTTGATCGGATGAAATCTGTAGGAGGAGTTCGTCGAAGTACGAGGCATGGAAATGGTCAAAACAAGGACAAAATGGCACATTAAGAGCAAAATGGCGGACTTCCTGTTGCATGTTGGGTATAGTTTCAAGAGACATTTTAGTGTGTCTCGATGAAATACATATGCCCTCCGAATTTCGTTCGCCTACATCAAACTGAAAGGTGGGGCTCGCCATTTTAAACTTTCCAGGGGGCGCTCTTGAGCCGTTTTGCCACGCCCATTTCCGTCACCCATGAATTATCAAATTTTTCACCGGGACTGACGTATCTGCAAAGTTTCATCCGTTTTCATCGATGTTTAGGCCGCCAAAAAGGCATTTGTTTGGGGAGAAGAACAAGAAGAACAAGGAGAACTAGTGCTGCGAGCAGCAGTGAGCGGGCCCTCGCACCCCACGCGGGTCGGGGTGTGGCGCCGTTAAAGGGTGTGCTATTTCGGTGTCCAGTACTGACAGAAACTTCCTGTCACCAGTAGGTGGCGCTCTAAGCGTGACTCAATACCGACGCATAGATGTGTTCAGGACAGTACCTTGATGAAGCGTGAGAAATGTTGTGTAAATCGGACAAAGTATGTAGGAGTTATGAGGACTTCCTATAAGCAGTAGGTGGCGCTGTAGGTATGACGCAATACTGACCTACAGATGTGTTCAAGATGCGACCTTCATCAAGCATGAGCAATTTGGAGTAAATCGGATAATGTATGTAGGAGTTATGAGTACTTCCTGTTTCACCAGTAGGTGGCGCTGTAAGTGTAACTCAATACCGACGCATAGATGTGTTCAGAAGGTGACCTTCATGAAGCGTCAGCAATTTGGTGCAAATCGGATGATGTATGCAGGAGTTATGAGGACTTCCTGTTTCACCAATAGGTGGCGCTATAAGTATGACGCAATACTGACACATAGATGTGTTCAGGACAGAACCGTCATGAAGCGTGAGATAAATCGGACAAATCGGATAATGTATGGAGGAGTTATGAGGACTTCCTGTTTCACCAATAGGTGGCGCTATAAGTATGACGAAATACTGACACATAGATGTGTTCAGGACAGAACCGTCATGAAGCGTGAGATAAATCGGACAAATCGGATAATGTATGGAGGAGTTATGAGGACTTCCTGTTTCACCAATAGGTGGCGCTATAAGTATGACGCAATACTGACACATAGATGTGTTCAGGACAGAACCGTCATGAAGCGTGAGATATATCGGACAAATTGGATAATGTATGGAGGAGTTATGAGGACTTCGTGTTTTATGGCGAAATGTCAAACTTTGGCGGGGCGCCACGGCAAGGGTGTTTGGTGAAAACTCAATTTTTTTGATAACTTTTGATCACAAAGGTCTTAAGATGAAGCTGACCCGATATGAAGTTGATCGGATTAAATCTGTAGGAGGAGTTCGTCGAAGTACGAGGCATGGAAATGGTCAAAACAAGGACAAAATGGCACATTAAGAGCAAAATGGCGGACTTCCTGTTGCATGTTGGGTATAGCTCCAAGAGACATTTTAGTGTGGCTCGATGAAATACATATGCCCACCGAATTTGGTTCGCCTACATCAAACTGAAAGGTGGGGCTCGCCATTTTAAACTTTCCAGGGGGCGCTCTTGAGCCGTTTTGCCACGCCCATTTCCGTCACCCATGAATTATCAAATTTTTCACCGGGACTAACGTATCTGCAAAGTTTCATCCGTTTTCATCGATGTTTAGGCCGCCAAAAAGGCATTTGTTTTGGAAGAAGAAGGAGAAGGAGAAGGTAGAATAATAATAATAATAATCCTTCGAAATTCAATAGGGCCTCGCACCGCCAGTGCTCGGGCCCTAATAATAATCCTTCGAAATACAATAGGGCCTCGCACCGCCAGTGCTCGGGCCCTAATAATAATCCTTCGAAATTCAATAGGGCCTCGCACCGCCAGTGCTCGGGCCCTAACTAGGGCTGCGAGCAGCAGTGAGCGGGCCCTCGCACCCCACGCGGGTCGGGTTGTGGCGCCGTTAAAGTATGTGCTATTTCGGTGTCCAGTACTGAGAGAAACTTCCTGTCACCAGTAGGTGGCGCTCTAAGCGTGATTAAATACAAACGCATAGATGTGTTCAGGACAGTACCTTGATGAAGCGTGAGAAATGTTGTGTAAATCGGACAATGTATGTAGGAGTTATGAGGACTTCCTGTAAGCAGTAGGTGGCGCTGTAGGTATGACGCAATACTGATGCATAGATGTGTTCAGAAGGTGACCTTCATGAAGCGTCAGCAATTTGGTGCAAATCGTATGATGTATGCAGGAGTTATGAGGACTTCCTGTTTCACCAATAGGTGGCGCTATTCGTATGACGCAATACTGACACATAGATGTGTTCAGGACAGAACCATCATGAAGCGTGAGATAAATCGGACAAATTGGATAATGTATGTAGGAGTTATGAGGACTTCTTGTTTCACCAATAGGTGGCGCTATAAGTATGACGCAATACTGACACATAGATGTGTTCAGGACAGAACCTTCATGAAGCGTGAGATATATTGGACGAATTGGATAATGTATGGAGGAGTAATGAGGACTTCCTGTTTCACCAATAGGTGGCGCTATAGGTATGATGCAATACTGACACATAGATGTGTTCAGGACAGAACCGTCATGAAGCGTGAGATATATCGGACAAATTGGATAATGTATGGAGGAGTTATGAGGACTTCGTGTTTTATGGCGAAATATCAAACTTTGGCGGTGTGCAGTACTGAGAGAAACTTCCTGTCACCAGTAGGTGGCGCTCTAGGCGTGACTCAATACCGAAGCATAGATGTGTTCAGGACGGTACCTTGATGAAGCGTGAGAAATGTTGAGTAAATCGGATAACGTATGTAGGAGTTATGAGGACTTCCTGTTTCACCAGTAGGTGGCGCTGTGAGTGTGACTCAATACCGACACATAGATGGGTTCAGAAGGCCACCTTCATGAAGCGTCAGCAATTTGGTGCAAATCGGATGATGTATGCAGGAGTTATGAGGACTTCCTGTTTCACCAATAGGTGGCGCTATACGTATGACGCAATACTGACACATAGATGTGTTCAGGACAGAACCGTCATGAAGCGTGAGAAATATCGGACAAATTGGATAATGTATGGAGGAGTTATGAGGACTTCGTGTTTTATGGCGAAATGTCAAACTTTGGCGGGGCGCCACGGCAAGGGTGTTTGGTGAAAACTCAATTTTTTTGATAACTTTTGATCACAAAGGTCTTAAGATGAAGCTGACCCGATATGAAGTTGATCGGATGAAATCTGTAGGAGGAGTTCGTCGAAGTACGAGGCATGGAAATGGTCAAAACAAGGACAAAATGGCACATTAAGAGCAAAATGGCGGACTTCCTGTTGCATGTTGGGTATAGCTCCAAGAGACATTTACGTGTGGCTCGATAAAATACATATGCCCACCGAATTTCGTTCGCCTACATCAAACTGAAAGGTGGGGCTCGCCATTTTAAACTTTCCAGGGGGCGCTCTTGAGCCGTTTTGCCACGCCTATTTCCGTCACCCATGAATTATCAAATTTTTCACCGGGACTGACGTATCTGCAAAGTTTCATCCGTTTTCATCGATGTTCAGGCCGCCTAAAAGGCATTTGTTTGGAGTAAAGAAGAATAATAATAATAACTAGTGCTGCGAGCAGCAGTGAGCGGGCCCTCGCACCCCACGCGGGTCGGGGTGTGGCGCCGTTAAAGGGTGTGCTATTTCGGTGTCCAGTACTGACAGAAACTTCCTGTCACCAGTAGGTGGCGCTCTAAGCGTGACTCAATACCGACGCATAGATGTGTTCAGGACAGTACCTTGATGAAGCGTGAGAAATGTTGTGTAAATCGGACAAAGTATGTAGGAGTTATGAGGACTTCCTATAAGCAGTAGGTGGCGCTGTAGGTATGACGCAATACTGACCTACAGATGTGTTCAAGATGCGACCTTCATCAAGCATGAGCAATTTGGAGTAAATCGGATAATGTATGTAGGAGTTATGAGTACTTCCTGTTTCACCAGTAGGTGGCGCTGTAAGTGTAACTCAATACCGACGCATAGATGTGTTCAGAAGGTGACCTTCATGAAGCGTCAGCAATTTGGTGCAAATCGGATGATGTATGCAGGAGTTATGAGGACTTCCTGTTTCACCAATAGGTGGCGCTATAAGTATGACGCAATACTGACACATAGATGTGTTCAGGACAGAACCGTCATGAAGCGTGAGATAAATCGGACAAATCGGATAATGTATGGAAAAGTTATGAGGACTTCCTGTTTCACCAATAGGTGGCGCTATAAGTATGACGCAATACTGACACATAGATGTGTTCAGGACAGAACCGTCATGAAGCGTGAGATAAATCGGACAAATCGGATAATGTATGGAGGAGTTATGAGGACTTCCTGTTTCACCAATAGGTGGCGCTATAAGTATGACGCAATACTGACACATAGATGTGTTCAGGACAGAACCGTCATGAAGCGTGAGATATATCGGACAAATTGGATAATGTATGGAGGAGTTATGAGGACTTCGTGTTTTATGGCGAAATGTCAAACTTTGGCGGGGCGCCACGGCAAGGGTGTTTGGTGAAAACTCAATTTTTTTGATAACTTTTGATCACAAAGGTCTTAAGATGAAGCTGACCCGATATGAAGTTGATCGGATGAAATCTGTAGGAGGAGTTCGTCGAAGTACGAGGCATGGAAATGGTCAAAACAAGGACAAAATGGCACATTAAGAGCAAAATGGCGGACTTCCTGTTGCATGTTGGGTATAGCTCCAAGAGACATTTAAGTGTGGCTCGATGAAATACATATGCCCTCCGAATTTCGTTCGCCTACATCAAACTGAAAGGTGGGGCTCGCCATTTTAAATTTTCCAGGGGGCGCTCTTGAGCCGTTTTGCCACGCCTATTTCCGGCACCCATGAATTATCAAATTTTTCACCGGGACTGACGTATCTGCAAAGTTTCATCCGTTTTCATCGATGTTTAGGCCGCCAAAAAGGCATTTGTTTGGGGAGAAGAACAAGAATAATAATAATCCTTCGAAATACAATAGGGCCTCGCACCGCCAGTGCTCGGGCCCTAATAATAATCCTTCGAGTTTCAATAGGGCCTCGCACAGCCAGTGCTCGGGCCCTAACTAGTGCTGCGAGCAGCAGTGAGCGGGCCCTCGCACCCCACGCGGGTCGGGGTGTGGCGCCGTTAAAGGGTGTGCTATTTCGGTGTCCAGTACTGACAGAAACTTCCTGTCACCAGTAGGTGGCGCTCTAAGCGTGACTCAATACCGACGCATAGATGTGTTCAGGACGGTACCTTGATGAAGCGTGAGAAATGTTGAGTAAATTTGATAACGTATGTAGGAGTTATGAGGACTTCCTGTTTCACCAGTAGGTGGCGCTGTAGGTATGACGCAATACTGACTTACAGAAGTGTTCAAGATGCGACCATCATCAAGCATGAGCAATTTGGAGTAAATCGGATAACATATGTAGGAGTTATGAGTACTTCCTGTTTCACCAGTAGGTGGCGCTGTAAGTGTGACTCAATACCGATGGATAGATGTGTTCAGAAGGTGACCTTCACGAAGCGTCAGCAATTTGGTGCAAATCAGATGATGTATGCAGGAGTTATGAGGACTTCCTGTTTCACCAATAGGTGGCGCTATAAGTATGACGCAATACTGACACATAGATCTGTTCAGGACTGAACCGTCATGAAGCGTGAGATATATCAGACAAATTGGATAATGTATGTAGGAGTTATGAGGACTTCCTGTTTCACCAATAGGTGGCGCTATAAGTATGACACAATACGGACACATAGATCTGTTCAGGACCGAACCGTCATGAAGCGTGAGATATATCGGACAAATTGGATAATGTATGGAGGAGTTATGAGGACTTCCTGTTACACCAATAGGTGGCGCTATAAGTATGACGCAATACTGACACATAGATGTGTTCAGGACAGAACCGTCATGAAGCGTGAGATATATCGGACGCATTGGATAATGTATGTAGGAGTTATGAGGACTTCCTGTTTCACCAATAGGTGGCGCTATAAGTATGATGCAATACTGACACATAGATGTGTTCAGGACAGAACCGTCATGAAGCGTGAGATATATCGGACGAATCGGATAATGTATGGAGGAGTTATGAGGACTTCCTGTTTCACCAATAGGTGGCGCTATAAGTATGACGCAATACTGACACATAGATGTGTTCAGGACAGAACCGTCATGAAGCGTGAGATATATCGGACAAATTGGATAATGTATGGAGGAGTTATGAGGACTTCCTGTTTCACCAATAGGTGGCGCTATAAGTATGATGCAATACTGACACATAGATGTGTTCAGGACAGAACCGTCATGAAGCGTGAGATATATCGGACGAATCGGATAATGTATGGAGGAGTTATGAGGACTTCCTGTTTCACCAATAGGTGGCGCTATAAGTATGACGCAATACTGACACATAGTTGTGTTCAGGACAGAACCTTCATGAAGCGTGAAATATATCGGACGAATTGGATTATGTATGTAGGAGTTATGAGGACTTCCTGTTTCACCAATAGGTGGCGCTATAAGTATGATGCAATACTGAAACATAGATGTGTTCAGGACAGAACCTTCATGAAGCGTGAGATATATCGGACGAATTGGATAATGTATGTAGGAGTTATGAGGACTTCCTGTTTCACCAATAGGTGGCGCTATAAGTATGACGCAATACTGACACATAGATGTGTTCAGGACAGAACCTTCATGAAGCGTGAGATATATCGGACGAATTGGATAATGTATGTAGGAGTTATGAGGACTTCCTGTTTCACCAATAGGTGGCGCTATAAGTATGATGCAATACTGAAACATAGATGTGTACAGGACAGAACCGTCATGAAGCATGAGATATATCGGACAAATTGGATAATGTATGTAGGAGTTATGAGGACTTCGTGTTTTATGGCGAAATGTCAAACTTTGGCAGGGCGCCACGGCAAGGGTGTGTGGTGAAAACTCAATTTTTTTGATAACTTTTGATCACAAAGGTCTTAAGATGAAGCCGACCCGATATGAAGTTGATCGGATGAAATCTGTAGGAGGAGTTCGTTGAAGTACGAGGCATGGAAATGGTCAAAACAAGGACAAAATGGCACATTAAAAGCAAGATGGCGGACTTCCTGTTGCATGTTGGGTATAGCTCCAAGAGACATTTTAGTGTGTCTCGATGAACTACATATGCCCACCGAATTTCGTTCGACTACATCAAACTGAAAGGTGGGGCTCGCCATTTTAAATTTTCCAGGGGGCGCACTTGAGCCGTTTTGCCACGCCCATTTCCGTCACCCATGAATTATCAAATTTTTTACCGGGACTGACGTATGTGCAAAGTTTCATCCGTTTTCATCGATGTTAAGGCCGCCAAAAAGGCATTTGTTTGGGGAGAAGAAGAAGGAGAAGAAGGAGAAGAAGAATAATAATAATAATCCTTCGAGTTTCAATAGGGCCTCGCACCGCCAGTGCTCGGGCCCTAATAATAATAATCCTTCGAAATACAATAGGGCCTCGCACCGCCAGTGCTCGGGCCCTAACTAGGGCTGCGAGCAGCAGTGAGCGGGCCCTCGCACCCCACGCGTGTCGGGGTGCCGCGCCGTTAAAGGGTGTGCTATTTCGGTGTCCAGTACTGAGAGAAACTTCCTGTCACCAGTAGGTGGCGCTCTAAGCGTGACTCAATATCGATGCATAGGTGTGTTCAGGACGGTACCTTGATGAAGCGTAAGAAATGTTGAGTAAATGGGATAATGTATGTAGGAGTTATGATGACTTCCTGCTTGACCTGTTGGCGGTGCTATAAGTATGACTCAATACTGTCCTACAGATGTGTTCAGGACGGTACCTTGATGAAGCGTGAGAAATGTTGAGTAAATCGGATAACGTATGTAGGAGTTATCAGGACTTCCTGTTTCACCAGTAGGTGGCGCTGTAGGAATGACGCAATACTGACTTACAGAAGTGTTCAAGATGCGACCTTCATCAAGCATGAGCAATTTGGAGTAAATGGGATGACGTATGTAGGAGTTATGAGTACTTCCTGTTTCACCAATAGGTGGCACTGTAAGTGTGACTCAATACCGACGCATAGATGTGTTCAGAAGGTGACCTTCATGAAGCGTCAGCAATTTGGTGCAAATCGGATGATGTATGCAGGAGTTATGAGGACTTCCTGTTTCACCAATAGGTGGCGCTATAAGTATGACACAATACGGACACATAGATCTGTTCAGGACCGAACCGTCATGAAGCGTGAGATATATCGGACAAATTGGATAATGTATGGAGGAGTTATGAGGACTTCCTGTTTCACCAATAGGTGGCGCTATAAGTATGACGCAATATTGACACATAGATGTGTTCAGGACAGAACCGTCATGAAGCGTGAGATAAATCGGACAAATCCGATAATGTATGGAGGAGTTATGGGGACTTCCTGTTTCACCAATAGGTGGCGCTATAAGTATGATGTAATACTGACACATAGATGTGTTCAGGACAGAACCGTCATGAAGCGTGAGATATATCGGACGAATTGGCTAATGTATGTAGGAGTTATGAGGACTTCCTGTTTCACCAATAGGTGGCGCTATAAGTATGACGCAATACTGACATGTTGAGTAAATCGGATAACGTATGTAGGAGTTATGAGGACTTCCTGTTTCACCAGTAGGTGGCGCTGTAAGTGTGACTCAATACCGACACAAAGATGGGTTCAGAAGGCCACCTTCATGAAGCGTCAGCAATTTGGTGCAAATCGGATGATGTATGCAGGAGTTATGAGGACTTCCTGTTTCACCAATAGGTGGCGCTATAAGTATGACACAATACGGACACATAGATCTGTTCAGGACCGAACCGTCATGAAGCGTGAGATATATCGGACAAATCGGATAATGTATGGAGGAGTTATGAGGACGTACTGTTTCACCAATAGGTGGCGCTATAAGTATGACGCAATACTGACACATAGATGTGTTCAGGACAGAACCGTCATGAAGCGTGAGACATATCGGACAAATCGGATAATGTATGGAGGAGTTATGAGGACGTACTGTTTCACCAATAGGTGGCGCTATAAATATGACGCAATACTGACACATAGATGTGTTCAGGACAGAACCGTCATGAAGCGTGAGATATATCGGACAAATCGGATAATGTATGGAGGAGTTATGAGGACATCGTGTTTTATGGCGAAATGTCAAACTTTGGCGGGGCGCCACGGCAAGGGTGTTTGGTGAAAACTCAATTTTTTTGATAAATTTTGATCACAAAGGTCTTAAGATGAAGCTGACCCGATATGAAGTTGATCGGATGAAATCTGTAGGAGGAGTTCGTCGAAGTACGAGGCATGGAAATGGTCAAAACAAGGACAAAATGGCACATTAAGAGCAAAATGGCGGACTTCCTGTTGCATGTTGGGTATAGCTCCAAGAGACATTTAAGTGTGGCTCGATGAAATACATATGCCCACCGAATTTTGTTCGCCTACATCAAACTGAAAGGTGGGGCTCACCATTTGAAACTTTCCAGGGGGCGCTCTTGAGCCGTTTTGCGACGCCCATTTCCGTCACCCATGAATTATCAAATTTTTCACCGGGACTGACGTATCTGCAAAGTTTCATCCGTTTTCATCGATGTTCAGGCCGCCTAAAAGGCATTTGTTTGGAGTAAAGGAGAAGAAGGAGAATAATAATAATCCTTCGAGTTTCAATAGGGCCTCGCACCGCCAGTGCTCGGGCCCTAATAATAACTAGTGCTGCGAGCAGCAGTGAGCGGGCCCTCGCACCCCACGCGTGTTGGGGTGCTGCGCCGTTAAAGGCTGTGCTATTTCGGTGTGCAGTACTGAGAGAAACTTCCTGTCACCAGTAGGTGGCGCTCTAGGCGTGACTCAATACCGAAGCATAGATGTGTTCAGGACGGTACCTTGATGAAGCGTGAGAAATGTTGAGTAAATCGGATAACGTATGTAGGAGTTATGAGGACTTCCTGCTTGACCTGTAGGCGGCGCTGTAAGTGTGACTCAATACCGATGCAAAGATGTGTTCAGAAGGTGACCTTCACGAATCGTCAGCAATTTGGTGCAAATCGGATGATGTATGCAGGAGTTATGAGGACTTCCTGTTTCACCAATAGGTGGCGCTATAAGTATGACACAATACGGACACATAGATCTGTTCAGGACCGAACCGTCATGAAGCGTGAGATATATCGGAAAAATTGGATAATGTATGTAGTAGTTATGAGGACTTCCTGTTTCACCAATAGGTGGCGCTATAAGTATGACGCAATACTGACACATAGATGTGTTCAGGACAGAACCTTCATGAAGCGTGAGATATATCGGACGAATTGGATAATGTATGTAGGAGTTATGAGGACTTCCTGTTTCACCAATAGGTGGCGCTATAAGTATGACGCAATACTGACACATAGATGTGTTCAGGACAGAACCTTCATGAAGCGTGAGATATATCGGACGAATTGGATAATGTATGTAGGAGTTATGAGGACTTCCTGTTTCACCAATAGGTGGCGCTATAAGTATGACGCAATACTGACACATAGATGTGTTCAGGACAGAACCTTCATGAAGCTTGAGATATATCGGACGAATTGGATAATGTATGTAGGAGTTATGAGGACTTCCTGTTTCACCAATAGGTGGCGCTATAAGTATGATGCAATACTGACACATAGATGTGTTCAGGACAGAACCGTCATGAAGCGTGAGATATATCGGATGAATCGGATAATGTATGGAGGAGTTATGAGGACTTCCTGTTTCACCAATAGGTGGCGCTATAAGTATGACGCAATACTGACACATAGTTGTGTTCAGGACAGAACCTTCATGAAGCGTGAGCTATATCGGACAAATTGGATAATGTATGGAGGAGTTATGAGGACTTCCTGTTTCACCAATAGGTGGCGCTATAAGTATGACGCAATACTGAAACATAGATGTGTTCAGGACAGAACCGTCATGAAGCGTGAGATATATCGGACAAATTGGATAATGTATGGAGGAGTTATGAGGACTTCCTGTTTCACCAATAGGTGGCGCTATAAGTATGACGCAATACTGACACATAGATGTGTTCAGGACAGAACCGTCATGAAGCGTGAGATATATCGGACAAATTGGATAATGTATGGAGGAGTTATGAGGACTTCCTGTTTCACCAATAGGTGGCGCTATAAGTATGACGCAATACTGACACATAGATGTGTTCAGGACAGAACCGTCATGAAGCGTGAGATATATCGGACAAATCGGATAATGTATGGAGGAGTTATGAGGACTTCCTGTTTCACCAATAGGTGGCGCTATAAGTATGATGCAATACTGACACATAGATGTGTTCAGGACAGAACCGTCATGAAGCGTGAGATATATCGGACAAATTGGATAATGTATGGAGGAGTTATGAGGACTTCCTGTTTCACCAATAGGTGGCGCTATAAGTATGACGCAATACTGACACATAGATGTGTTCAGGACAGAACCGTCATGAAGCGTGAGATATATCGGACAAATCGGATAATGTATGGAGGAGTTATGAGGACTTCCTGTTTCACCAATAGGTGGCGCTATAAGTATGATGCAATACTGACACATAGATGTGTTCAGGACAGAACCGTCATGAAGCGTGAGATATATCGGACAAATTGGATAATGTATGGAGGAGTTATGAGGACTTCGTGTTTTATGGCGAAATGTCAAACTTTGGCGGGGCGCCACGGCAAGGGTGTTTGGTGAAAACTCAATTTTTTTGTAACTTTTGATCACAAAGGTCTTAAGATGAAGCTGACCCGATATGAAGTTGATCGGATGAAATCTGTAGGAGGAGTTCGTCGAAGTACGAGGCATGGAAATGGTCAAAACAAGGACAAAATGGCACATTAAGAGCAAAATGGCGGACTTCCTGTTGCATGTTGGGTATAGCTCCAAGAGACATTTAAGTGTGGCTCGATGAAATACATATGCCCACCGAATTTCGTTCGCCTACATCAAACTGAAAGGTGGGGCTCGCCATTTTAAACTTTCCAGGGGGCGCTCTTGAGCCGTTTTGCCACACCCATTTCCGTCACCCATGAATTATCAAATTTTTCACCGGGACTGACGTATCTGCAAAGTTTCATTCGTTTTCATCGATGTTTAGGCCGCCAAAAAGGCATTTGTTTGGGGAGAAGAATAACAAGAAGGTAGGAGAATAATAATAACTAGGGCTGCGAGCAGCAGTGAGCGGGCCCTCGCACCCCATGCGTGTCGGAGTGCTGCGCCGTTAAAGGCTGTGCTATTTCGGTGTGCAGTACTGAGAGAAACTTCCTTTCACCAGTAGGTGGCGCTCTAGGCGTGACTCAATACCGAAGCATAGATGTGTTCAGGACGGTACCTTGATGAAGCGTGAGAAATGTTGAGTAAATCGGATAACGTATGTAGGAGTTATGAGGACTTCCTGTTTCACCAGTAGGTGGCGCTGTAAGTGTGACTCAATACCGACACATAGATGGGTTCAGAAGGCCACCTTCATGAAGCGTCAGCAATTTGGTGCAAATCGGATGATGTATGCAGGAGTTATGAGGACTTCCTGTTTCACCAATAGGTGGCGCTATAAGTATAACGCAATACTGACACATAGATGTGTTCAGGACAGAACCGTCATGAAGCGTGAGATATATCGGACAAATTGGATAATGTATGGAGGAGTTATGAGGACTTCCTGTTTCACCAATAGGTGGCGCTATAAGTATGACGCAATACTGACACATAGATGTGTTCAGGACAGAACCGTCATGAAGCGTGAGATATATCGGACAAATCGGATAATGTATGGAGGAGTTATGAGGACTTCCTGTTTTACCAATAGGTGGCGCTATAAGTATGACGCAATACTGACACATAGATGTGTTCAGGACAGAACCTTCATGAAGCGTGAGATATATCGGACGAATTGGATAATGTATGGAGGAGTTATGAGGACTTCCTGTTTCACCAATAGGTGGCGCTATAAGTATGACGCAATACTGACACATAGATGTGTTCAGGACAGAACCGTCATGAAGCGTGAGATATATCGGACAAATTGGATAATGTATGGAGGAGTTATGAGGACTTCGTGTTTTATGGCGAAATGTCAAACTTTGGCGGGGCGCCACGGCAAGGGTGTTTGGTGAAAACTCAATTTTTTTGATAACTTTTGATCACAAAGGTCTTAAGATGAAGCTGACCCGATATGAAGTTGATCGGATGAAATCTGTAGGAGGAGTTCGTCGAAGTACGAGGCATGGAAATGGTCAAAACAAGGACAAAATGGCACATTAAGAGCAAAATGGCGGACTTCCTGTTGCATGTTGGGTATAGCTCCAAGAGACATTTTAGTGTGGCTCGATGAAATACATATGCCCACCGAATTTCGTTCACCTACATCAAACTGAAAGGTGGGGCTCGCCATTTTAAACTTTCCAGGGGGCGCTCTTGAGCCGTTTTGCCACGCCTATTTCCGTCACCCATGAATTATCAAATTTTTCACCGGGACTGACGTATCTGCAAAGTGTCATCCGTTTTCATCGATGTTTAGGCCGCCGAAAAGGCATTTGTTTGGGGAGAAGAAGAAGAAGAAGAATAATAATAATCCTTCGAAATTCAATAGGGCCTCGCACCGCCAGTGCTCGGGCCCTAACTAGGGCTGCGAGCAGCATTGAGCGGGCCCTCGCACCCCACGCGTGTCGGGGTGCGGCGCCGTTAAAGGCTGTGCTATTTCGGTGTCCAGTACTGAGAGAAACTTCCTGTCACCAGTAGGTGGCGCTCTAAGTGTGACTCAATACCCATGCATAGATGTGTTCAGGACGGTACCTTGATGAAGCTTGAGAAATGTTGAGTAAGTCGGATAATGTATGTAGGAGTTATGATGACTTCCTGCTTGACCTGTAGGCGGCGCTATAAGTATGACTCAATACTGACCTACAGATGTGTTCAGGATGCGACCTTCATCAAGCGTGAGCAATTTGGAGTAAATCGGATGACGTATGTAGGAGTTATGAGGACTTCCTGTTTCACCAGTAGGTGGCGCTGTAAGTGTGACTCAATACTGACACATAGATGTGTTCAGGACAGAACCGTCATGAAGCGTGAGCTATATCGGACAAATTGGATAATGTATGGAGGAGTTATGAGGACTTCCTGTTTCACCAATAGGTGGCGCTATAAGTATGACGCAATACTGACACATAGATGTGTTCAGGACAGAACCGTCATGAAGCGTGAGCTATATCGGACAAATTGGATAATGTATGGAGGAGTTATGAGGACTTCCTGTTTCACCAATAGGTGGCGCTATAAGTATGACGTAATACTGACACATAGATGTGTTCAGGACAAAACCGTCATGAAGCGTGAGATATATCGGACAAATTGGATAATGTATGGAGGAGTTATGAGGACTTCCTGTTTCACCAATAGGTGGCGCTATAAGTATGATGCAATACTGACACATAGATGTGTTCATGACAGAACTGTCATGAAGCGTGAGACATATCGGACAAATCGGATAATGTATGGAGGAGTTATGAGGACTTCCTGTTTCACCAATAGGTGGCGCTATAAGTATGACGCAATACTGACACATAGATGTGTTCAGGACAGAACCGTCATGAAGCGTGAGATATATTGGACAAATTGGATAATGTATGGATGAGTTATGAGGACTTCCTGTTTCACCAATAGGTGGCGCTATAAGTATGACGCAATACTGACACATAGATGTGTTCAGGACAGAACCGTCATGAAGCGTGAGATATATCGGACAAATTGGATAATGTATGGAGGAGTTATGAGGACTTCCTGTTTCACCAATAGGTGGCGCTATAAGTATGACGCAATACTGACACATAGATGTGTTCAGGACAGAACCGTCATGAAGCGTGAGATATATCGGACAAATTGGATAATGTATGGAGGAGTTATGAGGACTTCCTGTTTCACCAATAGGTGGCGCTATAAGTATGACGCAATACTGACACATAGATGTGTTCAGGACAGAACCGTCATGAAGCGTGAGATATATCGGACAAATTGGATAATGTATGGAGGAGTTATGAGGACTTCCTGTTTCACCAATAGGTGGCGCTATAAGTATGACGCAATACTGACACATAGATGTGTTCAGGACAGAACCGTCATGAAGCGTGAGATATATCGGACAAATTGGATAATGTATGGAGGAGTTATGAGTACTTCCTGTTTCACCAATAGGTGGCGCTATAAGTATGACGCAATACTGACACATAGATGTGTTCAGGACAGAACCGTCATGAAGCGTGAGATATATCGGACAAATTGGATAATGTATGGAGGAGTTATGAGGACTTCCTGTTTCACCAATAGGTGGCGCTATAAGTATGACGCAATACTGACACATAGATGTGTTCAGGACAGAACCGTCATGAAGCGTGAGATATATCGGACAAATTGGATAATGTATGGAGGAGTTATGAGGACTTCCTGTTTCACCAATAGGTGGCGCTATAAGTATGACGCAATACTGACACATAGATGTGTTCAGGACAGAACCGTCATGAAGCGTGAGATATATCGGACAAATTGGATAATGTATGGAGGAGTTATGAGGACTTCGTGTTTTATGGCGAAATGTCAAACTTTGGCAGGGCGCCACGGCAAGGGTGTTTGGTGAAAACTCAATTTTTTTGATAACTTTTGATCACAAAGGTCTTAAGATGAAGCTGACCCGATATGAAGTTGATCGGATGAAATCTGTAGGAGGAGTTCGTCGAAGTACGAGGCATGGAAATGGTCAAAACAAGGACAAAATGGCACATTAAGAGCAAAATGGCGGACTTCCTGTTGCATGTTGGGTATAGCTCCAAGAGACATTTAAGTGTGGCTCGATGAAATACATATGCCCACCGAATTTCGTTAGCCTACATCAAACTGAAAGGTGGGGCTCGCCATTTTAAACTTTCCAGGGGGCGCTCTTGAGCCGTTTTGCCACGCCCATTTCCGTCACCCATGAATTATCAAATTTTTCACCGGGACTGACGTATCTGCAAAGTTTCATCCGTTTTCATCGATGTTCAGGCCGCCTAAAAGGCATTTGTTTGGAGTAAAGGAGAAGAAGAAGGAGAAGAAGAATAATAATAATCCTTCGAGTTTCAATAGGGCCTCGCACCGCCAGTGCTCGGGCCCTAATAATCCTTCGAAATACAATAGGGCCTCGCACCGCCAGTGCTCGGGCCCTAATAACTAGGGCTGCGAGCAGCAGTGAGCGGGCCCTCGCACCCCATGCGGGTCGGGGTGTGGCGCCGTTAAAGTGTGTGCTATTTCGGTGTCCAGTACTGAGAGAAACTTCCTGTCACCAGTAGGTGGCGCTCTAAGCGTGACTCAATACAAACGCATAGATGTGTTCAGGACAGTACCTTGATGAAGCGTGAGAAATGTTGTGTAAATCGGACAATGTATGTAGGAGTTATGATGACTTCCTGTAAGCAGTAGGTGGCGCTATTTGTATGACCCAATGCTCACGCAGAGATGTGTTCAGGATGCGACCTTCATCAAGCGTGAGCAATTTGGAGTAAATCGGATAACGTATGTAGGAGTTATGAGTACTTCCTGTTTCACCAGTAGGTGGCGCTGTAAGAGTGACTCAATCCGGACGCATAGATGTGTTCAGAATGCGACCTTCATGAATCGTCAGCAATTTGGTGCAAATCGGATAATGTATGGAGGAGTTATGAGGACTTCCTGTTTCACCAATAGGTGGCGCTATAAGTATGACGCAATACTGACACATAGATGTGTTCAGGACAGAACCGTCATGAAGCGTGAGATATATCGGACAAATTGGATAATGTATGGAGGAGTTATGAGGACTTCCTGTTTCACCAATAGGTGGCGCTATAAGTATGACGCAATACTGACACATAGATGTGTTCAGGACAGAACCGTCATGAAGCGTGAGATATATCGGACAAATTGGATAATGTATGGAGGAGTTATGAGGACTTCCTGTTTCACCAATAGGTGGCGCTATAAGTATGACGCAATACTGACACATAGATGTGTTCAGGACAGAACCGTCATGAAGCGTGAGATATATCGGACAAATTGGATAATGTATGGAGGAGTTATGAGGACTTCCTGTTTCACCAATAGGTGGCGCTTTAAGTATGACGCAATACTGACACATAGATGTGTTCAGGACAGAACCGTCATGAAGCGTGAGATATATCGGACAAATTGGATAATGTATGGAGGAGTTATGAGGACTTCCTGTTTCACCAGTAGGTGGCGCTGTAAGTGTGACTCAATACCGACACATAGCTGGGTTCAGAAGGCCACCTTCATGAAGCATCAGCAATTTGGTGCAAATCGGATGATGTATGCAGGAGTTATGAGGACTTACTGTTTAACCAATAGGTGGCGCTATACGTATGACGCAATACTGACACATAGATGTGTTCAGGACAGAACCGTCATGAAGCGTGAGATATATCGGACAAATCCGATAATGTATGGAGGAGTTATGGGGACTTCCTGTTTCACCAATAGGTGGCGCTATAAGTATGACGCAATACTGACACATAGATGTGTTCAGGACAGAACCGTCATGAAGCGTGAGATATATCGGACAAATTGGATAATGTATGGAGGAGTTATGAGGACTTCCTGTTTCACCAATAGGTGGCGCTATAAGTATGACGCAATACTGACACATAGATGTGTTCAGGACAGAACCGTCATGAAGCGTGAGATATATCGGACAAATTGGATAATGTATGGAGGAGTTATGAGGACTTCGTGTTTTATGGCGAAATGTCAAACTTTGGCGGGGCGCCACGGCAAGGGTGTTTGGTGAAAACTCAATTTTTTTGATAACTTTTGATCACAAAGGCCTTAAGATGAAGCTGACCCGATATGAAGTTGATCGGATGAAATCTGTAGGAGGAGTTCGTCGAAGTACGAGGCATGGAAATGGTCAAAACAAGGACAAAATGGCACATTAAAAGCAAAATGGCGGCCTTCCTGTTGCATGTTGGGTATAGCTCCAAGAGACATTTTAGTGCGTCTCGATGAACTACATATGCCCTCCGAATTTCGTTCGCCTACATCAAACTGAAAGGTGGGGCTCGCCATTTTAGATTTTCCAGGGGGCGCTCTTGAGCCGTTTTGCCACGCCCATTTCCGTCACCCATGAATTATCAAATTTTTCACCGGGACTGACGTATCTGCAAAGTTTCATCCGTTTTCATCGATGTTTAGGCCGCCAAAAAGGCATTTGTTTGGGGAGAAGAAGAAGAAGAAGAAGAAGGTAGGAGAATAATAATCCTTCGAGTTTCAATAGGGCCTCGCACCGCCAGTGCTCGGGCCCTAACTAGTGCTGCGAGCAGCAGTGAGCGGGCCCTCGCACCCCACGCGGGTTGGGGTGTGGCGCCATTAAAGGGTGTGCTATTTCGGTGTCCAGTACTGACAGAAACTTCCTGTCACCAGTAGATGGCGCTCTAAGCGTGACTCAATACCGACGCATAGATGTGTTCAGGACAGTACCTTGATGAAGCGTGAGAAATGTTGTGTAAATCGGACAAAGTATGTAGGAGTTATGAGGACTTCCTGTAAGCAGTAGGTGGCGCTGTAGGTATGACGCAATACTGACCTACAGATGTGTTCAAGATGCGACCTTCATCAAGCATGAGCAATTTGGAGTAAATCGGATAATGTATGTAGGAGTTATGAGTACTTCCTGTTTCACTAGTAGGTGGCGCTGTAAGTGTAACTCAATACCGACGCATAGATGTGTTCAGAAGGTGACCTTCATGAAGCGTCATCAATTTGGTGCAAATCGGATGATGTATGCAGGAGTTATGAGGACTTCCTGTTTCACCAATAGGTGGCGCTATAAGTATGAAGCAATACTGACACATAGATGTGTTCAGGACAGAACCGTCATGAAGCGTGAGATAAATCGGACAAATCGGATAATGTATGGAGGAGTTATGAGGACTTCCTGTTTCACCAATAGGTGGCGCTATAAGTATGACGCAATACTGACACATAGATGTGTTCAGGACAGAACCGTCATGAAGCGTGAGATAAATCGGACAAATCGGATAATGTATGGAGGAGTTATGAGGACTTCCTGTTTCACCAATAGGTGGCGCTATAAGTATGACGCAATACTGACACATAGATGTGTTCAGGACAGAACCGTCAGGAAGCGTGAGATATATCGGACAAATTGGATAATGTATGGAGGAGTTATGAGGACTTCCTGTTTCACCAATAGGTGGCGCTATAAGTATGACGCAATACTGACACATAGATGTGTTCAGGACAGAACCATCATGAAGCGTGAGATATATCGGACAAATTGGATAATGTATGGAGGAGTTATGAGGACTTCCTGTTTCACCAATAGGTGGCGCTATAAGTATGACGCAATACTGACACATAGATGTGTTCAGGACAGAACCGTCATGAAGCGTGAGATATATCGGACAAATTGGATAATGTATGGAGGAGTTATGAGGACTTCCTGTTTCACCAATAGGTGGCGCTATAAGTATGACGCAATACTGACACATAGATGTGTTCAGGACAGAACCGTCATGAAGCGTGAGATATATCGGACAAATTGGATAATGTATGGAGGAGTTATGAGGACTTCCTGTTTCACCAATAGGTGGCGCTATAAGTATGACGCAATACTGACACATAGATGTGTTCAGGACAGAACCGTCATGAAGCGTGAGATATATCGGACAAATTGGATAATGTATGGAGGAGTTATGAGGACTTCCTGTTTCACCAATAGGTGGCGCTTTAAGTATGACGCAATACTGACACATAGATGTGTTCAGGACAGAACCGTCATGAAGCGTGAGATATATCGGACAAATTGGATAATGTATGGAGGAGTTATGAGGACTTCCTGTTTCACCAGTAGGTGGCGCTGTAAGTGTGACTCAATACCGACACATAGCTGGGTTCAGAAGGCCACCTTCATGAAGCATCAGCAATTTGGTGCAAATCGGATGATGTATGCAGGAGTTATGAGGACTTACTGTTTAACCAATAGGTGGCGCTATACGTATGACGCAATACTGACACATAGATGTGTTCAGGACAGAACCGTCATGAAGCGTGAGATATATCGGACAAATCCGATAATGTATGGAGGAGTTATGGGGACTTCCTGTTTCACCAATAGGTGGCGCTATAAGTATGACGCAATACTGACACATAGATGTGTTCAGGACAGAACCGTCATGAAGCGTGAGATATATCGGACAAATTGGATAATGTATGGAGGAGTTATGAGGACTTCCTGTTTCACCAATAGGTGGCGCTATAAGTATGACGCAATACTGACACATAGATGTGTTCAGGACAGAACCGTCATGAAGCGTGAGATATATCGGACAAATTGGATAATGTATGGAGGAGTTATGAGGACTTCGTGTTTTATGGCGAAATGTCAAACTTTGGCGGGGCGCCACGGCAAGGGTGTTTGGTGAAAACTCAATTTTTTTGATAACTTTTGATCACAAAGGCCTTAAGATGAAGCTGACCCGATATGAAGTTGATCGGATGAAATCTGTAGGAGGAGTTCGTCGAAGTACGAGGCATGGAAATGGTCAAAACAAGGACAAAATGGCACATTAAAAGCAAAATGGCGGCCTTCCTGTTGCATGTTGGGTATAGCTCCAAGAGACATTTTAGTGCGTCTCGATGAACTACATATGCCCTCCGAATTTCGTTCGCCTACATCAAACTGAAAGGTGGGGCTCGCCATTTTAGATTTTCCAGGGGGCGCTCTTGAGCCGTTTTGCCACGCCCATTTCCGTCACCCATGAATTATCAAATTTTTCACCGGGACTGACGTATCTGCAAAGTTTCATCCGTTTTCATCGATGTTTAGGCCGCCAAAAAGGCATTTGTTTGGGGAGAAGAAGAAGAAGAAGAAGAAGGTAGGAGAATAATAATCCTTCGAGTTTCAATAGGGCCTCGCACCGCCAGTGCTCGGGCCCTAACTAGTGCTGCGAGCAGCAGTGAGCGGGCCCTCGCACCCCACGCGGGTTGGGGTGTGGCGCCATTAAAGGGTGTGCTATTTCGGTGTCCAGTACTGACAGAAACTTCCTGTCACCAGTAGATGGCGCTCTAAGCGTGACTCAATACCGACGCATAGATGTGTTCAGGACAGTACCTTGATGAAGCGTGAGAAATGTTGTGTAAATCGGACAAAGTATGTAGGAGTTATGAGGACTTCCTGTAAGCAGTAGGTGGCGCTGTAGGTATGACGCAATACTGACCTACAGATGTGTTCAAGATGCGACCTTCATCAAGCATGAGCAATTTGGAGTAAATCGGATAATGTATGTAGGAGTTATGAGTACTTCCTGTTTCACTAGTAGGTGGCGCTGTAAGTGTAACTCAATACCGACGCATAGATGTGTTCAGAAGGTGACCTTCATGAAGCGTCATCAATTTGGTGCAAATCGGATGATGTATGCAGGAGTTATGAGGACTTCCTGTTTCACCAATAGGTGGCGCTATAAGTATGAAGCAATACTGACACATAGATGTGTTCAGGACAGAACCGTCATGAAGCGTGAGATAAATCGGACAAATCGGATAATGTATGGAGGAGTTATGAGGACTTCCTGTTTCACCAATAGGTGGCGCTATAAGTATGACGCAATACTGACACATAGATGTGTTCAGGACAGAACCGTCATGAAGCGTGAGATAAATCGGACAAATCGGATAATGTATGGAGGAGTTATGAGGACTTCCTGTTTCACCAATAGGTGGCGCTATAAGTATGACGCAATACTGACACATAGATGTGTTCAGGACAGAACCGTCAGGAAGCGTGAGATATATCGGACAAATTGGATAATGTATGGAGGAGTTATGAGGACTTCCTGTTTCACCAATAGGTGGCGCTATAAGTATGACGCAATACTGACACATAGATGTGTTCAGGACAGAACCGTCATGAAGCGTGAGATATATCGGACAAATTGGATAATGTATGGAGGAGTTATGAGGACTTCCTGTTTCACCAATAGGTGGCGCTATAAGTATGACGCAATACTGACACATAGATGTGTTCAGGACAGAACCGTCATGAAGCGTGAGATATATCGGACAAATTGGATAATGTATGGAGGAGTTATGAGGACTTCCTGTTTCACCAATAGGTGGCGCTATAAGTATGACGCAATACTGACACATAGATGTGTTCGGGACAGAACCGTCATGAAGCGTGAGAAATATCGGACAAATTGGATAATGTATGGAGGAGTTATGAGGACTTCCTGTTTCACCAATAGGTGGCGCTATAAGTATGACGCAATACTGACACATAGATGTGTTCAGGACAGAACCGTCATGAAGCGTGAGATATATCGGACAAATCGGATAATGTATGGAGAAGTTATGAGGACATCGTGTTTTATGGCGAAATGTCAAACTTTGGCGGGGCGCCACGGCAAGGGTGTTTTGTGAAAACTCAATTTTCTTGATAAGTTTTGATCACAAAGGGCTTAAGATGAAGCTGACCGAGTATGAAGTTGATCGGATGAAATCTGTAGGAGGAGTTCGTTGAAATACGAGGCATGGAAATGGTCAAAACAAGGACAAAATGGCACATTAAAAGCAAAATGGCGGCCTTCCTGTTGCATGTTGGGTACAGCTCCAAGAGACATTTTAGTGTGGCTCGATGAAATACATATGCCCACCGAATTTCGTTTGCCTACATCAAACTGAAAGGTGGGGCTCGCCATTTTAAACTTTCCAGGGGGCGCTCTTGAGCCGTTTTGCCACGCCCATTTCCGTCACCAATGAAATATCCGATTTTCACCAGGACTGATGTATCTGCAAAGTTTCATCCGTTTTCATCGATGTTTAGCCCGCTAAAAAGGCATTTGTTTGGGGAGAAGAAGAAGGTAGGAGAATAATAATAACTAGTGCTGCGAGCAGCAGTGAGCGGGCCCTCGCACCCCACGCGGGTTGGGGTGTGGCGCCGTTAAAGGGTGTGCTATTTCGGTGTCCAGTACTGACAGAAACTTCCTGTCACCAGTAGATGGCGCTCTAAGCGTGACTCAATACCGACGCATAGATGTGTTCAGGACAGTACCTTGATGAAGCGTGAGAAATGTTGTGTAAATCGGACAAAGTATGTAGGAGTTATGAGGACTTCCTGTAAGCAGTAGGTGGCGCTGTAGGTATGACGCAATACTGACCTACAGATGTGTTCAAGATGCGACCTTCATCAAGCATGAGCAATTTGGAGTAAATCGGATAATGTATGTAGGAGTTATGAGTACTTCCTGTTTCACTAGTAGGTGGCGCTGTAAGTGTAACTCAATACCGACGCATAGATGTGTTCAGAAGGTGACCTTCATGAAGCGTCATCAATTTGGTGCAAATCGGATGATGTATGCAGGAGTTATGAGGACTTCCTGTTTCACCAATAGGTGGCGCTATAAGTATGAAGCAATACTGACACATAGATGTGTTCAGGACAGAACCGTCATGAAGCGTGAGATAAATCGGACAAATCGGATAATGTATGGAGGAGTTATGAGGACTTCCTGTTTCACCAATAGGTGGCGCTATAAGTATGACGCAATACTGACACATAGATGTGTTCAGGACAGAACCGTCATGAAGCGTGAGATAAATCGGACAAATCGGATAATGTATGGAGGAGTTATGAGGACTTCCTGTTTCACCAATAGGTGGCGCTATAAGTATGACGCAATACTGACACATAGATGTGTTCAGGACAGAACCGTCAGGAAGCGTGAGATATATCGGACAAATTGGATAATGTATGGAGGAGTTATGAGGACTTCCTGTTTCACCAATAGGTGGCGCTATAAGTATGACGCAATACTGACACATAGATGTGTTCAGGACAGAACCGTCATGAAGCGTGAGATATATCGGACAAATTGGATAATGTATGGAGGAGTTATGAGGACTTCCTGTTTCACCAATAGGTGGCGCTATAAGTATGACGCAATACTGACACATAGATGTGTTCAGGACAGAACCGTCATGAAGCGTGAGATATATCGGACAAATTGGATAATGTATGGAGGAGTTATGAGGACTTCCTGTTTCACCAATAGGTGGCGCTATAAGTATGACGCAATACTGACACATAGATGTGTTCGGGACAGAACCGTCATGAAGCGTGAGAAATATCGGACAAATTGGATAATGTATGGAGGAGTTATGAGGACTTCCTGTTTCACCAATAGGTGGCGCTATAAGTATGACGCAATACTGACACATAGATGTGTTCAGGACAGAACCGTCATGAAGCGTGAGATATATCGGACAAATCGGATAATGTATGGAGAAGTTATGAGGACATCGTGTTTTATGGCGAAATGTCAAACTTTGGCGGGGCGCCACGGCAAGGGTGTTTTGTGAAAACTCAATTTTCTTGATAAGTTTTGATCACAAAGGGCTTAAGATGAAGCTGACCGAGTATGAAGTTGATCGGATGAAATCTGTAGGAGGAGTTCGTTGAAATACGAGGCATGGAAATGGTCAAAACAAGGACAAAATGGCACATTAAAAGCAAAATGGCGGCCTTCCTGTTGCATGTTGGGTACAGCTCCAAGAGACATTTTAGTGTGGCTCGATGAAATACATATGCCCACCGAATTTCGTTTGCCTACATCAAACTGAAAGGTGGGGCTCGCCATTTTAAACTTTCCAGGGGGCGCTCTTGAGCCGTTTTGCCACGCCCATTTCCGTCACCAATGAAATATCCGATTTTCACCAGGACTGATGTATCTGCAAAGTTTCATCCGTTTTCATCGATGTTTAGCCCGCTAAAAAGGCATTTGTTTGGGGAGAAGAAGAAGGTAGGAGAATAATAATAATAATCCTTCGAGTTTCAATAGGGCCTCGCACCGCCAGTGCTCGGGCCCTAATAATCCTTCGAGTTTCAATAGGGCCTCGCACCGCCAGTGCTCGGGCCCTAACTAGTGCTGCGAGCAGCAGTGAGCGGGCCCTCGCACCCCACGCGGGTCGGGGTGTGGCGCCGTTAAAGGGTGTGCTATTTCGGTGTCCAGTACTGACAGAAACTTCCTGTCACCAGTAGGTGGCGCTCTAAGCGTGACTCAATACCGACGCATAGATGTGTTCAGGACAGTAGCTTGATAAAGCGTGAGAAATGTTGTGTAAATCGGACAAAGTATGTAGGAGTTATGAGGACTTCCTGTAAGCAGTAGGTGGTGCTGTAGGTATGACGCAATACAAACCTACAGATGTGTTCAAGATGCGACCTTCATCAAGCATGAGCAATTTGGAGTAAATCGGATAATGTATGTAGGAGTTATGAGTACTTCCTGTTTCACCAGTAGGTGGCGCTGTAAGTGTAACTCAATACCGACGCATAGATGTGTTCAGAAGGTGACCTTCATGAAGCGTCAGCAATTTGGTGCAAATCGGATGATGTATGCAGGAGTTATGAGGACTTCCTGTTTCACCAATAGGTGGCGCTATAAGTATGACGCAATACTGACACATAGATGTGTTCAGGACAGAACCGTCATGAAGCGTGAGATATATCGGACAAATTGGATAATGTATGGAGGAGTAATGAGGACTTCCTGTTTCACCAATAGGTGGCGCTATAAGTATGACGCAATACTGACACATAGATGTGTTCAGGACAGAACCGTCATGAAGCGTGAGATATATCGGACAAATTGGATAATGTATGGAGGAGTAATGAGGACTTCCTGTTTCACCAATAGGTGGCGCTATAAGTATGACGCAATACTGACACATAGATGTGTTCAGGACAGAACCGTCATGAAGCGTGAGATATATCGGACAAATTGGATAATGTATGGAGGAGTTATGAGGACTTCCTGTTTCACCAATAGGTGGCGCTATAAGTATGACGCAATACTGACACATAGATGTGTTCAGGACAGAACCGTCATGAAGAGTGATATATATCGGACAAATTGGATAATGTATGGAGGAGTTATGAGGACTTCCTGTTTCACCAATAGGTGGCGCTATAAGTATGACGCAATACTGACACATAGATGTGTTCAGGACAGAACCGTCATGAAGCGTGAGATATATCGGACAAATCGGATAATGTATGGAGGAGTTATGAGGACTTCCTGTTTCACCAATAGGTGGCGCTATAAGTATGACGCAATACTGACACATAGATGTGTTCAGGACAGAACCGTCATGAAGCGTGAGATATATCGGACAAATTGGATAATTTATGGAGGAGTTATGAGGACTTCGTGTTTTATGGCGAAATGTCAAACTTTGGCGGGGCGCCACGGCAAGGGTGTTTGGTAAAAACTCAATTTTTTTGATAACTTTTGATCACAAAGGTCTTAAGATGAAGCTGACCCGATATGAAGTTGATCGGATGAAATCTGTAGGAGGAGTTCGTCGAAGTACGAGGCATGGAAATGGTCAAAACAAGGACAAAATGGCACATTAAAAGCAAAATGGCGGCCTTCCTGTTGCATGTTGGGTATAGCTCCAAGAGACATTTTAGTGCGTCTCGATGAACTACATATGCCCTCCGAATTTCGTTCGCCTACATTAAACTGAAAGGTGGGGCTCGCCATTTTAGATTTTCCAGGGGGCGCTCTTGAGCCGTTTTGCCACGCCCATTTCCGTCACCCATGAATTATCAAATTTTTCACCGGGACTGACGTATCTGCAAAGTTTCATCCGTTTTCATCGATGTTTAGGCCGCCAAAAAGGCATTTGTTTTGGAAGAAGGAGAAGGTAGAATAATAACTAGTGCTGCGAGCAGCAGTGAGCGGGCCCTCGCACCCCACGCGGGTCGGGGTGTGGCGCCGTTAAAGGGTGTGCTATTTCGGTGTCCAGTACTGACAGAAACTTCCTGTCACCAGTAGGTGGCGCTCTAAGCGTGACTCAATACCGATGCATAGATGTGTTCAGGACAGTACCTAGATGAAGCGTGAGAAATGTTGTGTAAATCGGACAAAGTATGTAGGAGTTATGAGGACTTCTTGTAAGCAGTAGGTGGCGCTGTAGGTATGACGCAATACTGACCTACAGATGTGTTCAAGATGCGACCTTCATCAAGCATGAGCAATTTGGAGTAAATCGGATAATGTATGTAGGAGTTATGAGTACTTCCTGTTTCACCAGTAGGTGGCGCTGTAAGTGTAACTCAATACCGACGCATAGATGTGTTCAGAAGGTGACCTTCATGAAGCGTCAGCAATTTGGTGCAAATCGGATGATGTATGCAGGAGTTATGAGGACTTCCTGTTTCACCAATAGGTGGCGCTATAAGTATGATGCAATACTGACACATAGATGTGTTCAGGACAGAACCGTCATGAAGCGTGAGATATATCGGACAAATTGGATAATGTATGGAGGAGTTATGAGGACTTCCTGTTTCACCAATAGGTGGCGCTATAAGTATGATGCAATACTGAAACATAGATGTGTTCAGGACAGAACCGTCATGAAGCTTGAGATATATCGGACAAATCGGATAATGTATGGAGGAGTTATGAGGACTTCCTGTTTCACCAATAGGTGGCGCTATAAGTATGACGCAATACTGACACATAGATGTGTTCAGGACAGAACCGTCATGAAGCGTGAGATATATCGGACACATTGGATAATGTATGGAGGAGTTATGAGGACTTCCTGTTTCACCAATAGGTGGCGCTATAAGTATGACGCAATACTGACACATAGATGTGTTCAGGACAGAACCGTCATGAAGCGTGAGATATATCGGACAAATTGGATAATGTATGGAGGAGTTATGAGGACTTCCTGTTTCACCAATAGGTGGCGCTATAAGTATGACGCAATACTGACACATAGATGTGTTCAGGACAGAACCGTCATGAAGCGTGAGATATATCGGACGAATTGGATAATGTATGGAGGAGTTATGAGGACTTCCTGTTTCACCAATAGGTGGCGCTATAAGTATGACGCAATACTGACACATAGATGTGTTCAGGACAGAACCGTCATGAAGCGTGAGATATATCGGACAAATTGGATAATGTATGGAGGAGTTATGAGGACTTCCTGTTTCACCAATAGGTGGCGCTATAAGTATGACGCAATACTGACACATAGATGTGTTCAGGACAGAACCGTCATGAAGCGTGAGACATATCGGACAAATCGGATAATGTATGGATGAGTTATGAGGACGTACTGTTTCACCAATAGGTGGCGCTATAAGTATGACGCAATACTGACACATAGATGTGTTCAGGACAGAACCGTCATGAAGCGTGACATATATCGGACAAATTGAATAATGTATGGAGGAGTTATGAGGACTTCGTGTTTTATGGCGAAATGTCAAACTTTGGCGGGGCGCCACGGCAAGGGTGTTTGGTGAAAACTCAATTTTTTGGATAACTTTTGATCACAAAGGCCTTAAGATGAAGCTGACCCGATATGAAGTTGATCGGATGAAATCTGTAGGAGGAGTTCGTTGAAGTACGAGGCATGGAAATGGTAAAAACAAGGGAAAATGGCACATTAAAAGCAAAATGGCGGACTTTCTGTTGCATGTTGGGTATAGCTCCAAGAGACATTTTAGTGTGGCTCGATGAAATACATATGCCCACCGAATTCCGTTCGCCTACATCAAACTGAAAGGTGGGGCTCGCCATTTTAAACTTTCCAGGGGGCGCTCTTGAGCCGTTTTGCCACGCCCATTTCCGTCACCCATGAATTATCAAATTTTTCACCGGGACTGACGTATCTGCAAAGTTTCATCCGTTTTCATCGATGTTCAGGCCGCCTAAAAGGCATTTGTTTGGAGTAAAGAAGAATAATAATAATAACTAGGGCTGCGAGCAGCAGTGAGCGGGCCCTCGCACCCCACGCGTGTCGGGGTGGGGCGCCGTTAAAGGGTGTGCTATTTCGGTGTCCTGTGCTGAGAGAAACTTCCTGTCACCAGTAGGTGGCGCTCTAAGCGTGACAATACCGAAGCATAGATGTGTTCAGGACGCTACCTTGATGAAGCGTGAGAAATGTTGTGTAAATCGGACAAAGTATGTAGGAGTTATGAGGACTTCCTGTAAGCAGTAGGTGGCGCTGTAGGTATGACGCAATACTGACCTACAGATGTGTTCAAGATGCGACCTTCATCAAGCATGAGCAATTTGGAGTAAATCGGATAATGTATGTAGGAGTTATGAGTACTTCCTGTTTCACCAGTAGGTGGCGCTGTAAGTGTAACTCAATACCGACGCATAGATGTGTTCAGAAGGTGACCTTCATGAAGCGTCAGCAATTTGGTGCAAATCGGATGATGTATGCAGGAGTTATGAGGACTTCCTGTTTCACCAATAGGTGGCGCTATACGTATGACGCAATACTGACACATATATGTGTTCAGGACAGAACCGTCATGAAGCGTGAGATATATCGGACAAATTGGATAATGTATGGAGGAGTTATGAGTACTTCCTGTTTCACCAGTAGGTGAAACTCAAGCGTCAGCAATTTGGTGCAAATCGGATGATGTATGCCGGAGTTATGAGGACTTCCTGTTTCACCAATAGGTGGCGCTATAAGTATGACGCAATACTGACACATAGATGTGTTCAGGACAGAACCGTCATGAAGCGTGAGATATATCGGACAAATTGGATAATGTATGGAGGAGTTATGAGGACTTCCTGTTTCACCAATAGGTGGCGCTATAAGTATGATGCAATACTGACACAAAGATGTGTTCAGGACAGAACCGTCATGAAGCGTGAGATATATCGGACAAATTGGATAATGTATGGAGGAGTTATGAGGACTTCGTGTTTTATGGCGAAATGTCAAACTTTGGCGGGGCGCCACGGCAAGGGTGTTTGGTGAAAACTCAATTTTTTTGATAACTTTTGATCACAAAGGTCTTAAGATGAAGCTGACCCGATATGAAGTTGATCGGATGAAATCTGTAGGAGGAGTTCGTCGAAGTACGAGGCATGGAAATGGTCAAAACAAGGACAAAATGGCACATTAAAAGCAAAATGGCGGCCGTCCTGTTGCATGTTGGGTATAGCTCCAAGAGACATTTTAGTGCGTCTCGATGAACTACATATGCCCTCCGAATTTCGTTTGCCTACATCAAACTGAAAGGTGGGGCTCGCCATTTTAGATTTTCCAGGGGGCGCTCTTGAGCCGTTTTGCCACGCCCATTTCCGTCACCCATCAATTATCAAATTTTTCACCGGGACTGACGTATCTGCAAAGTTTTATCCGTTTTCATCGATGTTTAGGCCGCCAAAAAGGCATTTGTTTTGGAAGAAGGAGAAGGTAGAATAATAACTAGGGCTGCAAGCAGCATTGAGCGGGCCCTCGCACCCCACGCATGTCGGGGTGCGGCGCCGTTAAAGGCTGTGCTATTTCGGTGTCCAGTACTGAGAGAAACTTCCTGTCACCAGTAGGTGGCGCTCTAAGCGTGACTCAATACCGATGCATAGATGTGTTCAGGACGGTACCTTGATGAAGCGTGATAAATGTTAAGTAAATCGGATAACGTATGTAGGAGTTATGAGTACTTCCTGTTTTACCAGTAGGTGGCGCTGTAGGTATAACGCAATACTGACTTACAGAAGTGTTCAAGATGCGACCTTCATCAAGCATGAGCAATTTGGAGTAAATCGGATAACATATGTAGGAGTTATGAGTACTTCCTGTTTCACCAGTAGGTGGCGCTATAAGTATGATGCAATACTGACACATAGATGTGTTCAGGACAGAACCGTCATGAAGCGTGAGATATATCGGACAAATTGGATAATGTATGGAGGAGTTATGAGGACTTCCTGTTTCACCAATAGGTGGCGCTATAAGTATGACGCAATACTGACACATAGATGTGTTCAGGACAGAACCGTCATGAAGCGTGAGATATATCGGACAAATTGGATAATGTATGGAGGAGTAATGAGGACTTCCTGTTTCACCAATAGGTGGCGCTATAAGTATGACACAATACTGACACATAGATGTGTTCAGGACAGAACCGTCATGAAGCGTGAGATATATCGGACAAATCGGATAATGTATGGAGGAGTTATGAGGACTTCCTGTTTCACCAATAGGTGGCGCTATAAGTGTGACGCAATACTGACACATAGATGTGTTCAGGACAGAACCGTCATGAAGCGTGAGATATATCGGACAAATTGGATAATGTATGGAGGAGTTATGAGGACTTCCTGTTTCACCAATAGGTGGCGCTATAAGTATGACGCAATACTGACACATAGATGTGTTCAGGACAGAACCGTCATGAAGCGTGAGATATATCGGACAAATTGGATAATGTATGGAGGAGTTATGAGGACTTCCTGTTTCACCAATAGGTGGCGCTATAAGTATGACGCAATACTGACACATAGATGTGTTCAGGACAGAACCGTCATGAAGCGTGAGATATATCGGACAAATTGGATAATGTATGGAGGAGTTATGAGGACTTCCTGTTTCACCAATAGGTGGCGCTATAAGTATGACGCAATACTGAAACATAGATGTGTTCAGGACAGAACCGTCATGAAGCGTGAGATATATCGGACAAATTGGATAATGTATGGAGGAGTTATGAGGACTTCCTGTTTCACCAATAGGTGGCGCTATAAGTATGACGCAATACTGACACATAGATGTGTTCAGGACAGAACCGTCATGAAGCGTGAGATATATCGGACAAATTGGATAATGTATGGAGGAGTTATGAGGACTTCCTGTTTCACCAATAGGTGGCGCTATAAGTATGACGCAATACTGACACATAGATGTGTTCAGGACAGAACCGTCATGAAGCGTGAGATATATCGGACAAATTGGATAATGTATGTAGGAGTTATGAGGACTTCGTGTTTTATGGCGAAATGTCAAACTTTGGCGGGGCGCCACGGCAAGGGTGTTTGGTGAAAACTCAATTTTTTTGATAACTTTTGATCACAAAGGTCTTAAGATGAAGCTGATCCGATATGAAGTTGATCGGATGAAATCTGTAGGAGGAGTTCGTCGAAGTACGAGGCATGGAAATGGTCAAAACAAGGACAAAATGGCACATTAAGAGCAAAATGGCGGACTTCCTGTTGCATGTTGGGTATAGCTCCAAGAGACATTTAAGTGTGGCTCGATGAAATACATATGCCCACCGAATTTCGTTCGCCTACATCAAACTGAAAGGTGGGGCTCGCCATTTTAAACTTTCCAGGGGGCGCTCTTGAGCCGTTTTGCCACGCCCATTTCCGTCACCAATGATATATCCGATTTTCACCGGGACTGATGTATCTGCAAAGTTTCATCCGTTTTCATTGATGTTTAGGCCGCCAAAAAGGCATTTGTTTCGGAAGAAGAAGGAGAAGAAGGAGAATAAGGAGAATAATAATAATCCTTCGAGTTTCAATAGGGCCTCGCACCGCCAGTGCTCGGGCCCTAACTAGTGCTGCGAGCAGCAGTGAGCGGGCCCTCGCACCCCACGCGTGTCGGGGTGCTGCTCCGTTAAAGGCTGTGCTATTGCGGTGTGCAGTACTGAGAGAAACTTCCTGTCACCAGTAGGTGGCGCTCTAGGCGTGACTCAATACCGAAGCATAGATGTGTTCAGGACGGTACCTTGATGAAGCGTGAGAAATGTTGAGTAAATCGGATAACGTATGTAGGAGTTATGAGGACTTCCTGTTTCACCAGTAGGTGGCGCTGTCAGTGTGACTCAATACCGACACATAGATGGGTTCAGAAGGCCACCTTCATGAAGCGTCAGCAATTTGGTGCAAATCGGATGATGTATGCAGGAGTTATGAGGACTTCCTGTTTCACCAATAGGTGGCGCTATACGTATGACGCAATACTGACACATAGATGTGTTCAGGACAGAACCGTCATGAAGCGTGAGCTATATCGGACAAATTGGATAATAAATGGAGGAGTTATGAGGACTTCCTGTTTCACCAATAGGTGGCGCTATAAGTATGACGCAATTCTGACACATAGATGTGTTCAGGAGAGAACCGTCATGAAGCGTGAGATAAATCGGACAAATCGGATAATGTATGGAGGAGTTATGAGGACTTCCTGTTTCACCAATAGGTGGCGCTATAAGTATGACGCAATACTGACACATAGATGTGTTCAGGACAGAACCTTCATGAAGCGTGAGATATATCGGACGAATTGGATAATGTATGGAGGAGTTATGAGGACTTCCTGTTTCACCAATAGGTGGCGCTATAAGTATGATGCAATACTGACACATAGATGTGTTCAGGACAGAACCGTCATGAAGCGTGAGATATATCGGACAAATCGGATAATGTATGGAGGAGTTATGAGGACATCGTGTTTTATGGCGAAATGTCAAACTTTGGCGGGGCGCCACGGCAAGGGTGTTTGGTGAAAACTCAATTTTTTTGATAACTTTTGATCACAAAGGCCTTAAGATGAAGCTGACCCGATATGAAGTTGATCGGATGAAATCTGTAGGAGGAGTTCGTTGAAGTACGAGGCATGGAAATGGTAAAAACAAGGGAAAATGGCACATTAAAAGCAAAATGGCGACCTTTCTGTTGCATGTTGGGTATAGCTCCAAGAGACATTTTAGTGTGGCTCGATGAAATACATATGCCCACCGAATTTCGTTCGCCTACATCAAACTGAAAGGTGGGGCTCGCCATTTTAAACTTTCCAGGGGGCGCTCTTGAGCCGTTTTGCCACGCCCATTTCCGTCACCCATGAATTATCAAATTTTTCACCGGGACTGACGTATCTGCAAAGTTTCATCCGTTTTCATCGATGTTCAGGCCGCCTAAAAGGCATTTGTTTGGAGTAAAGAAGAATAATAATAATAATAATAATAATCCTTCGAAATTCAATAGGGCCTCGCACCGCCAGTGCTCGGGCCCTAACTAGTGCTGCGAGCAGCAGTGAGCGGGCCCTCGCACCCCACGCGTGTCGGGGTGCTGCACCGTTAAAGGCTGTGCTATTTCGGTGTGCAGTACTGAGAGAAACTTCCTGTCACCAGTAGGTGGCGCTCTAGGCGCGACTCAATACCGAAGCATAGATGTGTTCAGGACGGTACCTTGATGAAGCGTGAGAAATGTTGAGTAAATCGGATAACGTATGTAGGAGTTATGAGGACTTCCTGTTTCACCACTAGGTGGCGCTGTAAGTGTGACTCAATACCGACACATAGATGGGTTCAGAAGGCCACCTTCATGAAGCGTCAGCAATTTGGTGCAAATCGGATGATGTATGCAGGAGTTATGAGGACTTCCTGTTTCACCAATAGGTGGCGCTATACGTATGACGCAATACTGACACATAGATGTGTTCAGGACAGAACCGTCATAATGCGTGAGCTATATCGGACAAATTGGATAATAAATGGAGGAGTTATGAGGACTTCCTGTTTCACCAATAGGTGGCGCTATAAGTATGACGCAATACTGAAACATAGATGTGTTCAGGACAGAACTGTCATGAAGCGTGAGAAATATCGGACAAATCGGATAATGTATGTAGGAGTTATGAGGACTTCCTGTTTCACCAACAGGTGGCGCTATAAGTATGACGCAATACTGACACATAGATGTGTTCAGGACAGAACCGTCATGAAGCGTGAGATATATCGGACAAATTGGATAATGTATGGAGGAGTTATGAGGACTTCCTGTTTCACCAATAGGTGGCGCTATAAGTATGACGCAATACTGACACATAGATGTGTTCAGGACAGAACCGTCATGAAGCGTGAGATATATCGGACAAATTGGATAATGTATGGAGGAGTTATGAGGACTTCCTGTTTCACCAATAGGTGGCGCTATAAGTATGACGCAATACTGACACATAGATGTGTTCAGGACAGAACCGTCATGAAGCGTGAGATATATCGGACAAATTGGATAATGTATGGAGGAGTTATGAGGACTTCGTGTTTTATGGCGAAATGTCAAACTTTGGCGGGGCGCCACGGCAAGGGTGTTTGGTGAAAACTCAATTTTTTTGATAACTTTTGATCACAAAGGTCTTAAGATGAAGCTGACCCGATATGAAGTTGATCGGATGAAATCTGTAGGAGGAGTTCGTCGAAGTACGAGGCATGGAAATGGTCAAAACAAGGACAAAATGGCACATTAAAAGCAAAATGGCGGCCTTCCTGTTGCATGTTGGGTATAGCTCCAAGAGACATTTTAGTGCGTCTCGATGAACTACATATGCCGTCCGAATTTCGTTCGCCTACATCAAACTGAAAGGTGGGGCTCGCCATTTTAGATTTTCCAGGGGGCGCTCTTGAGCCGTTTGGCCACGCCCATTTCCGTCACCCATGAATTATCAAATTTTTCACCGGGACTGACGTATCTGCAAAGTTTCATCCGTTTTCATCGATGTTCAGGCCGCCTAAAAGGCATTTGTTTGGAGTAAAGAAGGAGAAGGAGAAGGAGAAGGAGAAGGAGAAGAATAATAATCCTTCGAGTTTCAATAGGGCCTCGCACCGCCAGTGCTCGGGCCCTAATAATAATAACTAGTGCTGCGAGCAGCAGTGAGCGGGCCCTCGCACCCCACGCGTGTTGGGGTGCTGCGCCGTTAAAGGCTGTGCTATTTCGGTGTGCAGTACTGAGTGAAACTTCCTGTCACCAGTAGGTGGCGCTCTAGGTGTGACTCAATACCGAAGCATAGATGTGTTCAGGACGGTACCTTGATGAAGCGTGAGAAATGTTGAGTAAATCGGATAACGTATGTAGGAGTTATGAGGACTTCCTGTTTCACCAGTAGGTGGCGCTGTAAGTGTGACTCAATACCGACACATAGATGGGTTCAGAAGGCCACCTTCATGAAGCGTCATCAATTTGGTGCAAATCGGATGATGTATGCAGGAGTTATGAGGACTTCCTGTTTCACCAATAGGTGGCGCTATACGTATGACGCAATACTGACACATAGATGTGTTCAGGACAGAACCGTCATGAAGCGTGAGATATATCGGACAAATCGGATAATGTATGGAGGAGTTATGGGGACTTCCTGTTTCACCAATAGGTGGCGCTATAAGTATGACGCAATACTGACACATAGATGTGTTCAGGACAGAACCGTCATGAAGCGTGAGATATATCGGACAAATCGGATAATGTATGGAGGAGTTATGAGGACTTCCTGTTTCACCAATAGGTGGCGCTATAAGTATGACGCAATACTGACACATAGATGTGTTCAGGACAGAACCGTCATGAAGCGTGAGATATATCGGACAAATCGGATAATGTATGGAGGAGTTATGGGGACTTCCTGTTTCACCAATAGGTGGCGCTATAAGTATGACGCAATACTGACACATAGATGTGTTCAGGACAGAACCGTCATGAAGCGTGAGATATATCGGACAAATTGGATAATGTATGGAGGAGTTATGAGGACTTCCTGTTTCACCAATAGGTGGCGCTATAAGTATGACGCAATACTGACACATAGATGTGTTCAGGACAGAACCGTCATGAAGCGTGAGATATATCGGACAAATTGGATAATGTATGGAGGAGTTATGAGGACTTCCTGTTTCACCAATAGGTGGCGCTATAAGTATGACGCAATACTGACACATAGATGTGTTCAGGACAGAACCGTCATGAAGCGTGAGATATATCGGACAAATTGGATAATGTATGGAGGAGTTATGAGGACTTCCTGTTTCACCAATAGGTGGCGCTATAAGTATGACGCAATACTGACACATAGATGTGTTCAGGACAGAACCGTCATGAAGCGTGAGATATATCGGACAAATTGGATAATGTATGGAGGAGTTATGAGGACTTCGTGTTTTATGGCGAAATGTCAAACTTTGGCAGGGCGCCACGGCAAGGGTGTTTGGTGAAAACTCAATTTTTTTGATAAATTTTGATCACAAAGGTCTTAAGATGAAGCTGACCCGATATGAAGTTGATCGGATGAAATCTGTAGGAGGAGTTCGTCGAAGTACGAGGCATGGAAATGGTCAAAACAAGGACAAAATGGCACATTAAGAGCAAAATGGCGGACTTCCTGTTGCATGTTGGGTATAGCTCCAAGAGACATTTAAGTGTGGCTCGATGAAATACATATGCCCACCGAATTTCGTTAGCCTACATCAAACTGAAAGGTGGGGCTCGCCATTTTAAACTTTCCAGGGGGCGCTCTTGAGCCGTTTTGCCACGCCCATTTCCGTCACCCATGAATTATCAAATTTTTCACCGGGACTGACGTATCTGCAAAGTTTCATCCGTTTTCATCGATGTTCAGGCCGCCTAAAAGGCATTTGTTTGGAGTAAAGGAGAAGAAGGAGAAGGAGAATAATAATCCTTCGAGTTTCAATAGGGCCTCGCACCGCCAGTGCTCGGGCCCTAATAATCCTTCGAGTTTCAATAGGGCCTCGCACCGCCAGTGCTCGGGCCCTAATAATAACTAGTGCTGCGAGCAGCAGTGAGCGGGCCCTCGCACCCCACGCGTGTCGGGGTGCTGCGCCGTTAAAGGCTGTGCTATTTCGGTGTGCAGTACTGAGAGAAACTTCCTGTCACCAGTAGGTGGCGCTCTAGGCGTGACTCAATACCGAAGCATAGATGTGTTCAGGACGGTACCTTGATGAAGCGTGAGAAATGTTGAGTAAATCGGATAACGTATGTAGGAGTTATGAGGACTTCCTGTTTCAGCAGTAGGTGGCGCTGTAAGTGTGACTCAATACCGACACATAGATGGGTTCAGAAGGCCACCTTCATGAAGCGTCAGCAATTTGGTGCAAATCGGATGATGTATCAGGAGTTATGAGGACTTCCTGTTTCACCAATAGGTGGCGCTATACGTATGACGCAATACTGACACATAGATGTGTTCAGGACAGAACCGTCATGAAGCGTGAGCTATATTGGACAAATTGGATAATAAATGGAGGAGTTATGAGGACTTCCTGTTTCACCAATAGGTGGCGCTATAAGTATGACGCAATACTGACACATAGATGTGTTCAGGACAGAACCGTCATGAAGCGTGAGATATATCAGACAAATTGGATAATGTATGTAGTAGTTATGAGGACTTCCTGTTTCACCAATAGGTGGCGCTATAAGTATGATGCAATACTGACACATAGATGTGTTCAGGACAGAACCGTCATGAAGCGTGAGATAAATCGGACAAATTGGATAATGTATGGAGGAGTTATGAGGACTTCCTGTTTCACCAATAGGTGGCGCTATAAGTATGACGCAATACTGACACATAGATGTGTTCAGGACAGAACCGTCATGAAGCGTGAGATATATCGGACAAATTGGATAATGTATGGAGGAGTTATGAGGACTTCCTGTTTCACCAATAGGTGGCGCTATAAGTATGATGCAATACTGAAACATAGATGTGTACAGGACAGAACCGTCATGAAGCATGAGATATATCGGACAAATTGGATAATGTATGTAGGAGTTATGAGGACTTCGTGTTTTATGGCGAAATGTCAAACTTTGGCGGGGCGCCACGGCAAGGGTGTGTGGTGAAAACTCAATTTTTTTGATAACTTTTGATCACAAAGGTCTTAAGATGAAGCCGACCCGATATGAAGTTGATCGGATGAAATCTGTAGGAGGAGTTCGTTGAAGTACGAGGCATGGAAATGGTCAAAACAAGGACAAAATGGCACATTAAAAGCAAGATGGCGGACTTCCTGTTGCATGTTGGGTATAGCTCCAAGAGACATTTTAGTGTGTCTCGATGAACTACATATGCCCACCGAATTTCGTTCGACTACATCAAACTGAAAGGTGGGGCTCGCCATTTTAAATTTTCCAGGGGGCGCACTTGAGCCGTTTTGCCACGCCCATTTCCGTCACCCATGAATTATCTAATTTTTTACCGGGACTGACGTATGTGCAAAGTTTCATCCGTTTTCATCGATGTTAAGGCCGCCAAAAAGGCATTTGTTTGGGGAGAAGAAGAAGGAGAAGAAGGAGAAGGAGAAGAATAATAATAACTAGGGCTGCGAGCAGCATTGAGCGGGCCCTCGCACCCCACGCATGTCGGGCTGCGGCGCCGTTAAAGGCTGTGCTATTTCGGTGTCCTGTACTGAGAGAACCTTCCATTCACCAGTAGGTGGCGCTCTAACCGTGACTCAATACCGATGCATAAATGTGTTCAGGACGGTACCTTGATGAAGTGTGAGAAATGTTGAGTAAGTCGGATAATGTATGTAGGAGTTATGATGACTTCCTGCTTGACCTGTAGGCGGCGCTATAAGTATGACTCAATACTGACTTACTGATGTGTTCAGGACATGACCTTCATCAACCCTGAGCAATTTGAAGTAAATCGGATAACGTATGTAGGAGTTATGAGTACTTCCTGTTTCACCAGTAGGTGGCGCTGTAAGTGTGACTCAATACCGACGCATAGATGTGTTCAGAGGGTGACCTTCATGAAGCGTCAGCAATTTGGTGCAAATCGGATGATGTATGCAGCAGTTATGAGGACTTCCTGTTTCACCAATAGGTGGCGCAATAAGTATGATGCAATACTGACACAAAGATGTGTTCAGGACAGAACCGTCATGAAGCGTGAGATATATCGGACGAATTGGATAATGTATGTAGGAGTTATGAGGACTTCCTGTTTCACCAATAGGTGGCGCTATAAGTATGACGCAATACTGACACATAGATGTGTTCAGGACAGAACCGTCATGAAGCGTGAGATATATCGGACAAATTGGATAATGTATGGAGGAGTTATGAGGACTTCCTGTTTCACCAATAGGTGGCGCTATAAGTATGACGCAATACTGACACATAGATGTGTTCAGGACAGAACCGTCATGAAGCGTGAGATATATCGGACAAATTGGATAATGTCTGGAGGAGTTATGAGGACTTCGTGTTTTATGGCGAAATGTCAAAATTTGGCGGGGCGCCACGGCAAGGGTGTTTGGTGAAAACTCAATTTTTTTGATAACTTTTGATCACAAAGGTCTTAAGATGAAGCTGACCCGATATGAAGTTGATCGGATGAAATCTGTAGGAGGAGTTCGTCGAAGTACGAGGCATGGAAATGGTCAAAACAAGGACAAAATGGCACATTAAGAGCAAAATGGCGGACTTCCTGTTGCATGTTGGGTATAGCTCCAAGAGACATTTTAGTGTGGCTCGATGAAATACATATGCCCACCGAATTTGGTTCGCCTACATCAAACTGAAAGGTGGGGCTCGCCATTTTAAACTTTCCAGGGGGCGCTCTTGAGCCGTTTTGCCACGCCCATTTCCGTCACCCATGAATTATCAAATTTTTCACCGGGACTGACGTATCTGCAAAGTTTCATCCGTTTTCATCTATGTTCAGGCCGCCTAAAAGGCATTTGTTTGGAGTAAAGGAGAAGGAGAAGGAGAAGGAGAAGAATAATAATAATCCTTCGAGTTTCAATAGGGCCTCGCACAGCCAGTGCTCGGGCCCTAACTAGTGCTGCGAGCAGCAGTGAGCGGGCCCTCGCACCCCACGCGGGTCGGGGTGTGGCGCCGTTAAAGGGTGTGCTATTTCGGTGTCCAGTACTGACAGAAACTTCCTGTCACCAGTAGGTGGCGCTCTAAGCGTGACTCAATACCGACGCATAGATGTGTTCAGGACGGTACCTTGATGAAGTGTGAGAAATGTTGTGTAAATCAGACAAAGTATGTAGGAGTTATGAGGACTTCCTGTAAGCAGTAGGTGGCGCTGTAAGTATGACGCAATACTGACCTACAGATGTGTTCAAGATGCGACCTTCATCAAGCATGAGCAATTTGGAGTAAATCGGATAATGTATGTAGGAGTTATGAGTACTTCCTGTTTCACCAGTAGGTGGCGCTGTAAGTGTTACTCAATACCGACGCATAGATGTGTTCAGAAGGTGACCTTCATGAAGCGTCAGCAATTTGGTGCAAATCGGATGATGTATGCAGGAGTTATGAGGACTTCCTGTTTCACCAATAGGTGGCGCTATAAGTATGACGCAATACTGACACATAGATGTGTTCAGGACAGAACCGTCATGAAGCGTGAGATAAATCGGACAAATCGGATAATGTATGGAGGAGTTATGAGGACTTCCTGTTTCACCAATAGGTGGCGCTATAAGTATGATGCAATACTGACACATAGATGTGTTCAGGACAGAACCGTCATGAAGCGTGAGATATATCGGACAAATCCGATAATGTATGGAGGAGTTATGGGGACTTCCTGTTTCACCAATAGGTGGCGCTATACGTATGACGCAATACTGACACATAGATGTGTTCAGGACAGAACCGTCATGAAGCGTGAGCTATATCGGACAAATTGGATAATGTATGGAGGAGTTATGAGGACTTCCTGTTTCACCAATAGGTGGCGCTATAAGTATGACGCAATACTGACACATAGATGTGTTCAGGACAGAACCGTCATGAAGCGTGAGATATATCGGACAAATCGGATAATGTATGGAGAAGTTATGAGGACATCGTGTTTTATGGCGAAATGTCAAACTTTGGCGGGGCGCCACGGCAAGGGTGTTTGGTGAAAACTCAATTTTCTTGATAACTTTTGATCACAAAGGGCTTAAGATGAAGCTGACCGAGTATGAAGTTGATCGGATGAAATCTGTAGGAGGAGTTCGTTGAAATACGAGGCATGGAAATGGTCAAAACAAGGACAAAATGGCACATTAAAAGCAAAATGGCGGCCTTCCTGTTGCATGTTGGGTACAGCTCTAAGAGACATTTTAGTGTGGCTCGATGAAATACATATGCCCTCCGAATTTCGTTCGCCTACATCAAACTGAAAGGTGGGGCTCGCCATTTGAAACTTTCCAGGGGGCGCTCTTGAGCCGTTTTGCCACGCCCATTTCCGTCACCCATGAATTATCAAATTTTTCACCGGGACTGACGTATCTGCAAAGTTTCATCCGTTTTCGTCGATGTTCAGGCCGCCTAAAAGGCATTTGTTTGGAGTAAAGAAGAAGGAGAATAATAATAATAATAATAATCCTTCGAGTTTCAATAGGGCCTCGCACCGCCAGTGCTCGGGCCCTAATAATCCTTCGAGTTTCAATAGGGCCTCGCACCGCCAGTGCTCGGGCCCTAATAATCCTTCGAGTTTCAATAGGGCCTCGCACCGCCAGTGCTCGGGCCCTAATAATCCTTCGAGTTTCAATAGGGCCTCGCACCGCCAGTGCTCGGGCCCTAACTAGGGCTGCGAGCAGCAGTGAGCGGGCCCTCGCACCCCACGCGGGTCGGGGTGCGGCGCCGTTAAAGGGTGTGCTATTTCGGTGTCCAGTACTGAGAGAAACTTCCTGTCACCAGTAGGGAGCGCTCTAAGCGTGACTCAATACCGACGCATAGATGTGTACAGGATGGTACCTTGATGAAGCGTGAGAAATGTTGTGTAAATCGGACAAAGTATGTAGGAGTTATGAGGACTTCCTGTAAGCAGTAGGTGGCGCTGTAGGTATGACGCAATACTGACTTACAGATGTGTTCAAGTTGCGATCTTCATCAAGCATGAGCAATTTGGAGTAAATCGGATAATGTACGTAGGAGTTATGAGTACTTCCTGTTTCACCAGTAGGTGGCGCTCTAAGTGTGACTCAATATCGACGCATAGATGTGTTCAGAAGGTGACCTTCATGAAGCGTCAGCAATTTGTTGCAAGTCGGATGATGTATGCAGGAGTTATGAGGACTTCCTGTTTCACCAATAGGTGGCGCTATACGTATGACGCAATACTGACACATAGATGTGTTCAGGACAGAACTGTCATGAAGCGTGAGCTATATCGGACAAATTGGATAATGTATGTAGGAGTTATGAGGACTTCGTGTTTTATGGCGAAATGTCAAACTTTGGCGGGGCGCCACGGCAAGGGTGTTTGGTGAAAACTCAATTTTTTTGATAACTTTTGATCACAAAGGTCTTAAGATGAAGCTGACCCGATATGAAGTTGATCGGATGAAATCTGTAGGAGGAGTTCGTCGAAGTACGAGGCATGGAAATGGTCAAAACAAGGACAAAATGGCACATTAAGAGCAAAATGGCGGACTTCCTGTTGCATGTTGGGTATAGCTCCAAGAGACATTTAAGTGTGGCTCGATGAAATACATATGCCCACCGAATTTCGTTCGCCTACATAAAACTGAAAGGTGGGGCTCGCCATTTTAAACTGTCCAGGGGGCGCTCTTGAGCCGTTTTGCCACACCCATTTCCTTCACCCATGAATTATCGATTTTTTTACCGGGACTGACGTATCTGCAAAGTTTCATCCGTTTTCATCGATGTTCAGGCCGCCTAAAAGGCATTTGTTTGGAGTAAAGAAGGAGAATAATAATAACTAGGGCTGCGAGCAGCAGTGAGCGGGCCCTCGCACCCCATGCGTGTCGGGGTGCTGCGCCGTTAAAGGCTGTGCTATTTCGGTGTGCAGTACTGAGAGAAACTTCCTGTCACCAGTAGGTGGCGCTCTAGGCGTGACTCAATACCGAAGCATAGATGTGTTCAGGACAGTACCTTGATGAAGCGTGAGAAATGTTGAGTAAATCGGATAACGTATGTAGGAGTTATGAGGACTTCCTGTTTCACCAGTAGGTGGCGCTGTAAGTGTGACTCAATACCGACACATAGATGGGTTCAGAAGGCCACCTTCATGAAGCGTCAGCAATTTGGTGCAAATCGGATGATGTATGCAGGAGTTATGAGGACTTCCTGTTTCACCAATAGGTGGCGCTATACGTATGACGCAATACTGACACATAGATGTGTTCAGGACAGAACCGTCATGAAGCGTGAGCTATATCGGACAAATTGGATAATGTATGGAGGAGTTATGAGGACTTCCTGTTTCACCAATAGGTGGCGCTATAAGTATGACGCAATACTGACACATAGATGTGTTCAGGACAGAACCGTCATGAAGCGTGAGCTATATCGGACAAATTGGATAATGTATGGAGGAGTTATGAGGACTTCCTGTTTCACCAATAGGTGGCGCTATAAGTATGACGCAATACTGAAACATAGATGTGTTCAGGACAGAACCGTCATGAAGCGTGAGATATATCGGACAAATTGGATAATGTATGGAGGAGTTATGAGGACTTCCTGTTTCACCAATAGGTGGCGCTATAAGTATGACGCAATACTGACACATAGATGTGTTCAGGACAGAACCGTCATGAAGCGTGAGATATATCGGACAAATCCGATAATGTATGGAGGAGTTATGAGGACTTCCTGTTTCACCAATAGGTGGCGCTATAAGTATGACGCAATACTGACCCATAGATGTGTTCAGGACACAACCGTCATGAAGCGTGAGATATATCGGACAAATCCGATAATGTATGGAGGAGTTATGAGGACTTCCTGTTTCACCAATAGGTGGCGCTATAAGTATGACGCAATACTGACCCATAGATGTGTTCAGGACAGAACCGTCATGAAGCGTGAGATATATCGGACAAATCGGATAATGTATGGAGGAGTTATGAGGACATCGTGTTTTATGGCGAAATGTCAAACTTTGGCGGGGCGCCGCGGCAAGGGTGTTTGGTGAAAACTCAATTTTTTTGATAACTTTTGATCACAAAGTTCTTAAGATGAAGCTGACCCGATATGAAGTTGATCGGATGAAATCTGTAGGAGGAGTTCGTCGAAGTACGAGGCATGGAAATGGTCAAAACAAGGACAAAATGGCACATTAAGAGCAAAATGGCGGACTTCCTGTTGCATGTTGGGTATAGCTCCAAGAGACATTTAAGTGTGGCTCGATGAAATACATATGCCCTCCGAATTTCGTTCGCCTACATCAAACTGAAAGGTGGGGCTCGCCATTTGAAACTTTCCAGGGGGCGCTCTTGAGCCGTTTTGCCACGCCCATTTCCGTCACCCATGAATTATCAAATTTTTCACCGGGACTGACGTATCTGCAAAGTTTCATCCGTTTTCATCGATGTTCAGGCCGCCTAAAAGGCATTTGTTTGGAGTAAAGGAGAAGAAGGAGAATAATAATCCTTCGAGTTTCAATAGGGCCTCGCACAGCCAGTGCTCGGGCCCTAACTAGTGCTGCGAGCAGCAGTGAGCGGGCCCTCGCACCCCACGCGGGTCGGGGTGTGGCGCCGTTAAAGGGTGTGCTATTTCGGTGTCCAGTACTGACAGAAACTTCCTGTCACCAGTATGTGGCGCTCTAAGCGTGACTCAATACCGACGCATAGATGTGTTCAGGACAGTACCTTGATGAAGCGTGAGAAATGTTGTGTAAATCGGACAAAGTATGTAGGAGTTATGAGGACTTCCTGTAAGCAGTAGGTGGCGCTGTAGGTATGACGCAATACTGACCTACAGATGTGTTCAAAATGTGACCTTCATCAAGCATGAGCAATTTGGAGTAAATCGGATAATGTATGTAGGAGTTATGAGTACTTCCTGTTTCACCAGTAGGTGGCGCTGTAAGTGTAACTCAATACCGACGCATAGATGTGTTCAGAAGGTGACCTTCATGAAGCGTCAGCAATTTGGTGCAAATCGGATGATGTATGCAGGAGTTATGAGGACTTCCTGTTTCACCAATAGGTGGCGCTATAAGTATGACGCAATACTGACACATAGATGTGTTCAGGACAGAACCGTCATGAAGCGTGAGATATATCGGACAAATCGGATAATGTATGTAGGAGTTATGAGGACTTCCTGTTTCACCAATAGGTGGCGCTATAAGTATGACGCAATACTGACACATAGATGTGTTCAGGACAGAACCGTCATGAAGCGTGAGATATATCGGACAAATCGGATAATGTATGGAGGAGTTATGAGGACTTCCTGTTTCACCAATAGGTGGCGCTATAAGTATGACGCAATACTGACACATAGATGTGTTCAGGACAGAACCGTCATGAAGCGTGAGATATATCGGACAAATTGGATAATGTATGGAGGAGTTATGAGGACTTCCTGTTTCACCAATAGGTGGCGCTATAAGTATGACGCAATACTGACACATAGATGTGTTCAGGACAGAACCGTCATGAAGCGTGAGATATATCGGACAAATCGGATAATGTATGGAGGAGTTATGGGGACTTCCTGTTTCACCAATAGGTGGCGCTATAAGTATGACGCAATACTGACACATAGATGTGTTCAGGACAGAACCGTCATGAAGCGTGAGATATATCGGACAAATCGGATAATGTATGGAGGAGTTATGGGGACTTCCTGTTTCACCAATAGGTGGCGCTATAAGTATGACGCAATACTGACACATAGATGTGTTCAGGACAGAACCGTCATGAAGCGTGAGATATATCGGACAAATCGGATAATGTATGGAGGAGTTATGAGGACTTCCTGTTTCACCAATAGGTGGCGCTATAAGTATGATGCAATACTGACACATAGATGTGTTCAGGACAGAACCGTCATGAAGCGTGAGATATATCGGACAAATCGGATAATGTATGGAGGAGTTATGAGGACTTCGTGTTTTATGGCGAAATGTCAAACTTTGGCGGGGCGCCACGGCAAGGGTGTTTGGTGAAAACTCAATTTTTTTGATAACTTTTGATCACAAAGGTCTTAAGATGAAGCTGACCCGATATGAAGTTGATCGGATGAAATCTGTAGGAGGAGTTCGTCGAAGTACGAGGCATGGAAATGGTCAAAACAAGGACAAAATGGCACATTAAGAGCAAAATGGCGGACTTCCTGTTGTATGTTGGGTATAGTTTCAAGAGACATTTTAGTGTGTCTCGATGAAATACATATGCCCTCCGAATTTCGTTCGCCTACATCAAACTGAAAGGTGGGGCTCGCCATTTTAAACTTTCCAGGGGGCGCTCTTGAGCCGTTTTGCCACGCCCATTTCCGTCACCCATGAATTATCAAATTTTTCACCGGGACTGACGTATCTGCAAAGTTTCATCCGTTTTCATCGATGTTTAGGCCGCCAAAAAGGCATTTGTTTGGGGAGAAGAACAAGAAGAACAAGAACAAGGAGAATAATAATAATCCTTCGAAATACAATAGGGCCTCGCACCGCCAGTGCTCGGGCCCTAACTAGTGCTGCGAGCAGCAGTGAGCGGGCCCTCGCACCCCACGCGGGTCGGGGTGTGGCGCCGTTAAAGGGTGTGCTATTTCGGTGTCCAGTACTGACAGAAACTTCCTGTCACCAGTAGGTGGCGCTCTAAGCGTGACTCAATACCGACGCATAGATGTGTTCAGGACAGTACCTTGATGAAGCGTGAGAAATGTTGTGTAAATGGGACAAAGTATGTAGGAGTTATGAGGACTTCCTGTAAGCAGTAGGTGGCGCTGTAGGTGTGACTCAATACCGAAGCATAGTTGTGTTCAGGACGGTACCTTGATGAAGCGTGAGAAATGTTGAGTAAATCTGATAACGTATGTAGGAGTTATGAGGACTTCCTGTTTCACCAGTAGGTGGCGCTGTAAGTGTGACTCAATACCGACACATAGATGGGTTCAGAAGGCCACCTTCATGAAGCGTCAGCAATTTGGTGCAAATCGGATGATGTATGCAGGAGTTATGAGGACTTCTTGTTTCACCAATAGGTGGCGCTATACGTATGACGCAATACTGACACATAGATGTGTTCAGGACAGAACCGTCATGAAGCGTGAGCTATATCGGACAAATTGGATAATGTATGGAGGAGTTATGAGGACTTCCTGTTTCACCAATAGGTGGCGCTATAAGTATGACGCAATACTGACACATAGATGTGTTCAGGACAGAACCGTCATGAAGCGTGAGATATATCGGACAAATTGGATAATGTATGGAGGAGTTATGAGGACTTCCTGTTTCACCAATAGGTGGCGCTATAAGTATGACGCAATACTGACACATAGATGTGTTCAGGACAGAACCGTCATGAAGCGTGAGATATATCGGACAAATTGGATAATGTATGGAGGAGTTATGAGGACTTCCTGTTTCACCAATAGGTGGCGCTATAAGTATGACGCAATACTGACACATAGATGTGTTCAGGACAGAACCGTCATGAAGCGTGAGATATATCGGACAAATTGGATAATGTAGGGAGGAGTTATGAGTACTTCCTGTTTCACCAGTAGGTGGCGCTGTAAGTGTGACTCAATATCGACGCATAGATGTGTTCAGAAGGTGACCTTCACGAAGCGTCAGTAATTTGGTGCAAATCGGATGATGTATGCAGGAGTTATGAGGACTTCCTGTTTCACCAATAGGTGGCGCTATAAGTATGACGCAATACTGACACATAGATGTGTTCAGGACAGAACCGTCATGAAGCGTGAGATATATCGGACAAATTGGATAATGTATGGAGGAGTTATGAGGACTTCCTGTTTCACCAGTAGGTGGCGCTGTAAGTGTGACTCAATACCGACACATAGATGGGTTCAGAAGGCCACCTTCATGAAGCATCAGCAATTTGGTGCAAATCGGATGATGTATGCAGGAGTTATGAGGACTTCCTGTTTCACCAATAGGTGGCGCTATACGTATGACGCAATACTGACACATAGATGTGTTCAGGACAGAACCGTCATGAAGCGTGAGCTATATCGGACAAATGGGATAATGTATGGAGGAGTTATGAGGACTTCCTGTTTCACCAATAGGTGGCGCTATAAGTATGACGCAATACTGACACATAGATGTGTTCAGGACAGAACCGTCATGAAGCGTGAGATATATCGGACAAATTGGATAATGTATGGAGGAGTTATGAGGACTTCGTGTTTTATGGCAAAATGTCAAACTTTGGCGGGGCGCCACGGCAAGGGTGTTTGGTGAAAACTAAATTTTTTTGATAACTTTTGATCACAAAGGTCTTAAGATGAAGCTGACCCGATATGAAGTTGATCGGATGAAATCTGTAGGAGGAGTTCGTCGAAGTACGAGGCATGGAAATGGTCAAAACAAGGACAAAATGGCACATTAAGAGCAAAATGGCGGACTTCCTGTTGCATGTTGGGTATAGCTCCAAGAGACATTTAAGTGTGGCTCGATGAAATACATATGCCCACCGAATTTCGTTCGCCTACATCAAACTGAAAGGTGGGGCTCGCCATTTTAAACTTTCCAGGGGGCGCTCTTGAGCCGTTTTGCCACACCCATTTCCGTCACCCATGAATTATCAAATTTTTCACCGGGACTGACGTATCTGCAAAGTTTCATCCGTTTTCATCGATGTTCAGGCCGCCTAAAAGGCATTTGTTTGGAGTAAAGAAGGAGAAGAAGGAGAAGTATAATAATAACTAGTGCTGCGAGCAGCAGTGAGCGGGCCCTCGCACCCCACGCGGGTCGGGGTGTGGCGCCGTTAAAGGGTGTGCTATTTCGGTGTCCAGTACTGACAGAAACTTCCTGTCACCAGTAGGTGGCGCTCTAAGCGTGACTCAATACCGACGCATAGATGTGTTCAGGACAGTACCTTGATGAAGTGTGAGAAATGTTGTGTAAATCGGACAAAGTATGTAGGAGTTATGAGGACTTCCTGTAAGCAGTAGGTGGCGCTGTAAGTATGACGCAATACTGACCTACAGATGTGTTCAAGATGCGACCTTCATCAAGCATGAGCAATTTGGAGTAAATCGGATAATGTATGTAGGAGTTATGAGTACTTCCTGTTTCACCAGTAGGTGGCGCTGTGAGTGTTACTCAATACCGACGCATAGATGTGTTCAGAAGGTGACCTTCATGAAGCGTCAGCAATTTGGTGCAAATCGGATGATGTATGCAGGAGTTATGAGGACTTCCTGTTTCACCAATAGGTGGCGCTATAAGTATGACGCAATACTGACACATAGATGTGTTCAGGACAGAACCGTCATGAAGCGTGAGATAAATCGGACAAATCGGATAATGTATGGAGGAGTTATGAGGACTTCCTGTTTCACCAATAGGTGGCGCTATAAGTATGATGCAATACTGACACATAGATGTGTTCAGGACAGAACCGTCATGAAGCGTGAGATATATCGGACGAATTGGATAATGTATGGAGGAGTTATGAGGACTTCCTGTTTCACCAATAGGTGGCGCTATAAGTATGACGCAATACTGACACATAGATGTGTTCAGGACAGAACCGTCATGAAGCGTGAGATATATCGGACGAATTGGATAATGTATGGAGGAGTTATGAGGACTTCCTGTTTCACCAATAGGTGGCGATATAAGTATGACGCAATACTGACACATAGATGTGTTCAGAACAGAACCCTTATGAAGCGTGAGATATATCGGACAAATCGGATAATGTATGGAGGAGTTATGAGGACTTCCTGTTTTACCAATAGGTGGCGCTATAAGTATGACGCAATACTGACACATAGATGTGTTCAGGACAGAACCGTCATGAAGCGTGAGATATATCGGACAAATCGGATAATGTATGGAGGAGTTATGAGGACTTCCTGTTTCACCAATAGGTGGCGCTATAAGTATGACGCAATACTGACACATAGATGTGTTCAGGACAGAACCGTCATGAAGCGTGAGATATATCGGACAAATCGGATAATGTATGGAGGAGTTATGAGGACTTCCTGTTTTACCAATAGGTGGCGCTATAAGTATGACGCAATACTGACACATAGTTCTGTTCAGGACAGAACCGTCATGAAGCGTGAGATAAATCGGACAAATCGGATAATGTATGGAGGAGTTATGAGGACTTCCTGTTTCACCAATAGGTGGCGCTATAAGTATGACGCAATACTGACACATAGATGTGTTCAGGACAGAACCCTCATGAAGCGTGAGATATATCGGACAAATCGGATAATGTATGGAGGAGTTATGAGGACTTCCTGTTTTACCAATAGGTGGCGCTATAAGTATGACGCAATACTGACACATAGATGTGTTCAGGACAGAACCGTCATGAAGCGTGAGATATATCGGACAAATCGGATAATGTATGGAGGAGTTATGAGGACATCGTGTTTTATGGCGAAATGTCAAACTTTGGCGGGGCGCCACGGCAAGGGTGTTTGGTGAAAACTCACTTTTCTTGATAACTTTTGATCACAAAGGGCTTAAGATGAAGCTGACCGAGTATGAAGTTGATCGGATGAAATCTGTATGAGGAGTTCGTTGAAGTACGAGGCATGGAAATGGTCAAAATAAGGACAAAATGGCACATTAAAAGCAAAATGGCTGACTTCCTGTTGCATGTTGGGTATAGCTCCAAGAGACATTTTAGTGTGTCTCGATGAAATACATAAGCCCACCGAATTTCGTTCGCCTACATCAAACTGAAAGGTGGGGCTCGCCATTTTAAATTTTCCAGGGGGCGCTCTTGAGCCGTTTTGCCACGCCCATTTCCGTCACCCATGAATTATCAAATTTTTCACCGGGACTGACGTATCTGCAAAGTTTCATCCGTTTTCATCGATGTTTAGGCCGCCAAAAAGGCATTTGTTTCCGAAGAAGAATAATAATAATAATAATAATCCTTCGAAATACAATAGGGCCTCGCACCGCCAGTGCTCGGGCCCTAACTAGGGCTGCGAGCAGCATTGAGCGGGCCCTCGCACCCCACACGTGTCGGGGTGCCGCGCCGTTAAAGGCTGTGCTATTTCGGTGTCCAGTACTGAGAGAAACTTCCTGTCACCAGAAGTGGCGCTCTAAGCGTGACTCAATATCAATGCATAGGTGTGTCCAGGACGGTACCTTGATGAAGCGTGAGAAATGTTGAGTAAATCGGATAACGTATGTAGGAGGTATGAGGACTTCCTGTTTCACCAGTAGGTGGCGCTGTAGGTATGACGCAATACTGACTTACAGAAGTGTTCAAGATGCGACCTTTATCAAGCGTGAGCAATTTGGAGTAAATCGGATGACGTATGTAGGAGTTATGAGTACTTCCTGTTTCACAAGGAGGTGGCGCTGTAAGTGTGACTCAATACCGACGCATAGATGTGTTCAGAAGGTGACCTTCATGAAGCGTCAGCAATTTGGTGCAAATCGGATGATGTATGCAGGAGTTATGAGGACTTCCTGTTTCACCAATAGGTGGCGCTATAAGTATGATGCAATACTGAAACATAGATGTGTACAGGACAGAACCCTCATGAAGCGTGAGATATATCGGACGAATTGGATAATGTATGTAGGAGTTATGAGGACTTCCTGTTTCACCAATAGGTGGCGCTATAAGTATGATGCAATACTGACACATAGATGTGTTCAGGACAGAACCGTCATGAAGCGTGAGATATATCGGACGAATCGGATAATGTATGGAGGAGTTATGAGGACTTCCTGTTTCACCAATAGGTGTCGCTATAAGTATGACGCAATACTGACACATAGTTGTGTTCAGGACAGAACCTTCATGAAGCGTGAGATATATCGGACGAATTGGATTATGTATGTAGGAGTTATGAGGACTTCCTGTTTCACCAATAGGTGGCGCTATAAGTATGATGCAATACTGACACATAGATGTGTTCAGGACAGAACCGTCATGAAGCGTGAGATATATCGGACAAATTGGATAATGTATGAAGGAGTTATGAGTACTTCCTGTTTCACCAATAGGTGGCGCTATAAGTATGACGCAATACTGACACATAGATGTGTTCAGGACAGAACCGTCATGAAGCGTGAGATATATCGGACAAATCGGATAATGTATGTAGGAGTTATGAGTACTTCCTGTTTCACCAATAGGTGGCGCTATAAGTATGACGCAATACTGACACATAGATGTGTTCAGGACAGAACCGTCATGAAGCGTGAGATATATCGGACAAATCGGATAGTGTATGTAGGAGTTATGAGGACTTCCTGTTTCACCAATAGGTGGCGCTATAAGTATGATGCAATACTGACACAAAGATGTGTTCAGGATAGAACTGTCATGAAGCGTGAGACATATCGGACAAATCGGATAATGTATGGAGGAGTTATGAGGACTTACTGTTTCACCAATAGGTGGCGCTATAAGTATGACGCAATACTGACACATAGATGTGTTCAGGACAGAACCGTCATGAAGCGTGAGACATATCGGACAAATCGGATAATGTATGGAGGAGTTATGAGGACGTACTGTTTCACCAATAGGTGGCGCTATAAGTAAGACGCAATACTGACACATAGATGTGTTCAGACAGAACCGTCATGAAGCGTGAGATATATCGGACAATTTGGATAATGTATGGAGGAGTTATGAGGACTTCGTGTTTTATGGCGAAATGTCAAACTTTGGCGGGGCGCCACGGCAAGGGTGTTTGGTGAAAACTCAATTTTTTTGATAACTTTTGATCACAAAGGTCTTAAGATGAAGCTGACCCGATATGAAGTTGATCGGATGAAATCTGTAGGAGGAGTTCGTCGAAGTACGAGGCATGGAAATGGTCAAAACACGGACAAAATGGCACATTAAGAGCAAAATGGCGGACTTCCTGTTGCATGTTGGGTATAGCTGTAAGAGACATTTTAGTGTGTCTCGATGAACTACATTTGCCCACCGAAATTCGTTCGCCTACATCAAACTGGAAGGTGGGGCTCGCCATTTTAAATTTTCCAGGGGGCGCTCTTGAGCCGTTTTGCCACGCCCATTTCCGTCACCCATGAATTATCAAATTTTTCACCGGGACCGATGTATCTGCAAAGTTTCATCCGTTTTCATTGATGTTTAGGCCGCCAAAAAGGCATTTGTTTGGGGAGAAGAAGAAGGAGAAGGGAGAACTAGGGCTGCGAGCAGCAGTGAGCGGGCCCTCGCACCCCACGCGGGTCGGGGTGTGGCGCCGTTAAAGGGTGTGCTATTTCGGTGTCCAGTACTGACAGAAACTTCCTGTCACCAGTAGGTGGCGCTCTAAGCGTGACTCAATACCGACGCATAGATGTGTTCAGGACAGTACCTTGATGAAGCGTGAGAAATGTTGTGTAAATCGGACAAAGTATGTAGGAGTTATGAGGATTTCCTGTAAGCAGTAGGTGGCGCTGTAGGTATGACGCAATACTGACCTAGAGATGTGTTCAAGATGCGACCTTCATCAAGCATGAGCAATTTGGAGTAAATCGGATAATGTATGTAGGAGTTATGAGTACTTCCTGTTTCACCAGTAGGTGGCGCTGTAAGTGTAACTCAATACCGACGCATAGATGTGTTCAGAAGGTGACCTTCATGAAGCGTCAGCAATTTGGTGCAAATCGGATGATGTATGCAGGAGTTATGAGGACTTCCTGTTTCACCAATAGGTGGCGCTATAAGTATGACGCAATACTGACACATAGATGTGTTCAGGAAAGAACCGTCATGAAGCGTGAGATATATCGGACAAATCGGATAATGTATGGAGGAGTTATGAGGACTTCCTGTTTTACCAATAGGTGGCGCTATTCGTATGACGCAATACTGACACATAGATGTGTTCAGGACAGAACCGTCATGAAGCGTGAGCTATATCGGACAAATTGGATAATGTATGGAGGAGTTATGAGGACTTCCTGTTTCACCAATAGGTGGCGCTATAAGTATGACGCAATACTGAAACATAGATGTGTTCAGGACAGAACCGTCATGAAGCGTGAGATATATCGGACAAATTGGATAATGTATGGAGGAGTTATGAGGACTTCCTGTTTCACCAATAGGTGGCGCTATAAGTATGACGCAATACTGACACATAGATGTGTTCAGGACAGAACCGTCATGAAGCGTGAGATATATCGGACAAATCGGATAATGTATGGAGAAGTTATGAGGACATCGTGTTTTATGGCGAAATGTCAAACTTTGGCGGGGCGCCACGGCAAGGGTGTTTGTTGAAAACTCAATTTTCTTGATAACTTTTGATCACAAAGGGCTTAAGATGAAGCTGACCGAGTATGAAGTTGATCGGATGAAATCTGTAGGAGGAGTTCGTTGAAATACGAGGCATGGAAATGGTCAAAACAAGGACAAAATGGCACATTAAAAGCAAAATGGCGGCCTTCCTGTTGCATGTTGGGTACAGCTCTAAGAGACATTTTAGTGTGGCTCGATGAAATACATATGCCCTCCGAATTTCGTTCGCCTACCTCAAACTGAAAGGTGGGGCTCGCCATTTTAAACTTTCCAGGGGGCGCTCTTGAGCCGTTTTGCCACGCCCATTTCCGTCACCCATGAAATATCCGATTTACACCGGGACTGATGTATCTGCAAAGTTTCATCCGTTTTCATCGATGTTTAGACCGCCAAAAAGGCATTTGTTTGGGGAGAAGAAGAAGGAGAAGGAGAAGGAGAATAATAATAATCCTTCGAAATACAATAGGGCCTCGCACCGCCAGTGCTCGGGCCCTAACTAGTGCTGCGAGCAGCAGTGAGCGGGCCCTCGCACCCCACGCGTGTCGGGGTGCCGCGCCGTTAAAGGGTGTGCTATTTCGGTGTGCAGTACTGCGAGAAACTTCCTGTCACCAGTAGGTGGCGCTCTAAGCGTGACTCAATACAGATGCGTAGATGTGTTCAGGACGGTACCTTGATGAAGCCTGAGAAATGTTGAGTAAATCTGATAATGTATGTAGGAGTTATGATGACTTCCTGCTTGACCTGTAGGCGGCGCTATAAGTATGACTCACTGCTGATGCACAGATGTGTTAAGGATGCGACCTTCATCAAGCTTGAGCAATTTGGAGTAAATCGGATAACGTATGTAGAAGTTATGAGTACTTCCTGTTTCACCAGTAGGTGGCGCTGTAAGTGTGACTCAATACCGAAGCATAGATGTGTTCAGAATGCGACCTTCATGAAGCATCAGCAATTTGGTGCAAATCGGATAATGTATGTAGGAGTTATGAGGACGTACTGTTTCACCAATAGGTGGCGCTATAAGTATGACGCAATACTGACACATAAATGTGTTCAGGACAGAACTGTCATGAAGCGTGAGACATATCGGACAAATCGGATAATGTATGGAGGAGTTATGAGGACGTACTGTTTCACCAATAGGTGGCGCTATAAGTATGACGCAATACTGATACATAGATGTGTTCAGGACAGAACTGTCATGAAGCGTGAGACATATCGGACAAATCGGATAATGTATGGAGGAGTTATGAGGACGTACTGTTTCACCAATAGGTGGCGCTATAAGTATGATGCAATTCTGACACATAGATGTGTTCAGGACAGAACCGTCATGAAGCGTGAGACATATCGGACAAATTGGATAATGTATGGAGGAGTTATGAGGACGTACTGTTTCACCAATAGGTGGCGCTATAAGTATGACGCAATACTGACACACAGATGTGTTCAGGACAGAACCGTCATGAAGCGTGAGATATATCGGACAAATCGGATAATGTATGGAGGAGTTATGAGGACTTCCTGTTTCACCAATAGGTGGCGCTATAAGTATGACGCAATACTGACACATAGATGTGTTCAGGACAGAACCGTCATGAAGCGTGAGATATATCGGACAAATTGGATAATGTATGGAGGAGTTATGAGGACTTCGTGTTTTATGGCGAAATGTCAAACTTTAGCGGGGCGCCACGGCAAGGGTGTGTAGTGAAAACTCAATTTTTTTGATAACTTTTGATCACAAAGGTCTTAAGATGAAGCCGACCCGATATGAAGTTGATCGGATGAAATCTCCAGGAGGAGTTCGTCGAAGTACGAGGCATGGAAATGGTAAAAACAAGGACAAAATGGCACATTAAAAGCAAAATGGCGGACTTCCTGTTGCATGTTGGGTATAGCTCCAAGAGACATTTTAGTGTGGCTCGATGAAATACATATGCCCACCGAATTTCGTTCGCCTACATCAAACTGAAAGGTGGGGCTCGCCATTTTAAACTTTCCAGGGGGCGCTCTTGAGCCGTTTTGCCACGCCCATTTCCGTCACCCATGAAATATCCGATTTACACCGGGACTGATGTATCTGCAAAGTTTCATCCGTTTTCATCGATGTTTAGGCTGCCAAAAAGGCATTTGTTTGGGGAGAAGAAGGAGAAGGAGAAGGAGAAGAAGGAGAATAATAATCCTTCGAGTTTCAATAGGGCCTCGCACCGCCAGTGCTCGGGCCCTAACTAGTGCTGCGAGCAGCAGTGAGCGGGCCCTCGCACCCCACGCGGGTCGGGGTGTGGCGCCGTTAAAGGGTGTGCTATTTCGGTGTCCAGTACTGACAGAAACTTCCTGTCACCAGTAGGTGGTGCTCTAAGCGTGACTCAATACCGACGCATAGATGTGTTCAGGACAGTACCTTGGTGAAGCGTGAGAAATGTTGTGTAAATCGGACAAAGTATGTAGGAGTTATGAGGACTTCCTGTAAGCAGTAGGTGGCGCTGTAGGTATGACGCAATACTGACCTACAGATGTGTTCAAGATGCGACCTACATCAAGCATGAGCAATTTGGAGTAAATCGGATAATGTATGTAGGAGTTATGAGTACTTCCTGTTTCACCAGTAGGTGGCGCTGTAAGTGTAAGTCAATACCGACGCATAGATGTGTTCAGAAGGTGACCTTCATGAAGCGTCAGCAATTTGGTGCAAATCGGATGATGTATGCAGGAGTTATGAGGACTTCCTGTTTCACCAATAGGTGGCGCTATAAGTATGACGCAATACTGACACATAGATGTGTTCAGGACAGAACCGTCATGAAGCGTGAGATATATCGGACAAATCTGATAATGTATGGAGGAGTTATGGGGACTTCATGTTTCACCAATAGGTGGCGCAATAAGTATGACGCAATACTGACACATAGATGTGTTCAGGACAGAACCGTCATGAAGCGTGAGATATATCGGACAAATCGGATAATGTATGTAGGAGTTATGAGGACATCGTGTTTTATGGCGAAATGTCAAACTTTGGCAGGGCGCCACGGCAAGGGTGTTTGGTGAAAACTCAATTTTTTTGATAACTTTTGATCACAAAGGTCTTAAGATGAAGCTGACCCAATATGAAGTTGATCGGATGAAATCTGTAGGAGGAGTTCGTCGAAGTACGAGGCATGGAAATGGTCAAAACAAGGACAAAATGGCACATTAAGAGCAAAATGGCGGACTTCCTGTTGCATGTTGGGTATAGCTCCAAGAGACATTTAAGTGTGGCTCGATGAAATACATATGCCCACCGAATTTCGTTCGCCTACATCAAACTGAAAGGTGGGGCTCGCCATTTTAAACTTTCCAGGGGGCGCTCTTGAGCCGTTTTGCCACACCCATTTCCTTCACCCATGAATTATCGAATTTTTCACCGGGACTGACGTATCTGCAAAGTTTCATCCGTTTTCATCGATGTTCAGGCCGCCTAAAAGGCATTTGTTTGGAGTAAAGAAGGAGAATAATAATAACTAGTGCTGCGAGCAGCAGTGAGCGGGCCCTCGCACCCCACGCGGGTCGGGGTGTGGCGCCGTTAAAGGGTGTGCTATTTCGGTGTCCAGTACTGACAGAAACTTCCTGTCACCAGTAGGTGGTGCTCTAAGCGTGACTCAATACCGACGCATAGATGTGTTCAGGACAGTACCTTGGTGAAGCGTGAGAAATGTTGTGTAAATCGGACAAAGTATGTAGGAGTTATGAGGACTTCCTGTAAGCAGTAGGTGGCGCTGTAGGTATGACGCAATACTGACCTACAGATGTGTTCAAGATGCGACCTACATCAAGCATGAGCAATTTGGAGTAAATCGGATAATGTATGTAGGAGTTATGAGTACTTCCTGTTTCACCAGTAGGTGGCGCTGTAAGTGTAAGTCAATACCGACGCATAGATGTGTTCAGAAGGTGACCTTCATGAAGCGTCAGCAATTTGGTGCAAATCGGATGATGTATGCAGGAGTTATGAGGACTTCCTGTTTCACCAATAGGTGGCGCTATAAGTATGACGCAATACTGACACATAGATGTGTTCAGGACAGAACCGTCATGAAGCGTGAGATATATCGGACAAATCTGATAATGTATGGAGGAGTTATGGGGACTTCATGTTTCACCAATAGGTGGCGCAATAAGTATGACGCAATACTGACACATAGATGTGTTCAGGACAGAACCGTCATGAAGCGTGAGATATATCGGACAAATCGGATAATGTATGTAGGAGTTATGAGGACATCGTGTTTTATGGCGAAATGTCAAACTTTGGCAGGGCGCCACGGCAAGGGTGTTTGGTGAAAACTCAATTTTTTTGATAACTTTTGATCACAAAGGTCTTAAGATGAAGCTGACCCGATATGAAGTTGATCGGATGAAATCTGTAGGAGGAGTTCGTCGAAGTACGAGGCATGGAAATGGTCAAAACAAGGACAAAATGGCACATTAAGAGCAAAATGGCGGACTTCCTGTTGCATGTTGGGTATAGCTCCAAGAGACATTTAAGTGTGGCTCGATGAAATACATATGCCCACCGAATTTCGTTCGCCTACATCAAACTGAAAGGTGGGGCTCGCCATTTTAAACTTTCCAGGGGGCGCTCTTGAGCCGTTTTGCCACACCCATTTCCTTCACCCATGAATTATCGAATTTTTCACCGGGACTGACGTATCTGCAAAGTTTCATCCGTTTTCATCGATGTTCAGGCCGCCTAAAAGGCATTTGTTTGGAGTAAAGGAGAAGGAGAAGAATAATAATAATCCTTCGAGTTTCAATAGGGCCTCGCACCGCCAGTGCTCGGGCCCTAATAATAATCCTTCGAAATACAATAGGGCCTCGCACCGCCAGTGCTCGGGCCCTAATAATAATAATCCTTCGAAATTCAATAGGGCCTCGCACCGCCAGTGCTCGGGCCATAATAATCCTTCGAAATTCAATAGGGCCTCGCACCGCCAGTGCTCGGGCCCTAAATATAGCTGCAAGCAGCGATGTGGGGGCCAAGCGGGACGCACGACCAGCGCATCAAAGACAACAAGCAAAACATGTCAAAAGCCAGACATGGTTGAACAGGATTCGATCTCTGTACCTGCTGCTTGCAAGACCGACACGCTAACCACTGTGCTACGCAGGATGTTGCGAAAGTGAACCACCCTAGTCCACAAGGCATGTGAGCCTTCCCTAACCCCGTGAGTCTGAGTCCTGAGCGCTTAATTAATATCACCTGGCAGGGTTGCTTCCTCTCGGTAGAGTGAGAGGGGGGGGTGTCGTTGTTTAAATTGGCACACAGCGAAAAGTATACATAGCATAGCTCAACTATTTACTTCTTCAGAATCCAGACAATCACGCGAACATTTCCATGTATAAAATGTCCTTCGGTCTTCAGAAGTGTAGGAGAGGTGAAGAGTTAGAAACAGTTAGAGATTCTAGAGCGAAGAGAGATTTTCTAGAGCGTGGCTCCATTGATTTCAATGGAGGGGGGGGAGTCATTATTCGAGCTGTCCCAGAGTGAAAAATATACATCGAAGAGCTTAGCTTTTTTGATTTTATGAATCCCAAGAGTCGTGTGAACGTTTTGATATATAAAATGTGTATGAGCTGTGAGAATTAGAAGATGGATGGCAGTTTAGAAAATGTGTGACTTTTTCCAAAAACCTCTGAAACTGGTGAAATTGTGCAGAGGACAAAAAGTGTTTCTTTCATTCTGCAATCAAACAAATGAAGTAATAATGAAACCATGGGGTGTTTTGAACTCGGCATGAGCCAGGGAATCCATTGCTACCATCATTTTGAAGATTGGACATACAGTTCAAAAGTTACTGGCATAAACGCAACTCCAACTTTGACACGCTGGTGGCGCTAGAGTGCACGAGATGTCAACGTAAGGCTTGGTGACAGATGTCATGGGTGTGTCCCGGATGAGTGTGCCAAATGTGGTTTTGATAGATTAAAACATTACTGAGATATGACCCCAGTTCCTGTTTTGCAGCTTTTCGGCCAATTTTGATTGGCTGTCACGAGGGAACGCAATGGACAATCAAAAATCCCTGTAAGACTTTTGTGGACATCGGTCTATAGATTGTGCATACTGCGTGTGGTGCAGAATGGTGAAAAAACCTAGGAGGAGATACATTTTGAGTGTTTTACACTAAATCCAATATGGCGGGAAATCCAATATGGTGGAAAATGATGTCATAGGGTGCGTTGAACTTGGCTTGAGCGAAGGAATCCAACGCTGCCTCGTTTTTGAAAATCAGGCTTACAGGTCAAAAGTTGCATGCACAAATGCACCTCCAACTTTGACACGTTGGTGGCGCTAGAGCGTTCAAGCTGTGGACATGGGTCTTGGTGAGAAGACTTTGGGGACTGTCATGAATGAGTGTGCCAATTTTCCCAACTTTTTACCATACGGTTCTATGGGCTGCCATAGACTCCAATGGCAGAAGAATAATAATAATAAAATATAGCTGCAAGCAGCAATGTGGGGGCCAAGCAGGACATGCGACCAGCGCATCAAAGACAACAAGCGAAACACGTCATAGGAGTCTATTCAAATCTCTACTGCAGTTTTGAAAATCGGGCATAGGGTTCAGAATAAATGCATTTCCAGCTTTGACAGGTTGGTGGCGCTAGAGAGTTTGAGGTGTCGACATAGACTTGGTGACAGGGGTCATGGGACTGTCCCCGATGAGTGTGCCTAATGTGGTTATGATACATCAAAACCTTACTGAGATATGACCACTCTTCCTGTTTGGCGGCTTGGACGCCAAATTTGATTGGCTGCAGCGAGCGAACGCCTTTAACAATCAAAAATCCCTGTAATACTTTTGTGGACATTGGTCTAAAGAATGTGTACAACCAGTTTCATGTAGATTGGTGAAAATCTTTAGGAGAAGATACATTTTAAGTGTTTTACACAAAATACAAAATGGCGGGAAATCCAATTGGTGGAAAATGACATCATAGGATGCGATGAACTCGGCATGAGCGAGGGATTCCAACGGTACCTCATTTTTCAAAATCGGTTACACAGGTCAAAAGTTGTGTGCATTAACGCACTTCCAACTTTGACATGGTGGTGGCGCTAGAGGGTTTGAGCTGTCGCAATGCCACTTGCTGCCAGAGGTCATGGGACTGTCCCCGATGAGTGTGCCAAATGTGGCTTTAATATATTAACAATTTGCTGAGATATGACCACACTTCCTGTTTGGCGGCTTGGAGGCCAAATTTGATTGGCTGCAGCGAGCGAACGCAATGGACAATCAGAAATCCCTGTAAGACTTTTGTGGAAATCGGTCTATAGATTGTGCCTACCGAGTTTCGTGCAGATTGGTGAAAAAACCTAGGAGGAGATACATTTTGAGAGTTTTTCACAAAATCCAAAATGGCGGGAAATCCAATATGGCGGAAAATGATGTCATGGGGTGCGTTGAACTCGGCTTAAGCCAAGGAATCCAACGGTACCTTGTTTTTGAAAATCGGGCTTACAGGTCAAAAGTTGTGTGCACAAACGCACCTCCAACTTTGACATGTTGGTGGCGCTAGAGGGTTCGAGCTGTGTACATGGGTCTTGGTGAAAAGACTCAGGGGACTGTCATGAATGAGTGTGCCAATTTTCACAACTTTTTACCATATGGTTCTATGGGCTGCCATAGACTCCAATGCCAGAGGAAGATGAATAATAAGAAAAGGTACAAGAACAATGGGTGCCTTCGCAGCTTCGCTGCTTGGCCCCCAATAAATATAGCTGCAAGCAGCGATGTGGGGGCCAAGCGGGACGCACGACCAGCGCATCAAAGACAACAAGCAAAACATGTCAAAAGCCAGACATGGTTGAACAGGATTCGATCTCTGTACCTGCTGCTTGAAAGGCCGACACGCTAACCACTGTGCTACGCAGGATGTTGCGAAAGTGAGCCACCCTAGTCCACAAGGCATGTGAGCCTTCCCTAACCCCGTGAGTCTGAGTCCTGAGCACTTGATTAATATCACCTGACAGGGTTGCTTCCTCTCGGTAGAGTGAGAGGGGGGGGTGTCGTTGTTTAAATTGGTACACAGCGAAAAGTATACATAGCATAGCTCAACTATTTACTTCTTCAGAATCCAGACAATCACGCGAACATTTCCATGTATAAAATGTCCTTCGGTCTTCAGAAGTGTAGGAGAGGTGAAGAGTTAGAAACAGTTAGAGATTCTAGAGCGAAGAGAGATTTTCTAGAGCGTGGCTCCATTGATTTCAATGGAGGGGGGGGAGTCATTATTCGAACTGTCCCAGAGTGAAAAATATACATCGAAGAGCTTAGCTTTTTTGATTTTATGAATCCCAAGAGTCGTGTGAACGTTTTGATATATAAAATGTGTATGAGCTGTGAGAATTAGAAGAGGGATGGCAGTTTAGAAAATGTGTGACTTTTTCCAAAAACCTCTGAAACTGGTGAAATTGTGCAGAGGACAAAAAGTGTTCCTTTCATTCTGCAATCAAACAAATGAAGTAATAATGAAACCATGGGGTGTTTTGAACTCGGCATGAGCCAGGGAATCCATTGCTACCATCATTTTGAAGATTGGACATACAGTTCAAAAGTTACTGGCATAAACGCAACTCCAACTTTGACACGCTGGTGGCGCTAGAGTGCACGAGATGTCAACGTAAGGCTTGGTGACAGATGTCATGGGTGTGTCCCGGATGAGTGTGCCAAATGTGGTTTTGATAGATTAAAACATTACTGAGAATGACCCCAGTTCCTGTTTTGCAGCTTTTCGGCCAATTTTGATTGGCTGTCACGAGGGAACGCAATGGACAATCAAAAATCCCTGTAAGACTTTTGTGGACATCGGTCTATAGATTGTGCATACTGCGTTTGGTGCAGATTGGTGAAAAAACCTAGGAGGAGATACATTTTGAGTGTTTTACACTAAGTCCAATATGGCGGGAAATCCAATATGGTGGAAAATGATGTCATAGGGTGCGTTGAACTTGGCTTGAGCGAAGGAATCCAACGCTGCCTCGTTTTTGAAAATCAGGCTTACAGGTCAAAAGTTGCATGCACAAATGCACCTCCAACTTTGACACGTTGGTGGTGCTAGAGCGTTCAAGCTGTGGACATGGGTCTTGGTGAGAAGACTTTGGGGACTGTCATGAATGAGTGTGCCAATTTTCCCAACTTTTTACCATACGGTTCTATGGGCTGCCATAGACTCCAATGGCAGAAGAATAATAATAATAAAATATAGCTGCAAGCAGCAATGTGGGGGCCAAGCAGGATGCGTGACCAGTGCATCAAAGACAACAAGTGAAATACGCCATAGCCGCGTTCGAATCTCTACTGCAGTATTGAAAATCGGGCATACGGTTCAGAATAAATGCATTTCCAGCTTTGACAGGTTGGTGGTGCTAGAGAGTTAGAGGTATCGACAGACTTGGTGATAGGGGTCACTGGACCGTCCCCGATGAGTGTGCCTAATGTGGTTATGATACATTAAAACGTTAGTGAGATATGACCACACTTCCTGTTTGGCAGCTTGGACGCCAAATTCGATTGGCTGTAGTGGGCAAACGCCTTTGACAATCGAAAATCCCTCTAGGAGTTTTGTGGACATTGGTCTAAAGAATGTGTACAGCCAGTTTCATGTAGATTGGTGAAAATCCTTAGGAGTAGATACATTTTAAGTGTTTTACACAAAATACAAAATGGCGGGAAATCCAATTGGTGGAAAATGACATCATAGGATGCGATGAACTCGGCATGAGCGAGGGATTCCAACAGTACCTCATTTTTCAAAATCGGTTACACAGGTCAAAAGTTGTGTGCATTAACGCACTTCCAACTTTGACATGGTGGTGGCGCTAGAGGGTTTGAGCTGTCGCAATGCCACTTGCTGCCAGAGGTCATGGGACTGTCCCCGATGAGTGTGCCAAATGTGGCTTTAATACATTAACAATTTGCTGAGATATGACCACACTTCCTGTTTGGCGGCTTGGACGCCAAATTCGATTGGCTGTAGCGGGCGAACGCTTTCGAGAATCAAAAATCCCTGGATAACTTTTGTGGACATCGGTCTAGAGAATGTGCCTACCGAGTTTCGTGCAGATTGGTCGAAATTCCTAGGAGGAGATACATTTGAAGTGTTTTTCAAAAAATTCAAGATGGCGGAAAATCTATATAACCGGAAGTTATGAGTCCTTGAGGCAAATTTGTTCATCATGAGGAGCGACATATGTGTGCAAAGTGTCATGTCTGTAGGTCAAACGGGGCCTGAGATATGCCTGTTCAAAGTTCGCAACTTCAGTCGGCTGCTATAGCGCCCCCTATTGGCTAATCGATCTGGGTCGTGCTCCATGGACTCAGCACATCATCCTCTACCATCATGCAAATTTTGGTAAAATGTTACCACTCCGTTCTATAGGCTGCCATTGACTTCAATGGCAGAAGAATAATAATAATAATAATAATACCATCAATTACAATAGGGTCTTCGCCCCTTCGGGGCTTGGCCCCTAATAAATATAGCTGCAAGCAGCGATGTGGGGGCCAAGCGGGACGCACGACCAGCGCATCAAAGACAACAAGCAAAACATGTCAAAAGCCAGACATGGTTGAACAGGATTCGATCTCTGTACCTGCGGCTTGCAAGGCCGACACGCTAACCACTGTGCTACGCAGGATGTTGCGAAATTGAACCACCCTAGTCCACAAGGCATGTGAGCCTTCCCTAACCCCGTGAGTCTGAGTCCTGAGCACTTAATTAATATCACCTGGCAGGGTTGCTTCCTCTCGGTAGAGTGAGAGGGGGGGGTGTCGTTGTTTAAATTGGCACACAGCGAAAAGTATACATAGCATAGCTCAACTATTTACTTCTTCAGAATCCAGACAATCACGCGAACATTTCCATGTATAAAATGTCCTTCGGTCTTCAGAAGTGTAGGAGAGGTGAAGAGTTAGAAACAGTTAGAGATTCTAGAGCGAAGAGAGATTTTCTAGAGCGTGGCTCCATTGATTTCAATGGAGGGGGGGAGTCATTATTCGAACTGTCCCAGAGTGAAAAATATACATCGAAGAGCTTAGCTTTTTTGATTTTATGAATCCCAAGAGTCGTGTGAACGTTTTGATATATAAAATGTGTATGAGCTGTGAGATTTAGAAGAGGGATGGCAGTTTAGAAAATGTGTGACTTTTTCCAAAAACCTCTGAAACTGGTGAAATTGTGCAGAGGACAAAAAGTGTTTCTTTCATTCTGCAATCAAACAAATGAAGTAATAATGAAACCATGGGGTGTTTTGAACTCGGCATGAGCCAGGGAATCCATTGCTACCATCATTTTGAAGATTGGACATACAGTTCAAAAGTTACTGGCATAAACGCAACTCCAACTTTGACACGCTGGTGGCGCTAGAGTGCACGAGATGTCAACGTAAGGCTTGGTGACAGATGTCATGGGTGTGTCCCGGATGAGTGTGCCAAATGTGGTTTTGATAGATTAAAACATTACTGAGATATGACCCCAGTTCCTGTTTTGCAGCTTTTCGGCCAATTTTGATTGGCTGTCACGAGGGAACGCAATGGACAATCAAAAATCCCTGTAAGACTTTTGTGGACATCGGTCTATAGATTGTGCATACTGCGTGTGGTGCAGAATGGTGAAAAAACCTAGGAGGAGATATATTTTGAGTGTTTTACACTAAATCCAATATGGCGGGAAATCCAATATGGTGGAAAATGATGTCATAGGGTGCGTTGAACTTGGCTTGAGCGAAGGAATCCAACGCTGCCTCGTTTTTGAAAATCAGGCTTACAGGTCAAAAGTTGCATGCACAAATGCACCTCCAACTTTGACACGTTGGTGGCGCTAGAGCGTTCAAGCTGTGGACATGGGTCTTGGTGAGAAGACTTTGGGGACTGTCATGAATGAGTGTGCCAATTTTCCCAACTTTTTACCATACGGTTCTATGGGCTGCCATAGACTCCAATGGCAGAAGAATAATAATAAAATATAGCTGCAAGCAGCGATGTGGGGGCCAAGCGGGACGCACGACCAGCGCATCAAAGACAACAAGCAAAACATGTCAAAAGCCAGACATGGTTGAACAGGATTCGATCTCTGTACCTGCTGCTTGCAAGGCCGACACGCTAACCACTGTGCTACGCAGGATGTTGCGAAAGTGAACCACCCTAGTCCACAAGGCATGTGAGCCTTCCCTAACCCCGTGAGTCTGAGTCCTGAGCACTTAATTAATATCACCTGGCAGGGTTGCTTCCTCTTGGTAGAGTGAGAGGGGGGGGTGTCGTTGTTTAAATTGGCACACAGCGAAAAGTATACATAGCATAGCTCAACTATTTACTTCTTCAGAATCCAGACAATCACGCGAACATTTCCATGTATAAAATGTCCTTCGGTCTTCAGAAGTGTAGGAGAGGTGAAGAGTTAGAAACAGTTTGAGATTCTAGAGCGAAGAGAGATTTTCTAGAGCGTGGCTCCATTGATTTCAATGGAGGGGGGGGAGTCATTATTCGAACTGTCCCAGAGTGAAAAATATACATCGAAAAGCTTAGCTTTTTTGATTTTATGAATCCCAAGAGTCGTGTGAACGTTTTGATATATAAAATGTGTATGAGCTGTGAGAATTAGAAGAGGGATGGCAGTTTAGAAAATGTGTGACTTTTTCCAAAAACCTCTGAAACTGGTGAAATTGTGCAGAGGACAAAAAGTGTTTCTTTCATTCTGCAATCAAACAAATGAAGTAATAATGAAACCATGGGGTGTTTTGAACTCGGCATGAGCCAGGGAATCCATTGCTACCATCATTTTGAAGATTGGCCATACAGTTCAAAAGTTACTGGCATAAACGCAACTCCAACTTTGACACGCTGGTGGCGCTAGAGTGCACGAGATGTCAACGTAAGGCTTGGTGACAGATGTCATGGGTGTGTCCCGGATGAGTGTGCCAAATGTGGTTTTGATAGATTAAAACATTACAGAGATATGACCCCAGTTCCTGTTTTGCAGCTTTTCGGCCAATTTTGATTGGCTGTCACGAGAGAACGCAATGGACAATCAAAAATCCCTGTAAGACTTTTGTGGACATCGGTCTATAGATTGTGCATACTGCGTGTGGTGCAGATTGGTGAAAAAACCTAGGAGGAGATACATTTTGAGTGTTTTACACTAAATCCAATATGGTGGGAAATCCAACATGGTGGAAAATGATGTCATAGGGTGCGTTGAACTTGGCTTGAGCGAAGGAATCCAACGCTGCCTCGTTTTTGAAAATCAGGCTTACAGGTCAAAAGTTGCATGCACAAATGCACCTCCAACTTTGACAGGTTGGTGGCGCTAGAGCGTTCAAGCTGTGGACATGGGTCTTGGTGAGAAGACTTTGGGGACTGTCATGAATGAGTGTGCCAATTTTCCCAACTTTTTACCATACGGTTCTATGGGCTGCCATAGACTCCAATGGCAGAAGAATAATAATAAATATAGCTGCAAGCAGCAATGTGGGGGCCAAGCAGGACATGCGACCAGCGCATCAAAGACAACAAGCGAAACACGTCATAGGAGTCTATTCAAATCGCTACCGCAGTTTTGAAAATCGGGCGTACGGTTCAGAATATACGCACTTCCAACTTTGACAGGTTGGTGGCGCTAGAGACTTTGAGGTGTCGACATAGACTTGGTGACAGGGGTCACGGGACCGTCCACGATGAGTGTGCCTAATGTGGTTATGATACATCAAAACCTTACTGAGATTTGACCACACTTCCTGTTTGGCGGCTTGGACGCCAAATTCGATTGGCTGTAGCGAGCGAACACCTTCGACAATCGAAAATCCCTGTAGGAGTTTTGTGGACATTGGTCTAAAGAATGTGTACAGCCAGTTTCATGTAGATTGGTGAAAATCCTTAGGAGAAGATACATTTTAAGTGTTTTACACAAAATACAAAATGGCGGGAAATCCAATTGGTGGAAAATGACATCATAGGATGCGATGAACTCGGCATGAGCGAGGGATTCCAACGGTACCTCATTTTTTAAAATCGGTTACACAGGTCAAAAGTTGTGTGCATTAACGCACTTCCAACTTTGACATGGTGGTGGCGCTAGAGGGTTTGAGCTGTCGCAATGCCACTTGCTGCCAGAGGTCATGGGACTGTCCCCGAAGAGTGTGCCAAATGTGGCTTTAATACATTAACAATTTGCTGAGATATGACCACACTTCCTGTTTGGCGGCTTAGAGGCCAAATTTGATTGGCTGCAGCGAGCGAACGCAATGGACAATCAGAAATCCCTGTAAGACTTTTGTGGAAATCGGTCTACAGATTGTGCCTACCGAGTTTCGTGCAGATTGGAGAAAAAACCTAGGAGGAGATACATTTTGAGAGTTTTTCACAAAATCCAAAATGGCGGGAAATCCAATATGGCGGAAAATGATGTCATGGGGTGCGTTGAACTCGGCTTAAGCCAAGGAATCCAACGGTACCTTGTTTTTGAAAATCGGGCTTACAGGTCAAAAGTTGTGTGCACAAACGCACCTCCAACTTTGACATGTTGGTGGCGCTAGAGGGTTCGAGCTGTGTACATGGGTCTTGGTGAAAAGACTCAGGGGACTGTCATGAATGAGTGTGCCAATTTTCACAACTTTTTACCATATGGTTCTATGGGCTGCCATAGACTCCAATGCCAGAGGAAGATGAATAATAATAATAATAAATATAGCTGCAAGCAGCGATGTGGGGGCCAAGCGGGACGCACGACCAGCGCATCAAAGACAACAAGCAAAACATGTCAAAAGCCAGACATGGTTGAACAGGATTCAATCTCTGTACCTGCTGCTTGCAAGGCCGACACGCTAACCACTGTGCCACGCAGGATGTTGCGAAAGTGAACCACCCTAGTCCACAAGGCATGTGAGCCTTCCCTAACCCCGTGAGTCTGAGTCCTGAGCACTTAATTAATATCACCTGGCAGGGTTGCTTCCTCTCGGTAGAGTGAGAGGGGGGGGTGTCGTTGTTTAAATTGGCACACAGCGAAAAGTATACATAGCATAGCTCAACTATTTACTTCTTCAGAATCCAGACAATCACGCGAACATTTCCATGTATAAAATGTCCTTCGGTCTTCAGAAGTGTAGGAGAGGTGAAGAGTTAGAAACAGTTAGAGATTCTAGAGCGAAGAGAGATTTTCAAGAGCGTGGCTCCATTGATTTCAATGGAGGGGGGGGAGTCATTATTCGAGCTGTCCCAGAGTGAAAAATATACATCGAAGAGCTTAGCTTTTTTGATTTTATGAATCCCAAGAGTCGTGTGAACGTTTTGATATATAAAATGTGTATGAGCTGTGAGAATTAGAAGATGGATGGCAGTTTAGAAAATGTGTGACTTTTTCCAAAAACCTCTGAAACTGGTGAAATTGTGCAGAGGACAAAAAGTGTTTCTTTCATTCTGCAATCAAACAAATGAAGTAATAATGAAACCATGGGGTGTTTTGAACTCGGCATGAGCCAGGGAATCCATTGCTACCATCATTTTGAAGATTGGACATACAGTTCAAAAGTTACTGGCATAAACGCAACTCCAACTTTGACACGTTGGTGGCGCTAGAGTGCACGAGATGTCAACGTAAGGCTTGGTGACAGATGTCATGGGTGTGTCCCGGATGAGTGTGCCAAATGTGGTTTTGATAGATTAAAACATTACTGAGATATGACCCCAGTTCCTGTTTTGCAGCTTTTCGGCCAAATTTGATTGGCTGTCACGAGGGAACGCAATGGACAATCAAAAATCCCTGTAAGACTTTTGTGGACATCGGTCTATAGATTGTGCATACTGCGTGTGGTGCAGAATGGTGAAAAAACCTAGGAGGAGATACATTTTGAGTGTTTTACACTAAATCCAATATGGCGGGAAATCCAATATGGTGGAAAATGATGTCATAGGGTGCGTTGAACTTGGCTTGAGCGAAGGAATCCAACGCTGCCTCGTTTTTGAAAATCAGGCTTACAGGTCAAAAGTTGCATGCACAAATGCACCTCCAACTTTGACACGTTGGTGGCGCTAGAGCGTTCAAGCTGTGGACATGGGTCTTGGTGAGAAGACTTTGGGGACTGTCATGAATGAGTGTGCCAATTTTCCCAACTTTTTACCATACGGTTCTATGGGCTGCCATAGACTCCAATGGCAGAAGAATAATAATAATAAATATAGCTGCAAGCAGCAATAACGGGGCCAAGCGCAACGAACGCATCAAAGCCAACGAGGAAAGCACGCCATAGCTACATTGGAGCTATGCATGTGAGCATCTATGTCGCCTGACCAGGTGAATCAGGTCAAATTCATGCAACAGTATCATCATCACCATGATCATCATCATCATTATACAACTATGTCAAATGTTACACTAAATGCCTCTCTCACACAGACTCCCACAAAGTCACAGTTCATTTATAATGGCTCTACACAATATCCAGAGTCTTAAAGCACACTTTAAAGATGTACACACACATCAATTCTTTATGAACGCTGATAGCATTTGTGTAACAGAAACATGGCTGGCATCTGCCATAGCCACATTTGAGCTATGCATGTGACTGTCGTTGTCACCTGACAAGGTACATCAGGTTAAATTCATGCAACAGCATCATCATACAACCACATTCACAGTTTATTAATCTGATGATGTCAAGTGAGTGTCAGGTCCTTTTAAGCATCTCAACACATTTCTTCTATTTTGGGATATATTTTTAGGACCTATTTCTCTGCATGTCGACATCCCACATGGCCATTCTCCAGGCCTTCCATCTGCCTGGGAGACCCACCTTTACCATCAGGTCTCACTGCAGGGATAGATTGACAATTCAGCAATCTGTGAACAACACTCACAATTCTTGTTTCTCTCTTAACCTCACAGTTTTCAGAAGAATGCCCCTCTCCTACCCATACATTTGGTGTAAGTAGGCTATGTAATTGAAGGTCTACATTTCCATCCAATTGACCTGAATGACTACTGTCAAACTAAAGTGGAGTCCATATGCATTCAATTGGAGTGATCTTGATTATTTCAGTTAAACAAGCACATTCTTCATATAAGAAGAGACGACACATTGGTTTAATTCTAGCAATGAAAATACAATGAAAGTGCAAGGGGTCCCCTTTGCACAACAATGCTTATATAAATATCAAAATGTAATCTGACAGTGTTGTGCCCAATTAGTAAGTTGTAGAGCATGCCATCAGCTACGCATACAAGCATTATGAACCCCATTTAGCCACGGGGGGCGCTACAGCAATCAATTGCATTTAAGCCACTTTTAAGAATTTTGGCTTGTTATAGCGCCACCCTTTGGCCTAACTGCTTCATATTTCTTCAGTTACCTCAAGATATGCTCTGGTACTACTATATCTGTTTTTGGAAATACCATCCAAGCGGTTAGGCCTGAACAGGAAATTAGCTCTCTAGCGCCCCCATTTGAGTTGATCGGGCCAATAATGCATGGATAGCCCCAGGGTATATGTGAGGACGTGCTTGCAATAATTTGTGGTGTTCTGTACAACCCTTCAGAAATTATACCACTTTATGTAAAAAGCCACGCCCTCTGCAAACTTCATTGGCTCATCATTTCTTTTTTTTGCAACTTTTCCAAAATGTCTCGAGATGGAACTTTAGATATTGCTCCTGACATTGTGTGTACCAAGCGGCATGTGAATCGGTCAAACTTTCTAGGAGGAGATAGATTTTAAGCATTTTTCAAAATTTGCAAAATAGCGGATAATTTCCATAACCGGATGTTATAGGTTCTTGAGGCAAATTTGTTCATCGTGAGGACACACATATGTCGGCAAAGTCGCATGACTCTATGTCAAACGGGGCATGAGATATGCCTGTCATATGTCTTTGAGAGAGTGATGGCTGGCTTTTCACTAAAATGCTTATATCAACATCAAATTTACATCTGGTAATTAAGAGTCCAATGAGTAAGTTGTAGAACATGAGATGATCTACCCATACAACCATTACAAAACCCATTTGTCCACAGGGGGCGCCACAGCAATCGATTCCGTTTTAGCCACTTTTAAGCATTTTGGCTTGTTATAGCGCCACCCTGTGGCCAATCTGCTTCCTATTTCACAAGATACCTCAACATATGCTCTGGTACAAGTGTAAAAAGTTTCAGAAAAATCGGCCTCGCGGTTAGGCCTAAACGGGAAATGAGCTCTCTAGCGCCCCCATTGGGTTTGATCGAGCCCATAATGCAGGGCTAGCTTCAGTTTATATGTGCGGACATCCTTGAAAATATGTGTGGTGTTCTGTACAACCCTTCAGAAAATATACTCCTTTATGTGAAAAGCCATGCAAAGCCACGCCCTCTGCAATCTTCATTGGCTCATAGTTTCTGTTTCATTCAACTTTTCCAAAATGTGCCAAGATGGAACTTTAGATATTGCTCCCTAGATTCTGTCTACCGAGCGTGATGTGAATCGGTGAAACTTTCTAGGAGGAGATAGATTTTAAGCGTTTTTCAAAAAATTCAAGATGGCGGAAAATCTATATAACCGGAAGTTATGGGTCCTTGATGCAAATTTGTTCATCATGAGGAGAGACATATGTGTGCAAAGTGTCATGTCTGTAGGTCAAACGGGGCCTGAGATATGCCTGTTCAAATTTCGCAACTTCAGTCGGCTGCTATAGCGCCCCCTATTGGCTAATCGATCTGGGTCGTGCTCCATGGACTCAGCACATCATCCTCTACCATCATGCAAATTTTGGTAAAAAGTTACCACTCCGTTCTATAGGCTGCCATTGACTCCCATGGCGGAAGAATAATAATAATAATAATAATACCATCAATAACAATAGGGGCTTCGCACTTTGTGCTTGGCCCCTAAATATAGCTGCAAGCAGCGATGTGGGGGCCAAGCGGGACGCACGACCAGCGCATCAAAGACAACAAGCAAAACATGTCAAAAGCCAGACATGGTTGAACAGGATTCGATCTCTGTACCTGCTGCTTGCAAGGCCGACACGCTAACCACTGTGCTAAGCAGGATGTTGCGAAAGTGAACCACCCTAGTCCACAAGGCATGTGAGCCTTCCCTAACCCCGTGAGTCTGAGTCCTGAGCACTTAATTAATATCACCTGGCAGGGTTGCTTCCTCTCGGTAGAGTGAGAGGGGGGGTGTCGTTGTTTAAATTGTCACACAGCGAAAAGTATACATAGCATAGCTCAACTATTTACTTCTTCAGAATCCAGACAATCACGCGAACATTTCCATGTATAAAATGTCCTTCGGTCTTCAGAAGTGTAGGAGAGGTGAAGAGTTAGAAACAGTTAGAGATTCTAGAGCGAAGAGAGATTTTCTAGAGCGTGGCTCCATTGATTTCAATGGAGGGGGGGAGTCATTATTCGAACTGTCCCAGAGTGAAAAATATACATCGAAGAGCTTAGCTTTTTTGATTTTATGAATCCCAAGAGTCGTGTGAACGTTTTGATATATAAAATGTGTATGAGCTGTGAGAATTAGAAGAGGGATGGCAGTTTAGAAAATGTGTGACTTTTTCCAAAAACCTCTGAAACTGGTGAAATTGTGCAGAGGACAAAAAGTGTTTCTTTCATTCTGCAATCAAACAAATGAAGTAATAATGAAACCATGGGGTGTTTTGAACTCGGCATGAGCCAGGGAATCCATTGCTACCATCATTTTGAAGATTGGACATACAGTTCAAAAGTTACTGGCATAAACGCAACTCCAACTTTGACACGCTGGTGGCGCTAGAGTGCACGATATGTCAACGTAAGGCTTGGGGACAGATGTCATGGGTGTGTCCCGGATGAGTGTGCCAAATGTGGTTTTGATAGATTAAAACATTACTGAGATATGACCCCAGTTCCTGTTTTGCAGCTTTTCGGCCAATTTTGATTGGCTGTCACGAGGGAACGCAATGGACAATCAAAAATCCCTGTAAGACTTTTGTGGACATCGGTCTATAGATTGTGCATACTGCGTTTGGTGCAGATTGGTGAAAAAACCTAGGAGGAGATACATTTTGAGTGTTTTACACTAAATCCAATATGGCGGGAAATCCAATATGGTGGAAAATGATGTCATAGGGTACGTTGAACTTGGCTTGAGCGAAGGAATCCAACGCTGCCTCGTTTTTGAAAATCAGGCTTACAGGTCAAAAGTTGCATGCACAAATGCACCTCCAACTTTGACAGGTTGGTGGCGCTAGAGCGTTCAAGCTGTGGACATGGGTCTTGGTGAGAAGACTTTGGGGACTGTCATGAATGAGTGTGCCAATTTTCCCAACTTTTTACAATACGGTTCTATGGGCTGCCATAGACTCCAATGGCAGAAGAATAATAATAAATAATAATAATAATAAGAAAAGGTACAAGAACAATGGGTGCCAGCGCTTAGCGCTTCGCTGCTTGGCCCCCAATAATAATAAGAAAAGGTACAAGAACAATGGGTGCCAGCGCTTAGCGCTTCGCTGCTTGGCCCCCAATAAATAATAATAAGAAAAGGTACAAGAACAATGGGTGCCAGCGCTTAGCGCTTCGCTGCTTGGCCCCCAATAATAAGAAAAGGTACAAGAACAATGGGTGCCAGCGCTTAGCGCTTCGCTGCTTGGCCCCCAATAAAGAAAGAAATAAGAAAAGGTAGAAACTTAATGGGTGCCTGCGCAGCTGCGCTGCTTGGCCCCCAAATATAGCTGCAAGCAGCAATGTGGGGGCCAAGCAGGACATGCGACCAGCGCATCAAAGACAACAAGCGAAACACGTCATAGGAGTCTATTCAAATCGCTACCGCAGTTTTGAAAATCGGGCGTACGGTTCAGAATATACGTACTTCCAACTTTGACAGGTTGGTGGCGCTAGAGACTTTGAGGTGTCGACATAGACTTGGTGACAGGGGTCTCGGGACCGTCCACGATGAGTGTGCCTAATGTGGTTATGATACATCAAAACCTTACTGAGATTTGACCACACTTCCTGTTTGGCGGCTTTGACGCCAAATTCGATTGGCTGTAGCGAGCGAACACCTTCGACAATCGAAAATCCCTCTAGGAGTTTTGTGGACATTGGTCTAAAGAATGTGTACAGCCAGTTTCATGTAGATTGGTGAAAATCCTTAGGAGAAGATACATTTTAAGTGTTTTACACAAAATACAAAATGGCGGGAAATCCAATTGGTGGAAAATGACATCATAGGATGCGATGAACTCGGCATGAGCGAGGGATTCCAGCGGTACCTCATTTTTTAAAATCGGTTACACAGGTCAAAAGTTGTGTGCATTAACGCACTTCCAACTTTGACATGGTGGTGGCGCTAGAGGGTTTGATCTGTCGCAATGCCACTTGCTGCCAAAGGTCATGGGACTGTCCCCGATGAGTGTGCCAAATGTGGCTTTAATACATTAACAATTTGCTGAGATATGACCACACTTCCTGTTTGGCGGCTTAGAGGCCAAATTCGATTGGCTGCAGCGAGCGAACGCAATGGACAATCAGAAATCCCTGTAAGACTTTTGTGGACATTAGTCTACAGATTGTGCCTACCGAGTTTCGTGCAAATTGGAGAAAAAACCTAGGAGGAGATACATTTTGAGAGTTTTTCACAAAATCCAAAATGGCGGAAAATCCAATATGGCGGAAAATGATGTCATGGGGTGCCTTGAACTCGGCTTAAGCCAAGGAATCTAACGGTACCTTGTTTTTGAAAATCGGGCTTACAGGTCAAAAGTTGTGTGCACAAACGCACCTCCAACTTTGACATGTTGGTGGCGCTAGAGGGTTCGAGCTGTGTACATGGGTCTTGGTGAAAAGACTCAGGGGACTGTCATGAATGAGTGTGCCAATTTTCACAACTTTTTACCATATGGTTCTATGGGCTGCCATAGACTCCAATGCCAGAGGAAGATGAATAATAATAATAAATATAGCTGCAAGCAGCGATGTGGGGGCCAAGCGGGACGCACGACCAGCGCATCAAAGACAACAAGCAAAACATGTCAAAAGCCAGACATGGTTGAACAGGATTCGATCTCTGTACCTGCTGCTTGCAAGGCCGACATGCTAACCACTGTGCTAAGCAGGATGTTGAGAAAGTGAACCACCCTAGTCCACAAGGCATGTGAGCCTTCCCTAACCCCGTGAGTCTGAGTCCTGAGCACTTAATTAATATCACCTGGCAGGGTTGCTTCCTCTCGGTAGAGTGAGAGGGGGGGGTGTCGTTGTTTAAATTGTCACACAGCGAAAAGTATACATAGCATAGCTCAACTATTTACTTCTTCAGAATCCAGACAATCACGCGAACATTTCCATGTATAAAATGTCCTTCGGTCTTCAGAAGTGTAGGAGAGGTGAAGAGTTAGAAACAGTTAGAGATTCTAGAGCGAAGAGAGATTTTCTAGAGCGTGGCTCCATTGATTTCAATGGAGGGGGGGAGTCATTATTCGAACTGTCCCAGAGTGAAAAATATACATCGAAGAGCTTAGCTTTTTTGATTTTATGAATCCCAAGAGTCGTGTGAACGTTTTGATATATAAAATGTGTATGAGCTGTGAGAATTAGAAGAGGGATGGCAGTTTAGAAAATGTGTGACTTTTTCCAAAAACCTCTGAAACTGGTGAAATTGTGCAGAGGACAAAAAGTGTTTCTTTCATTCTGCAATCAAACAAATGAAGTAATAATGAAACCATGGGGTGTTTTGAACTCGGCATGAGCCAGGGAATCCATTGCTACCATAATTTTGAAGATTGGACATACAGTTCAAAAGTTACTGGCATAAACGCAACTCCAACTTTGACACGCTGGTGGCGCTAGAGTGCACGAGATGTCAACGTAAGGCTTGGGGACAGATGTCATGGGTGTGTCCCGGATGAGTGTGCCAAATGTGGTTTTGATAGATTAAAACATTACTGAGATATGACCCCAGTTCCTGTTTTGCAGCTTTTTGGCCAATTTTGATTGGCTGTCACGAGGGAACGCAATGGACAATCAAAAATCCCTGTAAGACTTTTGTGGACATCGGTCTATAGATTGTGCATACTGCGTTTGGTGCAGATTGGTGAAAAAACCTAGGAGGAGATACATTTTGAGTGTTTTACACTAAATCCAATATGGCGGGAAATCCAATATGGTGGAAAATGATGTCATAGGGTACGTTGAACTTGGCTTAAGCGAAGGAATCCAACGCTGCCTCGTTTTTGAAAATCAGGCTTACAGGTCAAAAGTTGCATGCACAAATGCACCTCCAACTTTGACAGGTTGGTGGCGCTAGAGCGTTCAAGCTGTGGACATGGGTCTTGGTGAGAAGACTTTGGGGACTGTCATGAATGAGTGTGCCAATTTTCCCAACTTTTTACCATACGGTTCTATGGGCTGCCATAGACTCCAATGGCAGAAGAATAATAATAAATAATAATAATAATAAGAAAAGGTACAAGAACAATGGGTGCCAGCGCTTAGCGCTTCGCTGCTTGGCCCCCAATTAAAGCTGCAAGCAGCGTTGTGGGGGCCAAGCTGACCACGCAAAAGATGAAGCAAATACGACTGATGTTTTGAAGGCTTTAGAGATATGTTTGTCAGACTGCAACTACACTGCAGACTTGGTAAACACAGCAAACGTTATAACCACTGTAAACTTCAACCACTGCAAACTATGAAAATCATTCAGCTCAATAAAACAAGAAAAGTAGGCTGGTCTAATACTCAACACTCGTGGGCAGCGGATGAGAGCTAAAGTCTTTCCCACACCCGTGTAGCCAGCCCGTTCGTGGAAATTCTGCCACACCTTCTCTTTCAAGGCTGTAGGGAGGACCAGCTGAAGTTTGCGGTGTTGGGGTCCCTCACACACTGATGCAAGACTCCCTCCCTCAGAGTCAGCCTCTATCTCTCCTTGAGGATCTGCCGAGTGTCACGTTGCAGGGCGATCCTTTCTGTTGCACTGGGCGGTTTCCCTGTCTGCAAGGATAACAGCATGTGGCGAATCATGTCATCTTTTTTGCTGGGCGTCCTTCCATTCTCCAGGGGGTTCGGCCCAGCTGCACTTCTTCTAGGTCAACTTGGACAGGAGAGTTAAGCATTTCTGGGCATGGGTTTTCCACCCCGGTGAGAAAAGTCTTCAGGGCCAGGATCCCCTCCTCTTCACCATCCTCTCCTCCATCCACAAGTACACGAGATAGGGCATCAGCATTAACATTGGTTTTGTCAGGCTGGAACTTGATGTTGAAGTGGTAGTTGTAGAGTCTGGCTGCCCACTGTTGCTCCAAGCTTCTCAGGTTCACCTCCTGTAAGTTTGCGAGAATGTTGTTGTCAGTGAACACTACAAAATGGGAGCCTAGAGTGGAATTTCTTGCTGCACCAGCGAAAGACGGCCTACCTTCTGATAGCAATGAAGGTAAACAGGAGTCTGGCCAGTGTCCTTCACTTCTTCACTTGTACCTTCCCATTCAGACAAACTAGACTCCATTGAATCTTCAAAACCTTCCCCTACTCCACAGAAGTCTACACCCACTCACTGCATTTCCTTTACCCACTTTGACTATTTGTACACGGCCATGAACATGGCAAACAATATGCAACCAAGTTCCGTCTGCTGCATTTTACACAAGAGGAGCGCATTATTGTACTATATGTGATTGTCTGTACTGTATGTGCTTGTGTCTATGTAATTGTGTCTATTGTATGGTATGTTCTCTGCTGTACTGTATGTCTGTGATTGTCTACTGTATGTGCTTCCGTCTGATTTTCTCTACGGTATGCAATTGTCTATGTGATTATCTTTACTGTATGAGCTTGTCTATGTGATTGTCTCTACTGTATGTGCTTGTCTGGATAATCGTCTCTACAACAAAACCCATGAATATGATGTACCGTACTGTAAGATGCCTCCCCCACATGGCAAACATTTGTAATACACACATATTACTTACTCTAAACAATAGGCACACGAGTCCCTGGTCTGTGAGCCAAATTTCACAACTTTTAACTGGCAGGAGCGACCGACAATGATTCTGTTGTCTGCCATTGACTTCCACAGCAGCATAATTACAATAATTATAAGAATGCACTTTGGATGAACGGGAATCGAACCCTGAACTCGCTGCTTGCGAGACTGACGCGCTACCCGCTATGCCACGACGGATCTTACAAAGTGCGTCGCAGATTTGAGTGGATAATGTCAGCTTCTGCTTCCTCTTGGTAGAGTGAGTCCTGAGCACTTAATTAATGTCACCTGGTAGGGTTGCTTCCTCTCGGTAGAGTGAGAGGGGGGGGTGTCTTTGTTTAAATTGGCACACAGCGAAAAGTATACATAGCATAGCTCAACTATTTACTTCTTCAGAATCCAGACAATCACACGAACATTTCCATGTATAAAATGTCCTTCGGTCTTCAGAAGTGTAGGAGAGGTGAAGAGTTAGAAACAGTTAGAGATTCTAGAGCGAAGAGAGATTTTCTAGAGTGTGGCTCCATTGATTTCAATGGAGGGGGGGGGGTCATTATTCGAACTGTCACAGAGTGAAAAATATACATCGAAGAGCTTAGCCATTTTGATTTTATGAATCCCAAGAGTCGTGTGAACGTTTTGATATATAAAATGTGTATGAGCTGTGAGAATTGGAAGAGGGATGGCAGTTTAGAAAATGTGTGACTTTTTCCAAAATGCGCCTTTCACCACTCTGAAACTGGTGAAATTGTGCAGAAGACAAAAAGTGTTCCTTTCATTCTGCAATCAAACAAATGAAGTAATAATGAAACCATGGGGTGTTTTGAACTCAGCATGAGCCAGGGAATCCATTGCTACCATAATTTTGAAGATTAGACATACAGTTCAAAAGTTACTGGCATAAACGCAACTCCAACTTTGACACGCTGGTGGCGCTAGAGTGCACTAGATGTCAACATGAGGCTTGGTGACAGATGTCATGGATATGTCCCGGATGAGTGTGCCAAATGTGGTTTTGATGGATTAAAACATTACTGAGATATGATCCCTGTTCCTGTTTTGCAGCTTTTCTGCCAATTTTGATTGGCTGTCACGAGCGAATGCAATAGATAATCAAAAATCCCTGTACATCCTTTGTAGACATTGGTGTATAGATGACATCCACCGATGTCCGTGCAGATTGGTGAAAGTTCCTAGGAGGAGATACATTTTAAGGGTTTTGCACATCATTCAAAATGGCGGAGGAGCCAAGATGGCCACAATGACGTCTTGGAGTGCGTTGAATCCGGCTTGAGCCAAGGAATTGAAGGACACCTGAAGTTTGAAAATTGGACTTGCTGAAGAAAAGCTGCATGCATAAATGCACCTCCAACTTTGACACGTTGGTGGCGCTAGAGAGGGTGAGGTGTGGACATGAGACTTGGTGAGGAGGGTTAGGGCACTGTCCCGAATGAGTGTGCCAATTTTCATAACTTTCTACCATAAGCTTCTATGGGCTGCCATAGACTACAATGGCAGAGGAATAATAATAATAATAATTAAAGCTGCAAGCAGCGTTGTGGGGGCCAAGCTGACAACGCAAAAGAGGAAGCAAATACGACTGATGTTTTGAAGGCTTTAGAGATATGTTTGTCGGACTGCAACTACACTGCAGACTTGGTAAACACACCAAACGTTATAACCACTGCAAACGTCAACCACTGCAAACTATGAAAATCATTCAGCTCAATAAAACAAGAAAAGTAGGCTGGTCTAATACTCAACACTCGTGGGCAGCGGATGAGAGCTAAAGTCTTTCCCACACCCGTGTGGCCAGCCCGTTCGTGGAAATTCTGCCACACCTTCTCTTTCAAGGCTGTAGGGAGGACCAGCTGAAAGATGGAGTTTGCGGTGTTGGGGTCCCTCACACACTGATGCAAGACTCCCTCCCTCAGAGTCAGCCTCTATCTCTCCTTGAGGATCTGCCGAGTGTCACGTTGCAGGGCGATCCTTTCTGTTGCACTGGGCGGTTTCCCTGTCTGCAAGGATAACAGCATGTGGCGAATCATGTCATCTTTTTTGCTGGGCGTCCTTCCATTCTCCAGGGGGTTCGGCCCAGCTGCACTTCTTCTAGGTCAACTTGGACAGGAGAGTTAAGCATTTCTGGGCATGGGTTTTCCACCCCGGTGAGAAAAGTCTTCAGGGCCAGGATCTCCTCCTCTTCACCATCCTCTCCTCCATCCACAGGTACACGAGATAGGGCATCAGCATTAACATTGGTTTTGTCAGGCTGGAACTTGATGTTGAAGTGGTAGTTGTAGAGTCTGGCTGCCCACTGTTGCTCCAAGCTTCTCAGGTTCACCTCCTGTAAGTTTGCGAGAATGTTGTTGTCAGTGAACACTACAAAATGGGAGCCTAGAGTGGAATTTCTTGCTGCACCAGCGAAAGACGGCCTACCTTCTGATAGCAATGAAGGTAAACAGGAGTCTGGCCAGTGTTCTTCACTTCTTCACTTGTACCTTCCCATTCAGACAAACTAGACTCCATTGAATCTTCAAAACCTTCCCCTACTCCACAGAAGTCTACACCCACTCACTGCATTACCTTTACCCACTTTGACTATTTGTACACGGCCATGAACATGGCAAACAATACGCAACCAAGTTCCGTCTGCTGCATTTTACACAAGAGGAGCGCATTATTGTACTATATGTGATTGTCTGTACTGTATGTGCTTGTGTCTATGTAATTGTGTCTATTGTATGTTATGTTCTCTGCTGTACTGTATGTCTGTGATTGTCTACTGTATGTGCTTCCGTCTGATTTTCTCTACTGTATGCAATTGTCTATGTGATTATCTTTACTGTATGAGCTTGTCTATGTGATTGTCTCTACTGTATGTGCTTGTCTGGATAATCGTCTCTACAACAAAACCCATGAATATGATGTACCGTACTGTAAGATGCCTCCCCCACATGGCAAACATTTGTAATACACACATATTACTTACTCTAAACAATAGGCACACGAGTCCCTGGTCTGTGAGCCAAATTTCACAACTTTTAACTGGCAGGAGCGACCGACAATGATTCTGTTGTCTGCCATTGACTTCCACAGCAGCATAATTACAATAATTATAAGAATGCACTTTGGATGAACGGGAATCGAACCCTGAACTCGCTGCTTGCGAGACTGACGCGCTACCCGCTATGCTGCCACGACGGATCTTACAAAGTGCGTCGCAGATTTGAGTGGATAATGTCAGCTTCTGCTTCCTCTTTGTAGAGTGAGTCCTGAGCCCTAATTAATGTCACCTGGTAGGGTTGCTTCCTCTCGGTAGAGTGAGAGGGGGGGGTGTCTTTGTTTAAATTGGCACACAGCGAAAAGTATACATAGCATAGCTCAACTATTTACTTCTTCAGAATCCAGACAATCACGCGAACATTTCCATGTATAAAATGTCCTTCGGTCTTCAGAAGTGTAGGAGAGGTGAAGAGTTAGAAACAGTTAGAGATTCTAGAGCGAAGAGAGATTTTCTAGAGTGTGGCTCCATTGATTTCAATGGAGGGGGGGGGTCATTATTCGAACTGTCACAGAGTGAAAAATATACATCGAAGAGCTTAGCTTTTTTGATTTTATGAATCCCAAGAGTCGTGTGAACGTTTTGATATATAAAATGTGTATGAGCTGTGAGAATTGGAAGAGGGATAGCAGTTTAGAAAATGTGACTTTTTCCAAAATGCGCCTTTCACCACTCTGAAACTGGTGAAATTGTGCAGAAGACAAAAAGTGTTCCTTTCATTCTGCAATCAAACAAATGAAGTAATAATGAAACCACGGGGTGTTTTGAACTCAGCATGAGCCAGGGAATCCATTGCTACCATAATTTTGAAGATTGGACATACAGCTCAAAAGTTACTGGCATAAACGCAACTCCAACTTTGACACGCTGGTGGCGCTAGAGTGCACAAGATGTCAACATGAGGCTTGGTGACAGATGTCATGAATATGTCCCGAATGAGTGTGCCAAATGTGGTTTTGATAGATTAAAACATTACTGAGATATGACCCCAGTTCCTGTTTTGCAGCTTTTCTGCCAATTTTGATTGGCTGTCACGAGAGAACGCAATGGACAATCAAAAATCCCTGTAAGACTTTTGTGGACATCGGTCTATAGATTGTGCATACTGCGTGTGGTGCAGATTGGTGAAAAAACCTAGGAGGAGATACATTTTGAGTGTTTTACACTAAATCCAATATGGCGGGAAATCCAATATGGTGGAAAATGATGTCATAGGGTGCGTTGAACTTGGCTTGAGCGAAGGAATCCAACGCTGCCTTGTTTTTGAAAATCAGGCTTACAGGTCAAAAGTTGCATGCACAAATGCACCTCCAACTTTGACACGTTGGTGGCGCTAGAGCGTTCAAGCTGTGGACATGGGTCTTGGTGAGAAGACTTTGGGGACTGTCATGAATGAGTGTGCCAATTTTCCCAACTTTTTACCATACGGTTCTATGGGCTGCCATAGACTCCAATGGCAGAAGAATAATAATAAATAATAATAATAATAAGAAAAGGTACAAGAACAATGGGTGCCAGCGCTTAGCGCTTCGCTGCTTGGCCCCCAATTAAAGCTGCAAGCAGCGTTGTGGGGGCCAAGCTGACAACGCAAAAGAGGAAGCAAATACGACTGATGTTTTGAAGGCTTTAGAGATATGTTTGTCGGACTGCAACTACACTGCAGACTTGGTAAACACACCAAACGTTATAACCACTGTAAACTTCAACCACTGCAAACTATGAAAATCATTCAGCTCAATAAAACAAGAAAAGTAGGCTGGTCTAATACTCAACACTCGTGGGCAGCGGATGAGAGCTAAAGTCTTTCCCACACCCGTGTGGCCAGCCCGTTCGTGGAAATTCTGCCACACCTTCTCTTTCAAGGCTGTAGGGAGGACCAGCTGAAAGATGGAGTTTGCGGTGTTGGGGTCCCTCACACACTGATGCAAGACTCCCTCCCTCAGAGTCAGCCTCTATCTCTCCTTGAGGATCTGCCGAGTGTCACATTGCAGGGCGATCCTTTCTGTTGCACTGGGCGGTTTCCCTGTCTGCAAGGATAACAGCATGTGGCGAATCATGTCATCTTTTTTGCTGGGCGTCCTTCCATTCTCCAGGGGGTTCGGCCCAGCTGCACTTCTTCTAGGTCAACTTGGACAGGAGAGTTAAGCATTTCTGGGCATGGGTTTTCCACCCCGGTGAGAAAAGTCTTCAGGGCCAGGATCTCCTCCTCTTCACCATCCTCTCCTCCATCCACAGGTACACGAGATAGGGCATCAGCATTAACATTGGTTTTGTCAGGCTGGAACTTGATGTTGAAGTGGTAGTTGTAGAGTCTGGCTGCCCACTGTTGCTCCAAGCTTCTCAGGTTCACCTCCTGTAAGTTTGCGAGAATGTTGTTGTCAGTGAACACTACAAAATGGGAGCCTAGAGTGGAATTTCTTGCTGCACCAGCGAAAGACGGCCTACCTTCTGATAGCAATGAAGGTAAACAGGAGTCTGGCCAGTGTTCTTCACTTCTTCACTGGCACCTTCCCATTCAGACAAACTAGACTCCATTGAATCTTCAAAACCTTCCCCTACTCCACAGAAGTCTACACCCACTCACTGCATTTTCTTTACCCACTTTGACTATTTGTACACGGCCATGAACATGGCAAACAATACGCAACCAAGTTCCGTCTGCTGCATTTTACACAAGAGGAGCGCATTACTGTACTATATGTGATTGTCTGTACTGTATGTGCTTGTGTCTATGTAATTGTGTCTATTGTATGTTATGTTCTCTGCTGTACTGTATGTCTGTGATTGTCTACTGTATGTGCTTCCGTCTGATTTTCTCTACTGTATGCAATTGTCTATGTGATTATCTTTACTGTATGAGCTTGTCTATGTGATTGTCTCTACTGTATATGCTTGTCTGGATAATCGTCTCTACAACAAAACCCATGAATATGATGTACCGTACTGTAAGATGCCTCCCCCACATGGCAAACATTTGTAATACACACATATTACTTACTCTAAACAATAGGCACACGAGTCCCTGGTCTGTGAGCCAAATTTCACAACTTTTAACTGGCAGGAGCGACCTACAATGATTCTGTTGTCTGCCATTGACTTCCACAGCAGCATAATTACAATAATTATAAGAATGCACGGGAATCGAACCCTGAACTCGCTGCTTGCGAGACTGACGCGCTACCCGCGATGCCACAACGGATCTTACAAAGTGCGTCGCAGATTTGAGTGGATAATGTCAGCTTCTGCTTCCTCTTGGTAGAGTGAGTCCTGAGCCCTTAATTAATGTCACCTGGTAGGGTTGCTTCCTCTCGGTAGAGTGAGAGGGGGGGGTGTCTTTGTTTAAATTGGCACACAGCGAAAAGTATACATAGCATAGCTCAACTATTTACTTCTTCAGAATCCAGACAATCACGCGAACATTTCCATGTATAAAATGTCCTTCGGTCTTCAGAAGTGTAGGAGAGGTGAAGAGTTAGAAACAGTTAGAGATTCTAGAGCGAAGAGAGATTTTCTAGAGTGTGGCTCCATTGATTTCAATGGAGGGGGGGGGGTCATTATTCGAACTGTCACAGAGTGAAAAATATACATCGAAGAGCTTAGCCTTTTTGATTTTATGAATCCCAAGAGTCGTGTGAACGTTTTGATATATAAAATGTGTATGAGCTGTGAGAATTGGAAGAGGGATGGCAGTTTAGAAAATGTGTGACTTTTTCCAAAATGCGCCTTTCAGCACTCTGAAACTGGGGAAATTGTGCAGAAGTCAAAAAGTGTTCCTTTCATTCTGCAATCAAACAAATGAAGTAATAATGACACCATGGGGTGTTTTGAACTCAGCATGAGCCAGGGAATCCATTGTTACCATAATTTTGAAGATTGGACATACAGTTCAAAAGTTACTGGCATAAACGCAACTCCAACTTTGACACGCTGGTGGCGCTAGAGTGCACGAGATGTCAACATGAGGCTTGGTGACAGATGTCATGGGTATGTCCCGAATGAGTGTGCCAAATGTGGTTTTGATAGATTAAAACATTACTGAGATATGACCCCAGTTCCTGTTTTGCAACTTTTCTGCCAATTTTGATTGGCTGTCACATGCGAACACAATGGATAATCAAAAATCCCTGTACATCCTTTGTAGACATTGGTGTATAGATGACATCCACCGATGTTCATGCAAATTGGTGAAAGGGCCTAGGAGGAGATACATTTTAAGGGTTTTGCACATCATTCAAAATGGCGGAGAAGCCAAGATGGCCACAATGACGTCATAGAGTGCGTTGAATCCGGCTTGAGCCAAGGAATTGAAGGACACCTGAAGTTTGAAAATTGGACTTGCTGAAGAAAAGCTGCATGCATAAATGCACCTCCAACTTTGACACGTTGGTGGCGCTAGAGAGGGTGAGGTGTGGACATGAGACTTGGTGAGGAGGGTCAGGGCACTGTCCCGAATGAGTGTGCCATTTTTCATAACTTTCTACCATAAGCTTCTTTGGGCTGCCATAGACTACAATGGCAGAGGAATAAAGAAAGAAGAAAGAAGAAAGAGAAAAGGTACAAACTTAATGGGTGCCTGCGCAGCTGCGCTGCTTGGCCCCCAATTAAAGCTGCAAGCAGCGTTGTGGGGGCCAAGCTGACCACGCAAAAGATGAAGCAAATACGACTGATGTTTTGAAGGCTTTAGAGATATGTTTGTCAGACTGCAACTACACTGCAGACTTGGTAAACACAGCAAACGTTATAACCACTGTAAACTTCAACCACTGCAAACTATGAAAATCATTCAGCTCAATAAAACAAGAAAAGTAGGCTGGTCTAATACTCAACACTCGTGGGCAGCGGATGAGAGCTAAAGTCTTTCCCACACCCGTGTGGCCAGCCCGTTCGTGGAAATTCTGCCACACCTTCTCTTTCAAGGCTGTAGGGAGGACCAGCTGAAAGATGGAGTTTGCGGTGTTGGGGTCCCTCACACACTGATGCAAGACTCCCTCCCTCAGAGTCAGCCTCTATCTCTCCTTGAGGATCTGCCGAGTGTCACGTTGCAGGGCGATCCTTTCTGTTGCACTGGGCGGTTTCCCTGTCTGCAAGGATAACAGCATGTGGCGAATCATGTCATCTTTTTTGCTGGGCGTCCTTCCATTCTCCAGGGGGTTCGGCCCAGCTGCACTTCTTCTAGGTCAACTTGGACAGGAGAGTTAAGCATTTCTGGGCATGGGTTTTCCACCCCGGTGAGAAAAGTCTTCAGGGCCAGGATCTCCTCCTCTTCACCATCCTCTCCTCCATCCACAGGTACACGAGATAGGGCATCAGCATTAACATTGGTTTTGTCAGGCTGGAACTTGATATTGAAGTGGTAGTTGTAGAGTCTGGCTGCCCACTGTTGCTCCAAGCTTCTCAGGTTCACCTCCTGTAAGTTTGCGAGAATGTTGTTGTCAGTGAACACTACAAAATGGGAGCCTAGAGTGGAATTTCTTGCTGCACCAGCGAAAGACGGCCTACCTTCTGATAGCAATGAAGGTAAACAGGAGTCTGGCCAGTGTTCTTCACTTCTTCACTTGCACCTTCCCATTCAGACAAACTAGACTCCATTGAATCTTCAAAACCTTCCCCTACTCCACAGAAGTCTACACCCACTCACTGCATTTCCTTTACCCACTTTGACTATTTGTACACGGCCATGAACATGGCAAACAATACGCAACCAAGTTCCGTCTGCTGCATTTTACACAAGAGGAGCGCATTACTGTACTATATGTGATTGTCTGTACTGTATGTGCTTGTGTCTATGTAATTGTGTCTATTGTATGTTATGTTCTCTGCTGTACTGTATGTCTGTGATTGTCTACTGTATGTGCTTCCGTCTGATTTTCTCTACTGTATGCAATTGTCTATGTGATTATCTTTACTGTATGAGCTTGTCTATGTGATTGTCTCTACTGTATGTGCTTGTCTGGATAATCGTCTCTACAACAAAACCCATGAATATGATGTACCGTACTGTAAGATGCCTCCCCCACATGGCAAACATTTGTAATACACACATATTACTTACTCTAAACAATAGGCACACGAGTCCCTGGTCTGTGAGCCAAATTTCACAACTTTTAACTGGCAGGAGCGACCTACAATGATTCTGTTGTCTGCCATTGACTTCCACAGCAGCATATTACAATAATTATAAGAATGCACTTTGGATGAACGGGAATCGAACCCTGAACTCGCTGCTTGCGAGACTGACGCGCTACCCGCTATGCCACAACGGATCTTACAAAGTGCGTCGCAGATTTGAGTGGATAATGTCAGCTTCTGCTTCCTCTTGGTAGAGTGAGTCCTGAGCCCTTAATTAATGTCACCTGGTAGGGTTGCTTCCTCTCGGTAGAGTGAGAGGGGGGGGTGTCTTTGTTTAAATTGGCACACAGCGAAAAGTATACATAGCATAGCTCAACTATTTACTTCTTCAGAATCCAGACAATCACGCGAACATTTCCATGTATAAAATGTCCTTCGGTCTTCAGAAGTGTAGGAGAGGTGAAGAGTTAGAAACAGTTAGAGATTCTAGAGCGAAGAGAGATTTTCTAGAGTGTGGCTCCATTGATTTCAATGGAGGGGGGGGGGTCATTATTCGAACTGTCACAGAGTGAAAAATATACATCGAAGAGCTTAGCCTTTTTGATTTTATGAATCCCAAGAGTCGTGTGAATGTTTTGATATATAAAATGTGTATGAGCTGTGAGAATTGGAAGAGGGATGGCAGTTTAGAAAATGTGTGACTTTTTCCAAAATGCGCCTTTCAGCACTCTGAAACTGGGGAAATTGTGCAGAAGACAAAAAGTGTTCCTTTCATTCTGCAATCAAACAAATGAAGTAATAATGACACCATGGGGTGTTTTGAACTCAGCATGAGCCAGGGAATCCATTGTTACCATAATTTTGAAGATTGGACATACAGTTCAAAAGTTACTGGCATAAACGCAACTCCAACTTTGACACGCTGGTGGCGCTAGAGTGCACGAGATGTCAACATGAGGCTTGGTGACAGATGTCATGGGTATGTCCCGAATGAGTGTGCCAAATGTGGTTTTGATAGATTAAAACATTACTGAGATATGACCCCAGTTCCTGTTTTGCAGCTTTTCTGCCAATTTTGATTGGCTGTCACATGCGAACACAATGGATAATCAAAAATCCCTGTACATCCTTTGTAGACATTGGTGTATAGATGACATCCACCGATGTTCATGCAAATTGGTGAAAGTTCCTAGGAGGAGATACATTTTAAGGGTTTTGCACATCATTCAAAATGGCGGAGAAGCCAAGATGGCCACAATGACGTCATAGAGTGCGTTGAATCCGGCTTGAGCCAAGGAATTGAAGGACACCTGAAGTTTGAAAATTGGACTTGCTGAAGAAAAGCTGCATGCATAAATGCACCTCCAACTTTGACACGTTGGTGGCGCTAGAGAGGGTGAGGTGTGGACATGAGACTTGGTGAGGAGGGTCAGGGCACTGTCCCGAATGAGTGTGCCATTTTTCATAACTTTCTACCATAAGCTTCTATGGGCTGCCATAGACTACAATGGCAGAGGAATAATAATAAAGAAAGAAAGAGAAAAGGTAGAAACTTAATGGGTGCCTGCGCAGCTGCGCTGCTTGGCCCCCAATAATAAGAAAAGGTACAAGAACAATGGGTGCCAGCGCTTAGCGCTTCGCTGCTTGGCCCCCAATAATAAGAAAAGGTACAAGAACAATGGGTGCCAGCGCTTAGCGCTTCGCTGCTTGGCCCCCAACTAGGGCTGCGAGCAGCAGTGAGCGGGCCCTCGCACCCCATGCGGGTCGGGGTGTGGCGCCGTTAAAGTGTGTGCTATTTCGGTGTCCAGTACTGAGAGAAACTTCCTGTCACCAGTAGGTGGCGCTCTAAGCGTGACTCAATACAAACGCATAGATGTGTTCAGGACGGTACCTTGATGAAGCGTGAGAAATGTTGTGTAAATCGGACAATGTTTGTAGGAGTTATGATGACTTCCTGTAAGCAGTAGGTGGCGCTATTTGTATGACCCAATGCTCACGCAGAGATGTGTTCAGGATGCGACCTTCATCAAGCGTGAGCAATTTGGAGTAAATCGGATAACGTATGTAGGAGTTATGAGTACTTCCTGTTTCACCAGTAGGTGGCGCTGTAAGAGTGACTCAATCCGGACGCATAGATGTGTTCAGAATGCGACCTTCATGAATCGTCAGCAATTTGGTGCAAATCGGATAATGTATGTAGGAGTTATGAGGACTTCCTTTTTCCCCAATAGGTGGCGCTATAAGTATGACGCAGTACTGACACATAGATGTGTTCAGGACTGAACCGTCATGAAGCGTGAGATATATCGGACAGATTGGATAATGTATGTAGGAGTTATGAGGACTTCCTGTTTCACAGATAGGTGGCGCTATAAGTATGACGCAATACTGACACATAGATGTGTTCAGGACGCAAACATGATGAAGCGTGAGATATATCGGACAAATCGGATAATGTATGGAGGAGTTATGAGGACGTACTGTTTCACCAATAGGTGGCGCTATAAGTATGACGCAATACTGACACATAGATGTGTTCAGGACAGAACCGTCATGAAGCGTGAGATATATCGGACAATTTGGATAATGTATGGAGGAGTTATGAGGACTTCGTGTTTTATGGCGAAATGTCAAACTTTGGCGGGGCGCCACGGCAAGGGTGTTTGGTGAAAACTCAATTTTTTTGATAACTTTTGATCACAAAGGTCTTAAGATGAAGCTGACCCGATATGAAGTTGATCGGATGAAATCTGTAGGAGGAGTTCGTCGAAGTACGAGGCATGGAAATGGTCAAAACACGGACAAAATGGCACATTAAGAGCAAAATGGCGGACTTCCTGTTGCATGTTGGGTATAGCTCTAAGAGACATTTTAGTGTGTCTCGATGAACTACATTTGCCCACCGAATTTCGTTCGCCTACATCAAACTGGAAGGTGGGGCTCGCCATTTTAAATTTTCCAGGGGGCGCTCTTGAGCCGTTTTGCCACGCCCATTTCCGTCACCCATGAATTATCAAATTTTTCACCGGGACCGATGTATCTGCAAAGTTTCATCCGTTTTCATTGATGTTAAGGCCGCCAAAAAGGCATTTGTTTGGGGAGAAGAAGAAGAAGGAGAAGGGAGAATAATAACTAGTGCTGCGAGCAGCAGTGAGCGGGCCCTCGCACCCCACGCGTGTCGGGGTGTGGCGCCGTTAAAGGGTGTGCTATTTCGGTGTGCAGTACTGAGAGAAACTTCCTGTCACCAGTAGGTGGCGCTCTAGGCGTGACTCAATACCGAAGCATAGATGTGTTCAGGACGGTACCTTGATGAAGCGTGAGACATGTTGAATAAATCGGATAACGTATGTAGGAGTTATGAGGACTTCCTGTAAGCAGTAGGTGGCGCTGTAGGTATGACGTAATACTGACCTACAGATGTGTTCAAGATGCGACCTTCATCAAGCATGAGCAATTTGGAGTAAATCGGATAATGTATGTAGGAGTTATGAGTACTTCCTGTTTCACCAGTAGGTGGCGCTATAAGTGTAACTCAATACCGACGCATAGATGTGTTCAGAAGGTGACCTTCATGAAGCGTCAGCAATTTGGTGCAAATCGGATGATGTATGCAGGAGTTATGAGGACTTCCTGTTTCACCAATAGGTGGCGCTATAAGTATGATGCAATACTGACACATAGATGTGTTCAGGACAGAACCGTCATGAAGCGTGTGATATATCGGACAAATTGGATATTGTATGGAGGAGTTATGAGGACTTCCTGTTTCAACAATAGGTGGCGCTATCAGTATGATGCAATACTGACACATAGATGTGTTCAGGACAGAACCGTCATGAAGCGTGAGATATATCGGACAAATCGGATAATGTATGGAGGAGTTATGAGGACTTCCTGTTTTACCAATAGGTGGCGCTATGAGTATGACGCAATACTGACACATAGATGTGTTCAGGACAGAACCGTCATGAAGCGTGTGATATATCGGACAAATTGGATAATGTATGGAGGAGTTATGAGGACTTCCTGTTTCACCAATAGGTGGTGCTATAAGTATGATGCAATACTGACACATAGATGTGTTCAGGACAGAACTGTCATGAAGCGTGAGATATATCGGACAAATTGGATAATGTATGGAGGAGTTATGAGGACTTCCTGTTTCACCAATAGGTGGCGCTATAAGTATGATGCAATACTGACACATAGATGTGTTCAGGACAGAACCGTCATGAAGCGTGAGATATTTCGGACGAATTGGATAATGTATGTAGGAGTTATGAGGACTTCCTGTTTCACCAATAGGTGGCGCTATAAGTATGACGCAATACTGACACATAGATGTGTTCAGGACAGAACCCTCATGAAGCGTGAGATATATCGGACAAATCCGATAATGTATGGAGGAGTTATGGGGACTTCCTGTTTCACCAATAGGTGGCGCTATAAGTATGACGCAATACTGACACATAGATGTGTTCAGGACAGAACCCTCATGAAGCGTGAGATATATCGGACAAATCCGATAATGTATGGAGGAGTTATGGGGACTTCCTGTTTCACCAATAGGTGGCGCTATAAGTATGACGCAATACTGACACATAGATGTGTTCAGGACAGAACCGTCATGAAGCGTGAGATATATCGGACGAATTGGATGATGTATGTAGGAGTTATGAGGACTTCCTGTTTCACCAATAGGTGGCGCAATAAGTATGACGCAATACTGACACATAGATGTGTTCAGGACAGAACTGTCATGAAGCGTGAGATATATCGGACAAATCCGATAATGTATGGAGGAGTTATGAGGACATCGTGTTTTATGGCGAAATGTCAAACTTTGGCGGGGCGCCACGGCAAGGGTGTTTGGTGAAAACTCAATTTTTTTGATAACTTTTGATCACAAAGGTCTTAAGATGAAAAGCGTGAGATATATCGGACGAATTGGATAATGTATGTAGGAGTTATGAGGACTTCCTGTTTCACCAATAGGTGGCGCAATAAGTATGACGCAATACTGACACATAGATGTGTTCAGGACAGAACTGTCATGAAGCGTGAGATATATCGGACAAATCCGATAATGTATTGAGGAGTTATGAGGACATCGTGTTTTATGGCGAAATGTCAAACTTTGGCGGGGCGCCACGGCAAGGGTGTTTGGTGAAAACTCAATTTTTTTGATAACTTTTGATCACAAAGGTCTTAAGATGAAAAGCGTGAGATATATCGGACGAATTGGATAATGTATGTAGGAGTTATGAGAACTTCCTGTTTCACCAATAGGTGGCGCTATAAGTATGATGCAATACTGACACAGATGTGTTCAGGACAGAACCGTCATGAAGCGTGAGATATATCGGACGAATTGGATAATGTATGTAGGAGTTATGAGGACTTCCTGTTTCACCAATAGGTGGCGCTATAAGTATGACGCAATACTGACACATAGGTGTGTTCAGGACAGAACCGTCATGAAGCGTGAGATATATCGGACAAATCGGATAATGTATGGAGGAGTTATGAGGACTTCGTGTTTTATGGCGAAATGTCAAACTTTGGCGGGGCGCCACGGCAAGGGTGTTTGGTGAAAACTCAATTTTTTTGATAACTTTTGATCACAAAGGTCTTAAGATGAAGCTGACCCGATATGAAGTTGATCGGATGAAATCTGTAGGAGGAGTTCGTCGAAGTACGAGGCATGGAAATGGTCAAAACAAGGACAAAATGGCACATTAAAAGCAAAATGGCGGCCTTCCTGTTGCATGTTGGGTACAGCTCCAAGAGACATTTTAGTGTGGCTCGATGAAATACATATGCCCACCGAATTTCGTTCGCCTACATCAAACCGAAAGGTGGGGCTCACCATTTTAAATTTTCCAGGGGGCGCTCTTGAGCCGTTTTGCCACGCCCATTTCCCTCACCCATGAATTATCAAATTTTTCACCGGGACTGACGTATCTGCAAAGTTTTATTCGTTTTCATCGATGTTTAGGCCGCCAAAAAGGCATTTGTTTTGGAAGAAGGAGAAGGTAGAATAATAACTAGGGCTGCGAGCAGCAGTGAGCGGGCCCTCGCACCGCATGCGTGTTGGGGTCTGGCGCCGTTAAAGGGTGTGCTATTTCGGTGTGCAGTACTGAGAGAAACTTCCTGTCACCAGTAGGTGACGCTCTAAGCGTGACTCAATACCGAAGCATAGATGTGTTCAGGACGGTACCTTGATGAAGCGTGAGACATATCGGACAAATTGGATAATGTATGGAGGAGTTATGAGGACTTCCTGTTTCACCAATAGGTGGCGCTATAAGTATGACGCAATACTGAAACATAGATGTGTTCAGGACAGAACCGTCATGAAGCGTGAGATATATCGGACAAATTGGATAATGTATGTAGGAGTTGGGAGGACTTCCTGTTTCACCAGTAGGTGGCGCTGTAAGTGTGACTCAGTACCGACGCATAGATGTGTTCAGAAGGTGACCTTCATGAAGCGTCAGCAATTTGGTGCAAATCGGATGATGTATGCAGGAGTTATGAGGACTTCCTGTTTCACCAATAGGTGGCGCTATAAGTATGACGCAATACTGACACATAGATGTGTTCAGGACAGAACCGTCATGAAGCGTGAGATATATCGGACAAATTGGATAATGTATGTAGGAGTTATGAGGACTTCCTGTTTCACCAATAGGTGGCGCTATAAGTATGACGCAATACTGACACATAGATGTGTTCAGGACAGAACCGTCATGAAGCGTGAGAAATATCGGACAAATCGGATAATGTATGTAGGAGATATAAGGACTTCCTGTTTCACCAATAGGTGGCGCTATAAGTATGACGCAATACTGACACATAGATGTGTTCAGGACAGAACTGTCATGAAGCGTGAGATATATCGGACAAATTGGATAATGTATGTAGGAGTTGGGAGGACTTCCTGTTTCACCAGTAGGTGGCGCTGTAAGTGTGACTCAGTACCGACGCATAGATGTGTTCAGAAGGTGACCTTCATGAAGCGTCAGCAATTTGGTGCAAATCGGATGATGTATGCAGGAGTTATGAGGACTTCCTGTTTCACCAATAGGTGGCGCTATAAGTATGACGCAATACTGACACATAGATGTGTTCAGGACAGAACCGTCATGAAGCGTGAGATATATCGGACAAATTGGATAATGTATGTAGGAGTTATGAGGACTTCCTGTTTCACCAATAGGTGGCGCTATAAGTATGACGCAATACTGACACATAGATGTGTTCAGGACAGAACCGTCATGAAGCGTGAGAAATATCGGACAAATCGGATAATGTATGTAGGAGTTATGAGGACTTCCTGTTTCACCAATAGGTGGCGCTATAAGTATGACGCAATACTGACACATAGATGTGTTCAGGACAGAACCGTCATGAAGCGTGAGATATATCGGACAAATTGGATAATGTATGGAGGAGTTATGAGGACTTCCTGTTTTACCAATAGGTGGCGCTATAAGTATGACGCAATACTGACACATTGATGTGTTCAGGACAGAACCGTCATGAAGCGTGAGATATATCGGACAAATTGGATAATGTATGGAGAAGTTATGAGGACTTCGTGTTTTATGGCGAAATGTCAAACTTTGGCGGGGCGCCGCGGCAAGGGTGTTTGGTGAAAACTCAATTTTTTTGATAACTTTTGATCACAAAGGTCTTAAGATGAAGCTGACCCGATATGAAGTTGATCGGATGAAATCTGTAGGAGGAGTTCGTCGAAGTACGAGGCATGGAAATGGTCAAAACAAGGACAAAATGGCACATTAAGAGCAAAATGGCGGACTTCCTGTTGCATGTTGGGTATAGCTCCAAGAGACATTTAAGTGTGGCTCGATGAAATACATATGCCCACCGAATTTCGTTCGCCTACATCAAACTGAAAGGTGGGGCTCGCCATTTTAAACTTTCCAGGGGGCGCTCTTGAGCCGTTTTGCCACGCCCATTTCCGTCAGCCATGAATTATCAAATTTTTCACCGGGACTGAGATATCTGCAAAGTTTCATCCGTTTTCATCGATGTTTAGGCCGCCAAAAAGGCATTTGTTTGGGGAAAAGAAGAAGAATAATAACTAGGGCTGCGAGCAGCAGTGAGCGGGCCCTCGCACCCCACGCGAGTCGGGGTGCGGCGCCGTTAAAGGCTGTGCTATTTCGGTGTCCAGTACTGAGAGAAGCTTCCTGTCACCAGTAGGTGGCGCTCTAAGCGTGACTCAATACTGATGCATAGATGTGTTCAGGACGGTACTTTGATGAAGCGTGAGAAATGTTGAGTAAATCGGATAACGTATGTAGGAGTTATGAGGACTTCCTGTTTCACCACCAGGTGGCACTGTAGGTATGACGCAATACTGACTTACAGAAGTGTTCAAGATGCGACCTTCATCAAGCATGAGCAATTTGGAGTAAATCAGATAACATATGTAGGAGTTATGAGTACTTCCTGTTTCACCAGTAGGTGGCGCTGTAAGTGTGACTCAATACGGACGCATAGATGTATTCAGAAGGTGACCTTCATGAAGCGTCAGCAATTTGGTGCAAATCGGATGAACTATGCAGGAGTTATGAGGACTTCCTGTTTCAAAAATAGGTGGCGCTATAAGTATGACGCAATACTGACACATAGATGTGTTCAGGACAGAACCTTCATGAAGCGTGAGATATATTGGACGAATTGGATAATGTATGTAGGAGTTATGAGGACTTCCTGTTTCACCAATAGGTGGCGCTATAAGTATGACGCAATACTGACACATAGATGTGTTCAGGACAGAACCGTCATGAAGCGTGAGATATATCGGACAAATTGGATAATGTATGGAGGAGTTATGAGGACTTCGTGTTTTATGGCGAAATGTCAAACTTTGGCGGGGCGCCACGGCAAGGGTGTTTGGTGAAAACTCAATTTTTTTGATAACTTTTGATCACAAAGGTCTTAAGATGAAGCTGACCCGATATGAAGTTGATCGGATGAAATCTGTAGGAGGAGTTCGTCGAAGTACGAGGCATGGAAATGGTCAAAACAAGGACAAAATGGCACATTAAGAGCAAAATGGCGGACTTCCTGTTGCATGTTGGGTATAGCTCCAAGAGACATTTAAGTGTGGCTCGATGAAATACATATGCCCACCGAATTTCGTTCGCCTACATCAAACTGAAAGGTGGGGCTCGCCATTTTAAACTTTCCAGGGGGCGCTCTTGAGCCGTTTTGCCACACCCATTTCCGTCACCCATGAATTATCAAATTTTTCACCGGGACTGACGTATCTGCAAAGTTTCATCCGTTTTCATCGATGTTCAGGCCGCCTAAAAGGCATTTGTTTGGAGTAAAGAAGGAGAAGAAGGAGAAGTATAATAATAACTAGTGCTGCGAGCAGCAGTGAGCGGGCCCTCGCACCCCACGCGGGTCGGGGTGTGGCGCCGTTAAAGGGTGTGCTATTTCGGTGTCCAGTACTGACAGAAACTTCCTGTCACCAGTAGGTGGCGCTCTAAGCGTGACTCAATACCGACGCATAGATGTGTTCAGGACAGTACCTTGATGAAGCGTGAGAAATGTTGTGTAAATCGGACAAAGTATGTAGGAGTTATGAGGACTTCCTGTAAGCAGTAGGTGGCGCTGTAGGTATGACGCAATACTGACCTACAGATGTGTTCAAGATGCGACCTTCATCAAGCATGAGCAATTTGGAGTAAATCGGATAATGTATGTAGGAGTTATGAGTACTTCCTGTTTCACCAGTAGGTGGCGCTGTAAATGTAACTCAATACCGACGCATAGATGTGTTCAGAAGGTGACCTTCATGAAGCGTCAGCAATTTGGTGCAAATCGGATGATGTATGCAGGAGTTATGAGGACTTCCTGTTTCACCAATAGGTGGCGCTATACGTATGACGCAATACTGACACATATATGTGTTCAGGACAGAACCGTCATGAAGCGTGAGATATATCGGACAAATTGGATAATGTATGGAGGAGTTATGAGTACTTCCTGTTTCACCAGTAGGTGAAACTCAAGCGTCAGCAATTTGGTGCAAATCGGATGATGTATGCCGGAGTTATGAGGACTTCCTGTTTCACCAATAGGTGGCGCTATAAGTATGACGCAATACTGACACATAGATGTGTTCAGGACAGAACTGTCATGAAGCGTGAGACATATCGGACAAATCAAATAATGTATGGAGGAGTTATGAGGACGTACTGTTTCACCAATAGGTGGCGCTATAAGTATGACGCAATACTGACACATAGATGTGTTCAGGACAGATCTGTCATGAAGCGTGAGACATATCGGACAAATCGGATAATGTATGTAGGAGTTATGAGGACGTACTGTTTCACCAATAGGTGGCGCTATAAGTATGACGAAATACTGACACATAGATGTGTTCAGGACAGAACTGTCATGAAGCGTGAGACATATCGGACAAATCGGATAATGTATGTAGGAGTTATGAGGACGTACTGTTTCACCAATAGGTGGCGCTATAAGTATGACGCAATACTGACACATAGATGTGTTCAGGACAGAACTGTCATGAAGCGTGAGACATATCGGACAAATCGGATAATGTATGGAGGAGTTATGAGGACGTACTGTTTCACCAATAGGTGGCGCTATAAGTATGACGCATGCTGACACATAGATGTGTTCAGGACAGAACTGACATGAAGCGTGAGACATATCGGACAAATCGGATAATGTTTGGAGGAGTTATGAGGGCGTACTGTTTCACCAATAGGTGGCGCTATAAGTATGACGCAATACTGACACATGGATGTGTTCAGGACAGAACCGTCATGAAGCGTGAGATATATCGGACAAATCGGATAATGTATGGACGAGTTATGAAGACTTCGTGTTTTATGGCGAAATGTCAAACTTTGGCGGGGCGCCACGGGAAGGGTGTATGGTGAAAACTCAATTTTTTTGATAACTTTTGATCACAAAGGTCTTAAGATGAAGCTGACCGAATATGAAGTTGATCGGATGAAATCTGTAGGAGGAGTTCGTTGAAGTACGAGACATGGAAATGGTCCAAACAAGGACAAAATGTCACATTAAAAGCAAAATGGCTGACTTCCTGTCGGATGTTGGGTATAGGTCCAAGAGACATTTTAGTGTGTCTCGATGAACTACATATGCCCACCGAATTTCGTACGCCTACATCAAACTGAAAGGTGGGGCTCGCCATTTTAAATTTTCCAGGGGGCGCTCTTGAGCCGTTTTGCCACGCCCATTTCCGTCACCCATGAATTATCAAATTTTTCACCAGGACTGACGTATCTTCAAAGTTTCATCCGTTTTCATCGATGTTTAGGCCGCCAAAAAGGCATTTGTTTTGGAAGAAGGAGAAGGAGAAGGAGAAGGAGAAGGGAGAATAATAATAATCCTTCGAAATACAATAGGGCCTCGCACCGCCAGTGCTCGGGCCCTAACTAGTGCTGCGAGCAGCAGTGAGCGGGCCCTCGCACCCCATGCGGGTCGGGGTGTGGCGCCATCAAAGGGTGTGCTATTTCGGTGTCCAGTACTGAGAGAAACTTCCTGTCACCAGTAGGTGGCGCTCTAAGCGTGACTCAATACCGACGCATAGATGTGTTCAGGACAGTACCTTGATGAAGCGTGAGAAATGTTGTGTAAATCAGACAATGTATGTAGGAGTTATGATGACTTCCTGTAAGCAGTAGGTGGCGCTATTAGTATGACCCAATGCTCAAGCACAGATGTGTTCAGGATGCGACCTTCAACAACCCTGAGCAATTTGGAGTAAATGGGATAACGTATGTAGAAGTTATGAGGACTTCCTGCTTGACCTGTAGGCGGCGCTATAAGTATGACTCAATACTGACCTACAGATGTGTTCAGGATGTGACCTTCATCAACCCTGAGCAATTAGGAGTAAATGGGATAACATATGTAGGAGTTATCAGTACTTCCTGTTTCACCAGTAGGTGGCGCTGTAAGTGTGACTCAATACCGACGCATAGATGTGTTCAGAATGTCACCTTCATGAAGCATCAGGAATTTGGTGCAAATCGGATGATGTATGCAGGAGTTATGAGGACTTCCTGTTTCACCAATAGGTGGCGCTATAAGTATGACGCAATACTGACACATAGATGTGTTCAGGACAGAACCGTCATGAAGCGTGAGATATATCGGACAAATTGGATAATGTATGGAGGAGTTATGAGGACTTCCTGTTTCACCAATAGGTGGCGCTATAAGTATGACGCAATACTGACACATAGATGTGTTCAGGACAGAACCGTCATGAAGCGTGAGATATATCGGACAAATTGGATAATGTATGGAGGAGTTATGAGTACTTCCTGTTTCACCAATAGGTGGCGCTATAAGTATGATGCAATACTGACACATAGATGTGTTCAGGACAGAACCGTCATGAAGCGTGAGATATATCGGACAAATTGGATAATGTATGGAGGAGTTATGAGGACTTCCTGTTTCACCAATAGGTGGCGCTATAAGTATGACGCAATACTGACACATAGATGTGTTCAGGACAGAACCGTCATGAAGCGTGAGATATATCGGACAAATTGGATAATGTATGGAGGAGTTATGAGGACTTCCTGTTTCACCAATAGGTGGCGCTATAAGTATGACGCAATACTGACACATAGATGTGTTCAGGACAGAACCGTCATGAAGCGTGAGATATATCGGACAAATTGGATAATGTATGGAGGAGTTATGAGTACTTCCTGTTTCACCAATAGGTGGCGCTATAAGTATGACGCAATACTGACACATAGATGTGTTCAGGACAGAACCGTCATGAAGCGTGAGATATATCGGACAAATTGGATAATGTATGGAGGAGTTATGAGGACTTCCTGTTTCACCAATAGGTGGCGCTATAAGTATGACGCAATACTGACACATAGATGTGTTCAGGACAGAAACGTCATGAAGCGTGAGATATATCGGACAAATCGGATAATGTATGGAGGAGTTATGGGGACTTCCTGTTTCACCAATAGGTGGCGCTATAAGTATGACGCAATACTGACACATAGATGTGTTCAGGACAGAACCGTCATGAAGCGTGAGATATATCGGACAAATCGGATAATGTATGGAGGAGTTATGAGGACTTCCTGTTTCACCAATAGGTGGCGCTATAAGTATGACGCAATACTGACACATAGATGTGTTCAGGACAGAACCGTCATGAAGCGTGAGATATATCGGACAAATTGGATAATGTATGGAGGAGTTATGAGGACTTCCTGTTTCACCAATAGGTGGCGCTATAAGTATGACGCAATACTGACACATAGATGTGTTCAGGACAGAACCGTCATGAAGCGTGAGATATATCGGACAAATTGGATAATGTATGGAGGAGTTATGAGGACTTCCTGTTTCACCAATAGGTGGCGCTATAAGTATGACGCAATACTGACACATAGATGTGTTCAGGACAGAACCGTCATGAAGCGTGAGATATATCGGACAAATTGGATAATGTATGGAGGAGTTATGAGGACTTCCTGTTTCACCAATAGGTGGCGCTATAAGTATGACGCAATACTGACACATAGATGTGTTCAGGACAGAACCGTCATGAAGCGTGAGACATATCGGACAAATCGGATAATGTATGGAGGAGTTATGAGGACGTACTGTTTCACCAATAGGTGGCGCTATAAGTATGACGCAATACTGACACATAGATGTGTTCAGGACAGAACCGTCATGAAGCGTGACATATATCGGACAAATTGGATAATGTATGTAGGAGTTATGAGGACTTCGTGTTTTATGGCGAAATGTCAAACTTTGGCGGGGCGCCACGGCAAGGGTGTTTGGTGAAAACTCAATTTTTTTGATAACTTTTGATCACAAAGGTCTTAAGATGAAGCTGACCCGATATGAAGTTGATCGGATGAAATCTGTAGGAGGAGTTCGTCGAAGTACGAGGCATGGAAATGGTCAAAACAACGACAAAATGGCACATTAAGAGCAAAATGGCGGACTTCCTGTTGCATGTTGGGTATAGCTCCAAGAGACATTTAAGTGTGGCTCGATGAAATACATATGCCCTCCGAATTTCGTTCGCCTACATCAAACTGAAAGGTGGGGCTCGCCATTTGAAACTTTCCAGGGGGCGCTCTTGAGCCGTTTTGCCACGCCCATTTCCGTCACCCATGAATTATCAAATTTTTCACCGGGACTGACGTATCTGCAAAGTTTCATCCGTTTTCATCGATGTTCAGGCCGCCTAAAAGGCATTTGTTTGGAGTAAAGGAGAAGGAGAAGAAGGAGAAGAAGGAGAAGGAGAATAATAATCCTTCGAGTTTCAATAGGGCCTCGCACCGCCAGTGCTCGGGCCCTAACTAGTGCTGCGAGCAGCAGTGAGCGGGCCCTCGCACCCCACGCGGGTCGGGGTGTGGCGCCGTTAAAGGGTGTGCTATTTCGGTGTCCAGTACTGACAGAAACTTCCTGTCACCAGTAGGTGGCGCTCTAAGCGTGACTCAATACCGACGCATAGATGTGTTCAGGACAGTACCTTGATGAAGCGTGAGAAATGTTGTGTAAATCGGACAAAGTATGTAGGAGTTATGAGGACTTCCTGTAAGCAGTAGGTGGCGCTGTAGGTCTGACGCAATACTGACCTACAGATGTGTTCAAGATGCGACCTTCATCAAGCATGAGCAATTTGGAGTAAATCGGATAATGTATGTAAGAGTTATGAGTACTTCCTGTTTCACCAGGAGGTGGCGCTGTAAGTGTAACTCAATACCGATGCATAGATGTGTTCAGAAGGTGACCTTCATGAAGCGTCAGCAATTGGGTGCAAATCGTATGATGTATGCAGGAGTTATGAGGACTTCCTGTTTCACCAATAGGTGGCGCTATAAGTATGACGCAATACTGACACATAGATGTGTTCAGGACAGAACCTTCATGAAGCGTGAGATATATCGGACAAATTGGATAATGTATGGAGGAGTTATGAGGACTTCCTATTTCACCAATAGGTGGCGCTATAAGTATGACGCAATACTGACACATACATGTGTTCAGGACAGAACCGTCATGAAGCGTGAGATATATTGGACAAATTGGATAATGTATGGAGGAGTTATGAGGACTTCGTGTTTTATGGCGAAATGTCAAACTTTGGCGGGGCGCCACGGCAAGGGTGTTTGGTGAAAACTCAATTTTTTTGATAACTTTTGATCACAAAGGTCTTAAGATGAAGCTGACCCGATATGAAGTTGATCGGATGAAATCTGTAGGAGGAGTTCGTCGAAGTACGAGGCATGGAAATGGTCAAAACAAGGACAAAATGGCACATTAAGAGCAAAATGGCGGACTTCCTGTTGCATGTTGGGTATAGCTCCAAGAGACATTTAAGTGTGGCTCGATGAAATACATATGCCCACCGAATTTCGTTAGCCTACATCAAACTGAAAGGTGGGGCTCGCCATTTTAAACTTTCCAGGGGGCGCTCTTGAGCCGTTTTGCCACGCCCATTTCCGTCTCCCATGAATTATCAAATTTTTCACCGGGACTGACGTATCTGCAAAGTTTCATCCGTTTTCATCGATGTTCAGGCCGCCTAAAAGGCATTTGTTTGGAGTAAAGGAGAAGGAGAAGAAGGAGAATAATCCTTCGAGTTTCAATAGGGCCTCGCACCGCCAGTGCTCGGGCCCTAACTAGTGCTTCGAGCAGCAGTGAGCGGGCCCTCGCACCCCACGTGGGTCGGGGTGTGGCGCTGTTAAAGGGTGTGCTATTTCGGTGTCCAGTACTGACAGAAACTTCCTGTCACCAGTAGGTGGCGCTCTAAGCGTGACTCAATACCGACGCATAGATGTGTTCAGGACAGTACCTTGATGAAGCGTGAGAAATGTTGTGTAAATCGGACAAAGTATGTAGGAGTTATGAGGACTTCCTGTAAGCAGTAGGTGGCGCTGTAGGTATGACGCAATACTGACCTAGAGATGTGTTCAAGATGCGACCTTCATCAAGCATGAGCAATTTGGAGTAAATCGGATAATGTATGTAGGAGTTATGAGTACTTCCTGTTTCACCAGTAGGTGGCGCTGTAAGTGTAACTCAATACCGACGCATAGATGTGTTCAGAAGGTGACCTTCATGAAGCGTCAGCAATTTGGTGCAAATCGGATGATGTATGCAGGAGTTATGAGGACTTCCTGTTTCACCAATAGGTGGCGCTATAAGTATGACGCAATACTGACACATAGATGTGTTCAGGACAGAACCTTCATGAAGCGTGAGATATATCGGACAAATTGGATAATGTATGGAGGAGTTATGAGGACTTCCTATTTCACCAATAGGTGGCGCTATAAGTATGACGCAATACTGACACATACATGTGTTCAGGACAGAACCGTCATGAAGCGTGAGATATATTGGACAAATTGGATAATGTATGGAGGAGTTATGAGGACTTCGTGTTTTATGGCGAAATGTCAAACTTTGGCGGGGCGCCACGGCAAGGGTGTTTGGTGAAAACTCAATTTTTTTGATAACTTTTGATCACAAAGGTCTTAAGATGAAGCTGACCCGATATGAAGTTGATCGGATGAAATCTGTAGGAGGAGTTCGTCGAAGTACGAGGCATGGAAATGGTCAAAACAAGGACAAAATGGCACATTAAGAGCAAAATGGCGGACTTCCTGTTGCATGTTGGGTATAGCTCCAAGAGACATTTAAGTGTGGCTCGATGAAATACATATGCCCACCGAATTTCGTTAGCCTACATCAAACTGAAAGGTGGGGCTCGCCATTTTAAACTTTCCAGGGGGCGCTCTTGAGCCGTTTTGCCACGCCCATTTCCGTCACCCATGAATTATCAAATTTTTCACCGGGACTGACGTATCTGCAAAGTTTCATCCGTTTTCATCGATGTTCAGGCCGCCTAAAAGGCATTTGTTTGGAGTAAAGGAGAAGGAGAAGAAGGAGAATAATCCTTCGAGTTTCAATAGGGCCTCGCACCGCCAGTGCTCGGGCCCTAACTAGTGCTTCGAGCAGCAGTGAGCGGGCCCTCGCACCCCACGCGGGTCGGGGTGTGGCGCTGTTAAAGGGTGTGCTATTTCGGTGTCCAGTACTGACAGAAACTTCCTGTCACCAGTAGGTGGCGCTCTAAGCGTGACTCAATACCGACGCATAGATGTGTTCAGGACAGTACCTTGATGAAGCGTGAGAAATGTTGTGTAAATCGGACAAAGTATGTAGGAGTTATGAGGACTTCCTGTAAGCAGTAGGTGGCGCTGTAGGTATGACGCAATACTGACCTAGAGATGTGTTCAAGATGCGACCTTCATCAAGCATGAGCAATTTGGAGTAAATCGGATAATGTATGTAGGAGTTATGAGTACTTCCTGTTTCACCAGTAGGTGGCGCTGTAAGTGTAACTCAATACCGACGCATAGATGTGTTCAGAAGGTGACCTTCATGAAGCGTCAGCAATTTGGTGCAAATCGGATGATGTATGCAGGAGTTATGAGGACTTCCTGTTTCACCAATAGGTGGCGCTATAAGTATGACGCAATACTGACACATAGATGTGTTCAGGACAGAACCGTCATGAAGCGTGAGATAAATCGGACAAATCGGATAATGTATGGAGGAGTTATGAGGACTTCCTGTTTCACCAATAGGTGGCGCTATAAGTATGACGCAATACTGACACATAGATGTGTTCAGGACAGAACCGTCATGAAGCGTGAGATATATCGGACAAATCGGATAATGTATGGAGGAGTTATGAGGACTTCCTGTTTTACCAATAGGTGGCGCTATAAGTATGACGCAATACTGACACATAGATGTGTTCAGGACAGAACCTTCATGAAGCGTGAGATATATCGGACGAATTGGATAATGTATGGAGGAGTTATGAGGACTTCCTGTTTCACCAATAGGTGGCGCTATAAGTATGATGCAATACGGACACATAGATGTGTTCAGGACAGAACCGTCATGAAGCGTGAGATATATCGGACAAATTGGATAATGTATGGAGGAGTTATGAGGACTTCGTGTTTTATGGCGAAATGTCAAAATTTGGCGGGGCGCCACGGCAAGGGTGTTTGGTGAAAACTCAATTTTTTTGATAACTTTTGATCACAAAGGTCTTAAGTTGAAGCTGACCCGATATGAAGTTGATTGGATGAAATCTGTAGGAGGAGTTCGTCGAAGTACGAGGCATGGAAATGGTCAAAACAAGGATAAAATGGCACATTAAGAGCAAAATGGCGGACTTCCTGTTGCATGTTGGGTATAGCTCCAAGAGACATTTTAGTGTGGCTCGATGAAATACATATGCCCTCCGAATTTCGTTCGCCTACATCAAACTGAAAGGTGGGGCTCGCCATTTTAAACTTTCCAGGGGGCGCTCTTGAGCCGTTTTGCCACGCCCATTTCCGTCACCCATGAATTATCAAATTTTTCACCGGGACTGACGTATCTGCAAAGTTTCATCCGTTTTCATCAATGTTTAGGCCTCCAAAAAGGCATTTGTTTGGGGAGGAGAATAATAATAATAACTAGGGCTGCGAGCAGCATTGAGCGGGCCCTCGCACCCCATGCGTGTCGGGGTGTGGCACCGTTAAAGGGTGCGCTATTTCGGTGTGCAGTACTGAGAGAAAGTTTCTGTCGCCAGTAGGTGGCGCTCTAAGCGTGACTCAATACCGAAGCATAGATGTGTTCAGGACGGTACCTTGATGAAGCGTGAGAAATGTTGAGTAAATTGGATAACGTATGTAAGAGTTATGAGGACTTCCTGTTTCACCAGTAGGTGGCGCTGTAAGTGTGACTCAATACCGACACATAGATGGGTTCAGAAGGCGACCTTCATGGTGCGTCAGCAATTTGGTGCAAATCGGATGATGTATGCAGGAGTTATGAGGACTTCCTGTTTCACCAATAGGTGGCGCTATACGTATGACGCAACACTGACACATAGATGTGTTCAGGACAGAACCGTCATGAAGCGTGAGCTATATCGGACAAATTGGATAATGTATGTAGGAGTTATGATGACTTCCTGCTTGACCTGTAGGCGGCGCTATAAGTATGACTCACTGCTGACGCACAGATGTGTTAAGGATGCGACCTTCATCAAGCTTGAGCAATTTGGAGTAATTCGGATAACGTATGTAGGAGTTATGAGGACGTACTGTTTCACCAATAGGTGGCGCTATAAGTATGACGCAATACTGACACATAGATGTGTTCAGGACAGAACTGTCATGAAGCGTGAGACATATCGGACAAATCGGATAATGTATGGAGGAGTTATGAGGACGTACTGTTTCACCAATAGGTGGCGCTATAAGTATGACGCAATACTGACACATAGATGTGTTCAGGACAGAACTGTCATGAAGCGTGAGACATATCGGACAAATCGGATAATGTATGGAGGAGTTAGGAGGACGTACTGTTTCACCAATAGGTGGCGCTATAAGTATGACGCAATACTGACACAAAGATGTGTTCAGGACAGAACCGTCATGAAGCGTGAGACATATCGGACAAATCGGATAATGTATGGAGGAGTTATGAGGACTTCCTGTTTTACCAATAGGTGGCGCTATAAGTATGACGCAATACTGACACATAGATGTGTTCAGGACAGAACCTTCATGAAGCGTGAGATATATCGGACGAATTAGATAATGTATGGAGGAGTTATGAGGACTTCCTGTTTCACCAATAGGTGGCGCTATAAGTATGATGCAATACTGACACATAGATGTGTTCAGGACAGAACCGTCATGAAGCGTGAGATATATCGGACAAATTGGATAATGTATGGAGGAGTTATGAGGACTTCGTGTTTTATGGCGAAATGTCAAACTTTGGCGGGGCGCCACGGCAAGGGTGTTTGGTGAAAACTCATTTTTTTTGATAACTTTTGATCACAAAGGTCTTAAGATGAAGCTGACCCGATATGAAGTTGATCAGATGAAATCTGTAGGAGGAGTTCGTCGAAGTACGAGGCATGGAAATGGTCAAAAAAAGGACAAAATGGCACATTAAAAGCAAAATGGCGGCCTTCCTGTTGCATGTTGGGTAAAGCTCCAAGAGACATTTTAGTGCGTCTCGATTAAATACATATGCCCTCCGAATTTCGTTCGCCTACATCAAACTGAAAGGTGGGGCTCGCCATTTTAAACTTTCCAGGGGGCGCTCTTGAGCCGTTTTGCCACGCCCATTTCCGTCACCAATGAAATATCCGATTTTTACCGGGACTGATGTATCTGCAAAGTTTCATCCGTTTTCATTGATGTTTAGGCTGCCAAAAAGGCATTTGTTTGGGGAGAAGAAGGAGAAGAAGGAGAAGAAGGAGAAGGAGAATAATAATCCTTCGAGTTTCAATAGGGCCTCGCACCGCCAGTGCTCGGGCCCTAATAATCCTTCGAAATTCAATAGGGCCTCGCACCGCCAGTGCTCGGGCCCTAACTAGTGCTGCGAACAGCAGTGAGCGGGCCCTCGCACCCCACGCGGGTCGGGGTGTGGCGCCGTTAAAGGGTGTGCTATTTCGGTGTCCAGTACTGACAGAAACTTCCTGTCACCAGTAGGTGGCGCTCTAAGCGTGACTCAATACCGACGTATAGATGTGTTCAGGACAGTACCTTGATGAAGCGTGAGAAATGTTGTGTAAATCGGACAAAGTATGTAGGAGTTATGAGGACTTCCTGTAAGCAGTAGGTGGCGCTGTAGGTATGACGCAATACTGACCTACAGATGTGTTCAAGATGCGACCTTCATCAAGCATGAGCAATTTGGAGTAAATCGGATAATGTATGTAGGAGTTATGAGTACTTCCTGTTTCACCAGTAGGTGGCGCTGTAAGTGTAACTCAATACCGACGCATAGATGTGTTCAGAAGGTGACCTTCATGAAGCGTCAGCAATTTGGTGCAAATCGTATGATGTATGCAGGAGTTATGAGGACTTCCTGTTTCACCAATAGGTGGCGCTATAAGTATGACGCAATACTGACACATAGATGTGTTCAGGACAGAACCGTCATGAAGCGTGAGATATATCGGACAAATTGGATAATGTATGGAGGAGTTATGAGGACTTCCTGTTTCACCAATAGGTGGCGCTATAAGTATGACGCAATACTGACACATAGATGTGTTCAGGACAGAACCGTCATGAAGCGTGAGATATATCGGACAAATTGGATAATGTATGGAGGAGTTATGAGGACTTCCTGTTTCACCAATAGGTGGCGCTATAAGTATGACGCAATACTGACACATAGATGTGTTCAGGACAGAACCGTCATGAAGCGTGAGATATATCGGACAAATTGGATAATGTATGGAGGAGTTATGAGGACTTCCTGTTTCACCAATAGGTGGCGCTATAAGTATGACGCAATACTGACACATAGATGTGTTCAGGACAGAACCTTCATGAAGCGTGAGATATATCGGACAAATTGGATAATGTATGGAGGAGTTATGAGGACTTCCTGTTTCACCAATAGGTGGCGCTATAAGTAAGACGCAATACTGACACATAGATGTGTTCAGGACAGAACCGTCATGAAGCGTGAGATATATCGGACAAATCGGATAATGTATGGAGGAGTTATGGGGACTTCCTGTTTCACCAATAGGTGGCGCTATAAGTATGACGCAATACTGACACATAGATGTGTTCAGGACAGAACCGTCATGAAGCGTGAGATATATCGGACAAATTGGATAATGTATGGAGGAGTTATGAGGACTTCCTGTTTCACCAATAGGTGGCGCTATAAGTATGACGCAATACTGACACATAGATGTGTTCAGGACAGAACCGTCATGAAGCGTGAGATATATCGGACAAATTGGATAATGTATGGAGGAGTTATGAGGACTTCGTGTTTTATGGCGAAATGTCAAACTTTGGCAGGGCGCCACGGCAAGGGTGTTTGGTGAAAACTCAATTTTTTTGATAACTTTTGATCACAAAGGTCTTAAGATGAAGCTGACCCGATATGAAGTTGATCGGATGAAATCTGTAGGAGGAGTTCGTCGAAGTACGAGGCATGGAAATGGTCAAAACAAGGACAAAATGGCACATTAAGAGCAAAATGGCGGACTTCCTGTTGCATGTTGGGTATAGCTCCAAGAGACATTTAAGTGTGGCTCGATGAAATACATATGCCCACCGAATTTCGTTAGCCTACATCAAACTGAAAGGTGGGGCTCGCCATTATAAACTTTCCAGGGGGCGCTCTTGAGCCGTTTTGCCACGCCTATATCCGTCACCCATGAATTATCAAATTTTTCACCGGGACTGACGTATCTGCAAAGTTTCATTCGTTTTCATCGATGTTTAGGCCGCCAAAAAGGCATTTGTCTGGGGAGAAGAAGAAGAAGAAGAAGAAGAAGGAGAAGGTAGAATAATAATCCTTCGAAATACAATAGGGCCTCGCACCGCCAGTGCTCGGGCCCTAATAATAATCCTTCGAAATACAATAGGGCCTCGCACCGCCAGTGCTCGGGCCCTAATAATCCTTCGAAATACAATAGGGCCTCGCACCGCCAGTGCTCGGGCCCTAACTAGGGCTGCGAGCAGCAGTGAGCGGGCCCTCGCACCCCACGCGTGTCGGGGTGTGGCGCCGTTAAAGGGTGTGCTATTTCGGTGTGCAGTACTGAGAGAAACTTCCTGTCACCAGTAGGTGGCGCTCTAGGCGTGACTCAATACCGAAGCATAGATGTGTTCAGGACGGTACCTTGATGAAGCGTGAGAAATGTTGAGTAAATCGGATAACGTATGTAGGAGTTATGAGGACTTCCTGTTTCACCAGTAGGTGGCGCTGTAAGTGTGACACAATACCGACACATAGATGGGTTCAGAAGGCCACCTTCATGAAGCGTCAGCAATTTGGTGCAAATCGGATGATGTATGCAGGAGTTATGAGGACTTCCTGTTTCACCAATAGGTGGCGCTATACGTATGACGCAATACTGACACAAAGATGTGTTCAGGACAGAACCGTCATGAAGCGTGAGCTATATGGGACAAATTGGATAATGTATGGAGGAGTTATGAGGACTTCCTGTTTCACAAATAGGTGGCGCTATAAGTATGATGCAATACTGAAACATAGATGTGTTCAGGACAGAACCGTCATGAAGCGTGAGATATATCGGACAAATTGGAAAATGTATGGAGGAGTTATGAGGACTTCGTGTTTTATGGCGAAATGTCAAATTTTGGCGGGGCGCCACGGCAAGGGTGTTTAGTGAAAACTCAATTTTATTGATAACTTTTGATCACAAAGGTCTTAAGATGAAGCTGACCCGATATGAAGTTGATCGGATGAAATCTGTAGGAGGAGTTCGTCGAAGAACGAGGCATGGAAATGGTCAAAACAAGGACAAAATGGCACATAAAGAGCAAAATGGCGGACTTCCTGTTGCATGTTGGGTATAGCTCCAAGAGACATTTAAGTGTGGCTCGATGAAATACATATGCCCACCGAATTTCGTTCGCCTACATCAAACTGAAAGGTGGGGCTCGCCATTTTAAACTTTCCAGGGGGCGCTCTTGAGCCGTTTTGCCACGCCCATTTCCGTCACCAATGAAATATCCGATTTTCACCAGGACTGATGTATCTGCAAAGTTTCATCCGTTTTCATCGATGTTTAGGCCGCCAAAAAGGCATTTGTTTGGGGAGAAGAAGGAGAATAAGGAGAACGAGCAGCAGTGAGCGGGCCCTCGCACCCCACGCGTGTCGGGGTGCTGCGCCGTTAAAGGCTGTGCTATTTCGGTGTGCAGTACTGAGAGAAACTTCCTGTCACCAGTAGGTGGCGCTCTAGGCGTGACTCAATACTTAAGCATAGATGTGTTCAGGACGTTACCTTGATGAAGCGTGAGAAATGTTGAGTAAATCGGATAACGTATGTAGGAGTTATGAGGACTTCCTGTTTTACCAGTAGGTGGCGCTGTAAGTGTGACTCAATACCGACACATAGATGGATTCAGAAGGCCACCTTCATGAAGCGTCAGCAATTTGGTGCAAATCGGATGATGTATGCAGGAGTTATGAGGACTTCCTGTTTCACCAATAGGTGGCGCTATAAGTATGATGCAATACTGACACATAGATGTGTTCAGGACAGAACCGTCATGAAGCGTGAGATATATGGGACAAATTGGATTATGTATGGAGGAGATATGAGGACTTCCTGTTTCACCAATAGGTGGCGCTATAAGTATGACGCAATACTGACACATAGATGTGTTCAGGACAGAACCGTCATGAAGCGTGAGATATATCGGACAAATTGGATAATGTATGGAGGAGTTATGAGGACTTCCTGTTTCACCAATAGGTGGCGCTATAAGTATGACGCAATACTGACACATAGATGTGTTCAGGACAGAACCGTCATGAAGCGTGAGATATATCGGACAAATTGGATAATGTATGGAGGAGTTATGAGGACTTCGTGTTTTATGGCGAAATGTCAAACTTTGGCGGGGCGCCACGGCAAGGGTGTTTGGTGAAAACTCAATTTTTTTGATAACTTTTGATCACAAAGGTCTTAAGATGAAGCTGACCGAATAGGAAGTTGATCGGATGAAATCTGTAGGAGGAGTTCGTTAAAGTACGAGGCATGGAAATGGTCAAAACAAGGGGAAAATGGCACATTAAGAGCAAAATTGCGGACTTCCTGTTGCATGTTGGGTATAGCTCTAAGAGACATTTTAGTGTGTCTCGATGAACTACATATGCCCACCGAATTTCGTTCGCCTACATCAAACTGGAAGGTGGGGCTCGCCATTTTAAATTTTCCAGGGGGCGCTCTTGAGCCGTTTTGCCACGCCCATTTCCGTCACCCATGAATTATCAAATTTTTTACCGGGACTGACGTATCTGCAAAGTTTCATCCGTTTTCATCGATGTTTAGGCCGCCAAAAAGGCATTTGTTTTGGAAGAAGAAGGAGAAGAAGGAGAAGGAGAAGAAGGAGAATAATCCTTCGAAATACAATAGGGCCTCGCACCGCCAGTGCTCGGGCCCTAATAATAACTAGGGCTGCGAGCAGCAGTGAGCGGGCCCTCGCACCCCATGCGGGTCGGGGTGTGGCGCCGTTAAAGTGTGTGCTATTTCGGTGTCCAGTACTGAGAGAAACTTCCTGTCACCAGTAGGTGGCGCTCTAAGCGTGACTCAATACAAACGCATAGATGTGTTCAGGACAGTACCTTGATGAAGCTTGAGAAATGTTGTGTAAATCGGACAATGTTTGTAGGAGTTATGATGACTTCCTGTTAGCAGTAGGTGGCGCTATTTGTATGACCCAATGCTCACGCAGAGATGTGTTCAGGATGCGACCTTCATCAAGCGTGAGCAATTTGGAGTAAATCGGATAACGTATGTAGGAGTTATGAGTACTTCCTGTTTCACCAGTAGGTGGCGCTGTAAGAGTGACTCAATCCGGACGCATAGATGTGTTCAGAATGCGACCTTCATGAATCGTCAGCAATTTGGTGCAAATCGGATAATGTATGTAGGAGTTATGAGGACTTCCTTTTTCACCAATAGGTGGCGCTATAAGTATGACGCAGTACTGACACATAGATGTGTTCAGGACTGAACCGTCATGAAGCGTGAGATATATCGGACAGATTGGATAATGTATGTAGGAGTTATGAGGACTTCGTGTTTTATGGCGAAATGTCAAACTTTGGCGGGGCGCCACGGCAAGGGTGTTTGGTGAAAACTCAATTTTTTTGATAACTTCTGATCACAAAGGTCTTAAGATGAAGCTGACCCGATATGAAGTTGATCGGATGAAATCTGTAGGAGGAGTTCGTCGAAGTACGAGGCATGGAAATGGTCAAAACAAGGACAAAATGGCACATTAAGAGCAAAATGGCGGACTTCCTGTTGCATGTTGGGTATAGCTCCAAGATACATTTTAGTGTGTCTCGATGAAATACATGTGCCCTCCGAATTTCGTTCCCCTACATCAAACTGAAAGGTGGGGCTCGCCATTTTAAATTTTCCAGGGGGCGCTCTTGAGCCGTTTTGCCACGCCCATTTCCGTCACCCATGAATTATCAAATTTTTCACCGGGACTGACGTATCTGCAAAGTTTCATCCGTTTTCATCGATGTTTAGGCCGCCAAAAATGCATTTGTTTTGGAAGAAGGAGGAGAAGAATAATAATAACTAGTGCTGCGAGCAGCAGTGAGCGGGCCCTCGCACCCCACGCGGGTCGGGGTGTGGCGCCGTTAAAGGGTGTGCTATTTCGGTGTCCAGTACTGACAGAAACTTCCTGTCACCAGTAGGTGGCGCTCTAAGCGTGACTCAATACCAAAGCATAGATGTGTTCAGTACAGTACCTTGATGAAGTGTGAGTAATGTTGTGTAAATCGGACAAAGTATGTAGGAGTTATGAGGACTTCCTGTAAGCAGTAGGTGGCGCTGTAGGTATGACGCAATACTGACCTACAGATGTGTTCAAGATGCGACCTTCACCAAGCATGAGCAATTTGGAGTAAATCGGATAATGTATGTAGGAGTTATGAGTACTTCCTGTTTCACCAGTAGGTGGCGCTGTAAGTGTAACTCAATACCGACGCATAGATGTGTTCAGAAGGTGACCTTCATGAAGCGTCAGCAATTTGGTGCAAATCGGATGATGTATGTAGGAGTTATGAGGACTTCCTGTAAGCAGTAGATGGCGCTATAAGTATGACTCAATGCTGACGCCCAGATGTGTTCAGGATGCGACCTTCATCAACCCTGAGCAATTTGGAGTAAATGGGATAACGTATGTAGGAGTTATGAGGACTTCCTCTTTCACCAGTAGGTGGCGCTATAAGTATGACACAATACGGACACAGATCTGTTCAGGACCGAACCGTCATGAAGCGTGAGATATATCGGACAAATTGGATAATGTATGGAGGAGTTATGAGGACTTCCTGTTTCACCAATAGGTGGCGCTATAAGTATGACGCAATACTGACACATAGATGTGTTCAGGACAGAACCCCCATGAAGCGTGAGATATATCGGACAAATCGGATAATGTATGGAGGAGTTATGAGGACTTCCTGTTTCACCAATAGGTGGCGCTATAAGTATAACGCAATACTGATACATAGATGTGTTCAAGACAGAACCGTCATGAAGCGTGAGATATATCAGACAAATTGGATAATGTATGTAGTAGTTATGAGGACTTCCTGTTTCACCAATAGGTGGCGCTATAAGTATGAAGCAATACTGACACATAGATGTGTTCAGGACAGAACCGTCATGAAGCGTGAGATATATCGGACGAATTGGATAATGTATGGAGGAGTTATGAGGACTTCCTGTTTCACCAATAGGTGGCGCTATAAGTATGACGCAATACTGACACATAGATGTGTTCAGGACAGAACCGTCATGAAGCGTGAGATATATCGGACAAATTGGATAATGTATGGATGAGTTATGAGGACTTCCTGTTTCACCAATAGGTGGCGCTATAAGTATGACGCAATACTGACACATAGATGTGTTCAGGACAGAACCGTCATGAAGCGTGAGATATATCGGACAAATTGGATAATGTATGGAGGAGTTATGAGGACTTCCTGTTTCACCAATAGGTGGCGCTATAAGTATGACGCAATACTGACACATAGATGTGTTCAGGACAGAACCGTCATGAAGCGTGAGATATATCGGACAAATTGGATAATGTATGGAGGAGTTATGAGGACTTCCTGTTTCACCAATAGGTGGCGCTATAAGTATGACGCAATACTGACACATAGATGTGTTCAGGACAGAACCGTCATGAAGCGTGAGATATATCGGACAAATTGGATAATGTATGGAGGAGTTATGAGTACTTCCTGTTTCACCAATAGGTGGCGCTATAAGTATGACGCAATACTGACACATAGATGTGTTCAGGACAGAACCGTCATGAAGCGTGAGATATATCGGACAAATTGGATAATGTATGGAGGAGTTATGAGGACTTCCTGTTTCACCAATAGGTGGCGCTATAAGTATGACGCAATACTGACACATAGATGTGTTCAGGACAGAACCGTCATGAAGCGTGAGATATATCGGACAAATTGGATAATGTATGGATGAGTTATGAGGACTTCCTGTTTCACCAATAGGTGGCGCTATAAGTATGACGCAATACTGACACATAGATGTGTTCAGGACAGAACCGTCATGAAGCGTGAGATATATCGGACAAATTGGATAATGTATGGAGGAGTTATGAGGACTTCCTGTTTCACCAATAGGTGGCGCTATAAGTATGACGCAATACTGACACATAGATGTGTTCAGGACAGAACCGTCATGAAGCGTGAGATATATCGGACAAATTGGATAATGTATGGAGGAGTTATGAGTACTTCCTGTTTCACCAATAGGTGGCGCTATAAGTATGACGCAATACTGACACATAGATGTGTTCAGGACAGAACCGTCATGAAGCGTGAGATATATCGGACAAATTGGATAATGTATGGAGGAGTTATGAGGACTTCCTGTTTCACCAATAGGTGGCGCTATAAGTATGACGCAATACTGACACATAGATGTGTTCAGGACAGAACCGTCATGAAGCGTGAGATATATCGGACAAATTGGATAATGTATGGAGGAGTTATGAGGACTTCCTGTTTCACCAATAGGTGGCGCTATAAGTATGACGCAATACTGACACATAGATGTGTTCAGGACAGAACCGTCATGAAGCGTGAGATATATCGGACAAATTGGATAATGTATGGAGGAGTTATGAGGACTTCCTGTTTCACCAATAGGTGGCGCTATAAGTATGACGCAATACTGACACATAGATGTGTTCAGGACAGAACCGTCATGAAGCGTGAGATATATCGGACAAATTGGATAATGTATGGAGGAGTTATGAGGACTTCGTGTTTTATGGCGAAATGTCAAACTTTGGCAGGGCGCCACGGCAAGGGTGTTTGGTGAAAACTCAATTTTTTTGATAACTTTTGATCACAAAGGTCTTAAGATGAAGCTGACCCGATATGAAGTTGATCGGATGAAATCTGTAGGAGGAGTTCGTCGAAGTACGAGGCATGGAAATGGTCAAAACAAGGACAAAATGGCACATTAAGAGCAAAATGGCGGACTTCCTGTTGCATGTTGGGTATAGCTCCAAGAGACATTTAAGTGTGGCTCGATGAAATACATATGCCCACCGAATTTCGTTAGCCTACATCAAACTGAAAGGTGGGGCTCGCCATTTTAAACTTTCCAGGGGGCGCTCTTGAGCCGTTTTGCCACGCCCATTTCCGTCACCCATGAATTATCAAATTTTTCACCGGGACTGACGTATCTGCAAAGTTTCATCCGTTTTCATCGATGTTCAGGCCGCCTAAAAGGCATTTGTTTGGAGTAAAGGAGAAGAAGAAGGAGAAGAAGAATAATAATAATCCTTCGAGTTTCAATAGGGCCTCGCACCGCCAGTGCTCGGGCCCTAACTAGGGCTGCGAGCAGCATTGAGCGGGCCCTCGCACCCCACGCGTGTCGGGGTGTGGCGCCGTTAGAGGCTGTGCTATTTCGGTGTCCAGTACTGAGAGAAACTTCCTGTAACCAGTAGGTGGCGCTCTAAGCGTGACTCAATACCGATGCATAGATGTGTTCAGGACGGTACCTTGATGAAGCGTGAGAAATGTTGAGTAAATTGGACAATGTATGTAGGAGTTATGATGACTTCCTGCTTGACCTGTAGGCGGCGCTATAAGTAGGACTCAATACTAACCACAGATGTGTTCAGGACGCGACCTTCATCAAGCGTGAGCAATGTGGTGTAAATCGGATAACATATGTAGGAGTTATGAGTACTTCCTGTTTCACCAGCAGGCGGCGCTGTAGGAATGACGCAATACTGACTTACAGAAGTGTTGAAGATGAGACCTTCATCAAGCATGAGCAATTTGGAGTAAATCGGATAACATATGTAGGAGTTATGAGTACTTCCTGTTTCACCAGTAGGTGGCGCTGTAAGTGTGACTCAATACCGACGCATAGATGTGTTCAGAAGGTGACCTTCACGAAGCGTCAGCAATTTGGTGCAAATCGGATGATGTATGCAGGAGTTATGAGGACTTCCTGTTTCACCAATAGGTGGCGCTATAAGTATGACGCAATACTGACACATAGATCTGTTCAGGACTGAACCGTCATGAAGCGTGAGATATATCAGACAAATTGGATAATGTATGTAGGAGTTATGAGGACTTCCTGTTTCACCAATAGGTGGCGCTATAAGTATGACACAATACGGACACATAGATCTGTTCAGGACCGAACCGTCATGAAGCGTGAGATATATCGGACAAATTGGATAATGTATGGAGGAGTTATGAGGACTTCCTGTTACACCAATAGGTGGCGCTATAAGTATGACGCAATACTGACACATAGATGTGTTCAGGACTGAACCGTCATGAAGCGTGAGATATATCAGACAAATTGGATAATGTATGTAGGAGTTATGAGGACTTCCTGTTTCACCAATAGGTGGCGCTATAAGTATGACACAATACGGACACATAGATCTGTTCAGGACCGAACCGTCATGAAGCGTGAGATATATCGGACAAATTGGATAATGTATGGAGGAGTTATGAGGACTTCCTGTTACACCAATAGGTGGCGCTATAAGTATGACGCAATACTGACACATAGATGTGTTCAGGACAGAACCCTCATGAAGCGTGAGATATATCGGACGAATTGGATAATGTATGTAGGAGTTATGAGGACTTCCTGTTTCACCAATAGGTGGCGCTATAAGTATGATGCAATACTGACACATAGATGTGTTCAGGACAGAACCGTCATGAAGCGTGAGATATATCGGACGAATCGGATAATGTATGGAGGAGTTATGAGGACTTCCTGTTTCACCAATAGGTGGCGCTATAAGTATGATGCAATACTGACACATAGATGTGTTCAGGACAGAACTGTCATGAAGCTTGAGACATATCGGACAAATCCGATAATGTATGTAGGAGTTATGAGGACTTCCTGTTTCACCAATAGGTGGCGCTATAAGTATGACGCAATACTGACACATAGATGTGTTCAGGACAGAACCGTCATGAAGCGTGAGATATATCGGACAAATCCGATAATGTATGGAGGAGTTATGAGGACATCGTGTTTTATGGCGAAATGTCAAACTTTGGCGGGGCGCCACGGCAAGGGTGTTTGGTGAAAACTCAATTTTTTTGATAACTTTTGATCACAAAGGTCTTAAGATGAAGCTGACCCGATATGAAGTTGATCGGATGAAATCTGTAGGAGGAGTTCGTCGAAGTACGAGGCATGGAAATGGTCAAAACAAGGACAAAATGGCACATTAAGAGCAAAATGGCGGACTTCCTGTTGCATGTTGGGTATAGCTCCAAGAGACATTTAAGTGTGGCTCGATGAAATACATATGCCCTCCGAATTTCGTTCGCCTACATCAAACTGAAAGGTGGGGCTCGCCATTTTAGATTTTCCAGGGGGCGCTCTTGAGCCGTTTTGCCACGCCCATTTCCGTCACCCATGAATTATCAAATTTTTCACCGGGACTGACGTATCTGCAAAGTTTCATCCGTTTTCATCGATGTTTAGGCCGCCAAAAAGGCATTTGTTTTGGAAGAAGGAGAAGAAGGAGAAGGAGAATAATCCTTCGAAATACAATAGGGCCTCGCACCGCCAGTGTGCTCGGGCCCTAATAATAATCCTTCGAAATACAATAGGGCCTCGCACCGCCAGTGCTCGGGCCCTAACTAGTGCTGCGAGCAGCAGTGAGCGGGCCCTCGCACCCCACGCGGGTCGGGGTGTGGCGCCGTTAAAGGGTGTGCTATTTCGGTGTCCAGTACTGACAGAAACTTCCTGTCACCAGTAGGTGGCGCTCTAAGCGTGACTCAATACCGACGCATAGATGTGTTCAGGACAGTACCTTGATGAAGCGTGAGAAATGTTGTGTAAATCGGACAAAGTATGTAGGAGTTATGAGGACTTCCTGTAAGCAGTAGGTGGCGCTGTAGGTATGACGCAATACTGACCTACAGATGTGTTCAAGATGCGACCTTCATCAAGCATGAGCAATTTGGAGTAAATCGGATAATGTATGTAGGACTTATGAGTACTTCCTGTTTCACCAGTAGGTGGCGCTGTAAGTGTAACTCAATACCGAAGCATAGATGTGTTCAGAAGGTGACCTTCATGAAGCGTCAGCAATTTGGTGCAAATCGGATGATGTATGCAGGAGTTATGAGGACTTCCTGTTTCACCAATAGGTGGCGCTATAAGTATGACGCAATACTGACAGATAGATGTGTTCAGGACAGAACCGTCATGAAGCGTGAGATAAATCGGACAAATCGGATAATGTATGGAGGAGTTATGAGGACTTCCTGTTTCACCAATAGGTGGCGCTATAAGTATGACGCAATACTGACACATAGATGTGTTCAGGACAGAACCGTCATGAAGCGTGAGATATATCGGACAAATCGGATAATGTATGGAGGAGTTATGAGGACTTCCTGTTTTACCAATAGGTGGCGCTATAAGTATGACGCAAAACTGACACATAGATGTGTTCAGGACAGAACCTTCATGAAGCGTGAGATATATCGGACGAATTGGATAATGTATGTAGGAGTTATGAGGACTTCCTGTTTCACCAATAGGTGGCGCTATAAGTATGACGCAATACTGACACATAGATGTGTTCAGGACAGAACCGTCATGAAGCGTGAGATATATCGGACAAATTGGATAATGTATGGAGGAGTTATGGGGACTTCCTGTTTCACCAATAGGTGGCGCTATAAGTATGATGCAATACTGACACAGATGTGTTCAGGACAGAACCGTCATGAAGCGTGAGATATATCGGACAAATTGGATAATGTATGGAGGAGTTATGAGTACTTTGTGTTTTATGGCGAAATGTCAAACTTTGGCGGGGCGCCACGGCAAGGGTGTTTGGTGAAAACTCAATTTTTTTGATAACTTTTGATCACAAAGGTCTTAAGATGAAGCTGACCCGATATGAAGTTGATCGGATGAAATCTGTAGGAGGAGTTCGTCGAAGTACGAGGCATGGAAATGATCAAAACAAGGACAAAATGGCACATTAAAAGCAAAATGGCGGACTTCCTGTTGCATGTTGGGTATAGCTCCAAGAGACATTTAAGTGTGGCTCGATGAAATACATATGCCCACCGAATTTCGTTCGCCTACATCAAACTGAAAGGTGGGGCTCGCCATTTTAGATTTTCCAGGGGGCGCTCTTGAGCCGTTTTGCCACGCCCATTTCCGTCACCCATGAATTATCAAATTTTTCACCGGGACTGACGTATCTGCAAAGTTTCATCCGTTTTCATCGATGTTCAGGCCGCCTAAAAGGCATTTGTTTGGGGAGAAGAAGAAGAAGGTAGGAGAATAATAATAACTAGTGCTGCGAGCAGCAGTGAGCGGGCCCTCGCACCCCACGCGTGTCGGGGTGTGGCGCCGTTAAAGGCTGTGCTATTTCGGTGTCCAGTACTGAGAGAAACTTCCTGTCACCAGTAGGTGGCGCTCTAAGCGTGACTCAATACCGATGCATAGTTGTGTTCAGGACAGTAGCTTGATGAAGCCTGAGAAATGTTGAGTAAATCGGACAATGCATGTAGGAGTTATGATGACTTCCTGCTTGACCTGTAGGCGGCGCTATAAGTAGGACTCAATACTGATCTACAGATGTGTTCAGGACGCGACCTTCATCAAGCGTGAGCGATTTTGAGTAAATCGGATAATGTATGTAGGAGTTATGAGTACTTCCTGTTTCACCAGTAGTTGGCGCTCTAAGTGTGACTCAATACCGACGCATAGATGTGTTCAGAATGCGACCTTCATGAATCGACAGCAATTTGGTGCAAATCGGATAATGTATGTAGGAGTTATGAGCACTTCCTGTTTCACCAATAGGTGGCGCTATAAGTATGTCGCAATACTGACACATAGATGTGTTCAGGACAGAACTGTCATGAAGCGTGAGACATATCGGACAAATCGGATAATGTATGGAGGAGTTATGAGGACTTCCTGTTTCACCAATAGGTGGCGCTATAAGTATGACGCAATACTGACACATAGATGTGTTCAGGACAGAACCGTCATGAAGCGTGAGATATATCGGACGAATCGGATAATGTATGGAGGAGTTATGAGGACTTCCTGTTTCACCAATAGGTGGCGCTATAAGTATGATGCAATACTGACACATAGATGTGTTCAGGACAGAACCGTCATGAAGCGTGAGATATATCGGACAAATTGGATAATGTATGGAGGAGTTATGAGGACTTCCTGTTTCACCAATAGGTGGCGCTATAAGTATGACGCAATACTGACACATAGATGTGTTCAGGACAGAACTGTCATGAAGCGTGAGACATATCGGACAAATCGGAGAATGTATGTAGGAGTTATGAGGACGTACTGTTTCACCAATAGGTGGCGCTATAAGTATGACGCAATACTGACACATAGATGTGTTCAGGACAGAACCGTCATGAAGCGTGAGATATATCGGACAAATCGGATAATGTATGGAGGAGTTATGAGGACTTCCTGTTTTACCAATAGGTGGCGCTATAATTATGACGCAATACTGACACATAGATGTGTTCAGGACAGAACCTTCATGAAGCGTGAGATATATCGGACGGATTGGATAATGTATGGAGGAGTTATGAGGACTTCCTGTTTCACCAATAGGTGGCGCTATAAGTATGATGCAATACTGACACATAGATGTGTTCAGGACAGAACCGTCATGAAGCGTGAGATATATCGGACAAATTGGATAATGTATGGAGGAGTTATGAGGACTTCGTGTTTTATGGCGAAATGTCAAACTTTGGCGGGGCGCCGCGGCAAGGGTGTTTGGTGAAAACTCAATTTTTTTGATAACTTTTGATCACAAAGGTCTTAAGATGAAGCTGACCCGATATGAAGTTGATCGGATGAAATCTGTAGGAGGAGTTCGTCGAAGTACGAGGCATGGAAATGGTCAAAACAAGGACAAAATGGCACATTAAGAGCAAAATGGCGGCCTTCCTGTTGCATGTTGGGTATAGCTCCAAGAGACATTTTAGTGCGTCTCGATGAACTACATATGCCCTCCGAATTTCGTTCGCCTACATCAAACTGAAAGGTGGGGCTCGCCATTTTAGATTTTCCAGGGGGCGCTCTTGAGCCGTTTTGCCACGCCTATTTCCGGCACCCATGAATTATCAAATTTTTCACCGGGACTGACGTATCTGCAAAGTTTCATCCGTTTTCATCGATGTTTAGGCCGCCAAAAAGGCATTTGTTTGGGGAGAAGAAGAACAAGAAGGTAGAATAATAATAATAATCCTTCGAAATACAATAGGGCCTCGCACCGCCAGTGCTCGGGCCCTAACTAGGGCTGCGAGCAGCAGTGAGCGGGCCCTCGCACCCCATGCGTGTCGGGGTGCTGCGCCGTTAAAGGCTGTGCTATTTCGGTGTGCAGTACTGAGAGAAACTTCCTGTCACCAGTAGGTGGCGCTCTAGGCGTGACTCAATACCGAAGCATAGATGTGTTCAGGACGGTACCTTGATGAAGCGTGAGAAATGTTGAGTAAATCGGATAACGTATGTAGGAGTTATGAGGACTTCCTGTTTCACCAGTAGGTGGCGCTGTAAGTGTGACTCAATACCGACACATAGATGGGTTCAGAAGGCCACCTTCATGAAGCATCAGCAATTTGGTGCAAATCGGAAGATGTATGCAGGAGTTATGAGGACTTCCTGTTTCACCAATAGGTGGCGCTATTCGTATGACGCAATACTGACACAGATGTGTTCAGGACAGAACCGTCATGAAGCGTGAGATATATCGGACAAATTGGATAATGTATGGAGGAGTTATGAGGACTTCCTGTTTCTCCAATAGGTGGCGCTATAAGTATGACGCAATACTGACAGATAGATGTGTTCAGGACAGAACCGTCATGAAGCGTGAGATATATAGGACAAATTGGATAATGTATGGAGGAGTTATGAGGACTTCCTGTTTCACCAATAGGTGGCGCTATAAGTATGACGCAATACTGACACATAGATGTGTTCAGGACAGAACCGTCATGAAGCGTGAGATATATGGGACAAATTGGATAATGTATGGAGGAGTTATGAGGACTTCCTGTTTCACCAATAGGTGGCGCTATAAGTATGACGCAATACTGACACATAGATGTGTTCAGGACAGAACCGTCATGAAGCGTGAGATAAATCGGACAAATCGGATAATGTATGGAGGAGTTATGAGGACTTCCTGTTTCACCAATAGGTGGCGCTATAAGTATGACGCAATACTGACACATAGATGTGTTCAGGACAGAAACGTCATGAATCGTGAGATATATCGGAAAAATTGGATAATGTATGTAGGAGTTATGAGGACTTCCTGTTTCACCAATAGGTGGCGCTATAAGTATGATGCAATACTGACACATAGATGTGTTCAGGACAGAACCATCATGAAGCGTGAGATATATCGGACAAATTGGATAATGTATGTAGGAGTTATGAGGACTTCCTGTTTCACCAATAGGTGGCGCTATAAGTATGATGCAATACTGACACAAAGATGTGTTCAGGACAGAACCGTCATGAAGCGTGAGATATATCGGACAAATTGGATAATGTATGTAGGAGTTATGAGGACTTCCTGTTTCACCAATAGGTGGCGCTGTAAGTATGACGCAATACTGACACATAGATGTGTTCAGGACAGAACCTTTATGAAGCGTGAGATATATCGGACGAATTGGTTAATGTATGTAGGAGTTATGAGGACTTCCTGTTTCACCAATAGGTGGCGCTATAAGTATGATGCAATACTGACACAAAGATGTGTTCAGGACAGAACCGTCATGAAGCGTGAGATATATCGGACAAATTGGATAATGTATATAGGAGTTATGAGGACTTCATGTTTCACCAATAGGTGGCGCTATAAGTATGATGCAATACTGACACATAGATGTGTTCAGGACAGAACCTTCATGAAGCGTGAGATATATCGGACGAATTGGATAATGTATGTAGGAGTTATGAGGACTTCCTGTTTCACCAATAGGTGGCGCTATAAGTATGACGCAATGCTGACACATAGATGTGTTCAGGACAGAACCGTCATGAAGCGTGAGATATATCGGACAAATCGGATAATGTATGGAGGAGTTATGAGGACTTCCTGTTTCACCAATAGGTGGCGCTATAAGTATGACGCAATACTGACACATAGATGTGTTCAGGACAGAACCGTCATGAAGCGTGAGATATATTGGACAAATTGGATAATGTATGGAGGAGTTATGAGGACTTCCTGTTTCACCAATAGGTTGCGCTATAAGTATGACGCAATACTGACACATAGATGTGTTCAGGACAGAACCGTCATGAAGCGTGAGATATATCGGACAAATTGGATAATGTATGGAGGAGTTATGAGGACTTCCTGTTTCACCAATAGGTGGCGCTATAAGTATGATGCAATACTGACACATAGATGTGTTCAGGACAGAACCGTCATGAAGCGTGAGATATATCGGACAAATTGGATAATGTATGGAGGAGTTATGAGGACTTCGTGTTTTATGGCGAAATGTCAAACTTTGGCGGGGCGCCACGGCAAGGGTGTTTGGTGAAAACTCAATTTTTTTGATAACTTTTGATCACAAAGGTCTTAAGATGAAGCTGACCCGATATGAAGTTGATCGGATGAAATCTGTAGGAGGAGTTCGTCGAAGTACGAGGCATGGAAATGGTCAAAACAAGGACAAAATGGCACATTAAGAGCAAAATGGCGGACTTCCTGTTGCATGTTGGGTATAGCTCCAAGAGACATTTAAGTGTGGCTCGATGAAATACATATGCCCACCGAATTTCGTTCGCCTACATCAAACTGAAAGGTGGGGCTCGCCATTTTAAATTTTCCAGGGGGCGCTCTTGAGCCGTTTTGCCACGCCCATTTCCGCAACCCATGAATTATCAAATTTTTCACCGGGACTGACGTATCTGCAAAGTTTCATCCGTTTTCATCAATGTTTAGGCCGCCAAAAAGGCATTTGTTTCGGAAGAAGAAGGAGAATAATAATCCTTCGAAATACAATAGGGCCTCGCACCGCCAGTGCTCGGGCCCCAACTAGTGCTGCGAGCAGCAGTGAGCGGGCCCTCGCACCCCACGCGTGTCGGGGTGCGGCGCCGTTAAAGGGTGTGCTATTTCGGTGTCCTGTGCTGAGAGAAACTTCCTGTCACCAGTAGGTGGCGCTCTAGGCGTGACTCAATACCGAAGCATAGATGTGTTCAGGACGGTACCTTGATAAAGCGTGAGACATGTTGAGTAAATCGGATAACGTATGTAGGAGTTATGAGGACTTCCTGTTTCACCAGCAGGTGCCGCTGTAGGTATGACATACAGAAGTGTTCAAGATGTGACCTTCATCAAGCATGAGCAATTTGGAGTAAATCGGATAACATATGTAGGAGTTATGAGTACTTCCTGTTTCACCAGTAGGTGGCGCTGTAAGTGTGACTCAATACCGACGCATAGATGTGTTCAGAAGGTGACCTTCACGAAGCGTCAGCAATTTGGTGCAAATCGGATGATGTATGCAGGAGTTATGAGGACTCCCTGTTTCACCAATAGGTGGCGCTTTAAGTATGACACAATACGGACACATAGATCTGTTCAGGACCGAACCGTCATGAAGCGTGAGATATATCGGACAAATTGGATAATGTATGGAGGAGTTATGAGGACTTCCTATTTCACCAATAGGTGGCGCTATAAGTATGACCCAATACTGACACATAGATGTGTTCAGGACAGAACCGTCATGAAGCGTGAGATATATCAGACAAATCCGATAATGTATGGAGGAGTTATGAGGACTCCCTGTTTCACCAATAGGTGGCGCTATAAGTATGACACAATACGGACACATAGATCTGTTCAGGACCGAACCGTCATGAAGCGTGAGATATATCGGACAAATTGGATAATGTATGGAGGAGTTATGAGGACTTCCTATTTCACCAATAGGTGGCGCTATAAGTATGACGCAATACTGACACATAGATGTGTTCAGGACAGAACCGTCATGAAGCGTGAGATATATCGGACAAATCCGATAATGTATGGAGGAGTTATGGGGACTTCCTGTTTCACCAATAGGTGGCGCTATAAGTATGATGCAATACTGACACATAGATGTGTTCAGGACAGAACTGTCATTAAGTGTGAGATATATCGGACAAATTGGATAATGTATGTAGGAGTTATGAGGACTTCCTGTTTCACCAATAGGTGGCGCAATAAGTATGATGCAATACTGACACATAGATGTGTTCAGGACATAACCGTCATGAAGCGTGAGATATATCGGACAAATTGGATAATGTATGGAGGAGTTATGAGGACTTCCTGTTTCACCAATAGGTGGCGCTATAAGTATGACGCAATACTGACACATAGATGTGTTCAGGACAGAACCATCATGAAGCGTGAGATATATCGGACAAATTGGATAATGTATGGAGGAGTTATGAGGACTTCGTGTTTTATGGCGAAATGTCAAACTTTGGTGGGGCGCCACGGCAAGGGTGTTTGGTGAAAACTCAATTTTTTTGATAACTTTTGATCACAAAGGTCTTAAGATGAAGCTGACCCGATATGAAGTTGATCGGATGAAATCTGTAGGAGGAGTTCGTCGAAGTACGAGGCATGGAAATGGTCAAAACAAGGACAAAATGGCACATTAAGAGCAAAATGGCGGACTTCCTGTTGCATGTTGGGTATAGCTCCAAGAGACATTTTAGTGTGTATCGATGAAATACATGTGCCCTCCGAATTTCGTTCCCCTACATCAAACTGAAAGGTGGGGCTCGCCATTTTAAATTTTCCAGGGGGCGCTCTTGAGCCGTTTTGCCACGCCCATTTCCGTCACCCATGAATTATCAAATTTTTCACCGGGACTGAGGTATCTGCAAAGTTTCATCCGTTTTCATCGATGTTTAGGCCGCCAAAAATGCATTTGTTTTGGAAGAAGGAGAAGGAGAAGAATAATAATAATCCTTCGAAATTCAATAGGACCTCGCACCGCCAGTGCTCGGGCCCTAATAATCCTTCGAGTTTCAATAGGGCCTCGCACCGCCAGTGCTCGGGCCCTAATAATCCTTCGAAATACAATAGGGCCTCGCACCGCCAGTGCTCGGGCCCTAATAATAATCCTTCGAGTTTCAATAGGGCCTCGCACCGCCAGTGCTCGGGCCCTAACTAGGGCTGCGAGCAGCAGTGAGCGGGCCCTCGCACCCCACACGTGTCGGGGTGTGGCGCCGTTGAAGGGTGTGCTATTTCGGTGTGCAGTACTGAGAGAAACTTCCTGTCACCAGTAGGTGGCGCTCTAGGCGTGACTCAATACCGAAGCATAGATGTGTTCAGGACGGTACCTTGATGAAGCGTGAGACATGTTGAATAAATCGGATAACGTATGTAGGAGTTATGAGTACTTCCTGTTTCACCAGTAGGTGGCGCTGTAAGTGTGACTCAATACCGAAGCATAGATGTGTTCAGAATGCGACCTTCATGAAGCATCAGCAATTTGGTGCAAATCGGATAATGTATGTAGGAGTTATGAGGACGTACTGTTTCACCAATAGGTGGCGCTATAAGTATGACGCAATACTGACACATAGATGTGTTCAGGACAGAACCGTCATGAAGCGTGAGACATATCGGACAAATCGGATAATGTATGGAGGAGTTATGAGGACGTACTGTTTCACCAATAGGTGGCGCTATAAGTATGACGCAATACTGACACATAGATGTGTTCAGGACAGAACCGTCATGAAGCGTGAGATATATCGGACAAATTGGATAATGTATGGAGAAGTTATGAGGACTTCCTGTTTCACCAATAGGTGGCGCTTTAAGTATGACGCAATACTGACACATAGATGTGTTCAGGACAGAACCGTCATGAAGCGTGAGATATATCGGACAAATTGGATAATGTATGGAGGAGTTATGAGGACTTCCTGTTTCACCAATAGGTGGCGCTTTAAGTATGACGCAATACTGACACATAGATGTGTTCAGGACAGAACCGTCATGAAGCGTGAGATATATCGGACAAATTGGATAATGTATGGAGGAGTTATGAGGACTTCCTGTTTCACCAGTAGGTGGCGCTGTAAGTGTAACTCAATACCGACGCATAGATGTGTTCAGAAGGTGACCTTCATGAAGCGTCAGCAATTTGGTGCAAATTGGATGATGTATGCAGGAGTTATGAGGACTTCCTGTTTCACCAATAGGTGGCGCAATAAGTATGAAGCAATACTGACACATAGATGTGTTCAGGACAGAACCGTCATGAAGCGTGAGATAAATCGGACAAATCGGATAATGTATGGAGGAGTTATGAGGACTTCCTGTTTCACCAGTAGGTGGCGCTGTAAGTGTAACTCAATACCGACGCATAGATGTGTTCAGAAGGTGACCTTCATGAAGCGTCAGCAATTTGGTGCAAATTGGATGATGTATGCAGGAGTTATGAGGACTTCCTGTTTCACCAATAGGTGGCGCAATAAGTATGAAGCAATACTGACACATAGATGTGTTCAGGACAGAACCGTCATGAAGCGTGAGATAAATCGGACAAATCGGATAATGTATGGAGGAGTTATGAGGACTTCCTGTTTCACCAATAGGTGGCGCTATAAGTATGACGCAATACTGACACATAGATGTGTTCAGGACAGAACTGTCATGAAGCGTGAGACATATCGGACAAATCGGATAATGTATGGAGGAGTTATGAGGACTTCCTGTTTCACCAATAGGTGGCGCTATAAGTATGACGCAATACTGACACATAGATGTGTTCAGGACAGAACCGTCATGAAGCGTGAGACATATCGGACAAATTGGATAATGTATGGAGGAGTTATGAGGACTTCGTGTTTTATGGCGAAATGTCAAACTTTGGCGGGGCGCCACGGCAAGGGTGTTTGGTGAAAACGCAATTTTTGTTGATAACTTTTGATCACAAAGGTCTTAAGATGAAGCTGACCCGATATGAAGTTGATCGGATGAAATCTATAGGAGGAGTTCGTCAAAGTACGAGGCATGGAAATGGTCAAAACACGGTCAAAATGGCACATTAAAAGCAAAATGGCGGCCTTCCTGTTGCATGTTGGGTAAAGCTCCAAGAGACATTTTAGTGTGTCTCGATGAAATACATATGCCCACCGAATTTCGTTCGCCTACATCAAACTGAAAGGTGGGGCTCGCCATTTTAAATTTTCCAGGGGGCGCTCTTGAGCCGTTTTGCCACGCCCATTTCCGTCACCCATGAATTATAAAATTTTTCACCGGGCCTGACGTATCTGCAAAGTTTCGTGAGTTTTCATTGATGTTTAGGCCACTATAAAGGCATTTGTTTGGGGAGAAGAAGGAGAAGGAGAAGGAGAATAATAATCCTTCGAAATACAATAGGGCCTCGCACCGCCAGTGCTCGGGCCCTAATAATCCTTCGAAATACAATAGGGCCTCGCACCGCCAGTGCTCGGCCCCTAATAATAATCCTTACAATTTCAATAGGGCCTCGCACCGCCAGTGCTCGGGCCCTAATAATCCTTCGAAATACAATAGGGCCTCGCACCGCCAGTGCTCGGGCCCTAACTAGGGCTGCGAGCAGCAGTGAGCGGGCCCTCGCACCCCACGCGTGTCGGGGTGTGGCGCCGTTAAAGGGTGTGCTATTTCGGTGTGCAGTACTTAGAGAAACTTCCTGTCACCAGTAGGTGGCGCTCTAAGTGTGACTCAATACCGATGCATAGATGTGTTCAGGATGGTACCTTGATGAAGCGTGAGAAATGTTGAGTAAATCGGATAATGTATGTAGGAGTTATGATGACTTCCTGCTTGACCTGTAGGCGGCGCTATAAGTATGACTCAGTACTGATCTACAGATGTGTTCAGGATGCGACCTTCATCAAGCGTGAGCAATTTCGAGTAAATCGGATAACGTTAGTAGGAGTTATGAGGACTTCCTGTTTCACCAGTAGGTGGCGCTGTAGGTATGACGCAATACTGAATTATAGATGTGTTCAAGATATGACCTTCATCAAGCATGAGCAATTTAATGTAAATCGGATAACGCATGTAGGAGTTATGAGTACTTCCTGTTTCACCAGTAGGTGGCGCTATGAGTGTGATTCAATACGGACGCATAGATGTGTTCAGAATGCGACCTTCATGAATCGACAGCAATTTGGTGCAAATCGGATAATGTATGTAGGAGTTATGAGCACTTCCTGTTTCACCAATAGGTGGCGCTATAAGTATGACGCAATACTGACACATAGATGTGTTCAGGACAGAACTGTCATGAAGCGTGAGACATATCGGACAAATCGGATAATGTATGTAGTAGTTATGAGGACTTCCTGTTTCACCAATAGGTGGCGCTATAAGTATGACGCAATACTGACACATAGATGTGTTCAGGACAGAACCCTCATGAAGCGTGAGATATATCGGACAAATTGGATAATGTATGTAGGAGTTATGAGGACTTCCTGTTTCACCAATAGGTGGCGCTATAAGTATGATGCAATACTGACACATAGATGTGTTCAGGACAGAACCGTCATGAAGCGTGAGATATATCGGACGAATCGGATAATGTATGGAGGAGTTATGAGGACTTCCTGTTTCACCAATAGGTGGCGCTATAAGTATGATGCAATACTGACACATAGATGTGTTCAGGACAGAACCGTCATGAAGCGTGAGATATATCGGACGAATTGGATAATGTATGTAGGAGTTATGAGGACTTCCTGTTTCACCAATAGGTGGCGCTATAAGTATGATGCAATACTGACACAGATGTGTTCAGGACAGAACCGTCATGAAGCGTGAGATATATCGGACAAATTGGATAATGTATGTAGGAGTTATGAGGACTTCCTGTTTCACCAATAGGTGGCGCTATAAGTATGACGCAATACTGACACATAGATGTGTTCAGGACAGAACCTTCATGAAGCGTGAGATATATCGGACGAATTGGATAATGTATGGAGGAGTTATGAGGACTTCCTGTTTCACCAATAGGTGGCGCTATAAGTATGACGCAATACTGACACATAGATGTGTTCAGGACAGAACCGTCATGAAGCGTGAGATATATCGGACAAATTGGATAATGTATGGAGGAGTTATGAGGACTTCCTGTTTCACCAATAGGTGGCGCTATAAGTATGACGCAATACTGACACATAGATGTGTTCAGGACAGAACCGTCATGAAGCGTGAGATATATCGGACAAATTGGATAATGTATGGAGGAGTTATGAGGACTTCCTGTTTCACCAATAGGTGGCGCTATAAGTATGACGCAATACTGACACATAGATGTGTTCAGGACAGAACCGTCATGAATCGTGAGATATATCGGACAAATTGGATAATGTATGGAGGAGTTATGAGGACTTCCTGTTTCACCAATAGGTGGCGCTATAAGTATGATGCAATACTGACACATAGATGTGTTCAGGACAGAACCGTCATGAAGCGTGAGATATATGGGACAAATTGGATAATGTATGGAGGAGTTATGAGGACTTCCTGTTTCACCAATAGGTGGCGCTATAAGTATGACGCAATACTGACACATAGATGTGTTCAGGACAGAATCGTCATGAAGCGTGAGATATATCGGACAAATTGGATAATGTATGGAGGAGTTATGAGGACTTCCTGTTTCACCAATAGGTGGCGCTATACGTATGACGCAATACTGACACATAGATGTGTTCAGGACAGAATCGTCATGAAGCGTGAGATATATCGGACAAATCGGATAATGTATGGAGGAGTTATGAGGACTTCCTGTTTCACCAATAGGTGGCGCTATACGTATGACGCAATACTGACACATAGATGTGTTCAGGACAGAATCGTCATGAAGCGTGAGATATATCGGACAAATTGGATAATGTATGGAGGAGTTATGAGGACTTCCTGTTTCACCAATAGGTGGCGCTATACGTATGACGCAATACTGACACATAGATGTGTTCAGGACAGAACCGTCATGAAGCGTGAGCTATATCGGACAAATCGGATAATGTATGGAGGAGTTATGAGGACTTCCTTTTTCACCAATAGGTGGCGCTATAAGTATGACGCAATACTGACACATAGATGTGTTCATGACAGAACTGTCATGAAGCGTGAGACATATCGGACAAATCGGATAATGTATGGAGGAGTTATGAGGACTTCCTGTTTCACCAATAGGTGGCGCTATAAGTATGACGCAATACTGACACATAGATGTGTTCAGGACAGGACCGTCATGAAGCGTGAGATATATCGGACAAATTGGATAATGTATGGATGAGTTATGAGGACATCGTGTTTTATGGCGAAATGTCAAACTTTAGCGGGGCGCCACGGCAAGGGTGTGTGGTGAAAACTCATTTTTTTTGATAACTTTTGATCACAAAGGTCTTAAGATGAAGCTGACCCGATATGAAGTTGATCGGATGAAATCTGTAGGAGGAGTTTGTCGAAGTACGAGGCATGGAAATGGTCAAAACAAGGACAAAATGGCACATTAAGAGCAAAATGGCGGACTTCCTGTTGCATGTTGGGTATAGCTCCAAGAGACATTTAAGTGTGGCTCGATGAAATACATATGCCCACCGAATTTCGTTAGCCTACATCAAACTGAAAGGTGGGGCTCGCCATTTTAAACTTTCCAGGGGGCGCTCTTGAGCCGTTTTGCCACGCCCATTTCCGTCACCCATAAATTATCAAATTTTTCACCGGGACTGACGTATCTGCAAAGTTTCATCCGTTTTCATCGATGTTCAGGCCGCCTAAAAGGCATTTGTTTGGAGTAAAGGAGAAGGAGAAGAAGGAGAATAATCCTTCGAGTTTCAATAGGGCCTCGCACCGCCAGTGCTCGGGCCCTAATAATAATCCTTCGAGTTTCAATAGGGCCTCGCACAGCCAGTGCTCGGGCCCTAACTAGTGCTGCGAGCAGCAGTGAGCGGGCCCTCGCACCCCACGCGTGTCGGGGTGCTGCGCCGTTAAAGGCTGTGCTATTTCGGTGTGCAGTACTGAGAGAAACTTCCTGTCACCAGTAGGTGGCGCTCTAGGTGTGACTCAATACCGAAGCATAGATGTGTTCAGGACGGTACCTTGATGAAGCGTGAGAAATGTTGAGTAAATCGGATAACGTATGTAGGAGTTATGAGGACTTCCTGTTTCACCAGTAGGTGGCGCTGTAAGTGTGACTCAATACCGACACATAGATGGGTTCAGAAGGCCACCTTCATGAAGCGTCATCAATTTGGTGCAAATCGGATGATGTATGCAGGAGTTATGAGGACTTCCTGTTTCACCAATAGGTGGCGCTATACGTATGACGCAATACTGACACATAGATGTGTTCAGGACAGAACCGTCATGAAGCGTGAGCTATATCGGACAAATTGGATAATGTATGGAGGAGTTATGAGGACTTCCTGTTTCACCAATAGGTGGCGCTATAAGTATGACGCAATACTGACACATAGATGTGTTCAGGATAGAACCGTCATGAAGCGTGAGATATATCGGACAAATCGGATAATGTATGGAGAAGTTATGAGGACATCGTGTTTTATGGCGAAATGTCAAACTTTGGCGGGGCGCCACGGCAAGGGTGTTTGGTGAAAACTCAATTTTCTTGATAACTTTTGATCACAAAGGGCTTAAGATGAAGCTGACCGAGTATGAAGTTGATCGGATGAAATCTGTAGGAGGAGTTCGTTGAAATACGAGGCATGGAAATGGTCAAAACAAGGACAAAATGGCACATTAAAAGCAAAATGGCGGCCTTCCTGTTGCATGTTGGGTACAGCTCTAAGAGACATTTAAGTGTGGCTCGATGAAATACATATGCCCACCGAATTTCGTTCGCCTACATCAAACTGAAAGGTGGGGCTCGCCATTTTAAACTTTCCAGGGGGCGCTCTTGAGCCGTTTTGCCACGCCCATTTCCGTCGCCAATGAAATATCCGATTTTCACCAGGACTGATGTACCTGCAAAGTTTCATCCGTTTTCATCGATGTTTAGGCCGCCAAAAAGGCATTTGTTTGGGGAGAAGAAGAAGGTAGAAGGAGAACTAGTGCTGCGAGCAGCAGTGAGCGGGCCCTCGCACCCCACGCGTGTCGGGGTGTGGCGCCGTTAAAGGGTGTGCTATTTCGGTGTGCAGTACTGAGAGAAACTTCCTGTCACTAGTAGGTGGCGCTCTAAGCGTGACTCAATACCGAAGCATAGATGTGTTCAGGACGGTACCTTGATGAAGCGTGAGACATGTTGAGTAAATGGAATAACGTATGTAGGAGTTATGAGGACTTCCTGCTTGACCTGTAGGCGGCGCTGTAAGTGTGACTCAATACCGACGCATAGATGTGTTCAGAAGGTGACCTTCATGAAGCGTCAGCAATTTGGTGCAAATCGGATGATGTATGCAGGAGTTATGAGGACTTCCTGTTTCACCAATAGGTGGCGCTATAAGTATGACGCAATACTGACACATAGATGTGTTCAGGACAGAACCGTCATGAAGCGTGAGATATATCGGACGAATTGGATAATGTATGTAGGAGTTATGAGGACTTCCTGTTTCACCAATAGGTGGCGCTATAAGTATGATGCAATACTGACACAGATGTGTTCAGGACAGAACCGTCATGAAGCGTGAGATATATCGGACGAATTGGATAATGTATGTAGGAGTTATGAGGACTTCCTGTTTCACCAATAGGTGGCGCTATAAGTATGACGCAATACTGACACATAGATGTGTTCAGGACAGAACCTTCATGAAGCGTGAGATATATCGGACGAATTGGATAATGTATGGAGGAGTTATGAGGACTTCCTGTTTCACCAATAGGTGGCGCTATAAGTATGACGCAATACTGACACATAGATGTGTTCAGGACAGAACCGTCATGAAGCGTGAGATATATCGGACAAATTGGATAATGTATGGAGGAGTTATGAGGACTTCCTGTTTCACCAATAGGTGGCGCTATAAGTATGACGCAATACTGACACATAGATGTGTTCAGGACAGAACCGTCATGAAGCGTGAGATATATCGGACAAATTGGATAATGTATGGAGGAGTTATGAGGACTTCCTGTTTCACCAATAGGTGGCGCTATAAGTATGACGCAATACTGACACATAGATGTGTTCAGGACAGAACCGTCATGAAGCGTGAGATATATCGGACAAATTGGATAATGTATGGAGGAGTTATGAGGACTTCGTGTTTTATGGCGAAATGTCAAACTTTGGCGGGGCGCCACGGCAAGGGTGTTTGGTGAAAACTCAATTTTTTTGATAACTTTTGATCACAAAGGTCTTAAGATGAAGCTGACCCGATATGAAGTTGATCGGATGAAATCTGTAGGAGGAGTTCGTCGAAGTACGAGGCATGGAAATGGTCAAAACAAGGACAAAATGGCACATTAAGAGCAAAATGGCGGACTTCCTGTTGCATGTTGGGTATAGCTCCAAGAGACATTTAAGTGTGGCTCGATGAAATACATATGCCCTCCGAATTTCGTTCGCCTACATCAAACTGAAAGGTGGGGCTCGCCATTTGAAACTTTCCAGGGGGCGCTCTTGAGCTGTTTTGCCACGCCCATTTCCGTCACCCATGAATTATCAAATTTTTCACCGGGACTGACGTATCTGCAAAGTTTCATCCGTTTTCATCGATGTTCAGGCCGCCTAAAAGGCATTTGTTTGGAGTAAAGAAGAAGAAGAATAATAATAATAATCCTTCGAGTTTCAATAGGGCCTCGCACAGCCAGTGCTCGGGCCCTAACTAGTGCTGCGAGCAGCAGTGAGCGGGCCCTCGCACCCCACGCGGGTTCGGGGTGTGGCGCCGTTAAAGGGTGTGCTATTTCGGTGTCCAGTACTGAGAGAAACTTCCTGTCACCAGTAGGGAGCGCTCTAAGCGTGACTCAATACCGACGCATAGATGTGTACAGGATGGTACCTTGATGAAGCGTGAGAAATGTTGTGTAAATCGGACAAAGTATGTAGGAGTTATGAGGACTTCCTGTAAGCAGTAGGTGGCGCTGTAGGTATGACGCAATACTGACCTACAGATGTGTTCAAGATGCGACCTTCATCAAGCATGAGCAATTTGGAGTAAATCGGATAATGTATGTAGGAGTTATGAGTACTTCCTGTTTCACCAGTAGGTGGCGCTGTAAGTGTAACTCAATACCGACGCATAGATGTGTTCAGAAGGTGACCTTCATGAAGCGTCAGCAATTTGGTGCAAATCGTATGATGTATGCAGGAGTTATGAGGACTTCCTGTTTCACCAATAGGTGGCGCTATAACTATGACGCAATACTGACACATAGATGTGTTCAGGACAGAACCGTCATGAAGCGTGAGATAAATCGGACAAATCGGATAATGTATGGAGGAGTTATGAGGACTTCCTGTTTCACCAATAGGTGGCGCTATAAGTATGACGCAATACTGACATATAGATGTGTTCAGGACAGAACTGTCATGAAGCGTGAGACATATCGGACAAATCGGATAATGTATGGAGGAGTTATGAGGACGTACTGTTTCACCAATAGGTGGCGCTATAAATATGACGCAATACTGACACATAGATGTGTTCAGGACAGAACCGTCATGAAGCGTGAGATATATCGGACAAATTGGATAATGTATGGAGGAGTTATGAGGACTTCCTGTTTCACCAATAGGTGGCGCTATAAGTATGACGCAATACTGACCCATAGATGTGTTCAGGACACAACCGTCATGAAGCGTGAGATATATCGGACAAATCCGATAATGTATGGAGGAGTTATGAGGACTTCCTGTTTCACCAATAGGTGGCGCTATAAGTATGACGCAATACTGACCCATAGATGTGTTAAGGACACAACCGTCATGAAGCGTGAGATATATCGGACAAATCGGATAATGTATGGAGGAGTTATGAGGACATCGTGTTTCATGGCGAAATGTCAAACTTTGGCGGGGCGCCGCGGCAAGGGTGTTTGGTGAAAACTCAATTTTTTGGATAACTTTTGATCACAAAGGTCTTAAGATGAAGCTGACCCGATATGAAGTTGATCGGATGAAATCTGTAGGAGGAGTTCGTCGAAGTACGAGGCATGGAAATGGTCAAAACAAGGACAAAATGGCACATTAAGAGCAAAATGGCGGACTTCCTGTTGCATGTTGGGTATAGCTCCAAGAGACATTTTAGTGTGTCTCGATGAAATACATGTGCCCTCCGAATTTCTTTCCCCTACATCAAACTGAAAGGTGGGGCTCGCCATTTTAAATTTTCCAGGGGGCGCTCTTGAGCCGTTTTGCCACGCCCATTTCCGTCACCCATGAATTATCAAATTTTTCACCGGGACTGACGTATCTGCAAAGTTTCATCCGTTTTCATCGATGTTTAGGACGCCAAAAATGCATTTGTTTTGGAAGAAGGAGAAGGAGAATAATAACTAGTGCTGCGAGCAGCAGTGAGCGGGCCCTCGCACCCCACGCGTGTCGGGATGCTGCGCCGTTAAAGGCTGTGCTATTTCGGTGTGCAATATTGAGAGAAAATTCCTGTCACCAGTAGGTGGCGCTCTAGGTGTGACTCAATACCGAAGCATAGATGTGTTCAGGACGGTACCTTGATGAAGCGTGGGAAATGTTGAGTAAATCGGATAACGTATGTAGGAGTTATGAGGACTTCCTGTTTCACCAGTAGGTGGCACTGTAAGTGTGACTCAATACCGACACATAGATGGGTTCAGAAGACCACCTTCATGAAGCGTCAGCAATTTGTTGCAAGTCGGATGATGTATGCAGGAGTTATGAGGACTTCCTGTTTCACCAATAGGTGGCGCTATACGTATGACGCAATACTGACACATAGATGTGTTCAGGACAGAACCGTCATGAAGCGTGAGCTATATCGGACAAATTGGATAATGTATGGAGGAGTTATGAGGACTTCCTGTTTCACCAATAGGTGGCGCTATAAGTATGACGCAATACTGAAACATAGATGTGTTGAGGACAGAACCGTCATGAAGCGTGAGATATATCGGACAAATTGGATAATGTATGGAGGAGTAATGAGGACTTCCTGTTTCACCAATAGGTGGCGCTATAAATATGACGCAATACTGACACATAGATGTGTTCAGGACAGAACCGTCATGAAGTGTGAGATATATCGGACAAATTGGATAATGTATGGAGGAGTTATGAGGACTTCCTGTTTCACCAATAGGTGGCGCTATAAGTATGACGCAATACTGACACATAGATGTGTTCAGGACAGAACCGTCATGAAGCGTGAGATATATCGGACAAATTGGATAATGTATGGAGGAGTTATGAGGACTTCCTGTTTCACCAATAGGTGGCGCTATAAGTATGACGCAATACTGACCCATAGATGTGTTCAGGACACAACCGTCATGAAGCGTGAGATATATCGGACAAATCCGATAATGTATGGAGGAGTTATGAGGACTTCCTGTTTCACCAATAGGTGGCGCTATAAGTATGACGCAATACTGACCCATAGATGTGTTAAGGACAGAACCGTCATGAAGCGTGAGATATATCGGACAAATCGGATAATGTATGGAGGAGTTATGAGGACATCGTGTTTCATGGCGAAATGTCAAACTTTGGCGGGGCGCCGCGGCAAGGGTGTTTGGTGAAAACTCAATTTTTTTGATAACTTTTGATCACAAAGGTCTTAAGATGAAGCTGACCCGATATGAAGTTGATCGGATGAAATCTGTAGGAGGAGTTCGTCGAAGTACGAGGCATGGAAATGGTCAAAACAAGGACAAAATGGCACATTAAGAGCAAAATGGCGGACTTCCTGTTGCATGTTGGGTATAGCTCCAAGAGACATTTTAGTGTGTCTCGATGAAATACATGTGCCCTCCGAATTTCTTTCCCCTACATCAAACTGAAAGGTGGGGCTCGCCATTTTAAATTTTCCAGGGGGCGCTCTTGAGCCGTTTTGCCACGCCCATTTCCGTCACCCATGAATTATCAAATTTTTCACCGGGACTGACGTATCTGCAAAGTTTCATCCGTTTTCATCGATGTTTAGGACGCCAAAAATGCATTTGTTTTGGAAGAAGGAGAAGGAGAATAATAACTAGTGCTGCGAGCAGCAGTGAGCGGGCCCTCGCACCCCACGCGTGTCGGGATACTGCGCCGTTAAAGGCTGTGCTATTTCGGTGTGCAATATTGAGAGAAAATTCCTGTCACCAGTAGGTGGCGCTCTAGGTGTGACTCAATACCGAAGCATAGATGTGTTCAGGACGGTACCTTGATGAAGCGTGGGAAATGTTGAGTAAATCGGATAACGTATGTAGGAGTTATGAGGACTTCCTGTTTCACCAGTAGGTGGCGCTGTAAGTGTGACTCAATACCGACACATAGATGGGTTCAGAAGACCACCTTCATGAAGCGTCAGCAATTTGTTGCAAGTCGGATGATGTATGCAGGAGTTATGAGGACTTCCTGTTTCACCAATAGGTGGCGCTATACGTATGACGCAATACTGACACATAGATGTGTTCAGGACAGAACCGTCATGAAGCGTGAGCTATATCGGACAAATTGGATAATGTATGGAGGAGTTATGAGGACTTCCTGTTTCACCAATAGGTGGCGCTATAAGTATGACGCAATACTGAAACATAGATGTGTTGAGGACAGAACCGTCATGAAGCGTGAGATATATCGGACAAATTGGATAATGTATGGAGGAGTAATGAGGACTTCCTGTTTCACCAATAGGTGGCGCTATAAGTATGACGCAATACTGACACATAGATGTGTTCAGGACAGAACCGTCATGAAGCGTGAGATATATCGGACAAATTGGATAATGTATGGAGGAGTTATGAGGACTTCCTGTTTCACCAATAGGTGGCGCTATAAGTATGACGCAATACTGACACATAGATGTGTTCAGGACAGAACCGTCATGAAGCGTGAGATATATCGGACAAATTGGATAATGTATGGAGGAGTTATGAGGACTTCCTGTTTCACCAATAGGTGGCGCTATAAGTATGACGCAATACTGACACATAGATGTGTTCAGGACAGAACCGTCATGAAGCGTGAGATATATCGGACAAATTGGATAATGTATGGAGGAGTTATGAGGACTTCCTGTTTCACCAATAGGTGGCGCTATAAGTATGATGCAATACTGACACATAGATGTGTTCAGGACAGAACCGTCATGAAGCGTGAGATATATCGGACAAATTGGATAATGTATGGAGGAGTTATGAGGACTTCGTGTTTTATGGCGAAATGTCAAACTTTGGCGGAGCGCCACGGCAAGGGTGTTTGGTGAAAACTCAATTTTTTTGATAACTTTTGATCACAAAGGTCTTAAGATGAAGCTGACCCGATATGAAGTTGATCGGATGAAATCTGTAGGAGGAGTTCGTCGAAGTACGAGGCATGGAAATGGTAAAAACAAGGACAAAATGGCACATTAAGAGCAAAATGGCGGACTTCCTGTTGCATGTTGGGTATAGAACCAAGAGACATTTAAGTGTGGCTCGATGAAATACATATGCCCTCCGAATTTCGTTCGCCTACATCAAACTGAAAGGTGGGGCTCGCCATTTGAAACTTTCCAGGGGGCGCTCTTGAGCCGTTTTGTCACGCCCATTTCCGTCACCCATGAATTATCAAATTTTTCACCGGGACTGACGTATCTGCAAAGTTTCATCCGTTTTCATCGATGTTCAGGCCGCCTAAAAGGCATTTGTTTGGAGTAAAGAAGAAGAAGAAGAAGAACTAGGGCTGCGAGCAGCAGTGAGCGGGCCCTCGCACCCCACGCGGGTCGGGGTGCGGCGCCGTTAAAGGGTGTGCTATTTCGGTGTCCAGTACTGAGAGAAACTTCCTGTCACCAGTAGGGAGCGCTCTAAGCGTGACTCAATACCGACGCATAGATGTGTACAGGATGGTACCTTGATGAAGCGTGAGAAATGTTGTGTAAATCGGACAAAGTATGTAGGAGTTATGAGGACTTCCTGTAAGCAGTAGGTGGCGCTGTAGGTATGACGCAATACTGACTTACAGATGTGTTCAAGTTGCGATCTTCATCAAGCATGAGCAATTTGGAGTAAATCGGATAATGTACGTAGGAGTTATGAGTACTTCCTGTTTCACCAGTAGGTGGCGCTCTAAGTGTGACTCAATATCGACGCATAGATGTGTTCAGAAGGTGACCTTCATGAAGCGTCAGCAATTTGGTGCAAATCGGATGATGTATGCAGGAGTTATGAGGACTTCCTGTTTCACCAATAGGTGGCGCTATAAGTATGACGCAATACTGACACATAGATGTGTTCAGGACAGAACCGTCATGAAGCGTGAGATATATCGGACAAATTGGATAATGTATGCAGGAGTTATGAGGACCTCGTGTTTTATTGCGAAATGTCAAACTTTGGCGGGGCGCCACGGCAAGGGTGTTTGGTGAAAACTCAATTTTTTTGATAACTTTTGATCACAAAGGTCTTAAGATGAAGCTGACCGAATATGAAGTTGATCGGATGAAATCTGTAGGAGGAGTTCGTTGAAATACGAGGCATGGAAATGGTCAAAACAAGGACAAAATGGCACATTAAAAGCAAAATGGCGGCCTTCCTGTTGCATGTTGGGTACAGCTCCAAGAGACATTTTAGTGTGGCTCGATGAAATACATATGCCCACCGAATTTCGTTCACCTACATCAAACCGAAAGGTGGGGCTCACCATTTTAAATTTTCCAGGGGGCGCTCTTGAGCCGTTTTGCCACGCCCATTTCCCTCACCCATGAATTATCAAATTTTTCACCGGGACTGACGTATCTGCAAAGTTTTATCCGTTTTCATCGATGTTTAGGCCGCCAAAAAGGCATTTGTTTTGGAAGAAGGAGAAGGTAGAATAATAACTAGTGCTGCGAGCAGCAGTGAGCGGGCCCTCGCACCCCACGCGGGTCGGGGTTTGGCGCCGTTAAAGGGTGTGCTATTTCGGTGTCCAGTACTGACAGAAACTTCCTGTCACCAGTAGGTGGCGCTCTAAGCGTGACTCAATACCGACGCATAGATGTGTTCAGGACAGTACCTTGATGAAGTGTGAGAAATGTTGTGTAAATCGGACAAAGTATGTAGGAGTTATGAGGACTTCCTGTAAGCAGTAGGTGGCGCTGTAAGTATGACGCAATACTGACCTACAGATGTGTTCAAGATGCGACCTTCATCAAGCATGAGCAATTTGGAGTAAATCGGATAATGTATGTAGGAGTTATGAGTACTTCCTGTTTCACCAGTAGGTGGCGCTGTAAGTGTTACTCAATACCGACGCATAGATGTGTTCAGAAGGTGACCTTCATGAAGCGTCAGCAATTTGGTGCAAATCGGATGATGTATGCAGGAGTTATGAGGACTTCCTGTTTCACCAATAGGTGGCGCTATAAGTATGACGCAATACTGACACATAGATGTGTTCAGGACAGAACCATCATGAAGCGTGAGATAAATCGGACAAATCGGATAATGTATGGAGGAGTTATGAGGACTTCCTGTTTCACCAATAGGTGGCGCTATAAGTATGATGCAATACTGACACATAGATGTGTTCAGGACAGAACCGTCATGAAGCGTGAGATATATCGGACAAATCCGATAATGTATGGAGGAGTTATGGGGACTTCCTGTTTCACCAATAGGTGGCGCTATACGTATGACGCAATACTGACACACAGATGTGTTCAGGACAGAACCGTCATGAAGCGTGAGCTATATCGGACAAATTGGATAATGTATGGAGGAGTTATGAGGACTTCCTGTTTCACCAATAGGTGGCGCTATAAGTATGACGCAATACTGACACATAGATGTGTTCAGGACAGAACCGTCATGAAGCGTGAGATATATCGGACAAATCGGATAATGTATGGAGAAGTTATGAGGACATCGTGTTTTATGGCGAAATGTCAAACTTTGGCGGGGCGCCACGGCAAGGGTGTTTGGTGAAAACTCAATTTTCTTGATAACTTTTGATCACAAAGGGCTTAAGATGAAGCTGACCGAGTATGAAGTTGATCGGATGAAATCTGTAGGAGGAGTTCGTTGAAATACGAGGCATGGAAATGGTCAAAACAAGGACAAAATGGCACATTAAAAGCAAAATGGCGGCCTTCCTGTTGCATGTTGGGTACAGCTCTAAGAGACATTTTAGTGTGGCTCGATGAAATACATATGCCCTCCGAATTTCGTTCGCCTACATCAAACTGAAAGGTGGGGCTCGCCATTTGAAACTTTCCAGGGGGCGCTCTTGAGCCGTTTTGCCACGCCCATTTCCGTCACCCATGAATTATCAAATTTTTCACCGGGACTGACGTATCTGCAAAGTTTCATCCGTTTTCATCGATGTTTAGGTCGCCAAAAAGGCATTTGTTTTGGAAGAAGGAGAAGAAGGAGAATAATCCTTCGAAATACAATAGGGCCTCGCACCGCCAGTGTGCTCGTGCCCTAACTAGGGCTGCGAGCAGCAGTGAGCGGGCCCTCGCACCCCACGCGTGTCGGGGTGTGGCGCCGTTAAAGGGTGTGCTATTTCGGTGTGCAGTACTTAGAGAAACTTCCTGTCACCAGTAGGTGGCGCTCTAAGTGTGACTCAATACCGATGCATAGATGTGTTCAGGATGGTACCTTGATGAAGCGTGAGAAATGTTGAGTAAATCGGATAATGTATGTAGGAGTTATGATGACTTCCTGCTTGACCTGTAGGCGGCGCTATAAGTATGACTCAGTACTGATCTACAGATGTGTTCAGGATGCGACCTTCATCAAGCGTGAGCAATTTCGAGTAAATCGGATAACGTTAGTAGGAGTTATAAGGACTTCCTGTTTCACCAGTAGGTGGCGCTGTAGGTATGACGCAATACTGAATTATAGATGTGTTCAAGATATGACCTTCATCAAGCATGAGCAATTTAATGTAAATCGGATAACGCATGTAGGAGTTATGAGTACTTCCTGTTTCACCAGTAGGTGGCGCTATGAGTGTGATTCAATACGGACGCATAGATGTGTTCAGAATGCGACCTTCATGAATCGACAGCAATTTGGTGCAAATCGGATAATGTATGTAGGAGTTATGAGCACTTCCTGTTTCACCAATAGGTGGCGCTATAAGTATGACGCAATACTGACACATAGATGTGTTCAGGACAGAACTGTCATGAAGCGTGAGACATATCGGACAAATCGGATAATGTATGGAGGAGTTATGAGGACTTTCTGTTTCACCAATAGGTGGCGCTATAAGTATGACGCAATACTGACACATAGATGTGTTCAGGACAGAACCGTCATGAAGCGTGAGATATATCGGACAAATTGGATAATGTATGGAGGAGTTATGAGGACTTCCTGTTTCACCAATAGGTGGCGCTATAAGTATGACGCAATACTGACACATAGATGTGTTCAGGACAGAACCGTCATGAAGCGTGAGATATATCGGACAAATTGGATAATGTATGGAGGAGTTATGAGTACTTCCTGTTTCACCAATAGGTGGCGCTATAAGTATGACGCAATACTGACACATAGATGTGTTCAGGACAGAACCGTCATGAAGCGTGAGATATATCGGACAAATTGGATAATGTATGGAGGAGTTATGAGGACTTCCTGTTTCACCAATAGGTGGCGCTATAAGTATGACGCAATACTGACACATAGATGTGTTCAGGACAGAACCGTCATGAAGCGTGAGATATATCGGACAAATTGGATAATGTATGGAGGAGTTATGAGGACTTCCTGTTTCACCAATAGGTGGCGCTATAAGTATGACGCAATACTGACACATAGATGTGTTCAGGACAGAACCGTCATGAAGCGTGAGATATATCGGACAAATTGGATAATGTATGGAGGAGTTATGAGGACTTCGTGTTTTATGGCGAAATGTCAAACTTTGGCAGGGCGCCACGGCAAGGGTGTTTGGTGAAAACTCAATTTTTTTGATAACTTTTGATCACAAAGGTCTTAAGATGAAGCTGACCCGATATGAAGTTGATCGGATGAAATCTGTAGGAGGAGTTCGTCGAAGTACGAGGCATGGAAATGGTCAAAACAAGGACAAAATGGCACATTAAGAGCAAAATGGCGGACTTCCTGTTGCATGTTGGGTATAGCTCCAAGAGACATTTAAGTGTGGCTCGATGAAATACATATGCCCACCGAATTTCGTTAGCCTACATCAAACTGAAAGGTGGGGCTCGCCATTTTAAACTTTCCAGGGGGCGCTCTTGAGCCGTTTTGCCACGCCCATTTCCGTCACCCATGAATTATCAAATTTTTCACCGGGACTGATGTATCTGCAAAGTTTCATCCGTTTTCATCGATGTTCAGGCCGCCTAAAAGGCATTTGTTTGGAGTAAAGGAGGAGAAGAAGGAGAAGAATAATAATAATCCTTCGAGTTTCAATAGGGCCTCGCACCGCCAGTGCTCGGGCCCTAATAATAACTAGGGCTGCGAGCAGCATTGAGCGGGCCCTCGCACCCCACGCGTGTCGGGGTGCGGCGCCGTTAAAGGCTGTGCTATTTCGGTGTCCAGTACTGAGAGAAACTTCCTGTCACCAGTAGGTGGCGCTCTAAGCGTGACTCAATACCGAAGCATAGATGTGTTCAGGACGGTACCTTGATGAAGCGTGAGACATGTTGAGTAAATCGGATAATGTATGGAGGAGTTATGAGGACTTCCTGTTTCACCAGTAGGTGGCGCTGTAGGTATGACGCAATACTGACTTACAGAAGTGTTCAAGATGCGACCTTCATCAAGAATGAGCAATTTGGAGTAAATCGGATAACGTATGTAGGAGTTATGAGTACTTCCTGTTTCACCAGTAGGTGGCGCTGTAAGTGTGACTCAATACCGACGCATAGATGCGTTCAGAAGGTGACCTTCATGAAGCGTCAGCAATTTGGTGCAAATCGGATGATGTATGCAATAGTTATGAGGACTTCCTGTTTCACCAACAGGTGGCGCTATAAGTATGACACAGGACTGACACATAGATGTGTTCAGGACTGAACCGTCATGAAGCGTGAGATATATCTGACAAATTGGATAATGTATGTAGTAGTTATGAGGACTTCCTGTTTCACCAATAGGTGGCGCTATAAGTATGACGCAATACTGACACATAGATGTGTTCAGGACAGAACCCTCATGAAGCGTGAGATATATCGGACAAATCGGATAATGTATGGAGGAGTTATGAGGACTTCCTGTTTTACCAATAGGTGGCGCTATAAGTATGACGCAATACTGACACATAGATGTGTTCAGGACAGAACCTTCATGAAGCGTGAGATATATCGGACGAATTGGATAATGTATGAGGAGTTATGAGGACTTCCTGTTTCACCAATAGGTGGCGCTATAAGTATGACGCAATACTGACACATAGATGTGTTCAGGACAGAACCTTCATGAAGCGTGAGATATATCGGACAAATGGGATAATGTATGGAGGAGTTATGAGGACTTCCTGTTTCACCAATAGGTGGCGCTATAAGTATGACGCAATACTGACACATAGATGTGTTCAGGACAGAACCGTCATGAAGCGTGAGATATATCGGACAAATTGAATAATGTATGGAGGAGTTATGAGGACTTCGTGTTTTATGGCGAAATGTCAAAATTTGGCGGGGCGCCACGGCAAGGGTGTTTGGTGAAAACTCAATTTTTTTGATAACTTTTGATCACAAAGGTCTTAAGATGAAGATGACCCGATATGAAGTTGATCGGATGAAATCTGTAGGAGGAGTTCGTCGAAGTACGAGGCATGGAAATGGTCAAAACAAGGACAAAATGGCACATTAAGAGCAAAATGGCGGACTTCCTGTTGCATGTTGGGTATAGCTCCAAGAGACATTTAAGTGTGGCTCGATGAAATACATATGCCCTCCGAATTTCGTTCGCCTACATCAAACTGAAAGGTGGGGCTCGCCATTTGAAACTTTCCAGGGGGCGCTCTTGAGCCGTTTTGCCACGCCCATTTCCGTCACCCATGAATTATCAAATTTTTCACCGGGACTGACGTATCTGCAAAGTTTCATCCGTTTTCATCGATGTTCAGGCCGCCTAAAAGGCATTTGTTTGGAGTAAAGAATAATAATAACTAGTGCTGCGAGCAGCAGTGAGCGGGCCCTCGCACCCCACGCGGGTCGGGGTGTGGCGCCGTTAAAGGGTGTGCTATTTCGGTGTCCAGTACTGACAGAAACTTCCTGTCACCAGTAGGTGGCGCTCTAAGCGTGACTCAATACCGACGCATAGATGTGTTCAGGACAGTACCTTGATGAAGCGTGAGAAATGTTGTGTAAATCGGACAAAGTATGTAGGAGTTATGAGGACTTCCTGTAAGCAGTAGGTGGCGCTGTAGGTATGACGCAATACTGACCTACAGATGTGTTCAAGATGCGACCTTCATCAAGCATGAGCAATTTGGAGTAAATCGGATAATGTATGTAGGAGTTATGAGTACTTCCTGTTTCACCAGTAGGTGGCGCTGTAAGTGTAACTCAATACCGACGCATAGATGTGTTCAGAAGGTGACCTTCATGAAGCGTCAGCAATTTGGTGCAAATCGGATGATGTATGCAGGAGTTATGAGGACTTCCTGTTTCACCAATAGGTGGCGCTATAAGTATGACGCAATACTGACACATAGATGTGTTCAGGACAGAACCGTCATGAAGCGTGAGATAAATCGGACAAATCGGATAATGTATGGAGGAGTTATGAGGACTTCCTGTTTCACCAATAGGTGGCGCTATAAGTATGACGCAATACTGACACATAGATGTGTTCAGGACAGAACCGTCATGAAGCGTGAGATATATCGGACAAATCCGATAATGTATGGAGGAGTTATGGGGACTTCCTGTTTCACCAATAGGTGGCGCTATACGTATGACGCAATACTGACACATAGATGTGTTCAGGACAGAACCGTCATGAAGCGTGAGCTATATCGGACAAATTGGATAATGTATGGAGGAGTTATGAGGACTTCCTGTTTCACCAATAGGTGGCGCTATAAGTATGACGCAATACTGACACATAGATGTGTTCAGGACAGAACCGTCATGAAGCGTGAGATATATCGGACAAATCGGATAATGTATGGAGAAGTTATGAGGACATCGTGTTTTATGGCGAAATGTCAAACTTTGGCGGGGCGCCACGGCAAGGGTGTTTGGTGAAAACTCAATTTTCTTGATAACTTTTGATCACAAAGGGCTTAAGATGAAGCTGACCCGATATGAAGTTGATCGGATGAAATCTGTAGGAGGAGTTCGTCGAAGTACGAGGCATGGAAATGGTCAAAACAAGGACAAAATGGCACATTAAAAGCAAAATGGCGGCCTTCCTGTTGCATGTTGGGTATAGCTCCAAGAGACATTTAAGTGTGGCTCGATGAAATACATATGCCCACCGAATTTCGTTCGCCTACATCAAACTGAAAGGTGGGGCTCGCCATTTTAAACTTTCCAGGGGGCGCTCTTGAGCCGTTTTGCCACGCCCATTTCCGTCACCAATGATATATCCGATTTTCACCGGGACTGATGTATCTGCAAAGTTTCATCCGTTTTCATTGATGTTTAGGCCGCCAAAAAGGCATTTGTTTCGGAAGAAGAAGGAGAAGAAGGAGAATAAGGAGAATAATAATAATCCTTCGAGTTTCAATAGGGCCTCGCACCGCCAGTGCTCGGGCCCTAACTAGTGCTGCGAGCAGCAGTGAGCGGGCCCTCGCACCCCACGCGGGTCGGGGTGTGGCGCCGTTAAAGGGTGTGCTATTTCGGTGTCCAGTACTGACAGAAACTTCCTGTCACCAGTAGGTGGCGCTCTAAGCGTGACTCAATACCGACGCATAGATGTGTTCAGGACAGTACCTTGATGAAGCGTGAGAAATGTTGTGTAAATTGGACAAAGTATGTAGGAGTTATGAGGACTTCCTGTAAGCAGTAGGTGGCACTGTAGGTATGACGCAATACTGACCTACAGATGTGTTCAAGATGCGACCTTCATCAAGCATGAGCAATTTGGAGTAAATCGGATAATGTATGTAGGAGTTATGAGTACTTCCTGTTTCACCAGTAGGTGGCGCTGTAAGTGTAACTCAATACCGACGCATAGAGGTGTTCAGAAGGTGACCTTCATGAAGCGTCAGCAATTTGGTGCAGATCGGATGATGTATGCAGGAGTTATGAGGACTTCCTGTTTCACCAATAGGTGGCGCTATAAGTATGACGCAATACTGACACAAAGATGTGTTCAGGACAGAACCGTCATGAAGCGTGAGATAAATCGGACAAATCGGATAATGTATGGAGGAGTTATGAGGACTTCCTGTTTCACCAATAGGTGGCGCTATAAGTATGACGCAATACTGACACATAGATGTGTTCAGGACAGAACCGTCATGAAGCGTGAGATATATCGGACAAATCGGATAATGTATGGAGGAGTTATGAGGACTTCCTGTTTTACCAATAGGTGGCGCTATAAGTATGACGCAATACTGACACATAGATGTGTTCAGGACAGAACCTTCATGAAGCGTGAGATATATCGGACGAATTGGATAATGTATGGAGGAGTAATGAGGACTTCCTGTTTCACCAATAGGTGGCGCTATAAGTATGATGCAATACTGACACATAGATGTGTTCAGGACAGAACCGTCATGAAGCGTGAGATATATCGGACAAATCGGATAATGTATGGAGGAGTTATGAGGACTTCCTGTTTTACCAATAGGTGGCGCTATAAGTATGACGCAATACTGACACATAGATGTGTTCAGGACAGAACCTTCATGAAGCGTGAGATATATCGGACGAATTGGATAATGTATGGAGGAGTAATGAGGACTTCCTGTTTCACCAATAGGTGGCGCTATAAGTATGATGCAATACTGACACATAGATGTGTTCAGGACAGAACCGTCATGAAGCGTGAGATATATCGGACAAATTGGATAATGTATGGAGGAGTTATGAGGACTTCGTGTTTTATGGCGAAATGTCAAACTTTGGCGGGGCGCCACGGCAAGGGTGTTTGGTGAAAACTCAATTTTTTTGATAACTTTTGATCACAAAGGTCTTAAGATCAAGCTGACCCGATATGAAGTTGATCGGATGAAATCTGTAGGAGGAGTTCGTCGAAGTACGAGGCATGGAAATGGTCAAAACAAGGACAAAATGGCACATTAAGAGCAAAATGGCGGACTTCCTGTTGCATGTTGGGTATAGCTCCAAGAGACATTTAAGTGTGGCTCGATGAAATACATATGCCCACCGAATTTCGTTCGCCTACATCAAACTGAAAGGTGGGGCTCGCCATTTGAAACTTTCCAGGGGGCGCTCTTGAGCCGTTTTGCCACGCCCATTTCCGTCACCAATGAATTATCAAATTTTTCACCGGGACTGACGTATCTGCAAAGTTTCATCCGTTTTCATCGATGTTTAGGCCGTCAAAAAGGCATTTGTTTGGGGAAAAGAAGAAGGTAAAAGAAGAACTAGTGCTGCGAGCAGCAGTGAGCGGGCCCTCGCACCCCACGCGGGTCGGGGTGTGGCGCCGTTAAAGGGTGTGCTATTTTGGTGTCCAGTACTGACAGAAACTTCCTGTCACCAGTAGGTGGCGCTCTAAGCGTGACTCAATACCGACATGTGTTCAGGACAGTACCTTGATGAAGTGTGAGAAATGTTGTGTAAATCGGACAAAGTATGTAGGAGTTATGAGGACTTCCTGTAAGCAGTAGGTGGCGCTGTAGGTATGACGCAATACTGACCTACAGATGTGTTCAAGATGCGACCTTCATCAAGCATGAGCAATTTGGAGTAAATCGGATAATGTATGTAGGAGTTATGAGTACTTCCTGTTTCACCAGTAGGTGGCGCTGTAAGTGTGACTCAATACCGATGAATAGATGTGTTCAGAAGGTGACCTTCATGAAGCGTCAGCAATTTGGTGCAAATCGGATGATGTATGCAGGAGTTATGAGGACTTTCTGTTTCACCAATAGGTGGCGCTATAAGTATGACGCAATACTGACAGATAGATATGTTCAGGACAGAACTGTCATGAAGCGTGAGACATATCGGACAAATCGGATAATGTATGGAGGAGTTATGAGGACTTCCTGTTTCACCAATAGGTGGCGCTATAAGTATGACGCAATACTGACACATAGATGTGTTCAGGACAGAACTGTCATGAAGCGTGAGACATATCGGACAAATCGGATAATGTATGGAGGAGTTATGAGGACTTCCTGTTTCACCAATAGGTGGCGCTATAAGTATGACGCAATACTGACACATAGATGTGTTCAGGACAGAACCGTCATGAAGCGTGAGATTTATCGGACAAATTGGATAATGTATGGAGGAGTTATGAGGACTTCGTGTTTTATGGCGAAATGTCAAACTTTGGCGGGGCGCCACGGCAAGGGTGTTTGGTGAAAACTAAATTTTTTTGATAACTTTTGATCACAAAGGTCTTAAGATGAAGCTGACCCGATATGAAGTTGATCGGATGAAATCTGTAGGAGGAGTTCGTCAAAGTACGAGGCATGGAAATGGTCAAAACAAGGACAAAATGGCACATTAAAAGCAAAATGGCGGCCTTCCTGTTGCATGTTGGGTATAGCTCCAAGAGACATTTTAGTGTGTCTCCATGAAATACATATGCCCACCGAATTTCGTTCGCCTACATCAAACTGAAAGGTGGGGCTCGCCATTTAAAATTTTCCAGGGGGCGCCCTTGAGACGTTTTGCCACGCCTATTTCCGTCACCCATGAATTATCAAATTTTTCACCGGGCCTGACATATCTGCAAAGTTTCATCCGTTTTAATCGATGTTTAGGCCGCCAAAAAGGCATTTGTTTGGGGAGAAGAACAAGAAGAAGAATAACTAGGGCTGCGAGCAGCATTGAGCGGGCCCTCGCACCCCACGCGTGTCGGGGTGTGGCGCCGTTAAAGGGTGTGCTATTTCGGTGTGCAGTACTGAGAGAAACGTCCTGTCACCAGTAGGTGGCGCTCTAGGCGTGACTCAATACCGAAGCATAGATGTGTTCAGGACAGAACCGTCATGAAGCGTGAGATATATCGGACAAATTGGATAATGTATGGAGGAGTTATGAGGACTTCCTGTTTCACCAATAGGTGGCGCTATAAGTATGACGCAATACTGACACATAGATGTGTTCAGGACAGAACCGTCATGAAGCGTGAGATATATCGGACAAATTGGATAATGTATGGAGGAGTTATGAGGACTTCGTGTTTTATGGCGAAATGTCAAACTTTGGCGGGGCGCCACGGCAAGGGTGTTTGGTGAAAACTCAATTTTTTTGATAACTTTTGATCACAAAGGTCTTAAGATGAAGCTGACCCGATATGAAGTTGATCGGATGAAATCTGTAGGAGGAGTTCGTCGAAGTACGAGGCATGGAAATGGTCAAAACAAGGACAAAATGGCACATTAAGAGCAAAATGGCGGACTTCCTGTTGCATGTTGGGTATAGCTCCAAGAGACATTTAAGTGTGGCTCGATGAAATACATATGCCCTCCGAATTTCGTTCGCCTACATCAAACTGAAAGGTGGGGCTCGCCATTTGAAACTTTCCAGGGGGCGCTCTTGAGCTGTTTTGCCACGCCCATTTCCGTCACCCATGAATTATCAAATTTTTCACCGGGACTGACGTATCTGCAAAGTTTCATCCGTTTTCATCGATGTTCAGGCCGCCTAAAAGGCATTTGTTTGGAGTAAAGAAGAAGAAGAATAATAATAATAATCCTTCGAGTTTCAATAGGGCCTCGCACAGCCAGTGCTCGGGCCCTAACTAGTGCTGCGAGCAGCAGTGAGCGGGCCCTCGCACCCCACGCGGGTTCGGGGTGTGGCGCCGTTAAAGGGTGTGCTATTTCGGTGTCCAGTACTGACAGAAACTTCCTGTCACCAGTAGGTGGCGCTCTAAGCGTGACTCAATACCGACGCATAGATGTGTTCAGGACAGTACCTTGATGAAGCGTGAGAAATGTTGTGTAAATCGGACAAAGTATGTAGGAGTTATGAGGACTTCCTGTAAGCAGTAGGTGGCGCTGTAGGTATGACGCAATACTGACCTACAGATGTGTTCAAGATGCGACCTTCATCAAGCATGAGCAATTTGGAGTAAATCGGATAATGTATGTAGGAGTTATGAGTACTTCCTGTTTCACCAGTAGGTGGCGCTGTAAGTGTAACTCAATACCGACGCATAGATGTGTTCAGAAGGTGACCTTCATGAAGCGTCAGCAATTTGGTGCAAATCGTATGATGTATGCAGGAGTTATGAGGACTTCCTGTTTCACCAATAGGTGGCGCTATAACTATGACGCAATACTGACACATAGATGTGTTCAGGACAGAACCGTCATGAAGCGTGAGATAAATCGGACAAATCGGATAATGTATGGAGGAGTTATGAGGACTTCCTGTTTCACCAATAGGTGGCGCTATAAGTATGACGCAATACTGACACATAGATGTGTTCAGGACAGAACTGTCATGAAGCGTGAGACATATCGGACAAATCGGATAATGTATGGAGGAGTTATGAGGACGTACTGTTTCACCAATAGGTGGCGCTATAAATATGACGCAATACTGACACATAGATGTGTTCAGGACAGAACCGTCATGAAGCGTGAGATATATCGGACAAATTGGATAATGTATGGAGGAGTTATGAGGACTTCCTGTTTCACCAATAGGTGGCGCTATAAGTATGACGCAATACTGACCCATAGATGTGTTCAGGACACAACCGTCATGAAGCGTGAGATATATCGGACAAATCCGATAATGTATGGAGGAGTTATGAGGACTTCCTGTTTCACCAATAGGTGGCGCTATAAGTATGACGCAATACTGACCCATAGATGTGTTAAGGACACAACCGTCATGAAGCGTGAGATATATCGGACAAATCGGATAATGTATGGAGGAGTTATGAGGACATCGTGTTTCATGGCGAAATGTCAAACTTTGGCGGGGCGCCGCGGCAAGGGTGTTTGGTGAAAACTCAATTTTTTGGATAACTTTTGATCACAAAGGTCTTAAGATGAAGCTGACCCGATATGAAGTTGATCGGATGAAATCTGTAGGAGGAGTTCGTCGAAGTACGAGGCATGGAAATGGTCAAAACAAGGACAAAATGGCACATTAAGAGCAAAATGGCGGACTTCCTGTTGCATGTTGGGTATAGCTCCAAGAGACATTTTAGTGTGTCTCGATGAAATACATGTGCCCTCCGAATTTCTTTCCCCTACATCAAACTGAAAGGTGGGGCTCGCCATTTTAAATTTTCCAGGGGGCGCTCTTGAGCCGTTTTGCCACGCCCATTTCCGTCACCCATGAATTATCAAATTTTTCACCGGGACTGACGTATCTGCAAAGTTTCATCCGTTTTCATCGATGTTTAGGACGCCAAAAATGCATTTGTTTTGGAAGAAGGAGAAGGAGAATAATAACTAGTGCTGCGAGCAGCAGTGAGCGGGCCCTCGCACCCCACGCGTGTCGGGATGCTGCGCCGTTAAAGGCTGTGCTATTTCGGTGTGCAATATTGAGAGAAAATTCCTGTCACCAGTAGGTGGCGCTCTAGGTGTGACTCAATACCGAAGCATAGATGTGTTCAGGACGGTACCTTGATGAAGCGTGGGAAATGTTGAGTAAATCGGATAACGTATGTAGGAGTTATGAGGACTTCCTGTTTCACCAGTAGGTGGCACTGTAAGTGTGACTCAATACCGACACATAGATGGGTTCAGAAGACCACCTTCATGAAGCGTCAGCAATTTGTTGCAAGTCGGATGATGTATGCAGGAGTTATGAGGACTTCCTGTTTCACCAATAGGTGGCGCTATACGTATGACGCAATACTGACACATAGATGTGTTCAGGACAGAACCGTCATGAAGCGTGAGCTATATCGGACAAATTGGATAATGTATGGAGGAGTTATGAGGACTTCCTGTTTCACCAATAGGTGGCGCTATAAGTATGACGCAATACTGAAACATAGATGTGTTGAGGACAGAACCGTCATGAAGCGTGAGATATATCGGACAAATTGGATAATGTATGGAGGAGTAATGAGGACTTCCTGTTTCACCAATAGGTGGCGCTATAAATATGACGCAATACTGACACATAGATGTGTTCAGGACAGAACCGTCATGAAGTGTGAGATATATCGGACAAATTGGATAATGTATGGAGGAGTTATGAGGACTTCCTGTTTCACCAATAGGTGGCGCTATAAGTATGACGCAATACTGACACATAGATGTGTTCAGGACAGAACCGTCATGAAGCGTGAGATATATCGGACAAATTGGATAATGTATGGAGGAGTTATGAGGACTTCGTGTTTTATGGCGAAATGTCAAACTTTGGCGGGGCGCCACGGCAAGGGTGTTTGGTGAAAACTCAATTTACTTGATAACTTTTGATCACAAAGGGCTTAAGATGAAGCTGACCGAGTATGAAGTTGATCGGATGAAATCTGTAGGAGGAGTTCGTTGAAATACGAGGCATGGAAATGGTCAAAACAAGGACAAAATGGCACATTAAAAGCAAAATGGCGGCCTTCCTGTTGCATGTTGGGTACAGCTCTAAGAGACATTTTAGTGTGGCTCGATGAAATACATATGCCCTCCGAATTTCGTTCGCCTACATCAAACTGAAAGGTGGGGCTCGCCATTTTAAACTTTCCAGGGGGCGCTCTTGAGCCGTTTTGCCACGCCCATTTCCGTCACCCATGAATTATCAAATTTTTCACCGGGACTGACGTATCTGCAAAGTTTCATCCGTTTTCATCGATGTTTAGGCCGCCAAAAAGGCATTTGTTTTGGAAGAAGGAGAAGGAGGAGAATAATCCTTCGAAATACAATAGGGCCTCGCACCGCCAGTGTGCTCGGGCCCTAACTAGGGCTGCGAGCAGCAGTGAGCGGGCCCTCGCACCCCACGCGTCTCGGGGTGTGGCGCCGTTAAAGGGTGTGCTATTTCGGTGTTCAGTACTGAGAGAAACCTCCTGTCACCAGTAGGTGGCGCTCTAAGTGTGACTCAATACCGATACATAGTTGTGTTCAGGACGGTACCTTGATGAAGCCTGAGAAATGTTGAGTAAATCGGACAATGCATGTAGGAGTTATGAGGACTTCCTGTTTCACCAATAGGTGGCGCTATAAGTATGACGCAATACTGACACATAGATGTGTTCAGGACAGAACCGTCATGAAGCGTGAGATATATCGGACAAATCGGATAATGTATGTAGGAGTTATGAGGACTTCCTGTTTCACCAATAGGTGGCGCTATAAGTATGACGCAATACTGACACATAGATGTGTTCAGGACAGAACCGTCATGAAGCGTGAGATATATCGGACAAATCCGATAATGTATGGAGGAGTTATGAGGACTTCCTGTTTCACCAATAGGTGGCGCTATAAGTATGACGCAATACTGACCCATAGATGTGTTCAGGACACAACCGTCATGAAGCGTGAGATATATCGGACAAATCCGATAATGTATGGAGGAGTTATGAGGACTTCCTGTTTCACCAATAGGTGGCGCTATAAGTATGACGCAATACTGACCCATAGATGTGTTCAGGACAGAACCGTCATGAAGCGTGAGATATATCGGACAAATCGGATAATGTATGGAGGAGTTATGAGGACATCGTGTTTTATGGCGAAATGTCAAACTTTGGCGGGGCGCCGCGGCAAGGGTGTTTGGTGAAAACTCAATTTTTTTGATAACTTTTGATCACAAAGGTCTTAAGATGAAGCTGACCCGATATGAAGTTGATCGGATGAAATCTGTAGGAGGAGTTCGTCGAAGTACGAGGCATGGAAATGGTCAAAACAAGGACAAAATGGCACATTAAGAGCAAAATGGCGGACTTCCTGTTGCATGTTGGGTATAGCTCCAAGAGACATTTTAGTGTGTCTCGATGAAATACATGTGCCCTCCGAATTTCTTTCCCCTACATCAAACTGAAAGGTGGGGCTCGCCATTTTAAATTTTCCAGGGGGCGCTCTTGAGCCGTTTTGCCACGCCCATTTCCGTCACCCATGAATTATCAAATTTTTCACCGGGACTGACGTATCTGCAAAGTTTCATCCGTTTTCATCGATGTTTAGGACGCCAAAAATGCATTTGTTTTGGAAGAAGGAGAAGGAGAATAATAACTAGTGCTGCGAGCAGCAGTGAGCGGGCCCTCGCACCCCACGCGTGTCGGGATGCTGCGCCGTTAAAGGCTGTGCTATTTCGGTGTGCAATATTGAGAGAAAATTCCTGTCACCAGTAGGTGGCGCTCTAGGTGTGACTCAATACCGAAGCATAGATGTGTTCAGGACGGTACCTTGATGAAGCGTGGGAAATGTTGAGTAAATCGGATAACGTATGTAGGAGTTATGAGGACTTCCTGTTTCACCAGTAGGTGGCACTGTAAGTGTGACTCAATACCGACACATAGATGGGTTCAGAAGACCACCTTCATGAAGCGTCAGCAATTTGTTGCAAGTCGGATGATGTATGCAGGAGTTATGAGGACTTCCTGTTTCACCAATAGGTGGCGCTATACGTATGACGCAATACTGACACATAGATGTGTTCAGGACAGAACCGTCATGAAGCGTGAGCTATATCGGACAAATTGGATAATGTATGGAGGAGTTATGAGGACTTCCTGTTTCACCAATAGGTGGCGCTATAAGTATGACGCAATACTGAAACATAGATGTGTTGAGGACAGAACCGTCATGAAGCGTGAGATATATCGGACAAATTGGATAATGTATGGAGGAGTAATGAGGACTTCCTGTTTCACCAATAGGTGGCGCTATAAATATGACGCAATACTGACACATAGATGTGTTCAGGACAGAACCGTCATGAAGCGTGAGATATATCGGACAAATTGGATAATGTATGGAGGAGTTATGAGGACTTCCTGTTTCACCAATAGGTGGCGCTATAAGTATGACGCAATACTGACCCATAGATGTGTTCAGGACACAACCGTCATGAAGCGTGAGATATATCGGACAAATTGGATAATGTATGGAGGAGTTATGAGGACTTCCTGTTTCACCAATAGGTGGCGCTATAAGTATGACGCAATACTGACACATAGATGTGTTCAGGACAGAACCGTCATGAAGCGTGAGATATATCGGACAAATTGGATAATGTATGGAGGAGTTATGAGGACTTCCTGTTTCACCAATAGGTGGCGCTATAAGTATGACGCAATACTGACCCATAGATGTGTTCAGGACACAACCGTCATGAAGCGTGAGATATATCGGACAAATCCGATAATGTATGGAGGAGTTATGAGGACTTCCTGTTTCACCAATAGGTGGCGCTATAAGTATGACGCAATACTGACCCATAGATGTGTTCAGGACACAACCGTCATGAAGCGTGAGATATATCGGACAAATCCGATAATGTATGGAGGAGTTATGAGGACTTCCTGTTTCACCAATAGGTGGCGCTATAAGTATGACGCAATACTGACCCATAGATGTGTTAAGGACAGAACCGTCATGAAGCGTGAGATATATCGGACAAATCGGATAATGTATGGAGGAGTTATGAGGACATCGTGTTTCATGGCGAAATGTCAAACTTTGGCGGGGCGCCGCGGCAAGGGTGTTTGGTGAAAACTCAATTTTTTTGATAACTTTTGATCACAAAGGTCTTAAGATGAAGCTGACCCGATATGAAGTTGATCGGATGAAATCTGTAGGAGGAGTTCGTCGAAGTACGAGGCATGGAAATGGTCAAAACAAGGACAAAATGGCACATTAAGAGCAAAATGGCGGACTTCCTGTTGCATGTTGGGTATAGCTCCAAGAGACATTTTAGTGTGTCTCGATGAAATACATGTGCCCTCCGAATTTCTTTCCCCTACATCAAACTGAAAGGTGGGGCTCGCCATTTTAAATTTTCCAGGGGGCGCTCTTGAGCCGTTTTGCCACGCCCATTTCCGTCACCCATGAATTATCAAATTTTTCACCGGGACTGACGTATCTGCAAAGTTTCATCCGTTTTCATCGATGTTTAGGACGCCAAAAATGCATTTGTTTTGGAAGAAGGAGAAGGAGAATAATAACTAGTGCTGCGAGCAGCAGTGAGCGGGCCCTCGCACCCCACGCGTGTCGGGATACTGCGCCGTTAAAGGCTGTGCTATTTCGGTGTGCAATATTGAGAGAAAATTCCTGTCACCAGTAGGTGGCGCTCTAGGTGTGACTCAATACCGAAGCATAGATGTGTTCAGGACGGTACCTTGATGAAGCGTGGGAAATGTTGAGTAAATCGGATAACGTATGTAGGAGTTATGAGGACTTCCTGTTTCACCAGTAGGTGGCGCTGTAAGTGTGACTCAATACCGACACATAGATGGGTTCAGAAGACCACCTTCATGAAGCGTCAGCAATTTGTTGCAAGTCGGATGATGTATGCAGGAGTTATGAGGACTTCCTGTTTCACCAATAGGTGGCGCTATACGTATGACGCAATACTGACACATAGATGTGTTCAGGACAGAACCGTCATGAAGCGTGAGCTATATCGGACAAATTGGATAATGTATGGAGGAGTTATGAGGACTTCCTGTTTCACCAATAGGTGGCGCTATAAGTATGACGCAATACTGAAACATAGATGTGTTGAGGACAGAACCGTCATGAAGCGTGAGATATATCGGACAAATTGGATAATGTATGGAGGAGTAATGAGGACTTCCTGTTTCACCAATAGGTGGCGCTATAAGTATGACGCAATACTGACACATAGATGTGTTCAGGACAGAACCGTCATGAAGCGTGAGATATATCGGACAAATTGGATAATGTATGGAGGAGTTATGAGGACTTCCTGTTTCACCAATAGGTGGCGCTATAAGTATGACGCAATACTGACACATAGATGTGTTCAGGACAGAACCGTCATGAAGCGTGAGATATATCGGACAAATTGGATAATGTATGGAGGAGTTATGAGGACTTCCTGTTTCACCAATAGGTGGCGCTATAAGTATGACGCAATACTGACACATAGATGTGTTCAGGACAGAACCGTCATGAAGCGTGAGATATATCGGACAAATTGGATAATGTATGGAGGAGTTATGAGGACTTCCTGTTTCACCAATAGGTGGCGCTATAAGTATGATGCAATACTGACACATAGATGTGTTCAGGACAGAACCGTCATGAAGCGTGAGATATATCGGACAAATTGGATAATGTATGGAGGAGTTATGAGGACTTCGTGTTTTATGGCGAAATGTCAAACTTTGGCGGAGCGCCACGGCAAGGGTGTTTGGTGAAAACTCAATTTTTTTGATAACTTTTGATCACAAAGGTCTTAAGATGAAGCTGACCCGATATGAAGTTGATCGGATGAAATCTGTAGGAGGAGTTCGTCGAAGTACGAGGCATGGAAATGGTAAAAACAAGGACAAAATGGCACATTAAGAGCAAAATGGCGGACTTCCTGTTGCATGTTGGGTATAGAACCAAGAGACATTTAAGTGTGGCTCGATGAAATACATATGCCCTCCGAATTTCGTTCGCCTACATCAAACTGAAAGGTGGGGCTCGCCATTTGAAACTTTCCAGGGGGCGCTCTTGAGCCGTTTTGTCACGCCCATTTCCGTCACCCATGAATTATCAAATTTTTCACCGGGACTGACGTATCTGCAAAGTTTCATCCGTTTTCATCGATGTTCAGGCCGCCTAAAAGGCATTTGTTTGGAGTAAAGAAGAAGAAGAAGAAGAACTAGGGCTGCGAGCAGCAGTGAGCGGGCCCTCGCACCCCACGCGGGTCGGGGTGCGGCGCCGTTAAAGGGTGTGCTATTTCGGTGTCCAGTACTGAGAGAAACTTCCTGTCACCAGTAGGGAGCGCTCTAAGCGTGACTCAATACCGACGCATAGATGTGTACAGGATGGTACCTTGATGAAGCGTGAGAAATGTTGTGTAAATCGGACAAAGTATGTAGGAGTTATGAGGACTTCCTGTAAGCAGTAGGTGGCGCTGTAGGTATGACGCAATACTGACTTACAGATGTGTTCAAGTTGCGATCTTCATCAAGCATGAGCAATTTGGAGTAAATCGGATAATGTACGTAGGAGTTATGAGTACTTCCTGTTTCACCAGTAGGTGGCGCTCTAAGTGTGACTCAATATCGACGCATAGATGTGTTCAGAAGGTGACCTTCATGAAGCGTCAGCAATTTGGTGCAAATCGGATGATGTATGCAGGAGTTATGAGGACTTCCTGTTTCACCAATAGGTGGCGCTATAAGTATGACGCAATACTGACACATAGATGTGTTCAGGACAGAACCGTCATGAAGCGTGAGATATATCGGACAAATTGGATAATGTATGCAGGAGTTATGAGGACCTCGTGTTTTATTGCGAAATGTCAAACTTTGGCGGGGCGCCACGGCAAGGGTGTTTGGTGAAAACTCAATTTTTTTGATAACTTTTGATCACAAAGGTCTTAAGATGAAGCTGACCGAATATGAAGTTGATCGGATGAAATCTGTAGGAGGAGTTCGTTGAAATACGAGGCATGGAAATGGTCAAAACAAGGACAAAATGGCACATTAAAAGCAAAATGGCGGCCTTCCTGTTGCATGTTGGGTACAGCTCCAAGAGACATTTTAGTGTGGCTCGATGAAATACATATGCCCACCGAATTTCGTTCACCTACATCAAACCGAAAGGTGGGGCTCACCATTTTAAATTTTCCAGGGGGCGCTCTTGAGCCGTTTTGCCACGCCCATTTCCCTCACCCATGAATTATCAAATTTTTCACCGGGACTGACGTATCTGCAAAGTTTTATCCGTTTTCATCGATGTTTAGGCCGCCAAAAAGGCATTTGTTTTGGAAGAAGGAGAAGGTAGAATAATAACTAGTGCTGCGAGCAGCAGTGAGCGGGCCCTCGCACCCCACGCGGGTCGGGGTTTGGCGCCGTTAAAGGGTGTGCTATTTCGGTGTCCAGTACTGACAGAAACTTCCTGTCACCAGTAGGTGGCGCTCTAAGCGTGACTCAATACCGACGCATAGATGTGTTCAGGACAGTACCTTGATGAAGTGTGAGAAATGTTGTGTAAATCGGACAAAGTATGTAGGAGTTATGAGGACTTCCTGTAAGCAGTAGGTGGCGCTGTAAGTATGACGCAATACTGACCTACAGATGTGTTCAAGATGCGACCTTCATCAAGCATGAGCAATTTGGAGTAAATCGGATAATGTATGTAGGAGTTATGAGTACTTCCTGTTTCACCAGTAGGTGGCGCTGTAAGTGTTACTCAATACCGACGCATAGATGTGTTCAGAAGGTGACCTTCATGAAGCGTCAGCAATTTGGTGCAAATCGGATGATGTATGCAGGAGTTATGAGGACTTCCTGTTTCACCAATAGGTGGCGCTATAAGTATGACGCAATACTGACACATAGATGTGTTCAGGACAGAACCATCATGAAGCGTGAGATAAATCGGACAAATCGGATAATGTATGGAGGAGTTATGAGGACTTCCTGTTTCACCAATAGGTGGCGCTATAAGTATGATGCAATACTGACACATAGATGTGTTCAGGACAGAACCGTCATGAAGCGTGAGATATATCGGACAAATCCGATAATGTATGGAGGAGTTATGGGGACTTCCTGTTTCACCAATAGGTGGCGCTATACGTATGACGCAATACTGACACACAGATGTGTTCAGGACAGAACCGTCATGAAGCGTGAGCTATATCGGACAAATTGGATAATGTATGGAGGAGTTATGAGGACTTCCTGTTTCACCAATAGGTGGCGCTATAAGTATGACGCAATACTGACACATAGATGTGTTCAGGACAGAACCGTCATGAAGCGTGAGATATATCGGACAAATCGGATAATGTATGGAGAAGTTATGAGGACATCGTGTTTTATGGCGAAATGTCAAACTTTGGCGGGGCGCCACGGCAAGGGTGTTTGGTGAAAACTCAATTTTCTTGATAACTTTTGATCACAAAGGGCTTAAGATGAAGCTGACCGAGTATGAAGTTGATCGGATGAAATCTGTAGGAGGAGTTCGTTGAAATACGAGGCATGGAAATGGTCAAAACAAGGACAAAATGGCACATTAAAAGCAAAATGGCGGCCTTCCTGTTGCATGTTGGGTACAGCTCTAAGAGACATTTTAGTGTGGCTCGATGAAATACATATGCCCTCCGAATTTCGTTCGCCTACATCAAACTGAAAGGTGGGGCTCGCCATTTGAAACTTTCCAGGGGGCGCTCTTGAGCCGTTTTGCCACGCCCATTTCCGTCACCCATGAATTATCAAATTTTTCACCGGGACTGACGTATCTGCAAAGTTTCATCCGTTTTCATCGATGTTTAGGTCGCCAAAAAGGCATTTGTTTTGGAAGAAGGAGAAGAAGGAGAATAATCCTTCGAAATACAATAGGGCCTCGCACCGCCAGTGTGCTCGGGCCCTAACTAGGGCTGCGAGCAGCAGTGAGCGGGCCCTCGCACCCCACGCGTGTCGGGGTGTGGCGCCGTTAAAGGGTGTGCTATTTCGGTGTGCAGTACTTAGAGAAACTTCCTGTCACCAGTAGGTGGCGCTCTAAGTGTGACTCAATACCGATGCATAGATGTGTTCAGGATGGTACCTTGATGAAGCGTGAGAAATGTTGAGTAAATCGGATAATGTATGTAGGAGTTATGATGACTTCCTGCTTGACCTGTAGGCGGCGCTATAAGTATGACTCAGTACTGATCTACAGATGTGTTCAGGATGCGACCTTCATCAAGCGTGAGCAATTTCGAGTAAATCGGATAACGTTAGTAGGAGTTATAAGGACTTCCTGTTTCACCAGTAGGTGGCGCTGTAGGTATGACGCAATACTGAATTATAGATGTGTTCAAGATATGACCTTCATCAAGCATGAGCAATTTAATGTAAATCGGATAACGCATGTAGGAGTTATGAGTACTTCCTGTTTCACCAGTAGGTGGCGCTATGAGTGTGATTCAATACGGACGCATAGATGTGTTCAGAATGCGACCTTCATGAATCGACAGCAATTTGGTGCAAATCGGATAATGTATGTAGGAGTTATGAGCACTTCCTGTTTCACCAATAGGTGGCGCTATAAGTATGACGCAATACTGACACATAGATGTGTTCAGGACAGAACTGTCATGAAGCGTGAGACATATCGGACAAATCGGATAATGTATGGAGGAGTTATGAGGACTTTCTGTTTCACCAATAGGTGGCGCTATAAGTATGACGCAATACTGACACATAGATGTGTTCAGGACAGAACCGTCATGAAGCGTGAGATATATCGGACAAATTGGATAATGTATGGAGGAGTTATGAGGACTTCCTGTTTCACCAATAGGTGGCGCTATAAGTATGACGCAATACTGACACATAGATGTGTTCAGGACAGAACCGTCATGAAGCGTGAGATATATCGGACAAATTGGATAATGTATGGAGGAGTTATGAGTACTTCCTGTTTCACCAATAGGTGGCGCTATAAGTATGACGCAATACTGACACATAGATGTGTTCAGGACAGAACCGTCATGAAGCGTGAGATATATCGGACAAATTGGATAATGTATGGAGGAGTTATGAGGACTTCCTGTTTCACCAATAGGTGGCGCTATAAGTATGACGCAATACTGACACATAGATGTGTTCAGGACAGAACCGTCATGAAGCGTGAGATATATCGGACAAATTGGATAATGTATGGAGGAGTTATGAGGACTTCCTGTTTCACCAATAGGTGGCGCTATAAGTATGACGCAATACTGACACATAGATGTGTTCAGGACAGAACCGTCATGAAGCGTGAGATATATCGGACAAATTGGATAATGTATGGAGGAGTTATGAGGACTTCGTGTTTTATGGCGAAATGTCAAACTTTGGCAGGGCGCCACGGCAAGGGTGTTTGGTGAAAACTCAATTTTTTTGATAACTTTTGATCACAAAGGTCTTAAGATGAAGCTGACCCGATATGAAGTTGATCGGATGAAATCTGTAGGAGGAGTTCGTCGAAGTACGAGGCATGGAAATGGTCAAAACAAGGACAAAATGGCACATTAAGAGCAAAATGGCGGACTTCCTGTTGCATGTTGGGTATAGCTCCAAGAGACATTTAAGTGTGGCTCGATGAAATACATATGCCCACCGAATTTCGTTAGCCTACATCAAACTGAAAGGTGGGGCTCGCCATTTTAAACTTTCCAGGGGGCGCTCTTGAGCCGTTTTGCCACGCCCATTTCCGTCACCCATGAATTATCAAATTTTTCACCGGGACTGATGTATCTGCAAAGTTTCATCCGTTTTCATCGATGTTCAGGCCGCCTAAAAGGCATTTGTTTGGAGTAAAGGAGGAGAAGAAGGAGAAGAATAATAATAATCCTTCGAGTTTCAATAGGGCCTCGCACCGCCAGTGCTCGGGCCCTAATAATAACTAGGGCTGCGAGCAGCATTGAGCGGGCCCTCGCACCCCACGCGTGTCGGGGTGCGGCGCCGTTAAAGGCTGTGCTATTTCGGTGTCCAGTACTGAGAGAAACTTCCTGTCACCAGTAGGTGGCGCTCTAAGCGTGACTCAATACCGAAGCATAGATGTGTTCAGGACGGTACCTTGATGAAGCGTGAGACATGTTGAGTAAATCGGATAATGTATGGAGGAGTTATGAGGACTTCCTGTTTCACCAGTAGGTGGCGCTGTAGGTATGACGCAATACTGACTTACAGAAGTGTTCAAGATGCGACCTTCATCAAGAATGAGCAATTTGGAGTAAATCGGATAACGTATGTAGGAGTTATGAGTACTTCCTGTTTCACCAGTAGGTGGCGCTGTAAGTGTGACTCAATACCGACGCATAGATGCGTTCAGAAGGTGACCTTCATGAAGCGTCAGCAATTTGGTGCAAATCGGATGATGTATGCAATAGTTATGAGGACTTCCTGTTTCACCAACAGGTGGCGCTATAAGTATGACACAGGACTGACACATAGATGTGTTCAGGACTGAACCGTCATGAAGCGTGAGATATATCTGACAAATTGGATAATGTATGTAGTAGTTATGAGGACTTCCTGTTTCACCAATAGGTGGCGCTATAAGTATGACGCAATACTGACACATAGATGTGTTCAGGACAGAACCCTCATGAAGCGTGAGATATATCGGACAAATCGGATAATGTATGGAGGAGTTATGAGGACTTCCTGTTTTACCAATAGGTGGCGCTATAAGTATGACGCAATACTGACACATAGATGTGTTCAGGACAGAACCTTCATGAAGCGTGAGATATATCGGACGAATTGGATAATGTATGAGGAGTTATGAGGACTTCCTGTTTCACCAATAGGTGGCGCTATAAGTATGACGCAATACTGACACATAGATGTGTTCAGGACAGAACCTTCATGAAGCGTGAGATATATCGGACAAATGGGATAATGTATGGAGGAGTTATGAGGACTTCCTGTTTCACCAATAGGTGGCGCTATAAGTATGACGCAATACTGACACATAGATGTGTTCAGGACAGAACCGTCATGAAGCGTGAGATATATCGGACAAATTGAATAATGTATGGAGGAGTTATGAGGACTTCGTGTTTTATGGCGAAATGTCAAAATTTGGCGGGGCGCCACGGCAAGGGTGTTTGGTGAAAACTCAATTTTTTTGATAACTTTTGATCACAAAGGTCTTAAGATGAAGATGACCCGATATGAAGTTGATCGGATGAAATCTGTAGGAGGAGTTCGTCGAAGTACGAGGCATGGAAATGGTCAAAACAAGGACAAAATGGCACATTAAGAGCAAAATGGCGGACTTCCTGTTGCATGTTGGGTATAGCTCCAAGAGACATTTAAGTGTGGCTCGATGAAATACATATGCCCTCCGAATTTCGTTCGCCTACATCAAACTGAAAGGTGGGGCTCGCCATTTGAAACTTTCCAGGGGGCGCTCTTGAGCCGTTTTGCCACGCCCATTTCCGTCACCCATGAATTATCAAATTTTTCACCGGGACTGACGTATCTGCAAAGTTTCATCCGTTTTCATCGATGTTCAGGCCGCCTAAAAGGCATTTGTTTGGAGTAAAGAATAATAATAACTAGTGCTGCGAGCAGCAGTGAGCGGGCCCTCGCACCCCACGCGGGTCGGGGTGTGGCGCCGTTAAAGGGTGTGCTATTTCGGTGTCCAGTACTGACAGAAACTTCCTGTCACCAGTAGGTGGCGCTCTAAGCGTGACTCAATACCGACGCATAGATGTGTTCAGGACAGTACCTTGATGAAGCGTGAGAAATGTTGTGTAAATTGGACAAAGTATGTAGGAGTTATGAGGACTTCCTGTAAGCAGTAGGTGGCACTGTAGGTATGACGCAATACTGACCTACAGATGTGTTCAAGATGCGACCTTCATCAAGCATGAGCAATTTGGAGTAAATCGGATAATGTATGTAGGAGTTATGAGTACTTCCTGTTTCACCAGTAGGTGGCGCTGTAAGTGTAACTCAATACCGACGCATAGAGGTGTTCAGAAGGTGACCTTCATGAAGCGTCAGCAATTTGGTGCAGATCGGATGATGTATGCAGGAGTTATGAGGACTTCCTGTTTCACCAATAGGTGGCGCTATAAGTATGACGCAATACTGACACAAAGATGTGTTCAGGACAGAACCGTCATGAAGCGTGAGATAAATCGGACAAATCGGATAATGTATGGAGGAGTTATGAGGACTTCCTGTTTCACCAATAGGTGGCGCTATAAGTATGACGCAATACTGACACATAGATGTGTTCAGGACAGAACCGTCATGAAGCGTGAGATATATCGGACAAATCGGATAATGTATGGAGGAGTTATGAGGACTTCCTGTTTTACCAATAGGTGGCGCTATAAGTATGACGCAATACTGACACATAGATGTGTTCAGGACAGAACCTTCATGAAGCGTGAGATATATCGGACGAATTGGATAATGTATGGAGGAGTAATGAGGACTTCCTGTTTCACCAATAGGTGGCGCTATAAGTATGATGCAATACTGACACATAGATGTGTTCAGGACAGAACCGTCATGAAGCGTGAGATATATCGGACAAATTGGATAATGTATGGAGGAGTTATGAGGACTTCGTGTTTTATGGCGAAATGTCAAACTTTGGCGGGGCGCCACGGCAAGGGTGTTTGGTGAAAACTCAATTTTTTTGATAACTTTTGATCACAAAGGTCTTAAGATCAAGCTGACCCGATATGAAGTTGATCGGATGAAATCTGTAGGAGGAGTTCGTCGAAGTACGAGGCATGGAAATGGTCAAAACAAGGACAAAATGGCACATTAAGAGCAAAATGGCGGACTTCCTGTTGCATGTTGGGTATAGCTCCAAGAGACATTTAAGTGTGGCTCGATGAAATACATATGCCCACCGAATTTCGTTCGCCTACATCAAACTGAAAGGTGGGGCTCGCCATTTGAAACTTTCCAGGGGGCGCTCTTGAGCCGTTTTGCCACGCCCATTTCCGTCACCAATGAATTATCAAATTTTTCACCGGGACTGACGTATCTGCAAAGTTTCATCCGTTTTCATCGATGTTTAGGCCGTCAAAAAGGCATTTGTTTGGGGAAAAGAAGAAGGTAAAAGAAGAACTAGTGCTGCGAGCAGCAGTGAGCGGGCCCTCGCACCCCACGCGGGTCGGGGTGCGGCGCCGTTAAAGGGTGTGCTATTTCGGTGTCCAGTACTGACAGAAACTTCCTGTCACCAGTAGGTGGCGCTCTAAGCGTGACTCAATACCGACGCATAGATGTGTTCAGGACAGTACCTTGATGAAGCGTGAGAAATGTTGTGTAAATCGGACAAAGTATGTAGGAGTTATGAGGACTTCCTGTAAGCAGTAGGTGGCGCTGTAGGTATGACGCAATACTGACCTACAGATGTGTTGAAGATGCGACCTTCATCAAGCATGAGCAATTTGGAGTAAATCGGATAATGTATGTAGGAGTTATGAGTACTTCCTGTTTCACCAGTAGGTGGCGCTGTAAGTGTAACTCAATACCGACGCATAGATGTGTTCAGAAGGTGACCTTCATGAAGCGTCAGCAATTTGGTGCAAATCGTATGATGTATGCAGGAGTTATGAGGACTTCCTGTTTCACCAATAGGTGGCGCTATAAGTATGATGCAATACTGACACATAGATGTGTTCAGGACAGAACCCTCATGAAGCGTGAGATATATCGGACAAATCGGATAATGTATGGAGGAGTTATGAGGACTTCCTGTTTCACCAATAGGTGGCGCTATAAGTATGATGCAATACTGACACATAGATGTGTTCAGGACAGAACCGTCATGAAGCGTGAGATATATCGGACGAATCGGATAATGTATGGAGGAGTTATGAGGACTTCCTGTTTCACCAATAGGTGGCGCTATAAGTATGACGCAATACTGACACATAGATGTGTTCAGGACAGAACCGTCATGAAGCGTGAGATATATCGGACAAATCGGATAATGTATGGAGGAGTTATGAGGACTTCCTGTTTCACCAATAGGTGGCGCTATAAGTATGATGCAATACTGACACATAGATGTGTTCAGGACAGAACCGTCATGAAGTGTGAGATATATCGGACAAATTGGATAATGTATGGAGGAGTTATGAGGACTTCCTGTTTCACCAATAGGTGGCGCTATAAGTATGATGCAATACTGACACATAGATGTGTTCAGGACAGAACCGTCATGAAGCGTGAGATATATCGGACAAATCGGATAATGTATGTAGGAGTTATGAGGACATCGTGTTTTATGGCGAAATGTCAAACTTTGGCAGGGCGCCACGGCAAGGGTGTTTGGTGAAAACTCAATTTTTTTGATAACTTTTGATCACAAAGGTCTTAAGATGAAGCTGACCCGATATGAAGTTGATCGGATGAAATCTGTAGGAGGAGTTCGTCGAAGTACGAGGCATGGAAATGGTCAAAACAAGGACAAAATGGCACATTAAGAGCAAAATGGCGGACTTCCTGTTGCATGTTGGGTATAGCTCCAAGAGACATTTAAGTGTGGCTCGATGAAATACATATGCCCACCGAATTTCGTTCGCCTACATCAAACTGAAAGGTGGGGCTCGCCATTTTAAATTTTCCAGGGGGCGCTCTTGAGCCGTTTTGCCACGCCCATTTCCGTCACCCATGAATTATCAAATTTTTCACCGGGACTGACGTACCTGCAAAGTTTCATCCGTTTTCATCGATGTTTAGGCCGCCAAAAAGGCATTTGTTTGGGGAGAAGAAGAAGGAGAAGGGAGAATAATAATAATCCTTCGAAATACAATAGGGCCTCGCACCGCCAGTGCTCGGGCCCTAACTAGTGCTGCGAGCAGCAGTGAGCGGGCCCTCGCACCCCACGCGGGTCGGGGTGTGGCGCCGTTAAAGGGTGTGCTATTTTGGTGTCCAGTACTGACAGAAACTTCCTGTCACCAGTAGGTGGCGCTCTAAGCGTGACTCAATACCGACATGTGTTCAGGACAGTACCTTGATGAAGTGTGAGAAATGTTGTGTAAATCGGACAAAGTATGTAGGAGTTATGAGGACTTCCTGTAAGCAGTAGGTGGCGCTGTAGGTATGACGCAATACTGACCTACAGATGTGTTCAAGATGCGACCTTCATCAAGCATGAGCAATTTGGAGTAAATCGGATAATGTATGTAGGAGTTATGAGTACTTCCTGTTTCACCAGTAGGTGGCGCTGTAAGTGTGACTCAATACCGATGAATAGATGTGTTCAGAAGGTGACCTTCATGAAGCGTCAGCAATTTGGTGCAAATCGGATGATGTATGCAGGAGTTATGAGGACTTTCTGTTTCACCAATAGGTGGCGCTATAAGTATGACGCAATACTGACAGATAGATATGTTCAGGACAGAACTGTCATGAAGCGTGAGACATATCGGACAAATCGGATAATGTATGGAGGAGTTATGAGGACTTCCTGTTTCACCAATAGGTGGCGCTATAAGTATGACGCAATACTGACACATAGATGTGTTCAGGACAGAACTGTCATGAAGCGTGAGACATATCGGACAAATCGGATAATGTATGGAGGAGTTATGAGGACTTCCTGTTTCACCAATAGGTGGCGCTATAAGTATGACGCAATACTGACACATAGATGTGTTCAGGACAGAACCGTCATGAAGCGTGAGATTTATCGGACAAATTGGATAATGTATGGAGGAGTTATGAGGACTTCGTGTTTTATGGCGAAATGTCAAACTTTGGCGGGGCGCCACGGCAAGGGTGTTTGGTGAAAACTAAATTTTTTTGATAACTTTTGATCACAAAGGTCTTAAGATGAAGCTGACCCGATATGAAGTTGATCGGATGAAATCTGTAGGAGGAGTTCGTCAAAGTACGAGGCATGGAAATGGTCAAAACAAGGACAAAATGGCACATTAAAAGCAAAATGGCGGCCTTCCTGTTGCATGTTGGGTATAGCTCCAAGAGACATTTTAGTGTGTCTCCATGAAATACATATGCCCACCGAATTTCGTTCGCCTACATCAAACTGAAAGGTGGGGCTCGCCATTTTAAATTTTCCAGGGGGCGCCCTTGAGACGTTTTGCCACGCCTATTTCCGTCACCCATGAATTATCAAATTTTTCACCGGGCCTGACATATCTGCAAAGTTTCATCCGTTTTAATCGATGTTTAGGCCGCCAAAAAGGCATTTGTTTGGGGAGAAGAACAAGAAGAAGAATAACTAGGGCTGCGAGCAGCATTGAGCGGGCCCTCGCACCCCACGCGTGTCGGGGTGTGGCGCCGTTAAAGGGTGTGCTATTTCGGTGTGCAGTACTGAGAGAAACGTCCTGTCACCAGTAGGTGGCGCTCTAGGCGTGACTCAATACCGAAGCATAGATGTGTTCAGGACAGGACGTTGATGAAGCGTGAGAAATGTTGTGTAAATCGGACAAAGTATGTAGGAGTTATGGGGACTTCCTGTTTCACCAATAGGTGGCGCTATAAGTATGACGCAATACTGACACATAGATGTGTTCAGGACAGAACCGTCATGAAGCGTGAGATATATCGGACAAATCGGATAATGTATGGAGGAGTTATGAGGACTTCCTGTTTCACCAATAGGTGGCGCTATAAGTATGATGCAATACTGACACATAGATGTGTTCAGGACAGAACCGTCATGAAGCGTGAGATATATCGGACAAATCGGATAATGTATGGAGGAGTTATGAGGACTTCCTGTTTTACCAATAGGTGGCGCTATAAGTATGACGCAATACTGACACATAGATGTGTTCAGGACAGAACCGTCATGAAGCGTGAGATATATCGGACAAATTGGATAATGTATGGAGGAGTTATGAGGACTTCCTGTTTCACCAATAGGTGGCGCTATAAGTATGATGCAATACTGACACATAGATGTGTTCAGGACACAACTGTCATGAAGCGTGAGATATATCGGACAAATTGGATAATGTATGGAGGAGTTATGAGGACTTCGTGTTTTTTGGCGAAATGTCAAACTTTGGCGGGGCGCCACGGCAAGGGTGTGTGGTGAAAACTCAATTTTTTTGATAACTTTTGATCACAAAGGTCTTAAGATGAAGCTGACCCGATATGAAGTTGATCGGATGAAATCTGTAGGAGGAGTTCGTCGAAGTACGAGGCATGGAAAGGGTCAAAACAAGGACAAAATGGCACATTAAGAGCAAAATGGCGGACTTCCTGTTGCATGTTGGGTATAGCTCCAAGAGACATTTCAGTGTGTCTCGATGAAATACATATGCCCTCCGAATTTCGTTCGCCTACATCAAACTGGAAGGTGGGGCTCGCCATTTTAAATTTTCCAGGGGGCGCTCTTGAGCCGTTTTGCCACGCCCATTTCCGTCACCCATGAATTATCAAATTTTTCACCGGGACTGATGTATCTGCAAAGTTTCATCCGTTTTCATCGATGTTTAGGCCGCCAAAAAGGCATTTGTTTGGGGAGAAGAAGAAGGAGAAGGGAGAATAATAATAATCCTTCGAAATACAATAGGGCCTCGCACCGCCAGTGCTCGGGCCCTAATAATCCTTCGAGTTTCAATAGGGCCTCGCACCGCCAGTGCTCGGGCCCTAATAATAATCCTTCGAAATACAATAGGGCCTCGCACCGCCAGTGCTCGGGCCCTAACTAGGGCTGCGAGCAGCAGTGAGCGGGCCCTCGCACCCCACGCGTGTCGGGGTGCGGCGCCGTTAAAGGGTGTGCTATTTCGGTGTCCTGTGCTGAGAGAAACTTCCTGTCACCAGTAGGTGGCGCTCTAAGCGTGACAATACCGAAGCATAGATGTGTTCAGGACGGTACCTTGATGAAGCGTGAGACATCTTGAGTAAATCGGATAATGTATGGAGGAGTTATGAGGACTTCCTGTTTCACCAGTAGGTGGCGCTGTAGGTATGACGCAATACTGACTTACAGAAGTGTTCAAGATGCGACCTTCATCAAGCATGAGCAATTTGGAGTAAATCGGATAACGTATGTAGGAGTTATGAGTACTTCCTGTTTCACTAGTAGGTGGCGCTGTAAGTGTGACTCAATACCGACGCATAGATGCGTTCAGAAGGTGACCTTCATGAAGCGTCAGCAATTTGGTGCAAATCGGATGATGTATGCAGTAGTTCTGAGGACTTCCTGTTTCACCAATAGGTGGCGCTATAAGTATCACGCAATACTGACACATAGATGTGTTCAGGACAGAACCGTCATGAAGCGTGAGATATATCGGACAAATCGGATAATGTATGGAGGAGTTATGAGGACTTCCTGTTTCACCAATAGGTGGCGCTATAAGTATGATGCAATACTGACACATAGATGTGTTCAGGACAGAACCGTCATGAAGCGTGAGATATATCGGACAAATCCGATAATGTATGGAGGAGTTATGGGGACTTCCTGTTTCACCAATAGGTGGCGCTATACGTATGACGCAATACTGACACATAGATGTGTTCAGGACAGAACCGTCATGAAGCGTGAGCTATATCGGACAATTTGGATAATGTATGGAGGAGTTATGAGGACTTCCTGTTTCACCAATAGGTGGCGCTATAAGTATGACGCAATACTGACACATAGATGTGTTCAGGACAGAACCGTCATGAAGCGTGAGATATATCGGACAAATCGGATAATGTATGGAGGAGTTATGAGGACTTCGTGTTTTATGGCGAAATGTCAAACTTTGGCAGGGCGCCACGGCAAGGGTGTTTGGTGAAAACTCAATTTTTTTGATAACTTTTGATCACAAAGGTCTTAAGATGAAGCTGACCCGATATGAAGTTGATCGGATGAAATCTGTAGGAGGAGTTCGTCGAAGTACGAGGCATGGAAATGGTCAAAACAAGGACAAAATGGCACATTAAAAGCAAAATGGCGGCCTTCCTGTTGCATGTTGGGTATAGCTCCAAGAGACATTTTAGTGCGTCTCGATGAACTACATATGCCCTCCGAATTTCGTTAGCCTACATCAAACTGAAAGGTGGGGCTCGCCATTTTAGATTTTCCAGGGGGCGCTCTTGAGCCGTTTTGCCACGCCCATTTCCGTCACCCATGAATTATCAAATTTTTCACCGGGACTGACGTATCTGCAAAGTTTCATCCGTTTTCATCGATGTTCAGGCCGCCTAAAAGGCATTTGTTTGGAGTAAAGGAGAAGAAGGAGAAGGAGAATAATAATCCTTCGAGTTTCAATAGGGCCTCGCACCGCCAGTGCTCGGGCCCTAACAAGAAGGTAGAATAATAATCCTTCGAAATACAATAGGGCCTCGCACCGCCAGTGCTCGGGCCCTAATAATAATCCTTCGAAATTCAATAGGGCCTCGCACCGCCAGTGCTCGGGCCCTAATAATAACTAGGGCTGCGAGCAGCAGTGAGCGGGCCCTCGCACCCCACGCGGGTCGGGGTGTGGCGCCGTTAAAGGGTGTGCTATTTCGGTGTCCAGTACTGACAGAAACTTCCTGTCACCAGTAGGTGGCGCTCTAAGCGTGACTCAATACCGACGCATAGATGTGTTCAGGACAGTACCTTGATAAAGCGTGAGAAATGTTGTGTAAATCGGACAAAGTATGTAGGAGTTATGAGGACTTCCTGTAAGCAGTAGGTGGTGCTGTAGGTATGACGCAATACAAACCTACAGATGTGTTCAAGATGCGACCTTCATCAAGCATGAGCAATTTGGAGTAAATCGGATAATGTATGTAGGAGTTATGAGTACTTCCTGTTTCACCAGTAGGTGGCGCTGTAAGTGTAACTCAATACCGATGCATAGATGTGTTCAGAAGGTGACCTTCATGAAGCGTCAGCAATTTGGTGCAAATCGGATGATGTATGCAGGAGTTATGAGGACTTCCTGTTTCACCAATAGGTGGCGCTATAAGTATGACGCAATACTGACACATAGATGTGTTCAGGACAGAACCGTCATGAAGCGTGAGATATATCGGACAAATTGGATAATGTATGGAGGAGTAATGAGGACTTCCTGTTTCACCAATAGGTGGCGCTATAAGTATGACGCAATACTGACACATAGATGTGTTCAGGACAGAACCGTCATGAAGCGTGAGATATATCGGACAAATTGGATAATGTATGGAGGAGTAATGAGGACTTCCTGTTTCACCAATAGGTGGCGCTATAAGTATGACGCAATACTGACACATAGATGTGTTCAGGACAGAACCGTCATGAAGCGTGAGATATATCGGACAAATTGGATAATGTATGGAGGAGTTATGAGGACTTCCTGTTTCACCAATAGGTGGCGCTATAAGTATGATGCAATACTGACACATAGATGTGTTCAGGACAGAACCGTCATGAAGCGTGAGATATATCGGACAAATTGGATAATGTATGGAGGAGTTATGAGGACTTCCTGTTTAACCAATAGGTGGCGCTATAAGTATAACGCAATACTGATACATAGATGTGTTCAAGACAGAACCGTCATGAAGCGTGAGATATATCAGACAAATTGGATAATGTATGTAGTAGTTATGAGGACTTCCTGTTTCACCAATAGGTGGCGCTATAAGTATGAAGCAATACTGACACATAGATGTGTTCAGGACAGAACCGTCATATTGCGTGAGATATATCGGACGAATTGGATAATGTATGGAGGAGTTATGAGGACTTCCTGTTTCACCAATAGGTGGCGCTATAAGTATGACGCAATACTGACACATAGATGTGTTCAGGACAGAACCGTCATGAAGCGTGAGATATATCAGACAAATTGGATAATGTATGGAGGAGTTATGAGGACTTCCTGTTTCACCAATAGGTGGCGCTATAAGTATGATGCAATACTGACACATAGATGTGTTCAGGACAGAACCGTCATGAAGCGTGAGATATATCGGACAAATTGGATAATGTATGGAGGAGTTATGAGGACTTCCTGTTTAACCAATAGGTGGCGCTATAAGTATGACGCAATACTGACACATAGATGTGTTCAGGACAGAACCGTCATGAAGCGTGAGATATATCGGACGAATCGGATAATGTATGGAGGAGTTATGAGGACTTCCTGTTTCACCAATAGGTGGCGCTATAAGTATGATGCAATACTGACACATAGATGTGTTCAGGACAGAACCGTCATGAAGCGTGAGATATATCGGACAAATTGGATAATGTATGGAGGAGTTATGAGGACTTCCTGTTTAACCAATAGGTGGCGCTATAAGTATAACGCAATACTGATACATAGATGTGTTCAAGACAGAACCGTCATGAAGCGTGAGATATATCAGACAAATTGGATAATGTATGTAGTAGTTATGAGGACTTCCTGTTTCACCAATAGGTGGCGCTATAAGTATGAAGCAATACTGACACATAGATGTGTTCAGGACAGAACCGTCATATTGCGTGAGATATATCGGACGAATTGGATAATGTATGGAGGAGTTATGAGGACTTCCTGTTTCACCAATAGGTGGCGCTATAAGTATGACGCAATACTGACACATAGATGTGTTCAGGACAGAACCGTCATGAAGCGTGAGATATATCAGACAAATTGGATAATGTATGGAGGAGTTATGAGGACTTCCTGTTTCACCAATAGGTGGCGCTATAAGTATGACGCAATACTGACACATAGATGTGTTCAGGACAGAACCGTCATGAAGCGTGAGATATATCGGACAAATTGGATAATGTATGGAGGAGTTATGAGGACTTCCTGTTTCACCAATAGGTGGCGCTATAAGTATGACGCAATACTGACACATAGATGTGTTCAGGACAGAACCGTCATGAAGCGTGAGATATATCGGACAAATTGGATAATGTATGGAGGAGTTATGAGGACTTCCTGTTTCACCAATAGGTGGCGCTATAAGTATGACGCAATACTGACACATAGATGTGTTCAGGACAGAACCGTCATGAAGCGTGAGATATATCGGACAAATTGGATAATGTATGGAGGAGTTATGAGGACTTCGTGTTTTATGGCGAAATGTCAAACTTTGGCAGGGCGCCACGGCAAGGGTGTTTGGTGAAAACTCAATTTTTTTGATAACTTTTGATCACAAAGGTCTTAAGATGAAGCTGACCCGATATGAAGTTGATCGGATGAAATCTGTAGGAGGAGTTCGTCGAAGTACGAGGCATGGAAATGGTCAAAACAAGGACAAAATGGCACATTAAGAGCAAAATGGCGGACTTCCTGTTGCATGTTGGGTATAGCTCCAAGAGACATTTAAGTGTGGCTCGATGAAATACATATGCCCACCGAATTTCGTTAGCCTACATCAAACTGAAAGGTGGGGCTCGCCATTTTAAACTTTCCAGGGGGCGCTCTTGAGCCGTTTTGCCACGCCCATTTCCGTCACCCATGAATTATCAAATTTTTCACCGGGACTGACGTATCTGCAAAGTTTCATCCGTTTTCATCGATGTTCAGGCCGCCTAAAAGGCATTTGTTTGGAGTAAAGGAGAAGGAGAATAATAATCCTTCGAGTTTCAATAGGGCCTCGCACCGCCAGTGCTCGGGCCCTAACTAGGGCTGCGAGCAGCAGTGAGCGGGCCCTCGCACCCCACGCGTGTTAAGGTGCGGCGCCGTTAAAGGGTGTGCTATTTCGGTGTGCAGTACTGAGAGAAACTTCCTGTCACCAGTAGGTGGCGCTCTAGGCGTGACTCAATACCGAAGCATAGATGTGTTCAGGACGGTACCTTGATGAAGCGTGAGAAATGTTGAGTAAATCGGATAACGTATGTAGGAGTTATGAGGACTTCCTGTTTCACCAGTAGGTGGCGCTGTAAGTATCACTCAATACCGACACATAGATGGGTTCAGAAGGCCACCTTCATGAAGCGTCAGCAATTTGGTGCAAATCGGATGATGTATGCAGGAGTTATGAGGACTTCCTGTTTCAACAATAGGTGGCGCTATACGTATGACGCAATACTGACACATAGATGTGTTCAGGACAGAACCGTCATGAAGCGTGAGCTATATCGGACACATTGGATAATGTATGGAGGAGTTATGAGGACTTCCTGTTTCACCAATAGGTGGCGCTATAAGTATGACACAATACTGACACATAGATGTGTTCAGGACAGAACTGTCATGAAGTGTGAGACATATCGGACAAATCGGATAATGTATGGAGGAGTTATGAGGACGTACTGTTTCACCAATAGGTGGCGCTATAAGTATGACGCAATACTGACACAGATGTGTTCAGGACAGAACCGTCATGAAGCGTGAGATATATCGGACAAATTGGATAATGTATGGAGGAGTTATGAGGACTTCGTGTTTTATGGCGAAATGTCAAACTTTGGCGGGGCGCCACGGCAAGGGTGTTTGGTGAAAACTCAATTTTTTTGATAACTTTTGATCACAAAGGTCTTAAGATGAAGCTGACCCGATATGAAGTTGATCGGATGAAATCTGTAGGAGGAGTTCGTCGAAGTACGAGGCATGGAAATGGTCAAAACAAGGACAAAATGGCACATTAAAAGCAAAATGGCGGACTTCCTGTTGCATGTTGGGTATAGCTCCAAGAGACATTTTAGTGTGGCTCGATGAAATACATATGCCCACCGAATTTCGTTTGCCTACATTAAACTGAAAGGTGGGGCTCGCCATTTTAAATTTTCCAGGGGGCGCTCTTGAGCCGTTTTGCCACGCTAATTTCCGTCACCCATGAATTATCAAATTTTTCACCGGGACTGACGTATCTGCAAAGTTTCATCCGTTTTCATCGATGTTTAGGCCGCCAAAAAGGCATTTGTTTTGGAAGAAGAAGGAGAATAATAATAACTAGTGCTGCGAGCAGCAGTGAGCGGGCCCTCGCACCCCACGCGGGTCGGGGTGTGGCGCCGTTAAAGGGTGTGCTATTTCGGTGTCCAGTACTGACAGAAACTTCCTGTCACCAGTAGGTGGCGCTCTAAGCGTGACTCAATACCGACGCATAGATGTGTTCAGGACAGTACCTTGATGAAGTGTGAGAAATGTTGTGTAAATCGGACAAAGTATGTAGGAGTTATGAGGACTTCCTGTAAGCAGTAGGTGGCGCTGTAAGTATGACGCAATACTGACCTACAGATGTGTTCAAGATGCGACCTTCATCAAGCATGAGCAATTTGGAGTAAATCGGATAATGTATGTAGGAGTTATGAGTACTTCCTGTTTCACCAGTAGGTGGCGCTGTAAGTGTTACTCAATACCGACGCATAGATGTGTTCAGAAGGTGACCTTCATGAAGCGTCAGCAATTTGGTGCAAATCGGATGATGTATGCAGGAGTTATGAGGACTTCCTGTTTCACCAATAGGTGGCGCTATAAGTATGACGCAATACTGACACATAGATGTGTTCAGGACAGAACCGTCATGAAGCGTGAGATATATCGGACAAATCCGATAATGTATGGAGGAGTTATGGGGACTTCCTGTTTCACCAATAGGTGGCGCTATACGTATGACGCAATACTGACACATAGATGTGTTCAGGACAGAACCGTCATGAAGCGTGAGCTATATCGGACAAATTGGATAATGTATGGAGGAGTTATGAGGACTTCCTGTTTCACCAATAGGTGGCGCTATAAGTATGACGCAATACTGACACATAGATGTGTTCAGGACAGAACCGTCATGAAGCGTGAGATATATCGGACAAATCGGATAATGTATGGAGAAGTTATGAGGACATCGTGTTTTATGGCGAAATGTCAAACTTTGGCGGGGCGCCACGGCAAGGGTGTTTGGTGAAAACTCAATTTACTTGATAACTTTTGATCACAAAGGGCTTAAGATGAAGCTGACCGAGTATGAAGTTGATCGGATGAAATCTGTAGGAGGAGTTCGTTGAAATACGAGGCATGGAAATGGTCAAAACAAGGACAAAATGGCACATTAAAAGCAAAATGGCGGCCTTCCTGTTGCATGTTGGGTACAGCTCTCAGAGACATTTTAGTGTGGCTCGATGAAATACATATGCCCTCCGAATTTCGTTCGCCTACATCAAACTGAAAGGTGGGGCTCGCCATTTTAAACTTTCCAGGGGGCGCTCTTGAGCCGTTTTGCCACGCCCATTTCCGTCACCCATGAATTATCAAATTTTTCACCGGGACTGACGTATCTGCAAAGTTTCATCCGTTTTCATCGATGTTTAGGCCGCCAAAAAGGCATTTGTTTTGGAAGAAGGAGAAGGAGGAGAATAATCCTTCGAAATACAATAGGGCCTCGCACCGCCAGTGTGCTCGGGCCCTAACTAGGGCTGCGAGCAGCAGTGAGCGGGCCCTCGCACCCCACGCGTCTCGGGGTGTGGCGCCGTTAAAGGGTGTGCTATTTCGGTGTTCAGTACTGAGAGAAACCTCCTGTCACCAGTAGGTGGCGCTCTAAGTGTGACTCAATACCGATACATAGTTGTGTTCAGGACGGTACCTTGATGAAGCCTGAGAAATGTTGAGTAAATCGGACAATGCATGTAGGAGTTATGAGGACTTCCTGTTTCACCAATAGGTGGCGCTATAAGTATGACGCAATACTGACACATAGATGTGTTCAGGACAGAACCGTCATGAAGCGTGAGATATATCGGACAAATCGGATAATGTATGTAGGAGTTATGAGGACTTCCTGTTTCACCAATAGGTGGCGCTATAAGTATGACGCAATACTGACACATAGATGTGTTCAGGACAGAACCGTCATGAAGCGTGAGATATATCGGACAAATCCGATAATGTATGGAGGAGTTATGAGGACTTCCTGTTTCACCAATAGGTGGCGCTATAAGTATGACGCAATACTGACCCATAGATGTGTTCAGGACACAACCGTCATGAAGCGTGAGATATATCGGACAAATCCGATAATGTATGGAGGAGTTATGAGGACTTCCTGTTTCACCAATAGGTGGCGCTATAAGTATGACGCAATACTGACCCATAGATGTGTTCAGGACAGAACCGTCATGAAGCGTGAGATATATCGGACAAATCGGATAATGTATGGAGGAGTTATGAGGACATCGTGTTTTATGGCGAAATGTCAAACTTTGGCGGGGCGCCGCGGCAAGGGTGTTTGGTGAAAACTCAATTTTTTTGATAACTTTTGATCACAAAGGTCTTAAGATGAAGCTGACCCGATATGAAGTTGATCGGATGAAATCTGTAGGAGGAGTTCGTCGAAGTACGAGGCATGGAAATGGTCAAAACAAGGACAAAATGGCACATTAAGAGCAAAATGGCGGACTTCCTGTTGCATGTTGGGTATAGCTCCAAGAGACATTTTAGTGTGTCTCGATGAAATACATGTGCCCTCCGAATTTCTTTCCCCTACATCAAACTGAAAGGTGGGGCTCGCCATTTTAAATTTTCCAGGGGGCGCTCTTGAGCCGTTTTGCCACGCCCATTTCCGTCACCCATGAATTATCAAATTTTTCACCGGGACTGACGTATCTGCAAAGTTTCATCCGTTTTCATCGATGTTCAGGCCGCCTAAAAGGCATTTGTTTGGAGTAAAGGAGAAGAAGAAGGAGAAGAAGAATAATAACTAGGGCTGCGAGCAGCAGTGAGCGGGCCCTCGCACCCCACGCGTGTCGGGGTGTGGCGCCGTTAAAGGGTGTGCTATTTCGGTGTGCAGTACTGAAAGAAACTTCCTGTCACCAGTAGGTGGCGCTCTAAGCGTGACTCAATACTGAAGCATAGATGTGTTCAGGACGGTACCTTGATGAAGCGTGAGAAATGTTGAGTAAATCGGATTACGTATGTAGGAGTTATGAGGACTTCCTGTTTCACCAGCAGGTGGCGCTGTAGGTATGACGCAATACTGACTTACAGAAGTGTTCAAGATGCGACCTTCATCAAGCATGAGCAATTTGGAGTAAATCGGATAACATATGTAGGAGTTATGAGTACTTCCTGTTTCACCAGTAGGTGGCGCTGTAAGTGTGACTCAATACCGACGCATAGATGTGTTCAGGACAGAACCATCATGAAGCGTGAGATAAATCGGACAAATCGGATAATGTATGGAGGAGTTATGAGGACTTCCTGTTTCACCAATAGGTGGCGCTATAAGTATGACGCAATACTGACACATAGATGTGTTCAGGACAGAACTGTCATGAAGCGTGAGACATATCGGACAAATCGGATAATGTATGGAGGAGTTATGAGGACGTACTGTTTCACCAATAGGTGGCGCTATAAGTATGACGCAATACTGACACATAGATGTGTTCAGGACAGAACAGTCATGAAGCGTGAGACATATCGGACAAATCGGATAATGTATGGAGGAGTTATGAGGACGTACTGTTTCACCAATAGGTGGCGCTATAAGTATGACGCAATACTGACACATAGATGTGTTCAGGACAGAACCGTCATGAAGCGTGAGACATATCGGACAAATCGGATAATGTATGGAGGAGTTATGAGGACGTACTGTTTCACCAATAGGTGGCGCTATAAATATGACGCAATACTGACACATAGATGTGTTCAGGACAGAACCGTCATGAAGCGTGAGATATATCGGACAAATCGGATAATGTATGGAGGAGTTATGAGGACATCGTGTTTTATGGCGAAATGTCAAACTTTGGCGGGGCGCCACGGCAAGGGTGTTTAATGAAAACTCAATTTTTTTGATAACTTTTGATCACAAAGGTCTTAAGATGAAGCTGACCCGATATGAAGTTGATCGGATGAAATCTGTAGGAGGAGTTCGTCGAAGTACGAGGCATGGAAATGGTCAAAACAAGGACAAAATGGCACATTAAGAGCAAAATGGCGGACTTCCTGTTGCATGTTGGGTATAGCTCCAAGAGACATTTAAGTGTGGCTCGATGAAATACATATGCCCACCGAATTTTGTTCGCCTACATCAAACTGAAAGGTGGGGCTCACCATTTTAAATTTTCCAGGGGGCGCTCTTGAGCCGTTTTGCCACGCCTATTTCCGGCACCCATGAATTATCAAATTTTTCACCGGGACTGACGTATCTGCAAAGTTTCATCCGTTTTCATCGATGTTTAGGCCGCCAAAAAGGCATTTGTTTCGGAAGAAGAATAATAATAATAATAATAATAATAATCCTTCGAGTTTCAATAGGGCCTCGCACCGCCAGTGCTCGGGCCCTAATAATCCTTCGAGTTTCAATAGGGCCTCGCACCGCCAGTGCTCGGGCCCTAATAATAATAATCCTTCGAGTTTCAATAGGGCCTCGCACCGCCAGTGCTCGGGCCCTAACTAGTGCTGCGAGCAGCAGTGAGCGGGCCCTCGCACCCCACGCGGGTCGGGGTGTGGCGCCGTTAAAGGGTGTGCTATTTCGGTGTCCAGTACTGACAGAAACTTCCTGTCACCAGTAGGTGGTGCTCTAAGCGTGACTCAATACCGACGCATAGATGTGTTCAGGACAGTATCTTGATGAAGCGTGAGAAATGTTGTGTAAATCGGACAAAGTATGTAGGAGTAATGAGGACTTCCTTTAAGCAGTAGGTGGCGCTGTAGGTATGACGCAATACTGACCTACAGATGTGTTCAAGATGCAACCTTCATCAAGCATGAGCAATTTGCAGTAAATCGGATAATGTATGTAGGAGTTATGAGTACTTCCTGTTTCACCAGTAGGTGGCGCTGTAAGTGTAACTCAATACCGACGCATAGATGTGTTCAGAAGGTGACCTTCATGAAGCGTCAGCAATTTGGTGCAAATCGGATGATGTATGCAGGAGTTATGAGGACTTCCTGTTTCACCAATAGGTGGCGCTATAAGTATGACGCAATACTGAAACATAGATGTGTTCAGGACAGAACCGTCATGAAGCGTGAGATATATCGGACAAATTGGATAATGTATGGAGGAGTTATGAGGACTTCGTGTTTTATGGCGAAATGTCAAACTTTGGCGGGGCGCCACGGCAAGGGTGTTTGGTGAAAACTCAATTTTTTTGATAACTTTTGATCACAAAGGTCTTAAGATGAAGCTGACCCGATATGAAGTTGATCGGATGAAATCTGTAGGAGGAGTTCGTCGAAGTACGAGGCATGGAAATGGTCAAAACAAGGACAAAATGGCACATTAAAAGCAAAATGGCGGCCTTCCTGTTGCATGTTGGGTATAGCTCCAAGAGACATTTTAGTGCGTCTCGATGAACTACATATGCCCTCCGAATTTCGTTCGCCTACATCAAACTGAAAGGTGGGGCTCGCCATTTTAGATTTTCCCGGGGGGCGCTCTTGAGCCGTTTTGCCACGCCCAATTCCGTCACCCATGAAATATCCGATTTACACCGGGACTGATGTATCTGCAAAGTTTCATCCGTTTTCATCGATGTTTAGGCCGCCAAAAAGGCATTTGTTTGGGGAGAAGAAGAAGGTAGAATAAGGAGAATAATAATAATAATCCTTCGAGTTTCAATAGGGCCTCGCACCGCCAGTGCTCGGGCCCTAATAATAACTAGTGCTGCGAGCAGCAGTGAGCGGGCCCTCGCACCCCACGCGGGTCGGGGTGTGGCGCCGTTAAAGGGTGTGCTATTTCGGTGTCCAGTACTGACAGAAACTTCCTGTCACCAGTAGGTGGCGCTCTAAGCGTGACTCAATACCAAAGCAAAGATGTGTTCAGGACAGTACCTTGATGAAGCGTGAGAAATGTTGTGTAAATCGGACAAAGTATGTAGGAGTTATGAGGACTTCATGTAAGCAGTAGGTGGCGCTGTAGGTATGACGCAATACTGACCTACAGATGTGTTCAAGATGCGACCTTCATCAAGCATGAGCAATTTGGAGTAAATCGGATAATGTATGTAGGAGTTATGAGTACTTCCTGTTTCACCAGTAGGTGGCGCTGTAAGTGTAACTCAATACCGACGCATAGATGTGTTCAGAAGGTGACCTTCATGAAGCGTCAGCAATTTGGTGCAAATCGGATGATGTATGCAGGAGTTATGAGGACTTCCTGTTTCACCAATAGGTGGCGCTATAAGTATGACGCAATACTGACACATAGATGTGTTCAGGACAGAACCGTCATGAAGCGTGAGATAAATCGGACAAATCGGATAATGTATGGAGGAGTTATGAGGACTTCCTGTTTCACCAATAGGTGGCGCTATAAGTATGACGCAATACTGACACATAGATGTGTTCAGGACAGAACCGTCATGAAGCGTGAGATATATCGGACAAATCGGATAATGTATGGAGGAGTTATGAGGACTTCCTGTTTTACCAATAGGTGGCGCTATAAGTATGACGCAATACTGACACATAGATGTGTTCAGGACAGAACCTTCATGAAGCGTGAGATATATCGGACGAATTGGATAATGTATGGAGGAGTTATGAGGACTTCCTGTTTCACCAATAGGTGGCGCTATAAGTATGATGCAATACTGACACATAGATGTGTTCAGGACAGAACAGTCATGAAGCGTGAGATATATCGGACGAATTGGATAATGTATGTAGGAGTTATGAGGACTTCCTGTTTCACCAATAGGTGGCGCTATAAGTATGACGCAATACTGACACATAGATGTGTTCAGGACAGAACCCTCATGAAGCGTGAGATATATCGGACAAATCCGATAATGTATGGAGGAGTTATGGGGACTATCTTTTTCACCAATAGGTGGCGCTATAAGTATGATGCAATACTGAAACATAGATGTGAACAGGACAGAACCGTCATGAAGCGTGAGATATATCGGACAAATTGGATAATGTATGGAGGAGTTATGAGGACTTCCTGTTTCACCAATAGGTGGCGCTATAAGTATGACACAATACTGACACATAGATGTGTTCAGGACAGAACCGTCATGAAGCGTGAGATATATCGGACGAATTGGATAATGTATGGAGGAGTTATGAGGACTTCCTGTTTCACCAATAGGTGGCGCTATAAGTATGACGCAATACTGACACATAGATGTGTTCAGGACAGAACCTTCATGAAGCGTGAAATATATCGGACGAATTGGATAATGTTGTAGGAGTTATGAGGACTTCCTGTTTCACCAATAGGTGGCGCTATAAGTATGACGCAATACTGACACATAGATGTATTCAGGACAGAACCTTCATGAAGCGTGAGATATATCGGACAAATTGGATAATGTATGAAGGAGTTATGAGGACTTCCTGTTTCACCAATAGGTGGCGCTATAAGTATGACGCAATACTGACACATAGATGTGTTCAGGACAGCACCTTCATGAAGCGTGAGATATATCGGACGAATTGGATAATGTATGTAGGAGTTATGAGGACTTCCTGTTTCACCAATAGGTGGCGCTATAAGTATAATGCAATACTGAAACATAGATGTGAACAGGACAGAACCGTCATGAAGCGTGAGATATATCGGACAAATTGGATAATGTATGGAGGAGTTATGAGGACTTCCTGTTTCACCAATAGGTGGCGCTATAAGTATGACACAATACTGACACATAGATGTGTTCAGGACAGAACCGTCATGAAGCGTGAGATATATCGGACGAATTGGATAATGTATGTAGGAGTTATGAGGACTTCCTGTTTCACCAATAGGTGGCACTATAAGTATGACGCAATACTGACACATAGATGTGTTCAGGACAGAACCGTCATGAAGCGTGAGATATATCAGACGAATTGGATAATGTATGTAGGAGTTATGAGGACTTCCTGTTTCACCAATAGGTGGCGCTATAAGTATGATGCAATACTGACCCATAGATGTGTTCAGGACAGAACCGTCATGAAGCGTGAGATATATCGGACGAATTGGATAAGGTATGTAGGAGTTATGAGGACTTCCTGTTTCACCAATAGGTGGCGCTATAAGTATGACACAATACTGACCCATAGATGTGTTCAGGACAGAACCGTCATGAAGCGTGAGATATATCGGACGAATTGGATAATGTATGTAGGAGTTATGAGGACTTCCTGTTTCACCAATAGGTGGCGCTATAAGTATGACGCAATACTGACACATAGATGTGTTCAGGACAGAACCTTCATGAAGTGTGAGATATATCGGACGAATTGGATAATGTATGGAGAAGTTATGAGGACTTCCTGTTTCACCAGTAGGTGGCGCTGTAAGTGTGACTCAATACCGACACATAGATGGGTTCAGAAGGCCACCTTCATGAAGCGTCAGCAATTTGGTGCAAATCGGATGATGTATGCAGGAGTTATGAGGACTTCTTGTTTCACCAATAGGTGGCGCTATACGTATGACGCAATACTGACACATAGATGTGTTCAGGACAGAACCGTCATGAAGCGTGAGCTATATCGGACAAATTGGATAATGTATGGAGGAGTTATGAGGACTTCCTGTTTCACCAATAGGTGGCGCTATAAGTATATGGCAATACTGAAACATAGATGTGTTCAGGACAGAACCGTCATAAAGCGTGAGATATATCGGACAAATTGGATAATGTATGGAGGAGTTATGAGGACTTCCTGTTTCACCAATAGGTGGCGCTATAAGTATGACGCAATACTGACACATAGATGTGTTCAGGACAGAACCGTCATGAAGCGTGAGATATATCGGACAAATTGGATAATGTATGGAGGAGTTATGAGGACTTCCTGTTTCACCAATAGGTGGCGCTATAAGTATGACGCAATACTGACACATAGATGTGTTCAGGACAGAACCGTCATGAAGCGTGAGATATATCGGACAAATCCGATAATGTATGGAGGAGTTATGGGGACTATCTTTTTCACCAATAGGTGGCGCTATAAGTATGATGCAATACTGAAACATAGATGTGAACAGGACAGAACCGTCATGAAGCGTGAGATATATCGGACAAATTGGATAATGTATGGAGGAGTTATGAGGACTTCCTGTTTCACCAATAGGTGGCGCTATAAGTATGACACAATACTGACACATAGATGTGTTCAGGACAGAACCGTCATGAAGCGTGAGATATATCGGACGAATTGGATAATGTATGGAGGAGTTATGAGGACTTCCTGTTTCACCAATAGGTGGCGCTATAAGTATGACGCAATACTGACACATAGATGTGTTCAGGACAGAACCTTCATGAAGCGTGAAATATATCGGACGAATTGGATAATGTTGTAGGAGTTATGAGGACTTCCTGTTTCACCAATAGGTGGCGCTATAAGTATGACGCAATACTGACACATAGATGTATTCAGGACAGAACCTTCATGAAGCGTGAGATATATCGGACAAATTGGATAATGTATGAAGGAGTTATGAGGACTTCCTGTTTCACCAATAGGTGGCGCTATAAGTATGACGCAATACTGACACATAGATGTGTTCAGGACAGCACCTTCATGAAGCGTGAGATATATCGGACGAATTGGATAATGTATGTAGGAGTTATGAGGACTTCCTGTTTCACCAATAGGTGGCGCTATAAGTATAATGCAATACTGAAACATAGATGTGAACAGGACAGAACCGTCATGAAGCGTGAGATATATCGGACAAATTGGATAATGTATGGAGGAGTTATGAGGACTTCCTGTTTCACCAATAGGTGGCGCTATAAGTATGACACAATACTGACACATAGATGTGTTCAGGACAGAACCGTCATGAAGCGTGAGATATATCGGACGAATTGGATAATGTATGTAGGAGTTATGAGGACTTCCTGTTTCACCAATAGGTGGCACTATAAGTATGACGCAATACTGACACATAGATGTGTTCAGGACAGAACCGTCATGAAGCGTGAGATATATCAGACGAATTGGATAATGTATGTAGGAGTTATGAGGACTTCCTGTTTCACCAATAGGTGGCGCTATAAGTATGATGCAATACTGACCCATAGATGTGTTCAGGACAGAACCGTCATGAAGCGTGAGATATATCGGACGAATTGGATAAGGTATGTAGGAGTTATGAGGACTTCCTGTTTCACCAATAGGTGGCGCTATAAGTATGACACAATACTGACCCATAGATGTGTTCAGGACAGAACCGTCATGAAGCGTGAGATATATCGGACGAATTGGATAATGTATGTAGGAGTTATGAGGACTTCCTGTTTCACCAATAGGTGGCGCTATAAGTATGACGCAATACTGACACATAGATGTGTTCAGGACAGAACCTTCATGAAGTGTGAGATATATCGGACGAATTGGATAATGTATGGAGAAGTTATGAGGACTTCCTGTTTCACCAGTAGGTGGCGCTGTAAGTGTGACTCAATACCGACACATAGATGGGTTCAGAAGGCCACCTTCATGAAGCGTCAGCAATTTGGTGCAAATCGGATGATGTATGCAGGAGTTATGAGGACTTCTTGTTTCACCAATAGGTGGCGCTATACGTATGACGCAATACTGACACATAGATGTGTTCAGGACAGAACCGTCATGAAGCGTGAGCTATATCGGACAAATTGGATAATGTATGGAGGAGTTATGAGGACTTCCTGTTTCACCAATAGGTGGCGCTATAAGTATGACGCAATACTGAAACATAGATGTGTTCAGGACAGAACCGTCATAAAGCGTGAGATATATCGGACAAATTGGATAATGTATGGAGGAGTTATGAGGACTTCCTGTTTCACCAATAGGTGGCGCTATAAGTATGACGCAATACTGACACATAGATGTGTTCAGGACAGAACCGTCATGAAGCGTGAGATATATCGGACAAATTGGATAATGTATGGAGGAGTTATGAGGACTTCCTGTTTCACCAATAGGTGGCGCTATAAGTATGACGCAATACTGACACATAGATGTGTTCAGGACAGAACCTTCATGAAGTGTGAGATATATCGGACGAATTGGATAATGTATGGAGAAGTTATGAGGACTTCCTGTTTCACCAGTAGGTGGCGCTGTAAGTGTGACTCAATACCGACACATAGATGGGTTCAGAAGGCCACCTTCATGAAGCGTCAGCAATTTGGTGCAAATCGGATGATGTATGCAGGAGTTATGAGGACTTCTTGTTTCACCAATAGGTGGCGCTATACGTATGACGCAATACTGACACATAGATGTGTTCAGGACAGAACCGTCATGAAGCGTGAGCTATATCGGACAAATTGGATAATGTATGGAGGAGTTATGAGGACTTCCTGTTTCACCAATAGGTGGCGCTATAAGTATGACGCAATACTGAAACATAGATGTGTTCAGGACAGAACCGTCATAAAGCGTGAGATATATCGGACAAATTGGATAATGTATGGAGGAGTTATGAGGACTTCCTGTTTCACCAATAGGTGGCGCTATAAGTATGACGCAATACTGACACATAGATGTGTTCAGGACAGAACCGTCATGAAGCGTGAGATATATCGGACAAATTGGATAATGTATGGAGGAGTTATGAGGACTTCCTGTTTCACCAATAGGTGGCGCTATAAGTATGACGCAATACTGACACATAGATGTGTTCAGGACAGAACCGTCATGAAGCGTGAGATATATCGGACAAATTGGATAATGTATGGAGGAGTTATGAGGACTTCGTGTTTTATGGCGAAATGTCAAACTTTGGCGGGGCGCCACGGCAAGGGTGTTTGGTGAAAACTCAATTTTTTTGATAACTTTTGATCACAAAGGTCTTAAGATGAAGCTGACCCGATATGAAGTTGATCGGATGAAATCTGTAGGAGGAGTTCGTCGAAGTACGAGGCATGGAAATGGTCAAAACAAGGACAAAATGGCACATTAAAAGCAAAATGGCGGACTTCCTGTTGCATGTTGGGTATAGCTCCAAGAGACATTAAAGTGTGGCTCGATGAAATACATATGCCCACCGAATTTCGTTCGCCTACATCAAACTGAAAGGTGGGGCTCGCCATTTTAGATTTTCCAGGGGGCGCTCTTGAGCCGTTTTGCCACGCCCATTTCCGTCACCCATGAATTATCAAATTTTTCACCGGGACTGACGTATCTGCAAAGTTTCATCCGTTTTCATCGATGTTCAGGCCGCCTAAAAGGCATTTGTTTGGAGTAAAGAAGGAGAAGAAGGAGAATAATAATAATCCTTCGAGTTTCAATAGGGCCTCGCACCGCCAGTGCTCGGGCCCTAATAATCCTTCGAAATACAATAGGGCCTCGCACCGCCAGTGCTCGGGCCCTAACTAGGGCTGCGAGCAGCATTGAGCGGGCCCTCGCACCCCACGCGAGTCGGGGTGTGGCGCCGTTAAAGGCTGTGCTATTTCGGTGTCCAGTACTGAGAGAAACTTCCTGTCACCAGTAGGTGGCGCTCTAAGCGTGACTCAATACCGATGCATAGATGTGTTCAGGACGGTACCTTGATGAAGCGTGAGAAATGTTGAGCAAATTGGACAATGTATGTAGGAGTTATGAGGACTTCCTATAAGCAGTAGGTGGCGCTGTAGGTATGACGCAATACTGACCTACAGATGTGTTCAAGATGCGACCTTCATCAAGCATGAGCAATTTGGAGTAAATCGGATAATGTATGTAGGAGTTATGAGTACTTCCTGTTTCACCAGTAGGTGGCGCTGTAAGTGTAACTCAATACCGACGCATAGATGTGTTCAGAAGGTGACCTTCATGAAGCGTCAGCAATTTGGTGCAAATCGGATGATGTATGCAGGAGTTATGAGGACTTCCTGTTTCACCAATAGGTGGTGCTATAAGTATGACGCAATACTGACACATAGATGTGTTCAGGACAGAACCGTAATGAAGCGTGAGATATATCGGACTAATTGGATAATGTATGGAGGAGTTATGAGGACTTCCTGTTTCACCAATAGGTGGCGCTATAAGTATGACGCAATACTGACACATAGATGTGTTCAGGACAGAACCGTCATGAAGCGTGAGATAAATCGGACAAATTGGATAATGTATGTAGGAGTTATGAGGACTTCCTGTTTCACCAATAGGTGGCGCTATAAGTATGACGCAATACTGACACATAGATGTGTTCAGGACAGAACCTTCATGAAGCGTGAGATATATCGGACGAATTGGATAATGTATGGAGGAGTTATGAGGACTTCCTGTTTCACCAATAGGTGGCGCTATAAGTATGATGCAATACTGACACATAGATGTGTTCAGGACAGAACCGTCATGAAGCGTGAGATATATCGGACAAATTGGATAATGTATGGAGGAGTTATGAGGACTTCCTGTTTCACCAATAGGTGGCGCTATAAGTATGATGCAATACTGACACATAGATGTGTTCAGGACAGAACCGTCATGAAGCGTGAGATATATCGGACGAATTGGATAATGTATGTAGGAGTTATGAGGACTTCCTGTTTCACCAATAGGTGGCGCTATAAGTATGACGCAATACTGACACATAGACGTGTTCAGGACAGAACCGTCATGAGGCGTGAGATATATCGGACAAATCCGATAATGTATGGAGGAGTTATGGGGACTTCCTGTTTCACCAATAGGTGGCGCTTTAAGTATGATGTAATACTGACACATAGATGTGTTCAGGACAGAACCGTCATGAAGCGTGAGATATATCGGACGAATTGGCTAATGTATGTAGGAGTTATGAGGACTTCCTGTTTCACCAATAGGTGGCGCTATAAGTATGACGCAATACTGACACATAGATGTGTTCAGGACAGAACCGTCATGAAGCGTGAGATATATCGGACAAATTGGATAATGTATGTAGGAGTTATGAGGACTTCCTGTTTCACCAATAGGTGGCGCTATACGTATGATGCAATACTGACACAAAGATGTGTTCAGGACAGAACCGTCATGAAGCGTGAGATATATCGGACAAATTGGATAATGTATGTAGGAGTTATGAGGACTTCCTGTTTCAGTCAGTAGATGGCGCCAAGTATGACTCAATTGACACAGATGTGTGCAGGACGGAACCTTGATGAAGCATGAGAAATCTGAGGCAAATTGGATAATGTATGGAGGAGTTATGAGGACTTACTGTTTTACCAGTAGGTGGCGCTGTAAGTGTGACTCAATACCGATGCATGGATGTGTTCAGGATGCAACCTTCATGAAGCGTGAGCAATTTGGAGTAAATCGGATAACGTATGTAGGAGTAATGAGTACTTCCTCTTTCACCAGTAGGTGGCGCTGTAGGTATGATGCAATACTGACTTACAGATGTGTTCAAGATGCAACCTTCAATAAGCATGAGCAATTTGGAGTAAATCGGATAACGTATGTAGGGGTTATGAGTACTTCCTGTTTCACCAGTAGGTGGCGCTGTAAGTGTTACTCAATACCGATGCATAGATGTGTTCAGGACAGAACGGTCATGAAGCGTGAGATATATCGGACAAATTGGATAATGTATGGAGGAGTTATGAGGACTTCCTGTTTCACCAATAGGTGGCGCTATAAGTATGACGCAATACTGACACATAGATGTGTTCAGGACAGAACCGTCATGAAGCGTGAGATATATCGGACAAATTGGATAATGTATGGAGGAGTTATGAGGACTTCCTGTTTCACCAATAGGTGGCGCTATAAGTATGACGCAATACTGACACATAGATGTGTTCAGGACAGAACCGTCATGAAGCGTGAGATATATCGGACAAATTGGATAATGTATGGAGGAGTTATGAGGACTTCGTGTTTTATGGCGAAATGTCAAACTTTGGCGGGGCGCCACGGCAAGGGTGTTTGGTGAAAACTCAATTTTTTTGATAACTTTTGATCACAAAGGTCTTAAGATGAAGCTGACCCGATATGAAGTTGATCGGATGAAATCTGTAGGAGGAGTTCGTCGAAGTACGAGGCATGGAAATGGTCAAAACAAGGACAAAATGGCACATTAAAAGCAAAATGGCGGACTTCCTGTTGCATGTTGGGTATAGCTCCAAGAGACATTAAAGTGTGGCTCGATGAAATACATATGCCCACCGAATTTCGTTCGCCTACATCAAACTGAAAGGTGGGGCTCGCCATTTTAGATTTTCCAGGGGGCGCTCTTGAGCCGTTTTGCCACGCCCATTTCCGTCACCCATGAATTATCAAATTTTTCACCGGGACTGACGTATCTGCAAAGTTTCATCCGTTTTCATCGATGTTCAGGCCGCCTAAAAGGCATTTGTTTGGAGTAAAGAAGGAGAAGAAGGAGAACTAGTGCTGCGAGCAGCAGTGAGCGGGCCCTCGCACCCCACGCGGGTCGGGGTGTGGCGCCGTTAAAGGGTGTGCTATTTCGGTGTCCAGTACTGACAGAAACTTCCTGTCACCAGTAGGTGGCGCTCTAAGCGTGACTCAATACCGATGCATAGATGTGTTCAGGACAGTACCTTGATGAAGCGTGAGAAATGTTGTGTAAATCGGACAAAGTATGTAGGAGTTATGAGGACTTCCTGTAAGCAGTAGGTGGCGCTGTAGGTATGACGCAATACTGACCTACAGATGTGTTCAAGATGCGACCTTCATCAAGCATGAGCAATTTGGAGTAAATCGGATAATGTATGTAGGAGTTATGAGTTCTTCCTGTTTCACCAGTAGGTGGCGCTGTAAGTGTAACTCAATACCGACGCATAGATGTGTTCAGAAGGTGACCTTCATGAAGCGTCAGCAATTTGGTGCAAATCGGATGATGTATGCAGGAGTTATGAGGACTTCCTGTTTCACCAATAGGTGGCGCTATAAGTATGACGCAATACTGACACATAGATGTGTTCAGGACAGAACCGTCATGAAGCGTGAGATAAATCGGACAAATCGGATCATTTATGGAGGAGTTATGAGGACTTCCTGTTTCACCAATAGGTGGCGCTATAAGTATGACGCAATACTGACACATAGATGTGTTCAGGACAGAACCGTCATGAAGCGTGAGATATATCGGACAAATCGGATAATGTATGGAGGAGTTATGAGGACTTCCTGTTTCACCAATAGGTGGCGCTATAAGTATGACGCAATACTGACACATAGATGTGTTCAGGACAGAACCGTCATGAAGCGTGAGATATATCGGACAAATCGGATAATGTATGGAGGAGTTATGAGGACTTCCTGTTTCACCAATAGGTGGCGCTATAAGTATGACGCAATACTGACACATAGATGTTTTCAGGACAGAACCTTCATGAAGCGTGAGATATATCGGACGAATTGGATAATGTATGTAGGAGTTATGAGGACTTCCTGTTTCACCAATAGGTGGCGCTATAAGTATGACGCAAAACTGACACATAGATGTGTTCAGGACAGAACCTTCATGAAGCGTGAGATATATCGGACGAATTGGATAATGTATGGAGGAGTTATGAGGACTTCCTGTTTCACCAATAGGTGGCGCTATAAGTATGACGCAATACTGAAACATAGATGTGTTCAGGACAGAACCGTCATGAAGCGTGAGATATATCGGACAAATTGGATAATGTATGGAGGAGTTATGAGGACTTCCTGTTTCACCAATAGGTGGCGCTATAAGTATGACGCAATACTGACACATAGATGTGTTCAGGACAGAACCGTCATGAAGCGTGAGATATATCGGACAAATTGGATAATGTATGGAGGAGTTATGAGGACTTCCTGTTTCACCAATAGGTGGCGCTATAAGTATGACGCAATACTGACACATAGATGTGTTCAGGACAGAACCGTCATGAAGCGTGAGATATATCGGACAAATTGGATAATGTATGGAGGAGTTATGAGGACTTCGTGTTTTATGGCGAAATGTCAAACTTTGGCAGGGCGCCACGGCAAGGGTGTTTGGTGAAAACTCAATTTTTTTGATAACTTTTGATCACAAAGGTCTTAAGATGAAGCTGACCCGATATGAAGTTGATCGGATGAAATCTGTAGGAGGAGTTCGTCGAAGTACGAGGCATGGAAATGGTCAAAACAAGGACAAAATGGCACATTAAGAGCAAAATGGCGGACTTCCTGTTGCATGTTGGGTATAGCTCCAAGAGACATTTAAGTGTGGCTCGATGAAATACATATGCCCACCGAATTTCGTTAGCCTACATCAAACTGAAAGGTGGGGCTCGCCATTTTAAACTTTCCAGGGGGCGCTCTTGAGCCGTTTTGCCACGCCCATTTCCGTCACCCATGAATTATCAAATTTTTCACCGGGACTGACGTATCTGCAAAGTTTCATCCGTTTTCATCGATGTTCAGGCCGCCTAAAAGGCATTTGTTTGGAGTAAAGGAGAAGAAGAAGGAGAAGAAGGAGAATAATAATAATCCTTCGAGTTTCAATAGGGCCTCGCACCGCCAGTGCTCGGGCCCTAATAATAATAATCCTTCGAGTTTCAATAGGGCCTCGCACCGCCAGTGCTCGGGCCCTAATAATCCTTCGAGTTTCAATAGGGCCTCGCACCGCCAGTGCTCGGGCCCTAACTAGTGCTGCGAGCAGCAGTGAGCGGGCCCTCGCACCCCACGCGGGTCGGGGTGTGGCGCCGTTAAAGGGTGTGCTATTTCGGTGTCCAGTACTGACAGAAACTTCCTGTCACCAGTAGGTGGCGCTCTAAGCGTGACTCAATACCGACGCATAGATGTGTTCAGGACAGTACCTTGATGAAGCGTGGGAAATGTTGTGTAAATCGGACAAAGTATGTAGGAGTTATGAGGACTTCCTGTTTCACCAGTAGGTGGCGCTGTAAGTGTGACTCAATACCGACACATAGATGGGTTCAGAAGGCCATCTTCATGAAGCATCAGCAATTTGGTGCAAATCGGATGATGTATGCAGGAGTTATGAGGACTTCCTGTTTCACCAGTAGGTGGCGCTGTAAGTGTGACTCAATACCGACACATAGATGGGTTCAGAAGGCCACCTTCATGAAGCATCAGCAATTTGGTGCAAATCGGATGATGTATGCAGGAGTTATGAGGACTTCCTGTTTCACCAATAGGTGGCGCTATACGTATGACGCAATAATGACACATAGATGTGTTCAGGACAGAACCGTCATGAAGCGTGAGCTATATCGGACAAATTGGATAATGTATGGAGGAGTTATGAGGACTTCCTGTTTCACCAATAGGTGGCGCTATAAGTATGACGCAATACTGACACATAGATGTGTTCAGGACAGAACCGTCATGAAGCGTGAGATATATCGGACAAATTGGATAATGTATGGAGGAGTTATGAGGACTTCGTGTTTTATGGCGAAATGTCAAACTTTGGCGGGGCGCCACGGCAAGGGTGTTTGGTGAAAACTAAATTTTTTTGATAACTTTTGATCACAAAGGTCTTAAGATGAAGCTGACCCGATATGAAGTTGATCGGATTAAATCTGTAGGAGGAGTTCGTCGAAGTACAAGGCATGGAAATGGTCAAAACAAGGACAAAATGGCACATTAAGAGCAAAATGGCGGACTTCCTGTTGCATGTTGGGTATAGCTCCAAGAGACATTTAAGTGTGGCTCGATGAAATACATATGCCCACCGAATTTCGTTCGCCTACATCAAACTGAAAGGTGGGGCTCGCCATTTTAAACTTTCCAGGGGGCGCTCTTGAGCCGTTTTGCCACGCCCATTTCCGTCACCAATGAAATATCCGATTTTCACCGGGACTGATGTATCTGCAAAGTTTCATCCGTTTTCATCGATGTTTAGGCCGCCAAAAAGGCATTTGTTTGGGGAGAAGAAGAATAAGGAGAACTAGGGCTGCGAGCAGCATTGAGCGGGCCCTCGCACCCCAAGCATGTCGGGGTGTGGCGCCGTTAAAGGCTGTGCTATTTCGGTGTCCTGTACTGAGAGAAACCTTCTGTCACCAGTAGGTGGCGCTATACGCGTGACTCAATACCGATGCATAGATGTGTTCAGGACGGTACCTTGATGAAGCATGAGAAATGTTGAGTAAATCGGATAACGTATGTAGGAGTTATGAGGACTTCCTGTTTCACCAGTAGGTGGCGCTGTAAGTGTGACTCAATACCGACGCATAGATGGGTTCAGAAGGTGACCTTCATGAAGCGTCAGCAATTTGGTACAAATCGGATGATGTATGCAGGAGTTATGAGGACTTCCTGTTTCACCAATAGGTGGCGCTATAAGTATGACGCTATACTGACAAATAGATGTGTCCAGGACAGAACCGTCATGAAGCGTGAGATATATCGGACAAATCTGATAATGTATGGAGGAGTTATGAGGACTTCCTGTTTCACCAATAGGTGGCGCTATAAGTATGACGCAATACTGACACATAGATGTGTTCAGGACAGAACCTTCATGAAGCGTGAGATATATTGGACGAATTGGATAATGTATGGAGGAGTAATGAGGACCTCCTGTTTCACCAATAGGTGGCGCTATAAGTATGATGCAATACTGACACATAGATGTGTTCAGGACAGAACCGTCATGAAGCGTGAGATATATCGGACAAATTGGATAATGTATGGAGGAGTTATGAGGACTTCGTGTTTTATGGCGAAATATCAAACTTTGGCGGTGTGCAGTACTGAGAGAAACTTCCTGTCACCAGTAGGTGGCGCTCTAGGCGTGACTCAATACCGAAGCATAGATGTGTTCAGGACGGTACCTTGATGAAGCGTGAGAAAGGTTGAGTTAATCGGATAACGTATGTAGGAGTTATGAGGACTTCCTGTTTCACCAGTAGGTGGCGCTGTGAGTGTGACTCAATACCGACACATAGATGGGTTCAGAAGGCCACCTTCATGAAGCGTCAGCAATTTGGTGCAAATCGGATGATGTATGCAGGAGTTAAGAGGACTTCCTGTTTCACCAATAGGTGGCGCTATAAGTATGATGCAATTCTGACACATAGATGTGTTCAGGACAGAACCGTCATGAAGCGTGAGATATATCGGACTAATTGGATAATGTATGGAGGAGTTATGAGGACTTCGTGTTTTATGGCGAAATATCAAACTTTGGCGGTGTGCAGTACTGAGAGAAACTTCCTGTCACCAGTAGGTGGCGCTCTAGGCGTGACTCAATACCGAAGCATAGATGTGTTCAGGACGGTACCTTGATGAAGCGTGAGAAATGTTGAGTAAATCGGATAACGTATGTAGGAGTTATGAGGACTTCCTGTTTCACCAGTAGGTGGCGCTGTGAGTGTGACTCAATACCGACACATAGATGGGTTCAGAAGGCCACCTTCATGAAGCGTCAGCAATTTGGTGCAAATCGGATGATGTATGCAGGAGTTAAGAGGACTTCCTGTTTCACCAATAGGTGGCGCTATAAGTATGACGCAATACTGACACATAGATGTGTTCAGGACAGAACCGTCATGAAGCGTGAGATATATCGGACAAATCCGATAATGTATGGAGGAGTTATGAGGACTTCCTGTTTCACCAATAGGTGGCGCTATAAGTATGACGCAATACTGACCCATAGATGTGTTCAGGACACAACCGTCATGAAGCGTGAGATATATCGGACAAATCCGATAATGTATGGAGGAGTTATGAGGACTTCCTGTTTCACCAATAGGTGGCGCTATAAGTATGACGCAATACTGACCCATAGATGTGTTAAGGACACAACCGTCATGAAGCGTGAGATATATCGGACAAATCGGATAATGTATGGAGGAGTTATGAGGACATCGTGTTTCATGGCGAAATGTCAAACTTTGGCGGGGCGCCGCGGCAAGGGTGTTTGGTGAAAACTCAATTTTTTGGATAACTTTTGATCACAAAGGTCTTAAGATGAAGCTGACCCGATATGAAGTTGATCGGATGAAATCTGTAGGAGGAGTTCGTCGAAGTACGAGGCATGGAAATGGTCAAAACAAGGACAAAATGGCACATTAAGAGCAAAATGGCGGACTTCCTGTTGCATGTTGGGTATAGCTCCAAGAGACATTTTAGTGTGTCTCGATGAAATACATGTGCCCTCCGAATTTCTTTCCCCTACATCAAACTGAAAGGTGGGGCTCGCCATTTTAAATTTTCCAGGGGGCGCTCTTGAGCCGTTTTGCCACGCCCATTTCCGTCACCCATGAATTATCAAATTTTTCACCGGGACTGACGTATCTGCAAAGTTTCATCCGTTTTCATCGATGTTCAGGCCGCCTAAAAGGCATTTGTTTGGAGTAAAGGAGAAGAAGAAGGAGAAGAAGAATAATAATAATCCTTCGAGTTTCAATAGGGCCTCGCACCGCCAGTGCTCGGGCCCTAATAATAATCCTTCGAAATTCAATAGGGCCTCGCACCGCCAGTGCTCGGGCCCTAATAAGGAGAACTAGGGCTGCGAGCAGCATTGAGCGGGCCCTCGCACCCCACGCGAGTCGGGGTGTGGCGCCGTTAAAGGCTGTGCTATTTCGGTGTCCAGTACTGAGAGAAACTTCCTGTCACCAGTAGGTGGCGCTCTAGGCGTGACTCAATACCGAAGCATAGATGTATTCAGGACGGTACCTTGATAAAGCGTGAGACATGTTGAGTAAATCGGATAACGTATGTAGGAGTTATGAGGACTTCCTGTTTCACCAGCAGGTGGCGCTGTAGGTATGACGCAATACGGACTTACAGAAGTGTTCAAGATGCGACCTTCATCAAGCATGAGCAATTTGGAGTAAATCGGATAACATATGTAGGAGTTATGAGTACTTCCTGTTTCACCAGTAGGTGGCGCTGTAAGTGTAACTCAATACCGACGCATAGATGTGTTCAGAAGGTGACCTTCATGAAGCGTCAGCAATTTGGTGCAAATCGGATGATGTATGCAGGAGTTATGAGGACTTCCTGTTTCACCAATAGGTGGCGCTATAAGTATGACACAATACTGACACATAGATGTGTTCAGGACAGAACCGTCATGAAGCGTGAGATATATCGGACAAATTGGATAATGTATGGAGGAGTTATGAGGACTTCCTGTTTCACCAATAGGTGGCGCTATAAGTATGACGCAATACTGACACATAGATGTGTTCAGGACAGAACCGTCATGAAGCGTGAGATATATCGGACAAATTGGATAATGTATGGAGGAGTTATGAGGACTTCCTGTTTCACCAATAGGTGGCGCTATAAGTATGACGCAATACTGACACATAGATGTGTTCAGGACAGAACCGTCATGAAGCGTGAGATATATCGGACAAATTGGATAATGTATGGAGGAGTTATGAGGACTTCCTGTTTCACCAATAGGTGGCGCTATAAGTATGACGCAATACTGACACATAGATGTGTTCAGGACAGAACCGTCATGAAGCGTGAGATATATCGGACAAATTGGATAATGTATGTAGGAGTTATGAGGACTTCCTGTTTCACCAATAGGTGGCGCTATAAGTATGACGCAATACTGACACATAGATGTGTTCAGGACAGAACCGTCATGAAGCGTGAGATATATCGGACAAATTGGATAATGTATGGAGGAGTTATGAGGACTTCGTGTTTTATGGCGAAATGTTAAACTTTGGCGGGGCGCCACGGCAAGGGTGTTTGGTGAAAACTCAATTTTTTTGATAACTTTTGATCACAAAGGTCTTAAGATGAAGCTGACCCGATATGAAGTTGATCGGATGAAATCTGTAGGAGGAGTTCGTCGAAGTACGAGGCATGGAAATGGTCAAAACAAGGACAAAATGGCACATTAAGAGCAAAATGGCGGACTTCCTGTTGCATGTTGGGTATAGCTCCAAGAGACATTTAAGTGTGGCTCGATGAAATACATATGCCCACCGAATTTCGTTCGCCTACATCAAACTGAAAGGTGGGGCTCGCCATTTTAAACTTTCCAGGGGGCGCTCTTGAGCCGTTTTGCCACGCTAATTTCCGTCACCCATGAATTATCAAATTTTTCACCGGGACTGACGTATCTGCAAAGTTTCATCCGTTTTCATTGATGTTTAGGCCGCCAAAAAGGCATTTGTTTTGGAAGAAGAAGGAGAACTAGTGCTGCGAGCAGCAGTGAGCGGGCCCTCGCACCCCACGCGTGTCGGGGTGCTGCGCCGTCAAAGGCTGTGCTATTTCGGTGTGCAGTACTGAGAGAAACTTCCTGTCACCAGTAGGTGGCGCTCTAGGCGTGACTCAATACTGAAGCATAGATGTGTTCAGGACGGTACCTTGATGAAGTGTGAGAAATGTTGAGTAAATCGGATAACGTATGTAGGAGTTATGAGGACTTCCTGTTTCACCAGTAGGTGGCGCTGTAAGTGTGACTCAATACCGACACATAGATGGGTTCAGAAGGCCACCTTCATGAAGCGTCAGCAATTTGGTGCAAATCGGATGATGTATGCAGGAGTTATGAGGACTTCCTGTTTCACCAATAGGTGGCGCTATAAGTATGACACAATACTGACACATAGATGTGTTCAGGACAGAACTGTCATGAAGCGTGAGACATATCGGACAAATGGGATAATGTATGGAGGAGTTATGAGGACGTACTGTTTCACCAATAGGTGGCGCTATAAGGATGACGCAATACTGACACATAGATGTGTTCAGGACAGAACCGTCATGAAGCGTGAGATATATCGGACAAATTGAATAATGTATGGAGGAGTTATGAGGACTTCCTGTTTCACCAATAGGTGGCGCTATAAGTATGACGCAATACTGACACATAGATGTGTTCAGGACAGAACCGTCATGAAGCGTGAGATATATCGGACAAATTGGATAATGTATGGAGGAGTTATGAGGACTTCCTGTTTCACCAATAGGTGGCGCTATAAGTATGACGCAATACTGACACATAGATGTGTTCAGGACAGAACCGTCATGAAGCGTGAGAAATATCGGACAAATCGGATAATGTATGGAGGAGTTATGAGGACTTCCTGTTTCACCAATAGGTGGCGCTATAAGTATGACGCAATACTGACACATAGATGTGTTCAGGACAGAACCGTCATGAAGCGTGAGAAATATCGGACAAATTGGATAATGTATGGAGGAGTTATGAGGACTTCCTGTTTCACCAATAGGTGGCGCTATAAGTATGACGCAATACTGACACATAGATGTGTTCAGGACAGAACCGTCATGAAGCGTGAGATATATCGGACAAATTGGATAATGTATGGAGGAGTTATGAGGACTTCCTGTTTCACCAATAGGTGGCGCTATAAGTATGACGCAATACTGACACATAGATGTGTTCAGGACAGAACCATCATGAAGCGTGAGATATATCGGACAAATTGGATAATGTATGGAGGAGTTATGAGGACTTTGTGTTTTATGGCGAAATGTCAATCTTTGGCGGGGCGCCACGGCAAGGGTGTTTAGTGAAAACTCAATTTTTTTGATAACTTTTGATCACAAAGGTCTTAAGATGAAGCTGACCGAATAGGAAGTTGATCGGATGAAATCTGTAGGAGGAGTTCGTTAAAGTACGAGGCATGGAAATGGTAAAAACAAGGGGAAAATGGCACATTAAGAGCAAAATTGCGGACTTCCTGTTGCATGTTGGGTATAGCTCTAAGAGACATTTTAGTGTGTCTCGATGAACTACATATGCCCACCGAATTTCGTTCGCCTACATCAAACTGAAAGGTGGGGCTCGCCATTTTAAATTTTCCAGGGGGCGCTCTTGAGCCGTTTTGCCACGCCCATTTCCGTCACCCATGAATTATCAAATTTTTCACCGGGACTGACGTACCTGCAAAGTTTCATCCGTTTTCATCGATGTTTAGGCCGCCAAAAAGGCATTTGTTTGGGGAGAAGAAGAAGAAGAAGGAGAAGGTAGGAGAATAATAATAATAATCCTTCGAGTTTCAATAGGGCCTCGCACCGCCAGTGCTCGGGCCCTAATAATAATAACTAGTGCTGCGAGCAGCAGTGAGCGGGCCCTCGCACCCCACGCGGGTCGGGGTGTGGCGCCGTTAAAGGGTGTGCTATTTCGGTGTCCAGTACTGACAGAAACTTCCTGTCACCAGTAGGTGGCGCTCTAAGCGTGACTCAATACCAAAGCATAGATGTGTTCAGGACAGTACCTTGATGAAGCGTGAGAAATGTTGTGTAAATCGGACAAAGTATGTAGGAGTTATGAGGACTTCCTGTAAGCAGTAGGTGGCGCTGTAGGTATGACGCAATACTGACCTACAGATGTGTTCAAGATGCGACCTTCATCAAGCATGAGCAATTTGGAGTAAATCGGATAATGTATATAGGAGTTATGAGTACTTCCTGTTTCACCAGTAGGTGGCGCTGTAAGTGTAACTCAATACCGACGCATAGATGTGTTCAGAAGGTGACCTTCATGAAGCGTCAGCAATTTGGTGCAAATCGGATGATGTATGCAGGAGTTATGAGGACTTCCTGTTTCACCAATAGGTGGCGCTATAAGTATGACGCAATACTGACACATAGATGTGTTCAGGACAGAACCGTCATGAAGCGTGAGATAAATCGGACAAATCGGATAATGTATGGAGGAGTTATGAGGACTTCCTGTTTCACCAATAGGTGGCGCTATAAGTATGACGCAATACTGACACATAGATGTGTTCAGGACAGAACCGTCATGAAGCGTGAGATATATCGGACAAATCGTATAATGTATGGAGGAGTTATGAGGACTTCCTGTTTTACCAATAGGTGGCGCTATAAGTATTACGCAATACTGACACATAGATGTGTTCAGGACAGAACCCTCATGAAGCGTGAGATATATCGGACAAATCCGATAATGTATGGAGGAGTTATGGGGACTTCCTGTTTCACCAATAGGTGGCGCTATAAGTATGATGCAATACTGACACATAGATGTGTTCAGGACAGAACCGTCATGAAGCGTGAGATATATCGGACGAATTGGATAATGTATGTAGGAGTTATGAGGACTTCCTGTTTCACCAATAGGTGGCGCAATAAGTATGACGCAATACTGACACATAGATGTGTTCAGGACAGAACTGTCATGAAGCGTGAGATATATCGGACAAATCCGATAATGTATGGAGGAGTTATGAGGACATCGTGTTTTATGGCGAAATGTCAAACTTTGGCGGGGCGCCACGGCAAGGGTGTTTGGTGAAAACTCAATTTTTTGGATAACTTTTGATCACAAAGGTCTTAAGATGAAGCTGACCCGATATGAAGTTGATCGGATGAAATCTGTAGGAGGAGTTCGTCGAAGTACGAGGCATGGAAATGGTCAAAACAAGGACAAAATGGCACATTAAGAGCAAAATGGCGGACTTCCTGTTGCATGTTGGGTATAGCTCCAAGAGACATTTAAGTGTGGCTCGATGAAATACATATGCCCTCCGAATTTCGTTCGCCTACATCAAACTGAAAGGTGGGGCTCGCCATTTTAAATTTTCCAGGGGGCGCTCTTGAGCAGTTTTGCCACGCCTATTTCCGGCACCCATGAATTATCAAATTTTTCACCGGGACTGACGTATCTGCAAAGTTTCATCCGTTTTCATCGATGTTTAGGCCACCAAAAAGGCATTTGTTTCGGAAGAAGAATAATAATAATAACTAGGGCTGCGAGCAGCAGTGAGCGGGCCCTCGCACCCCACGCGGGTCGGGGTGTGGCGCCGTTAAAGGGTGTGCTATTTCGGTGTCCAGTACTGACAGAAACTTCCTGTCACCAGTAGGTGGCGCTCTAAGCGTGACTCAATACCGACGCATAGATGTGTTCAGGACAGTACCTTGATGAAGCGTGAGAAATGTTGTGTAAATCGGACAAAGAAGTTATGAGGACTTCCTGTAAGCAGTAGGTGGCGCTGTAGGTATGACGCAATACTGACCTAGAGATGTGTTCAAGATGCGACCTTCATCAAGCATGAGCAATTTGGAGTAAATCGGATAATGTATGTAGGAGTTATGAGTACTTCCTGTTTCACCAGTAGGTGGCGCTGTAAGTGTAACTCAATACCGACGCATAGATGTGTTCAGAAGGTGACCTTCATGAAGCGTCAGCAATTTGGTGCAAATCGGATGATGTATGCAGGAGTTATGAGGACTTCCTGTTTCACCAATAGGTGGCGCTATAAGTATGACGCAATACTGACACATAGATGTGTTCAGGACAGAACCTTCATGAAGCGTGAGATATATCGGACGAATTGGATAATGTATGGAGGAGTTATGAGGACTTCCTGTTTCACCAATAGGTGGCGCTATAAGTATGATGCAATACTGACACATAGATGTGTTCAGGACAGAACCGTCATGAAGCGTGAGATATATCGGACAAATTGGATAATGTATGGAGGAGTTATGAGGACTTCGTGTTTTATGGCGAAATGTCAAACTTTGGCGGGGCGCCACGGCAAGGGTGTTTGGTGAAAACTCAATTTTTTTGATAACTTTTGATCACAAAGGTCTTAAGATGAAGCTGACCCGATATGAAGTTGATCGGATGAAATCTGTAGGAGGAGTTCGTCGAAGTACGAGGCATGGAAATGGTCAAAACAAGGACAAAATGGCACATTAAGAGCAAAATGGCGGACTTCCTGTTGCATGTTGGGTATAGCTCCAAGAGACATTTAAGTGTGGCTCGATGAAATACATATGCCCTCCGAATTTCGTTCGCCTACATCAAACTGAAAGGTGGGGCTCGCCATTTGAAACTTTCCAGGGGGCGCTCTTGAGCCGTTTTGCCACGCCCATTTCCGTCACCCATGAATTATCAAATTTTTCACCGGGACTGACGTATCTGCAAAGTTTCATCCGTTTTCATCGATGTTCAGGCCGCCTAAAAGGCATTTGTTTGGAGTAAAGGAGAAGAAGGAGAAGAAGGAGAAGGAGAAGGAGAAGGAGAATAATAATCCTTCGAGTTTCAATAGGGCCTCGCACCGCCAGTGCTCGGGCCCTAATAATAATCCTTCGAAATACAATAGGGCCTCGCACCGCCAGTGCTCGGGCCCTAATAATCCTTCGAAATACAATAGGGCCTCGCACCACCAGTGCTCGGGCCCTAATAATCCTTCGAAATTCAATAGGGCCTCGCACCGCCAGTGCTCGGGCCCTAATAATAATCCTTCGAGTTTCAATAGGGCCTCGCACCGCCAGTGCTCGGGCCCTAACAAGAAGGTAGAATAATAATCCTTCGAAATACAATAGGGCCTCGCACCGCCAGTGCTCGGGCCCTAACTAGTGCTGCGAGCAGCAGTGAGCGGGCCCTCGCACCCCACGCGGGTCGGGGTGTGGCGCCGTTAAAGGGTGTGCTATTTCGGTGTCCAGTACTGACAGAAACTTCCTGTCACCAGTAGGTGGCGCTCTAAGCGTGACTCAATACCGACGCATAGATGTGTTCAGGACAGTACCTTGATGAAGCGTGAGAAATGTTGTGTAAATCGGACAAAGTATGTAGGAGTTATGAGGACTTCCTGTAAGCAGTAGGTGGCGCTATAGGTATGACGCAATACTGACCTACAGATGTGTTCAAGATGCGACCTTCATCAAGCATGAGCAATTTGGAGTAAATCGGATAATGTATGTAGGAGTTATGAGTTCTTCCTGTTTCACCAGTAGGTGGCGCTGTAAGTGTAACTCAATACCGACGCATAGATGTGTTCAGAAGGTGACCTTCATGAAGCGTCAGCAATTTGGTGCAAATCGGATGATGTATGCAGGAGTTATGAGGACTTCCTGTTTCACCAATAGGTGGCGCTATAAGTATGACGCAATACTGACACATAGATGTGTTCAGGACAGAACCGTCATGAAGCGTGAGATAAATCGGACAAATCGGATAATGTATGGAGGAGTTATGAGGACTTCCTGTTTCACCAATAGGTGGCGCTATAAGTATGACGCAATACTGACACATAGATGTGTTCAGGACAGAACCGTCATGAAGCGTGAGATATATCGGACAAATCGGATAATGTATGGAGGAGTTATGAGGACTTCCTGTTTCACCAATAGGTGGCGCTATAAGTATGATGCAATACTGAAACATAGATGTGTTCAGGACAGAACCGTCATGAAGCATGAGATATATGGGACAAATTGGATAATGTATGTAGGAGTTATGAGGACTTCCTGTTTCACCAATAGGTGGCGCTATAAGTATGACGCAATACTGACACATAGATGTGTTCAGGACAGAACCTTCATGAAGCGTGAGATATATCGGACGAATTGGATAATGTATGTAGGAGTTATGAGGACTTCCTGTTTCACCAATAGGTGGCGCTATAAGTATGACGCAATACTGACACATAGATGTGTTCAGGACAGAACCTTCATGAAGCGTGAGATATATCGGACGAATTGGATAATGTATATAGGAGTTATGAGGACTTCCTGTTTCACCAATAGGTGGCGCTATAAGTATGACGCAATACTGACACATAGATGTGTTCAGGACAGAACCTTCATGAAGCGTGAGATATATCGGACGAATTGGATAATGTATGTAGGAGTTATGAGGACTTCCTGTTTCACCAATAGGTGGCGCTATAAGTATGATGCAATACTGAAACATAGATGTGTACAGGACAGAACCCTCATGAAGCGTGAGATATATCGGACGAATTGGATAATGTATGTAGGAGTTATGAGGACTTCCTGTTTCACCAATAGGTGGCGCTATAAGTATGATGCAATACTGACACATAGATGTGTTCAGGACAGAACCGTCATGAAGCGTGAGATATATCGGACGAATCGGATAATGTATGGAGGAGTTATGAGGACTTCCTGTTTCACCAATAGGTGGCGCTATAAGTATGACGCAATACTGACACATAGTTGTGTTCAGGACAGAACCTTCATGAAGCGTGAGATATATCGGACGAATTGGATTATGTATGTAGGAGTTATGAGGACTTCGTGTTTTATGGCGAAATGTCAAACTTTGGCGGGGCGCCACGGCAAGGGTGTGTGGTGAAAACTCAATTTTTTTGATAACTTTTGATCACAAAGGTCTTAAGATGAAGCCGACCCGATATGAAGTTGATCGGATGAAATCTGTAGGAGGAGTTCGTTGAAGTACGAGGCATGGAAATGGTCAAAACAAGGACAAAATGGCACATTAAAAGCAAGATGGCGGACTTCCTGTTGCATGTTGGGTATAGCTCCAAGAGACATTTTAGTGTGTCTCGATGAACTACATATGCCCACCGAATTTCGGTCGACTACATCAAACTGAAAGGTGGGGCTCGCCATTTTAAATTTTCCAGGGGGCGCACTTGAGCCGTTTTGCCACGCCCATTTCCGTCACCCATGAATTATCAAATTTTTTACCGGGACTGACGTATGTGCAAAGTTTCATCCGTTTTCATCGATGTTAAGGCCGCCAAAAAGGCATTTGTTTGGGGAGAAGAAGGAGAAGGAGAAGAAGGAGAAGAAGAATAATAATAATCCTTCGAGTTTCAATAGGGCCTCGCACCGCCAGTGCTCGGGCCCTAATAATAATCCTTCGAAATACAATAGGGCCTCGCACCGCCAGTGCTCGGGCCCTAACTAGTGCTGCGAGCAGCAGTGAGCGGGCCCTCGCACCCCACGCGGGTCGGGGTGTGGCGCCGTTAAAGGGTGTGCTATTTCAGTGTCCAGTACTGACAGAAACTTCCTGTCACCAGTAGGTGGCGCTCTAAGCGTGACTCAATATCGACGCATAGATGTGTTCAGGACAGTACCTTGATGAAGCGTGAGAAATGTTGTGTAAATCGGACAAAGTATGTAGGAGTTATGAGGACTTCCTGTAAGCAGTAGGTGGCGCTGTAGGTATGACGCAATACTGACCTACAGATGTGTTCAAGATGCGACCTTCATCAAGCATGAGCAATTTGGAGTAAATCGGATAATGTATGTAGGAGTTATGAGTACTTCCTGTTTCACCAGTAGGTGGCGCTGTAAGTGTAACTCAATACCGACGCATAGATGTGTTCAAAAGGTGACCTTCATGAAGCGTCAGCAATTTGGTGCAAATAGGATGATGTATGCAGGAGTTATGAGGACTTCCTCTTTCACCAATAGGTGGCGCTATAAGTATGACGCAATACTGACACATAGATGTGTTCAGGACAGAACCGTCATGAAGCGTGAGATATATCGGACGAATTGGATAATGTATGTAGGAGTTATGAGGACTTCCTGTTTCACCAATAGGTGGCGCTATAAGTATGACGCAATACTGACACATAGATGTGTTCAGGACAGAACCGTCATGAAGCGTGAGATATATCGGACAAATCGGATAATGTATGGAGGAGTTATGAGGACTTCCTGTTTCACCAATAGGTGGCGCTATAAGTATGACGCAATACTGACACATAGATGTGTTCAGGACAGAACCGTCATGAAGCGTGAGATATATCGGACAAATCGGATAATGTATGTAGGAGTTATGAGGACTTCCTGTTTCACCAATAGGTGGCGCTATAAGTATGACGCAATACTGACACATAGATGTGTTCAGGACAGAACCGTCATGAAGCGTGAGATATATCGGACAAATCGGATAATGTATGGAGGAGTTATGGGGACTTCCTGTTTCACCAATAGGTGGCGCTATAAGTATGACGCAATACTGACACATAGATGTGTTCAGGACAGAACCGTCATGAAGCGTGAGATATATCGGACAAATCGGATAATGTATGGAGGAGTTATGAGGACTTCCTGTTTCACCAATAGGTGGCGCTATAAGTATGACGCAATACTGACACATAGATGTGTTCAGGACAGAACCGTCATGAAGCGTGAGATATATCGGACAAATTGGATAATGTATGGAGGAGTTATGAGGACTTCCTGTTTCACCAATAGGTGGCGCTATAAGTATGACGCAATACTGACACATAGATGTGTTCAGGACAGAACCGTCATGAAGCGTGAGATATATCGGACAAATTGGATAATGTATGGAGGAGTTATGAGGACTTCCTGTTTCACCAATAGGTGGCGCTATAAGTATGACGCAATACTGACACATAGATGTGTTCAGGACAGAACCGTCATGAAGCGTGAGATATATCGGACAAATTGGATAATGTATGGAGGAGTTATGAGGACTTCCTGTTTCACCAATAGGTGGCGCTATAAGTATGACGCAATACTGACACATAGATGTGTTCAGGACAGAACCGTCATGAAGCGTGAGACATATCGGACAAATCGGATAATGTATGGAGGAGTTATGAGGACGTACTGTTTCACCAATAGGTGGCGCTATAAGTATGACGCAATACTGACACATAGATGTGTTCAGGACAGAACCGTCATGAAGCGTGACATATATCGGACAAATTGAATAATGTATGGAGGAGTTATGAGGACTTCGTGTTTTATGGCGAAATGTCAAACTTTGGCGGGGCGCCACGGCAAGGGTGTTTGGTGAAAACTCAATTTTTTTGATAACTTTTGATCACAAAGGTCTTAAGATGAAGCTGACCCGATATGAAGTTGATCGGATGAAATCTGTAGGAGGAGTTCGTCGAAGTACGAGGCATGGAAATGGTCAAAACAAGGACAAAATGGCACATTAAGAGCAAAATGGCGGACTTCCTGTTGCATGTTGGGTATAGCTCCAAGAGACATTTAAGTGTGGCTCGATGAAATACATATGCCCTCCGAATTTCGTTCACCTACATCAAACTGAAAGGTGGGGCTCGCCATTTGAAACTTTCCAGGGGGCGCTCTTGAGCCGTTTTGCCACGCCCATTTCCGTCACCCATGAATTATCAAATTTTTCACCGGGACTGACGTATCTGCAAAGTTTCATCCGTTTTCATCGATGTTCAGGCCGCCTAAAAGGCATTTGTTTGGAGTAAAGGAGAAGAAGGAGAAGAAGGAGAAGGAGAAGGAGAATAATAATCCTTCGAGTTTCAATAGGGCCTCGCACCGCCAGTGCTCGGGCCCTAATAATAATCCTTCGAAATACAATAGGGCCTCGCACCGCCAGTGCTCGGGCCCTAATAACTAGTGCTGCGAGCAGCAGTGAGCGGGCCCTCGCACCCACGCGTGTCGGGGTGTGGCGCCGTTGAAGGGTGTGCTATTTCGGTGTGCAGTACTGAGACAAACTTCCTGTCACCAGTAGGTGGCGCTCTAGGCGTGATTCAATACCGAAGCATAGATGTGTTCAGGACGGTACCTTGATAAAGCGTGAGACATGTTGAGTAAATCGGATAACGTATGTAGGAGTTATGAGGACTTCCTGTTTCACCAGCAGGTGGCGCTGTAGGTATGACGCAATACTGACTTACAGAAGTGTTCAAGATGCGACCTTCATCAAGCATGAGCAATTTGGAGTAAATCGGATAACATATGTAGGAGTTATGAGTACTTCCTGTTTCACCAGTAGGTGGCGCTGTAAGTGTGACTCAATACCGACGCATAGATGTGTTCAGAAGGTTACCTTCACGAAGCGTCAGCAATTTGGTGCAAATCGGATGATGTATGCAGGAGTTATGAGTACTTCCTGTTTCACCAATAGGTGGCGCTATAAGTATGACGCAATACTGACACAGCTGTATTCAGGACAGAACCGTCATGAAGCGTGAGATATATCGGACAAATCGGATAATGTATGGAGGAGTTATGAGGACTTCCTGTTTCACCAATAGGTGGCGCTATAAGTATGACGCAATACTGACACAGATGTGTTCAGGACAGAACCGTCATGAAGCGTGAGATATATCGGACAAATTGGATAATGTATGGAGGAGTTATGAGGACTTCCTGTTTCACCAATAGGTGGCGCTATAAGTATGACGCAATACTGACACATAGATGTGTTCAGGACAGAACCTTCATGAAGCGTGAGATATATCGGACGAATTGGATAATGTATGGAGGAGTTATGAGGACTTCCTGTTTCACCAATAGGTGGCGCTATAAGTATGACGCAATACTGACACATAGATGTGTTCAGGACAGAACCGTCATGAAGCGTGAGATATATCGGACAAATTGGATAATGTATGGAGGAGTTATGAGGACTTCCTGTTTCACCAATAGGTGGCGCTATAAGTATGACGCAATACTGACACATAGATGTGTTCAGGACAGAACCGTCATGAAGCGTGAGATATATCGGACAAATTGGATAATGTATGGAGGAGTTATGAGGACTTCGTGTTTTATGGCGAAATGTCAAACTTTGGCGGGGCGCCACGGCAAGGGTGTTTGGTGAAAACTCAATTTTTTTGATAACTTTTGATCACAAAGGTCTTAAGATGAAGCTGACCCGATATGAAGTTGATCGGATGAAATCTGTAGGAGGAGTTCGTCGAAGTACGAGGCATGGAAATGGTCAAAACAAGGACAAAATGGCACATTAAAAGCAAAATGGCGGACTTACTGTTGCATGTTGGGTATAGCTCCAAGAGACATTTAAGTGTGGCTCGATGAAATACATATGCCCACCGAATTTCGTTCGCCTACATCAAACTGAAAGGTGGGGCTCGCCATTTTAAACATTCCAGGGGGCGCTCTTGAGCCGTTTTGCCACGCCCATTTCCGTCACCCATGAATTATCAAATTTTTCACCGGGACTGATGTATATGCAAAGTTTCATCCGTTTTCATCGATGTTTAGGCCGCCTAAAAGGCATTTGTTTGGGGAGAAGAAGAACGTGGGAGAATAATAATCCTTCGAAATACAATAGGGCATCGCACCGCCAGTGCTCGGGCCCTAATAATCCTTCGAGTTTCAATAGGGCCTCGCACAGCCAGTGCTCGGGCCCTAATGAAGCCCCCTCTTTTCCATTGCAACTATAGCAGAGGCCGTTATTCGCATAACAGTTGACCGTGTTTGCTTTCTTCACTGACAGAGAGAGAGGGGGAAAGAGGGAGAAGATGAAAAGATTTCATCAAACAAAGCTCAGCTTTGGAAAGCGAACTGTTGAGGACAAGATCAAAAAGAAAGAGGTGATGATGGTGGTACACTGCCTACTCTTTACTTAACATGATGGGAAAAGTACATTGACGGGATAAATTGTATGTCTGTATATAGATAAACAAATAGACAGGTATGTAGGTGTGTTCATAATTCTGTCTGCATCATTCCCCTCACCCTAACCCGGGTCCGTATCCTTTTCCTACCCCGATCCTACCCCTGACCCTGCCTCTATCTGGGCCCAGGCACATTTATACACACACAGACATACACCAATGCTTGCCATGTCTCTCCTATGATGTTATTAGCCTCTCTTACTCTGAAAATGTAATTTAATGTTATTTATTGCTCTATAAATGTTCTTAGCCGGTAGACAAACATACTCCAGGAGCTTGCTCGATCGCCTCGTTGAGAGGGGTCAGGGAAGAATTTTTACAGCTCACTTATCTGGCCCCCGGGTGATTACTGTTTTTTTGCTTCCCTCTGGAATATGTAGGGGTGGGTCGTATGCCCACCTCCCTTGTTCTCTGTAAAGCGCATTGTGTTGCCTCTGGGTATGAAATGCGCTATATAAATAAAGCTTTGATTGATTGATTGATTGATCACTACACTGAGGTGACATTTTGGTTGTACCGTCTGATCACAACACTAACTGTTCTAATTTTTAACCTATCTGTCTACATATGTCTGTCTGTCTCTCTCTATCTTTCATTGTCTGCCCCTGTTTAATTATTGTATCCGAGGCTTCACGTTTGGTGATGGGACCTCAGTGGGTGTGAACAGACATGCTGAATAGACATAAAGATCTATGCATGGGCAGCATCTTTCCATCCATTTAAAAATAAATCTGTATTATTTTATGCCAACCTACATTCAGTCTAGCCCTAACCCTAACCTCTTAGAGTGCAGGAAGTGTCGGCCAGCTGTGTCATGTGTGTGTGTCTCCATTCTCAGCGTCAGTACATCCAGTTTGATAGTTTACCTGGGCCAGCAGACTAAGCAGAGCCTCGACCCAAACAAGGTGTCCTGAATGGTCTCCCAGGTCCGCCTTGTACAACTGAACTGTCAGCCCAGTGTTTCAGTGTGGTCTACAAGATATTCAATAAAACCTGGAGAAAATGATCTGTATCTTGTCTTTACACTTACAGCACACATGCTGCACAAATAATGATCTTAATTGTATGACACTTGTTTTGTAAAATGCACAAGGGTATCTCTAACTTGGCTAGACTGTGGATGTGGTGACTAGTCCAGGCCAGTCAGCATGGTATAAGCTGCATACAGGTGAGCGGAAGCTGAAACGCTTGTTCCTTGGCTAGGACCAAGGCAGCTTGCCAGCAGGGTCAGGCCTGTGCCGGGAGGTCAGTACATTAGAACCCCCTTAGGCGGGCTGTATGTATCCTAGGTTCTCAAACTTATATTTGTGGTATAGAAAGGTATAACTTGCTTGGTTGGTTATGCAAGTGTGTGTGTGGTACTGTTGATTTTCCTCCACACTCCTCTCTCAGCCATATGTTTCCCCTATGTGGATCTGAAAACAGTGATAGGGATTTAATTAGGTTGCTAAGAGAACTGCTAGTCAACAGAAGCATTCAAGACCATAACCCGTGCTGGAATAATAGTGTATGAACAAAGCAATACAAGTAGAGCACATCTACTTACAGGCTGGCTGAATGACTGGAAAACTGACTTGGGACCTCCACTGAGGGCATCCCAGTCCTGGCTATGGATCATTAGGCTAGTGATGCTCCCCTGCCCCTGGGCTAGTGTAGACCATTGCTAGCCTCTACCCACAAGCCATTACATTGATCATAGGCCTACTAAGAGAATACCTAGGGGAGTCTTGGTAAGGCTTTTATCAGGGAGGTTGATGGATTACGTCTTTCAAGCTACATGATTTGCATTAAAAATATAATCTCTCTCTCACACACAGTCATGTAATCCAGTCAATCTAACTCCATAACAAATTGCATTAGGCCTACGTAACTAGCAAGCTAGCAAACAAAGTCAATGTAGACAGCTAGCTAACTAGCTAGCGTCATTTCCACCATGCCCCTTCTCCTAAGAGAAAGGCGATTCGCTAAATTAAAAAGTGATTGACAACCGTTTCAGGCGAAATGAGTTTTTGATTGACAAGACGATTGTCAGTCTCGGATTGGCCAAAGTAGAAATTGATTGACAGTTGACCTGCCCCCTGGAAGTCTCTAGGCCTGCAGAGATACACACTTGGAAAATTGAGGGGTCTTCTACAGGGCAATAAAGTGGGATCTCTGTATAAAAACGCCTAATAAGAAGCAGGGGGCTTGATACCACAAGGGAACATGCATAATGGGTGGGGGACAACCTGTTTACATGTGTACAGTACTTGTTGTTGTTGGCAACCCCGCCCCAATAGCGGACCTAGGACTACAACTGGCTAAATTGGCTCTGATTGAGAGACCTGTGCCACTGATTGTTTGATTGGTTTCCATCTGCCTCGTTAGTATGTGTACAGTATTTCTAGCCTACATGTACAGTAGCCCCCATCTTGTTCTTTGTCTGTTCCATTTGCTGTAGCTGTGTCCTTGGTGTTTCCGGTGCCATCTTGTAAGTCTGTAAGTTTATAAGCTCTGTCTTTTCTTCTTCACTTGTCGAGTGTATACCGTGGTTTTATTGTTTGGTCTTTGGTTTTGTGAAAACTGCTGAAACCTCAATGCACCTGTGACAGTTACATGCAGCCCTTGTGATTGCTTAAGTCAGTATGAAACCATCTATGGCTTCTCACATGGCAGGTAACTCAACAAGAGTTCAAGCCCAGGGGGGATGTAGAATAAAAATGCTAATACATGTACAGTACATACTTAGGCATTGGGCTGTGACATGATTTTTTAAAACTTTTTTATGTATTTATTTGTAGCTGTTACTGTTTCTTCATTTTGTTTACATCTCTTCATCTGACTAGTACGGTGGCCGACGCGTGCAAATCACAACGGCAAATCCGGAACACAACGGCAAGTTCAAAAAACACAACCACAAAGTTCAAACACAACAGCAAAGTTGAAAAACACAACAGCAAGTCAGAAAACACAACCGCAAGTCGGAAACACAACTGCAAGTCGGAAACACAAACGCAAGACAGAATACACAACAGCAAGAGAGAAAACACAATCGCAAATTGGAAACCACGATTGCAACTCCCCAAAACACAACGACAATAGCCAGAAATCACATTAGAAATGTGTCAACCGGAAAGGGATTTACTACTTGTTGAATCTGATTGGGCAGCTATAGTGTCAATAGCAGTGGGAAATGTGCGGGAATCTACGCTGACTGTAAATCCTAACAGAAGAAGAAGAATTGGGAATTGGCCGCGTCTTGCGTTCGGTGGTCGTTCGACCGAGATCCCAAAATTGGTGAGAAAATACATTTTTCTATATATAATATTGCGAATGGTTGAAATGGTAACATGGTCAGTAACATTTTACGTTACTGAATACCCTATGAACGACGTGAAATGTAGCTAAACTCCTGTAGCTAGATAACTAGCTAGCTAGCTAGCTAATTAGCTAACGTTAGCTCATGGCAGAGTTAACGTTACTATTAAACTGAATATAAGCCACGAATATAATCCCAAATAAAGTGATTGATCTGTTTGTTTCTGATAAGGTTGAGTAATTATAACCTGCTAGGGTTAGGCAGAGGGGCAATAGAGACAGTAGTCCTAGAGGGTTAGGGCTAGTAGAGACAGTGGTCCTGGAAGGTTAGGGCTAGTAGAGACAGTGGTCCTAGAAGGTTAGGGCTAGAGACAGTGGTCCTAGAGGGTTAGGGCTAGTAGAGACAGTGGTCCTAGAGGGTTAGGGCTAGTAGAGACAGTGGTCCTAGAGGGTTAGGGCTAGAGACAGTGGTCCTAGAGGGTTAGGGTGAGGGAGACAGGGGTCCTAGAGGGTTAGGGCTAGAGACAGTGGTCCTAGAGGGTTAGGGATAGTAGAGACAGTGGTCCTAGAGGGTTAGGGTGAGGGAGACAGTGGTCCTAGAAGGTTAGGGATAGTAGAGACAGTGGTCCTAGAAGGTTAGGGCTAGAGACAGTGGTCCTAGAGGGTTAGGGCTAGTAGAGACAGTTGTCCTAGAGGGTTAGGGCTAGTAGAGACAGTGGTCCTAGAGGGTTAGGGCTAGAGACAGTGGTCCTAGAGGGTTAGGGTGAGGGAGACAGTGGTCCTAGAGGGTTAGGGCTAGAGACAGTGGTCCTAGAGGGTTAGGGATAGTAGAGACAGTGGTCCTAGAAGGTTAGGGCTAGAGACAGTGGTCCTAGAGGGTTAGGGCTAGTAGAGACAGTGGTCCTAGAGGGTTAGGGCTAGAGACAGTGGTCCTAGAGGGTTAGGGCTAGTAGAGACAGTGGTCCTAGAGGGTTAGGGCTAGAGACAGTGGTCCTAGAGGGTGAGGGCTAGAGACAGTGGTCCTAGAGGGTTAGGGTGAGGGAGACAGTGGTCCTAGAGGGTTAGGGATAGTAGAGACAGTGGTCCTAGAAGGTTAGGGCTAGAGACAGTGGTCCTAGAGGGTTAGGGCTAGTAGAGACAGTGGTCCTAGAGGGTTAGGGATAGTAGAGACAGTGGTCCTAGAAGGTTAGGGATAGAGACAGTGGTCCTAGAGGGTTAGGGCTAGAGACAGTGGTCCTAGAGGGTTAGGGCTAGTAGAGACAGTGGTCCTAGAGGGTTAGGGCTAGAGACAGTGGTCCTAGAGGGTTAGGGCTAGTAGAGACAGTGGTCCTAGAGGGTTAAGGCTAGAGACAGTGGTCCTAGAGGGTTAGGGCTAGAGACAGTGCTCCTAGAGGGTTAAGGCTAGAGACAGTGGTCCTAGAGGGTTAGGGCTAGTAGAGACAGTGGTCCTAGAGGGTTAGGGCTAGTAGAGACAGTGGTCCTAGAAGGTAAGGGCTAGAGACAGTGGTCCTAGAGGGTTAGGGCTAGAGACAGTGCTCCTAGAGGGTTAAGGCTAGAGACAGTGGTCCTAGAGGGTTAGGGCTAGAGACAGTGGAGAGAGAGTTAGGGTGAGGGAGATGGATAGAGAATGTGGTCCTAGAGGGTTAGGGTGAGGGAGATGGATAGAGACAGTGGTCCATATCAGGTTTAATCAAAGGTTAGAAACAGAAGAACTGCAAGTCCCAATCATTCTATACATCTTATTTAACGTTTATATTTACTGTTTCATTTTGTCTGAACAGAAAGATGCAAACAATGCATGGTTCCTGTGCGTCACCGACAGTCCTGGGAGAGTCTGGGAGTGTCGTCGGACCCTCTGGAGCTCCTCCTGGGGGACGAGTGCGAGGACATGCAGCAGAGGGCAAGGGTAATGTGATGTACAAGGCCCCGTCTAACAACAGGTTCATGGAGGTAAGAATACAAAACGGTTACACTCAACCTGATGATGGATAAGAATCTTCCTGGTTGTCAGTCAAGACATTGATTCAGGACAGGATGGATCATGACATCAAGGTGATTGAGGATGATGGGAAGAGCTTCTTCTACCAGCTGTGGTACAAGGGAGAATTTGCCCACTTTGAAACCCCTCCCACCTTCACGCCCTCAGACAACTATAAGTTCAAGTGGCTGTCTTTGTGTGTGTTAATCAGCCTTCTGTCTTCTGAAAGTACATTAAGATGATTAAAGAGAAGTAAGTTTGGTATGGTGTGTTCAGGTTCTGTGCCAGCTGCAGTAGAACTCAGGAGAAGGAGGAGCGGAAGAGGCCTTGTGTGTTTGAGCCCTTGGAGAATGAGGACCATGACTCTAAGGCCCTCTACCCCCTTGCCTGCCTGAAGGGAGTGCAGTTCAGGGTGGGAGACAGCGTCTACCTGCCCCCGGACGCATTTAATTTTGGGTGAGTTTCCTTATACAGTAAGAAATAATAATAATGACATGTCTGTCTTTGTTTTGAATCCCATTTCTCTGTGGGCGTCACATAGGTGTAAATGTACTGGGTGTTGTGCGTGTCCCCTCAGGGTAAAGGCAAAGGGAAGTCCTCTGCCGCCCAGGAAACTCAGGACCAGAAGTCTCAGGAACCCACAGTCCCCAAGTTCCGACCTGTGTTCCTCCTTGAACGGTGGCTGTGCTGCAGGGGCCAAACAGTGGGCATGGTGCAATTCCGGCAGGTGGTAACGACGACAGTCCTGTAGCGAACATCAACACCTCCTCTAGGTTCACAGCAGTCTCATGTCCTACAAGGAGCAATAAGATAAAATGTATTGCATTGTTTGGGGTGTACTGATCTCACAAAGGGCATCCATAACAATACTGTGGCTTTCCATAATGCTACAGTACCCTCCACAATTATTGGCACCCTCGCAGGGTTTTTTGCTTATCTTTACCAGGGGTGCCAATAACCGTGGAGGGCCCTGTACATATGTAGAAAAGATTAGAGATGGGGGGGGGGGTTAACTAACCTTCTTCACAGTCCTGAAGATAGTCACCCCAGAAGCTCAGGGTTTTGTCCTCCTGGAGCCTCCTGTTGCTTCCCTTCGGACTACGATCTGGTATGAACAGATTTTCCAGTTCTTCACCAGAAAGCTTCTTGTCTGTGTGGCAAAGGACGGAGGTCAGCACACTGGGATGCTGCTGTAGTGCCGTCAAGAAATGCAGGCTGGCAAGTCCAGCTTTGAATCTGAAAAACAAAAATGTGTCGGCAAACTGAGTAAATGTTAACATAATTGAAACTGCACTGTGAAAAGAGCTACATGTACACATGGTTCCGTCTGTAGTAATGGGAGAAATATGTTTTTATTAACAAAACATTACCTATCAATGGCACCATGGTTTCTGTGGATGATGTATCACCTCAGGTACTCTTGCACTACTGAATGCTTCTCTTCAACTGACTTCACATGACGGAGACACCCAGCAGTTTCCAACATGGTGCTGTTCTGCACAAGGAGGTTTTGCAGAGACTCCAAAGAATCTGCATTCTGAATCTAAAAATGTGGAAAGCTTTAAGTCAAAACAACATACTGTGCCTTCACTACTTGACAAACATTTAAAGAATTTTTGTTAACACTTACTTTAAGTTTTTTTTTTTTTTTTACCCTAACCCCTCCCCCTACCTACCTGTCCCCACCTGTGCCTAACCCTGCACCTTTAATTAACTGATATCTATTACACATTAAATAGCTGCCTTATTTGAATTTATCTTCTGAACAATATCCTTTCTTCTAATGACCTTCCTACCTCATGAAGAACTTTCCCTAATTCTTCATCAGTAATGTCTTTCACGGTTGCATTCAAAGTGGACTGCCCTACGATGTGGCTGACAAGATCCCTTGACAGGAACTGTGGACCAGGTCCTCCATGCACTACAGACACAGCAATCATCTTCCCTGCCAAGTAGTACTCATCTTCCCTGACCCCTGCTTGTGTAAAATGCAGAGCAATAAAAAACTCAGCATCACTGAGCCCTAGCCCTAACCCTCTAGGACCACTGTCTCTATCCCTAACCTTCTAGGACCACTGTCTCTACTAGCCCTAACCCTCTAGGACCACTGTCTCTACTAGCCCTAACCCTCTAGGACCACTGTCTCTAGCCCTAACCCTCTAGGACCACTGTCTCTAGCCCTAACCCTCTAGGACCACTGTCTCTACTAGCCCTAACCCTCTAGGACCACTGTCTCTAGCCCTAACCCTCTAGGACCACTGTCTCTACTAGCCCTAACCCTCTAGGACCACTGTCTCTACTAGCCCTAACCCTCTAGGACCACTGTCTCTACTAGCCCTAACCCTCTAGGACCACTGTCTCTACTAGCCCTAACCCTCTAGGACCACTGTCTCTATCCCTAACCTTCTAGGACCACTGTCTCTAGCCCTAACCCTCTAGGACCACTGTCTCTAGCCCTAACCCTCTAGGACCACTGTCTCTAGCCCTAACCCTCTAGGACCACTGTCTCTACTATCCCTAACCCTCTATCACCACTGTCTCTAGCCCTAACCCTCTAGGACCACTGTCTCTAGCCCTAACCCTCTAGGACCACTGTCTCCCTCACCCTAACCCTCTAGGACCACTGTCTCTATCCCTAACCTTCTAGGACCACTGTCTCTAGCCCTCACCCTCTAGGACCACTGTCTCTAGCCCTTACCTTCTAGGACCACTGTCTCTACTATCCCTAACCCTCTAGGACCACTGTCTCTAGCCCTAACCTTCTAGGACCACTGTCTCTAGCCCTAACCCTCTAGGACCACTGTCTCTAGCCCTAACCCTCTAGGACCACTGTCTCTACTATCCCTAACCCTCTAGGACCACTGTCTCTACTAGCCCTAACCCTCTAGGACTACTGTCTCTATTGCCCATCTGCCTAACCCTAGCAGGTTATAATTACTCAACCTTATCAGAAACAAACAGATCAATCACTTTATTTGGGATTATATTCGTGGCTTATATTCAGTTTAATAGTAACGTTAACTCTGCCATGAGCTAGCGTTAGCTAATTAGCTAGCTAGCTAGCTAGTTATCTAGCTACAGGAGTTCAGCTACATTTCACGTCGTTCATAGGGTATTCAGTAAAGTAAAATGTTACTGACCATGTTACCATTTCAACCATTCGCAATATTATATATAGAAAAATGTATTTTCTCACCAATTTTGGGATCTCGGTCGAACGACCACCGAACGCAAGACGCGGCCAATTCCCAATTCTTCTTCTTCTGTTAGGATTTACAGTCAGCGTAGATTCCCGCACATTTCCCACTGCTATTGACACTATAGCTGCCCAATCAGATTCAACAAGTAGTAAATCCCTTTCCGGTTGACACATTTCTAATGTGATTTCTGGCTATTGTCGTTGTGTTTTGGGGATTTGCAATCGTGGTTTCCAATTTGCGATTGTGTTTTCTCTCTTGCTGTTGTGTTTTTCAACTTTGCTGTTGTGTTTGAACTTTGTGGTTGTGTTTTTTTAAACTTGCCGTTGTGTTCCGGATTTGCCGTTGTGATTTGCACACGTCGGCCACCGTACGTTTTTCACATAACAGTTGACCATGTTTGCTTTCTTCACTGACAGAGAGAGAGAGGGGGAAAGAGAGGGAGAAGATGAAAAGATTTCATCAAACAAAGCTCAGCTTTGGAAGGCGAACTGTTGAGGACAAGATCAAAAAGAAAGAGGTGATGATGGTGGTACACTGCCTACTCTTTACTTAACATGATGGGAAAAGCACATTGACGGGATAAATTGTATGTCTGTATATAGATAAACAAATAGACAGGTATGTAGGTGTGTATAAATATACACAGTATGCATGATTATGTTCGGTTAAAAATATATAATCTGTTGACAGGAAACCAAGAGGTACAAGAGAGTGGAAGAGAGGGGACAGGAGGAGAGGACATAGAGATGAGAGGTGAGATACCTGATGTTAGCCAAAGAGACACTGCATTATGTTAGATCCTGGCAAGTTTAAAAAATAATGTGGATGGATGGATGGATGGATGGATGGATGGATGGATGGATGGATGGATGGATGGATGGATGGATGGATGGGTGGATGGATGGATGGATAGGTGGATGGATGGATGGATGGATGGATGGATGGATGGATGGATGGATGGATGGATGGGTGGATGGGTGGGTGGGTGGGTGGGTGTTTATAGCTTATGTTTATGTTTTGTTAATTTGTGGACAGGATATGAAAATGGACACCACAGTGGAGGAGAGGTGACGGGAGGAGACCAACATGGACAAAAGACAGGAGGAGAGGTGACAGGAGGAGACCAATATGGACAAAAGACAGGAGGAGAGGTGAGAGGAGGAGACCAGCATGGAGATCAGAGTGGAGGAGGCCAGGCTGGGAGAGAGGTGACAGGAGGAGCTAGTCTCATGTTTCTAATAGATGGTATGTTCCCATCAACATTCACTTAGGTTGTGTCCTCTCTGGATGATCTCCACTGCTCTCAGTTAAAGATGTTTATAGATCTAGCCTCTTAATTCTGCTCTCAAAGTGCACCAGATTGAAGCACCACAACTAAATGACCTTGGTATTACAAAAATCCTGCGTACGGCCCTGGTCCTGAATGTTTCAGAGGGCCGATGATAACCTCCTTCTAAGCAAGGAGCAGGTGTTCATAATTCTGTCTGCATCCCTACACTGAGGTGACATTTTGGTTGTACCGTCTGATCACAACACTAACTGTTCTAATTTTTAACCTATCTGTCTACATATCTATCTGTCTGTCTCTCTCTATCTTTCATTGTCTGCCCCTGTTTTATTATTGTATCTGAGGCTTCACGTTTGGTGATGGGACCTCAGTGGGTGAGAACAGACATGCTGAATAGACATAAAGATCTAGGCATGGGCAGCATCTTTCCATCCATTTAAAAATAAATATGTATTATTTTATGCCAACCTACATTCAGTCTATCCCTAACCCTAACCTCTTAGAGTGCAGGAAGTGTCGGCCAGCTGTGTCATGTGTGTGTGTCTCCATTCTCAGCGTCAGTACATCCAATTTGATAGTTAACCTGGGCCAGCAGACTAAGCAGAGCCTCGACCAAAACAAGGTGTCCTGAATGGTCTCCCAGGTCGCCTTGTACAACTGAACTGTCAGCCCAGTGTTTCAGTGTGGTCTACAAGCTATTCAATAAAACCTGGAGAAAATTATCTGTATCTTGTCTTTACACTTACAGCACACATGCTGCACAAATGATAACCTTAATTGTATGACACTTGTTTTGTAAAATGCACAAGGGTATCTCTAACTTGGCTAGACTGTGAATGTGGTGACTAGTCCAGGCCAGTCAGCATGGTATAAGCTGCATACAGGTGAGCAGAAGCTGAAACGCTTGTTCCTTGGCTAGGACCAAGGCAGCTTGCCAGCGGGGTCAGGCCTGTGCCGGGAGGTCAGTACATTAGAACCCCCTTAGGCGGGCTGTATGTATCCTAGGTTCTCAAACTTATATTTGTGGTATAGAAAGGTAGAACTTGCTTGGTTGGTTATGCAAGTGTGTGTGTGTGTGTGTGTGGTACTGTTGATTTTCCTCCACACTCCTCTCTCAGCCATATGTTTCCCCTATTTGGATCTGAAAACAGTGATAGGGATTAAATTAGGTTGCTAAGAGAACTGCTAGTCACCAGAAGCATTCAAGAACATAACCCGTGCTGGAATACTAGTATATGAACAAATCAATACAAGTAGAGCACATCTACTGACAGGCTGGCTGAATGACTGGAAGACTGACTTGGGACCTCCACTGAGGGCATCCCAGTCCTGGCTATGGATCAGTAGGCTAGTGATGCTCCCCTGCCCCTGGGCTAGTGTAGACCATTGCTAGCCTCTACCCACAAGCCATTACATTGATCATAGGCCTACTAAGAGAATACCAAGGGGAGTCTTGGTAAGGCTTTTATCAGGGAGGTTGATGGATTACGTCTTTCAAGCTACATGATTTGCATTAAAAATATAATCTCTCTCTCACACACAGTCATGTAATCCAGTCAATCTAACTCCATAACAAATTGCATTAGGCCTACGTAACTAGCAAGCTAGCAAACAAAGTCAATGTAGACAGCTAGCTAACTAGCTAGCGTCATTTCCACCATGCCCCTTCTCCTAAGAGAAAGGCGATTCGCCAAATTAAAAAGTGATTGACAACCGTTTCAGGCGAAATGAGTTTTTGATTGACAAGATGATTGTCAGTCTCTGATTGGCCGAAGTAGAAATTGATTGACAGTTCACCCGCCCCCTGGAAGTCTCTGGGCCTGCAGAGATACACACTTGGAGAATTGAGGGGTCTTCTACAGGGCAATAAAGTGGGATCTCTGTATAAAAACGCCTAATGAGAAGCTGGGGGCTTGATATCACAAGGGAACATGCATAATGGGTGGGGGACAACATGTTTACATGTGTACAGTACTTGTTGTTGTTGGCAACCCCGCCCCATTAGCGGACCTAGGACTACAACTGGCTAAATTGGCTCTGATTGAGAGACCTGTGCCACTGATTGTTTGATTGGTTTCCATCTGCCTCGTTAGTATGTGTACAGTATTTCTAGCCTACATGTACAGTAGCTCCCATCTTGTTCTTTGTCTGTTCCATTTGCTGTAGCTGTGCATAGTCCCTGGTGTTTCCGGTGCCATCTTGTAAGTCTGTAAGTTTATAAGCTCTGTCTTTTCTTCTTCACTTGTCGAGTGTATATCTTGGTTTTATTGTTTGGTCTTTGGTTTTGTGAAAACTGCTGAAACCTCAATGCACCTGTGACAGTTACATGCAGCCCTTGTGATTGCTTAAGTCAGTATGAAACCATCTATGGCTTCTCACATGGCAGGTAACTCAACAAGAGTTCAAGCCCAGGGGGGATGCAGAATAAAAATGCTAATACATGTACATACTCAGGCATTATGCTGTGACATGATTTTTTAACTTATTTATGTATTATTATTTGTAGCTGTTACCGTTTCTTCATTTTGTTTACATCTCTTCATCTGACCAGCCTGTTGTCTGCTTACATCTCAATCAGTCCCACCTGTGTTCAATTCAGTCAATCAGTGAATCCATGCTCAGTCCAGAGTCCCACAACTCATTCCCATCACAGTATGTAGGCCTACTAATACGTTCATCCAGGATTGCTACAGTGTAAATAAGCTGCAACATTTATCATTTTTTACTTAGAGCTATCTGAAGCCAGCCATGCTCCTCATATTCACTGCACATTCTTGCTCAATAAATCTCTAATGTTCATGATTTAAAAAATGACATTTTCATGACATGGTAGATGTAGTGTGAAATGTATTGTGTGCCAGAAACAACCACAAACAACCTCAGAACACAACACCAGATTTAACTTTTCTCCATTTCCATGGTGGCCTGCAATACACTGTCGAACAGTGTCACACTATGGATTAGAGCAGGGGTTCCCAACCTTTCTTCCCCAGAGCCCCCCACTTACACCTGATGGAATTTGCCCCCCCCCCCCACCTCCCAAATCGGTGTGAACGTCCAGTCTGTGTATGTTTGTGTGTGCAAATTACATCAGGCGTAAGTTAGGGTATAATTAAGTGCTTCACCAATGAAGCAGGAATATTAATGTTGACACGATTCATAGTCTCTGATTAATTTGTTGAATTTAGATGATATTGTAGTGCCGTACATACAAGGCTTTTTGGCCCTTCATCAGATATAATCATGTATTTTGCTGTGTGACATGTCAATAACATGATTCTTTGACAAATATTTGTCTAGCTAATATTAGGGCCTCAAATTATCTGAGGTCTGGCGCACCAAACAGAACAATAACAAGACAAGACTGGCTCACTAGTCACCAGACACCAGTCGTCTAACAGGGTTCTTATCACAAACATGCATCAGCAGGTATGTGTGTTCTGATTGGCTGTGTGACAAGCCGCTGTGTGTGTGTGCCTTGTTTTCTCTTCCACAGTTCAAGTTCTGCAGCCTGTTCAGCTAAGAGGACTGGGGGAATCATCCCAAACTCCTGCTTCTGCCCGGAAAGGCCAAGCAGCAGGGACGCTGTCAGGGGATGAGCTTCACAGTGAGCCATCTATCAATACACACACACACACACACACTCACATAGACACACACACACACAAACACTCACATAGACACCAACAGACACACACACACACAGGCCAACACACACACACACACACACACACACACACACACTCACATAGACACCAACAGACACACACACACAGGCCAACACACACACACACACACACACAGACAGACAGACACACACACATGCACACACACACATAGACTGATACACACTCACACACATATGGACACACACAAACACACACATACTGTAGGAGCAGCAACCTTAGCTGGCAGCATCATCTCTGTCTCTCTCTCTGTCTGTCTCTTTCTCTCTCTCAATAAACAGTATAAAGGAGAGTTCCCTATGGTGACAAAGAAAGGGGCACCATCTTTTATCTTCCGTTGATTAAACCCACCCCCCTCATTTCTCTTCTATCTCAGTACATGCTCAGTTATGGGGTTGGCAAGGAGGTCTACAAACAGGTGAACACTAGACGTCTGTACAGACTTATTAAGGAAATTATCAATCAATCAATGATGTGCATGTGTGTGTATGTGTGTTTGTTTGTGTGTGTGTGTGTGTGTGTGTGTGTGTGTTTGTTTGTGTCTGTGTGTGTGATTGAAACGTCTAGTATGTCCCTAGCACGTCTGTAACGTCTCTCTCTCTCTCTCTCTCTCATTCTCTCTCTCTGTCTCACAGACATGCTCCTCCATCCTCATGGCTTCCTCTCCATGGCCGATGACATCATAGTGGGGATCTTGTTGGGGTTTGCGTCCCTGTCTGAGTAGCCAGTTCTTCACTGGCCTGCCGTCCTAACGGTCACCTGGCTACATAGTTCTGAAGCTGTGCCCACAGACAATAACAAGCAAATTTGCTGTATGGAAATATGGTATAAAGCCTGATTTACATTGAGCTGCTGTGTACAGGAAGTCACAGATTCAAAACACAGCAAAATATGTACAGTAAGGGTTATGGTTCACCTCACGATAACAGAAAAATATGTGAGAGACTGGGGGAAATTCTACTGATGTAACTGAAATTGTTAGATATGAAGTGAATGGAAAAGAATGTTAAATCCATTGGGTGTTAATCAAAAAATTACATAAATCTGATGCATTTTGATTTAATTAGGTTTATTGCATAAGCCTCATTATTATGTATTTCAAACAAATATATTATTAATCTTGAATAGATAACCTGATTATTATGCATTTAAAGCAAATAGACTTTATTTATACTGAATACATAAACCTGGTGATTATGCATTTCAAATAAATAGGTTTTATTACACTGACAAATATGCATCATGTAAAGTTTATTAGGTACATTTATGTTAAAACTACCTAAAGCAAATTAATGGAAATTAATGGCTTTTAAATTAAATCTTAAAAGTTAGGCTTCAATATTTCTGTGAGTGCAGTGTACCAGTAGAGACCAGTGTATCTGGAGGAGCCCAGTGTACCAGTAGGAGACCAGGGGCCTCATTTATCATTGAGGTACGCCTTCTTTTACACGGTCTTTTTCGCGATTTCAGGCGTACGCCATTTGCCCCCCCCACATTGCGATTTATCAAGCCGAAAGGGCGGAAATTTAGTCGCCTTTCTCCGCGCTTTTGTACGACACCTCTCAAGTTGTCGTACCGATTTACACGGTGTTCTACGCCCTTTTTGAACACAGGGGGAACTGGCGACGCAGGTGGTGCGTCGGTGAATTACTATGTTTGACGGAGAGAATAAGAGCGACAGTTCATGAACGCACAAACATGTAGGCTAATAGCCCAATTCAGCACAAACATATATCGCAATGCAAGATTAGACGTGTCCTCTAACCGGCTCATTCATGGTCCGATATGGATTTGTTCCCCAAACTGAACCTATGCGCTGTCCCAAACCTTTCCGCGCTATATGTCACACACCTAATGCAGGCACTCCATCAAACGGCAATAATTGACCAATTAGATTGTCAGTAATATGTGATCATGTGGACCTGTTTGCTGTTTGGTAAGCATACAAATGACAGTCCTCCTGTGCGTAATGCGAGCCTAAATGAATCCGGCGCTACTCGGCCTACTGGCCGAGATAGAACTCCAAAGAGGTGACGGCGATGGCGACTGCACCCACATAAGGGCACCATCAGTGAATGAATACGTCTATGTGAATCGCTAAAATGTGCACACTATAAATACCCAAATCATATGTGACATGCTCATCACAAGTGTAGTGGCACGGTGGCCTGGCTCCACGCATGACTCATTCATCCTGGCGCACAGCAGGGTAGGGGCTAGACTGGAGGCAGGCGCTGCGCGTGACGGCTGGCTTGTTGGTGTCTGCATAGCCAAGATACATATTCTTTGTCTTATTTACTTTAATCTTTATTAGCATGTTCCATCCATACAACGACAATACAATAAAACATAAAAAATTACAATAACAGCTTATGGGTACTTCCATCCATGCAGCTTTTTTTTCTTACTCAAATATGACAATTTTAATATTAGTGGTATCATCACACTTCCTTCTATAATCCATCCATTTTTCCCATCTCCCTTCAAACTTTCCTTCCTGCATCCTCAATGCATAAATAAATCTCATAAATCTCCTCCACAACACCCACCACTGCTCCTTGGTTGGGGGTTCCACCTTATACCAAGCCCTCATTATTGTCTTTTTACTAGCAACCAATAGTACTTTCACTAGGTATCTGTCCCCTCCTTGTACATCATTCTGTTATGTTTGCCAAGATGTATATTCAAAGCTGATAAGAATGAGAACCAGTCAAGACCCCACCACAAAATGAGGACCCAAGCCTTCAGCCCCCTCCCCGTCATGAGGTTTACCAGCGGGGCCAAAGGGCCCACACTGAGGTCATGCGCCAGCTATGAAGACACAAACAAGTAAGGTTCACATTTCTACCATTTTATTGTCTGTTGGTGGGTGACTGTGTGAGGTGTGTGAGTGCGTTTGTGAGTGAATGTGTGAGGTCCGTGAGTGTGGTAGTGAGTGACTGTGTGAGGTCCGTGAGTGTGGTAGTGAGTGACTGTGTGAGGTCCGTGAGTGTGGTAGTGAGTGACTGTGTGAGGTCCGTGAGTGTGGTAGTGAGTGACAGTGTGAGGTCCGTGACAGCATGTGTGAGGGAATGAAGTGCAGTGAGGATGTCCTGTTGGCTCTGGTGGTGTAGTGTGGTGACCTCCACCAACTGCTGAACAACTGCCCCACAACTGCCCCAATCCCTTCTGCCATTTCCCTCTGGGCCTCTAGGGTCATGAGCCTCCAGCACAGCGTCTGATAGGAAGCCCAGCCCTCAGGGACCCTTGAGGCAGGGACGCTGGCAGCCGGAGGTGGAGGCGTGGGCGGTGGAGACGGAGGCGCTGGAGATGGCACTGGAGGTGGAGGCCGGTGCGCTGGAGGTGGAGGCACTGGAGGTCGTGGCGCTGGAGGTGGAGGCTGCAACCGGCGGGGGCACGACCGTCAGGTCAAGGACCACTGCAGACTCCCCCTCCTCTGAGTCCCACCCCACGTCAGAGTCTGGAGAAACAATTTCAGTCATTTTCTTTGAGTTTGTCTGTTAACTTGATTATGCATTAAACATTTTATTGTGTAGCCATATTCAATTGATATGTTTTTCTGTTGGCAGCCAAATAAATGCTTAAGTGTGATTTACCGGGTGATTTAGATGAGAGTCTTAATAATGTGGTCTAACATTATGAAGTGGTCATCTGTGTTATCGTTCCCTGTTTTTGGTCCTGAATCAATCATAGCCTACCACAGAATGTGTGGAATGTTTGCTTTCCTCACAGCCACATGATACAGCATGTCCGTGTAGCCTACGCCACATACAGGATGCACGAAACATACAGTAGGCTACCTAAACTGTAGGAGCGATCAGACAAATGTAGGCTCGTACAAATAGCTTACCTTCCGAAGATGATTTTCTTTCCTCGCGTGGACCTCACCAACAAGCACATGCACCTCCGTCTCCGAAAAGTTTCTCTTCTTTCCGCGTTTTTCCATAAACGTCTTTGTCTGTCCTAATGCTCCACGCTATATTATGTCGGTTCCTTCCGGGGTATCCACATTGTGCCCTGTCATAGTTTTGACCATATATGGTTGAATTTGGGCGTGGAGAGGGCGGAACACGGGGCGCGTGCGCGTACGCTCTCTTCTCCGCCAGTCTCGGATTTCGGAGCGTACGACATTTTTGATAGATCCGAAAAGCGTGTAAATATTCTCGTCGTACGCTACATTTCGCATTTTCCGCGTTTTCGTCGTACGCCCTCTTTTACACCAGAATTTACACGCTCTTTGATAAATGAGGCCCCTGGTCTCCTACTGGTACACTGGGCTCCTCCAGATACACTGGTCTCTACTGGTACACTGCACTCACAGAAATATTTAAGCCTAACTTTTAAGATTTATGTAATTTAATTGCATGACAAATTTCCATGAATTTGCTTTTGGTAGTTTTAACATAAATGTACCTAATAAACTTTACATGATGCATATTTGTCAGTGTAATAAAACCTATTTATTTGAAATGCATAATCACCAGGTTTATGTATTCAGTATAAATAAAGTCTATTTGCTTTAAATGCATAATAATCATATTATGTATTCAAAATACATAACGTATATTTGTTTGAAATGCATAATAATCAGGTTATCTATTCAAGATTAATAATATATTTGTTTGAAATACATAATAATGAGGCTTATGCAACAAACCTAATTAAATCAAAATGCATCACATTTATGTAATTTTTTGATTAACACCCAATGGATTTAACATTCTTTTCCATTCACTTCATATCTAACAATTTCAGTTACATTCCCCCAGTCTCTCACATACGTTTCTGTTATCGTGAGGTGAACCATAACCCTTACTGTACATATTTTGTTGTGTTTTGAATCTGTGACTTCCTGTACACAGCAGCTCAATGTAAATCAGGCTTTATACCATATTTCCATACAGCAAATGTGCTTGTTATGGTCTGTGGGCACAGCTTCAGAACTATGTAGCCAGGTGACCGTTAGGACGGCAGGCCAGTGAAGAACTGGCTACTCAGACAGGGACGCAAACCCCAACAAGATCCCCACTATGATGTCATCGGCCATGGAGAGGAAGCCATGAGGATGGAGGAGCATGTCTGTGAGACAGAGAGAGAGAGAGAGAGAGAGAGACAGAGAGAGAGACGTTACAGATGTGCTAGGGACATACTAGACGTTTCAATCACACACACAGACACAAACAAACACACACAAACACAAACAAACACACATACACACACGCACATCATTGATTGATTGATCATTTCCTTAATAAGTCTGTACAGAAGTCTAGTGTTCACCTGTTTGTAGACATCCTTGCCAACCCCATAACTGAGCATGTACTGAGATAGAAGAGAAATGAGGGGGGTGGGTTTAATCAACGGAAGATAAAAGATGGTGCCCCTTTCTTTGTCACCATAGGGAACTCTCCTTTATACTGTTTATTGGGAGAGAGAAAGAGACAGACAGAGAGAGAGACATAGATGATGCTGCCAGCTAAGGTTGCTGCTCCTACAGTATGTGTGTGTTTGTGTGTGTCCATGTGTGTGTGAGTGTGTCAGTCTGTGTGTGTGTGTGTGTGTCTGTCTGTGTGTGTGTTTTGGCGTGTGTGTGTGTGTCTGTTGGTGTCTATGTGAGTGTTTGTGTGTGTGTGTGTGTGTGTGTGTGTGTGTGTGTATTGATAGATGGCTCACTGTGAAGCTCATCCCCTGACAGTGTCCCTGCTGCTTGGCCTTTCCGGGCAGAAGCAGGAGTTTGGGATGATTCCCCCAGTCCTCATAGCTGAACAGGCTGCAGAACTTGAAACGTGGAAGAGAAAACAAGGCACACACACACAGCGGCTTGTCACACAGCCAATCAGAACACACATACCTGCTGATGCATGTTTGTGATAAGAACACTGTTAGACGACTGGTGTCTGGTGACTAGTGAGCCAGTCTTGTCTTGTTATTGTTCTGTTTGGTGCGCCAGACCTCAGATAATTTGAGGCCCTAATATAAGCTAGACAAATATTTGTCAAAGAATCATGTTATTGACATGTCACACAGCAAAATACATGATTATATCTGATGAAGGGCCAAAAAGCCTTGTATGTACGGCACTACAATATCATATAAATTCAACAAATTAATCAGAGACCATGAATCGTGTCAACATTAATATTCCTGCTACATTGGCGAAGCACTTAATTTTACCCTAACTCACACCTGATGTAATTTGCACACACAAACATACACAGACTGGACGTTCACACCGATTTGGGGGTGGGGGGGGGGGGGAATTCCATCAGGTGTAAGTGGGGGGCTCTGGGGAAGAAAGGTTGGGAACCCCTGCTCTAATCCATATTGTGACACTGTTCGACAATGTATAGCAGGCCACCATGGTAATGGAGAAAAGTTAAATCTGGTGTTGTGATCTGAGGTTGTTTGTGGTTGTTTGCACAATACATTTCACACTACATCTACCATGTCATGAAAATGTCATTTTTTAAATCATGAACATTAGAGATTTATTGAGCAAGAATGTGAAGTGAATATGAGGAGAGCATGGCTGGCTTCAGATAGCTCTAAGTAAAAAATGATAAATGTCGCAGCTTTTTTACACTGTAGCAATCCTGGATGAACATATTAGTAGCCCTACATACTGATGAAAATGTATGGAGCTGGCTGTTATCAAGAAATGTCAATCTTAACACTGTAAGCTGTTTCTAATTTGTTGTGTGTGACTCCTGTGTGACTGCCCGAGGGTTTCTGGAGGAGGTCACGCCAGGGGGTCACATTGATACTCAAGGGGGGTTCTAGGCAGGGGACGTGTCCCCACCTGACAGATTTACATGTTCCCTAGGCCAAGGGTGACATTCTCTCATGTGATGTACAAACACAGACTGTTTAGATACTGGGGCGTGAGGCGCCTCATCCTATCTTTGCTGCAAGGCCGTATTTCGAGAAGAGAGAGAGACAGCTTTGTCTAGAAGGACGGAGGGGGGTGTGGGACACGCCCCCTTCTCCAAGGGTTAAAACCACTATTCAGTTTGCATGTGCTTCGATTTGGGTTCAGCCAGCATCCAGACAGGTCATCTGTGCATTAGACATTGCCATGTTCTTTTGTATGTTATACCTTCTGGAATAAACCGCTTTTGCTCAGACTCAAATCCCGTGTTGGAGAGATTCATTTGGAACATCTGAGAAAGGAGATGTGGGACTATAGTCAAGTTAGGGACATTCTGAGGCACCCCCCATCAACTTGTTTTGTTTTTGTATTGTTTTATTCACTTGCAATCGAGATATTCATGTGCATTCATCACTTGTGATTCCAATAGATTCATTATGGCTAGAACGAGTTATGCTCCCAAGGGCACAGTAGAGGGCAGCAGTGGGCCCTGGGTACAGGTCAGGACGTCTGTGCGCGCGGACGTTCAGTTCTCCCAGAGGCAGCGTAGAGAATGCTGCGTGAATGATGTGTGCCACGTTTGTATTTTGCAGGTGAGATAATGTGACAAGATGTATGCAACGCCACTGTATGATGAAGATGTAATGTATGGAGGATCTGCAATGTAGACGTTCGTTATGTTCGTTATGTTGTAATCTGCCGGAGTTTTGCTGGTTGCATGGAGGTGCGGAGCTCCGCCTAGCAATACAGATTAGCCATGTGGCGTTAGCTAGCTGAGTGGTTAACGTTAGCCAGTAATGGATCAATGATGAATGTGTGTAGAATGTTATCAGTGTGAGTGTGTGTAGAGAATCCCTTTGATTATTTAGTTTATTTACTGTGAATTCCGTGCTCTAGATGTAACATTATGTTGTTTAGTGAACATTCGAGGTTGGGTATGTTCAGCAAGATTTCTGTATCGCGCATGTGCGCGCGGACGTTCAGTTCTCCCAGAGGCAGCGTAGAGAATGCTGCGTGAATGATGTGTGCCACGTTTGTATTTTGCAGATAAAGGAGACATAAAAACCCATGCACGCCTGGAACTCCGTTCTTAAAGGTCCAAGTGTGCAACAGAGACACTGGACTGTGTGGTATATTTGGAGATTGGGGGTCCGTCTTTTATTGAAAACAAGAAAACACAACGCAGAGCTAATCAAGGACAATAATAAAAGACAACGAGATTCAACAATACTGTGATGGGAATGAGTTGTGGGACTCTGGACTGAGCTTGGATTCACTGATTGACTGAATTGAACACAGGTGGGACTGATTGAGATGTAAGCAGACAACAGGCTGGTCAGATGAAGAGATGTAAACAAAATGAAGAAACAGTAACAGCTACAAATAAATACATAAATAAGTTTTAAAAAATCATGTCACAGCACAATGCCTGAGTATGTACAGTACATGTATTAGCATTTTTATTCTGCATCCCCCTGGGCTTGAACTCTTGTTGAGTTACCTGCCATGTGAGAAGCCATAGATGGTTTCATACTGACTTAAGCAATCACAAGGGCTGCATGTAACTGTCACAGGTGCATTAAGGTTTCAGCAGTTTTCACAAAACCAAAGACTAAACAATAAAACCACGGTATACACTCGACAAGTGAAGAAGAAAAGACAGAGCTTATAAACTTACAGACTTACAAGATGGCACCAGGAACACCAGGGACTATGCACAGCTACAGCAAATGGAACAGACAAAGAACAAGATGGGAGCTACGGTACATGTAGGCTAGAAATACTGTACACATACTAACGAGGCAGATGGAAACCAATCAAACAATCAGTGGCACAGGTCTCTCAATCAGAGCCAATTTAGCCAGTTGTAGTCCTAGGTCCGCTATTGGGGCGGGGTTGCCAACAACAACAAGTACTGTACACATGTAAACATGTTGTCCCCCACCCATTATGCATGTTCCCTTGTGGTTTCAAGCCCCCTGCTTCTCATTAGGCGTTTTTATACAGAGATCCCACTTTATTGCCCTGTAGAAGACCCCTCAATTTCCCAAGTGTGTATCTCTGCAGGCCCAGAGACTTCCAGGGGGCGGGTCAACTGTCAATCAATTTCTACTTTGGTCAATCAGAGACAGTTTGCTAGCTTGCTAGTTACGTAGGCCTAATGCAATTTGTTATGGAGTTAGATTGACTGGATTACATGACTGTGTGTGAGAGAGAGATTATATTTTTAATGCAAATCATGTAGCTTGAAAGACGTAATCCATCAACCTCCCTGATAAAAGCCTTACCAAGACTCCCCTTGGTATTCTCTTAGTAGGCCTATGATCAATGTAATGGCTTGTGGGTAGAGGCTAGCAATGGTCTACACTAGCCCAGGGGCAGGGGAGCATCACTAGCCTACTGATCCATAGCCAGGACTGGGATGCCCTCAGTGGAGGTCCCAAGTCAGTCTTCCAGTCATTCAGCCAGCCTGTCAGTAGATGTGCTCTACTTGTATTGATTTGTTCATACACTAGAATTCCAGCACGGGTTATGTTCTTTAATGCTTCTGGTGACTAGCAGTTCTCTTAGCAACCTAATTTAATCACTATCACTGTTTTCAGATCCACATAGGGGAAACATATGGCTGAGAGAGGAGTGTGGAGGAAAATCAACAGTACCACACACACACACACTTGCATAACCAACCAAGCAAGTTCTACCTTTCTATACCACAAATATAAGTTTGAGAACCTAGAATACATACAGCCCGCCTAAGGGGGTTCTAATGTACTGACCTCCCGGCACAGGCCTGACCCTGCTGGCAAGCTGCCTTGGTCCTAGCCAAGGAACAAGCGTTTCAGCTTCTGCTCACCTGTATGCAGCTTATACCATGCTGAGTGGCCTGGACTAGTCACCACATCCACAGTCTAGCCAAGTTAGAGATACCCTTGTGCATTTTACAAAACAAGTGTCATACAATTAAGGTCATCATTTGTGCAGCATGTGTGCTGTAAGTGTAAAGACAAGATACAGATCATTTTCTCCAGGTTTTATTGAATAGCTTGTAGACCACACTGAAACACTGGGATGACAGTTCAGTTGTACAAGGCGGACCTGGGAGACCATTCAGGACACCTTGTTTTGGTCGAGGCTCTGCTTAGTCTGCTGGCCCAGGTGAACTATCAAACTGGATGTACTGACGCTGAGAATGGAGACACACACACACGACACAGCTGGCCGACACTTCCTGCACTCTAAGAGGTTAGGGTTAGGGCTAGACTGAATGTAGGTTGGCATAAAATAATACATATTTATTTTTAAATGGATGGAAAGATGCTGCCCATGCCTAGATCTTTATGTCTATTCAGCATGTCTGTTCTAACCCACTGAGGTCCCATCACCAAACGTGAAGCCTCGGATACAATAATAAAACAGGGGCAGGCAATGAAAGATAGAGAGAGACAGATAGATATGTAGACAGATGGGTTAAAAATTAGAACAGTTAGTGTTGTGATCAGACGGTACAACCAAAATGTCACCTCAGTGTAGTGATGCAGACAGAATTATGAACACCTGCTCCTTGCTTAGAAGGAGGTTATCATCTGCCCTCTGAAACATTCAGGACCAGGGCCGTACGCAGGATTTTTGTAATACCGAGGTCATTTAGTTGTGGTGCTTCAATCTGGTGCACTTTGAGAGCAAAATGAAGAGGCTAGATCTATAAAGAACAACAAGCATCATATTGGATTAATATCATCTTTAACTGAGAGCAGTGGAGGTCATCCAGAGAGGTCACAACTTAAGTGAATGTTGATGAAAACACACCATCTATTAGAAACATGAGACTAGCTCCTCCTGTCACCTCTCTCCCAGCCTGGCCTCCTCCACTCTGATGTCCATGCTGGTCTCCTTCTGTCACCTCTGCTCCTGTCTTTTGTCCATGTTGGTCTCCTCCTGTCACCTCTCTTCCACTCTTGTCCATGTTGGTCTCCTCCTGTCACCTCTCTTCCACTGTGGTGTCCATGTTGGTCTCCTCCTGTCACCTCTCCTCCTGTCTTTTGTCCATGTTGGTCTCCTCCTGTCACCTCTCCTCCACTGTGGTGTCCATTTTCATCTCCTGTCCACAAATTAACAAAACATAAACTATAAACACACCCACCCATCCAAATTATTTTTTAAACTTGCCAGGATCTAATTAATGTAGTGTCTCTTTGACTAACATCAGGTATCTCACCTCTCATCTCTATGTCCTCTCCTCCTGTCCCCTCTTCCACTCTCTTGTACCTCTTGGTTTCCTGTCAACAAATTATATTTTTTTAACAGAACATAATCATGCATACTGTGTATATATATACACACCTACCTGTCTATTTGTTTATCTATATAAGCGGCACACCTGATTAATAACTTCCATCCAATGGTATAGGACAGGAAATAAGGATGCCTGTAGAATTTCAGGAAGTAGTGGAGCTTGTGCAAAGAGCCTAATTGCTTGGCAACACCAAACGCCCAGTGTTTACATGAGAAAATAAATATGATAGATTTCTTTGTAGAAGCACTGCTCTGTTTGTGCGTGTGCGCAGGTACACCGCTTTGCTAATGTTAACTTGGGTCAAGAATAGCCTACACCTAGCTAGCCACGTTGTGACGGCTAGGATCATGGATGTATTCACTAACTAGCTATTTATCTAACGAGGCATCTCAGCATCTTCGTCTACGTTCTTAAATGTGAGCATTTAGGCGCTGTCAATGTTATAACTAATTGAAAATACGTTAAAATAACTGCTTATTGTTATGTTACTTGTGTCAATCTCCCTTACCTCGAAAGACGTCCAATATGTTCGCTTGATCGTCCGCAGCTGACACTTATTAATGACAAATTAGCTTTGCGTCTCACACCCCTTCTCCTAAGAGAAAGAAGATTCGCCAAATAAAAAGTGATTCAACCGTTTCAGGCGAAATGAGTTTTTGATTGACAAGACGATTGTCAGCCTCTGATTGGCCAAAGTAGAAATTGATTGACAGTTGACCCGCCCCCTCGAAGTCTCCGGGCCTGCAGTGTCTGAACAGTGAAACGCGTCATTGTTCCCGGCTTTCACCGATTGGTTAAGAGCATTGAAAAGACTAGCAGTCACGACCTAAAGTGTATATAAATTGTGTTCGTAATTTGTGTCTCTCTCTACCTTGGAAACTTTTCACAGTTGAACATTGTTTGTCACGCCTGTAAAGATTCCCCATTGCAAAGATTTTTTTATCCATCTGAAGAAAACAAGAGACAAGCTCTTTATTCTTTTTGAGTAAACAAACGTTTCCATCACAACCTACTCACTAGCCTTTCACTGTAGGCTACGACAATCCTCAATTCGGTAAGTTGTATGTTATTTTTTATTTTTGAAAGATCAGAGCGCAGCCGTTTGGGGCTTCGGTTTAGGAAGTGAACTTCGAATGAACAAGGGAGGGTTAGACGACTGTTTTTGAATTTGAGTCCAGGAGAGGGTTACTGTTCTTTTTAATTTGAGTCCAGGAGAGGGTTACTGTTCTTTTTAATTTGAGTCCAGGGGAGGGTCATATAGATACACATTTGAATCGAAAACGTGAGAAAGAATAGTTTATTCATCTTTTCGGAATTCAGCAAGCTGTTTTGTATGACCATGCTGAGAGGGAAGCGCGTGAAGCGAACATACCGACATGCGGTCTGTTTTCAGTGAATTTCGCTGTTGCTGGTCGTTGCTGCGTGCGTTCACTTCTTTTATTCGCTGGTGATATTAAGTGGAGAGCATGGCCGTATAACGTAATTCATAAGCAAATCTAGAGGCCACCACCTGTGCTGACTCAAAAAAAAATGCTGATGTGACCGGTCTGGTCTTGTACGCATGTGTTTCTGCATTGTGTATGTTGGCTTTTGGCGTTCTTCTTCTGTTGCTCTGCGTTGTGTAATTCTTTGTAAGCCTTGATAAGAGTTGCAGCACCATCTAATTATGAACCACGATGTTGATAGCCTTCTTTGTTGTGATAGTATTGATAAAATCACCCCAACACGGGATTGGAAGCGGCGACAGATGATAGATTTATTGTACAAAGATACAATCACATGGAACACTGGGATGTTTCCCTAGTCTCTCTCTCTCCCTGCTTCTCTGGGATGTTTCCCTCGTCTCTCTCTCTCCCTGCTTCTCTGGGATGTTTCCCTCGTCTCTCTCTCTCCCTGCTTCTCTGGGATGTTTCCCTCGTCTCTCTCTCTCCCTGCTTCTCTGGGATGTTTCCCTCGTCTCTCTCTCTCCCTGCTTCTCTGGGATGTTTCCCTCGTCTCTCTCTCTCCCTGCTTCTCTGGGATGTTTCCCTCGTCTCTCTCTCCCTGCTTCACTGGGATGTTTCCCTAGTCTCTCTCTCTCCCTGCTTCTCTGGGATGTTTCCCTCGTCTCTCTCTCTCCCTGCTTCTCTGGGATGTTTCCCTCGTCTCTCTCTCCCTGCTTCACTGGGATGTTTCCCTAGTCTCTCTCTCTCCCTGCTTCTCTGGGATGTTTCCCTCGTCTCTCTCTCCCTGCTTCTCTGCTGGCTGCGGCTGTGGCGCGAAGTCAAGGTCTTAGACTTCCCTCCCCGCATGGTGTTATCAGCGGGCCTGCCTGCTGGGAGCAGCGAATCTGTCCGTCCGAGTTGCCTACCGTTTCCAAATCAAAGTCTCAAGGTTTGGTTGAGACGTTAAATAGTGCTCTCTCGGCCCAGCCCCCACGCCTAAGCCTGCCCGTTTAGATGAAGCTAGATTGGTGGAGGAGTGACCATACAGATGTGTCGCCTGTCACCCTAACTTGATATCTTAATCACCATTTTTGTCTGTCTAGGTTGTGTCTGTTTAGTGTCCCATAGAGATGCGTCATTAATACCCCAGAGGAGAGGCCCCCCCTGTGGCCTAAGTGTGACCTCTTGACACCCACTACCCTGAACGGCCACAGCAGCATCAGCTGTCTCCTTCTATCCCTTCCACTGCACATTCCAGACTGTTTACATGAGCACAAAAACACACAAACAAGCATTACATTGACTTTAAGACTGTGGACTTTTACCTATATTCTTCAATGTATTAAATAGCTGGACCACTTCTTGCTGCTGAAGGCTGATTTATTCTGGATAGAATAAACACACACATAGTTATACATTTGCACTGAGGCTGGTCAGGCATCAGATGGACCGCCAGCAACTGAGGTTTACATGTTGCTATACAATTACTGTAATAAAGTCAAGGATGATACACTCTCAAAGTTATTTACTCTTTATTGCATTCTGCACTTCAGACTCCATTACTACTCTTTCTGGTGGTTATCTCCTTGCTGAACGTAACTTCCGGTCCCCCTCTACATTAAGCCCCTCTCCTTATATCACCTGACTGCCTGACTGAATATAACATACAACATGAATCAGAACATTACAACATTCCTCCCCCCATAGTCTACAAAAATCCTTCTTTTATGTGCTGAACAAATTCACTTAAACCTAGTCTGATTCTACGAGGGGATTATTCTGCCCCTGCTACCACTTAGTGCTTGAGATACGTGGGTGCCTGTCTAACTCTCACTGGGTAACAATTTCCCAAAACCCCAATGTCTGGAGGCCCCGGTGCCACTGCATCTGGTGCTGGATTCTCTAGTTCTGCTGGCGGCACCAGTATGCCTGGATCCTCTGCTTCTTGTGGCGGTGCCCATACTACCTCGTGTGCCTGATTTTCTAGTTCTTGCTCTGCCCACAGGAACACTCTCCTCTTAGAGACAGGGGTCAGCCAGGTTGTGATCATAACATGGCCGTATCTGATCCTGATGTCGTCTCACCAGTTTCCCATCCAGTGTTCACTCTCCAAGAGACTGGACCGGTCCTCTCTATAAGTTGCCGGAATCCACTTCTGGCCTTTGTATCCCCTCACATAGACTGAATCAGACACTTGTAAATAGCGAGGGACGCACCTGATCGAGCCGAGTCCTGATCCTGCGGTTCATGAGCAGCTCAGCTGGCGTGGCTCCCGTGGTGGTCTGGGGGGTTGATCTGTACTTGAACAGGAACCTGGATAGCTTTGTCTCCAGACTACCTTCCCCCACCTTCTTGAGTCCCTCCTTGACCACCCGCACCGCCCGCTCTGCACAGCCATTTGAGGACGGGTGGTATGGTGCTGTTGTGACATGCTGTATTCAAATATGAACACATGCTCATTTCTCAGATTTCCAGAATCTATTTGGCTGCGCTCACGCTATATTGTTAGAAGTAGGCCTAGGCTATATTGATAGAAGTAGGCCTAGGCTATATTGATAGAAGTAGGCCTAATCTATATTGTTAGAAGTAGGCCTAATCTATATTGATAGAAGTAGGCCTAGGCTATATTGATAGAAGTAGGCCTAGGCTATATTGATAGAAGTAGGCCTAGGCTATATTGTTAGAAGTAGGCCTAGGCTATATTGATAGAAGTAGGCCTAGGCTATATTGATAGAAGTAGGCCTAATCTATATTGTTAGAAGTAGGCCTAATCTATATTGATAGAAGTAGGCCTAGGCTATATTGATAGAAGTAGGCCTAGGCTATATTGTTAGAAGTAGGCCTAGGCTATATTGATAGAAGTAGGCCTAGGCTATATTGATAGAAGTAGTCCTAATCTATATTGTTAGAAGTAGGCTGGGACTGACTGCCCCCCTGATCAAAAAGTCAAACTGCGCATATGAACATCATGTCACTAGAGAGACAGAAACAGCAGGATCCAGAGATGGTAAGGGACTGTGGTAGAACTAACAGAAGGAAGTTCATAGAGAAGCAACTAGAAATGAATCCAGAGGCCTATAAACAATGAGATGCAAATAAAAAGGCTATGTTAAGGGAAAGACTTCATGAACAATTAAACTGGACAACAATAGGCAGGCTTTTCAGAGATCGTGTCAGGGATGGACCCATCTTTGCATGTGTAAACTGTAGAATAATTAGGCATTACAATCAGGTTAAGAAATATGAACACATGCTCATTTCTCATATTTCCAGAATCTATTCTGCTGCTCTCACTCAAAATAAACCATCTCTCCAGTCTTGAAAGTTTACCTCCCTCCCTTCCTCCCTCCATACAGTCAGTCCCTACATCTCACCCACTTTTTCTCCCTCCCTCTCTTCCTTCATCCTTCCTTCCTCCTGTCTCTCCCTCCCTCACCTGTTTGTTCTTATGAAACCACCCCCTCTCTCCCCCAGGTATGTGAACTGTGCCCGTACTGAGGAAGAGCAGAACCTGGTAGTGCTTCAGTACCGTGGAGGGATCCTGTTTCACTGCTGTCGGCTGCTGGCTGTCGGGAAGGAGTTGCTGGTCTGGTACGGACAGGAGTACAGATACAAGAGCATCTCCTTCAACTACGTCTGGGAAGAAAAGAGCACCGCTAGAGGTATCTGTCCTCAACTCTTCTTCCCTCTGTCTTCTCCATCTCTCTCTCATCCACCTCTTTCCTTAAAGCTGAAAGAACAAGAGGTCTGCTGGTCATAATAATAACCGCTGTCCAAGTAGCTCTCCTCTACCGTCCTTCCTCTCCTCTCTTTTTCCCATGGTGCCAGCCAGCAGGCAAGACATGGGCATACAGCGTGAAATTCAGGACACTCATGAATGCAACGATACAGAGGGCACGATTTCATGAACTGCAATGGTGCCTGTGCAAATCGCTGTTGTGAGGCACGCAAATTGCCAATATTAGGCAGGCACACTTGCTCAGAACAAAATGGAATGCTGTTAGTTGCCATGGAACATGGTAGCTTGACTTATCTTTAGGAGTGCTAGCTTACTCTAGCTATCTAAGGTAGCTATTGCCGTGGGCTTCAATGTATTCATGCTTGTTTTCTCTCCTTTCTCCTCTTTTCTTTTTCTCACTCCTCTCTCTCCTCTGTCGCTCTCCTTCACTCGAGCTCAGCCAGAGGAACCACTTACATATCTTTCTCTCTCCTGTCCTCAATCTGAAGTTGTGATGTCGTCGTGTTTTGCCCCCCACTAGTTACATACGTATAAACACTATACAGTATTTGCACTTGTAATACAGGTGTGAGAATCCTTTTTAATGTTTGTCTCTTTCTCTTTCACTCTCCCAGGAGTGATGTCAGACTTGTCCCAGACTCAGTTGTTCTCCTGCTCTGTGTGCCCATTCACCTACACCTCCCAGATCTACCTCAACAAGCACCTCAAGAGGAGCCATGACAACCTCTACGTCTCTCTGTTTCGTCTCTCGAGCAGACAGATCAGACCAGAGATTCTCTCCTCCTCTCAATCACTCCCTATCACCACCTCCAACACCCCCCTCACCCCAGCTCCCGCCCAGAGACAGAGAGACACAGACAAGCCAACACCGTATCACTGTGAACAGTGTGGGAAGAACTTCACTACGTCGGAAAATTTAAAGAAACACCAGCGTGTTCATACAGGAGAGAAGCCATACCACTGTGACCAGTGTGGAAAGAACTTCAGTACGTCAGGACACTTAAAGACACACCAGCGTGTTCATACAGGAGAGAAGCCATACCACTGTGACCAGTGTGGAAAGAACTTCAGTACGTCAGGACACTTAAAGACACACCAGCGTGTTCATACAGGAGAGAAGCCATACCACTGTGACCAGTGTGGAAAGAACTTCACTACGTCAGAACATTTAAAGACGCACCAGCGTGTTCATACAGGAGAGAAGCCATACCACTGTGACCAGTGTGGAAAGAACTTCACTATGTCAGGAGACTTAAAGAAACACCAGCGTGTTCATACAGGAGAGAAGCCATACCACTGTGACCAGTGTGGGAAGAACTTCACAATGTCAGGAAATTTAAGGAAACACCAGAGTGTTCATACAGGAGAGAAGCCATACCACTGTGACCAGTGTGGAAAGAACTTCACTACGTCAGAACATTTAAAGACGCACCAGCGTGTTCATACAGGAGAGAAGCCATACCACTGTGACCAGTGTGGAAAGAACTTCACTGAATCAGGAAAGTTAAAGATACACCAGCGTTTTCATACAGGAGAAAAGCCATACCACTGTGACCAGTGTGAAAAGAACTTCACTACGTCAGGAGAGTTAAAGATACACCAGCGTGTTCATACAGGAGAGAAGCCATACCACTGTGTCCAGTGTGGAAAGAACTTCACTACGTCAGGAGAGTTAAAGATACACCAGCGTGTTCATACAGGAGAGAAGCCATACCACTGTGACCAGTGTGGAAAGAACTTCATTACGTCAGGAAATTTAAAGAAACACCAGTATGTTCATACAGGAGAGAAGCCATACCACTGTGTCCAATGTGGAAGGAACTTCACTGGGTCAGGAGATTTAAAGATACACCAGCGTGTTCATACAGGAGAGAAGCCATACCACTGTGACCTGTGTGGAAAGAACTTCACTCGGTCAAGAAGCTTAAAGACACACCAGCATGTTCATACAGGAGAGAAGCCATAGCTATAGCCTTAGGCCTGGATTACACTACTGCGTTTTTCTGAGTTTTCGCCTGCCTTAGCGCCTAGCAATTACAATACCGAGGCCAAAATGAGGCTCGAACCCGGAGGCAGATCGATACATCCGGGGCCACGTTTTGGTGCTTGAAATCCGGCGATGCATTCTAGTGTAATAGGCGGATCTGGAGGTCTTTGGAAAAAAACTATAGGAATAGGGCTACACTGTAACGCTGTATTCACTTCACCTTATAACAATCAAACAGATGATTTACGAGTTTGAGCTACATACTGGACTGACCCCCCCCTCAATATCCAACCCTGAACTGACCCCTCCTCAGTATCCAACCCTGGACTGACCCCACCTCAGTATCTAACCCTGGACTGACCCCACCTCAGTATCCAACCCTGGACTGACCCCCCCCTCAGTATCCAACCCTGGACTGACCCCCTCCTCAGTATCTAACCCTGGACTGACCCCTCAGTATCCAACCCTGGACTGCCCCCTCCTCAGTATCCAACCCTGGACTGACCCCACCTCAGTATCCAACCCTGGACTGACCCCACCTCAGTGTCTCTGCATGCCTCTTCCATTGCTCCCAGGGAGAGTCATGCAGGTGTCTGGTTGGTGTTCATAGACCTTTGTTGACTTTCGTTGTCTTTTATTATTGTCATTATTAAGCTCTGCGTTGTTTTGATTACAATAAAAGACGGCCCCAGATCTCACACAATACCACACAGTCCAGTGTCCCTTCTTTAGGTGTATTCCAAATGAATCTCTCCAACACAGGATTTGAGCGACATCAAAAGCTGTTTATTACAGAAGGTTTAACATACAAAAGAAAGACGATGGCATATAGTCTAATGTACAGCTGACCTGTCTGTATGCTGTCTGGACTCAAATCAAATCATCTGAGCTCGAGCACGGTTCTTATGTGGTCTCTTCTTCGATAAGACTGTCTTTCTGGTCTCTTCTGTGGCCTTGTTTTGTCAAGTCAACCTACGCCGCCTTGGCCAGCCATGGAATGGCTACAGCCATACTCAGAGGTCAATCATTATAATTAGGAACAGCTAACAGGATCAGATTAAACCAATATTTCTCTGAAAATCAACCAATATTCAACACCTTCCAACACCAAAGTGAAAATAATTCCTCAATGGGACTGAGGAATGGGGAGTATTGTTAGTCGCTTTGGATAAAAGCGTCTGCTAAATGACTGTAATGTAATGTAATGAGTAAGGGGGTAACGGTGTATCCACCTGTGAAGTTATGTATGGTGGTTGGTGAACCAGTTCCAGACCAGAGCAGCCCGGTGGAAACTAACATTATCCCACATGACAACAAACCTGGGCTGCTCTGCTCCATCCTGTACAACTGCATTATATAGAGCACCAGCTATGTCATTGTGAGTGGAGTGCACTTCTAAAGCATAGAGCGCTTTACAATATCTTCTCTCATTCACTCACCAATGGTGGCCAGCTGGTGTTAGCCTGCTCTTTGGGATAAATTAGTGTCTTACTCAAGAACACGTCAACGAAGTAGAGGAGATAGCTGGAATTGAACTGGAGGCTCCCAGACGGCTACTCTACCTCCTGAGCTGCTGCCGCCCCCTCAGAACGTGATCATGTGTGCAGTACTGGATGGACCTAGGGTGGCATGGTGATGGAGAACTCCTTGCAGTTGTAGGAACCTCTTGAAAATGTTTCAGCCCTCAAATGCCATATCTAGGTTTTTAAAGGGTGATAATCTAGTTATTATATTCCGTAAACTAAGGCATGTTTAAATGGTATTATTGTGAGCTCACAAGGTATGTCTGATCTCCACTGACGTGAGGCTACTCGCGCACAGAAAATCGTTCACATTTACCTCAGAGGACGCGCGCTTCTACAGTCAACACCTACAGTAGATGTGTACCATCCTGTCTCTGGGCTTCCATAGCATACCAAGCCACTGTTTCTCAGAAGGGATGTCTTTGATCGCTTGTCATGTAGCTTATAAACTCTGAAGACGGTACTGGTTCCTCCTTGACTGACTTCACTGGTCATCCAGCCATAGGCGTAGTTTTAGGTATGGACGCTATGGACATCATACCAAAGCCACGGAAACACGAATTGTCCCTACCAAAAATAATACAGAGTGAAAACTGTAGTTTTTAATTACCATTCACAACTTGCGAAAGCAAAACGGTTGGGAATTAAGGCCTGGTTGACAGCTGCGTTCAGCAAGCTATCCAATCAACAATGTACAGTAGCCTACTTCCCCCCTCCCTCCCTCAACAATGTACAGTAGCCTACTTCCCCCCTCCCTCCCTCAACAATGTTCAGTAGCCTACTTCCCCCCTCCCTCCCTCAACAATGTACAGTAGCCTACTTCCCCCCCTCCCTCCCTCAACAATGTACAGTAGCCTACTTCCCCCCTCCCTCCCTCAACAATGTACAGTAGCCTACTTCCCCCCTCCCTCCCTCAACAATGTTCAGTAGCCTACTTCCCCCCTCCCTCCCTCAACAATGTACAGTAGCCTACTTCCCCCCTCCCTCCCTCAACAATGTACAGTAGCCTACTTCCCCCCTCCCTCCCTCAACAATGTTCAGTAGCCTACTTCCCCCCTCCCTGCCTCAACAATGTACAGTAGCCTACTTCCCCCCTCCCTCCCTCAACAATGTTCAGTAGCCTACTTCCCCCCTCCCTCCCTCAACAATGTACAGTAGCCTACTTCCCCCCTCCCTCCCTCAACAATGTACAGTAGCCTACTTCCCCCCTCCCTCCCTCAACAATGTACAGTAGCCTACTTCCCTCCCTCCCTCCCTCAACAATGTACAGTAGCCTACTTCCCCCCCTCCCTCCCTCCCTCCCTCTGTGACCCAGCGAGGGCCTCGCGAGCTCAGCAGCTCACAGCACATCGAGCATCGACTGTCGGCAACAGCGGGGATTTTGATTAAGCAGAAGTAAGATTGAAGTTATTGAACAATAGGGAATACAATATGTTGACAGACAATTATTTTTCTGTACAGAGTTGTATCAATGATAATAGTTTAGTTTGCGTCCTACTAAATGCCTATGTAAACTGTAATGATAGTGCTGGTGGTGCAGCTAGTCAGAGCTGTACGTATTAGCTATAACGTTAGGTCTCGTAAACGTTTGCTGATGCAGAGATAAGGTGCTGTAATGTTGTCATAACAGTTGTCTTTAGCTAGTAATAAATCAGTTTTGGTATAACTGTTGCAAACTCCTAGGTTTGAGCAATGACTAGCTAGGTTCACTCGCCCACTGAATTGCATAACAGGCTAAACAAACGAGACGAGACGTCTGGTTTGTTTATGCAATTCAGTCCAAGTCCAGCGCAATTATGTTCATATTTCATATGCTACACAGAATAGGCTGTAGGCTACACGGAAAAGAGTGTTTCATGTCTGCAAGTAGTTTGATATTGTCAATCATTTCCCTTTTATGACCAGAAAAAATAAGACAAAAATGGACATTAGAATTGTTTTGGTCAAAGCAGCAGAAAGGCAGGACCTGGAGAGGCAGGCGGGAGATGCATCAGGGTTACAGGTGAGATTATAGTCTGACTCAACAGATGTAGGTTTTGTGGATAAACCTTGTCATTCGTTGTCACATTGCCCCAATCAGTGGCGACGGAAATTAATCTGATTCGGCCACCACCCAGATTCAATCCAGACTACGTGAAACAACAACAACCTATTGTGTCCCTACCAAAGCTCAAATCAAACCTACGCCCCTGCATCCAGCTCAGGTTTAACTTTACATGATGACAGGCTGTGAATATGTTACAGTAGGCCTATATGTATTTTGTACATAAACACATAAAGACCATGAGGTGAAGGCTTGGATCATTTATATCTCATATTTGTGTAGGGTTTTCTAGTTATGGATAATTGTACACCGTGGAAGTGAATGGAAATGAATATTTGAATTTCTATGAATTGCAATGTTTCTAGGCATCGAATTAAACTACTTTATTTGAAATTGTACTTTGGCCTCTTCCTTAAGCATGTATTCAACATAATACTATTATCTGAATGAAAAGTACTGAAACAGATGTATAATGTGACAAAAAAGGCAATTTATTATTTTGGCCTGTAAAAAATATACTTGGCTGGCGGATTTTTTCATCTACCAGTCCCCTTGGCAGGTGAGCCAAAAAGTTAATTTTCATCCCTGACTGTGCTCCTCCCCCTTGCACAACAGATACCCGAGTACTCCAGACACTACGTTCTTTAACAAGTTGTTGTCTTCAAGACCCTGCCATGGCCCTATCTCTAACCACAGCTGATGCCAACTTTTCTGCACTGAAATCGATACATTTCAGTGTGCAACTCCATGAACAATGAAAGACTGACTGATATCGGGGTGCTAAGTGCAGTGTTGCCAGCTCCTCTGTAAGGGAAGTAGCTGTTGGTTCTCCCAAAAGAAGCTAGAAGTAGTAATCAATTAATTTGCATAATATGCCATTCTGAAAGATGCCAAATGGATAGAAAAGGCTGATCAGGCAGTTTACAAACTAACCATTTAGTCCAGGGGCCTATCCAGATTCGGTACCACCTAAAGTGACCAAATAATATCGGTATTTTGTCTTCCTACATGTGTGTAGTTTATATTTTGGTATGATACACGGCCTATCTACTATAGTAGCTGGACCATATACATTTTCTCAGCACCCCAGTACCCCACTAACAGTACAATAGGCACTAGCACAAAATGTTAAACATTAACTCCATCCATATGTTAAAAACGTACTTTATGGAACACTCAATGTATTTATTTACGAATATCAATGTTTAATCCAGTGGAATTAGGAGAAATGTGAACAGTACAGTAGCCAAAACACACTAACAGAAGCCCTATGAGGAATGTAACAAACTGGACCCACTGGTCCAAGCAGCAGTGGGAGGAGTTAAGGTTAGATATGATAAGTAATGATCATTAGATAAGCTATAATATAGTGATAAGCAGTTCCTCATACCTAAAATGTCTTCATATCTAAAATATGTCATGAGACATTCCTAAACCCAAAGGAATGAAGCAGAAGTCAATTAAGGTCACAACAGGTGATCATCAGATTAAAAAGGACATGGAGAGGCTGGTGTTTCCATCTTCAGAAGTGTTCGTTTGAAAGTGAACCCACAGATAGATACAGTATCTCCAACATAATAAAGAGAACAGGTGAATAGAGTTAAAATGATTGATCAGGCCTAGGTCTGTGTTTCAGAAGAACATCTTCACTCTTCATAGTGTTTATAATTTGATAATCTGCATCCTCTGCTTGCAGTTTGAGGTCTCCTAGCTGAGCTCTGTGCAACACCGCCACTATGTGGTTGACTGCTATCATTGCATGTTGATGAAGGTCTTCGGGTGGCCAGTTAAATAGTGTTACAGAAACATGACAATAACTAGAATAGCGCTCAGAGAGCACAGACCTCTGCCTGTGATGCATTTCGTCAGCATGTACAGTTGTTGTTGAATGTGTGCTTTTTTAGTTTAGCAGTTCTATATGGCCAACTTGAAAATGCATGTTGCAGATGAAATATTGATCACCTTGATGAAGCTGAATCTGTTGTAGTGTGAGACAAGCTGATCAGGGTGCTGTTCTGGGTTTAAAATGACCCGCCATAGGAATTGAATGGGTAAAATGACCCGCTATAGGAAATGAATGAGTAAGACAATATTATGTTCATCCAGCAGATGGAAAACATCCCCATACACACCCACAGCCACAACTCACCTGGGTTACCCGGGTTCTAGGTCTAAAATGAGCCCCCGGTTTATAGTGTTCAAGGCCAAATTTGACTGATCTGTTTTAACTGCTCTTATATGAACACAAAACCCATAAATCCCCAAATGAATGTGAACCACCTGAAGCATTCAGGTCAATACCATTCTCTTAGTGTACACCACATGCTCCCACACACGTCCATAGTGTGAAACCACTTGGATACTGAAAGTGTAGAGCCATTACCAGTCAATACAAAGTTATTCTAAGTGATCATCTTTATCCTATTAGTGAAACATATCCAGATGAAAATGATTTATTTCAAAACAGCAATACACCCATCCACAAAACACAAAATCAGTGAATGTTTTGATTTGTATGAACATGATGCCAATATGTTGTAGCCTTCCAATTAATCCACTTAAAACCTAGCTAGCTAGCTACATTACAATATATTACAGTCATTTAGCTGACACTTATCCAAAGATACTTACAATAATTGCATTTAAAGTAGTTGCCAGAACTCACAAGTGCATCACCTTTCTAAAACAAGTGACCAAGAGCATAATCTAGTGCTGAAGGCAAAGTGAAGAATAGCAAACTAAAAATAGAATAGGTGCTTGGTACAGTAATACTCCTGGTAGTACTGTACCTCTTGAAGACGTCTGTTTTGAGCCTGCAGTGAAAGATGGGCTGCGACTCTACTGTCCTGACGTCAGTGGGTAGTTCATTCCACCACTGTGGGGCCAGGACAGAGAAGAGCTGTGACCGCGTCATTTGACTACAGGGGCCTCGCAGTGACGGGGCAACCAGTCCTCCCGAGGTAGCAGAGTGTAGTGGTCAGGCGGGAGTGTAGGGTTTGATCATGGCCTGGAGGTAGGAGGGAGCTGTTCCTTTCATTGCCCAGCAGGCTAGTACCAGAGTTTTAAACTGGATGTAAGCTGCTACAAGGAGTCAGTGTAGAGAACGGAGAAGGGAGGTTGTGTGAAAAAACTTGGGGTGGTTGAAGTCCAGGCACAGAGCAGCTTTCTGGACAAGTTCCACGGGTTTAATGGCTAACGCCATGGCCCCAGCAAGGAGGGAGTTGCAGTAATCCAGGCGGGAGATGAGAAGGGCCTGGATCAAGGTTATTATAGTTAACGAAAACTAACGAAAAAATGAAAACTAGGTGTGAGAATATATAAACTTTTAGTTTTAAAACGATTTTTTTTTTTTACTTTTTGACTGAAATAAAAACAAAAACTAGGCTTTACAAAAAAACTTAAGTGGAGACACTACAAAAAAGCATTTAAAAAAAAAAATTTCTTCCACTCATTAATTTTTTGTTTTTCCTCATTCTTCTACTATAAGATGTATACTATCACTATATAAAAGGAGTAGTAAAGGGAAAATGCATGTACCGAGGTGCTCATCTAGGCCCCTCCCTACTTGCTGGGGCAGCCCTGCCTCGGCCATTAAACCCCTGGAACTTGTCCAGAAAGCTGCTGCTCGCCTGGTGTTCAACCACCCAAGTTCTCCCACAAACTTCCCTTCTCTGTTCTCTACACTGGTTCCCTGTAGCAGCTTGCATCCAGACTCTGGGCTCTCTCCTACCTCCAGGCCATAGTCAAACCCTACACTCCCTCCCAACCACTATGCTGTGTTACCTTGGGGTGAGTGGTTGCCTTCTCACTCCGAGGCTCCAGCGGTCGATCGACACGGTCACGGCTCTTAACTGTCCTGGCCCTGCAGTGATGTAATGAACTGCCCACTGACATCAGGACAGCAGAGTCGCTGCCCATCTTTTGCCACAGGCTCAAAACTCACTTCTTCAAGAGATACAGTAGTACCAGGATCCTCCCTCTTAGGCGCCTATTATATTTTTAGTTTGCTATTCTGCACTTTGCCTTCAGCACGAGACTATGCACTAGTCACTTGTTTTAGAAAGGAGATGCACTTGTGAGTTCTGGCAAGTAGTACATTGGCTTTTCCTACGTTTAATGATTTTTTTTAAATAAAAGTGTCAGCTAAGTGAGTGTAATGTAATGTAATATAATGTTTACTTCCCAAATTAAATGCATTTGAACATTAGATCTCTGTGGTTATCCCCTACTAGTTTTTCTCTTGTTCACTTTCCTGTGAGTTCTTGGTGGCCAATGAGCTGTTTTTGAGCATTGATCTCTTCCTTCAACCTCAATAAACAGACAGAACTCTCATTACCATCACATCATTAGGCAAGAATTGAGAAAGTGCATCCAGATGCATTTGCTCCTACCCAAGTATCTCCCTCTCTGTGGAGACAAGTGAGCTCTGCAGGATGTTGTTCTGGATCTCTGTGTGTAACAGACTTTCTTTCAGGCCGTCTCTCTCCTCCCTCAGTATGAATGTTTCCAGGCGCTCTGCCTCTCTCCCCTGTTTTTGATGGACATTGATCTCTTCCTTCAACCTTAATAAACAGAGAAACTCTCATTATCATCAAGTCATTTGACAAGAATTGAGAAGGTGCATCCAGGTGCAGGGCCGTCTGGGATATATGAGAGGCCCTGTGCGAAATAGGCATTGCGAGCCCCCCCCAGAGATGGCTCTGCCCCCCGAAACGCCCCCCCCCCCCCCCCCCCCCCTCGACACGCCTCTGTCTCCCCTCCGAAACGCCAGCCCCCCCCCCCCGACACGGCTCTGAGTCGTGGCAGCGCTAGAAAAATTTACAAAACGAATAATTCCCTTTATTTGACAAACCAATCATAGTCTACATACATGGCACATGGCCTCAGATCAGATGATACGATAACGAAATCGATCATCGACCTTCGGCCTAAGGTGTTCTGATGCCAGGTGTACTTGTGGGCATCCTTGTGTTCGAACATGGTGTTTGTTATGGACCTTATTTGTCCTGTAACATCTGGGCCCCGACGCCTGATTTTAGATAGATTGAATCCAGCTTCATCAATGAAAATGAACTCATGACGCTGTGCAGCTGCGCCAAATACCACCAATAGGCCGTTCACACCTCTCATATTGAAATGAATGGAATGCACAAGAACAAGAGCCCTGGATCAGGTCCAAATCCAGCCAGCTTGCTAATAACACCACCAGTTAACACCAACTAGCCAACACCAGATATAAATCTAACCAGGCAGGTATGAATAGACTACAGCAGGATCTTGACTAGTCTAATGCCAGAAGGCCATAAACGCAAATGAAAATGGATCATGGATCCCTTTACCTGCCCCAAGTCCTCATTTTACCATACTTTGGAAAGTACCCTAACACACCCTATAGAACATCTCATCTATGGGCTGCAAGGATTGAGTCTGAGAGAAATAATAATAGGCACAAACACTTATTAAATCAATTTTAATCCATTGCTTTTATCTATACCAAGATTGATTATGCTCTCCTAAAGCTATAATCAAAGTTTTGATGATTGAGGCCCAATTTAGGGACTAAAATAGGATTGAGTCCACACAAGAAAAAAAAATTACAAAACGAATAATTCCCTTTATTTGACAAACCAATCATAGCCTACATACAAGTTATTATACCAATATTAGGTCATTTTAAGATCAATCAAACATTCAGTTCCGAGTCCGGGTCCAGAACCAGGGCTACAGCCAACAGCAGGAGGAGGCGGACTGGACTGGGAAGGTGTTTGCATATAGTCCTTGAACTCTGCACCCTTCTTTTTTCCTCCAGATCCAGGTACCTAAGAAGACAGTTTCAGTTGCTGGTGATTTAGACCGTTGGCACTTATAGTTAGAATGAGGAGGAATTCAGGTTTTCAATAGCGCTGAAGATGGAGAGCAGACACATTCACACTTGGGAACCATCTAGTCTACGTATTGTCTGGCTGAAGTGGTCGTCAGTAGTCTTGTGTTCACACCTCTCATATTCAAATGAATGGAAAGAAGTAGCCCTGATCCAGGTCCAGGACTAAAGAACAAGAAGAGACTGCACCTTTTTATCTTTGGAAAACAAGGAGGAACATGGTCAGCACTGGACATTCAATATAAGACCTCACATAAATGAAGAGGTCACGCATAATGCATGTCAGAATAATAATGTCATAGTAATGTCAGAACTGGTCACTACCATTACTGTACTATATGCTATGGTTGGGTTATGTGTTCTTCACAATGTCCAGTAGGTGGCAACAGAGGTTCACCTAAGCACTACTACTTGTTAATCACCTAGGTAGATATAGCAGTGCAGTGTCAGTTAGTCAGTGAGGGCCATGCCCTGTAATGCACTTCTCCAAAGTATATCAGTGAACGTCAGTAAATGGTTACGCCGCTGTCCGACCTTGATTATGTAATATAGTACAAGATATTACAATAACATATCCAGAAAAGGGCGTCAGGTAGTTTCCCGTCTCAGGAGGCGGGCTCTAGACCGGATCTGAACAGTGAAACGCGTCATTGTTCCCGGCTTTCACCGATTGGTTAAGAGCATTGAAAAGACTAGCAGTCACGACCAAAAGTGTATATAAATTGTGTTCGTAATTTTTGTCTCTCTCTACCTTGGACACTTTTCACAGTTGAACATTGTTTGTCACGCCTGTAAAGATTCCCCATTGCAAAGATGTTTTCATCCATCTGAAGAAAACAAGAGACAAGCTCTTTATTCTTTTTGAGTAAACAAACGTTTCCATCACAACCTACTCACTAGCCTTTCACTGTAGGCTACGACAATCCTCGGTAAGTTGTATGTTATTTTTTATTTTTGAAAGATTAGAGCGCAGCCGTTGGGGCTTCGGTTTAGGAAGTGAACTTCGAATGTCCAAGGGAGGGTTAGACGACTGTTTTTGAATTTGAGTCCAGGAGAGGGTTACTGTTCTTTTTAATTTGAGTCCAGGGGAGGGTCATATAGCTACACATTTGAATCGAAAACAGAATAGTTTATTCATCTTTTCGGAATTCAGCAAGCTGTTTTGTATGACCATGTTGAGAGGGAAGCGCGTGAAGCGAACATACCGACATGCGGTCTGTTTTCAGTGAATTTCTCTGTTGCTGGTCGTTGCTGCGTGCGTTCACTTCTTTTATTCGCTGGTGACATTAATGGCGCGTTCCAGGCAACCCGTAACAGATCGATGTACTCCCAGTTGCCGGGTGGGAAGTTACGGGTTTGACTGCCATTCCAGAGCATTTTCACGTGTAGGAGGTAGCAAAAACACGAGTTACGGGTTGCCTGGAACGCGCCATAAGTGGAGAGCATGGTCGTATATAGACCTGGTCCAGGGCGATATCCAACAGATATCCAACGCCCTGTTACACTCAAAGCAATTGACCTATGAATGCGCTTCCTCGGCCCGCTCGTCCGAGTCTACAGACAAAACCGTTTCGTTACTCACCAAAGTAAAAACATCGTTGGAAAGATGACAGCCTTGTCTCCTAGGTGGCTACAGTTTGTAGGCCCCCACCTTTCAAATAAAAGGCACATTTGTACACTTAAATGGCTAATATCCACAGCGCATCGACTGTCTTCTTCTACCGGCGATTCTGCACTCTCCCCTTTGTTTAGCCTACTCACTGCTGCCGCCCATGTTGGGGATTATGTATGACATTACATTATTTACATGTTTTATTTACATGTTTTAAAGTTTAAAATTTCCCATAGTTAATAAATCAGCGTAAATGTTCTCTCGCCAATCAGATACATCAACGCGAGTCTCTCAACACCATTTAAGATGTAATGCATCATCCTGCTTTCACTCTCTCTCTCTCAGCCAGAGGAACCTCTTGCATATCTTTCTCTCTACTGTCCTCAATCTGAAGTTCTGGTGTCGTTGTGTTTCCCCCCAACTAGCTACGTATAAACACTCTATACAGTATTTGCACTTGTAATACAGGTTTGAGAATCCTTTTTAATGTTTGTCTCTTTCACTCTCCCAGGAGTGATGTCAGACTTGTCCCAGACTCGGGTGTTCTCCTGCTCTGTGTGCCCATTCACCTACACCTCCCAGATCTACCTCAACAAGCACCTCAAGAGGAGCCATGACAACCTCTACGTCTCTCTCTTTCGTCTCTCGAGCAGACAGATCAGACAAGAGATTCTCTCCTCCTCCTCCTCTCAATCACTCCCTATCACCACCTCCAACACTCCCCTCACCCCAGCTCCCGCCCAGAGACAGAGAGACACAGACAAGCCAAGACCGTACCACTGTGAACAGTGTGGGAAGAACTTCACTACGTCAGAACATTTAAAGAAACACCAGCGTGTTCATACAGGAGAGAAGCCATACCACTGTGACCAGTGTGGAAAGAACTTCACTACGTCAGGAGAGTTAAAGAAACACCAGCGTGATCATACAGGAGAGAAGCCATACCACTGTGACCAGCGTGGAACGAACTTTACTGCGTCAGGACATTTAAAGAAACACCAGCGTGTTCATACAGTAGAGAAGCCATACCACTGTGACCAGTGTGGAAAGAACTTCACTACGTCAGGATATTTAAAGATACACCAGCGTTTTCATACAGGGGAGAAGCCATACCACTGTGTCCAGTGTGGAAAGAACTTCACTACGTCAGGAGATTTAAAGACACATCAGCGTGTTCATACAGGAGAGAAGCCATACCACTGTGACCAGTGTGGAAAGAACTTCACTACGTCAGAACATTTAAAGATACACCAGCGTGTTCATACAGGAGAGAAGCCATACCACTGTGTCCATTGTGGAAAGAACTTCACTACGTCAGGTGGCTTAAAGATACACCAGCGTGTTCATACAGGAGAGAAGCCATACCACTGTGACCAGTGTGGAAAGAACTTCACTACGTCAGAACATTTAAACATACACCAGCGTGTTCATACAGGACAGAAGCCATACCACTGTGACCAATGTGGAAAGAACTTCACTACGTCAGGAGAGTTAAAGAAACACCAGCGTGTTCATACAGGAGAGAAGCCATACCACTGTGACCAGTGTGGAACGAACTTTACTGCGTCAGGACATTTAAAGAAACACCAGCGTGTTCATACAGGAGAGAAGCCGTACCACTGTGACCAGTGTGGAAAGAACTTCACTACATCAGGATATTTAAAGATACACCAGCGTTTTCATACAGGGGAGAAGCCATACCACTGTGTCCAGTGTGGAAAGAACTTCACTACGTCAGGAGATTTAAAGACACATCAGCGTGTTCATACAGGAGAGAAGCCATACCACTGTGACCAGTGTGGAAAGAACTTCACTACATCAGCAAATTTAAAGACACACCAGCGTGTTCATACAGGAGAGAAGCCATACCACTGTGACCAGTGTGGAAAGAACTTCACTACGTCAGGATATTTAAAGACACACCAGCGTGTTCATACAGGAGAGAAGCCATACCACTGTGACCAGTGTGGAAAGAACTTCACTACGTCAGGAGATTTAAAGACACATCAGCGTGTTCATACAGGAGAGAAGCCATACCACTGTGACCAGTGTGGAAAGAACTTCACTACGTCAGGAGATTTAAAGACACACCAGCGTGTTCATACAGGAGAGAAGCCATACCACTGTGACCAGTGTGGAAAGAACTTCACTACATCAGCAAATTTAAAGACACACCAGCGTGTTCATACAGGAGAGAAGCCATACCACTGTGACCAGTGTGGAAAGAACTTCACTACATCAGCAAATTTAAAGACACACCAGCGTGTTCATACAGGAGAGAAGCCATACCACTGTGACCAGTGTGGAAAGAACTTCACTACGTCAGTATATTTAAAGACACACCAGCGTGTTCATACAGGAGAGAAGCCATACCACTGTGACCAGTGTGGAAAGAACTTCACTACGTCAGGAGATTTAAAGACACATCAGCGTGTTCATACAGGAGAGAAGCCATACCACTGTGACCAGTGTGGAAAGAACTTCAGTACGTCAGAACATATAAAGATACACCAGCGTGTTCATACAGGAGAGAAGCCATACCACTGTGTCCAGTGTGGAAAGAACTTCACTACGTCAGGATATTTAAAGACACACCAGCGTTTTCATACAGGGGAGAAGCCCTACCACTGTGTCCAGTGTGGAAAGAACTTCACTACATCAGGAGAGTTAAAGACACACCAGTGTGTTCATACAGGAGAGAAGTCATAGCCATAGCCTTAGGACTGGATTACACTACTGAGTTTTTCTGGAGGCAGATCGATACGTCCGGGGCCACGTTTTGGTGCTTGAAATCCGGAGATGCGTTCTAGTGTAATAGGCAGAAAAAAAAAAACTATAGGAATAGGGTTACATTGTAACTCTGTGTTCACTTCACCTTATAACAATCAAACAGATTTACGAGTTTGAGCTACATAGTGTCTTACTGTATACTATAGTTAATCAGACAAGCGGATAATATCGTAGGAGGAATTTCACTGTATTCCATGTTTACATGTTCCCCCCAAAAAGTAGACACTTCAAATCATAACCTACATAAGAATAGACACTTCAAATAATAATATTCTCTTGTTCAAAGAAAAGTAACTAGCAAAAAGTTACAATATTTTTATTGAGCTATAGCTATATAAGATATATATTGAGGTATGCTGCTACACGTGTGGGTAGACTCCCCAGCTCAGCCTTTTCTGTTCCTGACCAAATATCACCTTGATCACACCTGTCTGAACTTCCCAGCACTCCTGCCCTTTTCTTTTTCAATAATATCTCTATTCAATACTCAAATACAGTCCAAATGTTCCGATATATAGTCCTTACAATCATTTAGTTTTAAGTCCTTCATCCAATTCCTCACGATATCTCCCGTATTATGATGAGACTTGATAATAATAATTAATATCTATCAGGGTATGTGAATGTTTTTACGAATATGCCAACTGTCTGTCCCGCATGGTGTCGTTCTAAAACATCACCGTCAAGAGATGAATAAGCCTACTATTTTAAACCGCACCACAGATATGGGCAAACATGATTTAGGTTACCTATTAGGCCAGTAAAAGGAGATGTTTGCTTTTGCAAAAGAACCCCTCAAATATGTTATACAGTTTAATCTGGAATAATATTCTGAAATCAGATCTGTAATCATTCTACAAGCAATTGGTTTATTCAGGTGTGAGCCAATGATCAAAATAGAAATTGGATATGGAGTTTGGATTACTGGAGAAAATGAAAAGAGGAACTTGAGGAAGATCCTTGGTGAACTGAATAATACGGCAGGCCTTATCCTATAGGCCTATGGAATGCTGCGCTCAAGGATGACGTTGGGTGAATGGATGGACTTAATTTCGTCCTCTTGGTCAAAGACGATTTCTTTAAAAACATGAAATAATTACAACAAAAAATACTGCAACACAAAGTAGATGAAATGGTGATTGCAAAGGGACTGTTTAAATGAATTCCAATATACCTGGTTGAGTTCATGGCTTACAACTGTATCTCTTTGGAAGATTGGATCTAGATTGGAATAAGTAGCCTAACTTTTTGGATTTGAGATTATTTTAAAAGCAGTGGATGCGCACCAGACATGGAACACAAACTGGGATGGAAATGTATTTGTTGTGACTGTTGGCATTGGTTGGATGGCTTGACAGCTGTATTTTAAACTCTAACCCTAACTTTTCAGAATGTTTTTTTTTCATTAGCCTTTTTAATAAACATTGTTTAACCTGAGAGAGGTACTGTAGAGAGTGTGTTCATTTGTGTGCCTGCCTCAGTATCCAACCCTGGACTGACCCCCCCTCAGTATCCAACCCTGGACTGACCCCCCTCAGTATCCAACCCTGGACTGACCCCCCCTCAGTATCCAACCCTGGACTGACCCCACCTCAGTATCCAACCCTGGACTGACCCCACCTTAGTATCCAACCCTGGACTAACCACCCCCCCCCCCCCCCTCAGTATCCAACCCTGGACTGACCCCCCCTCAGTATCCAACCTTGGACTGACCCCACCTCAGCATCCAACCCTGGACTGACCCCCCCCCCCAATATCCAACCCTGGACTGACCCCACCTCAGTATACAACCCTGGACTGACCCCACTTCAGTATCCAACCCTGGACTGACCCCCCCTCAGTATCCAACCTTGGACTGACCCCACCTCAGCATCCAACCCTGGACTGACCCCCCCCCCCCAATATCCAACCCTGGACTGACCCCACCTTAGTATCCAACCCTGGACTGACCCCACCTCAGGATCCAACCCTGGACTAACCCCCCCCCTCAGTATCCAACCCTGGACTGACCCCCCTCAGGATCCAACCCTGGACTGACCCTCCCTCAGTGTCTCTGCATGCCTCTTCCATTGCTCCCAGGGAGAGTCATGCCGGTATATGGTTGGTGTTCATAAACCTTCCAACACCAAAGTGAAAATAATTCCTCAATGGGACTGAGGAATGGGGAGTAAGGGGGTAACGGTGTATCCACCTGTGAAGTTATGTATGGTGGTTGGTGAACCAGTCCCAGACCAGAGCAGCCCGGTGGAAACTAACATTATCCCACATGACAACAAACCTGGGCTGCTCTGCTCCATCCTGTACAACTGCATTATATAGAGCACCAGATATGTCATTGTGAGTGGAGTGCACTTCTAAAGCATAGAGCGCTTTACAATATCTTCTCTCATTCACTCACCAATGGTGGCCAGCTGGTGTTAGCCTGCTCTTTGGGATAAATTAGTGTCTTACTCAAGAACACGTCAACGAAGCAGAGGAGATAGCTGGAATTGAACTGGAGGCTCCCAGACGGCTACTCTACCTCCTGAGCTTCTGCCGCCCCCTAAGAACATGATCATGTGTGCAGTACTGGATGGACCTAGGGTGGCATGGTGATGGAGAACTCCTTGCAGATGTAGGAACCTCTTGAAAATGTTTTCAGCCCTCAAAGGCCAAATGTAGATTTTTGCAGGGTGATTATCAACAATCTAGTAATTATATTCTGTAAACCAAGGCATGTTTAAATGATTTATTTGTGAGCTCACAAGGTATGTCTGATCTCCAGAGCAGGGATATCAGAGTACAAATGTGTGGTCAGAAAACAATGAGTCTCATACTTCAGCCAAAATGACCTCATCTTAAGACCTCCTCCTTATCTCTCTGGGCTAGTGGTAAGGGCTCTCCCCCTCCCCCAACTTAACATTATTGAAGCTCACAGACCTGCTTCCACACACCACAAAACACTGATTCTTCTTCCAGAAACACAAGGTGATGTTTCCCCCACGCTGCCCAGGGACATTCACAACAGCTCTTTGTCCTGTAACATCTGGGCCCCGACGCCTGGTTTTAGATAGATTGAATCCAGCTTCATCAATGAAAATGAGGTCATGACGCTGTGCAGCTGCGCCAGTGTAAATCACACAAGTCAACTGCTGGCACGTTGCATGTCTGTGACTGATAAATCGTCAATGACGTGTAAATGGTTGAAATTCATGTTGAAATGAAGCCCCCTCTTTTCTCTTTATTTCTGGGGATAAATTGTATGTGTGTATATAGATAAACAAATAGACAGGTACGTAGGTGTGTATGAATATACACAGTATGCATGATTATGTTCGGTTAAAAATATATAATCTGTTGACGGGAAACCAAGAGGTACAAGAGAGTGGAAGAGAGGGGACAGGAGGAGAGGACATAGAGATGAGAGGTGAGATACCTGATGTTAGCCAAAGAGACACTACATTAAGTTAGATCCTGGCAAGTTTAAAAAATAATGTGGATGGATGGATGGATGGATGGGTGGGGGTGTCTGTGTTTATAGCTTATGTTTATGTTTTGTTAATTTGTGGACAGGAGATGAAAATGGACACCACAGTGGAGGAGAGGTGACGGGAGGAGACCAACATGGACAAAAGACAGGAGGAGAGGTGACAGGAGGAGACCAGCATGGACATCAGAGTGGGGGAGGCCAGGCTGGGAGAGAGGTGACAGGAGGAGCTAGTCTCATGTTTCTAATAGATGGTGTGTTCTCATCAACATTCACTTAAGTTGTGTCCTCTCTGGATGACCTCCACTGCTCTCAGTTAAAGATGATATTAATCCAATATGATGTGTGTTCTTTATAGATCTAGCCTCTTAATTCTGCTCTCAGAGTGCACCAGATTGAAGCACCACAACTAAATGATCTCCGTATTACAAAAATCCTGCGTACGGCCCTGGTCCTGAATGTTTCAGAGGGCAGATGATAACCTCCTTCTAAGCAAGGAGCAGGTGTTCATAATTCTGTCTGCATCACTACACTGAGGTGACATTTTGGTTGTACTGTCTGATCACAACACTAACTGTTCTAATTTTTAACCTATCTGTCTACATATCTATCTGTCTGTCTGTCTCTCTCTATCTTTCATTGTCTGCCCCTGTTTTATTATTGTATCCGAGGCTTCACGTTTGGTGATGGGACCTCAGTGGGTGAGAACAGACATGCTGAATAGACATAAAGATCTAGGCATGGGCAGCATCTTTCCATCCATTTAAAAATAAATATGTATTATTTTATGCCAACCTACATTCAATTTAGCCAGTGTCTGACACTAGATTTACAGGTATTTATATGACTTGGTCTGCACGTCTTTTTCGCACGGTGCAAATATGGTCACTTACTTACTAAACCCTGACCACTGGCTATATTTAGCATTTGCAGTACCACTGGCTATATTTAGCATTTGCAGTACCACTGGCTATATTTAGCATTTACCAGTACAAAAACGAATTAATGCTATATGGGGATATAGCAGCAAGCATTATGATACAAACCAATATAAGACTGAACAGTTTAGAACATTTTATTACACAAAGTACATTACTAATTAAAAGTATACATATTTACAAGGATGAGGTTTACGGTCTGTCACATTACGCATAGCCAGAAAAGCAAAAAAAAGCATGTACAAGCTCTGGCTAGCAACCCATTATCTGACAATTGCAAAAGTTCTAAAAACAAAAATGAAACAGTGCGCATTCTGTGGCAGGCAGACCGGGAACAGACCGTTGTATCCCACAAAAAAAAGGTTAAAATTTACAAAAACTATTTACAAAAAAGGCATCCATCCTTGAAGGCTGGAAAGGCAGGTTTAGGGAGACGGGCTGGGGGTCACCCACATCTGAATCGAGGGTCTGGGCAGAAGAGGTCATCCTCATCTGAATACTCCACTGTGGTCAGGGCTGGAGCTGCGGTCAGGGGCTGGGCTGGGGAGGTCAGCTGGGCTGGAGCAGATGCCTAAGGACATAATGAAATGGCTGTAAAAGCAAGTCGCATACGTTCATTGGAAGCGTGCCATGTCACTGGATACGAGAAAATTAACTGCCTGACATCACATACCTTTTTGAATCGAGCAGGGGCATGTTTCAGCATCTCCTGCAGCTGGGCAGACACCTCCGTCACAGTGGTGCTTGGCTTACAGGCCATAACTGCACCTTTTAACCAAAAAGGGAATGGTTTCAATGCACATGGCATGAAGCTCAGATATCGTGTCTGCAAAACATAAAGACATTCATTTACTTTTACATTTCCTTAACACTTCCCTGCAAAAATAAGGAACAAAGTTCTGCCCTGAAGTTACTCACCATCTTCCTTTGATGATCCTTGTCCTTCAGCTGCTCCTCCAAGACCAGCAGCTCCTCCTCCGTTTTAGCAGGGTGCAGGTCATCCAGTACTGCTCCCCGATAGCTGTCTGCAGACTCGCCGGACAGTCTCTGCTCCAGCCTCTGCTCCAGTCTCATCATTGTCTGTGCCATCTCCCTCAGACTCTGCATGACGCTGGAGAACTGCTGACACATCATCCTCTGGAAGTTTGGATATTAAACACAGATGTGGCTATAAGTAATTGTACGGTCCCATAATGTATATTCAGCTCAAAGTATATCCCTACATGCAGCATGAAGTAGTTCACAAAATTCAGCATACCAGCATCTGCAGAGCTTGATGGCAACACTGCTGGAGCTGTTGGTCTCACAGGCGATGGCATCAGAGAAATACCTGAAAACCAGAGGATAAAGGGATGAGCAGGAAACTATGGTGCTGGCGGCGTAGTGATTCTGGCATAAGGGGAAGAATCAACTCGACATGAGACATGTCAGACCCTGACCTGGTCTGGCCGGGGTGCTAATCGCTGATGCATGCTGCTCGTGCCTGGACGTCTGAATGGCTGAAGGGCCTGGGCTCACAGCGCCTTGGCTCAAAGGACCCGGGCGATGAACATCTACTGCCGAGTAGTGAGATGTGAGATGAGCGAATTAGTGAACTGAGTACATGAGTCTTCCGAAAGTCCTGAGTTAACTAAGTGTGCAAATATGCATAGACATTTCACCAACACAAACATGCATGGATACCTGCATTGATAACTGGCAGAGCAGGCCTTCCGGCTCTGGCACCTGGCATAGCTGGTCTGGTCTGAGTTCTGCCGACCGGCTGCCTGGGCACTGGAACATATAGTAGAGGTAAATTAGCTCAGATTAGTCAACTCAAGTAGTACTCTTTTGGGACTGTTGAATGCACTTTATTATATTACCTTCGTCACTGGAGTCATAGCGTGTGTTGCGCTGTCTCTTCCTTGTGTCTTGGGAGTTAATCCATTGATGACTGCTGCTCAAACACCTTCACCAAGGCACTGGCTACTTCATAATGCTCTGTGTGTTCCTCAGCAGACAGAGGTTGTCATGGCTCCTCTTGATGTGCTTGTGGAGGTAGATCTGGGAGGTATAGGAGAATGGGCACTCAGAGCAGGAGAACACCCAAGTCTTGCACAACTCTAACATCACAGCTAGGAGAGCGAATGAGAGAGACCATTAAAAAGGATTATCTCACCTGTAGTACAAGTTCAAATATAGAGTGATTATACGTCATTGTAAATGAGAGCTTACTCTCAATTGATTCACGAGGTTAAATAAAGATTGAATGAATATGTAGCTAGTGGGGGGTTACAACCACACAACTGTGGAGAGAGAATGAGACACTTGGTTCCCTCCTCTACTGGTGTTCATGGCCATGGCCACACACCTGGAATACTGCAACCCTGATTTAAAGGCATAAAGGTGGGGAACACATTCTTGAGACGGTTCCTAGAACTGGAGGGGAAAAAAAACGGGAAAATGATCTTCCCTCTCCTCATCACTCACTTCTGCATGGGGCTGAGCTCTACCCTGTCAGCAGTGGCAATACATGAGATAGCGGCTCAGCACACAGGAGAACTGCACAGAGAGGAAGGAGGAGAGAGAAAACCAACAACAAAAAAGGCAAGAAGGGTTAATAACTGAGCGAATCTTGCAAGTTTGCACTACAGGGAAGCAATTGCTCAATTTCCCTGATATTGTGGCGTCACTGGCGTCAGTGATGCGTCTTATGAATCTCACGTGTCTACCGCTAACATTAACTCAATATCAATATTCCCTTTTGTTTATCCCGTCTATGGAAACGTATGTGCATTTGTACTTACGTGTGCCTGCCTATATTGATGATCAGGTGTTTCTCCACCTAAGGGCTGGCCAGACAGAACCATCAGAGACCATTGGGCTGAGCTGAGGAGAGAGCGACATGTTAGAGTGTATGTGTGCATATGTATATGGTGCTGAGCTGAGGAGAGAGCGACATGTTAGAGTGTATGTGTGCATATGTATATGGTGCTCTTCTGTTAATACTCATGAGGGCATTCAACTGAACAAGACTCACAGAGCCTGTGGTGCTGTCCCAGGACTGCCCCTGGCCACGCCTGGGGCCGTCTTAGCGCCTCTATTAGTAGTCCACATCATGAGTACCTATTATGCAAAATTTTGATTTGTATGTGAGTGAAAACGTAGTACACAATTCTTTACCCGTTTGACAGAATGAGCAACCATTTCAACAGTTAAGAGTAACATGAAATCCAGCCAAGATGGCTGCTATAACAAATCCTGCTAGCTAGCCTAGCTCCGTTGTTGGGGCTTCTAGTATTCTGTTAACGTTAACTTCGGAAAAATGAATGCCTAAAAACAAACACATACTAACGGTGTCGTGGGTTAATGCGAAATCAATGAGTAAGCTAATTATCACATTTTATTCCAAGCGATGAAACAGTACGAACGTGCAGGAGCTCGCGCGAGCCTGCTAGACTCAGAAGACTCCACCATGCCAGAAAAAGGCTAATCACGTTAGCTGGCTAGCTAGTTAGCCAACATTGGAAAGCATCTGCATATAGATAATCATTACAAAAGGGTAGCTTGCACATAACGTTGGTGTTTTATCTGGGACGATACCAAAATACATAGTATGTATGTATACATACTAATGTATACATTGAAATTGAGATACTTACAGGATCTGTGTTGTCGCGGGGAGACAGCGTGTTGGCCTTTCTCAATCACTTCTGTTTGAAACGGGGCGGAAGTTTACCGTTCTTCTTCTCCTTCGCTAGGTTTAGTGGCGGATCGCAAACAACTTTAATGTGCATACAGCCACCTACTGGCACAGAGTGTGTAACTTGTTTGTCTAGTTCTTGAATTGTTTTACCTAAGAAAGTAGCCCAATGCCTTGCATTCTACGTTCACTGCTCAGCGTTCATTGCTCACATTTAGGTTGCAAAATTAGGACTTTATTCATAGGCATATTTTTTATCATTCTTTTTATTAGGCCTAGACTGCAAATCTTTAGTGTTAATATTAACTGTAAATGAGAAATTACACACAAAGCAGACATGCAGGATTTCTCCTCATTATTACAATTCTGTAACTGTATGACTTCAAAATTTATTTTAAAACCTAAGTAATTTACAAATGTTCTGACCCACTGTGACACATTTCCAATAAAGTCAGATTGGGACTGTGATCCAACCACATTGTCACGTTATTTAATTACATCGTAGTTACGGATTTAAGCAGCAGTGGCGGCTACGTTCCCTTACAGTGTCCTTGAGGACGGCTATTTTGGTTATTTTGCGACTGAAAAGGCAAGTGTCAGCTAGGTGTCAGCTAGGTCCGCTGCTGGTGACGTCGCAAAGTTACCACAATTACACCAATGTGTCCCGTCAGTTTTACGTACTGTGTTAGTAGGGTAATCGTCTCGTCCTGTCAGCCAATCGTATCATTGTGTCACTTTACTGTTGTCCAATCAGGGTGTTTTGCTGTTTATTTAAACCTTCGTCTCCCCTGTATGTTCAGGTAGTGGCATTTGATTTTTGTTAGGTAGGCTGTCTATTCTGTTTGTTAATCCTAGACTTCGGTTATTTGCCTTACGTTCTGTTCTGTCTTTGTAGCCCCTTTTTCTTTTGTTATGGGTTTATGTCTGTCCTGTTGCTCCGGTTCCCCCCCATAGTTAGTTCCAGGGGAGGGTTAGGGAGGTAGGCTAGCGGCCCATGGGTTTACATTTACACACGTAGGTAACTCGATGTCTAAATACACCAGGTAAGCTTCTTTGGTCAGGTGCTACCTTTTGTATTTTAGCGGGCTTAGTCTAGGAGGGATAGTTTAGGGATAGATAGTGAGGACGATGGTTTGTACATCTAGGTAAGTAAGTGGTTAGGGTAGTGTTCAAGGGACTAGAATAGGGACGGGTTTAGGTACTTTATTATTTTGGCACCTGTACCGCCCCTCCCCTTAGCTTGTCCCGAGGAGAGCTTGTCCTCTTGTTTTCATTGTATAATGTTATTCATGTTATCCGTCTCTTACATCACCTTTTTGGTACCACAATAAACCTAATAAGGTTATTGTTCCTTGGTTGTCCGTCTACCTTTTTGATTGTTAGTTGTGTTGTTTGTTTTAGCCACTGCTTCCATTAGTCTGCTTTACATTACCCATACTTAGCCACACGCAGGCACCGCTTGTTGCGGTTGCCCCTCTCCCTTTACACTCCTAAACATAACAGCCTGAGAGGGGCCGTAACATGCAAAATCAATTCTGTTATGTCTAAACAAACTAGTTTTGTACTGACTATTCTATTTGTTGCTGCTGTTTTGATTGTATTTCTGCTTGTTATGTTGTCTCCTGTTCTGTGATTGTATTTATGTATTTCCCACCAATCCTAGCTGCGAATCTTCATCCAAAGGGCCCGGGGGGCTCTGGTGTGAACGAGTGGCATATGAAAGAGAGCCACAGCACCGGCGTTTAACATTTCCTCTCGTTTTTTCCTTTCAGTAAGGAAGTGAATGAGGAGGAGTGTGAAGTGGTGTTGCTGGATGAGAACAAGCACTATAGCGCACCACAAACATATTGCTATCGTTTCCATTCTTTGCTGTCTGGGGAGATGGGCTAAACGGGAAGAAAAAACACGCCGAAAAACTTTCATTGCGATGACGTTCTCCGTGCGTCGCTGGTTTAAATTCGGAATATACCGAATGATTACAATTACCATACAGGAATATTCATTTTTGCTTGCGCATGTAAACTCCTTATTCCTAATGTTTCAATAACCGGAATATGGACAATAAACCGAATATTGAGTGCATGTAAACGTAGTCAGTGATACAAAATCTAAATAGGAATTGGATATGGAGTTTGGATTACTGGAGAAAATGAAAAGAGGAACATGAGGAAGGTCCTTGGTGAACTGAATAATACGGCAGGCCTTATCCTATAGGCCTATGGAATGCTGTTCAGGAAGTTGGGTGAATGAATGGATTTAATTTTGTCCTCTGGGTAAAAGTCAATTGCTTAAAAAATATGAAAGAATAAAACCAAAAGGTACTGCAACACGAAGTAGATGAAATGGTGATTGCATAGGAAGCTGTTTAAATTAATTCCAATATACCTGGTTGAGTTCATGGTTTACAACCATTCATCTCTTACAATATACATGAATAAATTATCAGATGAACAGTAGTAATGGTAGGCTATAATATTGTTATCACAGCAGTGCAGATTGCAATTAGAGATTGGTATATGTAGAGTATCTTTTTGGATTTGAGATTATTTTAAAGGCAGGGGATGCGCTCCACACATGGAATACAAACTGGGATGGAAATGTATTTGTTGGTGACTGTTGGTGTTGGTTGGATGGTATTTTAAACTTTTTTTTTTTCATTAGCCTTTTTAATAAACATTGTATAACCTGAGAGAGGTACTGTAGAGTGTGTTCATTTGTGTTCCTGCCTCAGTATCCAACCCTGGACTGACCCCTCCTCAGTATCCAACCCTGGACTGACCCCTCCTCAGTATCCAACCCTGGACTGACCGCCCCTCAGTATCCAACCCTGGACTGACCCCTCCTCAGTATCCACCCCTGGACTGACCCCCCCTCAGTATCCAACCCTGGACTGACCCCTCCTCAGTATCCAACCCTGGACTGACCCCCCCCTCAATATCCAACCCTGGACTGACCCCTCCTCAGTATCCAACCCTGGACTGACCCCTCAGTATCTAACCCTGGACTGACCCCCCCCTCAGTATCCAACCCTGGACTGACCCCCTCCTCAGTATCTAACCCTGGACTGACCCCTCAGTATCCAACCCTGGACTGCCCCCTCCTCAGTATCCAACCCTGGACTGACCCCACCTCAGTATCCAACCCTGGACTGACCCCACCTCAGTGTCTCTGCATGCCTCTTCCATTGCTCCCAGGGAGAGTCATGCAGGTGTCTGGTTGGTGTTCATAGACCTTTATTGACTTTTGTTGTCTTTTATTATTGTCCTTATTAAGCTCTGCGTTGTGTTTTGATTACAATAAAAGACGGCCCCAGATCTCACACAATACCACACAGTCCAGTGTCCCTTCTTCAGGTGTATTCCAAATGAATCTCTCCAACACAGGATTTGAGCGACATCAAAAGCTGTTTATTACAGAAGGTTTAACATACAAAAGACGATGGCATATAGTCTAATGTACAGCTGACCTGTCTGTTTGCTGTCTGGACTCAAATCAAATCATCTGAGCTCGAGCACGGTTCTTATGTGGTCTCTTCTCCGATAAGACTGTCTTTCTGGTCTCTTCTGTGGCCTTGTTTTGTCAAGTCAACCTACGCTGCCTTGGCAAGCCATTGGAATTGCTACAGCCATACTCAGAGGTCAATCATTATAATTAGGAACAGCTAACAGGATCAGATTAAACCAATATTTCTCTGAAAATCAACCAATATTCAACACCTTCCAACACCAAAGTGAAAATAATTCCTCAATGGGACTGAGGAATGGGGAGTAAGGGGGTAACGGTGTATCCACCTGTGAAGTTATGTATGGTGGTTGGTGAACCAGTCCCAGACCAGAGCAGCCCGGTGGAAACTAACATTATCCCACATGACAACAAACCTGGGCTGCTCTGCTCCATCCTGTACAACTGCATTATATAGAGCACCAGATATGTCATTGTGAGTGGAGTGCACTTCTAAAGCATAGAGCGCTTTACAATATCTTCTCTCATTCACTCACCAATGGTGGCCAGCTGGTGTTAGCCTGCTCTTTGGGATAAATTAGTGTCTTACTCAAGAACACGTCAACGAAGCAGAGGAGATAGCTGGAATTGAACTGGAGGCTCCCAGACGGCTACTCTACCTCCTGAGCTGCTGCCGCCCCCTCAGAACGTGATCATGTGTGCAGTACTGGATGGACCTAGGGTGGCATGGTGATGGAGAACTCCTTGCAGATGTAGGAACCTCTTGAAAATGTTTTCAGGCCTCAAAGGCCATCTAGGTTTTTGCAGGGTGATAATCAATCTAGTAATTATATTCTGTAAAATAAGGCATGTTTAAATGATTCTATTGTGAGCTCACAAGGTATGTCTGATCTCCAGAGCAGGGATATCAGAGTACAAATGTGTGGTCAGAAAACAATGAGTCTCATACTTCAGCAAAAATGACCTCATCTTAAGACCTCCTCCTCCTTATCTCTCTGGGCTAGTGGAAAGGGCTCTCCCCCTCCCCCAACTTAACATTCTTGAAGCTCACAGACCTGCTCCCACACACCACAAAACACTGATTCTTCTTCCAGGAACACAAGGTGATATTTCCCCACGCTGCCCAGGGACATTCACAACAGCTCTTTGTCCTGTAACATCTGGGCCCTGACGCCTGGTTTTAGATAGATTGAATCCAGCTTCATCAATGAAAATGAACTCATGAGCTGCGCCAAATGCCACCAATAGGCCGTTCACACCTCTCATATTGAAATGAATGGAATGCACAAGAACAAGAGCCCTGGATCAGGTCCAAATCCAGCCAGCTTGCTAATAACACCACCAGCTAACATTAGCTAGCCAACACCAGATATAAATCTAACCAGGCAGATATGAATAGGCTACTGCATGATCTTGACTAGTCTAACGTTAGGAGACCATAAACGCAAATGGAAACGTATCATGGATCCTTTTACCGGCCCCAAGACCTCATTGTACCATACTTTGGAAAATAAGTACCCTAACACACCCTATAGAACATGTAATCTATGGGCTGCAGGCAGGGTTGAAAATTAACACCCGCCACCCGCCAATGGCGGGTAAAATTTCCATTTGGCGACTAAATTTCGGAGGCTATCTGCCACGCTGGCGGGTAAATGTTTGTACCAATAGAGTCATGTAATAAAGTATGCGTGCGATGTGGCCACATCCATGCCATAGACCGGCGTTCTGTTTGTTGTGTGTTGCTCCCCCGCTGCACCAAATAAAGTTTTCAGTCACATGACTGTTGCGGAGCCTCGCGCACTAGGAGAGACTGGTGACGCGAGGCTACTCGCGCACAGAAAATCGTTCACATTTACCTCAGAGGACGCGCGCTTCTACAGTCAACACCTACAGTAGATGTGTACCATCCTGTCTCTGGGCTTCCATAGCATACCAAGCCACTGTTTCTCAGAAGGGATGTCTTTGATCGCTTGTCATGTAGCTTATAAACTCTGAAGACGGTACTGGTTCCTCCTTGACTGACTTCAGTGGTCATCCAGCCATAGGCGTAGTTTTAGGTATGGACGCTATGGACATGTCCATACTAAAGCCACGGAAACACGAATTGTCCCTACCAAAAATAATACAGAGTGAAAACTGTAGTTTTTATTTACCATTCACAACTTGCAAAGCAAAACCGTTGGGAATTAAAGCCTGGTTGACAGCTGCGTTCAGCAAGCTATCCAATCAACAATGTACAGTAGCCTACTTCCCCCCTCCCTCCCTCAACAATGTACAGTAGCCTACTTCCCCCCTCCCTCCCTCAACAATGTACAGTAGCCTACTTCCCTCCCTCCCTCCCTCCCTCTGTGACCCAGCGAGGGCCTCGCGAGCTCAGCAGCTCACAGCACATCGAGCATCGACTGTCGGCAACAGCGGGAATTTTGATTAAGCAGAAGTAAGATTGAAGTTATTGAACAATAGGGAATACAATATTTTGACCGACAATTATTTTTCTGTAGTTGTATCAATGGGAATACAATATGTTGACAATTATTTTTCTGTACAGAGTTCAATGATAATAGTTTAGTTTGCGTCCTACTAAATGCCTGTAAACTGTAATGTTAGTGCTGGTGGTGCAGCTAGTCAGAGCTGTACGTATTAGCTATAACGTTAGGTCTCGTAAACGTTTGCTGAGGCAGAGATAAGGTGCTGTAATGTTGTCATAACAGTTGTCTTTAGCTAGTAATAAATCAGTTTTGGTATAACCAAACCAAAGCTCAGGTTTAACTTTACATGATGACAGGCTGTGAATATGTTACAGTATATGTATTTTTTTCATTAACACATAAAGACCATGAGGTGAAGGCTTGGATCATTTATATCTCATATTTGTGTAGGATTAGCTAGTTATGGATAATTCTACACCGTGGAAGTGAATGGAAATGAATATTTGAATTTCTATGAATTGCAATGTTTCTAGGCATCGAATTAAACTACTTTATTTGACATTTTACTTTGGCCTCTTCCTTAAGCATGTATTCAACACAATACTATTAGCTGAATGAAAAGTACTTAAACAGATGTATAATGTGACAAAAAAGGCAATTTATTATTTTGGCCGGTAAAAAATATACTTGGCCGGCGGATTTTTTCATCTACCAGTCCCCTTGGCAGGTGAGCCAAAAAGTTAATTTTCATCCCTGACTGTGCTCCTCCCCCTTGCACAACAGATACCCGAGTACTCCAGACACTACGTTCTTTAACAAGTTGTTGTCTTCAAGACCCTGCCATGGCCCTATCTCTAAGCACAGCTGATGCCAACTTTTCTGCACTGAAATCGATACATTTCAGTGCGCAACACCATGAACAATGAAAGACTGACTGATATCGGGGTGCTAAGTGCAGTGTTGCCAGCTCCTCTGTAAGGGAAGTAGCTGTTGGTTCTCCCAAAAGTAGCTAGAAGTAGTAATCAATTAATTTGCATAATATGCCATTCTGAAAGATGCAAAATGGTTAGAAAAGGCTGATCAGGCAGTTTACAAACTAACCATTTAGTCCAGGGGCCTATCCAGATTCGGTACCACCTAAAGTGACCAAATAATATCGGTATTTTGTCTTCCTACATGTGTGTAGTTTATATTTTGGTATGATACACGGCCTATCTACTGTAGTAGCTTAATGCTGGACCAAATACATTTTCTCAGCACCCCAGTACCCCACTTACAGTACAATAGGCACTAGCACTAAATGTTAAACATTAACTCCATCCATATGTTAAAAACGTACTTTATGGAACACTCAATGTATTTATTTACGAATATCAATGTTTAATCCAGTGGAATTAGGAGAAATGTGAACAGTACAGTAGCCAAAACACACTAACAGAAGCCCTATGAGGAATGTAACAAACTGGACCCACTGGTCCAAGCAGCAGTGGGAGGAGTTAAGGTTAGATATGATAAGAAATGATCATTAGATAAGCTATAATGTAGAGATAAGCAGTTCCTCATACCTAAAATGTCTTCATATCTAAAATATGTCATGAGACATTCCTAAACCCAAAGGAATGAAGCAGAAGTCAATTAAGGTCACAACAGGTGATCATCAGATTAAAAAGGACATGGAGAGGCTGGTGTTTCCATCTTCAGAAGTGTTCGTTTGAAAGTGAACCCACAGATAGATACAGTATCTCCAACATAATAAAGAGAACAGGTGAATAGAGTTAAAATGATTAATCAGGCCTAGGTCTGTGTTTCAGAAGAACATCTTCACTCTTCATAGTGTTTATAATCTGATAATCTGCATCCTCTGCTTGCAGTTTGAGGTCTCCTACCTGAGCTCTGTGCAACACCGCCACTGTGTGGTTGACTGCTATCATTGCATGTTGATGAAGGTCTTCGGGTGGCCAGTTAAATAGTGTTACAGAAACATGACAATAACTAGAATAGCGCTCAGAGAGCACAGACCTCTGCCTGTGATGCATTTCGTCAGCATGTACAGTTCTTTTTTAGTTTAGCAGTTCTATATGGCCAACTTGAAAATGCATGTTGCAGATGAAATATTGATCACCTTGATGAAGCTGAATCTGTTGCAGTGTGAGACCAAGCTGATCAGGGTGCTGTTCTGGGTTTAAAATGACCCGCCATAGGAATTGAATGGGTAAAATGACCCGCTATAGGAAATGAATGGGTAAGACAATATTATGTTCATCCAGCAGATGGAAAACATCCCCATACACACCCACAGCCACAACTCACCTGGGTTACCCGGGTTACCCGGGTTCTAGGTCTAAAATGAGCCCCCGTTTTATAGTGTTCAAGGCCAAATTTGACTGATCTGTTTTAACTGCTCTTATATGAACACAAAACCCATAAATACCCAAATGAATGTGAACCACCTGAAGCTTTCAGGTCAATACCATTTTCTTAGTGTACACCACATGCTCCCCCACACGTCCATAGTGTGAAACCACTTGGATACTGAAAGTGTAGAGCCATTACCAGTCAATACAAAGTTATTCTAAGTGATCATCTTTATCCTATTAGTGAAACATATCCAGATGAAAATGATTTATTTCAAAACAGCAATACACCCATCCACAAAACACAAAATCAGTGAATGTTTTGATTTGTATGAACAGGATGTCAATATGTTGTAGCCTTCCAATTAATCCACTTAAAACCTAGCTAGTGTTGTGTTCGGCTGCTAACGCTTAATAATGGAACCGGACAACAGTGTGCATACGGCTATACTTTTATTCACAGCTCCCATTACAGGCGGCCATCACTCTCGCTGGCTCCCGCATCACTGCCTCGATCAACCTTGACTTCCGTGACGTCATCACGTATGACACATCTCTCCTGTCAAGAACTATGTTTACAGTGTCTGGAAACATAAACAATTTCTCTTAAACGCCAAACAGTGTTTCAGCTTTAACCCTCAATTAACAGTTTCAGAGCCTGTAACAATTACAACTGTAGAGAATAAAATAATAACATAACATGACAAACAAAAACAAACTCTTGTTACTGTCCCATCACCTCATATCACCAAGCTCCCATCACCTCATTACTGCCCCATCACATTTCCTCAATGAGTCTCTTTGGCGCTTTGGTCTGTCTACCCAACCTCCTCTCTATGTCTATGTGTTCACCACACTCACGTATGGGCGTGTCACACACCGGTGACCCTGCACTAGCGCCCTCTGCATTTGTGTCTTCAGTACTGTCTTCATTTTTAGGTACGTTGAGTAAGTGTCTGCGATTTCGCCTGTATGTTACCCCCTCGCGCGTGTGATTAGGTAGTCCACTGCTATGGACGGTTCTACGTCTCAGACTGTCCTCTCCAGGGTTCTACTGTTCTCTACAGGGCTGTAGACTGTTCTCCAGGGTTCTACTGTTCTCTACAGGGCTGTAGACTGTTCTCCAGGGTTGTAGACCGTCCTCTCCAGGGTTCTAGACTCTTAAGCTATTTGATTAATGTCAGATTTTCTGTTGCAATATGTGAGATTCACCCCTTTTCTCTTCACCAAATGCCAATTGAATTAAAAATATATTTCTGTATATGCACTGTGATGCATCCTATATAGTTTCTGGTTGATTGGGGACAGTGTTGTGTGGACATCAGACAAGAAAACATGCATAAACCTTTTTCTTTTACATAGGCGAAAATTGGAAATTGGTATATTTGTCACATACCTTCCATCTGCATTTTTCATTACTTTCCACCACTGGGATTTTGGGGGACTAACTGATATGTTATAAAGAACATATGTATGACACTAAAACAGTTGAATTAATTTCTGTTGCACTTGCAATTTGTTCAAGGTTATGTCATAAAATGCCTGGACTATAGGGGCAGGGGAGCATCACTACTGATCCATAGCCAGGACTGGGATGTCCTCAGTGGAGGTCCCAAGTCAGTCTTCCAGTCATTCAGCCAGCCTGTCAGTAGATGTGCTTGCTCTACTTGTATTGATTTGTTCATACACTAGTATTCCAGCACAGGTTATGTTCTTGAATGCTTCTGGTGACTAGCAGTTCTCTTAGCAACCTAATTTAATCCCTATCACCATTTTCAGATCAACATAGGGGAAACATATGGCTGAGAGATGTGTGGAGGAAAATCAACAGCACCACACACACACACTTGCATAACCAACCAAGCAAGTTCTACCTTTCTATACCACAAATATAAGTTTGAGAACCTAGGATACATACAGCCCGCCTAAGGGGGTTCTAATGTACTGACCTCCCGGCACAGGCCTGACCCTGCTGGCAAGCTGCCTTGGGCCTAGCCAAGGAACAAGCGTTTCAGCTTCCGCTCACCTGTATGCAGCTTATACCATGCTGACTGGCCTGGACTAGACACCACATCCACAGTCTAGCCAAGTTAGAGATACCCTTGTGCATTTGACAAAACAAGTGTCATACAATTAAGGTTATCATTTGTGCAGCATGTGTGCTGTAAGTGTAAAGACAAGATACAGATCATTTTCTCCAGGTTTTATTGAATAGCTTGTAGACCACACTGAAACACTGGGCTGACAGTTCAGTTGTACAAGGCGGACCTGGGAGACCATTCAGGACACCTTGTTTGGGTCGAGGCTCTGCTTAGTCTACTGGCCCAGGTGAACCATCAAACTGGATGTACTGACGCTGAGAATGGAGACACACACACATGACACAGCTGGCCGACACTTCCTGCACTCTAAGAGGTTAGGGTTAGGGCTAGACTGAATGTAGGTTGGCATAAAATACATATTTATTTTTAAATGGCTGGAAAGATGCTGCCCATGCCTAGATCTTTATGTCTATTCAGCATGTCTGTTCTCACCCACTGAGGTCCCATCACCAAACGTGAAGCCTCAGATACAATAACAGGGGCAGACAATGAAAGATAGAGATGGACAGACAGACATGTAGACAGATAGGTTAAAAAATTAGATTAGAACTCTTAGTGTTGTGATCAGACGGTACAACCAAAATGTCACCACAGTGTAGTGATGCAGACAGAGTTATGAACACCTGCTCCTTGCTTAGAAGGAGGTTATCATCTGCCCTCTGAAACATTCAGGACCAGGGCTGTACGCAGGATTTTTGTAAGACCGAGGTCATTTAGTTGTGGTGCTTCAATCTGGTGCACTTTGAGAGCAAAATGAAGAGGCTAGATCTATAAAGAACAACACGCATCATATTGGATTAATATCATCTTTAACTGCGAGCAGTGGAGGTCATCCAGAGAGGACACAACTTAAGTGAATGTTGATGAGAACACACCATCTATTAGAAACATGAGACTAGCTCCTCCTGTCACCTCTCTCCCAGCCTGGCCTCCTCCACTCTGATGTCCATGCTGGTCTCCTTCTGTAACCTCTGCTCCTGTCTTTTGTCCATGCTGGTCTCCTCCTGTCACCTCTCCCCCACTCTCTTGTCCATGTTGGTCTCCTCCTGTCACCTCTCCTCCACTGTGGTGTCCATGTTGGTCTCCTCCCGTCACCTCTCCTCCACTCTGATGTCCATGTTGGTCTCCTCCTGTCACCTCTCTTCCACTCTTGTCCATGTTGGTCTCCTCCTGTCACCTCTCTTCCACTGTGGTGTCCATGTTGGTCTCCTCCTGTCACCTCTCCTCCACTGTGGTGTCCATTTTCATCTCCTGTCCACAAATTAACAAAACATAAACATAAGCTATAAACACACACACCCCCACCCACCCACCCATCCACATTATTTTTTAAACTTGCCAGGATCTAATTAATGTAGTGTCTCTTTGGCTAACATCAGGTATCTCACCTCTATGTCCTCTCCTCCTGTCCCCTCTTCCACTCTCTTGTACCTCTTGGTTTCCTGTCAACAAATTATATATTTTTAACAGAAGATAATCATGCATACTGTGTATATATATACACACCTACCTGTCTATTTGTGTATCTATATAAGCGGCACACCTGATTAATAACTTCCATCCAATGGTATAGGACAGGAAATAAGGATGCCTGTAGAATTTCAGGAAGTAGTGGAGCTTGTGCAAAGAGCCTAATTGCTTTGCAACACCAAACGCCCAGTGTTTACATGAGAAAATAAATATGATAGATTTCTTTGTAGAAGCACTGCTCTGTTTGTGCATGTGCGCAGGTACACCGCTTTGCTAATGTTAACTTGGGTCAAGAATAGCCTACACCTAGCTAGCCACGTTGTGACGGCTAGGATCATGGATGTATTCACTAACTAGCTATTTATCTAACGTCAGGCATCTCAGCATCTTCGTCTACGTTCTTAAATGTGAGCATTTAGGCGCTGTCAATGTTATAACTAATTGAAAATACGTTAAAATAACTGCTTATTGTTATGTTACTTGTGTCAATCTCCCTTACCTCGAAAGACGTCCAATATGTTCGCTTGATCGTCCGCAGCTGACACTTATTAATGACAAATTAGCTTTGCGTCTCACACCCCTTCTCCTAAGAGAAAGAAGATTCGCCAAATAAAAAGTGATTCAACCGTTTCAGGCGAAATGAGTTTTTGATTGACAAGACGATTGTCAGCCTCTGATTGGCCAAAGTAGAAATTGATTGACAGTTGACCCGCCCCCTCGAAGTCTCCAGGCCTGCAGAGTCTGAACAGTGAAACGCGTCATTGTTCCCGGCTTTCACCGATTGGTTAAGAGCATTGAAAAGACTAGCAGTCACGACCAAAAGTGTAAATTGTGTTCGTAATTTGTGTCTCTCTCTACCTTGGAAACTTTTCACAGTTGAACATTGTTTATCACGCCTGTAAAGATTCCCCATTGCAAAGATTTTTTCATCCATCAGAAGAAGACAAGAGACAAGCTCTTTATTCTTTTTGAGTAAACAAACCTTTCCATCACAACCTACTCACTAGCCTTTCACTGTAGGCTACGACAATCCTCAATTCGGTAAGTTGTATGTTATTTTTTATTTTTGAAAGATTAGAGCGAAGCCGTTTGGGGCTTCGGTTTAGGAAGTGAACTTCGAATGAACAAGGGAGGGTTAGACGACTGTTTTTGAATTTGAGTCCAGGAGAGGGTTACTGTTCTTTTTAATTTGAGTCCAGGGGAGGGTCATATAGCTACACATTTGAATCGAAAACAGAATAGTTTATTCATCTTTTCGGAATTCAGCAAGCTGTTTTGTATGACCATGTTGAGAGGGAAGCGCGTGAAGCGAACATACCGACATGCGGTCTGTTTTCAGTGAATTTCTCTGTTGCTGGTCGTTGCTGCGTGCGTTCACTTCTTTTATTCGCTGGTGATATTAAGTGGAGAGCATGGCCGTATAACGTAATTCATAAGCAAATCTAGAGGCCACCACCTGTGCTGACTCAAAAAAAAAAAAATGCTGATGTGACCGGTTTGGTCTTGTACGCATGTGTTTCTGCATTGTGTATGTTGGCTTTTGGCGTTCTTCTTCTGTTGCTCTGCGTTGTGTAATTCTTTGTAAGCCTTGATAAGAGTTGCAGCACCATCTAATTATGAACCACGATGTTGATAGCCTTCTTTGTTGTGATAGTATTGATAAAATGACCCCAACAAGGGATTGGAAGCGGCGACAGATGATAGATTTATTGTACAAAGATACAATCACATGGAACACTGGGATGTTTCCCTCGTCTCTCTCTCTCCCTTCTTCTCTGGGATGTTTCCCTCGTCTCTCTCTCTCTCTCTCTCTTCTCTGGGATGTTTCCCTCGTCTCTCTCTCCCTTCTTCTCTGGGATGTTTCCCTAGTCTCTCTCTCTCCCTGCTTCTCTGGGATGTTTCCCTCGTCTCTCTCTCTCCCTGCTTCTCTGGGATGTTTCCCTCGTCTCTCTCTCTCCCTGCTTCTCTGGGATGTTTCCCTAGTCTCTCTCTCTCCCTGCTTCTCTGGGATGTTTCCCTCGTCTCTCTCTCTCCCTGCTTCTCTGGGATGTTTCCCTAGTCTCTCTCTCTCTTCTCTGGGATGTTTCCCTCGTCTCTCTCTCTCCCTGCTTCTCTGCTGGCTGCGGCTGTGGCACGAAGTCAAGGTCTTAGACTTCCCTTCCCGCATGGTGTTATCAGCGGGCCTGCCTGCTGGGAGCAGCGAATCTGTCCGTCCGAGTTGCCTACCGTTTCCAAATCAAAGTCTCAAGGTTTGGTTGAGACGTTAAATAGTGCTCTCTCGGCCCAGCCCCCACGCCTAAGCCTGCCCGTTTAGATGAAGCTAGATTGGTGGAGGAGTGACCATACAGATGTGTCGCCTGTCACCCTAACATGATATCTTAATCACCATTGGTTGTCAGTCTAGGTTGTGTCTGTTTATAGTGTCCCATAGAGATGTGTTATTAATACCCCAGAGGAGAGGCCCCCCCTGTGGCCTAAGTGTGACCTCTTGACACCCACTACCCTGAAAGGCCACAGCAGCATCAGCTGTCTCCTTCTATCCCTTCCACTGCACATTCCAGACTGTTTACATGAGCAAAAAAACACACAAACAAGCATTACATTGACTTTAAGACTGTGGACTTTTACCTATATTCTTCAATCCCTCCTGTGATTCTATACAATCGTACAGAATCATACCAATCTAGATAAAATGTCACACAGAGATACATAGGGAAATAAACACATGCATCCTTCTTTCTCCAATGTTGCCTGACCACGTAACACGGACCGGCTGGCTTAAGACCCTCTGTACCTGGAACCATCCTCAAAGATAACAACACTCAATATAACAAAACAAAACACCCCACCCCATGCATCATTTATTAAAAAACACACCCCTAAAAGCAAAGCAAAAACAAATTTGACCGAAATAACATATCGGAACCTAGCATTCAGACAGGCACCTTAACAAATTAAGCATTACTGCAATCAAATCATAATCTGGGTAGAGAGACGTAGTCTCTCGCCCTGGGCCCCTCCTGACCCTGCGGACCTGATAGCGGCGGCGCGCCTCACTGGTGCAAGCCTGAATCCGGATTCCAAGCCCACACCAGCAGCCACGCCCAACACTACCATCCCCACGGGTCCGGCCATCTCTAATAATAAGAACAGTAAAGGATTTCCCTGCAACTATTCGAACCCGGCCCCCTGGGTGAGGAACAGCGCTGATATGGAGAGAGTCAGTCCTAACCCTGATCTTATCAATGAAATTTGGTCTGAAACTTCAAAACGTTATGAATGACAGTTAGCTTTACCCGTCCACTGATTGGTCAGATAAACTGTCCTGTAATGTCCCTGCTTCAGCTCTAATGAATATGTCTCAACTGCAACCTGAGGATTCACCCTTACAGTATAACTCTGCTTAACACACTTGACCACTATTGGCATGACCACTCCCTACAACCTGTGGATGAAAGGATGTGATTAGAGTGAGTGTGAGTGAACTGTGTGAAAGTGTCCCGTCTTCCACCCGAGGTAGCGCTGTCTGTCCCCTCGAGGTGCTGCACGTGATCACTCGCGTCCAGAGTAAACCGGAAGGCCTTCTCCAACTCCATCTGTGGTACAGGAAACAAAAAGGAACTATCACAGTATCAGACGTTCTACAAGGTATATTGGTTATAATGCCCTGATGGAAGATGAAAATAAAGGATTAATTATCATGAAACACTGTCAGACTTTGGCTTCTCGGCTCAGGATCTACGCTCTTACTAAGGCCCTAACACTCATTTCTGTCCCTTTCAGCAGAACTACAGTCATTGAACAGTGGCACATATTGGGATATTTCAGAGAATGCCCCAAAATGCGTTCTTCACCCCGAGTTTGCCCTCATGCCTAAGACGCATGATTCTTTAGCTCAAGGGCTCTGTTCGAACAACACTGCCATCGTTGTCCCTGACTTTTGAAGTGTTAGGCCACTGATGTTATTTGATGATAGTCTACGTCCTGAGTTCCCTGAGTGTCTCAACCAGAGTGTCATGACCTGTGGTGGTTCTAATCCTCAGAGGGCGGTGGTTCAACCACCTTGCATTGGCTAGCATGAATCCAATTTGGTTTGGCTGCTACCTTGACTGCAGTGTTGGTGATGAGCAATACCTGGTGCGGCCCATCCCACTTTGCGTCTAATATCTCTCTTTGATCTTTTTGATCATGACGTACTGGCCTGGGATCAGAGTGTGCCCTCCTTCTGGGACATCACTCCATGCCATACGCACTTGGAGATGAGCTCTGGCTAGTGCCACACTCAACCTCTCACAGTAACCGATCAATGAGTCACTTGTGAGATGAATGTCTGCTTTTCTGAGGTCGATGGCTCTGGGGAGTGACATTGGTCTCCCACAGACGACCTTGAACGGACTGAGGCCCGTTTCTCTGTTGTGTGTTGCTCGAATGGAGCAAAGAACGATGTTCAAAGCGTCTGGCCAAGGCACACCCTCCTGGTGATACTTGGTGAGCCTCTCCTTGATGACGCGATTGACGAGATTCATGCGTTTTCATGCGTTCTATCTGACCACTGCTCTGGGGATGATGGGGGCAGTGGAGTGATGGTATCAATCTGATAAGGTGGAGACGTTTGGACTGGTGACAGATGTTTTGGACTGGGTTCTTGATTTCGGGCCGCATTCTGGCCTGCTTGGTCCGCCAAAGCGTTCCCTCGGCTGTCAGCGGTATCACCACGCGTGTGGCCCTTGACCTTCAGCACCGTCAGTTCTTGTGGGAGGTGGATCGCCTCAATCAGTTCTCCATCGATGGTGAAGGCTGTCCACGGCTGCACCTCCTCTGCCAGAGGCACACTGTAGAAGCCTTGTGTCATGTCTATGACGGTGAACCATTTGTGCTCTGGGTCTAGGGCACTGAAGATGGTGGACGGGTCCGCCACTAGGGGCGCCAATTTGTCCACGTACTCGTTTGCCACTCTGTAGTCCACGCAGAGGCGCCATTCTCCCGAAGGTTTCAAGACCGGCAATGCCGGGCTGTTGGAGGCGCTGCAGGCTTTCTTAAGGACTCCCCGTTCTTCAAAGATTTTGAGGAGTCGTTTGATCCCCTCGATTGCTTGGGGAGAGAGTGGATATTGACGAGTGCATGGTGGCGGCCTGCCTGTGTAGGTGACCGGGTCCATTTTCAGAAGTCCACAATAATTTTTGTCTTTTGCCCATATGGGATGCCGGGTTAGGTCCGGATTAGTCACTCGTCTCAGTTTTGTGAGTCTGATTTTTCCCCCTTGGAATTCAAGAGATGAGTTAATTTAAGTCAGGACGTCAAGTCCTAAGAGAGGATCTCCTACCAGCCCCACCCAGATTGATGTTTGGAACTTGTGTTGTAACCGGAGGGGGGCCTTTGACCCTAGGGAAGTATGTTCCCATTGGAGCGGGAGTCAAGAGAGATTCTGGAGGTCGGGGCGGAGTAGCCCCCCCCCCCCCCGAAGCAGAGCCGGAGACTGATGGGTGTGTGTGGGCTGCCGACAGAAAGAGCTCAAGGTGACAGACAGCTCAGAGAGAAGCTCAGTTTGTGTTGAGTTTGTTGGTTCTCGGAGTCCTTTAGTATCTGTTGAAAGGGAGAGCAAGGCCCTTTTGATTCTGTCGCACGTCAATGGTAAGACCTGCTCTTGGGCCTGTACTGCCCCTGTAATCTCTCCTGTCTCTCGTGATTGTTAGTATGGCAGCTTCAGGTCAGCCTGCCCTCTCGATAACTGTCGTTTCCAATTTAGTTACAAGCTCCTGTTTTGCTTCCTTTAAGCATGTGATGCGGGCTTTCAAATCCTGTCTCATTCTTTCTGACTGGATTTTCTCCATCTGAGACTCAGATTCTGATCTGCTAAGAATCAGGGAACACCATTGCAGGCGTTCATGTGAGTCTCCGGGGAGACAAGTAGTCTTCCCCCAGGCCCTTTTGATGTCGGGTAAGGGCCATCCCCCCTCCCCCTCTGCTTGAATATCATATTTAGCCACCACCTCATCCTGTAACTTGATTAAGTTAAGCCTTTCCCAGATAGCCTGTGACATATTGTTACTTATTTCCCTTAAAGTGACATTGGGCGTTCTGTGTCACCTTTCTCTTGTCATTTTGGGGGGTGCTGGGCTCCCCCGCAGCATCCGAATCTGGGATCTGCTTAGGTGGACTGGGAGACATTATGGGACAGAATGTTGTGCCAAGTCCTTTAAGGAAATAAAGATGTTGAGACTTTCTGGAGACTGGGAGTGAAGTGTGTGTGGTAAAAAGCACCCTCAAGGTCGCCTTGAGGAATGTAAGAGATATGAAGCAAGCGATATCCCTGCCGTTGGGCTAAAGAAGAGAGAGGTAGCCTACCGCTCAGTGAGCGGATGAGAATGAAAGAATAAAAGTTTTGGCCCTTTATTTGTTGGGACCGAAGTGTGTGTCTACGCACCGGGTCTCGGGTCCGGTTTCAACACTTCTGGACAGCTCCTACACCGCTCGGTTTGCCAATGACACTCAAGTCGAGAATAGATAGCTGTATATGTGCAGTTGAAAAACTGCTGGACGTCTGTTCTACACCGCTCGGATTCTGTCCTAAAACACGCAAGCTGAGACTTAAAAAGACGTCTGATTGGGCACCTGCTCTGCCACTGGGATTCTGTCGCGAGCTGAGAATTCGTCAGGTGTCTATTGGGCACCTGCTCTACCACTCGGATTCTGTCGCGAGCTGAGAATTAGTCAGGTGTCTATTGGGCACCTGCTCTACCACTCGGATTCTGTCGCGAGATGAGAATTAGTCAGGTGTCTTATGTGCACATTTAATTGGAGCTGATAAGAATGCCTTCAGAAATTATTGCAGGTATACCTTTATTGTTATAAATATGTCTAGACATTTAATCATAGTTTAACGTGTTGGAGGCTGTGTGTGGTTTATTAGATTGGTTCTTTCTTGAGAGACAGAGCACTCACCGCCCGTTGTATGGCTCTGAATGGCTCGAAACCCAGGTCAGTTCCGGCAAGGCGTCCCCCACCGTGTGGTCTGGTCTATTCGGCTGATATTCGGTTTGTGCTTGGCTCTGTCTTCACCCGGGTCACGGCACCAAATTGTTGATGTTCGGCTCTGTCTTCAATCCGGGTCACTGCACCAAATTGTTGGCTTTTGGCGTTCTTCTTCTTCTGTTGCTCTGCGTTGTGTAATTCTTTGTAAGCCTTGATAAGAGTTGCAGCACCATCTAATTATGAACCACGATGTTGATAGCCTTCTTTGTTGTGATAGTATTGATAAAATCACCCCAACACGGGATTGGAAGCGGCGACAGATGATAGATTTATTGTACAAAGATACAATCACATGGAACACTGGGATGTTTCCCTCGTCTCTCTCTCTCCCTGCTTCTCTGCTGGCTGCGGCTGCGGCGCGAAGTCAAGGTCTTAGACTTCCTTTCCCGCATGTTGTTATCAGCGGGCCTGCCTGCTGGGAGCAGCGAATCTGTCCGTCCGAGTTGCCTACCGTTTCCAAATCAAAGTCTCAAGGTTTGGTTGAGACGTTAAATAGTGCTCTCTCGGCCCAGCCCCCACGCCTAAGCCTGCCCGTTTAGGTGAAGCTAGATTGGTGGAGGAGTGACCATACAGATGTGTCGCCTGTCACCCTAACATGATATCTTAATCACCATTGGTTGTCAGTCTAGGTTGTGTCTGTTTATAGTGTCCCATAGAGATGTGTCATTAATACCCCAGAGGAGAGGCCCCCCCTGTGGCCTAAGTGTGACCTCTTGACACCCACTACCCTGAACGGCCACAGCAGCATCAGCTGTCTCCTTCTATCCCTTCCACTGCACATTCCAGACTGTTTACATGAGCACAAAAACACACAAACAAGCATTACATTGACTTTAAGACTGTGGACTTTTACCTATATTCTTCAATGTATTAAATAGCTGGACCACTTCTTGCTGCTGAAGGCTGATTTATTCTGGATAGAATAAACACACACACAGTTATACATTTGCACTAAGGCTGGTCAGGCATCAGATGGATCGCCAACAACTGAGGTTTACATGTTGCTATACAATTACTGTAATAAAGTCAAGGATGATACACTCAAAGTTATTTACTCTTTATTGCATTCTGCACTTCAGACTCCATTACTATGCATTCTGGTGGTTATCTCCTTGCTGAACGTTACTTCCGGTCCCCCTCTACATTAAGCCCCTCTCCTTATATCACCTGACTGCCTGACTGAATATAACATACAACATGAATCAGAACATTACAACATTCCTCCCCCCATAGTCTACAAAAATCCTTCTTTTATGTGCTGAACAAATTCACTTAAACCTAGTCTGATTCTACGAGGGGATTATTCTGCCCCTGCTACCACTTAGTCCTTGAGATATGTGGGTGCCTGTCTAACTCTCACTGGGTAACAATTTCCCAAAACCCCAATGTCTGGAGGCCCCGGTGCCACTGCATCTGGTGCTGGATTCTCTAGTCCTGCTGGCGGCACCAGTATGCCTGGATCCTCTACTTCTTGTGGCGGTGCCCATACTACCTCGTGTGCCTGATTTTCTAGTTCTTGCTCTGCTGTGTCCACAGAAACACTCTCCTCTTAGAGACAGGGGTCAGCCAGGTTGTGATCATAACATGGCTGTATCTGATCCTGATGTCGTCTCACCAGTTTCCCATCCAGTGTTTTCACTCTCCAAGAGACTGGACCGGTCCTCTCTATAAGTTGCCGGAATCCACTTCTGGCCTGAGTATCCCCTCACATAGACTGAATCAGACACTTGTAAATAGCGAGGGATGCACCGGATCTAGCCGTGTCCTGATCCTGCGGTTCATGAGCAGCTCAGCTGGCGTGGCTCCCGTGGTGGTCTGGGGGGTTGATCTGTACTTGAACAGGAACCTGGATAGCTTTGTCTCCAGACTACCTTCCCCCATCTTCTTGAGTCCCTCCTTGACCACCCGCACCGCCTGCTCTGCACAGCCATTTGAGGACGGGTGGTATGGTGCTGTTGTGACATGCTGTATGCCATTCTTTTGTATTTAGTTCTTGAACTCTGCACTGACCAGACTAGGCCCATTATCACTGACAATCACTGCAGGGGTGGCAAAAATGCTTCTCAGTCTCTCGATAGTCATGGATGAAGTAATAGACGACATTGGGTGAGCCTCGATCCATTTTGAATAGGCATCTACGACGATGAGAAGCATCTTCCCCAATACAGGCCCACAGAAGTCCAGAGGCAGCCTCATCCATGGGTGGTCTGGCCACTCCCACGGGTGTAGCGGTGCTGTTGCAGGGGTGGCTTGGTAGGACTGACATGCATGACATTCCCGCACAGCGGACTCTAAATCCGCGTCCATGTTTGTCCACCATACGTAGCTGCGGGCCAAAGACTTCATTGGTGAGACCCCCGGACCCCCGGATGAGCTTCATGAAGCTCCTCAATCATGATTCGTCTTCCTTGAGGTGGGATTATCACTCTACTTCCCCACAGTATGCACCCCTCCTCCACGCTCACTTCCTTTTTTTCTTCTTATGTATGGCTGCATTTCTGGGTTGTTGCAGTACTCTTGAGGGCCAGGAGTCCTGCAGCAGCGCCTGATGTACTCTGGACAGAATGGGGTCTCGCCGGGTCCCCTCCCATATCTGCGTTACCTGTAGTGGTGTGCCATTCATGTGCTCCATGAGCATTACCACCTCTTCTTCCCGTGGTGTGGCAGCGGACGTGATCGGCAGGGGGAGCCTGCTCAGTGCATCCGCGTTCCGTGTTTTGAGCCCTCCTTATACTCCAAGGTGTACTCATAAGCTGCCAAAATCAGTGCCCATCTTTGCATTCTGGCTGCGGCGAGGTGTGGGATGCCTTTACTCTCCCAGGAGGTCCAGCAGCGGTTTGTGGTCTGTCACAATGGTGCAGTGTTTCCCAAACAGATACTGGTGGAATTTCTTAAAGGAGTAGTAAAGGGAAAAATCATGTTTAGCCCTGTTTTAAGGTTACTTATGATCATATACAATGGTTCAGATCAAAAAGTTGACAAAACTAGCACTTTTGAGAAAGTGTGATAATTGCTCTACCACCGTTTTGGTCATACAATGGATGTGGGTGAGCACTGTGGAAAATCATTCAAAAAATATGTTAAACTCTTGTATATGATCATAAGTAACCTTAAAACAGGGCTAAACATGATTTTTCCCTTTACTACTCCTTTAAAGTTACCCAATGTAGTTTTTGACCATTAGTATGCGCTCTAGAGCAAATTTGAGGTGGTCCCCGAAAATCGCGTACTACGTCATTACGTCAATACGTGGAGCACATAATAGTGACGTTTCACACATCTTTGTTGTTTTCAAAACATTAGCTAAATATCATTTTCCGAAGAAATTACAAGGTAGGAAAGACATTCAAGTGATTCATCATGTTTATTAGACTACAAGGAAGTAGTACAGTAGGACCCCACTTATCCGAACTCAACGGGACCGAAGGTCGTTCGTATCTCTGAAATGTCCAAATGACTGAAACGTATATTAAAATGCACCAAATTCAATAAGTGGTATACTTGTTTCATATAAACTCATAATACACCGATAAATACCCTTAATTACTTGTGAACATGCATCAAAATTGCAATCAAATAGCCAACTAAACTCATATAGCCTAGCCTATAATAAAATAAACAAATTTCCACTTGAGTGCGTGCTTTGATCAAATACAGTACTTCGTACGACTCGTTTGCGTTTTGTGCTCGACATTTTCCCGCTTTAGAGTAACAAAGAAATGAAACGTGACAATAGGCTACAGCCTACAGGCAACATGTAGGTCTACATGCAGTTCAGTTTTTATTCACAGTAGGATACAGTACATGTTTACTATGACAGATTTAAGTACAGTACTGTAATGAAAATCCCACCAGTAACCAGATAGCAGGCAAAAAAAAGAAAAAGTTTTTTAAGCCTGTCCGGTAGACCGGGAGGTTGGGATCTCTGAAGTTGGGATTAGTGGGGTCCTACTGTAGTTAAGCATGAAGACCAAGAAGTACTTCAACTGTGTCTGGTCAGTTGGCTGTGGAGCGCTTGCAATGGCCTGTACCTTGTGTTGAATTTCGTTGTCTTTTATCATTGTCCTTATTAAGCTCTGCGTTGTGTTTTGATTACAATAAAAGACGGCCCCCAATCTCACACAATACCACACAGTCCAGTGTCTCCTTGTTCTGATGTATTCCAAATTAATCTCTCCAACACAGGATTTGAGCGACATCAAAAGCTGTTTATTCCAGAAGGGTTAACATACAAAAGACGAAGGCATAAAGTCTAATGTACACTTGACCTCTCTGTATGCTGTCTGAACTCAAATTAAAGCATTGGTCTCGTTGCAACGTTCTTATGGTTCGGGTGTCCCCCCCCCCCCTTGTCTCTTCTCCGATAAGACTGTCTTTCTCGTCTCTTCTGTGGCCTTGTTTGGTCAAGATAAGCTACGCCGCCTCGGCGCTAACCACAACAATTGCTGTTTAGCACAGAATGTACCAGCCCTAAGGATGTCATCTTTATCTCATAAGTCTATGGAAGAGGGACACCGTTTTCTTACAGAAGACACCAGCTACAGCCATACTCAGAGGTCGATCATAATAATTTAGAAATAGCTAACAGGATCAGATTAAATCAATATTTCTTAGAAAATCAGCCAGATTCAACACTTATCTGCTACGGAATGAATTCCTTTTTCGTCGATCCTGTGTCCCAGGTACACCACCTCTGGTGCCATGAAGACACATTTCTCTCTCCTATGCCTGGGGCTGATGACACCCCATAGGGTAGCCTGGTGTACTGGTATAAACCGCGGTGGGTGTTAATTGTTGTGAACTTCTTAGATTCTTCATCCCGTGGGAGTTGCTGGTATGCCTGAGACATGTCTAGTTTGGTGAATTTCTGTCCCCCCCCAGTACTGCCAACAAGTCCTCAGTTTTTGGAATTGGGTAGTTATCCATCTTAGACACTGGATTCACGGTAACTTTATAGTCCCCACATATTCTAGTTGTTTTGTCTGGTTTAAGTATAGGAACTATGGGAGCGGCCCACTTGGAAACTCACAGGCTCTATCATGCCTTCCTTCTCTAATCTAACCAACTCTGTCTCAACTTTGTCCTTGAGGGCATATGGCAGAGGCCTGGCTTTGAAATACCTTGGCTTGGCCTCGGGGTCAACAGAGATCTTTGCTGTAGCTCCCACTAAACTGCCCAGCTCACCTTAAACACCTCTCCGTGTTGTGAGAGTAGCTCACTCAACTCCTGCGGCTGACCTGTATGTAGTCTGAAAATGGCCCTCCAGTCTAGCCTAATGGCCTCTAGCCAATTTATCCCCAAGAGATTTGGCCCCTCCCCTCTTACCACTATCAATGGCAACTGTCTGGTCTGCCCCTTGTAACTGTCTTGTGTGTACATCTTGCCTAGCACCCCTACACCATGGCCCAGTCCCAATGTCCACCCTTGCACACTCGCAGACTTAAGAGCGCGCTCCCGCGAAGTCCGCGAGGGCTTAGGGGTGTCCCAATGTCAAATCGGCAAGTGCGTGAGGGCTCTCCGGCAGCCATTTTGAGCCCTTTATGGCCCCTTCCCGTAAGTCTGCATTTCTGCAGACTTAGCCCAAGGGAATTACCCACAGTTCATAGCGTCGTGACGTGAAACACGGGGTTACCTGAAGAACAGCCAATAAACAAGCACGGACAGATCAACCAACCGTAACGTTCACGTTACAGAACAAAATGTTTTCATGTTTTCAGCTGGACTTGCTTATCTGCACAAGTAGCCTTATAATTATTTTGGTTTCATTATTTTTAATGTACAATTTAAAAATTGATTTACAAAAAAGCCCCACGCCCACAATAGTAAGAAATATGTTTTCACGTCAACGTAATGTGATGTCACAAGTGCTGTCCCATTCCTTTTTATACCAATTCGAGCCCTTGCAGCCTCTCGCACTCAACCACTTTGCCAGGTGACGTCAATAAGTCTGTTAGGGCTCAGGGCTTGAGGGTTTAGGGGGGACATTGGGACTGGGCCTATCTCTGGTGTACATATACAGCTTTGTTCTTGTATGGTGGCGTTTCCCCCCTCCCATCTTCCTGTATGTTCTCATTCACTATAGTCAGGCTTGCCCCAGTGTCTACTTCAAACTCAATGTTGCATCCATTCACTGCCATCTGCTCTCTGTATCGCTCTACTCTTTTTTTCATCATCGATATTGTACATCATGTGGGCATACTCCTCCACCTCTTCTTCCAGTCTGTGGCGCGCTATGGCTTCTACCATACGGACTTGTGGTCACGATTGATCAGATAGCTGGTTGGTTTGGTTCCACGATTGAAAATCTTCAATCAGTATCCCTGCACACCGCACTGATCACTATACACACTGTACATACAAACTTTAAAGTTACCATTTAAATACATTTGTAAATATTACACTTACTTATTCATTCAATTCAACCATAACATTTCTGTGACCCTTTGGGATGTTTGCTTTGGCATTGTAAATGTATGTTTCCCATGCCAATAAAGCCCTTTGAATTGAAGTAAAATATAGAAGACAGATAGTTATCCATTCATACTTGGATGGATGGATGGATAGATGGATAGGGATTTGTGTTAGTGAAAATGTGCTTTACTGAGACGGGAAGCACAGGGTGTAATCTTACCAGTCTCAATATGCTCTCCTGTGAAATGTATCGCAATCCCAATATTTGTACATGTTTGGCATGGCTTGGACTTGAGCATTCCCCTGGCACTTGTTTTCACTGCTCCCACGGAGGACTGTGTGCAAGTCATGCCAGAGGCCTACAAATAGATGGACTTTGCGCGTGTAAACTGTAGAATAATTAGGCATTACAATAAGGTGAAGAAATATGAACACATGCTTATTTCTCAGATTTCCAGAATCTATTTGGCTGCGCTCACGCTATATTGTTAGAAGTAGGCCTAGGCTATATTGTTAGAAGTAGGCCTAGGCTATATTGAAAGAAGTAGGTCTATACTATATTGATAGAAGTAGGCCTAATCTATATTGTTAGAAGTAGGCCTAGGCTATATTGATAGAAGTAGGCCTAATCTATATTGTTAGAAGTAGGCCTAATCTATATTGTTAGAAGTAGGCCTAGGCTATATTGTTAGAAGTAGGCCTAATCTATATTGTTAGAAGTAGGCCTAGGCTTTATTGATAGAAGTAGGCCTAATATATATTTTTAGAAGTAGGCCTTATCTATATTGTTAGAAGTAGTCCTAATCTAAATTGTTAGAAGTAGGCTGGGACTGACTGCCCCCCTCAACAAAAAGTCAAACGGCGCATATGAACATCATGTCACTAGAGAGACAGAAACAGCAGGATCCAGAGATGGTAAGGGACTGTGATAGAACTGTGATAGAACTAACAGAAGGAAGTTCATAGAGAAGCAACTAGAAATGAATCCAGAGGCCTATAAACAATTAGATGCAAATAAAAAGGCTATGTTAAGGGAAAGACTTCATGAACAATTAAACAGGACAACAATATGCAGGCTTTTCAGAGATTGTGTCAGGGATGTACCCATCTTTGCATGTGTAAACTGTAGAATAATTAGGCATTACAATCAGGTGAAGAAATATGAACACATGCTCATTTCTCATATTTCCAGAATCTATTCTGCTGCTCTCACTCAAAATAAACCATCTCTCCAGTCTTGAAAGTTTCCCTCCCTCCCTTCCTCCCTCCATACAGTCAGTCCCTACATCTCACCCACTTGGTTTTCTCCCTCCCTCTCTTCCTTCATCTTTCCTTCCTCCCGTCTCTCCCTCCCTCACCTGTTTGTTCTTATGAAACCACCCCCACTCTCCCCCAGGTATGTGAACTGTGCCCGTACTGAGGAAGAGCAGGACCTGGTAACGTTTCAGTACCGTGGAGGGATCCTGTTTCGCTGCTGTCGGCTGCTGGCTGTCGGGGAGGAGCTGCTGGTCTGGTACGGACAGGAGTACAGATACAAGAGCATCTCCTTCAACTACGTCTGGGAAGAAAAGAGCACCGCTAGAGGTATCTGTCCTCAACTCTTCTTCCCTCTGTCTTCTCCATCTCTCTCTCATCCACCTCTTTCCTTAAAGCTGAAAGAACAAGAGGTCTGCTGGTCATAATAATAACCGCTGTCAAAGTAGCTCTCCTCTACCGTCCTTCCTCTCCTCTGTCTTTTTCCCATGGTGCCAGCCAGCAGGCAAGACATGGGCATACAGCGTGAAATTCAGGACACTCATGGATGCAACGATACAGAGGGCACTATCACATGAACTGCAATGGTGCCTGTGCAAATCGCTGTTGTGAGGCACGCAAATTGCCAATATTAGGCAGGCACACTTGCTCAGAACAAAATGGAATGCTGTTAGTTGCAATGGAACATGGTAGCTTGACTTATCTTTAGGAGTGCTAGCTTACTCTAGCTATCTAAGGTAGCTATTGCCGTGGGCTTCAATGTATTCATGCTTGTTTTCTCTCCTTTCTCCTCTTTTCTTTTTCTCACTCCTCTCTCTCCTCTGTCGCTCTCCTTCACTCGAGCTCAGCCAGAGGAACGTCTTACAAATCTTTCTCTCTCCTGTCCTCAATCTGAAGTTGTGGTGTCGTCGTGTTTCGCCCCCCACTAGTTACATACGTATAAACACTATACAGTATTTGCACTTGTAATACAGGTGTGAGAATCCTTTTTAATTTTTGTCTCTTTCTCTTTCACTCTCCCAGGAGTGATGTCAGACTTGTCCCAGACTCAGGTGTTCTCCTGCTCTGTGTGCCCATTCACCTACACCTCCCAGATCTACCTCAACAAGCACCTCAAGAGGAGCCATGACAACCTCTACGTCTCTCTCTCTCGTCTCTCGAGCAGACAGATCAGACAAGAGATTCTCTCCTCCTCCTCCTCCTCTCAATCACTCCCTATCACCACCTCCAACACCCCCCTCACCCCAGCTCCCGCCCAGAGACAGAAAGACACAGACAAGCCAAGACCGTACCACTGTGAACAGTGTGGGAAGAACTTCACTACGTCAGAACATTTAAAGAAACACCAGCGTGTTCATACAGGAGAGAAGCCATACCACTGTGACCAGTGTGGAAAGAACTTCACTAGGTCAGAAAATTTTAAGACACACCAGCGTATTCATACAGGAGAGAAGCCATACCACTGTGACCAGTGTGGGAAGAACTTCACTGACTCAGGAAAGTTAAAGATACACCAGCGTGTTCATACAGGAGAGAAGCCATACCACTGTGACCAGTGTGGAAAGAACTTCACGACGTCAGGAGGTTTAAAGATACACCAGCGTGTTCATTCAGGAGAGAAGCCATACCACTGTGTCCAATGTGGAAGGAACTTCAAGACGTCAGGAGAGTTAAAGATACACCAGCGTGTTCATACAGGAGAGAAGCCATACCACTGTGTCCATTGTGGGAAGAACTTCACTACGTCAGAACATTTAAAGAAACACCTGCGTGTTCATACAGGAGAGAAGCCATACCACTGTGACCAGTGTGGAAAGAACTTCACTACATTAGAAAGTTTAAAGACACACCAGCGTGTTCATACAGGAGAGAAGCCATACCACTGTGACCAGTGTGGAAAGAACTTCACTAAATCAGAAAATTTAAAGAGACACCAGCGTGTTCATAGAGGAGAGAAGCCATACCACTGTGACCAGTGTAGAAAGAACTTCACTACGTCAGGAGAGTTAAAGATACACCAGCGTGTGCATACAGGAGAGAAGCCATACCACTGTGACCTGTGTGGAAAGAACTTCACTGACTCAGGAAAGTTAAAGATACACCAACGTGTTCATACAGGAGAGAAGCCATACCACTGTGTCCAATGTGGAAGGAACTTCACTACGTCAGGAGATTTAAAGAAACACCAGCGTGTTCATACAGGAGAGAAGCCATACCACTGTGACCAGTGTGAAAAGAACTTCACTAGGTCAGATGAGTTAAAGAAACACCAGCGTGTTCATACAGGAGAGAAGCCATACCACTGTGACCAGTGTGAAAAGAACTTCACTACGTCAGGAAGTTTAAAGAGACACCAGCGTGTTCATACAGGAGAGAAGCCATACCACTGTGACCAATGTGGAAGGAACTTCACTACGTCAGGAGATTTAAAGAAACACCAGCGTGTTCATACAGGAGAGAAGCCATACCACTGTGACCAGTGTGAAAAGAACTTCACTAGGTCAGATGAGTTAAAGAAACACCAGCGTGTTCATACAGGAGAGAAGCCATACCACTGTGACCAGTGTGAAAAGAACTTCACTAGGTCAGATGAGTTAAAGAAACACCAGCGTGTTCATAAAGGAGAGAAGCCATACCACTGTGACCAGTGTGAAAAGAACTTCACTACGTCAGGAGAGTTAAAGACACACCAGCGTGTTCACACAGGAGAGAAGCCATACCACTGTGAACAGTGTGGAAAGAACTTTATTAAAACGGACCATCTTAGGAAACACCAGCGTGTTCATACAGGAGAGAACCCATAGCCCTAGCCTTAGGCCTGGATTACACTTCTGCTTTTTAACCTACCTCTGCGCCTAGCAGTTACACTACTGAGGCCAAAATGAGGCTCGAACCCGGAGGCAGATCGATACATCCGGGGCTACGTTTTGGTGCTTGAAATCCGGCGATGCGTTCTAGTGTAATGGGCAGATCTGGAGGCCTCTGGAAAAAAACTATAGGAATAGGGCTACACTGTAACGCTGTGTTCACTTCACCTTATAACAATCAAACAGATGATTCATGAGATTGAGCTACATAGTATCTTACTGTATACTATAGTTAATCAGACAAGCAGATAATATCGTAGGAGCAATTTCACTGTATTCCATGTTTGCAGGTTCCACCCAAAAAGAAGACATTTCAAATCATAACCTACACAAGAGTAGACACCTCAATTATCTTGTTAAAAGAAAAGTAACTGTCAAAAAGTTTTCTTGTTAAACCTTTTCATTGAGCTAGCGCTATATAAGATATATATTGAGATATGCCGCTACACGTGTGGGTAGGATCCCTAGCTCAGTCTTTTGTGTTCCCGACAAACAGCAACTTGATCACATCTGTCTGAACCTCCCAGCACTCCTGCCCTTTTATTTTTCAATAATATCTCAATTCAATACTCAAATTCAGTCCAAATGTTCCAATGTATTGTTCACAATCATCGTGTACAATCAGTTTGTTTTAAGTCCTTCATCCATTACCTCACAATATAGCTCCCATATTATGACGTAATATGTTTTTACGAATATGCCAACTATCTGTCCCGCATGGTGTCGTTCTAGAACATCACCATCAAGAGATGAATAAGCCTACTATTTTAAACCGCACCACAGATATGAGCAAACATGATTTAGGGCATCTAATAGGCCAGTAAAAGCAGATGTTTGCTTTTGCAAAAGAATCCCTCAAATATGTTGTACAGTTTAATCTGGAATAATATTCTGAAGTCAGATCTGTAATCATTCTACAAGCAATTGGTTTATTTGGGTGAACCAATGAGTGTGTTTACATGCACTCAATAAACCTTGCTTAAACGGAATATTGACAATGGCCATGTAAACATCAATAAACCGTTTGAATAAACGGAATATGGGCATATTCCGAATATAAAAAAAATGAATAAGTCCCCTGGTTTATTTCTTTTCCAAACCGAATATTGAGTCATGTATACGCTTATAGGTTTATTCCCACCAAAAGGAACATGAATTTGTGCTCTGCGCATGTTTATTCGCAAGGAATCTTGGTTCTAGATTGCTGAACTAACGTTAGCCATTCTCAAAATGCAATACAACACAAATCTATAGTATATTTCATAGGTAGGCCTACAGTTTATTTTATTCTGCAAAATCAATTCTGTTATGTCTAAACAAACTAGTTTTGTACTGACTATTCTATTTGTTGCTGCTGTTTTGATTGTATTTCTGCTTGTTATGTTCTCTCCTGTTCTGTGATTGTATTTATGTATTTCCCACCAATCCTAGCTGCGAATCTTCATCCAAAGGGCCCGGGGGGCTCTGGTGTGAACGAGTGGCATATGAAAGAGAGCCACAGCACCGGCGTTTAACATTTCCTCTCGTTTTTTCCTTTCAGTAAGGAAGTGAATGAGGAGGAGTGTGAAGTGGTGTTGCTGGATGAGAGCAAGCACTATAGCGCACCACAAACATATTGCTATCGTTTCCATTCTTTGCTGTCTGGGGAGATGGGCTAAACAGGAAGAAGAAACGCGCCGAAAAACTTTCATTGCGATGACGTTCTCCGTGCGTCGCTGGTTTAAATTCGGAATATACCGAATGATTACAATTACCATACATGAATATTCCTTTTTGCTTGCGCATGTAAACTCCTTATTCCTAATGGTTCAATAACCGGAATATGGACAATAAACCGAATATTGAGTGCATGTAAACGTAGTCAGTGATAAAAAATCTAAATAGGAATTGGCTATTGAGTTTGGATTACTGGAGAAAATGAAAAGAGGAACATGAGGAAGATCCTTGGTGAACTGAATAATACGGCAGGCCTTATCCTATAGGCCTATGGAATGCTGTTCAGGAAGTTGGGTGAATGAATGGATTTAATTTTGTCCTCTGGGTAAAAGTAAATTGCTTTCAAAACATGAAAGAATAAAACCAAAAAGTACTGCAACACGAAGTAGATGAAATGGTGATTGCATAGGGAACTGTTTAAATTAACCTGGTACCTGGTTGAGTTCATGGTTTACAACCATTCATCTCTTACAATATACATGAATAAATTATCAGATGAACAGTAGTAATGGTCATCTATAATATTGTTACCACAGCAGTGCAGATTGCAATTAGAGATTGGAATAAGTAGAGTATCTTTTTGGATTTGAGATTATTTTAAAAGCAGGGGATGCGCTCCACACATGGAATACAAACTGGGATGGAAATGTATTTGTTGGTGACTGTTGGCGTTGGTTGGATGGTATTTTAAACTTTTGTTTTTTTCATTAGCCTTTTTAATAAACATTGTATAACCTGAGAGAGGTACTGTAGAGTGTGTTCATTTGTGTTCCTGCCTCAATATCCAACCCTGGACTGACCCCTCCTCAGTATCCAACCCTGGACTGACCCCCCCCCCCCTCAGGATCCAACCCTGGACTGACCCCTCAGTATCTAACCCTGGACTGACCCCCCCTCAGTATCCAACCCTGGACTGACCCCTCCTCAGTATCTAACCCTGGACTGACCCCACCTCAATATCCAACCCTGGACTGACACCACCTCAGTATCCAACCCTGGACTGACCCCACCTCAGTGTCTCTGCATGCCTCTTCCATTGATCCCAGGGAGAGTCATGCAGGTGTCTGGTTGGTGTTCATAGACCTTTGTTGACTTTCGTTGTCTTTTATTATTGTCCTTATTAAGCTCTGCGTTGTGTTTTGATTACAATAAAAGACGGCCCCAGATCTCACACAATACCACACAGTCCAGTGTCCCTTCTTTAGGTGTATTCCAAATGAATCTCTCCAACACAGGATTTGAGCGACATCAAAAGCTGTTTATTACAGAAGGTTTAACATACAAAAGACGATGGCATATAGTCTAATGTACAGCTGACCTGTCTGTATGCTGTCTGGACTCAAATCAAATCAAATGAGCTCGAGCACGGTTCTTATGTGGTTTGAGTGCCCCCACCCCCCCCCCCCCCCTCGTCTCTTCTCCGATAAGACTGTCCTTCTGGTCTCTTCTGTGGCCTTGTTTTGTCAAGTCAACCTACGCCGCCTTGGCGCTAACCACAACAATTGCTGTTTGGCACAGAGTGTACCAGCCATGGAATGTCATCTTTATCTCATAAGTCTATGGAAGAGGGTCACTATTTCTTACAGAAAGCTACAGCTACAGCCATACTCAGAGGTCAATCATTATAATTAGGAACAGCTAACAGGATCAGATTAAACCAATATTTCTCTCAAAATCAACCAATATTCAACACCTTCCAACACCAAAGTGAAAATAATTCCTCAATGGGACTGAGGAATGGGGAGTAAGGGGGTAACGGTGTATCCACCTGTGAAGTTATGTATGGTGGTTGGTGAACCAGTCCCAGACCAGAGCAGCCCGGTGGAAACTAACATTATCCCACATGACAACAAACCTGGGCTGCTCTGCTCCATCCTGTACAACTGCATTATATAGAGCACCAGATATGTCATTGTGAGTGGAGTGCACTTCTAAAGCATAGAGCGCTTTACAATATCTTCTCTCATTCACTCACCAATGGTGGCCAGCTGGTGTTAGCCTCCTCATTGGGATAAATTAGTGTCTTACTCAAGAACACGTCAACAAAGCAGAGGAGATAGCTGGAATTGAACTGGAGGCTCCCAGACGGCTACTCTACCTCCTGAGCTGCTGCCGCCCCCTCAGAACGTGATCATGTGTGCAGTACTGGATGGACCTAGGGTGGCATGGTGATGGAGAACTCCTTGCAGATGTAGGAACCTCTTGAAAAATGTTTCAGCCCTCAAAGGCCAAATGTAGATTTTTGCAGGGTGATTATCAACAGTCTAGTAATTATATTCTGTAAACTAAGGCATGTTTAAATGATTTTATTGTGAGCTCACAAGGTATGCCTGATCTCCAGAGCAGGGATATCAGAGTCCAAATGTGTGGTCAGAAAACAATGAGTCTCATACTTCAGCCAAAATGACCTCATCTTAAGACCTCCTCCTCCTTATCTCTCTGGGCTAGTGGAAAGGGCTCTCCCCCTCCCCCAACTTAACATTCTTGAAGCTCACAGACCTGCTTCCACACACCACAAAACACTGATTCTTCTTCCAGGCACACAAGGTGATATTTCCCCCACGCTGCCCAGGGACATTCACAACAGCTCTTTGTCCTGTAACATCTGGGCCCCGATGCCTGGTTTTAGATAGATTGAATCCAGCTTCATCAATGAAAATGAGGTCATGACGCAGTGCAGCTGCGCCAAATACCACCAGTAGGCCGTTCACACCTCTCATATTGAAATGAATGGAATGCACAAGAACAAGAGTCCTGGATCAGGTCCAAATCCAGCCATCTTGCTAATAACACCACCAGCTAACATTAGCTAGCCAACACCAGATATAAATCTAACCAGGTAGATATGAATAGGCTATTGCAGGATCTTGACTAGTCGTAACGTTTGAAGACCAAAAACGCAAATGAAAACGCAAGTGCTCATTTTACCATACTTTGGAAAATAAGTACCCTAACACACCCTATAGAACATGTTATCTATGGGCTGCAGCTATTGAGTCTGAGAGAAATAATAATAGGCACAAATCCTTATTAAATCCATTTGCATCAAATCCTTATTTCCTGTCCTATACCATTGTGCCGCACACCTGATTAATCACTTCCATCCAATAGTACAGGACAGGAAATAAATATGCCTGTAGAATTTCAGGAAGTAGTAGAGCTTGTGCAAAGAGCCTATTGTCAGACAGTACTTCAGGAACAGTGTAAATCACACAAGTCAACTGCTGGCACGTTGCACGTCTGTGACTGATAAATCTTCAATGACGTGTAAATGGTTGAAATTCATGTTGAAATGAAGCCCCCTCTTTTCCATTGCAACTATAGCAGAGGCAGTTATTCACATAACAGTTGACCGTGTTTGCTTTCTTCACTGACAGAGAGAGAGAGAGGGGGAAAGAGAGGGAGAAGATGAAAAGATTTAATCAAACAAAGCTCAGCTTTGGAAAGCGAACTGTTGAGGACAAGATCAAAAAGAAAGAGGTGATGATGGTGGTACACTGCCTACTCTTTACTTAACATGATGGGAAAAGCACATTGACGGGATAAATTGTATGTCTGTATATAGATAAACAAATAGACAGGTATGTAGGTGTGTATAAATATACACAGTATGCATGATTATGTTCGGTTAAAAATATATAATTTGTTGACAGGAAACCAAGAGGTACAAGAGAGTGGAAGAGAGGGGACAGGAGGAGAGGACATAGAGATGAGATGTGAGATACCTGATGTTAGCCAAAGAGACACTACATTAAGTTAGATCCTGGCAAGATTAAAAAATAATGTGGATGGATGGATGGATGGGTGGGTGTGTGTGTGTTTATAGCTTATGTTTATGTTTTGTTAATTTGTGGACAGGAGATGAAAATGGACACCACAGTGGAGGAGAGGTGACAGGAGGAGACCAACATGGACAAAAGACAGGAGGAGAGGTGACAGGAGGAGACCAGCATGGACATCAGAGTGGAGGAGGCCAGGCTGGGAGAGAGGTGACAGGAGGAGCTAGTCTCATGTTTCTAATAGATGGTGTGTTCTCATCAACATTCACTTAAGTTGTGTCCTCTCTGGATGACCTCCACTACTCTCAGTTAAAGATGATATTAATCCAATATGATGCGTGTTGTTCTTTATAGATCTAGCCTCTTAATTCTGCTCTCAAAGTGCACCAGATTGAAGCACCACAACTAAATGACCTCGGTATTAAAAAAATCCTGCGTACGGCCCTGGTCCTGAATGTTTCAGAGGGCAGATGATAACCTCCTTCTAAGCAAGGAGCAGGTGTTCATAATTCTGTCTGCATCACTACACTGAGGTGACATTTTGGTTGTACCGTCTGATCACAACACTAACTGTTCTAATTTTTAACCTATCTGTCTACATATCTATCTGTCTGTCTCTCTCTATCTTTCATTGTCTGCCCCTGTTTTATTATTGTATCCGAGGCTTCACGTTTGGTGATGGGACCTCAGTGGGTGAGAACAGACATGCTGAATAGACATAAAGATCTAGGCATGGGCAGCATCTTTCCATCCATTTAAAAATAAATATGTATTATTTTATTCCAACCTACATTCAGTCTAGCCCTAACCCTAACCTCTTAGAGTGCAGGAAGTGTCGGCCAGCTGTGTCGTGTGTGTGTCTCCATTCTCAGCGTCAGTTCATCCAGTTTGATAGTTCAACTGGGCCAGCAGACTAAGCAGAGCCTCGACCCAAACAAGGTGTCCTGAATGGTCTCCCAGGTCCGCCTTGTACAACTGAACTGTCAGCCCAGTGTTTCAGTGTGGTCTACAAGCTATTCAATAAAACCTGGAGAAAATGATCTGTATCTTGTCTTTACACTTACAGCACACATGCTGCACAAATTATGACCTTAATTGTATGACACTTGTTTTGTAAAATGCACAAGGGTATCTCTAACTTGGCTAGACTGTGGATGTGGTGACTAGCCCAGGCCAGTCAGCCTGGTATAAGCTGCATACAGGTGAGCAGAAGCTGAAACGCTTGTTCCTTGGCTAGGACCAAGGCAGCTTTCCAGCAGGGTCAGGCCTGTGCCGGGAGGTCAGTACATAAGAACCCCCTTAGGCGGGCTGTATGTATCCTAGGTTCTCAAACTTATATTTGTGGTATATAAAGGTAGAACCTGCTTGGTTGGTTATGCAAGTGTGTGTGTGTGTGTGTGTGTGTGTGTGTGTGTGTGTGTGTGTGGTACTGTTGATTTTCCTCCACACTCCTCTCTCAGCCATATGTTTCCCCTATGTGGATCTGAAAACAGTGATAGGGATTAAATGAGGTTGCTAAGAGAACTGCTAGTCACCAGAAGCATTCAAGAACATAACCCGTGCTGGAATACTAGTGTATGAACAAATCAATACAAGTAGAGCACATCTACTGACAGGCTGGCTGAATGACTGGAAGACTGACTTGGGACCTCCACTGAGGGCATCCCAGTCCTGGCTATGGATCAGTAGGCTAGTGATGCTCCCCTGCCCCTGGGCTAGTGTAGACCATTGCTAGCCTCTACCCACAAGCCATTACATTGATCATAGGCCTACTAAGAGAATACCAAGGGGAGTCTTGGTAAGGCTTTCATCAGGGAGGTTGATGGATTACGTCTTTCAAGCTACATGATTTGCATTAAAAATATATAATCTCTCTCACACACAATCATGTAATCCAGTCAATCTAACTCCATAACAAATTGCATTAGGCCTACGTAACTAGCAAGCTAGCAAACGAAGTCAATGTAGACAGCTAGCTAACTAGCTAGCATCATTTCCACCATGCCCCTTCTCCTAAGAGAAAGGCGATTCGCCAAATTAAAAAGTGATTGACAACCGTTTCAGGCGAAATGAGTTTTTGATTGACAAGACGATTGTCAGTCTCTGATTGGCCAAAGTAGAAATTGATTGACAGTTGACCCGCCCCCTGGAAGTCTCTGGGCCTGCAGAGATACACACTTGGAAAATTGAGGGGTCTTCTACAGGGCAATAAAGTGGGATCTCTGTATAAAAACGCCTAATGAGAAGCAGGGGGCTTGATACCACAAGGGAACATGCATAATGGATGGGGGACAACATGTTTACATGTGTACAGTACTTGTTGTTGGCAACCCCGCCCCAATAGCGGACCTAGGACTACAACTGGCTAAATTGGCTCTGATTGAGAGACCTGTGCCACTGATTGTTTGATTGGTTTCCATCTGCCTCGTTAGTATGTGTACAGTATTTCTAGCCTACATGTACATTAGCTCTTATCTTGTTCTTTGTCTGTTCCATTTGCTGTAGCTGTGCATAGTCCCTGGTGTTTCCGGTGCCATCTTGTAAGTCTGTAAATTTATAAGCTCTGTCTTTTCTTCTTCACTTGTCGAGTGTATACCTTGGTTTTATCGTTTAGTCTTTGGTTTTGTGAAAACTGCTCTAACCTCAATGCACCTGTGACAGTTACATGCAGCCCTTGTGATTGCTTAAGTCAGTATAGCTGAATCCCAATCTGAGTGCGCAAACCGCACTTGCGGCCCCTCGCACTTGTGGCCTGAGGCCTGAGCACTTAATTGACGTCAGCTGTAAGGGCCAGAGGGTGCAGGGCCGTGAATTAAATGGGACAGCACTTCCAGTTTCGCTCAATGCCCCTCCCACTTCGTTTTCATTGGCTGCCGCGTTCCTCCGACGCAGAGGCTGCTCTGACGCTCCCTTCAGCTCTGCAAATTGACCGATTGACGTCCGTTTTAATTTAATAATAATAAAAAAATTAGGTTGGGGGGGATATGTTTGCAGCATGTGGATTTCAAGATAAATGTTGTGTTATCTGCAAATGTCATCATTTATGTGTGATGCACTCGGATCATGACTCGGAAGCACTCAAGCACTGTGTCACATGAGACGCGGTGGGCTGTGGGTATTTTCTGCCCGTGAAATTGCGGACTTTCGCTAAGTGCGGTTAAAGTGCGCAAAATGGCGGCGTGGCGCACTTGTGGACCTAGCAATTCCGTATTGGAACTACCCTGAGCCCTTGTGGACTTAGCGGGAACGCGCATGTAAGGCCACAAGGCCGCGAGTGCTCTGCACTTTTGCCTAAGTGCGCGGCAAACACCGCCTCTTTATATGTGCACGCGCTCATAGCTAGAGTAGATCAGCTGGGTCGAGTTAACGAGTTGATAACCACCTTCGTGGTTCCGTTTATCCGTGATTGCGGTTGTCTCGTTTACTCGAGCGAGAAGTTTAACTGGATGTGTTGAACTAGTTTCGCGCGTGCACATATAAAGAGGCGGGGTTTGCCGGTTTGGCCAATCACAAACATGGAGCGATCTAGAGCCGCCTACTTCACACAAGAGGAGCAGACGCTCATTCAGAAATATGAAGACTACAAACATTATTATTCTGGCCAAGAGTAACACGGTTGCTGCAACTAAAGCGAGGAAGGAAAGCTGTCTGACTGTTTGAATGCGTAAGTTAATAGGCTTATCAATATTACATTTAATTAATATAGCTGTTTGGTCAATAGCCATATAACTTGCTACATGCCCCATGATGAACGCACTATGCTGGCCTAGATGTGACGTTTGCATGCCTTTACATGAATGAGTTGCATAGATGTAACGTTAGGACTATTCTTATATATACCTTCAGTGCAAACCCTGGCAATGGAAAACGTTCATGGGAGCAAGTGAAGAACAAACATAAAAACATAATCCAAACCGGTAAGTAGCCTAGGCATAGGCCTACTTGAATTTCTCCAATAAACAGCCTACATGGTTGTAATGTTTAATACAAAAATCACTGTTTTAGGATGATGTTCTGTAGTGTACAAAGGCATATAGAACAATTACAATTCCTTTTAAATTGCTTGAAGCCAATAGGAAGAAAAATGAGTCCAGAAAGACTGGAGGAGGCCCTGCTCCAAAGGACTACACCCCTGCTGAGGAGCTGGCCCTCTCCAACAACGAGGGTCGCCCTGTGATGGACGGGGTGAAGGGGGGGGTCTCCTCCGACCCTGGTGCCAGTTGCAGCTCCCAACAGTATGTACAGGGTAGGTATTTCAATTACTCAATAATAAAATACAGGGTTGCTAATAAAACGAATCACAATTTCATTGCAAACTTTTATTAATAATAGTCATTGTGCGAGTAAGTAGTAGAATGCATTAACTTTCTCTACAGTCCATGGGGATACTCTGGTGTTGCTGCCACCACCCACACACACAGCCCAGTCCCATACATGGGTAACAGTGGAGGCAACCTGTCATATAGCCTACACTGGCATGTAATCTGTGGTCACGTATGTATTAAATACACCATTGACATATTTTCTTCCCATCAGTTGGAGCCAGTAGACGACGCTACATTGTCTGTATGCTCAGAGAGGGCATTGGAGGCTCTGACACAGAGGGTGAGTGTAGACATTTGTCTGGAACTGAGTTGCATTGGGATGGGACACAATTGGTTCTAGTGCTCCCTATCTATAGATGACTCAATTGCTTCCATCGCTATGATGTTCCTTCTCCAGGAAGAGGCCATTTACCCATCACCTGAGCCCATAGCCTCCACATCTAGGGCCTCCACTTCTAGGCCCTATTGTCATAGGCCGCTGAGGCGATCACAAGGGGTAAAGTATGAAGCCTAATTCAAACAGGGTAGTCAAATGTTGCAGTTGCATCTTAAGTGAGCCTGGCCAAGGGACTGCTCTTGTTAAACCAAGTGTATGTGTGTTTCAGGTTGGAGCAGACAATGTGAGGGCCCTGTACAAGAGGCAGCTGGAGGTAGACATACGCCTGAAAGAGGCTGACATCCTCCTAAAAGAGAAGCAGCGGCTGAAAGTGAGCCTGGAGATTAAGAAACTGAGGCTGGAGGTGGAGAAACTGGAGTATGAAAAGAAGGTATATCAGTAAGAACGTCATTTATTTCCCGGCATGGATGACAATTCAACTAACATGTCTCTCTCTTTGTTTCTAGCAACGAGAGGACATCTGAGTTACATTTCAATAAAAAGTTGTTACTTCACAAAATGCCTCCTGTTCAATGTTAATGCAAAAAATAGCTGGGTGATGGCCTCTCACAGCCCTGCCAGTAGGGTAATCCAAAGTGATGGGGTCCATGACATCAGGGGGTTGCATGGTGACCGGTGGGGCTCTCCTTCCTAATGCCAGCTATGTTGTGGAGTACAACACATGCCGACACAATTTGTCAGGCTCTCTCTGGGGCCACCCTGAGCCCGCGCAGGCAGCTGAAGCGGGCTTTCAGAACCCCAAAAGCCATCTCTATCCTGACCCTCGTCTTGGTAAGGGCCACATTGAATGTGTTTTGTGGCTCTGGGTTAGGATAGGGTGTCATCAAGAAGGGCATGCACGCATACCCCCTGTCCCCAAGCAGCACTCCATTGAAAAGCCCTGAAGGTGAAGAGGAATATTGCCATGGTCAGTATCGCACATGCATTGTGGGAAATAACATGAGAAACACTATGTAGGCTACAGTTGCCATACCTTGCTCAAACTTGTGGCACAGTGTAGACTCCCTAAAGATCCGGGAGTCATGCACTGACCCAGGCCACTTCGCATCAAGGCTGGTGATCATGCCGTTGTGGTCACATCATCTGCAAAAGTATTTGTGGTTCACAACATAAGACCATAGAATTAAAAGTGAATGGAGCATGTGCATTTGACTGAATTACTGCTACATGTCTGCTGACTATTTATTATTGAATTAACACAGGGACTGCACTAGACTGTTGATGGGGTGGGTGGAGAGTATGATGGTTTATTTTTTGATATGATGTGATAATGTATAGTTCTGTGCTGCTCCTGTTGACACTAATTTGGTTGTACATGTGCTTTTCTCATAATGACATTGAATTGAATTTGGAAGGTGGGGGTGATATTTATTGATGTGAATATTTCCATATGTGCCATGAAGGAATTAACTTTCATCAGCTCCTGCAACAATCATATCAAGGAATTAGTAGGCCAAATACTGAAGTGTCTTTACCTGCACATTGATGCTAGGAAATGACTTGCGCTTCACATAATCCCCCTCATTTTCTCCAAGGGTGGCGGAGATTGGGATATGTGTGCAGTCTATAGCACCGATCAATCTGGGGAAACCTATGCAAAGAGTGGGAAGCATTGGCTACAACAGTAAAAGTCATATTGGTTTACAGTAGGCTATATCAAGTAGGTTCTTACCTGCTATTTCATAAAAGCCCTCTTTTATGGACTGCATGGGCAAGTGGCCTGGGAAGGTCAAAAACGCGTCAAGCAGCTATAAGGGCAACGACCACCTTGCGTATTGCGCGACAGACCGTGTTCTTACTCAGGTTTTCTGCATCGCCGACAGCATCCATGTAGCTACCTGTAGCAAGAAACCGCAAAGCAATACAGTCTGTGGGACTGTAAGCGCATGACTTGACTGTAGCTACATGTGGCTCAAGCAGCTGACAGATATAAATGATCCCTTCTGCCGAAAATCGGTATCTTTCATATAAATAGTCATCTGAAAACTCTAATGGGTTTTGTCGGTCCTTAAATACTCTCGCCTTCCTTAGAGACCCTCTAACTATTCGCGCACCGAGCTCCACGGGATCCTCTAAGAAAGGACAAGCCATTCTCCGCATGTATTGACTGGTTGACTACCGGTGTTTTTATAGCGTCGAGCCGTAATCTGGAACTTAACCTGCCACCGAGCAGGTTAGCTCGCCAGCATAATGGAGATATAACGCGGTGAAAAGGGATCCACCTTCGTGATACGGATGAACCAGTCTTGAACCTGAAGTTATCGCGCTAACCCCGTAATCCAGCTTCGTAGTACAGGGCTCAGCTAATGACCAGCTAAGGTTTGTAGCTGGTTCTAGCTGGATTTTCCAGAAGGGTTTGAGCGCCATCTACCTGTATTGAGGTCATTGTGTCACACATTTACATTGGGCACAATTTGATATAAAACACCCAGCGGCCACAGGGAGCTGTGCACATTTTGAATGGGCACTGGGGCACCTAGTATCAAGTACCCCCAAATAGCAAACATGTAATTTAATGCTTTATAAATGTTCTTAGCTGTTAGACAAACATACTCCAGGAGCTTGCGCGATCGCCTTGTTGAGAGGAAGAATGAGGAGGACGCAGCTGCAATGGGTCCCATTTTTATAGTCTTTGGTATGACTTGCCAGGGATCGAACCCACAACCTCACAGTCTCTGGGCGGACACTCTACCACTAGGCCACAGAGCTGGTATATTACAACCTCACCCCTCTCTAGCGTACTGTAGCTACTATTCATGCATCTCCTTTCTCTTCCTCTTCTGAGTGAACACTTGTTGACGTCCCCTCATGGATCTGAAAGGGATGAACAGGTATAAGAAAGTGTCAGATCACTCTAAATAGCCATTGCATGTGTGGGCACAAGTGGACAGTTGAGGGTGAAGTGTTATGAACTGTTGGGAAAAGCTGCCCTGACTGACCATCCGCCAACAAGGCATCGCAACGTTTATTAGGGGGCCAATCACCAAAGGTTCGTTCGTTCTAATGACAAGACTGCCGCTACAGTGGTAAACCACATGGGGTCCCTCAAGGGAAATGCTAGGCCCTCTGTTAGAAACCTGGGTGTCTTCTTTGATCAAGCTATGCACTTGGACAAACATGTCAAATCCCTAACGCGTTCCTGTTTTTTCCACCTCAGAAATATTGCCAAACTCCAATTCATTGTATCACATACTTGCATTTATTTCATCACGACTTGACCACTGTAATTCACTGTTTACCTGCCTCAACAAATCCTCTGTGGGACAACTTCAGCTAGTCCAAAATGCTGCTGCAAGACTACTCACTAGGTCAAAGAAGACATGCCACATCACCCCCATCCTGGCCTCCTTGCACTGGCTCCCAGTTCACCTCCGGATCGAGTTCAAAGTCCTGGTGTTCACCCACCGAGCTCTTCACGGACGGACCCCGGCCTACATCTCAGAACTTTTACACCCTCACTCTCTGAGTCGGTCTCTGAGGTCATCCGACCAGGGTCTCCTGGCGGTGCCCCGGACCAGACTAAAAACCCAGGGTGACAGAGCATTTGAGGCGGTGGCGCCAAGACTCTGGAACGCTCTTCCCCAGGCCCTGAGAGAGCCATCCACTGAACTCATGTTCAAAAAACTTCTTAAGACACACATGTTCAGGCAGGCCTTCGGCCATCTATAACGCCTTGCTGCTCGCAATGTTGTTGTTTTTTTTCGGTTCTGTGTTGTTTTAATTTTGTCTCGAGTTGTATTGCCATTTTAATTTATTACTGTAAAGCACTCTGTGCATCCGTGCTGTGAAGAACGCTATATAAATAAAGCTTACTTACTTACTTACTACAATATAAAAGTAAATGAATTGCAGATGCATCCATACATACACTTGGTTCCCTCTGGTATTCAGGGCCTCAAAGATGAGCGTCAGGATAAACTTGTAATACTTCCTGGGGTGGCACAAAGCAGGGAGTAGCATGTTACCAAACAGTCTCACTAGCAAACAGATACCAACACAAGGAGGCAACCGACACCAACCCAGAGAAAACAAACTCTGGATCCTCCCCAGCTCCCACTGAAACTGTCTTTCTCTCTCTTCCTCTACAAGCTCCCTGTCTTTCTCCTCAAGCTCAAATTGCTGCTCTCTCCCTCTCTTTCCTCTGCTCTACCCACAGAGCCACTAGAGAAAATTGCTCTTTCAGCAATGCTATCAAATCACTCCTTGTCATAGGGGAGGCCTCCATTGCGCCATGCGTCTTAGCCAACTCAGCTAGCCATGATGACCCAGTAAGGCTTATGAACGGCCATTTAGTAAGCTGATGCAGAAACGCGCCCGCAGAAGCCAAGGAGGCCCTTCCTACTGTAGGTCCGCTAACACCAGCCATAGCTGCTCCCCCTAGCATCCAAGCTAGCACAGTACTCTGCTGGTCTGATTCTAAAAAAATGACAGGGGGGGTCTTTATTTTGCCATACAGTGACACACGCATTACATAGTGAATGGCGACACGGCACACACACACATGCAACTTTCGGGGGCCGCCGGTGGAAACTGTTCCCTGTTTTTATCACATCCCAAGCCTACCTCTCCCAGGGGCAGCCAGGAGCAGTGGGCAGCCATCGTTCATGGCGCCCGGAGACCAAGTCCAAGTACTCAGTCCACGTCCTGGTCAGGCACCGGATGGTGATCAGTGGACAGCACTGCCCCTCTCTTTACCCGAGTGTCCAAAACACATGGCCTCAGATCAGATGAAACGATAACGAAATCGATCATCGACCTTCGGCCTAAGGTGTTCTGATGCCAGGTGTACTTGTGGGCATTCTTGTGTTCGAACATGGTGTTTGTTATGGACAAACCGTGACTAGCACAGAAGTCCAACAACAAAGATAATAAATCTAGTAATTATATTCCGTAAACTGAGGCATGTTTAAATTATTTTATTGTGAGCTCACAAGGTATGTCTGATCTCCAGAGCAGGGATATCAGAGTACAAATGTGTGGTCAGAAAACAAACAAGTCACAGAACTTCCTGCATGAGCAAAGAGCGTCTGGCTGAGCAGGCCTTTAGGGCTGCCTCCTAGCCTTCAGGGCTGCCTCCTAGTCTGGCTGAGCAGGCCTTTAGGGCTGCCTCCTAGTCTGGCTGAGCAGGCCTTTAGAGCTGCCTCCTAGTCTGTCTGGGCAGGCCTTTAGGGCTGAGCAAGCCTTCGGGGCTGCCTCCTAGTCTGGCTGAGCAGGCCTTTAGGGCTGCCTCCTAGTCTGGCTGAGCAGGCCTTTAGGGCTGCCTCCTAGTCTCGCTGAGCAGGCCTTCAGGGCTGCCTCCTAGTCTGGCTGAGCAGGCCTTTAGGGCTGCCTCCTAGTCTGGCTGAGCAGGCCTTTAGGGCTGCCTCCTAGTCTGTCTGAGCAGGCCTTCAGGGCTGCCTCCTAGCCTTTAGGGCTGCCTCCTAGTCTGGCTGAGCAGGCCTTTAGGGCTACCTCCTAGTCTGGCTGAGCAGGCCTTTAGGGCTGCCTCCTAGTCTGGCTGAGCAGGCCTTTAGGGCTGCCTCCTAGTCTGGCTGAGTAGGCCTTCAGGGCTGCCTCCTAGCCTTTAGGGCTGCCTCCTAGTCTGGCTGAGTAGGCCTTCAGGGCTGCCTCCTAGCCTTCAGGGCTGCCTCCTAGTCTGGCTGAGCAGGCCTTCGGGGCTGCCTCCCAGGCAATGATGAATAATTAGCACCATCTAATGGGATTGTTCTTCTAGACGCTGCCTGTTAACAAAGCAAACGTTAGAAGAGAAGAAGAGGCTATAGAGGGAGCAAAACCAGCTCTGTTATGTGAGGAGGTAAGAGAGGCTAATAAGACACGTATTATCCATGTACTGTAAGTGCACTTGTCCAGAAGAAAAAGTTTCCAATAGGATTGTCAAGTTGTCCCTGTGGGAGAAGAAGAGTACACAGCCTCTAAACTACTGATCCTCAGTGCACTCACCACTCCTGAGGTCACTTTGATTTATCCTCCACAAAACCAACAGACCACTTCCCCAAAATGCAAACTCTGAGCTAAATCGATGCACTTAAAATTATGTTTACAGACCCAAAACTGCTACTGTATTCCACCAACAGAGGACCAGAGGACACAGGCCATTAGGTATCCAGATGAAGACAAAACGATTTGTTCTCAAGCCGTTTCTCCTTCCCCCTCGTTAGCATGCTTGATTTAAAACTTTGGCCCGGCGGTTTGATCGACCCGCGGGCCACATCTACCTGGGCCAAGAGCAAACAGTAAGCACTGGTCCGTTCAACTGTGATCAATCACATTACTGGTCAGCTGTGATCAATCACATTACTGGTCAGCTGTGATCAATCACATTACTGGTCAGCTGTGATCATTCACATTACTGGTCAGCTGTGATCAATCACATTACTGGTCAGCTGTGATCAATCATATTACTGGTCAGCTGTGATCAATCACATTACTGGTCAGCTGTGATCAATCACATTACTGGTCAGCTGGGATCAATCATATTACTGGTCAGCTGTGATCATTCACATTACTGGTCAGCTGTGATCAATCACATTACTGGTCAGCTGTGATCATTCCTCAGTCCTGGTGCTCATCGAGGTGCTGCCAGCAGGACAGTCACCACGGGGGGCTGTGTGACCTTGTGACCTTGGCAGCCCTGGGAGACCCAGACAGCTCTGGAAAGCCCACTAGTGTGTATATTCTACTAGAGGATGAGGCTCGTGTCCAGGGTCCATCGTCTCCTATAGGCTACCCAGAAATGAAATCAATCAATCAATCAATCAATCAATCAATCAATCAATCAATCACGTGCGTGGTTCATATATTGTCAATGACAATCGCACCAGTTCCATATAATCATGTCCGTGGGTGGGTATTAAAAGGCAAGCAATTCCAAAGTGTAATGACGCACAATGGCTGCTTTATATGTACTGCGGTTGGATGATGTGGATGAAGGAATTCGGAAAGAGCGAGTCTTCAGGGACTGGCAAGACCTACTGACCAATGACGACGAGTGGCTCATGAGCTGCTTCTGCTTCTTTGCTGCCACGTTTGCCGTCATGTTAAATTTGGGGTGTGTCGATTTCTGTGAATTGGAGGTGTTTCACTGGCCATTTATAGGCATTTATGGGCGTTAAGAGGGTGGGACAAAACCCGCCCTCACGTGCGCCAATATGATGTGTGTTCTTCTTTATAGATCTAGCCTCTTAATTCTGCTCTCAAAGTGAACCAGATTGAAGCACCACAACTAAATGACCTCGGTTTTACAAAAATCCTGCGTACGGCCCTGGTCCTGAATGTTTCAGAGGGCAGATGATAACCTCCTTCTAAGCAAGGAGCAGGTGTTCATAATTCTGTCTGCATCACTATACTGAGGTGACATTTTGGTTGTACCGTCTGATCACAACACTAACTGTTCTAATTTTTAACCTATCTGTCTACATATCTATCTGTCTGTCTGTCTCTCTCTATCTTTCATTGTCTGCCCCTGTTTTATTATTGTATCCGAGGCTTCACGTTTGGTGATGGGACCTCAGTGGGTGAGAACAGACATGCTGAATAGACATAAAGATCTAGGCATGGGCAGCATCTTTCCATCCATTTAAAAATAAATATGTATTATTTTATGCCAACCTACATTCAGTCTAGCCCTAACCCTAACCTCTTAGAGTGCAGGAAGTGTCGGCCAGCTGTGTCATGTGTGTGTGTCTCCATTCTCAGTGTCAGTACATCCAGTTTGATAGTTCACCTGGGCCAGCAGACTAAGCAGAGCCTCGACCCAAACAAGGTGTCCTGAATGGTCTCCCAGGTCCGCCTTGTACAACTAAACTGTCAGCCCAGTGTTTCAGTGTGGTCTACAAGCTATTCAATAAAACCTGGAGAAAATGATCTGTATCTTGTCTTTACACTTACAGCACACATGCTGCACAAATGATGACCTTAATTGTATGACACTTGTTTTGTAAAATGCACAAGGGTATCTCTAACTTGGCTAGACTGTGGATGTGGTGACTAGTCCAGGCCAGTCAGCATGGTATAAGCTGCATACAGGTGAGCAGAGGCTGAAACGCTTGTTCCTTGGCTAGGACCAAGGCAGCTTGCCAGCAGGGTCAGGCCTGTGCCGGGAGGTCAGTACATTAGAACCCCCTTAGAACCTCCTAGTATGTATCCTAGGTTCTCAAACTTATATTTGTGTTATAGAAATGTAGAACTTGCTTGCTTGGTTATGCAAGTGTGTGTGTGTGTGTGTGTGTGTGTGTGTGTGTGGTACTGTTGATTTTCCTCCACACTCCTCTCTCAGCCATATGTTTCCCCTATGTGGATCTGAAAACAGTGATGGGGATTAAATTAGGTTGCTAAGAGAACTGCTAGTCACCAGAAGCATTCAAGAACATAACCCGTGCTGGAATACTAGTGTATGAACAAATCAATACAAGTAGAGCACATCTACTGACAGGCTGGCTGAATGACTGGAAGACTGACTTGGGGCCTCCGCTGAGGGCATCCCAGTCCTGGCTATGGATCAGTAGGCTAGTGATGCTCCCCTGCCCCTGGGCTAGTGTAGACCATTGCTAGCCTCTACCCACAAGCCATTACATTGATCATAGGCCTACTAAGAGAATACCAAGGGGAGTCTTGGTAAGGCTTTTATCAGGGAGGTTGATGGATTACGTCTTTCAAGCTACATGATTTGCATTAAAAATATAATCTCTCTCTCACACACAGTCATGTAATCCAGTCAATCTAACTCCATAACAAATTGCATTAGGCCTACGTAACTAGCAAGCTAGCAAACAAAGTCAATGTAGACAGCTAGCTAACTAGCTAGCGTCATTTCCACCATGCCCCTTCTCCTAAGAGAAAGGCGATTCGCCAAATTAAAAAGTGATTGACAACCGTTTCAGGTGAAATTAGTTTTTGATTGACAAGACGATTGTCAGTCTCTGATTGGCCAAAGTAGAAATTGATTGACAGTTGACCCGCCCCTGGAAGTCTCTGGGCATGCAGAGATACACACTTGGAAAATTGAGGGGTCTTCTACAGGGCAATAAAGTGGGATCTCTGTATAAAAACGGCTAATGAGAAGCAGGGGGCTTGATACCACAAGGGAACATGCATAATGGGTGGGGGACAACATGTTTACATGTGTACAGTACTTGTTGTTGTTGGCAACCCCGCCCCAATAGCAGACCTAGGACTACAACTGGCTAAATTGGCTCTGATTGAGAGACCTGTGCCACTGATTGTTTGATTGGTTTCCATCTGCCTCGTTAGTATGTTTACAGTATTTCTAGCCTACATGTACAGTAGCTCCCATCTTGTTCTTTGTCTGTTCCATTTGCTGTAGCTGTGCATAGTCCCTGGTGTTTCCGGTGCCATCTTGTAAGTCTGTAAGTTTATAAGGTCTGTCTTTTCTTCTTCACTTGTCGAGTGTATACCTTGGTTTTATTGTTTAGTCTTTGGTTTTGTGAAAACTGCTGAAACCTCAGTGCACCTGTGACAGTTACATGCAGCCCTTGTGATTGCTTAAGTCAGTATGAAACCATCTATGGCTTCTCACATGGCAGGTAACTCAACAAGAGTTCAAGCCCAGGGGGGATGCAGAATAAAAATGCTAATACATGTACAGTACATACTCAGGCATTGTGCTGTGACATGATTTTTTAAAACTTATTTATGTATTTATTTGTAGCTGTTACTGTTTCTTCATTTTGTTTACATCTCTTCATCTGACCAGCCTGTTGTCTGCTTACATCTCAATCAGTCCCACCTCTGTTCAATTCAGTCAATCAATGAATCCATGCTCAGTCCAGAGTCCCAAAACTCATTCCCATCACAGTATGTAGGCCTACTAATATGTTCATCCAGGATTGCTACAGTGTAAATAAGCTGCGACATTTATCATTTTTTACTTAGAGCTATCTGAAGCCAGCCATGCTCTCCTCATATTCACTGCACATTCTTGCTCAATAAATCTCTAATGTTCATGATTTAAAAAATGACATTTTCATGACATGGTAGATGTAGTGTGAAATGTATTGTGTGCCAGAAACAACCACAAACAACCTCAGATCACAACACCAGATTTAACTTTTCTCCATTTCCATGGTGGCCTGCTATACACTGTCGAACAGTGTCACAATATGGATTAGAGCAGGGGTTCCCAACCTTTCTTCCCCAGAGCCCCCCACTTACACCTGATGGAATCCCCCCCCCCCTCCCCCAAATCGCTGTGAACGTCCAGTCTGTGTATGTTTGTGTGTGCAAATTACATCAGGCGTAAGTTAGGGTACAATTAAGTGCTTCACCAATGTAGCAGGAATATTAATGTTGACACGATTCATAGTCTCTGATTAATTTGTTGAATTTATATGATATTGTAGTGCCGTACATACAAGGCTTTTTGGCCCTTCATCAGATATAATCATGTATTTTGCTGTGTGACATGTCAATAACATGATTCTTTGACAAATATGTGTCTAGCTAATATTAGGGCCTCAAATTATCTGAGGTCTGGCGCACCTAACAGAACAATAACAAGACAAGACTGGCTCACTAGTCACCAGACACCAGTCGTCTAACAGGGTTCTTATCACAAACATGCATCAGCAGGTATGTGTGTTCTGATTGGCTGTGTGACAAGCCGCTGTGTTTGTGTGCCTTGTTTTCTCTTCCACAGTTCAAGTTCTGCAGCCTGTTCAGCTATGAGGACTGGGGGAATCATCCCAAACTCCTGCTTCTGCCCGGAAAGGCCAAGCAGCAGGGATGCTGTCAGGGGATGAGCTTCACAGTGAGCCATCTATCAATACACACACACACACACACACACACACACACACACACACTAACACTCACATAGACACCAACAGACACACACACACACACACACACACAGACTGACACACACACACACACACACACACACACACACACAGACAGACATACATACATGCACACACACACATAGACTGATACACACTCACACACACATGGACACACACAAACACACACATACTGTAGGAGCAGCAACCTTAGCTGGCAGCATCATCTCTGTCTCTCTCTCTGTCTGTCTCTTTCTCTCTCTCAATAAACAGTATAAAGGAGAGTTCCCTATGGTGACAAAGAAAGGGGCACCATCTTTTATCTTCCGTTGATTAAACCCACCCCCCTCATTTCTCTTCTATCTCAGTACATGCTCAGTTATGGGGTTGGCAAGGAGGTCTACAAACAGGTGTATCTGTGTGTGTGATTGAAACGTCTAGTATGTCCTCAGCACGTCTGTAACGTCTCTCTCTCTGTCTCTCTCTCCCTCTCTCTCTCTCTCTCTCTCTCTGTCTCACAGACATGCTCCTCCATCCTCATGGCTTCCTCTCCATGGCCGATGACATCATAGTGGGGATCTTGTTCGGGTTTGCGTCCCTGTTCATTGCTGCATTCATCTTTCCCTCCATCTTGACTAGTCTTCCAGTTCCTGCCGCTGAAAAACATCCCCACAGCATGATGCTGCCACCGCCATGCTTCACTGTACGGATAGTATTAGCCAGGTGATGATACCACCATGCTTCACTGTAGGGATGGTATTATTATATATTATATTATATTATATGTATATATAATATATAAGGTCTCTGCTCACTGATACTGCGGACAGCGCCAGTGTAGTGGAGCGACAGCGCCGCCTAGGGACTTCCACAGGAACTATAGCCATAATGTTTCCTACACACGAGCCTTCAACTAAATGAAGCACAGAGACAGGGATTCACAGATAACAATTTTATTATTACAAAATATGAACGACGACTGAACCTATCAAATAAAGTGTGAGGGCAGAGATGCTCCATTCAAATCCAAGAAACTAATACAAAAAGGACACTATCAAGACCCTGAAGCTTGATTTCTAGAAATGTTGTATTTTGCACAATTTACAGTAGGCTCAACATATGTTTGCATTACTAGCCAACCTATTTAGACTTGTTTATTCATTCTTACCCTTTCTATATTTTGATATGTTTACTGTACATTTGTATTTAACTACACCTGTTTTTGTCAGCGCTTTTTGTATTCTTGTTGCTGTACCATTGTAATTTCCACTCAGGGATCAATACCTACCTACCTACCTACACCTACCTACCTACCTACCTACCTACCTACCTAAATACCTACCTACCTACCTACCTAAATACCTACCTACCTACCTACACCTACCTACACCTACCTACCTAAATACCTACCTACCTGCCTAACTACCTACCTACACCTACCTACCTACCTAAATACCTACCTAAATACCTACCTAGCTACCTAACTACCTACCTACCTACACCTACCTACCTACCTACCTACCTACCGACCTACCTAAATACCTACCGACCTACCTACACCTACCTACCTACCTAAATACCTACCTACCTAAATACCTACCTACCTACCTACCTACCTAAATACCTACCTACCTACCTACACCTACCTACACCTACCTACCTACCTAAATACCTACCTACCTACCTACCTAACTACCTACCTACCTACACCTACCTACCTACCTAAATACCTACCTAAATACCTACCTACCTGCCTAACTACCTACCTACACCTACCTACACCTACCTACCTACCTACACCTACCTACCTAAATACCTACCTACCTACCTACCTAAATACCTACCGACCTACCTACACCTACCTACCTACCTAAATACCTACCTACCTACCTACCTAAATACCTACCTACCTAACTACACCTACCCACCTACCTACTTACCTATCTACCTACCTAACTACCTACCTACCTATCTACCTACACCTACCTACCTACCTACCTAAATACATACCTACCTACCTACCTACCTACCTAACTACCTACCTACCTACACCTACCTACCTACCTACCTACCTACCTACCTACCTAAATACCTACCTACCTAACTACACCTACCTACCTACCTACCTACCTACCTACCTACCTACCTACTACAGTAACTACCTGCTGTCAGCTAACCCCCCCCCCCCCCCCATTTCCCAGGATATACTGATCATCTCTCTCTCTCTCTCTCTCTCGGTTCCTACCAGGACTTTGAAGTCAGCAGGGAGGCGGCCCCCAAGGTTCTGTCACTCACTCCTAAATGTCGGAGGCTGGAGTATTGAACAATCTAATCTAGGAAAGATACAGCACAGTGCAAGTATGTCAGTAGGCTGCATTTAATCTGAATAGTGTTATGTCAGTAGGCTAATCTGCATAGTGCTGTATGTAACCTCTCATGTTAGTGGATTGAAACCTGGGTAATGAGTAATAAGGTGATCTGGGTTTCTCCTGACATAAGATATCTGTACCTCAAGCCCTCAGCTGATGTCCTGCCTGCATAACAGGGATTCTATGTGTAACATGTGGGTGAGGTGGGGATTGAACCGCTGACCTTCCTCATCCCAAACATCTACCGCTAGACCAAAGAGGAATTCCCTGAGGTCCATGGGCCAACGTGAAGACCGTCCTTCTCTACGGCTCCGATATGTTGAAAACAACCGAGGGCCTCTCAAGAAAGATCCAGGTTCTTGTTAACAAATGCCTGCGTTACATCCTCAAGCTATGGTGGCCCATCAAGACCACAAATGATTAGCTGTGATGGATCACAAACCAGGACGACATAGCTACCACCGTCAAAAGGAGAAAGTGGAATTAAGATAGGTCACACCCTTAGGAAGGACTCAAATAACATCACGAGATCAAGTAAACAATGTACTTTCTACATCTGCAGAGAGTAGAGCTTGAGGTGTTTAGTAGAGCTAGATATGTCTGTATTTCAACATTCATTACAGTATATGACTTTAGACCATACAGGAGCATGGACTTGTTTTCCCACTAGATGGAGACGTTATTGTACTCTTATTCAATCTACCATGGTGTGTAGGGAGCTTACTTTGGTCAATCATTGATACAAATAATGTGACATTAGTAGCACCAGATATGTCTGTATTTCAACATTCATTATAGGACTTTTGACCATACAGGTGCATGGATTTGTTTAACAACTAGTGAATGTTGCGTTGTCATAAAATGCCTGGACTACAGGGGCAGGGGAGCATCACTACTGATCCATAGCCAGGACTGGGATGTCCTCAGTGGAGGTCCCAAGTCAGTCTTCCAGTCATTCAGCCAGCCTGTCAGTAGATGTGCTCTACTTGTATTGATTTGTTCATACACTAGTATTCCAGCACGGGTTATGTTCTTGAATGCTTCTGGTGACTAGCAGTTCTCTTAGCAACCTAATTTAATCCCTATCACCATTTTCAGATCCACATAGGGGAAACATATGGCTGAGAGATGTGTGGAGGAAAATCAACAGCACCACACACACACACACTTACATAATCAACCAAGCAAGTTCTACCTTTCTATACCACAAATATAAGTTTGAGAACCTAGGATACATACAGCCCGCCTAAGGGGGTTCTAATGCAGTGTTTTTCAACCTTTTTTGAGCTACGGCACATTTTTGACATTAAAAAAATCCCACGGCACACCACCATCCCAAAATGAATAATTAACATGGAAAGATGTATATAACTGGTGCACACGGTCAAATTTAGGCACTTTTATTAAATGGAGCGCATGAATATGAAACTTGTCACCATTTAGGCCTACAAAACAAAGAGCATTTAACACTTTTAATATAATAGCTGACAGGCACACGCGAAGCTCTTGTTCAACAGCTCGAAGTCTCTCTCTGTTTTTAGTTTTAATTGCAGTTAGGCTTGAGAAGCTGAGCTCGCAAAGATATGTTGTGGAAAAGGGAAGCAGAGTTGAAAGGTCCTGTCTCAGTTCAATTAGTTCTTCTTGCTCCTGCAAAGTCATGTCCTTTCCGAAAAGAACAGATGAGCTGTATGGGTTCCTCACCCAGTCCAATGAGTCAGTGGAGGCTAAGAGGAAATAAAATGACATCTCCTCGAGGCTTTCCAAATGTTCCCCTATTGTCTCGTTCAACGCTGCATGTCCTTGACATTCTTGAGTGAGAGGTAACATGTCAAGCGATTTCTACTTGATTGCATACGATTGCATAGCCTACATGTCGGCTAAAAAAGTCAGTCATTCTCAAAATAATAATTATTATAATTTTAATATTATTACTGACATTTGACAATTTTCCACGGCACACCTGACAATCTCTCACGGTACACTAGTGTGCCGCGGAACACCGGTTGAAAAACACTGTTCTAATGTACTGACCTCCCGGCACAGGCCTGACCCTGCTGGCAAGCTGCCTTGGTCCTAGCCAAGGAACAAGCGTTTCAGCTTCCGCTCACCTGTATGCAGCTTATACCATGCTGACTGGCCTGGACTAGTCACCACATCCACAGTCTAGCCAAGTTAGAGATACCCTTGTGCATTTGACAAAACAAGTGTCATACAATTAAGGTGATCATTTGTGCAGCATGTGTGCTGTAAGTGTAAAGACAAGATACAGATCATTTTCTCCAGGTTTTATTGAATAGCTTGTAGACCACACTGAAACACTGGGCTGACAGTTCAGTTGTACAAGGCGGACCTGGGAGACCATTCAGGACACCTTGTTTGGGTCGAGGCTCTGCTTAGTCTGCTGGCCCAGGTGAACCATCAAACTGGATGTACTGACGCTGAGAATGGAGACACACGACACAGCTGGCCGACACTTCCTGCACTCTAAGAGGTTAGGGTTAGGGCTAGACTGAATGTAGGTTGGCATAAAATACGTATTTATTTTTAAATGGATGGAAAGATGCTGCCCATGCCTAGATCTTTATGTCTATTCAGCATGTCTGTTCTCACCCACTGAGGTCCCATCACCAAACGTGAAGCCTCTGATACAATAATAAAACAGGGGCAGACAATGAAAGATAGATGGACAGACAGACATGTAGACAGATAGTCTAATCTAATTTTTTAACCTTAGTGTTGTGATCAGACGGTACAACCAAAATGTCACCACAGTGTAGTGATGCAGACAGAGTTATGAACACCTGCTCTTTGATTAGAAGGAGGTTATCATCTGCCCTCTGAAACATTCAGGGCCAGGGCCGTACGCAGGATTTTTGTAATACCGAGGTCATTTAGTTGTGGTGCTTCAATCTGGTGCACTTTGAGAGCAAAATGAAGAGGCTAGATCTATAAAGAACACACATCATATTGGATTAATATCATCTTTAACTGAGAGCAGTGGAGGTCATCCAGAGAGGACACAACTTAAGTGAATGTTGATGAGAACACACCATCTATTAGAAACATGAGACTAGCTCCTCCTGTCACCTCTCTCCCAGCCTGGCCTCCTCCACTCTGATGTCCATGCTGGTCTCCTCCTGTCACCTCTGCTCCTGTCTTTTGTCCATGTTGGTCTCCTCCTGTCACCTCTCCTCCACTGTGGTGTCCATGTTGGTCTCCTCCTGTCACCTCTCCTCCACTCTGATGTCCATGTTGGTCTCCTCCTGTCACCTCTCTTCCACTCTTGTCCATGTTGGTCTCCTCCTGTCACCTCTCTTCCACTGTGGTGTCCATGTTGGTCTCCTCCTGTCACCTCTCCTCCACTGTGGTGTCCATTTTCATCTCCTGTCCACAAATTAACAAAACATAAACATAAGCTACAAACACACACACCCCCACCCACCCACCCATCCACATTATTTTTTAAACTTGCCAGGATCTAATTAATGTAGTGTCTCTTTGGCTAACATCAGGTATCTCACCTCTCATCTCTATGTCCTCTCCTCCTGTCCCCTCTCTTCCACTCTCTTGTACCTCTTGGTTTCCTGTCAACAAATTATATATTTTTAACAGAACATATATCTATATACACACCTACCTGTCTATTTGTTTATCTATATAAGCGGCACACCTGATTAATAACTTCCATCCAATGGTATAGGACAGGAAATAAGGATGCCTGTAGAATTTCAGGAAGTAGTGGAGTTTGTGCAAAGAGCCTAATTGCTTGGCAACACCAAACGCCCAGTGTTTACATGAGAAAATAAATATGATAGATTTCTTTGTAGAAGCACTGCTCTGTTTGTGCATGTGCGCAGGTACACCGCTTTGCTAATGTTAACTTGGGTCAAGAATAGCCTACACCTAGCTAGCCACGTTGTGACGGCTAGGATCATGGATGTATTCACTAACTTAGCTATTTATCTAACGAGGCATCTCAGCATCTTCGTCTACGTTCTTAAATGTGAGCATTTAGGCGCTGTCAATGTTATAACTAATTGAAAATACGTTAAAATAACTGCTTATTGTTATGTTACTTGTGTCAATCTCCCTGACCTCGAAAGACGTCCAATATGTTCGCTTGATCGTCCGCAGCTGACACTTATTAATGACAAATTAGCTTTGCGTCTCACACCCCTTCTCCTAAGAGAAAGAAGATTCGCCAAATAAAAAGTGATTCAACCGTTTCAGGCGAAATGAGTTTTTGATTGACAAGACGATTGTCAGCCTCTGATTGGCCAAAGTAGAAATTGATTGACAGTTGACCCGCCCCCTGGAAGTCTCCGGGCCTGCAGAGTCTGAACAGTGAAACGCGTCATTGTTCCCGGCTTTCACCGATTGGTTAAGAGCATTGAAAAGACTAGCAGTCACGACCAAAAGTGTATATAAATTATGTTCGTAATGTGTGTCTTTCTCTACCTTGGAAACTTTTCACAGTTAAACATTGTTTGTCACGCCTGTAAAGATTCCCCATTGCAAAGATTTTTTCATCCATCTGAAGAAAACAAGAGACAAGCTCTTTATTCTTTTTGAGTAAACAAACGTTTCCATCACAACCTACTCACTAGCCTTTCACTGTAGGCTACGACAATCCTCAATTCGGTAAGTTGTATGTTATTTTTTATTTTTTGAAAGATTAGAGCGAAGCCGTTTGGGGCTTCGGTTTAGGAAGTGAACTTCGAATGAACAAGGGAGGGTTAGACGACTGTTTTTGAATTTGAGTCCAGGAGAGGGTTACTGTTCTTTTTAATTTGAGTCCAGGGGAGGGTCATATAGCTACACATTTGAATCGAAAACAGAATAGTTTATTCATCTTTTCTGAATTCAGCAAGCTGTTTTGTATGACCATGTTGAGAGGGAAGCGCGTGAAGCGAACATACCGACATGCGGTCTGTTTTCAGTGAATTTCTCTGTTGCTGCGTGCGTTCACTTCTTTTATTCTCTGGTGATATTAAGTGGAGATCATGGTCGTATATAGACCTGGGCCGCGTTTCCCAGAGGCATCGTTAAGGCATCGTGGCGCTACGTGCTTCTTAAGAACGTCGTTAGGTCCACCTCTAGGTGGCGATTCGTTTCCCAGAGCCTTCTTAAGCCAAGGTATACCACAGCCAAGGGATACGTTATGAAGGGCGGTCGGACCCCATCGTTAGTGTCCCTTGGCGATGCGCTCCGTTCATCCCGTTATAGTTTTAGCTCGATTAGAGCAAAATTACACTTTTAAAAAGGAGAGTTGCAATACAGCACACATCTATCTATCCTACCTGCGCGATTCACATCATTAGTGTACACAAAATACAATTAACTTGAATGATGAAAATAATGCCATGGAGCCTACACAACACATCATGGGAATGTTGTTTATAAAACTTTTATTGAGCCAAGCAACATATAAGGACTATCCATAGCCTAATATTATCCACTTTGTGAACAACAACAACATTTTCTTATGTAAAGGGATAATTTGATGACATGACTTTTCTGGCTGTCTTTATATATTGTCAGACAGATATCCTGGCGAATTGATTAATCCAATGAGGCCATCTAGATGAATAGTCAAATATCCTCACACACGCTCCAGAATATTGTAGAAAGCCTTCCCAGAACAGTGGAGGCTGTTATAGCTGCACAGGGGGGACCAACTCCATATGATGCCTATTCATTTAGAATGGGATGTCATGAAGGTTCCTGTAGGTGTAATGTGTAGGTGGCCCAATACTGTTATCCGTATAGTGTACTTTGCTAACAGATTCACAGTATTTAGTGATCTTACAAATGCTGTTTGTTATATTGTGTGCCTTCTTCAAAACCTCTACTGTTGTAATGTGGCAAGAAACAACAAATATACAGGATAAAGGGAACTTGTTTAATATTGGTTGGGAAAAAACATGGGCAGGTTTGTTCTTCAGACTTTTGTCCTGTAACAGGCTGTCTTTTTCCGGGGTGGGGTTGTTAGACCCATGCCCAACCCCCAACCTGGAGGGCCAGTTGTTGCTTTTCGTCTGGCCTCTACCCTGAACCTGCCCGGCATGGTTGAACCTGCTGGGGGGTGACCCCCCCACCAATATAGCCTTCATGGTCATGGAGGCACACAAGCCTTCCCACCACGACAAGGTAGCAACACGTAGGAAGGATGAGTGGTGTTGTGAGTGTATGTAGTGTGTGCGCGCAGTGTACAGTGGTGTGTGTGCAGTGTGTGGTAAGTGTATGTAGTGTGTGTGGTGAGTGTGTGCAGTGTGTGGTAAGTGTATGTAGTGTGTGTGGTGAGTGTGTGCAGTGTGTCTCTGGCATCTGCATCATCTGCAAGGGAGGAAAATTCAATTAGCGACACTGAATGGAATGCATGCAGTGTGGGAATAGACAGAGTATACAAAATACACACTTGGCCTACCTGGAGTTGGCAGAATGATGGGCATTAATATGGAGGGCCACACAAACTGTGCCTCCGCTAGGGCCTGCTGCCTGTTCTGCAGGTCCAGCCTCTCACGCTGCACAGCCAGCCTCTGCCTCCCCACCTCCAGGAGCTCCTCACTGCAGTCGCACCTCGCATCCGTGGTGTTCAGCTGCCTCTCACGGGGGGCGGGGGAGGGGGGCGTCATGGGGTGTGTGGGGGGTGGGGGGAGAGCGTGTCGACGGGGTGGAGCGGTGTGACCGTGCTGGGGTCTCCTCTTCAGAGGACTGGGAGGCTTGGGGTGACTCAGCTGAGGGCTGGGAGGCTTGGGGTGATTCAGCTGAGGGCTGGGAGGCTTGGGGTGATTCAGCTGAGGGCTGGGAGGCTTGGGGTGACTCAGCTGAGGGCTGGGAGGCTTGGGGTGATTCAGCTGAGGGCTGGGAGGCTTGGGGTGACTCAGCTGAGGGCTGGGAGGCTTGGGGTGACTCAGCTGAGGGCTGGGAGGCTTGGGGTGATTCAGCTGAGGGCTGGGAGGCTTGGGGTGACTCAGCTGAGGGCTGGATGTTGGAGGGGCCCTCTCCAGACTCCAAATCAAGGCCACCAGTGATGCCTTGGGAGGCTGTGAGGCCGATGATCGATAGGGCCTTCTCCTCCTCCGGGGTGAGGGAAGGCACGGTGCTCTGCCTCTCGGCGCACCTCAAGGTATACCTTGAGAAGCGTCGTAGCGCTGAGAAGTTCGGCGAATCTGGGAAACGCGGCCTCAGGTGGTGGATTGAATCACTGCTGATTGGGTTAAGTGGGAACCGTAACAAAACGGTGCACACCGGTTTATAGATTGGCCCAGGTGCAGGCTGTGTCTATATGTTAGGCTATACCAGACTGCCCTCTAGTGGTGCCTACTGTACAGAATAAAATAACGTTATAACTATTATAATATTTGCTATGTGTAAAATAAGTATGAGTAGCCTACAGGTACATTGGAATTCTTGTAATCGCTTGTCCTTACAGTGTCAGTACAAACCAGTTCCTCAGTCCAGTCCTAGGTACTCCACTAGACGTAAAGGTTCCCAAACGGACAATTTACATTATTATCTGCTACTAATCTAGCAGTCTATCAGTATCATCCTCATCTACTTACCCCATCCCTTCCCTACTTATCCCAACCGATGACTGTTTGTGTCCATGACATCGTCAGTGCAATTAAATAACATGGGTGTGTTATGTACATGGCTAGAATAAATAATCCTGGGGTTGAACTATGACCAAAAAACTAAACTGCTAAATCAGTACTCCTTCCATAGTAGCATAACTGTAGTCATGTCCATTTTGAATAAAACTAAACTGCTAAATCAATACTCCTTCCATAGTAGCATAACTGTAGTCATGTTCATTTTGAATAAAAAACGGCATGAGTGCATGGATTTATATAATTAATTTATTGTTTAATACTACTACTACTGCTGCTGGGGGTGGTGGTGTGTGTGTGCGTGTGTGTGTGCGTGTGCGTGTGCGTGTGTGTGTGCGTGTGCGTGTGTGTGTGTGTGTGTGTGTGTGAGAGAGTCTGTAGTGGTGAGGAAAGGGTGAGGGGATTGGTTTGGCTACACCCTTCCATCCCCCAGTACAGACTGCCCTCTGGGGAGCTGAAGAAAGCAGTCAGCTTGTCACAGAGGTGCCAGGTGGTATAGTCTGGTGAGGACTGCATTACATTTACATTACAATCATTTAGCAGACACTTTTATCCAAAGCGACTAACAATAATTGCATTTAACGTAGGAAAAGCCAATGTACTACTACTTGCCAGAACTCACAAGTGCATCTTCTCTCTAAAACAAGTGACTAAGAGCATAATCTAGTGCTGAAGGCAAAGTTCAAGAATAGCAATCTAAAGTACAGTGCAATACAATAAAATACAATAAGTGCTTAAGAGGGAGGATTGTTGTAGTACTTCTTGAAGAGATGAGTTTTGAGCCTGCGACGAAAGATGGGCAGCGACTCTGCTGTCCTGACATCAGTGGGCAGTTCATTCCACCACTGCGGGGCCAGGACAGAGAAGAACCATGACCGTGTCGATCGACCGCAGGGGCCTCGGAGTGACGGGGAAACCAGTCGCCCCGAGGTAGCAGAGCGTAGCGGTCGGGAGGAGGTGTAGGGTTTGACCATGGCCTGGAGGTAGGAGGGGGCTGTTCCTTTCATTGCCCTGTAGGTTAGCGCCAGAGTTTTAAACTGGATGGGAGCCGCTACAGGGAGCCAGTGTAGGGAACGGAGGAGGGAAGTTGTGTGGGAGAACTTGGGGTGGTTGAACACCAGGCGAGCAGCAGCTTTCTGGACAAGTTCCAGAGGTTTAATGGCTGACGCTGGGGCCCCAGCGAGGAGGCAGTTGCAGTAGTCCAGGCGGGAGATGACCAGGGCCTGGATGAGTACCTGCACCGTTTCATCAGTGAGGAAAGGGCGAATCCTCCTGATGTTGTAGAGCATGAATCTGCAGGAGCGTGTGATGGATGTGACATGTGCGGAAGATGACAGTTGGTTATCTAGGGTCACACCCAGATTCCTCGCAGTCCGAGTCGGGGTCACCACTGTGTCTTCAATGGTGATGGCCAGGTACCGGTGCGGACAGCCCTTCTCCGGAAGGAACAGCAGCTCAGTCTTGTCCAGATTGAGCTTGAGGTGATGTGTCGTCATCCAGTCCGAGCTATGCGTGTCTCCACTGCCTGGTGGTATAGGCTGGTGAGGAGAGCCAGATAGTATTAATGGGTTTCAAATGTAGTCCCAGACCTGCCATGTTGGGGACCCAACACAGGTGTTTCAAATGAATGAATTGGTTCTACTGCATAGGATTCTATGCAGTCGAGCCAATCGGATAAATTGAAACACCTGCGTTGGTCCCCAATATGGCAGGTCTAGGACTACATTTGAAACCCATGAATAGGCTGGTGAGGAGGACTGCCAGGTGGTATAGGCTGGTGAGGAGGACTGCCAGGTGGTATAGACTGAAGGAGGACTGCCAGTTGGTATAGGCTGGTGAGGAGGACTGCCAGGTGGTATAGGCTGGTGAAGAGGACTGCCAGGTGGTATAGACTGAAGGAGGACTGCCAGGTGGTAAAGGCTGGTGAGGAGGACTGCCAGGTGGTATAGAATGAAGGAGGACTGCCAGGTGGTATAGGCTGGTGAGGAGGACTGCCAGGTGGTATAGAACGAAGGAGGACTGCCAGGTGGTATAGGCTGGTGAGGAGGACTGCCAGGTGGTATAGGCTGGTGAGGAGGACTTCCAGGTGGTAGAGACTGGTGAGGAGGACTGCCAGGCTGGTGAGAGGGACTGCTAGGTGGTGTAGGCTGGAGAGGAGGGCTTGGTTTGCCTACACCCTTCCTGCCAGGCCAAACTGCCCTCTGGGGAGCTGAAGTATGCAGCCAGCTTGTCACAGAGAATGTAGGCATCCCTGGGTCCTCTGTTACACCCAAGTATCTGTTTTGCTCAAGGAAAAGGGACAAAACAATATCAATAGTAAATATTTAGCTTGTGTGGGAGAAAGGTTGTATGTGTCTTAATAAAATCAAGAATAATATCACCTGCATATAGGCTACACTGCTAAAATGTTGTAGGTATATGGCATTATGTGGCATGCTCATTGATACTTGCATATCTTAAGCATAGCCTAATTTGCCTACTAACATTTGTTAACTATGTTCTTACTGTTGCCAACTTGAAAACAAACACACCAACTGCGGTTGGTGCATATTACTAATCTGTTCACCAGATGTTCTTGTTAGCTACAATGTTTTTCCTACTTGAAAACAGACACTCAAAACAGACACTCAAACACTGCGGTTGATGCATAGCCAAACGTTAGGCTACATTTTAGCCTACTAACATCTGTTAACTATGTAGCACTAGCTACGTTATGAGTGCCAGATACAATGTTTTGCCATAAAATGTTGCCTGCTTGAAAACACTCAAACACTGCGGTTGGTGCATAACACAACGTTACATAGCCTATACTAACGTCTGTTAACTACGTTATGTTACATAACATACATACATAAGGTCCGTTAACTATGTTATCTAGACTAACGTTAGAACAATGTTGCGAGTGCCAGATAGGCTAGCTACAATGTTTTGCCACAATGTTGCCTACTGAAACAGACACAAAAACGGTTATGTGACTGATACAGCATCAAAGTAATTGTTTCTGAAAGATACGAAATCACTTGAAAGGCTATAGCTTAGCTACTATCACCATTATTTTATTGAAGAAATTATAAGATTAACTTACCCATTGCGAGGTTGTTGGCCATTTGTCATTTACTGATCAATTGGGATTTGTTTTTTTAAAGTGCACTAGAAAATGCGTCGAATGTCGCAGCCTGTGTGCGGGGCTAGCCGGACACAGCGCCGTCGTACGACATCGTGGCGGATGCGGTCTGCGGGGGGCTTCAGACGACTGGTTTTGAATTTGAGTCCAGGTGAGGGTTACTGTTTTTTTGTTTGTTTATTTTTTAGTCCAGGGGATCATATACACATTTGAATCGAAAACAGAATAGTTTATTCATCTTTTCGGAATTCAGCAAGCTGTTTTGTATGACCATGCTGAGAGGGAAGCGCGTGAAGCGAACATACCGACATGCGGTCTGTTTTCAGTGAATTTCGCTGTTGCTGGTCGTTGCTGCGTGCGTTCACTTTTATTCGCTGGTGACATAAAGTGGAGAGCATGGCCTCATAACGTAATTCATAAGCAAATCTAGAGGCCACCACCTGTGCTGACTCAAAAAAAATTGCTGATGTGACCGGTTTGTTCTTGTAGCTTACGCATGTGTTTCTGCATTGTGTATTAAATATCTGGACCACTTCTTGCTGCTGAAGGCTGATTTATTCTGGATAGAATAAACACACACATAGTTATACATTTGCACTGAGGCTGGTCAGGCATCAGATGGACCGCCAGCAACTGAGGTTTACATGTTGCTATACAATTACTGTAATAAAGTCAAGGATGATACACTCTCAAAAGTTATTTACTCTTTATTGCATTCTGCCCTTCAGACCCCATTACTACGCATTCTGGTTGTTATCTCCTTGCTGAACGTTACTTCCGGTCCCCCTCTACATTAAGCCCCTCTCCTTATATCATCTGACTGCCTGACTGAATATAACATACAACATGAATCAGAACATTACAACATTCCTCCCCCCATAGTCTACAAAAATCCTTCTTTTATGTGCTGAACAAATTCACTGAAACCTAGTCTGATTCTACGAGGGGATTATTCTGCCCCTGCTACCACTTAGTCCTTGAGATACGTGGGTGCCTGTCTAACTCTCACTGGGTAACAATTTCCCAAAACCCCAATGTCTGGAGGCCCCCGGTGCCACTGCATCTGGTGCTGGATTCTCTAGTTCTGCTGGCGGCACCAGTATGCCTGGATCCTCTGCTTCTTGTGGCGGTGCCCATACTACCTCGTGTGCCTGATTTTCTAGTTCTTGCTCTGCTGTGTCCACAGGAACACTCTCCTCTTAGAGACAGGGGTCAGCCAGGTTGTGATCATAACATGGCCGTATCTGATCCTGATGTCGTCTCACCAGTTTCCCATCCAGTGTTTTCACTCTCCAAGAGACTGGACCGGTCCTCTCTATAAGTTGCTGGAATCCACTTCTGGCCTGACTCTGCACTGACCAGACTAGGCCCATTATCACTGACTATCACTGCAGGGGTGGCAAAAATGCTTCTCAGTCTCTCGATAGTCATGGATGAAGTAATAGACGACATTGGGTGAGCCTCGATCCATTTTGAATAGGCATCTACGACGATGAGGAGCATCTTCCCCAATACAGGCCCACAGAAGTCCAGAGGCAGCCTCATCCATGGTTGGTCTGGCCACTCCCACGGGTGTAGCGGTGCTGTTGCAGGGGTGGCTTGGTAGGACTGACATGCATGACATTCCCGCACAGCGGACTCTAAATCCGATTCCATGTTTGTCCACCATACGTAGCTGCGGGCCAAAGACTTCATTGGTGAGACCCCCGGACCCTTCATGAAGCTCCTCAATCATGATTCGTTTTCCTTGAGGTGGGATTATCACTCTACTTCCCCACAGTATGCACCCCTCCTCCACGCTCACTTCCTTTTTTCTTATGTATGGCTGCATTTCTGGGTTGTTGCAGTACTCTGAGGGCCAGGAGTCCTGCAGCAGCGCCTGATGTACTTTGGACAGAATGGGGTCTCGCCGGGTCCCCTCCCATATCTGCGTTACCTGTAGTGGTGTGCCATTCATGTGCTCCATGAGCATTACCACCTCTTCTTCCCGTGGTGTGGCAGCGGACGTGATCGGCAGGGGGAGCCTGCTCAGTGCATCCGCGTTCCCGTGTTTTGAGCCCTCCTTATACTCCAAGGTGTACTCATAAGCTGCCAAAATCAGTGCCCATCTTTGCATTCTGGCTGCGGCGAGGTGTGGGATGCCTTTACTCTCCCAGGAGGTCCAGCAGCGGTTTGTGGTCTGTCACAATGGTGCAGTGTTTCCCAAACAGATACTGGTGGAATTTCTTAAAGGAGTAGTAAAGGGAAAAATCATGTTTAGCCCTGTTTTAAGGTTACTTATGATCATATAAAATGGTTCAGATCAAAAAGTTTACAAAACTAGCACTTTTGAGAAAGTGTGATAATTGCTCTACCACCGTTTTGGTCATATAATGGATGTGGGTGAGCACTGTGGAAAATCATTCAAAAAAATATGTGACAGCGGCTGGTGATTTGGTCCGCAACTCGGCAAACCCCGAAATGCGCTAGAGGGCAAAATATATAAAAAAACGTTTTTTTTCGTTTTTTGTTTTTTGGTGTATTACCAAAGTTGAAGTTGTGAAGAACCTACTTACTATAACAGACAACAGTTTTAGGTTCACGAAATACGTTTAATTAGTCTGCAAACTAAGCTCGTTTTTAGCTGATTTCGAGCCGGGCTTGGGGGCGGGCAGATCGATTAGCATGATTTGGTTTCATTGGCTATTGCTTCCGGGTTCTCCGCCCCCACCCTTCCCAAACAACACGCCGGCTGTTTACATTCAGTTCCAAGTTTAACCATGGATGCTACAGCTTTTGCTAAAGAGAAGACGGGGATGGCATCCAGGACATGGAAAGAGTTTTAAGAGCAGCTCAAACTCCAGCAGAGCAGGACTCGTTCGTACACGGAGTTTTATTCTTGATGACCTGTGATACAGAGATGACTGTATCAGCAAAGCATGCTGCTACCGAGCGAACGCGAACGACGTACCAGATTCACACCACCGCCAAGCATTCTGCTTTGCTTTGGGGTAAGCTGATCTTTATACTATCTGTGCTGTTTATATTACATTAACGTTAGTCGTTTAGCAGAAGCTCCTTTCTAAACAAGTGACTAAGTCTAGCTAGCATAACAAAGGCTAGCTAGCTAACGTTAGCTAACATGCTAGTTAGCTGAGCTAGCCCTTTGTTCCTATCTAGCCAGCGAGGCAGCTAATATCTAGCTAGGTAGCTATATTATAGAGAGAAACAGAATGAGAGAGCATGAGAGCTATGGTAGTCTGACACCTTTTTCTTTGTTTTGGTTACAGGATGAGCAAAAACCAGCTCCAGCTTGTAAGGAATTGCAGCTCTCCCTTCATACCAGCCAGCAAGAAGATCACTATGCACTACAGCTTTGATTTTGCACAACAGGTGAGAATACGTTCATCCTATCATGCATTAGCTAGTCTATTTAATCAACACATTCTGGTACTATTTTATCTATATGGAGTGCCAGTACTGTGGGCAATAGTTTAATGCATTTTCCTCCTTCTATTCTATTGCAGTTTTGATGCTGAGAGACCTGGCATGGTTGTGGCCAGAGAACACTGTGATGCACCGGCACCGGCGCAAGCCTGATGTCCTGCCCCCCAGAGAAGGTCTTCTTGTGCAAGCCCCACCCGGACTGGACATGGCCAGACAGACGTATCTCTTTGACAAGATCAGAGAGTTCTGTTCTGATGAGGGACGAGACGTCACATGTCCCCCGCCAAACTCCACAGCAGCTCAGAACAAGACTGTCCGCTTGTAGATTCACTGCAGATCATCAGGACGGACAGCACTGCAGGAGAAAGGCCACAGCCTTTCCTGTTTTCCTGTTTGTATACTGAAGCGTTGCTTGTTCTCTTGCACAGACTTGCCCACACTTGCACAGACTGCATTGTTAGAATATTGAATACTGAGCTGAGTACTGTTGTTATTACCTTGAGTATTGAGCTGGGGACTGTTATTACTTTGTTGTACACTTGATCACAATGAACACTATGCACCTTGTCTATAAAACAGACAACTGACTGTACACTCTAACACTTAGACTGTTGCCTTTTTTTGTACACTTAACTACTTATGCTTGTACTTTATATAATGTATGTGACAATAAAGAACGTTAAATTTGAACTTCCTCTTATATTGTTCTTAACTGCATTCACAACACAAGATTAATACTGACTCAAAGAGTGTGGGGTCATCAGTGAGAGAGCACCCCACTTGGCTGCCACTCTCAGGTAATACCCCAAGTTGACAGCCACTCTGACAGATAATGACAGATCGTCCAGTGGGGGAGTGGCTGGGGGTGCGGTTACCAGGCTATTGTTCACGCCCATTACCTGGCAGTCAGAGGTGTGAAAATGTTGGAGAACTTTGGAGGGGGATTTCTCAGCTAAGTTGATTTGGCAGTACTAGCATTCAAATAAGCATATCTTCTTCAAATATGTTCAGATTTCAATGTATGAGACCTCATTTGAAAGCTTACAATCTGCACTTTCATAATCTGTAAAAAACTGAAAAATGAAAATGCGTAGTTGAGGACCAAATTACCAGCGGCGGTCACATATGTTAAACTCTTGTATATGATCATAAATAACCTTAAAACAGGGCTAAACATGATTTTTCCCTTTACTACTCCTTTAAAGTCACCCAATGTAGTTTTTGACCATTAGTATGCGCTCTAGAGCAAATTTGAGGTGGTCCCCGAAAATCGCATACTACGTCATTGCGTCAATACGTGGAGCACATAATAGTGACGTTTCACACATCTTTGTTGTTTTCAAAACATTAGGTAAATATCATTTTCCGAAGAAATTACAAGGTAGGAAAGACATTCAAGTGATTCATCATGTTTATTAGACTACAAGGAAGTAGTACAGTAGGACCCCACTTATCCAAACCCAACGGGACCGAAGGTCATTCGTATCTCTGAAATGTCCGGATGACTGAAACTTATGTTAAAATGCACCAAAGTCAATAAGTGGTATACTTGTTTCATATGGACTCATAATACACCGATAAATACCCTTAATTACTTGTGAAAATGCATCAAGATTGCAATCAAATAGCCAACTAAACTCATATAGCCTAGCCTATAATAAGACAACCGAATTTCCACTTTACTGCGTGCTTTGATCAAATACAGTACTTCGTACGACTCGTTTGCGTTTTGTGCTCGAAATTTTCCCGCTTTAGAGTAACAAAGAAATTAAACGTGACAATAGGCTACAGCCTACAGGCAACATGTAGGTATACATACAGTTCAGTTTTTATTCACAGTAGGATACAGTACATGTTTACTATGACAGATTTAAGTACAGTACTGTAATGAAAATCCCACCAGTAACCAGATAGCAGGCTAAAACAAAAAAAAAAGTTTTTTAAGCCTGTCCGGTAGACCGGGAGGTTGGGATCTCTGAAGTTGGGATTAGTGGGGTCCTACTGTAGTTAAGCATGAAGCCCAAGAAGTACTTCAACTGTGTCTGGTCAGTTGGCTGTGGAGCGCTTGCAATGGCCTGTACCTTGTGTTGACTTTCGTTGTCTTTTATCATTGTCCTTATTAAGCTCTGCGTTGTGTTTTGATTACAATAAAAGACGGCCCCCAATCTCACACAATACCACACAGTCCAGTGTCTCCTTGTTCTGATGTATTCCAAATTAATCTCTCCAACACAGGATTTGAGCGACATCAAAAGCTGTTTATTCCAGAAGGGTTAACATACAAAAGACGATGGCATAAAGTCTAATGTACACTTGACCTCTCTGTATGCTGTCTGAACTCAAATTAAAGCATTGGTCTCGTTGCAACGTTCTCATGGTTCGGGTGTCCCCCCCCCCCTCGTCTCTTCTCCGATAAGTTAGTCTTTCTCGTTTCTTCTGTGGCCTTGTTTGGTCAAGATAAGCTACGCCGCCTCGGCGCTAACCACAACAATTGCTGTTTAGCACAGAATGTACCAGCCCTAAGAATGTCATCTTTATCTCATAAGTCTATGGAAGAGGGACACCGTTTTCTTACAGAACACACCCAGAGGTCGATCATAATAATTTAGAAATAGCTAACAGGATCAGATTAAATCAATATTTCTTTGAAAATCAGCCAGATGCAACACTTACAACACGGAATGAATTCCTTTTTCGTTGATCCTTTATCCCAGGTACACCACCCCTGGTGCCATGAAGACACATTTCTCTCTCCTATGCCTGGGGCTGATGACACCCCATAGGGTAGCCTGGTGTACTGGTATAAACCGCAGTGGGTGTTAATTGTTGTGAACTTCTTAGATTCTTCATCCCGTGGGAGTTGCTGGTATGCCTGAGACATGTCTAGTTTGGTGAATTTCTGTCCCCCCCCCAGTACTGCCAACAAGTCCTCAGTCTTTGGAATTGGGTAGTTATCTATCTTAGACACTGGATTCACGGTAACTTTATAGTCCCCACATATTCTAGTTGTTTTGTCTGGTTTAAGTATAGGAACTATGGGAGCGGCCCACTCGGAAACTCACAGGCTCTATGATGGCTTCCTTCTCTAATCTAACCAACTCTGTCTCAACTTTGTCCTTGAGGGCATATGGCAGAGGCCTGGCTTTGAAATACCTTGGCTTGGCCTCGGGGTCAACAGAGATCTTTGCTGTAGCTCCCACTAAACTGCCCGGCTCACCTTAAACACCTCTCCGTGTTGTGAGAGTAGCTCACTCAACTCCTGCTGCTGACCTGTATGTAGTCTGAAAATGGCCCTCCAGTCTAGCCTAATGGCCTCTAGCCAATTTATCCCCAAGAGATTTGGCCCCTCCCCTCTTACCACTATCAATGGCAACTGTCTGGTCTGCCCCTTGTAACTGACTTGTGTGTACATTGCCTAGCACCCCTACACTATCTCTGGTGTACATATACAGCTTTGTTCTTGTATGGTGGAGTTTCCCCCCTCCCATCTTCCTGTATGTTTTCTCATTCACTATAGTCAGTCTTGCCCCAGTGTCTACTTCAAACTCAATGTTGCATCCATTCACTGCCATCTGCTCTCTGTATGGCTCTACTCTTTTTTCATCATCGATATTGTACATCATGTGGGCATACTCCTCTTCCTCTTCTTCCAGTCTGTGGCGCGCTATGGCTTCTACCATACGGACTTGTGGTCACGATTGATCAGATAGCTGGTTGGCTTGGTTCCACGATTGAAAATCTTTAATCAGTATCCCTGCACACCGCACTGATCACTATACATATACACACTGTACATACAAACTTTAAAGTTACCATTTAAATACATTTGTAAATATTACACTTACTTATTCATTCAATTCAACCATAACATTTCTGTGACCTTTTGGGATGTTTGCTTTGGCATTGTAAATGTATGTTTCCCATTCCAATAAAGCCCTTTGAATTGAAGTAAAATATAGAAGACATACAGATAGTTATCCATTCATACTTGGATGGATGGATGGATGGATGGATAGATGGACAGGGATTTGTTAGTGAAAATGTGCTTTACTGAGACGGGAAACACAGGGTGTAATCTTACCAGTCTCATTATGCTCTCCTGTGAAATGTATCGCAATCCCAATATTTGTACATGTTTGGCATGGCTTGGACTTGAGCATTCCCCTGGCACTTGTTTTCACTGCTCCCACAGAGGACTATGTGCAAGTCATGCCAGATGCCTACAAATAGATGGACTTTGCGCGTGTAAACTGTAGAATAATTAGGCATTACAATAAGGTGAAGAAATATGAACAGATGCTCATTTCTCATATTTCCAGAATCTATTTGGCTGCGCTCACGCTATATTGTTAGAAGTAGGCCTAGGCTATATTGTTAGAAGTAGGCCTAGGCTATATTGTTAGAAGTAGGCCTAATCTATATTGTTAGAAGTAGGCCTAGGCTATATTGATAGAAGTAGGCTGGGACTGACTGCCCCCCTGATCAAAAAGTCAAACGGCGCATATGAACATCATGTCACTAGAGAGACAGAAACAGCAGGATCCAGAGATGGTAAGGGACTGTGGTAGAACTAACAGAAGAAAGTTCATAGAGAAGCAACTAGAAATGAATCCAGATGCCTATAAACAATGAGATGCAAATAAAAAGGCTATGTTAAGGGAAAGACTTCATGAACAATTAAACAGGACAACAATAGGCAGGCTTTTCAGAGATCGTGTCAGGGATGGACCCATCTTTGCATCTGTAAACTGTAGAATAATTAGGCATTACAATCAGGTTAAGAAATATGAACACATGCTCATTTCTCAGATTTCCAGAATCTATTCTGCTGCTCTCACTCAAAATAAACCATCTCTCCAATCTTGAAAGTTTCCCTCCCTCCCTTCCTCCCTCCATACTTTCCCTCCCTCCCTTCCTCCCTCCATACAGTCAGTCCCATCATCTCACCCACTTTTTCTCCCTCCCTCTCTTCCTTCATCCTTCCTTCCTCCCGTCTCTCCCTCCCTCACCTGTTTGTTCTTATGAAACCACCCCCTCTCTCCCCCAGGTATGTGAACTGTGCCCGTACTGAGGAAGAGCAGAACCTGGTAGCGTTTCAGTACTGTGGAGGGATCCTGTTTCGCTGCTGTTGGCTGCTGGCTGTCGGGGAGGAGCTGCTGGTCTGGTACGGACAGGAGTACAGATACAAGAGCATCTCCTTCAACTACGTCTGGGAAGAAAAGAGCACCGCTAGAGGTATCTGTCCTCAACTCTTCTTCCCTCTGTCTTCTCCATCTCTCTCTCATCCACCTCTTTCCTTAAAGCTGAAAGAACAAGAGGTCTGCTGGTCATAATAATAACCGCTGTCCAAGTAGCTCTCCTCTACCGTCCTTCTTCTCCTCTGTCTTTTTCCCATGGTGCCAGCCAGCAGGCAAGACATGGGCATACAGCGTGAAATTCAGGACACTCATGGATGCAACGATACAGAGGGCACTATGTCATGAACTGCAATGGTGCCTGTGCAAATCGCTGTTGTGAGGCACGCAAATTGCCAATATTAGGCAGGCACACTTGCTCAGAACAAAATGGAATGCTGTTAGTTGCCATGGAACATGGTAGCTTGACTTATCTTTAGGAGTGCTAGCTTACTCTAGCTATCTAAGGTAGCTATTGCCGTGGGCTTCCATGTATTCATGCTAGTTTTCTCTCCTTTCTCCTCTTTTCTTTTTCTCACTCCTCTCTCTCCCTGTCGCTCTCCTTCACTCGAGCTCAGCCAGAGGAACCTCTTGCATATCTTTCTCTCTCCTGTCCTCAATCTGAAGTTGTGGTGTCGTCGTGTTTCGCCCCCCACTAGTTACATACGTATAAACACTCTATACAGTATTTGCACTTGTAATACAGGTGTGAGAATCCTTTTTAATGTTTGTCTCTTTATCTTTCACTCTCCCAGGAGTGATGTCAGACTTGTCCCAGACTCGGGTGTTCTCCTGCTCTGTGTGCCCATTCACCTACACCTCCCAGATCTACCTCAACAAGCACCTCAAGAGGAGCCATGACAACCTCTACGTCTCTCTCTCTCGTCTCTCGAGCAGACAGATCAGACCAGAGATTCTCTCCTCCTCCTCTCAATCACTCCCTATCACCACCTCCAACACCCCCCTCACCCCAGCTCCCGCCCAGAGACAGAGAGACACAGACAAGCCAAGACCGTACCACTGTGAACAGTGTGGGAAGATCTTCACTACGTCAGAACATTTAAAGACACACCAGCGTGTTCATACAGGAGAGAAGCCATACCACTGTGACCAGTGTGGGAAGAACTTCACTACGTCAGAACATTTAAAGAAACACCAGTGTGTTCATACAGGAGAGAAGCCATACCACTGTGACCAGTGTGGAAAGAACTTCACTACATCAGAAAATTTAAAGACACACCAGCGTGTTCATACAGGAGAGAAGCCATACCACTGTGACCAGTGTGGAAAGAACTTCACTACGTCAGGAGAGTTAAAGAAACACCAGCGTGTTCATACAGGAGAGAAGCCATACCACTGTGACCAGTGTGGGAAGAACTTCACTACGTCAGGAGAGTTAAAGATACACCAGCGTGTTCATACAGGAGAGAAGCCATACCACTGTGTCCAGTGTAGAAAGAACTTCACTACGTCAGGAGATTTAAAGACACACCAGCGTGTTCATACAGGAGAAAAGCCATACCACTGTGACCAGTGTGAAAAGAACTTCACTACGTCAGGACATTTAAAGAGACACCAGCGTGTTCATACAGGAGAGAAGCCATACCACTGTGACCAGTGTGGAAAGAACTTCACTACGTTAGGAGAGTTAAAGATACACCAGCGTGTTCATACAGGAGAGAAGCCATTCCACTGTGTCCAATGTGGAAGGAACTTCACTACGTCAGGAGAGTTAAAGATACACCAGCGTGTTCATACAGGAGAAAAGCCATACCACTGTGACCTGTGTGGAAACAACTTCACTACGTCAGGAAAGTTAAAGATACACCAGCGTGTTCATACAGGAGAAAAGCCATACCACTGTGACCAGTGTGAAAACAACTTCACTACGTCAGGACATTTAAAGAAACACCAGCGTGTTCATACAGGAGAGAAGCCATACCACTGTGACCAGTGTGGAAAGAACTTCACTACGTCAGGACATTTAGAGAAACACCAGCGTGTTCATACAGGAGAGAAGCCATATCACTGTGAACAGTGTGGGAAGAACTTCACTACGTCAGAACATTTAAAGACACACCAATGTGTTCATACAGGAGAGAAGCCATACCACTGTGACCAGTGTGGAAAGAACTTCACTACGTCAGAACATTTAAAGACACACCAGCGTTTTCATACAGGAGAGAAGCCATACCACTGTGACCAGTGTGGGAAGAACTTCACTACGTCAGGAGAGTTAAAGATACACCAGCGTGTTCATACAGGAGAGAAGCCATACCACTGTGTCCAGTGTAGAAAGAACTTCACTACGTCAGGAGATTTAAAGACACACCAGCGTGTTCATACAGGAGAAAAGCCATACCACTGTGACCAGTGTGAAAAGAACTTCACTACGTCAGGACATTTAAAGAGACACCAGCGTGTTCATACAGGAGAGAAGCCATACCACTGTGACCAGTGTGGAAAGAACTTCACTACGTTAGGAGAGTTAAAGATACACCAGCGTGTTCATACAGGAGAGAAGCCATTCCACTGTGTCCAATGTGGAAGGAACTTCACTACGTCAGGAGAGTTAAAGATACACCAGCGTGTTCATACAGGAGAAAAGCCATACCACTGTGACCTGTGTGGAAACAACTTCACTACGTCAGGAAAGTTAAAGATACACCAGCGTGTTCATACAGGAGAAAAGCCATACCACTGTGACCAGTGTGAAAACAACTTCACTACGTCAGGACATTTAAAGAAACACCAGCGTGTTCATACAGGAGAGAAGCCATACCACTGTGACCAGTGTGGAAAGAACTTCACTACGTCAGGACATTTAGAGAAACACCAGCGTGTTCATACAGGAGAGAAGCCATATCACTGTGAACAGTGTGGGAAGAACTTCACTACGTCAGAACATTTAAAGACACACCAACGTGTTCATACAGGAGAGAAGCCATACCACTGTGACCAGTGTGGAAAGAACTTCACTACGTCAGAACATTTAAAGACACACCAGCGTTTTCATACAGGAGAGAAGCCATACCACTGTGACCAGTGTGGGAAGAACTTCACTACGTCAGGAGAGTTAAAGAAACACCAGCGTGTTCATACAGGAGAGAAGCCATACCACTGTGACCAGTGTGGGAAGAACTTCACTGACTCAGGAAGTTTAAGGACACACCAGCGGGTTCATACAGGAGAGAAGCCATACCACTGTGACCAGTGTGGGAAGAACTTCACTGACTCAGGAAAGTTAAAGATACACCAGCGTGCTCATACAGGAGAGAAGCCATACCACTGTGTCCAGTGTAGAAAGAACTTCACTACGTCAGGAGAGTTAAAGACACACCAGCGTGTTCATACAGGAGAAAAGCCATACCACTGTGACCAGTGTGAAAATAACTTCACTACATCAGGAAATTTAAAGAAACACCAGCGTGTTCATACAGGAGAGAAGCTATACCACTGTGACCAGTGTGGGAAGACCTTCACTCTGTCAACAAGCTTAAAGACACACCAGCGTTTTCATAGAGGAGAGAAGCCATACCACTGTGACCAGGGTGGGAAGAACTCCACTAAGTCAGGAGAGTTAAAGAAACACCAGCGTGTTCATACAGGAGAGAAGCCATAGCTATAGCCTTAGGCCTGGATTACACTACTGCGTTTTTCTGAGTTTTCGCCTGCCTTTGCGCCTAGCAATTACAATACCGAGGCCAAAATGAGGCTCGAACCCGGAGGCAGATCGATACGTCCGGGGCCACGTTTTGGTGCTTGAAATCCGGCGATGCGTTCTAGTGTACTAGGCAGATCTGGAGGCCTTTGGAAAGAACCTATAGGAATAGGGCTACACTGTAATGCTGTATTCACTTCACCTTATAACAATCAAACAGATGATTTACGAGTTTGAGCTACATAGTATCTTACTGTATACTATAGTTAATCAGACAAGCAGATAATATCGTAGGAGGAATTTAACTGTATTCCATGTTTGCAGGTTCCACCCAAAAAGAAGACATTTTAAATCATAACCTACACAAGAGTAGACACCTCAATTATCTTGCTAAAAGAAAAGTAACTAGCAAAAAGTTTTCTTGTTAAACCTTTTTATTGAGCTATCGCTATATAAGATATATATTGAGATATGCTGCTATTTTTGTGTTCCTGACAAACAGCAACTTGATCACACCAGTCTGAACTTCCCAGCACTCCTGCCCTTTTCTTTTTCAATAATATCTCTATTCAATACTCAAATTCAGTCCAAATGTTCCAATGTATTGTTCACAATCATTGTGTACAATCAGTTTGTTTTAAGTCCTTCATCCATTCCCTCACGATATAGCTCCCATATTATGACGTAATATGTTTTTACGAATATGCCAACTGTCTGGCCCGCATGGTGTCGTTCTAAAACGTCACCATCAAGAGATGAATAAGCCTACTATTTTAAACCGCACCACAGATATTAGCAAACATGATTTAGGATACCTAATAGGCCAGTAAAAGCAGATGTTTGCTTTTGCAAAAGAACCCCTCAAATATGTTGTACAGTTTAATCTGGAATAAAATTCTGAAGTCAGATCTGTAATCATTCTGCAAGCAATTGGTTTATTCGGGTGAACCAATGAGTGCGTTTACATGCACTCAATAAACCTTGCTTCAACGGAATATTGACAATGGCCATGTAAACATCAATAAACCGTTTGAATAAACGGAATATGGGCATATTCCGAATATAAAAAAAACAAAAAAGTCCCCTGGTTTATTCCTTTTCCAAACCGAATATTTAGTCATGTATACGCTTATCGGTTTATTCCCACCAAAAGGAACATGAATTTGTGCTCTGCGCATGTTTTATTCGCAAGGAATCTTAGTTCTAGATTGCTGAACTAACGTTAGCCATTCTCAAAATGCAATACAACACAAATCTATAGTATATTTCATAGGTAGGCCTACAGTTTATTTTATTCTGCAAAATTAAATTTGTAACAGATGTGGGAAGTTAGAAATGTCACATGCTGCAGCATTTCACCTTCGCGGTATTTGGCAGGGAAATCCTGTTGGAAATCTCGTGGGATTTCAGACGGGTGTTATTTCGTTTTAGTGATGCACCACCGCTAGGTGGCGTCTTTGAGTAGATTTAGCAGGCTGGGCTCAGTGTTTTTCTCCTATAGTCTACGAATGAAGCATCATTAAATTTCACATTCTTTAATTTAAATGCTCTGTTGTAAAGCACTTTGACCTGAATTTATCTGTATTAAAGGTGCTATACAAATAACGTTTAATTGTTATTATTACCTTGTTCTCAAACACATGTTTTCTCCATCTGGATGTAATTTAACTATTACGAACACCTATATCTAGGCCTACAGTAGCCTATCTACAGATGTGGGAACATAAGAATGTAACTTGACCCGCGGTATTCTAACAGGCGCTTTACGTCATTCCGCACCACCGCTCGCCTGCCCATAGGGGCGCAGTAATACCACTCATTGACCCATTGCTGTAGCTCATCTCGCACATTAGATGAGCCTACCGTTCTCAAACTCCTTGTTCTCTGTCTGGTTGTAATTTAATTATTACGAACAAAGCCTATCTATTTATAGTTTCTATCTCTGTAAATGTCGCCGGGTCTATATCTGTTAACTGTCGGGACAAGTAGAAGTTTAATACATTAGGCTGAGTGTTCTATGGAACATGGCATCAGGACGAGTAAGATGGCTAACGGAGATGACCAGAGATGTGTTTGAAATGGTTCACTCACTCCCTCCCTATTTCCAATGATGTATTGAGTGCGACTCATAGTGAACTACATGGGGAATGATTTAACAGTTTTGGGACACTACATGGAATATAACTGCGTAAGATATTCATGACTCAAACAAGCAGACGCTCCGATCACTGATGGCAGCAGGTTGAAATATCAGGTAGTATTCAGGTTCCATGTTTAGTTGAATGATAAATCCCATATAAATGGTTGGAATTCTAATGATGTGCAAGTGTGATTTTGTCAACTTTCGTGCTGTCTGCTAATAGCAGGCTGTGAAGCTGCACGATAACACCGTGATAGCAAGTTAGCTCACGACAGCAGCTTCATAATATTAACGGTAGCTGTCGGTGGCTAAAAAGCAGATAGCTAACTTTACAATGTTGATTCCTGTAGCTATTTTGATTTTGATGCTATTAGTTCGACTTCTGTTTCTCGGGCAGGAACGGAGACGAACTCGCATTAGCAGCAAAGCAGCTAGAGGAATGATCTTAACATTAGCTAACTGCTTTAGCTACTGCTAGCTACCGTCTTCTTCACGTCTCCTTCGGTAAAACATGACACCGTTGTGTTGTGGTATTGTGAGGGCTTAGGCAGAAGCAGGAAGAGAAACCACTTTTGCCCCATGTAAGTAAAATAATGGTCTCATAAGCATTTTCGATTATAAAATTGTGTTCACTTGTTTTAGTTTGCAAACATATGCAATTTTCTTAGCATTCCCAGCTTTGTATGTAGTTTTAATGTGAAAGATGCATCTTGAATGCAGTCAAGACAAATTATTTTGCCTCATAACTTTTGCCAAACCCCCTGGTTCCAGTCAATTGGATTATAGGCTATAGGCTACTTTCGTTTACAATGATTATTATTATCGTTATCTTATGAACACAAATAGCTTAACCTATAGGCCTACATAAAAACAATAGCCTAAAACCATGTTTATTTACAATGTATTTTCTTTCATTGATAGCATGCCAATAGTTAGGGTGAGGAATGACGCGCGGTCTCTTTAGCCCTGAGACCATCAGGCAGGCAGCAGGAGGTCGTTGAAGGCTTTATATATTATTATGATATTATGTCTAATAATACATTCGTTGAAAGTACACAGGCGGATCTACTATACGGAATTGGACCGAGGAGTGTTCTCATATGGAACTAGGCTGCACGCCCGCCCGCGACAAGAGCTGAATTGTAGTCAGCTTTCCCCACTGCGCGCAGGACGCGTGCGTCCCCCGCTCCGAGCGGGAACGCAGGCGGAATGTCGCTCCCCGTCTGAAACGGCCTTGACTCCTGGAATCCCAAGGTCTTTCATATTGAAATTCTCTTGATGGTCTGGTAAGTTGCGAGACGTGTTAAGGGAGTGCATCAGTCGTGATCCTTGACAGTAGGCTACCAGCCTGCGCTGCGCTCAGTTACAATAGTCTAGTCCAGGGTTCGCTGGCGAGTGACGAGCTAGTCAGATGGCGCATGCATGTGTGGACATTGTAGGCCGATTCTGTGAAACCTAAAGAATAAAAGTAGGCTACGTTCAACATTCATTGGAGTGGTCCAGTTGGATAGGCTGAAGATTTGAAGATGTAATTGGTCATTTTAAATGGGCCTACTTTATCTTTTGATGCCTATTTGAACAAACTGCATCGATCAATGCAATGACTCTCCATGTTTTTAAGTTTTACCCTTTTCATCAATAAAACATCATTTTTACAACCATGTCTCATTGATTGGGAAGGCATTTAGAGCTGCCGGTCTATTAGCCTACATTCGGACTCAGAGGATGACATAACTGTTTATTGAGAAACAATTGCAGGCTGGCCTATATAAAGAAATACCACAATGCATGTAGTCTAGATATATTACATTATGGTTAGGCTATAGCCTACACTTTATGGTAGACTGCCCTCTCGCTCGCTAAGCAGGCTACATTGTGGCTGTTTTGTTCATCGCAGAAGCCTATAGCCTAGGCTACACATTAAAAAAATGTTTTTTTTTATATAGACCTAGAAGGAATCAGAATATGTGGAAATTTAATTTTAGCCTATTTTAATACAATTCAAATTCTGCTTAGAGGGAATTATTTTCAACGGACATTATGACCTGAGCATAATTAATAATTATCTAAGTTAATATAGGCCTATGAGAACGCTTTTTACGATAGGCTAGGCCTATGCGTCTTGTGATTGTTCTGTAGCCTAGGCTACAACTTAAGGCTTATTTGGCCCTATTGAATTAATTTAAGCCTACTAGGCTACTCATTATTATCGAATTATCTAGTTGATATATGAATAAAACAATAAGCCGTTTTAATGGCTATGGGCTACTAGTTGTAGCTATACACGAGTTGATGCGCTCTGCTCTTACGCACGGTTGAGGCGGCAGCTCAAATACACTTCGCACATATCCTCTGCTATAGCCTCTCACAGACAGCTAGGTGCACTTCATGCATTGGTAGACAGTTCTGCAGCTTGTCTTCACCATGCAGGCATTTTGGTGGGGGTATTCTTCTGTGGACACTGCGAGGGGCGCAGCCGGAGCCAGAGCGCGCAGCTCTTCAGCCAACTGGAGGATGTCGCGTCTGGGGAGGCTCTGCGTCTCTCCACCAGTCCCCAGCGAGTCCAAGCTCCCCCAATGAATAATACTTATTGATAATAGCCTACGTAGCGCGAAACTGTGCATATAATAGGCTGTAGCCAGCGCGAAACTGCATATAATAGGCTGTAGCCAGCGCAAAACTGTGCATATAATAGGCTGTAGCCAGCGCGAAACTGCGCATTCCCTATAGCCGTTCATGGAACGACTGGCGGCCGGTATAAATAAATAAAAACATACACGATATTTTCTTATTTGAATGATCTTGAATATATATATATTCAAGATCATTCAAATAACAAAATATTGTGTATATTGTGCATGTGAAGGCACTCACTGTCAAACCTGCCGCTATCTATGCACAAGATAGTTAATGTCCGGATATGATTGGCAATGAGTGATCTTTACTCATGGCGACTATGTCAATTTTGTATGGATCCACAAGTCGATCAAGCTTATTTTTTCTTTGTATCGTGCTGAAGCCATAAAGCCTACTGCGCTCAGACTTGGCTACATTAGCTGGTGCCGTCTTCAAATTTACTTCCGGGGTTTACGAGTAGCCTACCAGTTGAATGTGTTCCAGAAACAAAACGCAAAACCCCCACGTTCACCATATCTTTACTTACAAATATATTTACAATACTGTTATTTTGCGCATTTGACCTAACAGCCACCACGTCTTGACCCGACGTCAGTTACCGAGATAGATAGGCTACTGTAGGCCTAGATATAGGTGTTCGTAATAATTAAATTACATCCAGATGGTGAAAACATGTGTTTGAGAACAAGGTAATAATAACAATTAAACGTTATTAGGGCCCGAGCACTGGCGGTGCGAGGCCCTATTGAATTTCGAAGAATTATTATTATTCTCCTACCTTCTACCTTCTTCTTCTTCTTCTCCCCAAACAAATGCCTTTTTGGCGGCCTAAACATCGATGAAAACGGATGAAACTTTGCAGATACGTCAGTCCCGGTGAAAAATTTGATAATTCATGGGTGACGGAAATGGGCGTGGCAAAACGGCTCAAGAGCGCCCCCTGGAAAATCTAAAATGGCGAGCCCCACCTTTCAGTTTGATGTAGGCGAACGAAATTCGGAGGGCATATGTAGTTCATCGAGACACACTAAAATGTCTCTTGGAGCTATACCCAACATGCAACAGGAAGTCCGCCATTTTGCTTTTAATGTGCCATTTTGTCCTTGTTTTTACCATTTCCATGCCTCGTACTTCAACGAACTCCTCCTACAGATTTCATCCGTTCAACTTCATATTCGGTCAGCTTCATCTTAAGACCCTTGTGATCAAAAGTTATCAAAAAAATTTAGTTTTCATCACACACCCTTGCCGTGGCGCCCCGCCAAAGTTTGACATTTCGCCAAAAAACACGAAGTCCTCATAACTCCTCCATACATTATCCAATTTGTCCAATATATCTCACGCTTCATGACGGTTCTGTCCTGAACACATCTATGTGTCAGTATTGCGTCATACTTATAGCGCCACCTATTGGTGAAACAGGAAGTCCTCATAACTCCTCCATACATTATCCAATTTGTCCGATATATCTCACGCTTCATGACAGTTCTGTCCTGAACACATCTATGTGTCAGTATTGCATCATACTTATAGCGCCACCTATTGGTGAAACAGGAAGTCCTCATAACTCCTCCATACATTATCCAATTTGTCCAATATATCTCACGCTTCATGACGGTTCTGTCCTGAACACATCTATGTGTCAGTATTGCGTCATACTTATAGCGCCACCTATTGGTGAAACAGGAAGTCCTCATAACTCCTGCATACATCATCCGATTTGCACCAAATTGCTGACGCTTCGTGAAGGTCACCTTCTGAACACATCTATGCGTCGGTATTGAGTCACACTTACAGCGCCACCTACTGGTGAAACAGGAAGTACTCATAACTCCTACATATGTTATCCGATTTACTCCAAATTGCTCATGCTTGATGAAGGTCGCATCTTGAACACTTCTGTAAGTCAGTATTGCGTCATACCTTCAGCGCCACCTACTGGTGAAACAGGAAGTCCTCATAACTCCTACATACGTTATCCAATTTACTCAACATTTCTCAGGCTTCATCAAGGTACCGTCCTGAACACATCTATGCTTCGGTATTGAGTCACGCTTAGAGCGCCACCTACTGGCGACAGAAAGTTTCTCTCAGTACTGCACACCGAAATAGCACACCCTTTAACGGCGCCACACCCCGACACGCATGGGGTGCGAGGGCCCGCTCACTGCTGCTCGCAGCCCTAGTTTGTATAGCACCTTTCATACAGATAAATTCAGCTCAAATTGCTTTACAACAGAGCATTTAAATTAAAGAATGTGAAACAATGATGCTTCATTCGTAGACTATAGGAGAAAAACAGAGCCCAGCCTGCTAAATCTACTCAAAGACGCCACCTGGCGGTGGTGCATCATTAAAACGAAATAACACCCATCTGAAATCCCACAAGATTTCCAACGGGATTTCCCTGCCAAATACCGCGACGTGAAATGCTGCAGCATGTGACATTTCTAACTTCCCACATCTGTATCTCGGTAAATGACGTCGGGTCAAGACGTGGTGGCTGTTAGGTCAAATGCGCAAAATAACAGTATTGTAAATATTTGTTAGTAAAGATGTGGTAAACGTGGGGGTTTTGCGTTTTGTTTCTGGAACGCATTCAACTGGTAGACTACTCGTAAACCCCGGAAGTAAATTTGAAGACGGCACCAGCTAATGTAGCCAAGTCTGAGCGCAGTAGGCTATATGGCTTCAGCACGATACAAAGCAAAAAAAAGCTTGATCGACTTGTGGATCCATACAAAATTGACATAGTCGCCATGAGTAAAGATCACTCATTGCCAATCATATCCGGACATTAACTATCTTGTGCATAGATAGCGGCAGGTTTGACAGTGAGTGCGTTCACATGCACAATATACACAATATTTTGTTATTTGAATGATCTTGAATATATATATATATATTCAAGATCATTCATATAAGAAAATATCGTGTATGTTTTTATGTATTTATACCGGCCGCCAGCCGTTCAATGAACGGCTATAGGGAATGCGCAGTTTCACGCTGGCTACAGCCTATTATATACACAGTTCCGCGCTATGTAGGCTATTATAAATAAGTATTATTCATTGGGGGAGCTTGGACTCGCTGGGGACTGGTGGAGAGACGCAGAGCCTCCCCAGACGCGACATCCTCCAGTTGGCTGAAGAGCTGCGCGCTCTGGCGTCCAAACAGCCACCGGCGGCGCACCTCGCAGTGTCCACAGAAGAATACCCCCACCAAAATACCTGCATTGTGAAGACAAGCTGCAGCAAGAACAGAACTGTCTACCAATGCATGCACCATAGCTGTCTGTTGCAGTTGCACTGCCAAGGTGCAGAGAATATGTGCGAAGTGTATTTGAGCTGCCGCCTGAACCGTGCGTAAGAGCAGAGCGCATCAACTCGTGTATAGCTACAACTAGTAGCCCATAGCCATTAAAACGGCTTATTGTTTTATTCATATATCAACTAGATAATTCGATAATAATGACTAGCCTAGTAGGCTATAAAAGGAATTCAATAGGGCCTAATAAGCCTTAAGTTGTAGCCTAGGCTACAGTACAATCACAAGACGCCGTAAAAAGCGTTGCGTTCTCATAGGCCTATATGAACTTAGATCATTATTAATTATGCTCAGGTCATAATGTCCGTTGAAAATAATTCCCTCTAAGCAGAATTTGAATTGTATTAAAATAGGCTTAAATTAAATTTCCACATATTCTGATTCCTTCTAGGCCTATATAAAAAAAACATTTTTTTAATGTGTAGCCTAGGCTATAGGCTTCTGCGATGAACAAAACAGCCACAATGTAGCCTGCTTAGCGAGCGAGAGGGCAGTCTACCATAAAGTGTAGGCTATAGCCTAACCATAATGTAATATATCTAGACTACATGCATTGTGGTATTTCTTTATATAGCCCAGCCTGCCTATCAATTGTTTCTCAATAAACAGTTATGCCATCCTCTGAGTCCGAATAAGCAGGCTAATAGACCGGCAGCTCTAAATGCCTTACCAACCAATGAGGCATGGTTGACCAATTACATCTTCAAATCCCTTCTTATCTTGGCCTTTCATAGGGTTTTTCCCCGCCCTACTGCCAATTATATCCGAACATTAACTATCTTGTGCATACAGAGCACAAACAATGAAACGAATAGATTTCCTCCCTGTCTGTCTGTGGCATTCGCTACCAGAAAACACTGAAAATACAGGTCCTAAATTTATTTAGATTAGACTAGCCTATCCAACTGGACCACTCCAATGAATGTTGAACGTAGCCTACTTTTATTCTTTAGGTTTTAGAGAACAGGCCTACAATGTCCACACATGCATGCACCATCTGACTAGCTCGCCACTCGCCAGCGAACCTGGACTAGACTATTGTAACCCCCCCCCCCCCCCCCCCCCAAATTATTTTATATTCAAATAAACAGGATGGACCGGTTTCCTAGCCCGGGATCGTGGGGGAGGGGGGTAGCCTACGTTAGCGGGTGCTTTGCCATGACCGGCCACAGGTGTTGGATTGAATTCGCTAGTTTGATTGATAGATGGATGGATTTAACGTCCAAAGTAGATTGTGCAAGTATTGTATAGGCCCATGTGTAAGAGTTGTAACCATAAACTCAGCCAGAGGTAGGCCCTAGCTACTGTAGATTATCAGCATTATCACCAGTCTCAATTTATGTTTTCCTCTAGGCTACGTGTTGCCATTCATTTAAACCACCATCTCATCTAGACTACTTCTGTTGCTGCATTTTTACATTTATGCTTTCATGATTTTAGAGCGCAATAAACATTTTCCAGGATTCCAGTAAGTCCATCCATTCATCCAACTTTGTGCTGAGCGCAGCGCAGGCTGGTAGCCTACTGTCAAGGATCATGACTGATGCAGTCCCTTAACACGTCTCGCAACTCCCCAGACCATCGAGATAATTTCAATATGAAAGACCTTAAGTGGGGTATTCCAGGAGTTAGCCTAATGTAGCAAGTCGTCGGTCTTCATGACGCACTGTTATGCTTGTTTGCTGTGTAGATCCAGTCATAGAAGCGGGCATCTCGTCTGGCGATTTGAAACAGCTAGTCAATTCACCCCAACAAGACACGCCAAGAGAAGGACAAAAATGAAACCACAAACGTTACTACTGGTCTTGAAACAACTGTTAGCCTAGTTCCATATGAGAACACTCCTCGGTCCAATTCCGTATAGTAGATCAGCCTGTGTCCACGTAGTTGCTAGCTAACTGGTGTGTACATTCCATGAATATCAGAAGCAATTATTCCCTATGTAGTTCACTATGGGTAACACTACATAGGGAATAGGGAGCGAGTGAACCATTTCAAACATCTCTAGTCAGCCCCGTTAGCTAGCTTACTCGTCCTGATGCCATGTTCCATATGAGAACACTGCTAGCTAGCTAGTTAGCCTACTGTATTAAACCTCTACTTGTCCCGATACCTTGTTCCATATGAGTTAACAGATACAGACCCGACGACAGTTACAGAGATAGATACTATATATAGATGGGCTTTGTTCGTAATAATTAAAATTACAACCAGACAGAGAACAAGGAGTTTGAGTGCACATAGTTGTTAGCTAACTGGTACAGTTGTTTACGTTGCAGTCTAGCTTACAATAGCTTCTCACGCCGTTCACTACCATTCCATATTTTTTCTGATTTAAGGTCCCATGACGGGTTTCTCTTCCTGCTTCTGCCTAAGCACTCCACAATACCACAATACAACGGTGTCATGTTTTACCGAAGGAGAAGTGAAGAAGACGGTAGCTATCAGTGGCTAAAGCAGCTGCTAATGTTAAGATCATTCCTGTAGCTGCTTTGCTGCTAATGCGAGTTCGTCTCCGTTCCTGCCCGAGAAACAGAAGTTGAACTAATAGCATCAAAATCAAAATAGCTACAGGAATCATTGTTGTAAAGTTAGCTATCTGCTTTTTAGCCACCGACAGCTACCGTTAATATTATGAAGCTGCTGTCGTGAGCTAACTTGCTATCACGGTCTTATCGTGCAGCTTCACAGCCTGCTATTAGCAGACAGCACTAAAGTTGACAAAATCACACTTGCACATCATTAGAATTCCAACCGTTTTTATGGGATTTATCATTCAACTAAACATGGAACCTGAATACTACCTGATATTTCAACCTGCTGCCATCAGTGATCGGCGCGTCTGCTTGTTTGAGTCATGAATATCTTACGCAGTGATATTCCATGTAGTGTCCCAAAACTGTTAAATCATTCCCCATGTAGTTCACTATGAGTCGCACTCGATACATCCATGGTAGCACTACATAGGGAATAGGGAGTGAGTGAACCATTTCAAACACATCTCTGGTCAGCTCCGTTAGCCATCTTACTCGTCCTGATGCCATATTCCATATGAGAACACTCAGTTAGCCTACTGTATTAAACTTCTACTTGTTCCGACAGTTAACAGATATAGACCCGGCGACAGTTACAGAGATAGAAACTATAAATAGATAGGCTTTGTTCGTAATAATTAAATTACAACGAGACAGACAGAGAACAAGGAGTTTGAGAACGGTAGGCTCATCTAATGTGCGAGATGAGCTACAGCAATGGGTCAATGAGTAGTATTACTGCGCCCCTATGGGCAGGCGAGCGGTGGTGCGGAATGCCGTAAAGCGCCTGTTAGAATACCGCAGGTCAAGTTACATTCTTGTGTTCCCACATCTGTATGTCTAAACAAACTAGTTTTGTACTGACTATTCTATTTGTTGCTGCTGTTTTGATTGTATTTCTGCTTGTTATGTTCTCTCCTGTTCTGTGATTGTATATATGTATTTCCCACCAATCCTAGCTGCAAATCTTCATCCAAAGGGCCCGGGGGGCTCTGGTCTGAACGAGTGGCATATGAAAGAGAGCCACAGCACCGGCGTTTAACATTTCCTCTCGTTTTTTCCTTTCAGTAAGGAAGTGAATGAGGAGGAGTGTGAAGTGGTGTTGCTGGATGAGAGCAAGCACTATAGCGCACCACCAGGGTTGGGAAGGTTACTTTTAAAAAGTAATCCCTTACAGTTACAAGTTACTTGTGAAAAATTGTAGTCAGTAACGTAATCCGATTACCACAATTTAAAAGTAAAGTAAGGGATTACTTTCAGTTACTTTTGGATTACTTTAAATAAAATGTACTTTGTATTTCACCAGATAAAAAATGAACTGTATTTCACCAGAAATCCTACATTATTTATTATTTTTCTGTGTTCTAGAGCTGACAACATAGAGAAACAGCAGTTGCCCAGCGCCCGCCCAGTTAGAGCAAGTGTTAATGCCAAGAGGTTAGGGTGCGTGTCATCTTGCCTTGGCTAGTTAATTGCAGTCTGCAAAACACGACACTCGTTGCTAATGTAGCTAACGTTAGGTGTAAACGTCGGAGCCAGCTCTAAACTCCAGCTCTAATGCATTCTAAGCAGCTGTGATTGGCGCTATTCAGCTATACAGCTTGCCAGTGGACACACAGCCTTATATACTATGGATAAAGCACCCACTGAGAAGTTTTCCCAGGCAGTTAGTTATAGCTCTTGAATAATGGTGCGTTCGTTTATAACTGAGAGGTGGCAAATTGCGACTTGCTACTAGGAATGATTAAATAAAACGCTGCATGAACTCGCACTTCCTCGTCGCAAATTCGGATATGTTTCTCAGCCTCCAGTTGCCGGCTGGTGTCAATATCATATCATATCATCATCGTATCATTCGCTATAGCTCGAATGCACACAGGTCGGAGGTAGGTATTTTGCCACTTGCGACTTGTCACCTAACGAACGCACCATAACACCGACAGGCACTATTGAGTGAAAATAATATGAATGGGCGCTTGGGTCTGGTTTTCTGGTTGAACATTAGTGCTATACTGTAGAAGCCTACTGCTAGCTAATTTAGCTGTCAGTGGAAGTAAGGTTAACGTTAGCTACCCTAACATTTTACATTCTAACGTTAACTTACCGGCAAATGCCTTTTTCAGGTTGGACATTGAGTCCTTGGGCGTCGAGGCAGGTGGCTGGGAGGCATAGTTTACACTGTGCTGTAATATTGTTGTGGTTCTGTGACAGGAAAATAAAAAAAAATGCTGGTATTTCCAGGATTTTAATGCACATTGCGGTATTTCTGCCATGATGCCCGTGCTGCTCGCTGTCTGTCTGGCAGCTGTGGTTCAACGAGCACATCAGTGGGAATCTTGTTGGCGCGCTGCGCGCAACTGGTATCAGTATAGTATAGGCTACTAGCCTACTTCTTTTTCTTTTTTTTAAGCTTTTTTGTAAAACTGATGAGGAGGCGAGGGGTGATTGTAATCACGCCTGTAATCCCCGTTACTATGCAAATGTAACTGTAATCTAGATTACATATTTTAAATTGTACTGTAACGGATTACAGTTACTGTTTTTTTGTAATCTGATTACGTAACGGCGTTACATGTAATCCGTTACTCCCCAACCTTGAGTAGGACGCAAACTAAACTATTATCATTGATACAACTCTGTACAGAAAAATAATTGTCGGTCAACATATTGTATTCCCTATTGTTCAATAACTTCAATCTTACTTCTGCTTAATCAAAATCCCCGCTGTTGCCGACAGTCGATGCTCGATGTGCTGTGAGCTGCTGAGCTCGCGAGGCCCTCGCTGGGTCACAGAGGGAGGGAGGGAGGGGGGAAGTAGGCTACTGAACAGGGTTGCCAGATTGGTGTGATGTTTTCCAGCCCAATGAGTGCTCAAAATCCGCCCAATGTGATAAAAAAAAACGCCCAAATATTATATTATATAATATATAGCAGTGCATGCTAAGAAAAATGCCTTTCAGTTGAAATACCGAAAATAATAATAACTCATGTGGTAAACTGCAACACACGCCTACACACAGTCTACGAGAGAGAGAAAGATGCTTAATCCCATCAAATAGTCAAAATGATATAATGCAGGCAACAAATTATAATAACACATGAGAAGCATGGCTATATCATGAACAGAGGAACGGCGATGTTGCGGTCATAAGAGAGCAACTCAAGATAACAAGATGACAAGCTAGATAACAAGCTTTAGTGGTGACAAGAAACCGCTAGAGAACGTGACCTAGGCTACACAACTTCCAATAGTAGGCCTATAACCACCTGTATAACCACCCATGAATAGCCTGCCTGCTCGCCTACAATAACCGAGTCAGGAGTGTGACACTCAGGCAGGCAAGCAGGCAGACACACAAGTAATGCATCACTCAATGATGCGACATCCAAAAACACCTGCTGTATAGTATTAAATAAAAAATATCTTACCTTCAAGCCGAACAGGCCAGGAGTCCATTCCAACTTCTAACGTAACTTGTCAATGTAAAATTATGTACATGTGGTGAACTTGCCAATAAGCAAATATTAATAGATGGTTGAGTCAAAGCTGTCTGGGAGGGTGGAACGTTGCAGCCTTCAAACCGCTCCGTGTTAGACCAGAGCGCACGTGCACGAGAGCAGAAAGCAGCGGTAATCCCATGCAATTTCTGCCATCATCTTTAGCGTCACTTGGGAAAATGCTCTCTCCACATGAGCATCTGATATGGGCAGAGTGAGCAATCTGATTGCGCCAAGTGCCACATCCTGAAAGCACCGATTTCCTCCGGCATCTAAAGGCCTCTACCTCCAGCCAAAAGGCATCGATGCGGTGATCATGACAGAAACCTGCTGATCCCACATCCCCACGTTGGCATCTTTAGGTTTCTTCAGGGGGTAGCTAGCTAGATTTGACTCCGACCTCGTGCCTTCTCCTTGACCGTGTGAATCAAATGCATTGAACAGGGAGAGCTCCCTCGCCCCTATTGGACAGGTGCACATCTCCCACCCAATTAACATCATTGGATATTAATTGAAACGTCTATCCTGCCAGTTTTAAAATATATATATATATTTTTAAACGCCCGCCCAATGCTATTTTTTCCAGCCCAACCGCCCAATGCTATTTATTCCGGCCAAATGTGATCAAAAGAAGCCCAATTTGGCGTGAACCCGCCCAAACTGGCAACACTGCTACTGAACATTGTTGATTGGATAGCTTGCTGAACGCAGCTGTCAACCAGGCCTTAATTCCCAACCGTTTTGCTTTTGCAAGTTGTGAATGGTAATTAAAAACTACAGTTTTCACTCTGTATTATTTTTGGTAGGGACAATTCGTGTTTCCGTGGCTTTGGTATGGACATGTCCATAGCGTCCATACCTAAAACTAGGCCTATGGCTGGATGACCAGTGAAGTCAGTCAAGGAGGAACCAGTACCGTCTTCAGAGTTTATAAGCTACATGACAAGCGATCAAAGACATCCCTTCTGAGAAACAGTGGCTTGGTATGCTATGGAAGCCCAGAGACAGGATGGTACACATCTACTGTAGGTGTTGACTGTAGAAGCGCGCGTCCTCTGAGGTAAATGTGAACGATTTTCTGTGCGCGAGTAGCCTCGCGTCACCAGTCTCTCCTAGTGCGCGAGGCTCCGCAACAGTCATGTGACTGAAAACTTTATTTGGTGCAGCGGGGGAGCAACACACAACAAACAGAACGCCGGTCTATGGCATGGATGTGGCGACATCGCACGCATACTTTATTACATGACTCTATTGGTACAATTTACATTTACCCGCCAGCGTGGCGGATAGCCTCCGAAATTTAGTCGCCAAATGGAAATTTTACCCGCCATTGGCGGGTGTTAATTTTCAACCCTGCCTGCAGCCCATAGATTACATGTTCTATAGAATGTGTTAGGGTACTTATTTTCCAAAGTATGGTACAATGAGGTCTTGGGGCGGGTAAAAGGATCCATGATACGTTTTCATTTGCGTTTATGGTCTTCTAACGTTAGACTGGTTAAGATTATTCATATCTACCTGGTTAGATTTCTATCTGATGTTGGCTAGCTTATGTTAGCTGGTGGTGTTATTAGCAAGCTGGCTGGATTTGGACCTGATCCAGGGCTCTTGTTCTTGTGCATTCCATTCATTTCAATATGAGAGGTGTGAACGGCCTACTGGTGGTATTTGGCGCAGCTGCACTGCGTCATGACCTCATTTTCATTGATGAATCTGGATTCAATCTATCTAAAACCAGGTGTCAGGGCCCAGATGTTACAGGACAAAGAGCTGTTGTGAATGTCCCTGGGCAGCGTGGGGGAAATATCACCTTGTGTTCCTGGAAGAAGAATCAGTGTTTTGTGGTGTGTGGAAGCAGGTCTGTGAGCTTCAAGAATGTTAAGTTGGGGGAGGGGGGGAGCCCTTTCCACTAGCCCAGAGAGATAAGGAGGAGGAGGTCTTAAGATGAGGTCATTTGGCTGAAGTATGAGACTCATTGTTTTCTGACCACACATTTGTACTCTGATATCCCTTCTCTGGAGATCAGACATACCTTGTGAGCTCACAATCAAATCATTTAAACATGCCTTAGTTTACGGAATATAATTACTAGATTGATTATCAACCTGCAAAAATCTACATTTGGCCTTTGAGGGCTGAAAACATTTTCAAGAGGTTCCTACATCTGCAAGGAGTTCTCCATCACCATGCCACCCTAGGTCCATCCAGTACTGCACACATGATCACGTTTTGAGGGGGCGGCAGCAGCTCAGGAGGTAGAGTAGCCGTCTGGGAGCCTCCAGTTCAATTCCAGCTATCTCCTCTGCTTTGTTGACGTGCTCTTGAGTAAGACACTAATTTATCCCAAAGAGGAGGCTAACACCAGCTGGCCACCATTGGTGAGTGAATGAGAGAAGATATTGTAAAGCGCTCTATGCTTTAGAAGTGCACTCCACTCACAATGACATATCTGGTGCTCTATATAATGCAGTTGTACAGGATGGAGCAGAGCAGCCCAGGTTTGTTGTCATGTGGGATAATGTTAGTTTCCACCGGGCTGCTCTGGTCTGGGACTGGTTCACCAACCACCATACATAACTTCAGAGGTGGATACACCGTTACCCCCTTACTCCCCATTCCTCAGTCCCATTGAGGAATTATTTTCACTTTGGTGTTGGAAGGTGTTGAATATTGGTTGATTTTCAGAGAAATATTGGTTTAATCTGATCCTGTTAGCTGTTCCTAATTATAATGATTGACCTCTGAGTATGGCTGTAGCTGGAGCTTTCTATAAGAAATGGTGACCCTCTTCCATAGACTTATGAGATAAAGATGACATTCCATGGCTGGTACACTCTGTGCCAAACAGCAATTGTTGTGGTTAGCGCCAAGGCGGTGTAGGTTGACTTGACAAAACAAGGCCACAGAAGAGACCAGAAAGACAGTCTTATCGGAGAAGAGACGAGGGGGGGGGTGGGGGCACTCAAACCACATAAGAACCGTGCTCGAGCTCAGATGATTTGATTTGAGTCCAGACAGCATACAGACAGGTCAGCTGTACATTAGACTATATGCCACCGTCTTTTATATGTTAAACCTTCTGTAATATACACCTAAAGAAGGGACACTGGACTGTGTGGTATTGTGTGAGATCTGGGGCCGTCTTTTATTGTAATCAAAACGCAGAGCTTAATAAGGACAATAATAAAAGACAACGAAAGTCAACAAAGGTCTATGAACACCAACCAGACACCTGCATGACTCTCCCTGGGAGCAATGGAAGAGGCATGCAGAGACACTGAGGTGGGGTGAGTCCAGGGTTGGATACTGAGGTGGGGTCAGTGCAGGGTTGGATACTGAGGTGGGGTCAATCCAGGGTTGGATACTGAGGAGGGGTCAGTCCAGGGTTGGATATTGAGGGGGGGGGTCAGTCCAGGGTTGGATACTGAGGAGGAGTCAGTCCAGGGTTGGATATTGAGGGGGGGGGTCAGTTGAGGGTTGGATACTGAGGCAGGGCCAGTCCAGGGTTGGATACTGAGGAGGGGTCAGTCCAGGGTTGGATACTGAAGGGGGGTCAGTCCAGGGTTGGATACTGAGGCAGGGTCAGTCCAGGGTTGGATACTGAGGGGGGGTCAGTCCAGGGTTGGACACTGAGGCAGGAACACAAATGAACACACTCTACAGTACCTCTCTCAGGTTATACAATGTTTATTAAAAAGGCTAATGAAAAAAAAAAAAGAAAAAACATTCTGAAAAGTTATAGTTTAAAATACCATCCAACCAACGCCAACAGTCACCAACAAATACATTTCCATCCCAGTTTGTATTCCATGTGTGGAGCGCATCCCCTGCTTTTAAAATAATCTCGAATCCAAAGATACTCTACTTATTCCAATCTCTAATTGCAATCTGCACTGCTGTGATAACAATATTATAGCCTACCATTACTACTGTTCATCTGATAATTTATTCATGTATATTGTAAGAGATGGATGGTTGTAAACCATGAACTCAACCCAATATATTGGATTTCATTTAAACAGTTCCCTATGCAATCACCATTTCATCTACTTCGTGTTGCAGTACTTTTTGGATTCATTCTTTCATGTTTTTAAAGCAATTGACTTTTACCCAGAGGACAAAATTAAATCCATTCATTCACCCAACTTCCTGAACAGCATTCCAAAGGCCTATAGGATAAGGCCTGCCGTATTATTCAGTTCACCAAGGATCTTCCTCATGTTCCTCTTTTCATTTTCTCGTATATTTTTTTGTATATTCCGAATTTAAACCAGCGACGCACGGAGAACGTCATCGCAATGAAAGTTTTTCGGCGCGTTTCTTCTTCCTGTTTAGCCCATCTCCCCAGACAGCAAAGAATGGAAACGATAGCAATATGTTTGTGGTGCGCTATAGTGCTTGCTCTCATCCAGCAACACCACTTCACACTCCTCCTCATTCACTTCCTTACTGAAAGGAAAAAACGAGAGGAAATGTTAAACGCCGGTGCTGTGGCTCTCTTTCATATGCCACTCGTTCACACCAGAGCCCCCCGGGCCCTTTGGATGAAGATTCGCAGCTAGGATTGGTGGGAAATACATAAATACAATCACAGAACAGGAGACAACATAACAAGCAGAAATACAATCAAAACAGCAGCAACAAATAGAAGTCAGTACAAAACTAGTTTGTTTAGACATAACAGAATTGATTTTGCAGAATAAAATAAACTGTAGGCCTACCTATGAAATATACTATAGATTTGTGTTGTATTGCATTTTGAGAATGGCTAACGTTAGTTCAGCAATCTAGAACCAAGATTCCTTGCGAAAAAAACATGCGCAGAGCACAAATTCATGTTCCTTTTGGTGGGAATAAACCGATAAGCGTATACATGACCCAATATTCGGTTTGGAAAAGGAATAAACCAGGGGACTTATTCGTTTTTTTTATATTCGGAATATGCCCATATTCCGTTTATTCAAACGGTTTATTGATGTTTACATGGCCATTGTCAATATTCCGTTTAAGCAAGGTTTATTGAGTGCATGTTAACGCACTCATTGGTTCACCCGAATAAACCAATTGCTTGTAGAATGATAACAGATCTGACTTCAGAATATTATTCCAGATTAAACTGTACAACATATTTGAGGGGTTCTTTTGCAAAAGCAAATATCTGCTTTTACTGGCCTATTAGGTACCCTAAATCATGTTTGCTCATATCTCTGGTGCGGTTTAAAATAGTAGGCTTATTCATCTCTCGATGGTGATGTTTTAGAACGACACCATGCGGGACAGACAGTTGGCATATTCGTAAAAACATATTACGTCATAATATGGGAGCTATATCGTGAGGGAATGGATGAAGGACTTAAAACAAACTGATTGTACACAATTATTGTGAACAATACATTGGAACATTTGGACTGAATTTGAGTATTGAATAGAGATATTATTGAAAAAGAAAGGGGCAGGAGTGCTGGGAAGTTCAGACAGGTGTGATCAAGTTGCTGTTTGTCGGGAACACAAAAGACTGAGCTAGGGATCCTACCCACACGTGTAGCGGTATATCTCAATATATATCTTATATAGCGATAGCTCAATAAAAAGGTTTAACAAGAAAACGTTTTGCTAGTTACAGTAGGACTCCACTTATCTGAACCCAACAGGACCGACGGTTGTTCGTATCTCTGAAATGTCCGGATGACTGAAACTTATGTTAAAATGCACCAAATTCAATAAGTGGTACTTGTTTCATATAGACTCACAATAGACCGATAAATACCCTTAATTACTTGTGAAAATGCATCAAAATTGCAATCAAACAGCCAACTAAACTCATATAGCCTAGCCTATAATAGACCTACAGTAGCCTATAATAAAATAACCAAATTTCCACTTGAGTGCATGCTTTGATCAAATACAGTACTTTATTCTCAAATGAGGCGTATGCTGCATCGATAGGCTACTGTATTCGCAGAACAAAATGGTATAGCCTAAAAACAACCCAACAGTTGTCGTGTTTTAGGCTATTGTAGCCTAAAAGAAAGTCTCTAAAACAACCGATGTAGGCTAACGTGGCCTAGGCTGTAGGCTATAATTTAACAAATACAGTAGGTCTAGTAGGCTAATCTACATGCCCACAACACGTCTGTGTTCCTGAAGTCCATTAACTGGGAACAAAAAATGACTCGATGGTGCTTCAGGTTGCTGACGTGCGTTCTGGCTACCAAGGAATGCAGCTCTCTCGCAGCAGACTCGTTTGCGTTTTGCGCTCGACATTAGAGTAACAAAGAAATGAAACGTGACAGTAGGCTACAGCCTACAGGCAACATGTAGGTCTACATAGTTCTGTTTTTATTCACAGTAGGATACAGTACTGTAATGAAAATCCCACCAGTAACCAGATAGCAGGTTAAAAAAAAAACGTTTTTTAAGCCTGTCCGGTAGACCAGGAGGTTCGGATCTCTGAAGTTCGGATGGGTGGGGTCCTACTGTACTTTTCTTTTAAAAAGATAATTGAGGTGTCTACTCTTGTGTAGGTTATGATTTGAAATGTCTTCTTTTTGGGTGGAACCTGCAAACATGGAATACAGTTAAATTCCTCCTACGATATTATCTGCTTGTCTGATTAACTATAGAATACAGTAAGATACTATGTAGCTCAAACTGATGAATCATCTGTTTGATTGTTATAAGGTGAAGTGAATACAGCGTTACAGTGTAGCCCTATTCCTATAGTTTTTTTCCAAAGGCCTCCAGATCTGCCTATTACACTAGAACGCATCGCCGGATTTCAAGCACCAAAACGTGGCCCCGGACGTATCGATCTGCCTCCGGGTTCGAGCCTCATTTTGGCCTCGGTACTGTAATTGCTAGGCGCAAAGGCAGGCGAAAACTCAGAAAAACGCAGTAGTGTAATCCAGGCCTATGGCTATGGCTTCTCTCCTGTATGAACACGCTGGTGTGTCTTTAAGCTTGTTGACTGAGTGAAGTTCTTTCCACACTGGTCACAGTGGTATGGCTTCTCTCCTGTATGAACACGCTGGTGTTTCTTTAAATTTCCTGACGTAGTGAAGTTCTTTTCACACTGGTCACAGTGGTATGGCTTCTCTCCTGTATGAACACGCTGGTGTATCTTTAACACTCCTGACTTAGTGAAGTTCCTTCCACACTGGTCACAGTGGTATGGCTTCTCTCCTGTATGAACACGCTGGTGTATCTTTAAGTCTCCTGAAGTAGTGAAGTTCTTTCCACACAGGTCACAGTGGTATGGCTTCTCTCCTGTATGAACACGCTGGTGTGTCTTTAACTCTCCTAACGTAGTGAAGTTCCTTCCACACTGGTCACAGTGGTATGGCTTCTCTCCTGTATGAACACGCTGGTGTATCTTTAACTCTCCTGACCTAGTGAAGTTCTTTCCACGCTGGTCACAGTGGTATGGCTTCTCTCCTGTATGAACACGCTGGTGTATCTTTAACTCTCCTGACGTAGTGAATTTCTTTCTACACTGGTCACAGTGGTATGGCTTCTCTCCTCTATGAACACGCTGGTGTCTCTTTAAATTTTTTGACGTAGTGAAGTTCTTTCCACACTGGTCACAGTGGTATGGCTTCTCTCCTGTATGAACACGCTGGTGTGTCTTTAACTCTCCTGACGTAGTGAAGTTCTTTCTACACTGGTCACAGTGGTATGGCTTCTCTCCTCTATGAACACGCTGGTGTCTCTTTAAATTTTTTGATGTAGTGAAGTTCTTTCCACACTGGTCACAGTGGTATGGCTTCTCTCCTGTATGAACACGCTGGTGTGTCTTTAACTCTCCTGACGTAGTGAAGTTCTTTCTACACTGGTCACAGTGGTATGGCTTCTCTCCTCTATGAACACGCTGGTGTCTCTTTAAATATTTTGATGTAGTGAAGTTCTTTCCACACTGGTCACAGTGGTATGGCTTCTCTCCTGTATGAACACGCTGGTGTATCTTTAAATCTCCTGACGTAGTGAAGTTCCTTCCACACTGATCACAGTGGTATGGCTTCTCTCCTGTATGAACACGCTGGTGTATCTTTAAGTATCCTGACGTAGTGAAGTTCTTTCCACACTGGTCACAGTGGTATGGCTTCTCTCCTGTATGAACACGCTGGTGTATCTTTAACTGTCCTGACGTAGTGAAGTTCTTTCCACACAGGTCACAGTGGTATGGCTTCTCTCCTGTATGAACACGCTGGTGTGTCTTTAACTCTCCTAACGTAGTGAAGTTCCTTCCACACTGGTCACAGTCGTACGGTCTTGGCTTGTCTGTGTCTCTCTGTCTCTGGGCGGGAGCTGGGGTGAGGGGGGTGTTGGAGGTGGTGATAGGGAGTGATTGAGAGGAGGAGGAGGAGAGAATCTCTGGTCTGATCTGTCTGCTCGAGAGACGAGAGAGAGAAACGTAGAGGTTGTCATGGCTCCTCTTGAGGTGCTTGTTGAGGTAGATCTGGGAGGTGTAGGTGAATGGGCACACAGAGCAGGAGAACACCTGAGTCTGGGACAAGTCTGACATCACTCCTGGGAGAGTGAAAGAGAAAGAGACAAACATTAAAAAGGATTCTCACACCTGTAAAACAAGTGCAAATACTGTATAGAGTGTTTATACGTATGTAACTAGTGGGGGGCGAAACACGACGACACCACAACTTCAGATTGAGGACAGGAGAGAGAAAGATATGTAAGAGGTTCCTCTGGCTGAGCTCAAGTGAAGGAGAGCGACAGAGGAGAGAGCGGAGTGAGAAAAAAAAAAAAAAAGAAGAAAGGAGAGAAAACAAGCATGAATACATTGAAGCCCACGGCAATAGCTACCTTAGATAGCTAGAGTAAGCTAGCACTCCTAAAGATAAGTCAAGCTACCATGTTCCATGGCAACTAACAGCATTCCATTTTGTTCTGAGCAAGTGTGCCTGCCTAATATTGGCAATTTGCGTGCCTCACAACAGCGATTTGCACAGGCACCATTGCAGTTCATGACATAGTGCCCTCTGTATCGTTGCATCCATGAGTGTCCTGAATTTCACGCTGTATGCCCATGTCTTGCCTGCTGGCTGGCACCATGGGAAAAAGACAGAAGAGAGGAAGGACGGTAGAGGAGAGCTACTTGGACAGCGGTTATTATTATGACCAGCAGACCTCTTGTTCTTTCAGCTTTAAGGAAAGAGGTGGATGAGAGAGAGATGGAGAAGACAGAGGGAAGAAGAGTTGAGGACAGATACCTCTAGCGGTGCTCTTTTCTTCCCAGACGTAGTTGAAGGAGATGCTCTTGTATCTGTACTCCTGTCCGTACCAGACCAGCAGCTCCTCCCCGACAGCCAGCAGCCGACAGCAGCGAAACAGGATCCCTCCACGGTACTGAAACGTTACCAGGTTCTGCTCTTCCTCAGTACGGGCACAGTTCACATACCTGGGGGACAGTGGGGGGTGGTTTCATAAAGAACAAACAGGTGAGGGAGGGAGAGACGGAAGGAAGGAAAGATGAAGGAAAAGAGGGAGGGAGAAAACCAAGTGGGTGAGATGTAGGGACTGACTGTATGGAGGGAGGAAGGAAGGGAGGGAGGGAAACTTTCAAGACTGGAGAGATGGTTTATTTTGAGTGAGAGCAGCAGAATAGATTCTGGAAATCTGAGAAATGAGCATGTGTTCATATTTCTTCACCTGATTGTAAAGCCTAATTATTCTACAGTTTACACATGCAAAGATGGGTCCATCCCTGACACGATCTACAGACCGCACCAACATGACCATACCTCTGACACTTATAACAGCGCAAGGGAGGGCGCTGGTAGGGCTTGATCAAATAGGACACAAACCCCAGGCTAACCCGCTCCGGTAAAGCCTCCTCCGCAAAGGAGACCAACACGGCCGTGCTAGCCTGCCTTACCCCCCCCACGCACAGTCCCAAACCTCCGAACCCCTACAACCTAACCGTAATTCTGGCAGGGACAAAGGATGGTTATTCTGGAGCAGACAACGTCTAGGTGTATCAACCTCCTGGAGAGGTCATCCTGTCATAAATTAGATTAGCACAGCTACCCTACTAACACAGTGGGTTGCAGCAACGTTGCACATAAGTTGTACTTAGGTAAGTTGCAACGTTACCATCAGGCGATGTTGTGACAACGTCCATCTATGGTCGAAAATAACTTTACCCTCCTAAAGTCTAATTAGACTTTACTGCAACGTTGCAGAAACATTGGCAACATGGGTCCCTGCAACGTCATTAAATAACGTGACGGTGACGCTGTATTACAGTCCTATTAGGCTAGCAATCGGACTATCCCGTGACGTCACTGCTTGCTTGGTTCACAGTTGAAGTAGGCAGGATTCTTTGCCAAACTGCTTTTTAATTTTCGCTTATTTCCTTCATACTGTACTGTATGTTGAGGTTAATAACTCATCTTAGAAATGTTATTGATTGTATATTTCCCTGTTTGTTATAAATTGAATGCTTTTTCATTAATTAAAAAAAAAAGTAGGCAGGATTCTCTATCACTGCGACCCATGGTGGAAATCATGTGTTTAAAGGTGCCATCTCCTCCGGAATGTAATCAATGAAATAAGAGATTTGACACATGAATGCTCAATACAGATAAAAACAGAACAACCAATCACACTTCTGACCAAGTGAAATGATTGGAATGACCTGTCAAACTGCCTAATCAACCTGCACACAATTTGATGTTTCTTTTCTAATCTACTAACGGTTTATGCCCCCTTGCTGAAAACAGAGCTGGAGGGAGAGCACCTTTAAATGACACCCTCATGAGCAACTGGACTTTAGTTTGACATTTTCATAGTCACAACTAATTATTTAATATAATTCGGATTGTGATTGAAAATCAACTATGATCAGCAGAATCAATAAAGTTTGTCTCCAAGTATTTGCCGTTTAAGGCATTCTACTACTTTTGCTGGTAGTTTGTGTTAGTTAACGATACTCTAAAATGGCCGCTGGACTGAGGGAAATGTGAATTGTTGGTTTGTTTGACCCTGCTGAATTTGAGACTCACATTGGGAGCTCGCTCGTGTCAGGCTTTCTAAGGCCATCACGAATCTTAGGCTAATATTACAAAGGCAACAGTGAAGGCGAAGCCAAGATAATGCTTTATATTATTTTCCATTTGTCTGGAAAGTGGGAGACTGAGAACGATGCCACCCACGAGGTAAGCAGGGTACCATAGACAATAACGTTAGCTCGAAACAAAGATGGAGGCAGCTTTGTTTGCCACATTAGTATCGGTGTGTATTGTTGGAGTTCACGAGTCAAAAACAGGCGTTCCTGTTAAAACTGCGAGTAGTAACGAGTGATTCGCGGGCCTTATACATTTAATCTGTGCACTGCAGTGGCTAATGCCTAAACTAGCTTCATGTTTCCCACACTGATGATTGACCGCATCTGTCCTGGGCAGATGCCGGCAGAGAATTAAAAAAAAAGAATAGTATAGAAAATTGGCGTGCCACTAATTACTTATCGGCTGTAATGACTTGTTGAATTGTTCAGTTTTAGTCGCTTCTTCCCCTCTGCCTACTTTCCCATAGGGTCCTTATGTGTTTATATGTGATGCCGTCGCCCAATAAAACGGCTCCAGCACCATTGACTCAATGTACCCCTCTACCCAATCGATGCTGCTCTGCAGATGCTGGCATGGAACTACTTCATGTTGCATGCAGGGATATATTTTGAGTTTCATTTAGTTTTATGTCAATGTACTTATAGCCACATCTGTGTTTATCTAGATTTCCAGAGGTCTGTACATCAGCAGTTCTCAGACTTGTGGGAGCAACTCCGTGAGCTTGCACAGAGTGTGAGGGAACTGGCCCAGAGCACGCGGCCTGGGGAGTCTGGAGCCCAGGGAGAAGTGCTGGATGTACTGGACCCTGCCCAAACGGAGGAGGAGCTGCAGGTCTTTGAGGCCAGGTTGAAGGACCGGGAACATCAGAGGAAGATGGTGAGTGTCTGCAGGGCAGAACTTTGTCTTATTTTTGCAGGGAAGGGTACAGTAAATGACTGTCTTTGTTTTGCAGACACAATACCTAGGTGGCATTGGTGGCAGAGACTTGGCTGACACAGTCCGGCGGGTGCTGTCAGCTGTTGCCACACATGCGGTGTGGAGCGCCTACAGTGTGCACGGGAAGAAGGGGAAGAAGCCACTGAGGAGTATGACACTCTTCAATGTTCAATGTTCTAACACGTAACAAATGGTTAATATTTTTTATATTTTTTAATACATCGTCTTTGTTCCATGACCGATGTGAATTGAAACCATTACCTCTCTTGATAACTTAAAGGTGCAGTTATGGTCTCCATGCCGAAGGCCACGATGGCGGAGGTGGCCGCCCAGCTGCAGGAGACATTAAAACATGCCCCTGCTAAATGCAGAAGGGTAAGTGATGTCTTTTTTTTTTGGGTTTCTCCTACCCAGTGACACGGCATGGTTCCAATGATTCTGTACCACTTTTTTGTACATGTATGTGCGTTGTGTATTTACGGCCATTTCATTATGTCTTTAGGTATCTGCAGAAGTCCGTCTGAGCACAGCCCATCCAAGCACAGTCCATCTGAGCACAGCCCAGCATTCTGATGAGGAAGACTTCCCTTCCTAGCTCCCCCCCAGCCCATCTGACGCCCACCCGCAGCCCATCTGAGCACAGCCCCCCCCCCCCAGCCCATCTGACGCCCACCCGCAGCCCATCTGAGCACCGCCTGTCATTTTTTTTGTAAATAACTTTTTGTTTTTATGTTTTTTTAAATCCTTTTTCTTTTTAGAACTTGTTTATTGTGTTGCAGGCCAGACATTGTGTGTACTTTTTTAATATAATAAATTGTTCTTAACTGTTAATGGTGTTTTCATAACTTTTGTACCATAATTTTGCTTGCTGCATTGACTATGACATTAATAGGCTCTTTGCACAAGCTCCACTACTTCCTGACACTCTACAGGCGTATTTCTTTCCTGGCCTATACTAGTGGATGGAAGTGATTGATCAGGTGTGCTGCACACCGGATTCATCGCAATTGCTGTCCAATAGTATAGGACGGTAAAGAAATATGCCTGTAGAGTTTCAGGAAGTAGTGGAGCTTGTGCAAGGAGCTCATTTGTTTTGTAATGCAAATAATAAATGTAGCGGAAGTGTAGACCACGTTGCAGTAATATATAAATGTGTATACAACGTTGCAGCCAGGTACGACTACACGTTGCAGCAACGGCGACAAAACGTGCGAAATATACATCGAAATCATCACGGAACTCACAACGTTGTGTGCACATTGCAAACACGTTGCAGGCACGTTGGACATGCACGTTGCAGCAACTTGTGTGCAGATAGGCCTACCGCGTTTGCGTTGCATGCACGTTTAACTTGACGTTGAGTGGACCATACAAAAGTCTAAATTGCACGTTGCTGCAACATTGCTGCAACCTGATTGTGTTAGTAGGGTATGTGAAAGGTTGAGGGAGGTGGTGAGACTACAATTTCTATGACACGGTGTGCAGGGATACTGATTGAAGAGTTTCAATTGTGGAACACAGGCCAACCAACTATCTGATCTATCGTGACCACAAGTCCACATGGTAGAAGCCACAGCGCGCCGCAGTTTGTGTGACAATAACGAGGCTGGAGACAAGAGCATAGTCTACTGTGTGTGGGACGAACCATTACAACGTAACTCTAGTGGGGGGTTCTAACACAACAGTCCCATAACAATGCTCCCCATTTAATATCACCAGCGAATAAAAGCGAAAGCGCGCAGCTCCGACCAGCAACAGAGAAATTCACTGAAAACAGACCGCATGTCGGTATGTTCGCTTCACGCGCTTCCCTCTCAACATGGTCATACAAAACAGCTTGCTGAATTCCGAAAAGATGAATAAACTATTCTGTTTTGATCGATTCAAATGTGTAGACATAGGCCTATAGCCTAACCCTCCCCTGGACTAAAAAAAACAAAACAGTAACCCTCCCCTGGACTCAAATGTAAAAACCCTCCCTTGGACTAAACGCACGACCCTCCCCTGTTTTCCTCCAGTGACCCCCTGGTTGGATTGGCTCCAGGATTAAAATCCAAGGATTTTAAAGAACAAGTAAATGTAGGCAAAAATCACTTCCTGAACCGAAGCCCCAAACTGTTGCGCACTAATTTTTCTATAACTTACAACTTACCGAATTGAAGATTGTCGCAGCCTTTCCAGTGAAAGGCTAGTGAGTATAGGTTGTGATGAAAACGTTTGTTACTCAAAAAGAATAAAGAGCTTGTCTCTTGTTTTCTTCAGATGGATTTAAAATAAGAATCAGTGTTCGACATTGAAGAGTCCCCAAGGTAGAGAGAGACAGATTACAAACACAATTTATATACACTCTTAAAGGACTATGCTCGTTTTTGACAACCTGGACCTTATTTACGACATATTATAAGAAGTTTGACTCACCCAGATCACTTTTGTGTTGTTCGGAGGCCTGTAGAAGAAATTTAAAATCCAGCGCGAGCCAGTATATCCATGTAATGGCGGCGCACGGGGCAAAGGGAATGCAGCTTCTCAAAATCCATTTTCGGCCGCTAAACGGTTGTTTTCATCAATCACATTGCATGAATCGACAGTTGATATTCCTCTACGCGAGCCATTCTTTCGGTTTTCAAATACGTGGTCTGTAGCCACTGTAATATGATCTTTACACTGGCTATGCTCCCTCACATTCTCTGCGCTACGATCGGATTGTTGCTGACGAATGACGACGACAATATTCTCGGCACCAACTACGATCGTAGCGCAGAGAATGTGAGCCTGAGAATAGCAGGCTGCGCGCTGGCCTGTGCGCATGCGTGCTGGAGCAAGTGGGGGAGAGGCGTTTAAAGATCATATTACGGTGGCTACAGACCACGTCTTTGAAAACCGAAAGAATGGCTCGCGTAGAGGAATATCAACTGTCGATTCATGCAATGTGATTGATGAAAACAACCGTTTAGCGGCCGAAAATGGATTTTGAGAAGCTGCATTCCCTTTGCCCCGTGCGCCGCCATTACATGGATATACTGGCTCGCGCTGGATTTTAAATTTCTTCTACATGCCTCCGAACAACACAAAAGTGATCTGGGTGAGTCAAACTTCTTATAATATGTCGTAAATAAGGTCCAGGTTGTCAAAAACGAGCATAGTCCTTTAACCAATCGGTGAAAGCCGGGAACAATGACGCGTTTCACTGAGATCCTGTCTAGAGCCCGCCTCCTCAACATTAGGCTACCTGCCGCCCTCTTCTGGATATGTAACGGTAGTGACCAGTTCTGACATTACTATGACATTATTATTCTGACATGCATTTTTAGTGACCCCTTCATTTATTTAAGGCCTTTCTGAATGTCCAGTGCTGACCATGTTCCTCCTTGTTTTCCACAGATAAAAAGATGCAGTCTCTTCTTGTTCTTTAGTCCTGGACCTGGATCAGGGCTACTTCTTTCCATTCATTTGAATATGAGAGGTGTGAACACAAGACTACTGACGACCACTTCAGACAATACGTAGACTAGATGGTTCCCAATTGTGAATGTGTCTGCTCTCCAACTTCAGCGCTGTTGAAAAGCTGAAGGCCTCCTCATTCTAACTATAAGTGCCAACAGTCTAAATCACCAGCAACTGAAACTGTCTTCTTAGGTACCTGGATATGGAGGAGAAAAGAAGGGAGCAGTTCAAGGACTATTCAAACACCTTCCCAGTCCAGTCCGCCTCCTCCTGCTGTTGGCTGTAGCCCTGGTTCTGGACCCGGACTCGGAACTGAATGTTTGATTGATCTTAAAATGACCTCATATTGGTATAATAACTTGTATGTAGGCTATGATTGGTTTGTCATATAAAGGGAATTATTCGTTTTGTATTTTTTTTTTCTTGGGTGGACTCAATCCTATTTGAGTCCCTAAACTGGGCCTCAATCATCAAAACTTTGATTATAGCTTTAGGAGAGCATAATCAATCTTGGTATAGATAAAAGCAATGGATTAAAATTGATTTAATAAGTTTTTGTGCCTATCATTATTTCTCTCAGACTCAATCCTTGCAGCCCATAGATGAGATGTTCTATAGGGTGTGTTAGGGTACTTTCCAAAGTATGGTAAAATGAGGACTTGGGGCAGTTAAGGGATCCATGATCCGTTTTCATTTGCGTTTATGGCCTTCTGGCATTAGACTAGTCAAGATCCTGCTGTAGTCTATTCATATCTGCCTGGTTAGATTTATATCTGGTGTTGGCTAGTTGGTGTTAACTGGTGGTGTTATTAGCAAGCTGGCTGGATTTGGACCTGATCCAGGGCTCTTGTTCTTGTGCATTCCATTCATTTCAATATGAGAGGTGTGAACGGCCTTTTGGTGGTATTTGGCGCAGCTGCACAGCGTCATGAGTTCATTTTCATTGATGAAGCTGGATTCAATCTATCTAAAACCAGGCGTCGGGGCCCAGATGTTACAGGACAAAGAGCTGTTGTAAATGTCCCTGGGCAGCGTGGGGGAAATATCAACTTGTGTTCCTGGAAGAAGAAATAGTGTTTTGTGGTGTGTGGAAGCAGGTCTGTGAGCTTCAAGAATGTTAAGTTGGGGGAGGGGGAGAGCCCTTTCCACTAGCCCAGAGAGATAAGGAGGAGGAGGTCTTAAGATGAGGTCATTTTGGCTGAAGTATGAGACTCATTGTTTTCTGACCACACATTTGTACTCTGATATCCCTGCTCAGACATACCTTGTGAGCTCACAATAAAATCATTTAAACATGCCTTAGTTTACGGAATATAGTTACTAGATTGTTGATAATCACCCTGCAAAAACCTAGATATGGCCTTTGAGGGCTGAAAACATTTTCAAGAGGTTCCTACATCTGCAAGGAGTTCTCCATCACCATGCCACCCTAGGTCCATCCAGTACTGCACACATAATCACGTTTTGAGGGGGCGGCAGCAGCTCAGGAGGTAGAGTAGCCGTCTGGGAGCCTCCAGTTCAATTCCAGCTATCTCCTCAGCTTCGTTGACGTGTTCTTGAGTAAGACACTAATTTATCCCAATGAGGAGGCTAACACCAGCTGGCCACCATTGGTGAGTGAATGAGAGAAGATATTGTAAAGCGCTCTATGCTTTAGAAGTGCACTCCACTCACAATGACATATCTGGTGCTCTATATAATGCAGTTGTACAGGATGGAGCAGAGCAGCCCAGGTTTGTTGTCATGTGGGATAATGTTAGTTTCCACCGGGCTGCTCTGGTCTGGGACTGGTTCACCAACCACCATACATAACTTCACAGGTGGATACACCGTTACCCCCTTACTCCCCATTCCTCAGTCCCATTGAGGAATTATTTTCACTTTGGTGTTGGAAGGTGTTGAATATTGGTTGATTTTCAGAGAAATATTGGTTTAATCTGATCCTGTTAGCTGTTCCTAATTAGTGTGAATGCTGCAAGCATTCACACTATTGTTATCCAGTTCTTTATTATTATTATTATTATTCTTCCGTACGTATTTTGGCTGTCTGTAGCTCCTTCATACTTTGAGCTACAGAAACCATTCAACTATCAAAATGTTCAGCTTGTTAAGGACACGATGGGACCTCTTTCAGATTTTTAATACCTTTTATACTTTTTAAAATATTCAACTTTTTCAACAGTTTTTTTGAATGGAAGTCAATGGGGGAGTTTTGAAACCTTCTTCAGCCTTCAACTCCTTCATACTTTGAGCTACAGAAACCATTCAACTATCAAAATGTTCAGCTCTTTAAGGTCTTTGTGGGATATCTTTCAGATTTTTAATATCTTTTATACTTTTTAAAATATTCAGCTTTTTCAATATTTTTTTTACAATGGAAGTCTATGGCTGGACCTTGAAATTCTCTTCAGCTTTGAAACCTATCTCCTCCTTCATTTTTTGTGCTAGAAACCTCCTTCAAAGTTTAAAATGTTCAGGACCTTTAGCACATTTAACGCGTTCAACAGATTTTCAAAATTCCTTATAGTTTTTATGTAATTTAAGTTTGTTTTGGACCTTTTTTAACATTGAAGCGGATGTGTGGAATGTTCCGTTTCTAGAGTGTGGTAGCCTGTTTTTTGAAAATATCTACACGTTTTGTAAACTGCTGTCGCTCCTACAGTTTTAACAGCTCTTACACATATTATACATTAAAATGTTCACACAACTGTGCTGATTCGTACAATGTAAGTCTCTAAGCCGTGTGACTTATAGTTTTGGCTCTATGACGATTTGTTCGGCAAATGCGCTCTCCATTGAAACGTATGGGCCCACCCTCTAACTTTTGAGCAGCTAATTTTGCATTTTTACACTTTTTCTAACTCGTCGCCATGCCTACAATTTTTAAGCTACACGGACAATTATATATACAAATGTTCAGCCAGTTCTCAGGATTCCTCCGATGTCAATAGCTAAGCTGTAGCCTTTATACTTTTTGAGAGAGAGCTGTCTAAAGCCGGCATGCCTTTCCATTGAAGTGAATGAGAGGATGCTCTGTGTCAGTTGAGATTTGAATTTGGGGACACGCGCAGGCTCTCTGTACAGGCACCCTTTTATGACTACTGTGGTAGCATTCATATTCCTTCCTTCCATCCTTCCTTTCTTCCATCCATCCTTCCTTCTTTCCTTCCTTCCTTCTTTCCTTCCTGCCTTCCTTCCTTCCTTCCTTCCTTCCTTCCTTCCTTCCTTCCTTCCTTCCTTATATTCAAAGAAATATTTAGAATGACACTCTTTTTCAGGCTGCAAACTCATATTAATATCTTTTCTCTTCTTTCAGCTATTGAATTCAATAAAACTATGAGTTATGATGAGTGGTCTAATCTATTTTTGAGTGTAGTACTAGCATTACTTATAACAAACACCTACTGCTTTTCACTGCTACTTCTTCTAACCTCGACTTCCATACAACACCTCTACAGCTACTGCTCCTCCCCGGAGTGGGCTATAGACACATGGTCTCCAATGAGGGGTACATGGGGATGGCCGGGCAATCACTGACCTGCCCCCCGCAACCTCTGACCTGAGGGGGTGGAGTCTCGCCACCACGCCACTATCCACGCCACCGTCCCCACATCTCAGACCCTGAGTTGGCTTAAGATGCAGTTTTCATGGTTGGGTGCATGTGTGTGGCCCGGGGAGCAGTAGACTGTCCTCGACCGGCTCTGACCTGAGGGGGCGGAGTCTCGTCACCACGCCACTATCCACGCCACTGTCCCCAAATCTCAGCCCCTGAGTGAGCTACAGACAAGGCTTCACTGTTGGGTGCATGGCAATTCCCCGGATGTCAGTGCATTGCCCCTGACCTGCTCTGACCAGAGGGGGCGGAGTCTCGCCATCACGCCACTATCCACGCCACGGACCTCACAACACAGCCTCTGAGGTGGATAGAGACAAACGGTCCTCACTGGTGAAGGCAGGTGGGTAGCCCGGCACGGCCTACACTGTCCACGACCAGCTCTGACCCAAGGGGGCGGAGTCTCACCACCTCGCCACTATCCACGCCACTGACCCCACATCTCAGCCCATGAGTGAGCTACAGACACACGGTCTTCACTGTTGGGTGCATGAAGATTGCCCGGATGTCAATGCACTGCCCTCGACCTGCTCCGACTGGAGGGGGCGGAGTCTCGCCATCACGCCACTATCCACGCCACTGACCTCACAACACAGCCTCTGAGGTGGCTAGAGACACACGGTCTTCACTGGTGAAGGCAGGTGGGTAGCCCGGCACGGCCTACACTGTCCAAGACCGGCTATGACCCAAGGGGGCGGAGTCTCGCCACCACGCCACTATGCACGCCACAGACACCACAACACAGCCTCTGAGGTGGCTAGAGACACACGGTCTTCACTGGTGAAGGCAGGTGGGTAGCCCGGCACGGCCTACAGTGTCCACGACTGGCTCTGACTCGAGGGGGCGGAGTCTCGTCACCACGCCACTATCCACGCCAATGTCCCCACATCTCGGCCCCTGAGTGAGCTACAGACACACGGTCTTCACTGTTGGGTGCATGGAGATTGCCCGGATGTCACTGCACTGCCCCCGACCTGCTCTGACCGGAGGAGGCGGAGTCTCGCCATCACGCCACTATCCACGCCACGGACCTCACAACACAGCCTCTGAGGCGGCTAGAGACACACGGTCTTCACTGGTAAAAGCAGGTGGGTAGCCCGGCGCGGCCTACACTGTCCAAGACCGGCTATGACCCAAGGGGGCGTAGTCTCGCCACCACGCCACTATCCACGCCACAGACACCACAACTAAGACCCTGAGTGAGCTACAGACACACGGTCTTCACTGGTGGGTGCATGGAGATTGCCCGGATGTCAGTGCACTGCCCCCCACTGGCTCTGACCCCAGGGGGCGGAGTCTCACCAACACGCCACTAACACGGCACGGACCTCACAACACAGCTTCTGAGTTGGCTAGAGACACACGGTCTTCACTGGTGAAGGCAGGTAGGTAGCCCGGTGTGGCCTACACTGTCCATGACCGGCTCTGACCCGAGGGGGCGGAGTCTTGCCACCACGCCACGGACACCACAACTCAGCCCTTGAGTGGGCTAGAGACACATGGTCTTCACAGGTGGGGGCAGGTGGGAGGCCCAGAGGGGCGTACACTGTCCAAGACTGGCTCTGACCCAAGGGGGCGGAGTCTCGCCATCATGCCACTAACACGCCACGGACCTCACAAAACACTCTCTGAGGCAGCTAGAGACACACTGTCTTCACTGGGGAAGGCAGGTGGGTAACGCGGCACGGCCTACACTGTTCACTACCGGCTCTGACCCAAGGGGGCGGAGTCTCGCCACCACGCCAATACCACGCCACGGACCTCACAACATAGCCTCTGAGGTGGCTAGAGACACATAGTCTTCACTGGTGAAGGCAGGTGGGTAGCCCTGCGTGGCCTATACTGTCCATGGGGGCGGAGTCTCGCCACCACGCCACTGACCACACCACAACTCAGCCCTTGAGTGGGCTAGAGACACATGGTCTTCATAGGTTGGTGCATGGAGATTGCCAAGAAGTCACTGTACTGTCCCTGAAGGGTTGTGACCCAAGGAGGCCGAGTCTCGCCACCACGCCACTATCCACGCCACAGACCCCACAACTCAGCCCCTGAGTGAGCTAGAGACACACGGTCTTCACCAGTGGGTGCAAGGAGACTGCCCAGAGGTTAATGCACTCTCCCCGACCAGCTCTGACCCAAGGGGGAGGAGTCTTTACACCACACCACTATCCATGCCATGAACCACAGAACTCAGGCCATGTGGGCTAGAGACACATGGTCTTCACCATCTGGTGCATAGAGATTGCCCACAGGTCACTGTAATGTCCCCGACAGGCTTCCAAGCTTTTAAGCTATACATTTCATCATGTATTCCATCAGCTTTGACAGTATTACTCTATTGCTCGCCTTTCAAGCTAAAGGTTCAGTTCAAGGCTTAAACTACTCAGGTTGAAAAGTTTAAAAGTATTTAAGTTCTTAGCTTCATTAGGTAATGCAGTTCCAATTCTGCCAGTTTCACATTTCAGCTAAGCTTCCAGGTTTTCCAGCCTACAAGCTTTTTAGCAATATATTCCATCATTTATTCCATGTTCCAGCTTTGACAGTATTACAGTTTATCTTCCAGCTTTTGTAGCAATGTATTTAAGTTTTTAGCTTCTTTAGGCAATGCAATTCAGCTTCCAATTCTGCCAGTTTCACATTTCAGCTTCCAGGTTTTTCAGCTTCCAATCTTTTTAGCAATACATTCCATCATTACAGTTTAACAGTTTATCTTCCAGCTTTTGTAGCAATGTATTTAAGTTCTTAGCTTCTTTATGTTATGCACTTCAGCTTCCAATTCTGCCAGTTTCACAGTTCAGCTAAGCTTCAAGGTTTTTCAGCTTCCAGGCTTTTCAGCTTCCAGGATTTTCAGCCGTTCAGGTGTGATGCATTTGACATTTCAGATTTTTCACATTCATGCATTTTCAGCAATGCTTTTGCTATTCCGTTCAGCTGCTCAGCATTCACACGCATTTTCTGCAGGAAATGCAATTTTCTAGTTAGTGTGAATGCTTTAGAGCATTCACACTATTGTTATCCAGTTCTTTATTTTTTTTTTTACTTCTTCTTCCGTACGTTTTTTGGCTCTCTGTAGCTCCTTCATACTTTGAGCCACTTAAACCATTCAAGTATCAAAATGTTCAGCTTGTTAAGGACATGCGCGGAATACTTTCAGATTTTTTATACCTTTTATACTTTTTAAAATATTCAACTTTTTCAAAAAAAATTTTGAATGGAAGTCTATGGGGGAGTTTTGAAACCTTCTTCAGCCTTCAACTCCTTCATACTTTGAGCTACAGAAACCATTCAACTATCAAAATGTTCAGCTTGTTAAGGTCTTTATGGCATATATTTCAGATTTTTAATATATTTTATACTTTTCAAAATATTCAGCTTTTCTAAAAAAAAAATTACAATGGAAGTCTATGGCAGACCCTGAAACCCCTTGTCAGCTTTGAAACCTATCTCCTCCTTCATTTTTTGTGCTAGCAACCTCCTTCAAAGTTTAAAATGTTCAGGACCTTTAGCACATTTAACGCATTCAACAGATTTTTAAAATTCTTTATAGTATTTATGTAATTTAAGTTTGTTTTGGACCTTTTTTAACATTGAAGTGGATGTGTGGAATGTTCAGTTTCTAGAGTGTAGCAGCTCGTATTTTGAAAACATCTACATGTTTTGTAAACTGCTGTCACACCTACAGTTTTAACAGCTAATACACATGTTATACATCAAAACGTTCACACAACTGTGCTGATTCGTACAATGTAATTATCTAAGCCGTCTGACTCATAGTTTTCGCTGTATGACAATTTGTTCAGCAACTGCGCTCTCCATTGAAACGTATGGCAACGCACTCTAGCTTTTGAGCTGCTAGTTTTCAATTTTTACCCTTTTTTCCATCTTGTCGCCATGCCTACAGTTCTTAAGCTATACGGACAGTTATACATACAAATGTTCAGCAAGTTCTCAGGATTCCTCAGGTGTCAATATTGTTTTGTATGTCATTAATAGTGTTCGCGACAGAGCTGTCTGAAATCGGCATGCTTTCCCATTGAAGTGAACGAGGGAGTTGATAGCTATAGCTAAAACGTCCACTGTAGCTACGTAGCTAGACTAGCTTTTTAGCTAGAGAGTTAAAAGTCGGAGTTGAATGCTATCAACTAGCTAACTATCTAGCTAACGTTGTGAAAAGCTGTTAATTCAGGATACCTGGAAATTGATATATTTGCATTAATAGCAGCCTCATATGTTTGTAAACGTGAACTTTGGGAATCGGGAGGTTTGTAGGCTTAGGCTACCACAGAAGAAGAAGCGCCACTTCCGGTCACAGGTCGACACAACAACAACGCAAAAGTGCTTTCCAGATTGATAGTAGCTAGAAATGTTTGGTGATCAAAACAAAAATGGGACGCGGATGAATCTAAGCATCTCCGGCTCTGTTGACAGTACAAGTCACTGGATGTAATGTGATGTATAAAACCGCATGATGGATAAAAGACGCATAAATTACTTTGTGGAGTTTTGTCAGAACATCAACGGACACCAGTGACCACACGGTGAGTTTCCTGTTAGCTTAGGTAGCTAGCTAACGTTAGCGAGCTATGCTACGCCTGTTAGCTATTGCTTAAATCACTGGCTAGCTACCTAATATAACTTAGCTAATGTGCTCATCCTGAAGCTTGGTTGCTAACTAGCCAGCGAATGATAGCTTGCAAGTATGTTGAGCCAATGTCAAGTAGCTATGGACCAGGCCAGTAGTAGCGGAGAAAAGATGCAGCAATCTGAATTACCCCAATGCGTTGCACGGCGTCTCAAAAGATAGATCTGGTCAAATCGCAGTTGATCAGTTTCAGGCTGCCTTCTCCGCAAGTTCGCAGTTCTAAACTGTTTAGTTGCGTTGCTTTGCCGATCTGAACTGGGCTTCAAGCCAAGTCAGATGTGTTTGTGGGATATACCCTGCTATGTCATGATTCTTACTGATCATGTAGCCTAACACTTCTGGCTCACACAACAGTCAGAATATTGGTTTCTCTTTCCCTCCATCTCACACTCTTACCCCCACCCTCCCCCCCCCCCCTCTCCTCCTCCCCCCCCCCCCTCTCCTCCTCCCCCCCCCCCTCTCCTCCTCCCCCCCCCCCCTCTCCTCCTCCCCCCCCCCTCTCCTCCTCCCCCCTCTCCCCCCCTCCTCCTCCCCCCTCTCCCCCTCTCCCCCCCCTCCTCCTCCCCCCTCTCCCCCCTCTCCCCCCCCTCCTCCTCCCCCCTCTCCCCCCTCTCCCCCCCCTCCTCCTCCCCCCTCTCCCCCCCCCCTCTTCCCTCTATCCCCTTCCCTCCCTCCCTCCCTCCCTCTTCCCTCCCTCCCCCCCCTCTTCCCTCCCCTTCTCCCCCTCTTCAGGGTCTTTCCTGTCAGTCCCATGCTATGCTGGGTTTAAACTGCTGCAATGTCAAAGCCCATTGTGTTACTAATGCTCTTCCTGTTTCCTTCTCCTTCTCTTCTTCTACTTCCTCTCCTCTTCTTCTCCTCTATTTTCTCTCTGTATTACTCTACATCTCCAGCAGTGTTTTTCACCTGCTGCCTTCCAACGTGACTCTGAGTCATCTCTCAAACACAAGCTGTCTCCCAGAGTGAAACCCCACTGTGATCCAGACGTCAGGTTTCAGTGCGTTACGATGGGCTCTACTCACACTCAACTTTCAATTCTAATTTTCTCTTATTCCGATTCTCACCTGGTAACAATTGAAGAGAGGCACTTGAATTACCAACAACCAGAGGATGTGTTGAATTGGTAATCTAACTCTTCAAGCATTAATACCGTCCATATTGAATTACTAGCTTTTCAATGGTGTATCTGGTCTAAAACGGTGTAAGTGGTGGTGGTCATGTGCGGTTGTAGGAGGTCACAATTTTGTGTGTCTGTCTGCACAGGCTGTCGGACTGTTTGGATAAGGAAGCGGAGACCAGTGAGCTCAGTGAGAAGGAGATGAAGCTGACATTATCCGCCTTGAGGCGCTCAGCTCCGCCAACAGCTGGACAGACTTAGTCTAAGAGCCGCATGCAGGTAACACCACACACACACTCTCAACTACACAGGTAACACGATCCCACACACACATCTTCTAAGCTATGGTGTTAACTAACAGCTGTGTGCCGTGTTCCGAGAGAGAGAGGCTGAAGGCAGAGAACGACAGTCTGAAGCTGGACACTCAGGGCTTCAGCCGAGCCCAGCCCCAGGCCTCCATCATCTCCTCCCTCCTGACCACACACACAACTCTGGCCCATACTTACTCAGATCAAAATTTCGAAACCCACATCAAGAATATTGCCAAGACATCTTTTTACCTTTTAAGAAACATTGCCATGGTGCAACCGTTTCTCTCTCAGGCTGACACCGAAAGACTAATGCATGCTTTCATCACAAGCAGGCTGGACTACTTCAATGCTCTACTATCTGTCCTACCAAAGAAACCAATCTCTAAACTACAAATGATACAGAATGCTGCAGCACGAGTTCTCACTAAGACTAGATGTAGGGAACATATCACACCAGTCTTAAAATCACTACACTGGTTACCTCTCAGTTCTAGAATTGACTTCAAATGCTATAAATCTCTTCACAGCGACAGACCTGAATACATTTCAGACATGCTTGTCAGGTACATGCCCAACAGACCACTCAGGTCCTCAGGTACTGAACTGCTAACGGTTCCAAAAGCCAGGACAAAGAGACACAGAGAGTGGAGAGGCAGCTTTCAGCATCTATGCCCCCAACCTCTGGAGCACCTTGCCAGAGTAATTAAGAAGGGCAGAAACAGACCCGGGTGCAGCGCCTTTCTCCAGGCGGCCGCCAGCGCTCTCATCATTGAAAACATTCGACAAAAGGTGCAGGCGCTCAGGAAAAGGCGCTAATGTGCACATTGGCCCTAAGCCTTTTCTGCTCAAAACTCATCTCTTCAAGAAGTACTACAACAATCCTCCCGCCTAAGCACTTATTGTATTTTATTGTATTATATTATATTGCACTGTACTTTAGATTGCTATTCTTGCACTTTGCCTTCAGCACTAGATTATGCTCTTAGTCACTTGTTTTATAGAGAAGATGCACTTGAGTTCTGGCAAGTAGTAGTACATTGGCTCTTCCTACGTTAAATGCAATTATTGTTAGTCGCTTTGGATAAAAGCGTCTGCTAAATGACTGTAATGTAATATATCTTGTGTGTGTTTGTGTGTGTTTCCTGTAGGAGGACATCAGCTATGTGGACCCAGTCCGTCAGCACAGCGTCGAGGATACAGTATCAGGGACTTGCATCACTATAGTGACCCCAGACTACCAGCAGGTGGGATAAATTGTATCCCCCAGGGATGAAAATAAATGACCAGAGGTGGGCATGAGTAGAGCAGAGGGTTGGAAATCCCAGCCCCCAAATTGCACACTGATGGTGATGATGACCAGCTCAGAGAGTCTGAGCTGCATGCAGGTAACGCCACACACACACACTCAACTACACAGGTAACACGACCCCACACACACATCTTCTTACCAAAGAAAGCAATCTCTAAGCTACAAATGATACAGAATGCTGCAGCACGAGTCCTCACTAAGACTAGACGAAGGGCACACATCACACCAGCCTTAAAATCACTACACTGGTTACCAGTCAACTCTAGAATAGACTTTAAAATACTATTACTAGTCTATACATCTCTCCACAGTCACTCACCAGAATATATTTCAAACATGCTTGTTAAGTACATGCCCAACAGACCACTCAGATCCTCAGGTACTGAACTTTTAACAGTTCCAAAAGCCAGGACCAAGAAACACGGAGAGGCAGCTTTTAGTTTCTATGCCCCCAACCTCTGGAACACCCTACCGGAGTGCCTAAGAAGGGCCGAAACAACGGAGGTCTTCAAGCGAGACCTCAAGACGTACCTTTTTGACCTAGCCTACAATCACTAGCTAGGAACGAGCCACAGAAAGGCAGCCTCAAACCTACCTGTGAATCCTCTGTATACATTGGTGTATATCCTGCCATGCACTGTATGTATATCAAGTAGTGTACAGAAGCTGGTTATCCTGAAACAGGCTTGTTCTGTTCTGACAGCTGTGTTGCTTAAATGGCTGTGTGCTACTAACCGTTTTCTGCCTCCCCAAGTGTCTCTCTCTCTCCCTCCTATCCTCTAACCAGGTCCAGTGTCAGCTGTGGAGCTGTGGATATCATAGTATTTAGTACACACACACACAGACACACATCAGTCCACACAAAGGTACAAGACGTACCTTTTCGGCCTAGCCTACAATCACTAGCTAGGACCTTGAGCCACAGAAAGGCAGCCTCAAACCTACCTGTGAATCCTCAGTATACATTGGTGTATATCCTGCCATGCACTGTATGTATATCAAGTTGTGTACAGAAGCTGGTTGCCCTGAAACAGGCTTGTACTGCTCCGATATCTGTGTTGCTTAAATGGCTCAGCGTGCTACTAACCGTTTTCTGCCTCCCCAAGTGCCTCTCTCTCTCCCTCCTACCTTCTAACCAGGTCCAGTGGATGCCCCACTGTCGCCCGCAGACCACCCTGAGTCCGATAGATACACCCGTGTCTGCTGTGGATGTTGTAGTACTTAGTTAACACACACACGTACACACAGACACACACCAGTCCACATCCGGCTTAGGCCTGGACCTGGGCCCAGTTCCCCTCACCCTAACCCGGGTCCGTATCATTTTCCCACCCCCACCCTACCCCTCGACCCCTGCCTCTAACTGGACCCAGGCACACTTACACTCACGCTCACACACACACAGACATACACCAGTCCTGGGCTCGGATCCCCTCACCCTAACCCGGGTCCGTATCCTTTTCCTACCCCCACCCTACCCCAACCCCTGCCTCTATCTGGGCCCAGGCACGCACACACACACAGACACACATCAGTGTTTGCCACACCTCTCCCATGATGCTCTTAGCCTTTCTTGCTCTGAAAATGTAGTTTGACGTAATGTATGGCTCTATATATGGCTCTGTGTGCTACTAACCCTGTTCTGCCTCCCCTCTCCCTAGTGCCTCTCTCTCTCCCTTCTATCTTCTAACCAGGTCCAGTGGATGCCCCACTGTCACCAGCAGACCACCCTGAGTCCGATAGATACCCCTGTGTCTGCTGTAGATGTCGTAGCAAATTAGTTAACACACACACACACGTACACACCGACATACACCTGTCCACTTCTGGCTTTAGGCCTGGGCCCAGTACCCCCTTCCCCTCACCCTAACCCGGGTCCGTATCCTCTTACTACCCCCACCCTACCCCTGACCCCTGCCTCTACCTGGACCCAGGCACACTCACACACACACAGACATACACCAGTCCTGGGCTCAGATCCCCTTCCCCTCACCCTAACCCGGGTCCGTATCCTTTTCCTACCCCGACCCTACCCCTGACCCTGCCTCTATCTGGGCCCAGGCACATTCACGCACACACAGACATACACCAGTGTTTGCCATGTCTCTCCTATGATGTTATTAGCCTCTTTTACTCTGAAAATGTAATTTAATGTTATTTATTGCTTTATAAATGTTCTTAGCCGGTAGACAAACATACTCCAGGAGCTTGCTCGATCGCCTTGTTGAGAGGGGTCAGGGAAGATTTTTTTACAGCTCACTTAAAGCGCATTGTGTTGCCTCTGGGTATGAAATGCGCTATACAAATAAAGCTTTGATTGATTGATTGATTGATTGATCTTCTGAGCTATGATGTTGACTAACAGCTGTGTGCTGTGTTCTCCCAGGGAGAGAGAGAGAGAGCTGAAGGCAGAGAACGACCGTCTGAAGCTGGAGAGTCAGGGTTGCAGGCCTCCATCTCCTCCTGCCTCCTCACACACACCCACTTCTGGCCCTGGACTTACAGCCCCAACCTCACCACGTCCACCAGCCTGGGCAAGACGAGACAGACGTGTGGGTGTGTCTGTCTGTCTGTCTCTGTCTTCAACTCTGTCTGTGTCTGTCTGTCTTCAACTCTGTCTGTCTGTCTTCAACTCTGTCTGTCTTCAACTCTGTCAACTCTGTCTCTGTCTGTCTGTCTTCAACTCTGTTAACTCTGTCTGTCTGTCTTCAACTCTGTTAACTCTGTCTGTCTGTCTGTTAACTGTCTTCCCTCCCCTCAGACATGCTGCTGGACCACACCAGCGGGGAGGCGTGTTGAAGGAAGGACTACACTTCAAAATGGTGGTCAGCCTGGACGAGGACAGCAAATGAGGAGAGGTGAGACTGACCCTGAGGTCGAACAGGGCTCAGGGCCCCTGTTAATCACACAGCACAGTAGTGTTGCACGGTGTATCGATACTAGGAAAGTACAAAAACGGTACAATCAAAAACGGTACAATACCCAAATTTAAAGTATCGATACTTTAAGAAAGACAGTGTTTTAATAAGAGCCGTATATATTGAGTCGCGTTCATGCGACAGTGAAGCCGTATTTGTTTGTAGGCTATAGCGCTCTGCTTCTCTCTCCCAAGATTCCCGAGTCGCGGGGCAGTATGTGTGCGTGTGGGTGTGTGTGTGTGTGCGTGTGGGCGTGTGTGTATGTGTGTGTGTGTGTGTGGGTGTGTGCGCTCTCTCTCCTCGCTCTCTCACTCTGCAGTGAGCAACGCAACAGTTTTCCCCCTCATATGCACGCAGCATGTTCGAGAGGACGGTAGCTAACCTGAGATGGCTACAAGTACAAATGTCGACCGTCCACAGCTTGTCGATAAAGCTGATGCGCGCAGCGAAATCTGGCATATTTTTCTATCACTATCCACGCCACCGTCCCAACATTTCAGACCCTGAGTTGGCTAAAGATGCAGTTTTCACGGTTGGGTGCATGTGGGTGGCCCGGGGAGCAGTACACTCTCCTCGTCCAGCTCTGACCTGAGGGGGCGGAGTCTCGTCTCCACGCCACTATCCACGCCACTGTCCCCACATCTCAGTCCCTGAGTGAGCTACAGACACGGCTTCACTGTTGGGTGCATGGCAATTCCCCGGATGTCAGTGCGTTGCCCCCGACCTGCTCTGACCAGAGGGGGCGGAGTCTCGCCATCACGCCACTATCCATGCCACGGACCTCACAACACTGCCTCTGAGGTGGATAGAGACACACGGTCCTCACTGGTGAAGGCAGGTGGGTAGCCCGGCACGGCCTACACTGTCCACGACCAGCTCTGACCCAAGGGGGCGGAGTCTCGCCACCACGCCACTATCCACGCCACGCACCCCACAACTCAGACCCTGAGTGGGCTAAGGACACAGGGTCATTGCCGGTGGGGGCAGGTGGGAGGCCCAGAGCAGCGTACACTGTCCAAGACCGGCTCGGACCCAAGGGGGCGGAGTCTCGCCATCATGCCACTAATACGCCACGCACCTCACAACACAGCCTCAGAGGCAGCTAGAGACACACGGTCTTCACTGGTGAAGGCAGGTGGGTAACCCGGTGCGGTCTACACTGTCCACAACCGGCTCTGACCCGAGGGGGCGGAGTCTCGCCTACACGCCACTACCACGCCTCGGACCTCACAACACAGCCTCGTAGGTGGCTAGAGACACACGGTCGTCACTGGTGAAGGCAGGTGGGTAGCCCAGTGCGGCCTATACTGTCCATGACCAGCTCTGACCCAAGGGGGCGGAGTCTCACCACCATGCCACTACCACGCCACGGACCTTACAACACAGCCTCTGAGGTGGCTAGAGACACATGGTCTTCACTGGTGAAGACAGGTCGGCACGGTCTACACTGGCCATTACCGGCTCTGACCCGAGGGGGCGGAGTCTCTTCACCACACCACTGAACATGCCACGGACAACACAACTCAGACCGGATTAGAGACACATGGTCTTCACGGGTGGGTGCATGGAGATTGCCAAGAGGTCACTGTACTGTCCCCGACATGTTGTGACCCAAGGAGGGGGAGTCTCGCCACCACGCCACTATCTACACCACAGACCCCACAACTCGGCCCCTGAGTGAGCTAGAGACACACGGCCTTCACTAAGGAGATTGCCCGGAGGTCAAAGCACTGCCCCTGACCAACGGTGACCAAGGCGGCGGAGTCTTTCCACCACGCCACTATCCACGCCATGGACCACAGAACTCAGCCCATGTGGGCTAGAGACACACGGCCTTCACCATCTGGTGCATAGAGATTGCCCAGAGATCACTGTACTGTCACCGACAGGCTTCCAAGCTCTTAAGCTATACATTCCATCATTTATTCCATCTTTCAGATTTGACAGTATTACTCTATTGCTCATCTTTCAAGCTAAAGGCTCAGTTCAAGGCTTAAACTACTCAGGTTGAAAAGTTTAAAAGTATTTAAGTTCTTAGCTTCTTTAGGTTATGCAGTTCCAATTCTGCCAGTTTCACATTTCAGCTAAGCTTCCAGGTTTTCCAGCCTACAAGCTTTTTAGCAATATATTCCATCATTTATTCCATGTTCCAGCTTTGACAGTATTACAGTTTATCTTCCAGCTTTTGTAGCAATGTATTTAAGCTTTTAGCTTATTTAGGCAATGCAATTCAGCCTCCAATTCTGCCAGTTTCACATTTCAGCTTCCAGGTTTTTCAGCTTCCAATCTTTTAAGCAATACATTCCATCATTACAGTGTAACAGTTTATCTTCCAGCTTTTGTAGCAATGTATTTAAGTTCTTAGCTTCTTTATGTAATGCACTTCAGCTTCCAATTCTGCCAGTTTCACAGTTCAGCTAAGCTTCAAGGTTTTTCAGCTTCCAGGCTTTTCAGCTTCCAGGATTTTCAACCATTCAGGTGTGATGCATTTGACATTTCAGATTTCTCACATTCAAGCATTTTCAGCAATGCTTTTGCTATTCCGTTCAGCTGCTCAGCATTCACACGCATTTTCTGCAGGAAATGCAATTTTCTAGTTAGTGTGAATGCTGCAAGCATTCACACTATTGTTATCCAGTTCTTTATTAGTGTGAATGCTGCAAGCATTCACACTATTGTTATCCAGTTCTTTATTATTATTCCACTTCCGTACGTTTTTTGGCTCTCTGTAGCTCCTTCATACTTTGAGCTACAGAAACCATTCAACTATCAAAATGTTCAGCTTGTTAAGGACACGATGGGAACTCTTTCAGATTTTTAATACTTTTTATACTTTTTAAAATATTCAACTTTTTCAACAATTTTTTTGAATGGAAGTCTATGGGGAAGTTTTGAAACCTTCTTCAGCCTTCAACTCCTTCATACTTTGAGCTACAGAAACCATTCAACTATCAAAATGTTCAGCTTGTTAAGGTCTTTATGGCATATCTTTCAGATTTTTTATAACTTTCATACTTTTTAAAATATTCAGCTTTTTTCAAAAAAAAATTACAATGGAAGTCTATGGCAGACCTTGAAACCCCTTGTCAGCTTTGAAACCTATCTTCTCCTTCATTTTTTGTGCTAGAAACCTCCTTCAAAGTTTAAAATGTTCAGGACCTTTAGCACATTTAACGCATTCAACAGATTTTTAAAATTCCTTATAGTTTTTATGTAATTTAAATTTGTTTTGGACCTTTTTTAACATTGAAGCGGATGTGTGGAATGTTCAGTTTCTAGAGTGTGGTAGCCTTTTTTTTTAAAACATCTACACGTTTTGTAAACTGCTGTCGCTCCTACAGTTTTACCAGCTCTTACACATATTATACATTAAAATGTTCACACAACTGTGCTGATTCGTACAATGTAAGTCTCTAAGCCATGTGACTTATAGTTTTGGCTCTATGACGATTTGTTCGGCAACTGCGCTCTCCATTGAAACGTATGGGCCCACCCTCTAACTTTTGAGCTGCTAATTTTGCATTTTTACACTTTTTCTAACTCGTCGCCATGCCTACAGTTTTTAACCTACACGGACAATTATAAATAGAAATGTTCAGCAAGTTCTCAGGATTCCTACGGTGTCCATAGCTAAGCTGTAGCCTTTATAATTTTTGAGAGAGAGCTGTCTGAAGCCGGCATGCTTTTGCATTGAAGTCAATGAATAGCTGTGTCAGTTGGGATTTGGGGACACGGTGGACAGGCAAACTGATGCTGCACATTCCGGCATGTAGGTGGCGGTATGCGTCTTATGTTGTTTTGCGATCCGCCAAAAAACTGAGAGGAGAAGAAATAAGTCAAGTCGTGGGCTGGCCGAGTGCTTGTGGCTATTGTTGCTGGAGTTTCTGGCGACATCTCTCACACATGACAGCAGCACGCCGCTTTTGTTTACATCCAGTTCGAAGTTGAAACCATGGATATAACGCTCTACATTCTGCCTTGCGATGGGGTAAGCTAACGTTACCTATCCCCTGTTGAAGAAGGACTGTGTGTGTGTGAGGGAACACAGCAACGTCAGCTAGTGATCTATCTAGATCTCTAGCTACAGCCAAAAGTTCAATCGAATATCTAGTAGCTGGCTAGCTTGAGCCAGGGTCAGTCCTCAGAAGCTAGCAAAGGCAGCTTAGCGATTATGCCCGTTCTCGATAGTTAGCTAGCTAGTTATTAGCTGCTGAAACTGCCTTGCGAACTTAATTGCTAGCTGGCTAAGTTAGCCAACGGTAGCTAGCTAGCAACTAAGTGAACGTTGCACAAGAGGCAGGCTAACTGAATAATGAACGTATCATGCAAGCTAACTAGCTAGCTGTTTAATGTCGGAGGGACAATACTGAATGTGTCACTTTGATCAGATGCCTGCTGATGGAGGATAAATAAATGGCCCATTATAGCTACTCCTATGTCCCACTGACTGTGGAGCCTCTGTGTTTGACTTAATCTGCAACTGTTGTGCTTTACAGATGCAGAACAAGAGAGGGACACACTTCAGCTACAAGAAGACAGGAACGGTCAAAGCCAAGGAGGAGTCGAAAGAGGAAGAGGATGATGACGATGAGGAGTGTGAGTTGTTCAGAAAGTGACCCATTATCTTTAATAAGAAATGTTTACTTGCACATATCTCCCACTCCTCAGCTCGCCAAGCCGGCATGCCTTTACATTGAAGTGAATTTAGAGCAGCTTAAGTTGGAATTTAGGGACACAAGCATGCTCTCGTAAAGGTCAACAGCTCCACAGCTACTGCTCAGCCCGGGGTGGGCTATAGACACACGGTCTCCAATGAGGGGTGCATGGGGATGGCCTGGCAATCACTGACCTGCCCCCCACAACCTCTGACCTGAGGGGGCGGAGTCTCGCCACCACGCCACTATCCACGCCACCGTCCCAACATCTCAGACCCTGAGTTGTCTAAAGACAGTTTTCACAGTTGGGTGCATGTGGGATCTCGAACGGATCGGGTTGAAGATACTCGAAACGCATATTAATGCCAGGTGTAAATGTAATCAGGCTAAATCATTATCTAGATACAATCTCGATACAAGACGCATTTTAATGCAAGGTGTAAACGGGGTCTAAGTCTACACATGTAGCCTAGATGTGATATGGTCTGCTCTCGTCTATATGTTGGTATTTTAGCACCTTGGTTAGAAAGCTTCCTTTAAGCTGTAATTGAAGGTACGGCCGACCTCCAGAATGAACTCTAAGATTTTCACTGACAACAACAATATCAGGGGTGTTGGCTGTGATGTTTTGAAAACACTGCCTCGTCACTACACAGACTGAACATACTCATCTTCATTCTACAGTAGAATGCTTATAAAGCATAGTGGACGATGTGAACTTAGATGAACACATACACACTGGAGACCAGGTAGCTTGCAAGGACCAAGTGAGGATTACTACACACTCGTACTGAATAAGACTGTATTTACCACACCATATTGGGCATGCTTGCATCTACCAGTGAACAAGTCAAAGCACCCACTGGGTCTTAGGCCAGCGTAAAATTAAATAAAGATAACGTTTATAATGATGACCTTTTATGTCCCATGTTTGTGGTTTAGTAGCGGCTCTCCTTCCAGTACGCTTTAGTGGAGAAGCTGTTGGATTATACAGATCACACAATGACAGCGTCCGCCACCGTCATGAATGCCACTCTGGCGCATGTAACCATCAGAACACTGTCAAAATGCAGGTCAGTACTGTTTGTCTTGCTCTTTTTTCACATGCTTCACTCTCCCTTGAGGGTTCAGTTGTCTCAACACAGCTATTTTCAGCTCTATTATTTCTGTCTTGTTCCCTCCTCCAATCACTTACACACTTAGGAGTGAGGTGAGAGCACACACTCTTCTCTACAACCTTCCAATACCTCTTTCAGTTGTTAGCTTTAACACAGATCTCTTATGCCACTTCTTTTGCTCTCCCTCTCTCGCCTTCTCATCAGAGATTGACCTGAAACGGAGTTGCATAGACGTTGACTTGGAGTCTATGGACATTGACCATGGAGAGGTAAGGACTATAAATGTGCAGATATGCCATCCTCCTCCCTTACATTAAATAGCATTGTTAAATGAATGCTGCTTGTTGTGTATCAACAAGGCTGTATACTGATGTTGAATGTCTTCCTTGATGTCATCTTCCGTACGTTTTTAGCAGTCAACTCCTTCATACTTTGAGCTACTTAAAACCATTTAAGTATCAGCATGTTCACCTTTAATGCCATCTCAGACCCATTGTATAATATATGTACTAGTAGTGCACGGCCACAGTAAGTGAATTGCATGTTCTATGCTTTACAAATGCCCACACATGTTATGTGACGGATGTCATGTACACGTTCTTTCAGATTTTTTATATCTTTTATACTATAAAAAATATATATTCCATTTCAGGCTCGCTGGTCCTGGACTGTAAGGAGTGCCGTCCCCTGGTCCTGGAGGCCCGGAGGTTCCAGGTCATGGGGATGTTGGTGGACTCATCTAGGACCAGAACACAAGAGGTCACTTGCAACAATATCGCTTCTTGATTCAGTTCTGTGTGTTGGGGGAATGGCTTTAAGATCAGAGAAAAACAGTATTTAGCTCTTGTGAAGCCTTTTAACTCAAACTAGTGTATCAAAGCAAATCTTTAAGGTGTGTGTGTTCTGGTAGTAGTAGTTGCGTAAATCTACTGTATCTCTGTGCAAGGCACTGTGCAGGGCTGAGATGATTGTGTTGCCCTGCTATAATGAGGATAAACATCATGAAACTCAACCCGAACACCGGGTGCCAACATACCACCTACCATCAGCCAATAGACTTTGCCATCTATGGCCTTTAGAATGAAGTACATGTATCAATATGAGGTAATTAAAGACCTACACCTGTTCTTTCAAACAGGTCTTAAAGTTATGGGCATAGCCATGCAATTCTATACAACAGAGTGAAGATATAGTACAAAATACTATACTATTCTATCCAACTAGTCTTGTGTATAGCATCTGTGCATTCGTGAAGAGTATGTTATCAGTCACCAGATGTCTGTCTTCTGAGGAAACTGAATGTGGTCAATGACTTTGATTAACCCTCAATGCTGGTGGCAGTAATGTTTTTTGTCTGACACAAAGCCCAGTTGATGTCCTCTGCACTGGGCCTGATGTAATCAGACAAACAAACCTCAGACTCATATTCAATATTGATCCAGTGAAGGATGTAATTATAAAGCAGTAGTAAACAGGACAGATGTGAGACATAACAGGCATTGTAGGTGTTCAATCAGTGGCAGTAAGTAGATCCACGACTGTAGGTAACATGGTTGAGAAATTGTGTTGTTTGTTTAATTACCTTACTGCATTGCACTTTTTAAACATAGGCTATCAAAATGAACAGTTTGGTATTCAGCAGTAGTTACCTTGAGGTTCAGCATGTCAAACACCTCCCCTAACACTCCTGGTTCTTGTTTGAAGGGTTCTGATGACAGGGAGAGGAATCACCATCTCCTGGAGCAGCCTGTAGCAAAACAATGGTTTTATTGCCTAAAGGTGTAATTCCTCCATCAATCACTATGACGTGTGTGTGTGTGTTCAGCCTGAGGTTTCTGAGTGGCAGTCGTGATGGCAAGGCCCGGATTGAGCACTACCAACAACAGGAGTGATGACAATGGGTGGTAGCTTAGAATCTAGCTTTCCCATCTAAGCCTTAGATCACGTGATCTCAAATTCTCAGGATGGCCATGCCAAGTTACATGGGTGGGGGAATAGACTGGACCATTTAAACTCTACCTGGACATATTATGAAATAAAATGTTTTGATGAATGCAACTGGTGTCTTTGTTGTTTATTTATTGAGGCAATAACTTGCGAGAGGGTGTGGTATATCGTCACTATACCACTGGTTGTGCTGTGGTCGTAGGCACGAGACTGAAGGCTGAGATCAGCACAACCCCTGGTATATTGGCGATATACCTCAACCCTCGAGTGAGTTATTATAGTATAGTTGCTAGTATAGTGCTTTTATACAATGAGTTACATAGGGAAACATTATGGGATATAGTGAGTAATAGTGTGTTTTATATCGATACAGTGAACAAGTAAAGTAGTTCCATTAACTATCATTTGCTAGGGAGACTGCAACTGCGTTCCTTAGCGACCAACTACTGTGCCACTGTCCAAGGCCCAGGTGCTGATTAGCCCGCAGTGAATTGTAGCCTGCCTCGGCTAGTATTATTCATTGCAATATCTCATGTGCTCATGTTGAATGATTGAATAAAATACATTTATTTATTTATTAACATTAACATTATTTTATAACATATCAACCGACCTATTCTCGCAACAAAGAGGCAACTGCCTGTTGGTTATGGTACGATCCTAACACAACATAGCATCAATTAGGTAGTTACAAGTGGCACAGTAATATCTTAAGTAGAATGGTAGAGACTAGTTTACTAGTGATGACAGTTTGAGGGGCTGTCAGTTATCATGATAGGTCTCATGTTGATACTGCTATTTCAGTTTAACAAGTACACATTTATCACTAGTAGGTCATGGATGGGTATTTCAGCAGGACAATGACCCAAAACACACGGCCAAGACAACAAAGGAGTGGCTCAAGAAGAAGCACATTAAGGTCCTGGAGTGACCTAGCCAGGAGGGAGCTTACGATTCAAGTTACCAAACATCAGCCTCAAAACCTTAATGACTTGGAGAGGATCTGCAAAGAGGAGTGGTACAAAATCCCTCCTGAGATGTGTGCAAACCTGGTGGCCAACTACAAGAAAAATCTGACCTCTGCGATTGCCAACAAGGGTTTTGCCATTAAGTAACAAGTCATGTTTTGCGAAGGGGTCAAATACTTCTCTCATTAAAATGCAAATCAATTCATAGCTTTTTTGTGATGCATTTTTCTGGACTTTCACTGGTCTCTCACTGTTAAAATAAACCTACCATTAAAATTAGACTGATCATTTCTTTGTCAGTGGGCAAACTTACAAAATCAGCAGGGGATCAAATCATTATTTCCCTCACTGTATGTACTAGTAGTGACCAAACATATTTCTTGTCTTAAATGAAGCAGTTGCTGGCAAGATTGATATTTAAATTACAGATTAAATTGTCATTACAAGAGTCATAAGTGCCATTTTGGGTACCTACACTAATGTTATGCAAGTCAATGTTGCACAGCCACAGTAAGTGATTACTGTGTAGTATGTTCTATGCTTTACAAATGCGCACACGTGTTATGTGACAGATGGCATGTACAAGTTTGTGTGCGAATACAATCTGCCCTATTTCTTACCGTGAGGGGGATCCATTTTGTCTGCTCAAAATAGGAGAGTTAGAGGGGAATGACACTTACTGCACTAGGGAGGGTAGGATGTTGCAGTCCACTACATGGCACAGAGTCCAAAGACCTTGTTCCCGAGGGCTCAGACTGCCTGCAGGTTCAGGAGCACACAGTACGAAGAGCCATCAGAAACTCAATATAAATCAAAAAAGGTCACAGAGCTTAAGATGTATTTTATGTATAGCAGTTAGAATAAGCGAGCATTGAGATTCTTCATTTCATCCCCGCTGTACCTGTTCCTGGACGTCCTGGAAGTCACAGCTGAGTATCTCTATGAAGATGGGGACAGCACCTGCCTGGATCACCTCATCAGTCTGGTGGGATGTCCCTTATTCAATGTTGGTCTGGAACCATGCAGCCTCAAACTGCACAAACACATCACACCAAATCATTACTACAGTACATCCATATCTAACTGGAGTCGGTGTCAGAGTGTGTGCATGAGAGAGTCAGTGAGAGAGCGAGAGTATCTGCAGAGTACAGCTTTCCTTTATCTTCAGAAACTACACAACGCCATGTCTCACACAGAGATTAGGCTGTGTTCACACTGTACTTCTTTTTTACATGCAACCCTATAGGGAAAGACAAATGGCGGATGCCTTTTTAAAAAGCGCAGCGCCCTCCGCCTTTTTGAGTTGAATTTTGTTGAACTTTTCAGAAAAGCGCTGTGTGATGTCAAGCGCCTTTCTGACAGCTGACCAATGAGGACAAGGAGAGGTTACAGAATACTCGCACAGACTGAAAAGGTGCAGAAGGCAGTGCTTTTTTCTAAAAAAAAGTAGTAGTGTGAACATGGCCTTAAAGAGGTATTCTCCACTCCATGCCCGGGGGGACAACACCTCATTGATAGAATATCTACTGCACATAACCTAACCACATGCAAGTGAAAATGTCATTATTCCTCACCCCCACCCTATTATTTATTATAGCTATAAGCATAGTGGCACGGATGTGAGACTCTAGCCCCTTGGGTCCCAGCTAGTTGGGACAGTATAGTTAACACCTCTCGTGTTAGCAGGGCCATACTTTATTTTCGCTCAGGGCTGTAGTTTATGTGTAGGAGTTAGAATAAGCGAGCATTGAGATTCTTCATTTCATTCCCGCTCTACCGCTCTACATCCTGGAAGTCACAGCTGAGTATCTCTATGAAGATGGGGACAGCACCTGCCTCGATCACCTCATCAGTCTGGTGGGATGTCCCTGATTCAATGTTGGTCTGGAACCATGCAGCCTCAAACTGCACAAACACATCACACCAAATCATTACTACAGTACATCCATATCTAACTGGAGTCGGTGTCAGAGTGTGTGCATGAGAGAGTGAGTGAGAGAGCCAGTGAGAGAGAGTTGGCTGTAAGACTAGAACTCACGTCTGCTTCACTGTCTTCATCTGGCATCTCCATAAATTGGCCACATAGCCACTCCTTCAACTGCAAGAACATGTCACTCCATCAACAGCAAGAACATGCATCTTCCTCAGAGACAACGTCCAGTCATCTTTGTTTCTGATTACTCTAATCAGATTCAAACAGACAGTAATTATTTACATGAATAGAAATATTGATTGATTTTGATTGGCTGTTCTATAATCTAACTGTACTTAAGTTATTCATTTATTCTGTACTGTGTTTATAATTTATCCACTGATATTGTTTTACCAATGATATATAGCTAGGTTCCCACTTTGGTAACTAGGGACACCTCAGGTAGCCACAGGGTTTCGAAACGGCTATAGACTACTGAAACTAATAAATATTAATTTTAAAATGGTTTATATAATATATGACAATGGTACCATATGAAAATGAATGTGGCGAAATTGTAATAAATATTCTCAATATAAAATATTGGATCACCAACACCATCCAATCACATTCGAGGGTCACAACAAAACTGAGATGCAGAAGTGTGAGAGACACTACAGCTACAGAACTCTACAGCTACCGACACCGACGACAGTACAGTAGCCTACTAACGTTAGCTAACGATAGAATAAGAAGTAAGTATTTAGCTAGTTATACTTAACATTCAACAATGGTAATCAACTTGAAATCGTCTTCAACTAAGAAAACTAATGTTAAATACATCATTTATTATTCAAAGTTTAAAATGTTAAGGACCTTTAGCTGTTTCAAGGAATGATTTCAAGCAGAGGGACCTTTAAATTCAGCGAGCTAGCCAAGGTTGTTGTTCAAGTAACATTACGTTATTGAAGTTTTAGTGTTATTAATATAATAAGAGCAGTTACTAGTAGTTATAATTACTGCTTTAGATGTATTTTTGTAACATATTTTTTATTTTTTTTTTACGTTAGCATTAGATAGCTAACTCTAGCTACAAGCTAATGCTAAAACAAGACTTCAAAACTCCTCGAGCCATTTAAATTTCCCGGGCTTGGTGAACCATAATCTCGCGACCCATACAGTCGCGAGTCAGATCATAACGCAAGTGTTCGTTTAGCCCCTCTCAGGCTAGTGATGGGCAGTCCGACTCTTTTCAAAGATTCGGTTCATTCGAGTTGATTCATCTAATTGTGCCTGAACCTTTCGAGTTCATACTTTTTTTTTGTCAGCGCCAGCCCAGAACACGAACGTTTGACAGCTGACCCCACAAAACTTCTCAACGATGCAAAGAATGCATGCATTACCAGTCAACATAACATTAACACATTTAAAATGCTCGTCTCTATTAACGTTAGCTATAATTATTAAGATTCGTTCGTTCATTTTCGCCCATCACTAAAGTTAACGTTAACTTACTCTCGAAACTGTGAAACAGCCCGTTATCAGTCGCCCATGTTGGAGGTTTTAGGCTAGTGAATGTAGATAGCCATCTAGATAGATATCCGTCTATTAATCTTTATATCCTCCTAGAGCTTAAACCTCCAAAAGTGGCTTAAGCCTCCAGAACCCTCGGACTAGTGTTCGTCCGTAAATTTCCTATGTACGTAGAAAGGACTGTGGTAGCAGATGCTAAGTCATCAGCCTACTCACAGTTCCTGAGAAGGGCTAGTGTTCGTCCAGACCTCGCTCTGGCCCAGGACAAGTTAGCTAGCTACCGTTAGCTAACGTTACTTACTTGTGGAGTAGCTTTTCTTGTCTGCGTCCATCTTCGATGTCGCTGGCATTCACAAAGCATGCTCAAAACGGAGAGAATTATCATAAACACGTGTATCCTCGTCACCATGTCAACCATTGCAAGAAACAATTAATAAAGCAACAACTAACTAGTATTACGCTTCAAGCTCAACTGAAGTCCAGACGCGTGTCGCTGCTGCACACATGTGCCTGTCTCCGTCTCCAAAGTTCCGTTAGGTTACACAAAGGGGTTTCCGGTCTCTACATTGATGGGAGCTAGTCCCCACTGACAACACAAGCACTTAACGCTAAACAAACTCAACTCTGTACCTATGCTGTATCTTTCATTATATTAACTTTCATTATATTAGTAGTGTATATCCATGGTGTCAGTCTGTGTCTGCTGAAATACAATCACTTTTTTCTTTTTTAACGCGACACAATACCGTATGCATTATTTGCATATGCAAAATAGTATGCATTATTTTCCAAACCGCCGTAAAATGTTAACTTTCTCAAATGAATTAGAATCACCAGGGAATGATGATTATGGAATAATATATTATTCACTTTTCAGAATGGCACTATCAGAGATTCTGCGCCCTGGCTGCTCAACCGGCCCCTACACAAGACCGCCCCCTGTAGGAATTACAGTGCTGGGCGAGAAGGAGCAGGTGAAGGTCCTTAAATGGACCTTCAAAAATGAGGAGTGCTCCCCCACCCTCATAAAAAATAATAAAATCTGTGCCATCAGCGATGGCAAGATGGTGACGAAGGTCACCCTTTTGGAGGAGCTGGCGGACAAGCTGAAGGTTTTTACGGTTTCATTATCATACCTATATTACATGCTACAGTGGCCTGCCCATGTGACCTGAATTATTTGCATCCTACTGTAGGTAGGCTAAATACATTGAGCTATAGGGTAAATCTGAATTAAATCAGTTTTCAGTCTAAATCAGCTTGACCTTTAGAACCTTCTAAACAGACATCAGTAGCACTCACAATAAATCTCTCTCACAATATTGTCAGATAAATGGAACCTTTTTTTGAATTAAACTTGTACAAAAAAACAACTAAAACATTCATGTCACATTGTTTGACAATAGCTACATGTAGCTCATGCACATTCTTTTCTAGATATCTTTTGACCTCTATATGTGTGAATTGAAATATGATAGCCTACCAATTTGTTCTTGGTCATAGCTACTGGTAGAAATATAGAAGAAATATGTCTCTGTCATAGAGTATGAATAGATTTCCTATTGTACTCTATTGTCATTTGCTTTATGCATGCATCTCTTACTTCTCATTAGGTGGGCAAAAGCTATGTCCTCCGGGGCTACCAGGTCCGGGGAGGGGACAACCCCTCTTTATTTATAAGGAGGGACACCCAGCTCTTTATGACGGCCCCAATTGAGGTGAGCGAAGACCTCAGGGCCACGGGACACCTGCTCCTCAACCCCCAGTCCATACTCCAGGACATCAAGTCCCACAGCACTGGAGGACTGGTTTCCCTGGAGGGGAGAGTGGTTGAGGTTAGTTCACATTCTGAGTTAATAGCCATTTATGTGTGCCTTACTACTTCAAAATTCAGGCTGGCTATTAAAATTGTGATCCAAAGACTTGAATACACAGACAGTTCATTTGTTGAAAGAGTATTATAGGCCTAGCGTTAATGCCTTATTTATTGTCCTGCTATTTGTGGTAGATGTCGGCGGTGACAAAGGTGACCAACCCCAGGGAAGAGTTCCCTGTCCGGCGGGTCACTATTGAGAAGGTAAATATGTTTTAGTAATAGGATTAGGGGTCTAAAATTCTAAACGTATCACTTAGTGCATTTAATTAATTTTTATTTTGCTATTTTCAGGATGGCGAGAGAGTGGTGGTGTCCCTGTGGAGGGAAGCCACCCTCCTCGCCACTCCCCTCAATAGTGGCCTCCGCCTGACCCATCTGAAGGCGACGGTTGGGGACTTTGGGTACACCGCCCAGTCCACCCTTTACACCACAGTAGAGGTAAATTATGTTGTGGTAAATGTGGGGAAATGGCGATTTTAGGAAATAGCTTGGTATATGTGCATACATTCTACATTACCTGTCAGGTCAGTCCACAAAGTACTTATTGTTTTTAACTGTACACTTATATGACTTCTAAATATAAAGACATGAAAAAGTGCTGATCCCATCTCAATAGGATGTTACTGATAATAAGACAAACTTGTGTGCTCTCTCTACCATTTTCCCAAAGCTACACCTGTTTAGGTTTACAAGCCTTGCAGAGTTCTGTTGTGTCTAGGACCCCCTAATTGTTGCTTGCTAAACGAAATGGTTTCTGAACAACAGCTATCGTAGTAGCAGATTAATCTTAATAGTAGATTAAGGTATACATGCATATTGCTTATTATCACACACGTATGCTCTAATTTGATAAAACTGATCAGTTAATTTGCATACATTATTGCATAGTGTTTGTGTTAATTGGTACTTAAAATGGCACAGGAAAATAAGTATAATATGGAGCAAAAGTACTTGAAAATAATTAATATACATTTAATAATGTCTGTACACTGAACATATGTTTGTTTTTTGGTGCTGCAGGACATTGAACAAATATTGGAGAGAGAGTTTGCGGTGTGGGGCTGTGAAGGGGACGGGGACACCCTGTCCATTCTCCTCTCTACCGACGAGGAACTAAAGGTGGCCAGGGACTTGTGGGAGAAGGTGGTGGGGAAGGAGCTTCCCTATGCCCCCTTCCCGGTCCAGGGAGAGGTCAGGGGAGACACAATCGTGTCATTGCGAAGGGAGGAGTAAAGGTCGAGGACCTTTACAGTGTATCACTCCTGCCCCACCCCCACCCTACCCTTTGCCCGGACGGCGGCACGGACGCTGGGGTCACAGCGCCTCGCCCTCCTGCCCCACCCCCACCCTACCCTTTGCCCGGACGGCGGCACGGACGCTGGGGTCACAGCGCCTCGCCCTCCTGCCCCACCCCCACCCTACCCTTTGCCCGGACGGCGGCACGGACGCTGGGGTTACAGCGCCTCGCCCTCCTGCCCCACCCCCACCCTACCCTTTGCCCGGACGGCGGCACGGACGCTGGGGTCACAGCGCCTCGCCCTCCTGCCCCACCCCCACCCTACCCTTTGCCCGGACGGCGGCACGGACGCTGGGGTTACAGCGCCTCGCCCTCCTGCCCCACCCCCACCCTACCCTTTGCCCGGACGGCGGCACGGACGCTGGGGTCACAGCGCCTCGCCCTCCTGCCCCACCCCCACCCTACCCTTTGCCCGGACGGCGGCACGGACGCTGGGGTCACAGCGCCTCGCCCTCCTGCCCCACCCCCACCCTACCCTTTGCCCGGACGGCGGCACGGACGCTGGGGTCACAGCGCCTCGCCCTCCTGCCCCACAACTTAGTTCAGTTGTACATAGTTATTTTACCTCATTCAGTTGTATATAGTTCTTTTACCTCATTCAGCTGTACATAGTTCGTTTACCTTTACAGTGATTTAAACTGATCAGTTCTACCTTTACCATAGTACCTGTTGTTATACAGTATAGTTCTACCTTCAGTGTTTTTACACAAATAAGTTCAACCACTACAGTGATTTAAACTGATCAGTTCTACCTTTACCATAGTACCTGTGTTAATACATAGTAATCCACTCAATTGTACTTAGTTATACCATCAGTCTTCTTAAGTTCTACCTTTACAGTGTTTTAAACTGCTCAGTTCTAGTACCATGGTAACAGTGTCATGGCAAGGTGGGGTTGTGAACAGGGCTCTTGGAGGACAAGTTGGACAGGACATTTCAAGGTCCAGTAAGACATTTCAAATTAGCCTACTCCCTGCCTACCTCAACGGATAACAGCCCAAAGCGTCCAGCACCTCAGAGCAGGTGCAGCACATCACCCCAATACCCATTCATCAGTGACGTAGCGGCGCAACTGACTTCTATCCAATCTCCACTGCTGCAAGAATCCTGGTCTTCCCTTCATTCGTCACCAGATCTTCCCATACTCTACATGATTGTGGCAAGTCCTTAGCCAATTTAGCCTACTCATCAGAGTTTGCGTTTATAGTGCTAGCCTTACCTTGCTTGCTATGGTCGTACTGTAACACTCTTTCCTCTGTCCTTCCAGAACTGGTAGCTGTGCCGCCTGCCTGCTTCCTCTTCTAGGTGTCCTCACCAGCCTTGTTTATACCTGCCTGAGTATGTAACACCTGGCAAGGCATTAACCTTTCCCCCCAGACCTGTGCGCCTGCTTCCTCACCAACCCAGCCCCTTACAGCTACTTCCAAGAGCTGCCACAGTTCAGCTCTGGCCTGGCTACATGGACATCAGAGATACGTCATGGTGAAGGTAAGAGATATTTTGAAGATATGAAAAATGCACTGACAAGCATTTATAATTACATCTTGGTGATTTATCCCAAGTAGTCATCAATCAATTTTAATCAATTTTAAGGCACAAGATGGAGGTATGAATTGCAGCCCAGTCTAGCGACAAACTGGGATCAAGGGCCAACTTCTACAGAAAGTGTTCTAATCATTTACTATTGGTTTCCAATACTTCAACTCACTGGGGCATAAACATATCCCGGGTCCAGGGTGCTACACTATTTGGTGCATACCCTGGTATGATGCCCTACGACGTTGCCCTGCCACCAATTCATTAATTGCGCCATAGACATGTTTGTCTTTTTCACCATTTCTTTTTCCTGCAGGCTGTCCAAAACGTCTTCCAGCAGAATCCAGTGTGCTGCCTATGCCCCACGGATTTTCTCTTCTGTGCTGGAGTTCTTTTAAGAACTTGATGGTGTCAGCATAATCTTTATATTAAAACTGTTCTTAACTTAAATCGTGTCTCTTCATTATATCCACATGCTAATAAACATTTAATTCATTATTATTACTTATATATTGGTATTACTTTGAAATGCTTGATTCTGATTAGTTCTCAGGATTCCTACGGTGTCAATAGCTAAGCTGTAGCCTTTATAATTTTTGAGAGAGAGCTGTCTGAAGCCGGCATGTTTTTGCATTGAAGTCAATGAATAGCTGTGTCAGTTGGGATTTGGGGACACGGTGGACAGGCAAACTGATGCTGCACATTCCGGCATGTAGGTGGCGGTATGCGTCTTATGTTGTTTTGCGATCCGCCAAAAAACTGAGAGGAGAAGAAATAAGTCATCAAGTCGTGGGCTGGCCGAGTGCTTGTGGCTATTGTTGCTGGAGTTTCTGGCGACATCTCTCACACATGACAGCAGCACGCCGCTTTTGTTTACATCCAGTTCGAAGTTGAAACCATGGATATAACGCTCTACATTCTGCCTTGCGATGGGGTAAGCTAACGTTACCTATCCCCTGTTGAAGAAGGACTGTGTGTGTGTGAGGGAACACAGCAACGTCAGCTAGTGATCTATCTAGATCTCTAGCTACAGCCAAAAGTTCAATCGAATATCTAGTAGCTGGCTAGCTTGAGCCAGGGTCAGTCCTCAGAAGCTAGCAAAGGCAGCTTAGCGATTATGCCCGTTCTCGATAGTTAGCTAGCTAGTTATTAGCTGCTGAAACTGCCTTGCGAACTTAATTGCTAGCTGGCTAAGTTAGCCAACGGTAGCTAGCTAGCAACTAAGTGAACGTTGCACAAGAGGCAGGCTAACTGAATAATGAACGTATCATGCAAGCTAACTAGCTAGCTGTTTAATGTCGGAGGGACAATACTGAATGTGTCACTTTGATCAGATGCCTGCTGATGGAGGATAAATAAATGGCCCATTATAGCTACTCCTATGTCCCACTGACTGTGGAGCCTCTGTGTTTGACTTAATCTGCAACTGTTGTGCTTTACAGATGCAGAACAAGAGAGGGACACACTTCAGCTACAAGAAGACAGGAACGGTCAAAGCCAAGGAGGAGTCGAAAGAGAGGAAGAGGATGATGACGATGAGGAGTGTGAGTTGTTCAGAAAGTGACCCATTATCTTTAATAAGAAATGTTTACTTGCACATATCTCCCACTCCTCAGCTCGCCAAGCCGGCATGCCTTTACATTGAAGTGAATTTAGAGCAGCTTAAGTTGGAATTTAGGGACACAAGCATGCTCTCGTAAAGGTCAACAGCTCCACAGCTACTGCTCAGCCCGGGGTGGGCTATAGACACACGGTCTCCAATGAGGGGTGCATGGGGATGGCCTGGCAATCACTGACCTGCCCCCCACAACCTCTGACCTGAGGGGGCGGAGTCTCGCCACCACGCCACTATCCACGCCACCGTCCCAACATCTCAGACCCTGAGTTGTCTAAAGACAGTTTTCACAGTTGGGTGCATGTGGGATCTCGAACGGATCGGGTTGAAGATACTCGAAACGCATATTAATGCCAGGTGTAAATGTAATCAGGCTAAATCATTATCTAGATACAATCTCGATACAAGACGCATTTTAATGCAAGGTGTAAACGGGGTCTAAGTCTACACATGTAGCCTAGATGTGATATGGTCTGCTCTCGTCTATATGTTGGTATTTTAGCACCTTGGTTAGAAAGCTTCCTTTAAGCTGTAATTGAAGGTACGGCCGACCTCCAGAATGAACTCTAAGATTTTCACTGACAACAACAATATCAGGGGTGTTGGCTGTGATGTTTTGAAAACACTGCCTCGTCACTACACAGACTGAACATACTCATCTTCATTCTACAGTAGAATGCTTATAAAGCATAGTGGACGATGTGAACTTAGATGAACACATACACACTGGAGACCAGGTAGCTTGCAAGGACCAAGTGAGGATTACTACACACTCGTACTGAATAAGACTGTATTTACCACACCATATTGGGCATGCTTGCATCTACCAGTGAACAAGTCAAAGCACCCACTGGGTCTTAGGCCAGCGTAAAATTAAATAAAGATAACGTTTATAATGATGACCTTTCATGTCCCATGTTTGTGGTTTAGTAGCGGCTCTCCTTCCAGTACGCTTTAGGGGAGAAGCTGTTGGATTATACAGATCACACAATGACAGCGTCCGCCACCGTCATGAATGCCACTCTGGCGCATGTAACCATCAGAACACTGTCAAAATGCAGGTCAGTACTGTTTGTCTTGCTCTTTTTTCACATGCTTCACTCTCCCTTGAGGGTTCAGTTGTCTCAACACAGCTATTTTCAGCTCTATTATTTCTGTCTTGTTCCCTCCTCCAATCACTTACACACTTAGGAGTGAGGTGAGAGCGCACACTCTTCTCTACAACCTTCCAATACCTCTTTCAGTTGTTAGCTTTAACACAGATCTCTTATGCCACTTCTTTTGCTCTCCCTCACTCGCCTTCTCATCAGAGATTGACCTGAAACGGAGTTGCATAGACGTTGACTTGGAGTCTATGGACATTGACCATGGAGAGGTAAGGACTATAAATGTGCAGATATGCCATCCTCCTCCCTTACATTAAATAGCATTGTTAAATGAATGCTGCTTGTTGTGTATCAACAAGGCTGTATACTGATGTTGAATGTCTTCCTTGATGTCATCTTCCGTACGTTTTTAGCAGTCAACTCCTTCATACTTTGAGCTACTTAAAACCATTTAAGTATCAGCATGTTCACCTTTAAGCCCATCTCAGACCCATTGTATAATATATGTACTAGTAGTGCACGGCCACAGTAAGTGAATTGCATGTTCTATGCTTTACAAATGCCCACACATGTTATGTGACGGATGTCATGTACACGTTCTTTCAGATTTTTAATATCTTTTATACTATAAAAAATATATATTCCATTTCAGGCTCGCTGGTCCTGGACTGTAAGGAGTGCCGTCCCCTGGTCCTGGAGGCCCGGAGGTTCCAGGTCATGGGGATGTTGGTGGACTCATCTAGGACCAGAACACAAGAGGTCACTTGCAACAATATCGCTTCTTGATTCAGTTCTGTGTGTTGGGGGAATGGCTTTAAGATCAGAGAAAAACAGTATTTAGCTCTTGTGAAGCCTTTTAACTCAAACTAGTGTATCAAAGCAAATCTTTAAGGTGTGTGTGTTCTGGTAGTAGTAGTTGCGTAAATCTACTGTATCTCTGTGCAAGGCACTGGGCAGGGCTGAGATGATTGTGTTGCCCTGCTATAATGAGGATAAACATCATGAAACTCAACCCGAACACCGGGTGCCAACATACCACCTACCATCAGCCAATAGACTTTGCCATCTATGGCCTTTAGAATGAAGTACATGTATCAATATGAGGTAATTAAAGACCTACACCTGTTCTTTCAAACAGGTCTTAAAGTTATGGGCATAGCCATGCAATTCTATACAACAGAGTGAAGATATAGTACAAAATACTATACTATTATATCCAACTAGTCTTGTGTATAGCATCTGTGCATTCGTGAAGAGTATGTTATCAGTCACCAGATGTCTGTCTTCTGAGGAAACAATGTGGTCAATGACTTTGATTAACCCTCAATGCTGGTGGCAGTAATGTTTTTTGTCTGACACAAAGCCCAGTTGATGTCCTCTGCACTGGGCCTGATGTAATCAGACAAACAAACCTCAGACTCATATTCAATATTGATCCAGTGAAGGATGTAATTATAAAGCAGTAGTTAACAGGACAGATGTGAGACATAACAGGCACTGTATGTGTTCAATCAGTGGCAGTAAGTAGATCCACGACTGTAGGTAACATGATTGAGAAATTGTGATGTTTGTTTAATTACCTTACTGCATTGCACTTTTTAAACATAGGCTATCAAAATGAACAGTTTGGTATTCAGCAGTAGTTACCTTGAGGTTCAGCATGTCAAACACCTCCCCTAACACTCCTGGTTCTTGTTTGAAGGGTTCTGATGACAGGGAGAGGAATCACCATTTATCAATCATCAATAGCGCGCGTATCTATATGGCCGCCGAGATTGTGAGGCGGTCGATGGGACACCGTAAGAATAGTGGACAAGTGTTACTGTGCTTACATGTTTGCTATTTATTCAACTTTAGTTGAGCAAACCCCTGTCTAAGCTATAGATGGAGACCATTCGTATGTGTATCGTCTGTGGGACTGATGTGCTATGCCCGGGAAATATGAAATGTCTCGAGCATTTAATGTCTCGAGCGAGCTCTAGCTCTGAGCTAGTTAGTCAGTCAATGTTTCTCAACTCGCTGTTAAAGCGAATCATATGGTACTTGTGAAATACATAACATTTAATTTACTTAGGTTTTGTAATCAAATTACAATTATAATATGATAAATTATAGCTAGCTAACAAAGATGAGTACTGACGAGTACTGTACCAATCATTCGTATGTCTATAGGACTGATGTGCTTTGCCCGGGAAATATGAAATCTCTCGAGCCTTTTATGTCTCCTTAAACGTTAGCTATATTCATCAAAAATACGACTATTTTTTGCTAGAAATAACCTTAACATGGATTTTAACCATGTACTTAATGCTGTAACTCTAATGTGGATAATGTAACACTAATCTAGCTAACGTTGTCTCACTCAACATCAGTTTGTTGGCGAGCTTTAGCTATGTTGGCGTCTGTGAGCTAGCTAGTCAGTCAATGTTAAGAAAATTAATTGTTAAAGTGATTCATATGGCACTTGTGAAATACATAACTTTATAATTTACTCAAGTTTTGTTGGTCAAATTCCAATTATTATAAATTATAGCTAGCTAACAAAGAGTGGTAACTCTCTGCTATAACCCAAGTTACTTACTTTCTCCAGGAGGTTCTTCAGACTGACTCAATCCCTTAAAACATTATTTTATTAATGTCTGTCCAAGGTGATTGGATGGTTTCCCTGTGTTCACATTTTCATTGGTAGGTGATTGGACGATTCAATTCAGTCTGTTGCTAGTCAGCTCACACAATAACTCAGCTCATCAAATGACTCATCAAATGACTCTTTTGATTCGGATTTGGCTCATGACTCTCTTTCTGAATCCTTGTGTAATGCAAGTCCATTACATCTCACTTGGTAGGTTCATATAGGCTCACATTGAAGAGGGGGAATGTGTGTAGAGGGGAGAGGGCCAGAGAGGAAATCTTGTCTGTCTGTGTCAGTCTGTCATCGATATACAGGCTACAGCAGGGGGCTGACTGGGTGTGGAAGATGCTTTGCTGAATTAAGGGAAAGTCGCAAAACCCAGCGTGTAATAACTCTTGACTTGAGTGTCACCTTTAACCTTTTGTGTGCCCACTGTAGCACCGGCAAGCTCACCAGGACCCTATGGTCGTCGGCCATCAACCACACGTTTAAACGGGTTTTGGCGGCAGGGCCGACCTCCCCACGAGACCTACTCATGCTGTAGAAATGCTGCCTTAGACCTGGGTCAGTCATTCACCTGGAGTGCTGGCTTCGCCACTACCAACCCAACCAGGTATGCCATGTCTCTATTAGAACTACAGTTAGTTACTCAGCCCTGCCACAAATTGCTAAATGTTTCCGTGTGTCATGTCTGTGCTGGGACCCCCATGCTGGCACCTTTAGTACCTTGCATCATATTCAGTATTATAAGTAGTCCAGTGTTGTGATTTGTGTGGTATGTCCAATCGCACATTGTGGATGGCTCCCAGCTTCACGCTGACCCTGCCATGGTGATGGAGGGAATTCTGGGGTTCCTGGGGGTCACTCCCAGCTTCAACTACACCCATGCTCTCACGTGAGTTCACACACCGCCAACCTCTCACAGCATAAACATTACACACACACACACTCTCTCTCACCAGTATGTTGCTCTGACTTGTCACATTGGTGTGTAATGTCTGACTGTCAAATTATTTTTATTTCCAGAATGCCAATAGGGGTGATCTCCCTGTGGAGTTACGCCATCGCCCTGGGTGACATGGTTCACTTGGTGTATCTTAAGGGGGGCAGTGGACCATATACTTGCACTGCAGTGCTGAGCACCATGTTCACCAAACGTGGGGTAAATTCTTATGGTAAATGAGTGGTAGGCTGGGCTATCTCACTGGACGGACGGGTGGTGGTTAGTTCACGTCCCAAGTTATAGTTGTGGCGCTTCTAACGCTGATCCACAGACATGCATGCACAAACGCTTGACTGTCTTCCTGTAGGAGCACACGGCCATAGAGGGTCAGGCTCTGAATGTGGTTAGTGATGGATGAGGAAGGGCCAAGTCTAACCATCCTTACGCAGGACGACAACGTGTTTTCAGTGGCCAGAGGCGGTGACTACAATGTGTTTTCGGTGGCCAGAGACGGTGACGCCATCAATATCGACTCAGAAGGCAAGAACACCAGCATGTCGCCACCTGACGCCCACCTCAGCTTCAGTTAACATGATCTTACCAGCATTATAGTGTATAGTCTAACCCATTTCAAAGCCACAGTGTATTGATCGTTTTGCTCAGCATTAAGGTCACTCTTGTAGGCACTGGTTCACAAATGACAAGTGTTTGTGATCATACTTGACTTGTAGTACTCACACTAATTATTGTCATCCGACAGGCCACCAGAATCCGTATTCAAATGATTAATATTATTCAAAGAAAAACGGAATCAATATTTTACTCTTAACAGAGCTGGTTAATATTTGTTAACTATTGTAGTTGGCGCTACTCCCTCTTCATTTGTATTCCTTGCTTTTCAGAGTGGAAAAGCATACCTGTTGCGGAACTACGCGGTGAAGCTAGGCGAACAGCCCGTCAATGATAGAGACACCCTGGTGTTCATTCCAGTGTTTGAGGTGGAGGTGAGTGATGGTCAAGGTCAGCTTTATTTATAAAGCACGTTTAAAATCAACAGAAGTTGCACCAAAGTGCTGTACAATATATAAAATAAACAAAAAACAAAGGCAAGATGATGAGGCTAAAATCACGTGCGGTAACAATGCTGTCTCAAACGGCAGTCAAGATATCATTCTTGGTACTGATGGCATCTTTTAGTTCAGTAGTAGTTGAATAGCTTGTATGAAGATGAATACCCGGCTAATACACCTTTGCACACTCTACCCAGTGTGTGTTAATGTCTGCTGGTCCTAATCACAATCAATGTGACTCAGTAAAGTGATTTTACCACACCGTAGCTTCTCACCCAGCACCACTGATTCCTGTGTTGGAGTTTATTAACTAGTAGCTGTGATGCTCTGCTCTTCTGCATGCTTACACTCCAACTCACTTGACGGACTGCCCCTCATCGTGATGTTGAGTCCTAAAGACTGGTGTTTTGTGTATTCATGTTTGATAAGTGTATCCACCCAGAGTATGTTCTAACTTGTCTGCACAGGCTGTCGGACTGTTTGGAGGGTGAAGCAGACACGGTGATGCAGCGAGCTTGGGGAGACTGAGATGAAGCAGACAACATCCGCCTTGAGGCGCTCAGCTCTGCCCACCAGCTGGACCAGCTCAGAGTCCATGAACCGCACAGAGGTAACACCACACACACACAGGCACACACAGGTAACACGATCACACGCACACATACACACGTCTTCTGAGCTATGGTGTTGACTAACAGCTGTGTTCCCCCTGGGACAGATGGAGAGGCTGAAGGCAGAACGACCGTCTGAAGCTGGAGAGTCAGGGCTGCAGCCAGTCCCAGTCCCGGGCCGCTATCTCTTCCTCACCTCTGCACCACACACACCTCTGGCCCTGGGCTGAGTTTCCCAGAGGCACTAAGCGGTAAGAAGAACGCCGTAGCTTACGATGAACGTAGCGCTTGGATGCCTCTGGGGAAACTCAGCCCTGGACTGTCCCAGCACAGCGTTAACCTCACCTATATCTATCTATCTATCTATCTATCTACAGAGATCAGCTGAACGTACCTTTGGGGGGAACATACCTTGAGGACATCTACATCAACCATTTAAGATACAAGACCAAGGCCAACAGGATCTTGAAAGACCCCAGCCACCCAGGCAATGGACTATCTAGAACATCTAGTGTATATAGAATATCTAGTAGGTATGTAACATAACCACATGCCCCCCCCCCCAGGATTATTTATTATAGCAATAGCATGTACACAACTCACCCATCAAGCAACAGCGCTGACACGTGCGTTATGAGCTATGTGACAAAACCAAATTAGAATCAATGATTTGGTTACGAGTGTCTGAGAGTGCTAGTTGGGCTGTGCCATGCCATTTGTTGATTCAGAGCGTAGCAAATACCTATGTGATGATAATGCCTCCGACTGCTTTTAGCTGAACAACATGTTATATCAGATCAATAATACTGGTGTGATTACTTGCTCAGGTGCTTACCCTTTCCTCTACACCTGAGTCGGCTCAGTTATAACATACAGTGTGCATATTCTTCCCATATCTGTTTCTCCTACAGCAGAACCAGAGACCATCTGAATTGTAATTAGGAACAATGTGATGCCATTTTGAAGTCAGTGCAGCCCTTGAGCAGCTGGACTCTTCAGAAGCAGCACCTGTCTGTGTACGATATTGTATCGACCAAAAAGGCCTGTGAACAACTCTTAAAATAACAGGTAGGCAATCTAATCCCTTGGCTCCACTGCATCCGTCAGTGTCAACCATCAGATGCTAAGGAAATGAATCCATTGTAATTAATGACAGCAGCTCCACTAAGACAAGATAATGTGTTTTTGTGTCTGAGAAGGTGATTGGCTGCAACCTGTCTTCCCTCGACACCCTGCATGACTCTGCCTGACCTTGTCTGTTCCTTCACACAGGAGTTCAGACCTTGCCAGCTGTGCTTCACCAGACACGCCTTCTAACCCCTTGGCTCCACTGCGTCCGTCAGCGTCAACAGTCAGCGTCCATCAAAAATCAAGAAATGAACCTAGTAGATTCTCTTAATGTCGGACGCAGGCATCAAACGCAACGGCTGCAGTGGAGCCACTGTTATTAATTACAATAGATTATTTTCCTTAGCGTCTGATAGTTGATGCTAAAGGACCCAGTGGAGCCAAACCGTCCGAGTAAGTCATGAGCATCTCATCTGCATGTATAGCAGTCTCCAGAACGCTCTGAAAGAATGCATACTGACACCCTCTATATCACTTAGTAGTAATAATTGTATATACTCGCACTACATCCTTAAGCGTTTGCGTTTAGAGCACATGCTCAAGTCACCGTCTCCCTAGTGTTCTCTCTTCACCTCGCTCTCTTCTCTCTTAGTGACTGACTAGCTCTCACTTGCAATTTTTCATAGATCTTCTCCTCCACTCTCCCTCGCTTCCCATGCCTCTTACTCTGCGGTTTCATTTTGGGAGCGTATTCCTCCTTACACATCCTGTATGTATTTGTCTTCCACAGATGCAGAGCTCCTTCTTATTCAGCAAGAATAAGTATCCCAATTCTGCCTCCTCCAACTCCAACATTGAGGAGAATACTGACTCCTCCCTGCCCTCCTCCCTCAAACTCTCCCACAACAGATCCACTCCCTCCAGCCACATGCTAAGGAGCACACACTCCAACTCACTGTATGGACTGCCCCTCATCATGATGTTTTTGAGTTCTGATGACCTGTATTGGTTCATTCATGTTTGATAGTGTATCTGCCTGATGAGTTGGAACTGTGCGTGTCTGTCTGCACAGGCTGTCGGACTGACGAAGCGGAGACAGTGATACAGCGAGCTCAGGAGAAGAAGATGAAGCTGACAACATCCGCCTTGAGGCGCTCAGCTCTGCCAACCAGCTGGACCAGCTCAGAGTCCATGAACCGCATGCAGGTAACGCCACGCACACACACACACGCACTCTTAACTACATTACAGTCATTTAGCTGACACTTTTATCCAAAGTGACTTACTATAATCACATTTAACATAGGAAAGGTCAGTGTACTACTAATTGCCAGAACTCACAAGTGCATCTCATTTTTTAATACAAGAGACTTGGAGCATAATCTAGTGCTGAAAGCAAAGTGAAGAATAGCAAACTAAAAATGCAGTAGGTGCTTAAGAGGGAGGATCCTGGCTGTTGTGCCAGTGAGAGGGAGAGAGAGAGAGAGTGTGTGTGTGTGTGGACGAGGACAGCAAATGGCTAAAACATTCAGTACATGATGGTCTGATCTGCATGTCTCACTCTCGATTCATCACAATAATCCCAGGCTCGCACTACAGGATTTTAAAGGTCTGCACCGATTTCTAAATCGGGTTGCATTACACACATAAGGATAATCTTAACAGATATTCATCACACATTACAGGATATTATCGTGCCCGAGGGAGCAACAAACCACTGCCGTCTTGCTTGTAATGTAGTGACGTAATAATCTACATATCAAACATGTTTAGGGGTCTGTGAGCCGATCGGGAGGTTCAAGATTGGGTCTGTAACACCCTTAATATTACAAGATCATCTGGGCCGAACATCGGTTCCAACAAACGTTCCAGACCAGATTTCTCCTCCGATTGTCGGGAGGGATGAATAGGGGTTGAATCGGCCCAAATATCCTGTAGTATGAGCCTGGCAAACGACAGCGTTATTAGAGTGTCTGGAAGTGGATCTAACATTCTCATCTACATCCAGAAGTGATTGTCTTTGTGTTGGTGTGCGTTTGTGTTCATATTTGATGTATTTTAAAAAAAAATATTTTTTAATATATTTTTCTCTGTCTCTCACCTCCCTCCCTCCCTCCAGTCTATGAGGAGATCTCCATAGACCCAGTGTGTGGCTGGAGGCTGGTCCTGGTCAAACCAGACCTGCACATAGAGGAGGAAGCAGATCGACTGTTGCCACTCTGTCAGCTCCAGTCACATGGGCCTGGCCTACACCATGGAGATGATTGCGGCTCTGGGCTGTGTGTGTGCACGTGCTCATTAAAGTTACAAACCTATTGAGACTTCTGTTTGAGTTGTCTTTGGCATTATTCAACTGTGATGTCCTCCAAGTACAGTAGCCTAGTTGATTTTGACACGTTTTTCCCCCATACTTTTCCGCTGCTGAAACACCCAATTTCCCCACACTGGAATTATTAAAGTATCTATCTATCTGTTCTCATTTGTTAATGGCGAAAACGTTTTGGGAGAGAATAAAGCCATGTGAGTTTTCAAATTCACTGTACACTAAGCATTTCAAGACCAGGATCCTCACTGTCTGATTACATCTCATGCAGGGTTTGCAATAGCCTGAGGTCAATATTGCCTGTGCATAATGGTGTCCTTGCACCATGTAACTGTAACTGTAGTTAGATCTTTCAAATGTTATAATAATGACTGTAGGCTAACTAGAAGTGCATTATTCACCATAACGGAGGCCAGAAGACATTAAGTTCAATATACATATCCAAGTGGGTCTACTGCTGCAACAATTGAATGTAAAATGTGAACTATAACCTTGTTTAGACCAGATTTGAATGAAGTACAGAGACGCGCGTGTGCACGCTGTGTTGTCAAGCTGCCCTGGCAACAGCTGCCCTGGCAACAGCTCATTCCGTCACCTTTAAATCGAAGGTAAGTTGATGTTAGTAATGTTAAGACAGTTGGCTAGCTAATACATCATAGCTAAACCATGTCAATGTTATCAATATGCAAATTATTGGTAAAATATCGTTAACTCACTTTGTAAGTTAATTCTGCCCAAGTTAAAATGTGTTTTTTTGTCGACCATTGTTTTAACGCTAGCCATCTAATGCTAACGTAAACGATACGATAGCACTGACGTGCCAACACCGGTGCCTGATAGATTCAATTAGTCATCGTATCCGCGCGAATTCTAACGTGGGAATGCTAATGCCACAGGGGCAATTTATATGGGCATTATATCTTTGTTTGTATGATAACTAAATCAGTGGTCATTTTGCTATAATCATTGCCTATCATCATTAAAGTATTTTTTCCTGGCCTTTCAAGACATCCTCGACGGGGCTTATATGTCCCGATCCGATCCATGCTCTTTCTTGGATATTTTATTTGATGTAATGTAATTTGATGTATGAATTGGGACTATCACGAGGTATCGCTTTGACTCTTAAATACATTAGCAGATGAGCTTTCGGAGGCATAGCTTCCTTTTTGGTAATATTTAGACTGAAATAAAATAATTAAGACAGCACGTATTATTTTGGCACGTCATTTCTGTGACTTTACGAATGGCCATCGATGTGTGCGGCATCGATTCATTCTTTTTTCAGCACCGCGCCCAGGGACAGCTCCTCTAACGATAAACGAAGTGGGAGGGGCATTGAGCGAAACTAGAAGTGCTGTCCCATTTAATTCACAGCCCTGCACCCTCTGGCCCTTCCAGCTGACGTCAATTAAGTGCTCAGGCCACAAGTGCGAGGGGCCGCAAGTGCGGTTTGCGCACTCAGATTGGGATTCAGCTGATGTATCTTGGGATGGACCTAACGATGTATCTTCAGGCGCCCACTAAGGGATAGTCTGGGAAACACTCGTAGGAAAAACTGTCCCTTCGGCAAGGTATACCTTGAGAAGCGTCGTAGCGCGGAGAAGTTCGGCGAATCTGGGAAACGCAGCCCTGGTCTGTAGCTGTCTCAGTATCAGGCTGGTCTGTAGCTGTCTCAGTATCATGCTGGTCTGTAGCTGTCTCACTATCAGGCTGGTCTGTAGCTGTCTCAGTATCAGGCTGGCCTAGCGCTGGTCTGTAGCTGTCTCAGTATCAGGCTGGCCCAGCGCTGGTCTGTAGCTGTCTCAGTATCAGGCTGGCCCAGCGCTGGTCTGTAGCTGTCTCAGTATCAGGCTGGCCCAGCGCTGGTCTGTAGCTGTCTCAGTATCAGGCTGGCCTAGCGCTGGTCTGTAGCTGTCTCAGTATCAGGCTGGCCCAGCGCTGGTCTGTAGCTGTCTCAGTATCAGGCTGGCCCAGCGCTGGTCTGTAGCTGTCTCAGTATCAGGCTGGCCCAGCGCTGGTCTGTAGCTGTCTCAGTATCAGGCTGGCCCAGCGCTGGTCTGTAGCTGTCTCAGTATCAGGCTGGCCCAGCGCTGGTCTGTAGCTGTCTCAGTATCAGGCTGGCCCAGTGCTGGTCTGTAGCTGTCTCAGTATCAGGCTGGCCCAGCGCTGGTCTGTAGCTGTCTCAGTATCAGGCTGGCCCAGCGCTGGTCTGTAGCTGTCTCAGTATCATGGTTTCTTCCCAGACTCTAGAAGCCTAACTGAAGCGCTCCCCTCAGTCACCTGATTGGTTGAGTGTACTTTTCTGTATGTAGGAACAGTCTGTCACACCTATTGGCATGTGTGAAATATTGCAAAACCTTTGCGTTCAGTTTGCAAGCATAACACTAGGGTGTTTATATATAAAACTGTTCATTGTCACTGTTCAAGTCTAAAACTGTTCTAAACTGTTCATTCCAATGCATGAACATGAAATGAGTTACAATGAAATCAATGCTTTTAGATGTTGAATGTTTGCAAATGTATTTTTACATTTAACCATGTTTAGCCATTGAGATGTGTTTTATGTGTTTGTTTGTGTGTGTGTGTGTGTTTGTGTGTGTGTGTGCGCGTGCGCTGAACTATGAAGTTGATTGGAGCTTCTCATAGTCCCACAATGAACATAAAGGCTAGCGCCTCCTTATGGAGAGAATAAAACACTCCCTAATTATAAATAAGATATTAATGGATTGGATAAGGCATTTCAATGTATTGTACTATTTGTGCTAACCAGTGTACTTTTTTGTTACCTCTTTTCTCTTTCTCCATAGATTTGATAGTGACTCAGGTAAGTTAACCAATGTGGGAGATGTATTTTGATTATACAGTTGTGGGTACGACCTGGAGAGTGGGGAGGTGATGTCGTCATTTTGGAAATGCAACTTTCTAGATGTCTTTAATGATGTCTTTTAACTGCAGTCTGGTAGTTTCTGTTAAACACATAATGGCATCAGACTTCACCACTCTGTTGATCTAATGTCTAAATAGGCCTAATTGATGTGGCCTTACACTTTGAAAACCTCTGGGCTACATATTGTGTATCTAATTGTTCATCTCTCTTCACAGAGCAACTTGTTGGTTCAACTTGTTGGATAGCCTACCCGCATCAGTAAGTCACACTGCACTCATTACCATTACCATGGGGGGGTGCAGGGCGGCTGTAGCTCAGTTGGTAGAGTGGGTCGTTCAGTGGTTCGAATCCCAGCTCCGACTGTCCACATTGAGCAAGACACCTTACCCCATCTGGGGCTTTTTCAATTGTGATCAAGCGCTTTAAAGAAAGTGTGTTTCCCCAGCCAGACCTTTCTCCAGCGCTGGCACAGCATAAACAATTAATTGTTCTACCCAAGTGAAATTATTGACACTGACATATGGGGATGCCACTGATTTTAAGAATTGACATGTTATTCTGTACCCAAGGCAACCCATATTTGTTAACATTCACCACTTCTAAAGCTGAAACGATAACACTTGATGTGTGTGATGTGTCCTGGATTTGGAAATAAAATACAATAAAACATAATATACAAGCAGTTTGGCATAATATTTGCTAGCTTAGCAGTACATGCATTTTAAAGGGAAGACTGCTGAAACTTAAAAGCCTCAACACCATTTTTTCTTTGTCTTACAGGTGTTCCACTGCTACTGCCACCAAAACAGCTTTTATCAAAGCTTTCTACTTCAAAAGCATTCTATCTTTCTCTCTCTCTCTCTATCCCGCTCTCTCTTTTTTTTACAAGCAATCTACTTAACAAGCATTCAATCTTTATCTCTCTCTCTCTGTCCCGCTCTCTCTTTTGTTACACGCAATTCCAAGCATTTACAGCAATTCCAAGCATTTACAGCAATTCCAAGCATTTACAGCAATTCCAAGCATTTACAGCAATTCCAAGCATTTTCCATTACAGACCATTTACCAGAACCCATATGGTTCTGGCATTTACCAGAGCCCTTCTTCACAGAACCCATTTACAAGAACCCTTCTTCACAGACAATTTTTCAGCAACCTCTTCACGGCATATATCTCAGCATCTGTTTTACTAGCATTCTATTTAAAAGCATTTCTGATCAAAAGCATTTCATTACAAGCCTCTTTCTCTCATCTATCCTGTTCTGTTCTATACTGAAGCAGAGTTTTGAGTTATTTTCAACCCGAATAGCAATAGATTTACAACTACATTGTTTAGATATCAGCATTGAATTGTATTTGCACAGCATTTGCATTTAAGTCAAAGTAATACTAAATATGTTGCTTTGATATATTTGAAAAGTACATTTTATTACTGATTGTCCCAGATCTATATTAAGTACATTTGTTTAGTAGAATTAATCTAATTTAAAGTTAATTTGTTTAGTATAATTTATTTAATTTGTATTAGCTAAGTTTTTGTTCTGCGTTGAGATACTTTAATAAAATAAATAAACCAACAAGGAACTCGAATTGATTTGTGGCTTTGGAAAACAACAATGCCGAAGAAGTGTAAGAGGTCCCAAGCTGCAAGATTGCGCTGTCAACGGTCGTCTGAGCTTCACTGTGAAACAACTGAACAGGAAGAATGTGCTGGTCCTCAGAGCCCTGGAGAGGTCAAGGTGTCTGCAGTGTCTCGTGCTCAGAGTGCAACACAGGGAGGTCTACGTAATGCATCGTGTGTACAACAGGTATCTTATGCAGACATTGTCAAGAGAGTACTTCACAGTGATGATCCGTGTGTACCAGGGCCATCTCATGCGTACCAGGTAAACCACAAAGGTCGAAGTGATGTGCCATGTCAACCACAGGTATCGTACACAGACACTGTAACGAGGGGACGTGATCCGTGTGTAGCAGCACCTTCTCATGCAGACTCTGTAAACCTGGGAGATCAGCCTTCTGTAAAACATGTCTGTGCATCCCGCAGCCAGGATTCTCCTAGATATGGCAAATTCAGAAATACGCAGTGTACTTGCAACTCACTAACGTTTCTTGTGTTTCTTAATGAGAATGAAAACATCACCAGAGCAGACCTCGACCTCGTTTTGGATAAGGGTGACGTTATGTATCAACAGGCCAGGAAAAGGTTTCCTCAGCACATCTTTTTGACTACTGACGAGCTACCCCATGAAGCCCCAGCACGCAGGTTTACACACCATGTGAACATGGAACACCTTTCCAGATATGGCACATTAGGAGACCCTCTACCTGGAGCTGTAGATGGCTTTCTGGACCTAGAGGCAGGATTGAGCTGCTTGTTATCAGATGTGCAGTATGCATTGCTGTTGATGACAGGGTTATGTATTGCAGTATTCAGAACTACGACAGGCAGATATGGTTTCTTCGACCCCCACTCCAGAACAGCTGATGGTTTGCCCCCACTCCCGGGATCACACACTCGTGGTACTGCTGTCATGCTGACATTCACACATCTCAGTGATATGATTGACAGGCTCCTAAAGTATCACAAGATTTTGGGCACACAGTCCTCCTGTAACTATGAGTTGAAGCCTGTGGAGTTTTACAATGTGAACACAGTCAACCTGAACGATGCCATCCCAGACACAGAGAGTCGGCCTACAACTCACACTGCTGCTGTATCAACTGCTCTTCAAAATGAGTCAAGCCTGAGCGCTCCAAAGGTAAACACTGTTGTCACTGATGTATGTGAAGTATTATCCACTGATATGGAAATTGAACCAGAGCCATCAAGCTTAAATTCTGTCACATCACCTGATGCTCCTCAAAGTGAGTCAAACTCAACTGCAGCAACGACAGTGATGAACACTGATGCCACCGATGTCTCTGACAACATATTACAGGGAATGTCCACTAACATCACTTGTAGACCTATATCATTTACGAGACATGAATCAAACTCATCTGTTCCACTAATAAATACTCTCGCCAGTGATGACATCTCCCGTAAACTGTCAAAACTTAATACGCAGCAAAGTAGAAAATTTAAGAGGAGACTATTGCTCACTGAAAAGCCATCACAAAGAAAGGAGAATCAGAAAAGGAAAGAAAGGGCAGAGTATGCTTCAAATGAAGAACTCAGAAAAGGAAAGCTAAAGTACTTTACCAACCACTGTCGTATCAATTCTGAATTACGACAAAAGAAAAGAAATAATTTAACAACCCGTTATAAAGAAAATGCTGAGTACAGGCAGAAAAAAAAAAAAAGTATTATCAACAGATACAGAAACAACGTAGAGTTCAAACACAGACAAAAACAGTTTATTATCAACAGATACAAAAACAATATTGACTTTAGGCAGAGGCAGCGATCTTATATCACTCAGCGGTATGCACATGACCAAGAATTCAGGGTGAGACACAGACAACTAATGAGACAGAGAATGCAAGACAGATATAAGAACAATCTTGCATTTAGGAGCAACATGAAATGTGCAGCGAAAATAAGAAGGAAATACAGATGGATAAACTGTGGACAAACACGTGAGAGTGACAACCCTGTGATCAAAGAGGCCATATCTCTTTTCAGATCAAAAATAAAGGCCGGCCCCACTTATGTGTGCACTGTCTGTCATAAGGCATCATTTCCAAACCAGGTACGACCCTGCACAAGGTCATATTACATCAAAAATCCAGCCGTGGTTGCAGCATGCCTGACAGGAAAGTATGTCCATGTGTGTCATGTTGACTGCAGGAATGAACAACAGTGCAAGGTGCCTGATGAGAGAAGGAGAGAGTGGATTTGTTACACCTGCCATAATCATCTAAAGAATGGAACCATGCCAACCCTCGCTGTGGCAAACAAGTTAGAGCTCGCCGACATCCCTCCCGAACTGTCTGATCTCAACATACTGGAGAGACATCTCATAGCCAAATGCATTACATTTGCAAAAATTATTCCTCTTCCCAAAGGCCGACAGAGAGCAATCCGCGGTAACGTTGTTTGTGTCCCATCGGAGGTACAGGAGACAGTCAATGCTCTGCCCAGACTGAGAAGTGAGTCTCAAGTCATGAGAGTAAAACTGAAGAGACGGTTGTGTTACAGAGGTCATCAGCTGTTCCAGACTGTTACCTGGTCTAAACTAGTGCAGGCGCTGCATAAACTCAAACACATTCACCCACAGTATGAGGATGTAACTATCAGAGATGAGGCTGAGTTATGTGATCCAACACTTCCCGATGATGATGATGATGAGGATGATGATGACGATGATTATGATGAAGCTGATTTGATGGAAATTGACAGGTGTGAGAGCAATGCACTGCGTGAGGCAGAAAAGGATCCTGAAAATGAGCAACAAAACAATGACGTGCTGCCTAGTGATGTCGGTCAACCTCAGGAGCAGAGAGATGATCCAGAACAGGAGGGTGACATGCCTAATGGAGGTCTTGCTCTAGAATCATGCCTTCAGCCACGTGATGTTTCAGAGGAGATATTATGTTTTAGTGAAGGAATCTACTCTGTTGCCCCTGCAGAAAGGAATACTCCAGTCAGCTTTTTCAGAACACCTAAGCTAGAAGCCATGTCTTTCCCTGTTCAGTTTCCCACTGGTCAAAACACACTGGATGAAAAGAGACCCATTAGATTAACACCCAGTAGTTATTTCAAAACAAGGCTTTTCGGTGTCGACAATCGGTTTGCCAGAGATACAAACTATTTGTTCTTTGCACAGTTTGTGACTGAAATACATTTGGCCACTTCCAGCATGACAATACAGTTACGTAAAGGAAAACCTTTCACCAGAGATGGACGCAAAATAACTTCTGGAATGTTACAAGACCGACGTGAGGTTGAGAGACTGGTGAGAAATAAAGATGCAGTCAGATTCATGCAGCCTCTGAGAGGAACACCAGCCTACTGGGAAAAAACAACCAAAGATCTTTTTGCCATGATCAGACAGTTGGGAAGTCCTACATTCTTTTGTACATTTTCAGCAGCAGAAATGCGTTGGCCTGAGGTGATTGAGGCAATAAAAACTCAGCAGGGTGAGGAGGTTAATTTTGAGGATCTTGACTGGTCCACAAAGTGTGACATACTGAGAAGCAATCCTGTGACAACAATGCGCATGTTTGATAAACGTGTTGAGGCCTTATACAGAGATTTAATCTTGTCTCCTGCGCAGCCCCTTGGCAAAGTTGTTGACTTCTTTTACCGCGTGGAATTTCAACACAGAGGAAGCCCGCACATACACTGTCTCATATGGGTAGAAGGTGCACCTGTGTTTGAGCAAGATGATGATCAGACTGTATGTAATTTTGTGTCCAAATACATCACAGCCCAGCTACCCGATCCACATACACAACCTGAACTGTATAAGAAAGTAACAGAAGTGCAAATACACAGCAAAAACCACACAAGGACATGTTTCAAAAGTCTAGGCTCTGGATGCCGTTTTGGATTTCCCAAACCACCCTCCAAAGAGACAATGATAACAAGACCTGGAGATGATCCAGTCGAACTGGAAACAGCTAAGGAAAAGCTTAGACCACTGAACCTGCTGTTGAATCAACCTGCCGCCGCCTCCCTGAGTTTAGAGCAGCTACTGGCTCAATGTAACTTAACACTCTGTGATTATGAGGGATACCTGCACATGATGAACAAATCCAGCGTACTGGTACTGAAACGTGATCCAAAAGACTGCTGGGTAAATGGATACAACCCCTATCTACTCGATGCTTGGGACGCTAACATTGACGTGCAGTTTGTACTCAATTATTTCAGTTTAATACATTACATTTGCACATATATATGCAAAAGTGAGAACGCTGTAAGTGAGTATCTTAAAACACTGATTCTGAACTCAGGAAACCGGGAGTATGCCAATGAATGTGATGAAATGAGGGAGATTATGCAGGCTTATTCCAAAAAGAGAGAGGTCAGTGCTCAGGAGTGTGTGACTCGTGCATGTGGAATTAACATGAAGAAGTGCTCGCGCGGTGTCATATTCATACCAACAGATGACAACCCACTGAGAATGAGTCGCCCCATGGCATACCTAGAGAGCACAACATCAGAAAGTGACAATGTGTGGGCGACGTCTTTGACAGACAAATACAAAGCCAGACCTGAAACACCAGAGTTTGAGGAGATGTGCTTGGCTGATTTTGCCTCTACTTGCAGAATTGTTTATGGCCGACAGACAAAAGGTAAAAATGTTTTGCCCCTGCTGAATGACATGGGATTTGTTCAAAGGAGAAACACAGACAAGCCCGCTATCATCAGATATTATCGCACATCACAGGAGAAATATCCCGAGAAGTATTATGGCACATTACTGAAACTGTACATTCCTCACCGATCAGACCAGGAACTGAAAAGACCGTCTTTACCCACGTATGAGTCATTCTACAATGGTGGCTGGGTTCAACTACCAGGTTCTAACTATGGAGAGTATGTCCCACACGTTGTCAAACGAAACAGAGACAAATATGAGAAAAACAGTGAAGAAATTGAGAATGCAATGGAGGAGTTTGAACAGAACAGAGGCGCGATTGATGAATGGTGTAATCTGGCGCCAGAATCCGAAGCAGTGAGGTTGGAGTGTATTGAAGAACTGGAGGCAAGAGAGCCAGATCATGAACATGTACAAGATAATGTCCCAGAGTACAGTAATCAGGCTGCTGCAGCAACAGAAGTCAGAGCCATCAGAGAGCCCCCTGCAATAGACCCCACACTGTTACGCCACATGTATCAGAATCTCAATCAGAAACAAGCATGTGTATTCTATGCAGTTAGAGACTGGTGCATAAAGCGCGTCTGTTGCCTAAATCCAGAGCCGTTTTTTTATTACATAAATGGTGGTGCTGGAACAGGAAAGTCACATCTCATCAAGTGCATCTATTCAGAGGCATCTAAGATACTGTGCAAGCTGCCGAGACGTGCTGAGGAGGCTGACATATCAAACCCCACTGTCCTGTTGACTGCTTTCACTGGAACTGCAGCCTTTAATATATCAGGTACAACACTGCACTCTCTTCTCAAGCTGCCGCGAAGTCTAAAACCTCCATTTCAAGGACTTGGTAACAAATTGGATGAAGTCAGATGTGAACTTTTAAATGCTGAAATCCTTGTCATTGATGAAGTGTCCATGGTGTCAAAACCCCTTTTTGCCTATGTGGATGTCAGACTCAAGCAGATCAAAGGCAGCCAGAGTCCCTTTGGAGGTATGTCAGTCATAGCTGTTGGAGACTTTTATCAGCTACCACCTGTGAGACAGTCCAAGACCCTCTGTGTATATGACCCACGTGAGCTTGACCTCTGGCAGGAACACTTTCAGATGATAACTCTCACTGAGATTATGCGTCAGAAGGATGATGTCGCCTTTGCAGAAATGCTGAACCGCATCCGCGTGAAAGACAAGTCACATGCGTTGTCTGAAGCAGACAGAGCTTTACTGTCACAGACCATCACCGAACCAGCACTTTGTCCAACTGACGTCCTGCACATTTTTGCAACTAATAAACAAGTTGATTCACACAACTCTGCAACATTGGCTGTGCTCCATTCTCATATCACCATCATTGATGCAGATGACTATAAAAAGGACCCACACACCGGCAGAATGGCACGACAAGTCAAACCATTTAAAGGAGGCAAAGATGATTTACCAGATACACTCAACGTTGCTGAGGGTGCTCGTGTCATGCTCACCAGAAACATAGACGTGTCTCAGGGATTGGTGAATGGATCGTTCGCTACACTAGTCAGGGTAGTAACCTCTGAACGAAATGGTTTTTCACACGTCACTATGCTTGGGCTCAAAATGGATGATGAAACGGCTGGAAGGAATTACTGTAACAGAGTACCAGGAGGACCCAACAATCTAGTGTACATTGAGAGAGCAGAGGATAATCTGAAACAGAAAGGAGTGGTACGCAGACAGTTCCCTATAAAGCTTGCCTTTGCTTGTACAATACATAAGGTTCAAGGTATGACAAGGACATCAGCTGTAGTCTCGCTTAAACACATTTTTGAACCCGGCATGGCCTATGTAGCTGTCAGCAGAGTGACCTCTCTCAGTGGACTGCACATCCTGGATATGGATGAGAGAAAAATATATGCCAACCGAGAAATCACTGCAGCCCTAGAGACCATGAGACAAGTCAGCTTGGACCACATGATGCCTCTTCTTCACATCAAACAAACATTAAACAGACACGACACTCTGACCATCGTTCACCATAACACAGAAGGATTGCCATCTCATGTCAGTGACATCAAGAGCCACCATGAACTGTGTCTTGCAGATCTTTTGTGTCTCACAGAAACCCACCTACAAGGCTCCTTCGTTGCACAGAGTCTCCATTTAGAGGGCTACAACATGTTCAAACGCAATAGACACCTGTCCTACACCAATTTTCCACAAATAAACAACATAGGTGGTGGTGGAGTTGCTGTTTATGTTAAAAAGCACATTAGAGTGTGTGAAAAGCGGTACATAGATAACGTAACTGACCTTGAGTTTTTGGCTTTGAAGGTTGAGGCCCCAGTGAGCGCATTGATTGCAGCCGTATACAGACCTCCAGACTACAGTGTGAGATCATTCCTGTCTAACCTGGGAAGCCTTTTGGACTCATTGGAGATCATGGATTGTCACCCCATCCTTGTCTGTGGCGATTTCAACGAGAATCTCTTCTCCAACGCACGTAAGCCAATACTTGAGCTGTTTCAGTCCAGGGGATATGCACAACTCATCACTGCTGCAACTACAGAGAAGAACACACTGCTAGACCTCATTTTCATTTCCCAACCACAGCGTTGTCTCCATTCTGGTGTAATGAAAACCTATTATAGCTACCACGACCCTGTATACTGTGTAATGTCCTCCAACAGTTCATAAAGAAGTCAGCTGAGTTTTAGAGATAAAGAGAAAATGCAAATGACTTGCGAGTAAACTTAAACATTTTCAATATTAGCTTGTTTAGCTGGTCTACTCAGTATGTGATATTTTACAATTCAATAAAAATGAAGGCTAACTTATATAAAGCAAGACATATTTGACAACAATTGCTTCAAGCAAAACTTTGTGGAATTTTCTCTAACAAAGCATAGTTTAAAGTATTAAAGTATTAAAATATTCAGATTAAAATGTAGATTAGCAGTTTAACAAGGCATAGAATGAAAGAGCATAGTTTAACAGATATTGTTTAAAAGAGTACTTTGACATAGCACATTAGATCACAATTTATCAGAAATGTAGTACAATATTCTCAATGCATCCAAAGTAGATAGATCCTCCATTGCAGCAGGCCTCACTACCTGGCCTGCTGCCCCAGCCTCGCAGAGTGAGGGACATAGAGGCTGGGAGGGAGGGAGGGACGGATGGAGGATCTAACTAATATAAAGCAAGACATATTTGACAACAATTGTTTCAAGCAAAACTTTGTGGAAATTTCTCTAACAAGGCATATTTTAAAATATTGGATTAAAGTATTAAAATATTCTGATTTAAGTATAGATTACCAGTTTAACAAAGCATAGAATGTAAGAGCATAGTTTAACAGACATTATGTAAAAGAGTACTTTGGCATAGCACATTTTAATAGATCACAATTTATCAGAAATGTAGTACAATATTCTCAATGCAACCAAAGTAGGTGGATCCTCCGTTGCAGCAGGCCTCACCACCTGGCCTGCTGCCCCAGCCTCGCAGAGTGAGGGACATAGAGGCTGGGAGGGAGGGAGGGACGGATGGATGGAGGATCCCACCTCACAGCAGAGGTTGACTCGGTCACCCACCACAGCACAGAGGGGCTGATAAGCCTGTTCCCAAGCTGCCATTCGAGGTGGAACTGTCCCCAGCCCAGTACAAGCCCACGTCTGTACCAGCAGCCCCCAGACGATCAAGAAGTCGTTTCAAGGTACAGTATGGAATCCAAATAGAAAATTGTGTTTTATATCATTGCCACCAAATTTGTGTATGTTCTTGGTTGTTGTCCTTGGGATGCACTCTAGAATAATGTGTCTTGTTACAGGTGGAGGTCAGTGATGAGAGAGGACCAGAGGCCCAGGTGGAACACCAAGAGAAATTGTGTTGGTGTCAAAGAGCCTACCTCCATCAGGGCAGCCTGCATCCCCCAAGCCTTCCCCAGAGCCCCCTGCAGAGAAGGCCAGGAGGCCCGCCAGGGGCACGATGAGAACCCTGCTGGCTCGGTCCTACTCATCTTCCAAGGACATGGGGGCTGTGGTGTCCCCTGCTTCCCCAGCCCCAGCCAGGAGGGGGCGGGCCCAGGAGCCACACAAGACTGTAAAAGGATTCACAACACCACTGCCCTCCTGCCTACCAGACAGTTTAAGCTCTTCTACTGCTCTCCTGCTGCAGAGAGGTTGCCACACCAGGACTGGCCCTCCTAAATCTTCAGACTGGTATGACTTTATTCCTGACAGAACAACATTGACAAAACACAACACTGGAATTGCAAGCAAAATGGACAGGTTACCAAACCCCCGCTGCACGTCCTCATATGAACTTGACAAAACACTTAACACCACTGGAAGCTAAATGCACTTGCAATGCTTTGTAGTTTGTAGTTTGGTTAGTGGAGTAATCCTTTGAGGGTATAATCAGTCCCTGACTGGTCCGGTCACAATGTAATTTCTGGAAGTATTTTTTTATTTTTCATTTCAAATCTTTATACTTGTAAAGCACTGAGGTTTCCCTCATTTACAGTGTTGACGAGACACAAATATTAGCTGAACCAATGCAAAGATTACTAGCCTCAATCATTGCCTGGCTATTGACACAGGTTTGAAGCAAACAAAACAAACCAGAAACTGCTAATGATGGCATTCATGCCATTGCTGATGGACACAGCCAACTATGGTGATTATGACATTCATACCAAGTCAGTTTCCTACAATAGGCGAGTATGGAATGCTGGTTAGCCAATGACAGGTAAAATCCCACTCAAACTTTTGGGACAACCTAAGGCAGGCACAGTCACAATTACTCAGCCAAAAAGTGAAACTGGTATCCTACACTAGGCGGGTATGGAAGGCTGGATAGCCAAAGACGGGTAAGATCCCACCTGCAAACTTTTGGGACAACCTAAGGCAGGCACAGTCACAATTACTCAGCCAAAAAGTGAAACTGGTATCCTACACTAGGCGGGTATGGAAGGCTGGATAGCCAAAGACGGGTAAGATCCCACCTGCAAACTTTTGGGACAACCTAAGGCAGGCACAGTCACGATTACTCAGCCAAAAAGTGAAACTGGTATCCTACACTAGGCGGGTATGGAAGGCTGGATAGCCAAAGACGGGTAAGATCCCACCTGCAAACTTTTGGGACAACCTAAGGCAGGCACAGTCACGATTACTCAGCCTCAGGATAGCCTAAAACATGATCACGATTACTCTAGACTGGTGAGACTATCCTGACCTCACAAGCCCACATTCCGTTTCTCTCCACAGATTAGTCTGGCTTTCTCCCTATCTAGAACAATTTCCAGAAATTGCTTTGTGACCGGACCAATCAGGGGCATACAGTGTCTTAATAATTTTTAAATTGTGTTATATTTAATATTATTTTTTAATTTATAAACCAAACATTCATGATCATTTTAAATTATTTATATACAGTTTTTTGTTATAATGATTATTCATTTAATTTCACTAAATTACACATTTAAATATGAAAACATTTCTAAGTTAATATTTTATTTTAAACAACCACTTTATCTTATCAATTTATATATCATATCTTGTTTTGTTATTTATGTTGTTTTCTTTTTTTGCATTTTCCTTTATTATTATTATTATTATTTATTATTATTATTATTTATTAGTTTTTGCAATGCACTATTTACTGGTCTCTCTTGATCTCTTTTAACTGACTAGAAGAATGAGCACATCTCTCCATTTTTAGCTGAACTGCACTGGCCACCTGTTTCTTTTAGAATTGATTTTAAGGTTCTTTTAAGCTTTTGCTTGTGGCTACCTTCTTATTATAGTGTTTCAGGCCAGATTTGACTGGTCTGTTTTAACTGCTCTTATTAACATAACAAACCATAAATCACCACCACATTGTTTCACACGTTAAAAAGGCATTAAACAAAATGTGGTGATGAGTTATGGATTTTGCGTTAATATTAGAGCAGTTAAAACAGGCTTAATCTTTTCACACCATGAAATATTCAGAATGACAATCTTTAGGCTGTAAACTCATTAATACCTTTTATTTATTTATTTTTACTTTTTGTACAGCTTTTCAATTTATGAAACTATAAGTCACCATAGTGGTCTAATACATTTTATAATCTACTGTATAATCTTTTTTTCTTCTTTTTTATTGTATTTTATTTTAGATCATTAGATATTATATGTGACATTTTCTTCTGATGTAGCTAATTCTTAGAAAAACTACTTTCTATGTTCAGGTCATCATGAACAAAATGTAAGACACAACTGGTAGGCTGCTCAATGATGACTTATGCTTATGTATAAATATACTTTTCATGCTTTATACTCATTTAGATATTATTCAAACCGTTTAAAAATTATTTTGTGTATATATATATATATAAATATTTTTTCTCATTAATAGTACTATTATGCCTGTTTTCACACCGCAAGGACACATTTTCTTCAGAGGGGTCAATAAACAGAATTTAAACAACTTGCAAGCTAAAGGCTCAGTTCAAAGCTTAAACTACTCTATACGTATATAAGTTCTTCTTTAGGTAATGCAGTTAAGCTTCCAATTCTGACAGTTTGAAATTTCAGCTAAGCTTCCCGATTTTTCAGCTTCCTGACACAGTGGAGATACAGATGCATTGGAGGTTTCACAAAACCAAGTTTCAACTTTCCAACAAGTTTCACTTTGTTTTTTTTATTTTCATCTAAGCTTCCAGGTTTTCCAGCCTACAAGCTTTTTATCAATAAAATCCATCATTTATTCCATGTTTCAGCTTTGACAGTATTACAGTTGATCTTCCAGCTTTTGTAGCACTGTATTAAAGTTTTAGCTTATTAAGGCAATGCAGTTCAGATTCCAACTCTGCCAGTTTTATATTTCAGCTAAGTTTCCAGGTTTTTCAGCTTCCAATCCTTTTAGCTATACATTCCATCATTACAGTGTAACAGTTTATCTTTAAGCATTTGTAGCAATGTATTTAAGTTCTTAGCTTCTTGATGTAATGCACTTCAGCTTCCAATTCTGCCAGTTTCACAGTTCAGCTAAGCTTCAGGGTTTTTCAGCTTCCAGGCTTTTCAGCTTCCAGGATTTTCAACCATTCAGGTGTGATGCATTTGACATTTCAGATTTTTTCACATTCATGCATTTTCAGCAATGCTTTTGCTATTCCGTTCAGCTGCTCAGCATTCACACGCATTTTCTGCAGGAAATGCAATTTTCTAGTTAGTGTGAATGCTTTAGAGCATTCACACTATAGTTATCCAGTTCTTTATAGTTTATTATTATTATTATTCTTACTTCTTCTTCCGTACGTTTTTTGGCTCTCTGTAGCTCCTTCATCCTTTGAGCTATTTAAACCATTCAAGTATCAAAATGTTCAGCTTGTTAAGGACATTATCGGAATCTTTTCAGATTTTTTATACCTTTTATACTTTTTAAAATATTCAACTTTTTCAACAGTTTTTTTGAATGGAAGTCAATGGGGGAGTTTTGAAACCTTCTTCAGCCTTCAACTCCTTCATACTTTGAGCTACAGAAACCATTCAACTATCAAAATGTTCAGCTCTTTAAGGTCTTTGTGGGATATCTTTCAGATTTTTAATATCTTTTATACTTTTTAAAATATTCAGCTTTTTCAATATTTTTTTTACAATGGAAGTCTATGGCTGGACCTTGAAATTCTCTTCAGCTTAGAAACCTATCTCCTCCTTCATTTTTTGTGCTAGAAACCTCCTTCAAAGTTTAAAATGTTCAGGACCTTTAGCACATTTAACGCATTCAACAGATTTTCAAAATTCCTTATAGTTTTTATGTAATTTAAGTTTGTTTTGGACCTTTTTTAACATTGAAGCGGATGTGTGGAATGTTCAGTTTCTAGAGTGTGGTAGCCTGTTTTTTTAAAATATCTACACGTTTTGTAAACTGCTGTCGCTCCTACAGTTTTAACAGCTCTTACACATATTATACATTAAAATGTTCACACAACTGTGCTGATTCGTACAATGTAAGTCTCTAAGCCGTGTGACTTATAGTTTTGGCTCTATGACGATTTGTTCGGCAACTGCGCTCTCCATTGAAACGTATGGGCCCACCCTCTAACTTTTGAGCTGCTAATTTTGCATTTTTACACTTTTTCTAACTCGTCGCCATGCCTACAGTTTTTAAGCTACACGGACAATTATATATACAAATGTTCAGCCAGTTCTCAGGATTCCTCCGATGTCAATAGCTAAGCTGTAGCCTTTATACTTTTTGAGAGAGAGCTGTCTAAAGCCGGCATGCCTTTCCATTGAAGTGAATGAGAGGATGCTCAGTGTCAGTTGAGATTTGAATTTGGGGACACGCGCAGGCTCTCTGTACAGGCACCCTTTTATGACTACTGTGGTAGCATTCATATTCCATCCTTCCTTCCTTCCTTCCTTCCATCCTTCCTTTCTTCCATCCTTCCTTCCTTCCTTCCTTCCTTCCTTCCTTCCTTCCTTCCTTCCTCATAGTTAAATAAATATTTAGAATGACACTCTTTTTCAGGCTGCAAACTCATATTAATATCTTTTCTCCTCTTTCAGCTATTGAACTCAATAAAACTATGAGTTATGATGAGTGGTCTAATCTATTTTTGAGTGTAGTAATAGCAGTAATGAAGTCAACGACGCAAATTCAGCCGAGGAACGTACGTCAGGGCCGGGGGGTCAGCAGAGGTTAATCAGTCACGCATGACGCAGCACCAGCTGACTGTAGCTGTCATAGCATTGGTCAGCTCACTAGAGCGCATGTATTTAAGCTGTCAAAACATGTCATTGTTCGCGCTTGCTTTACTGCTGTTGTGCATTGCATGCTCGCCCCACCTCCTCCCCTGCTCCTCCTGCGTATGTCGATGTCGTCTGTTGTCATCGTCGCTCTCTGTCCGGGGTAGTTTGCAGGTATTCCACCAGCGTCGGCCGGTGGATGCCAGAGTAGCCGCTAGCTGGTCTCTGTGGCTTTCCGTGGCGGGCGCCATGGAAGCAGAGACACGAGGCTGTATCTCCCGCGGAACCCACGGGCGTTGGCCCGTGGGGACCAGGGACTATAATGTACAGCAGTCCTCCTGTGGCACTCTTTGACGGTCTTAGTGGGCTGAGTTACCTCCGAGCGTCTTCCCGATCGCAGCCCACTCTGATCGTCATTGAGGCAGGGGGCTAGATGCCGTTCCCCCTTCCTGGCTCTCTGGGCCAAGGGCTTGGCCCAGAGGGGGGGAACACCTAGATTGCCTCCCCCTGCTAACGCGCTCCACGCGGTGGAAGGCAGGGGGCCCCCCCGGACAGAGCACACCGCCAAAAATTCATATGCATGTATTATGCCGCTTGTATAATAAATGTTCAAATTTGACAAAAGTGATCTCGTCTGAACTTATAACAAACACCTACTGCTTTTCCCTGCTACTGCTTCTAACCTCAACTTCCATACAACACCTCTACAGCTACTGCTCCGCCCCGGAGTGGGCTATAGACACATGGTCTCCAATGAGGGGTGCCTGGGGATGGCCTGGCAATTACTGACCTGCGCCCCACAACCTCTGACCTGAGGGGGTGGAGTCTCGCCACCACGCCACTATCCACGCCACCGTCCTCACATCTCAGACCCTGAGTTGGCTTAAGATGCAGTTTTCACGGTTGGGTGCATGTGTGTGGCCCGGGGAGCAGTAGACTGTCCTCGACCGGCTCTGACCCGATGGGGCGGAGTCTCGTCACCACGCCACTATCCACGCCACTGTGCACACAACTCAGCCCCTGAGTGAGCTACAGACACACGGTCTTCACTGTAGGGTGCATGGAGATTGCCCGGATGTCAGTGCACTGCCCCCGACCTGCTCTGTCCGGAGGGGGCGGAGTCTCGCCATCACGCCACAATCCACGCCACGGACCTCACAACACAGCCTCTGAGGTGGCTAGAGACACACGGTCTTCACTGCTGAAGGCAGGTGGGTAGCCCAGCACGGCCTATACTGTCCAAGACCGGCTATCACCCAAGTGGGCGGAGTCTCGCCACCACGCCACTATCCACGCCACAGACACCACAACTAAGACCCTGAGTGAGCTACAGACAAACAGTCTACACTGGTGGGTGCAGGGAGATTGCCCGGATTTCAGTGCACTGCCCCCGACCGGCTCTGACCTGAGGGGGCGGAGTCTAGCCACCACGCCACTACCACGCCTCGGACCTCACAACACAGCCTCTGAGGTGGCTAGAGACACACGGTCTTCACTGGTGAAGGCAGGTGGGTAGCCCGGCACGGCCTACAGTGTCCACGACTGGCTCTGACTCAAGGGGGCGGAGTCTCGCCACCACGCCACGGACACCACAACTCAGCCCTTGAGTGGGCTAGAGACACATGATCTTCACGGGTGGGTGCATGGAGATTGCCAAGAGGTCACTGTACTGTCCCCGATGGGTTGTGACCCAAGGGGGCGGAGTCTTTCCACCACGCCACTATCCACGCCATGGACCACAGAACTCAGCCCATGTGGTCTAGAGACACACGCACTTCACCGTCTGGTGCATAGAGATTGCCCAGTGGTCACTGTACTGTCCCGACAGGCTTCCAAGCTTTTAAGCTATACATTCCATCAATCATTCCATCTTTCAGCTTTGACAGTATTACTCTATTGCTCATATTTCAAGCTAAAGGCTCAGTTCAAGGCTTAAACTACTCAGGTTGAAAAGTTTGAAAGTATTTAAGTTCTTAGCTTCTTTAGGTAATGCAGTTCCAATTCTGCCAGTTTCACATTCCAGCTAGGCTTCCAGGTTTTCCAGCCTACAAGCTTTTTATCAATAATTTCCATCATTTATTCCATGTTTCAGCTTTGACAGTATTACAGTTTATCTTCCAGCTTTTGTAGCAATGTATTTAAGCTTTTAGCATATTTAGGCAATGCACTTCAGATTCCAACTCTCCCAGTTTCATATTTCAGCTAAGCTTCCAGGTTCTTCAGCTTCCAATCTTTTTAGCTATACATTCCATCATTACAGTGTATCTTCCAGCTTTTGTAGCAATGTATTTAAGTTCTTAGCTGCTTTATGTAATGCACTTCAGCTTCCAATTCTGCCAGTTTCACAGTTCAAATGAGCTTCAAGGTTTTTCAGCTTCCAGGCTTTTTAGCTTTCAGGATTTTCAGCCGTTCAGGTGTGATGCATTTGACATTTCAGATTTTTCATATTCATGCATTTTCAGCAATGCTTTTGCTATTCCGTTCAGCTGCTCAGCATTCACACGCATTTTCTGCAGGAAATGCAATTTTCTAGTATTAGAATTGACACCTCTCTTTTTTCCTTCCGTACATACTTTGGCTCTCCTTAACTCCCTCATACTTTGAGCTACAGAAACCATTCAAATATCAAAATGTTTGTATTTTTATGGTCACGATGGGACTTCTTTCAGATTTTTTATATCTTTTATACTTTTTAAAATATTCAGCTTTTTCAATATTTTTTTTACAATGGAAGTCTATGGCTGGACCTTGAAATTCTCTTCAGCTTTGAAACCTATCTCCTCCTTCATTTTTTGTGCTAGAAACCTCCTTCAAAGTTTAAAATGTTCAGGACCTTTAGCACATTTAACGCATTCAACAGATTTTTAAAATTCCTTATAGTTTTTATGTAATTTAAGTTTGTTTTGGACCCTTTTTAACATTGAAGTGGATGTGTGGAATGTTCAGTTTCTAGAGTGTAGCAGCTCGTATTTTGAAAACATCTACACGTTTTGTAAACTGCTGTTGCTCCTACAGTTTTAACAGCTCATACACATATTCTACATTAAAACGTTCACACAACTGTGCTGATTCGTACAATCTAAGTCTCTAAGCCGTGTGACTTATAGTTTTCGCTCTATGACGTTTCGTTCGGCAACTGCGCTCTTCATTGAAACGTATTGGCCCACACTCTGACTTTTGAGCTGCTCATTTTGCATTTTTACACTTTTTCTAACTCGTCGCCATGCCTACAGTTTTTAACCTACACGGACAATTATACATAGAAATGTTCAGCAAGTTCTCAGGATTCCCACGGTGTCAATAGCTAAGCTGTAGCCTTTATACTTTTTGAGAGAGAGCTGTCTGAAGCCGGCATGCCTTTCCATTGAAGTGAATGAGAGGAAGCTCACAGTGTCAGTTGAGATTTGAATTTGGGGACACGCGCAGGCTCTCTGTACAGGCACCCTTTTATGACTATTGTGGCAGCATTCATATTCCTTTCTTCCATCCTTCCATCCTTCCTTCCTTCCATCCTTCCTTCCTTCCTTTCATCCATCCTTCTTTCCTTCCTTCCTCCCTTCCTTACTTATATTCAAAGAAATATTCAGAATGACACTTTTTCAGGCTGTAAACTCATATTAATATATTTTCTCCTCTTTCAGCTATTGAACTCAATATAACTATGAGTTATGATGAGTGGTCTAATCCAATTTTGAGTGTAGTACTAGCAGTACTTATAACAAACACGTACTGTATTTCACTACTACTGCTTCTAACCTCAACTTCCATACAACACCTCCACATCTACTGCTCGGCCCCGGAGTGGGCTATAGACACATGGTCTCCAATGAGGGGTGCATGGGGATGGCCTGGCAATCACTGACCTGCCCCCCACAACCTCTGACCTGAGGGGGCGGAGTCTTGCCACCACGCCACTATCCACGCCACCGTCCCAACATCTCAGACCCTGAGTTGGCTAAAGATGCAGTTTTCACGGTTGGGTGCATGTGGGTGGCCCGGGGAGCAGTACACTCTCCTCGACCAGCTCTGACCTGAGGGGGCGGAGTCTCGTCACCACGCCACTATCCACGCCACTGTCCCCACATCTCAGCCCCTGAGTGAGCTACAGACACGGCTTCACTGTTGGGTGCATGGCAATTCCCCGGATGTCAGTGCATTGCCACCGACCTGCTCTGACCAGAGGGGGCGGAGTCTCGCCATCACGCCACTATCCACGCCACGGACCTCACAACACAGCCTCTGAGGTGGATAGAGACACAAGGTCCTCACTAGTGAAGGCAGGTGGGTAGCCCGGCACGGCCTACACTGTCCACGACCAGCTCTGACCCAAGGGGGCGGAGTCTCGCCACCACGCCACTATCCACGCCACGCACCCCACAACTCAGACCCTGAGTGGGCTAAGGACACAGGGTCATTGCCGGTGGGGGCAGGTGGGAGGCCCAGAGCAGCGTACACTGTCCAAGACCGGCTCGGACCCAAGGGGGCGGAGTCTCGCCAGCATGCCACTAATACGCCACGCACCTCACAACACAGCCTCTGAGGCAGCTAGAGACACATGGTCTTCACTGGTGAAGGCAGGTGGGTAACCCGGTGCGGTCTACACTGTCCACGACTGGCTCTGACCCGAGGGGGCGGAGTCTCGCCACCACGCTACTACCACGCCTCGGACCTCACAACACAGCCTCTGAGGTGGCTAGAGACACACGGTCGTCACTGGTGAAGGCAGGTGGGTAGTCCGGTGCGGCCTACACTGTCCACAACCGGCTCTGACCCGAGGGGGCGGAGTCTCGCAATCACGCCACTATCCACGCCACAGACCTCACAACACAGCCTCTGAGGTGGCTAGAGACACACGGTCTTCACTGGTGAAGGCAGGTGGGTAGCCCGGCACGTCCTACACTGTTCACGATTGGCTCTGACCCAAGGGGGCGGAGTTTGCCACCACACCACTATCACGCCACGGACCTCACAACACAGCCTCTGAGGCGGCTAGAGACACATTGTCTTCGCTGGAGGGTGCATGGAATTTGCCAAGAGGTCACTGTACTGTCCCCGACGGGTTGTGACCCAAGGAGTCTTGCCACCTCGCCACTATCCACGCCACAGACCCCACAACTCAGTCCCTGAGTGAGCTAGAGACACGTTCTTCAATATCTGGTGCATAGAGATTGCCCAGAGATCACTGTACTGTCCCCGACAGGCTTCCAATCGTTTAAGCTATACATTCCATAATTTATTCCATCTTTCAGCTTTGACAGTATTACTCTATAGCTCATCTTTCAAGTTAAAGGCTCAGTTCAAGGCTTAAACTACTCAGGTTGAAAAGTTTAAAAGTATTTAAGTTCTTAGCTTCTACAGGTAATGCAGTTCCAATTCTGCCAGTTTCACATTTCAGCTAAGCTTCCAGGTTTTCCAGCCTACAAGCTTTTTAGCAATATATTCCATCATTTATTCCATGTTCCAGCTTTGACAGTATTACAGTTTATCTTCCAGCTTTTGTAGCAATGTATTTAAGTTTTTAGCTTTTTTAGGCAATGCAATTCAGCTTCCAATTCTGCCAGTTTCACATTTCAGCTTCCAGGTTTTTCAGCTTCCAATCTTTTTAGCAATACATTCCATCATTACAGTGTAACAGTTTATCTTCCAGCTTTTGTAGCAATGTGTATAAGTTCTTAGCTTCTTTATGTAATGCACTTCAGCTTCCAATTCTGCCAGTTTCACAGTTCAGCTAAGCTTCAAGGTTTTTCAGCTTCCAGGCTTTTCAGCTTCCAGGATTTTCAACCATTCAGGTGTGATGCATTTGACATTTCAGATTTTTTCACATTCATGCATTTTCAGCAATGCTTTTGCTATTCCGTTCAGCTGCTCAGCATTCACACGCATTTTCTGCAGGAAATGCAATTTTCTAGTATTAGAATTGACACCTCTCTTTTTTCCTTCCGTACATACTTTGGCTCTCCTTAACTCCCTCATACTTTGAGCTACAGAAACCATTCAAATATCAAAATGTTTGTCTTTTTATGGACACGATGGGACTTCTTTCCGATTTTTAATATCTTTCATACTTTTTAAAATATTCAGCTTTTTCAATATTTTTTTTACAATGGAAGTCAATGGGCGGACCTTGAAATCCTCTTCAGCTTTGAAACCTATCTCCTCCTACATTTTTTGTGCTAGAAACCTCCTTCGAAGTTTAAAATGTTCAGGACCTTTAGCACATTTAACGCATTCAACAGATTTTTAAAATTCCTTATAGTTTTTATGAAATTAAAGTTTGTTTTGGACCTTTTTTAACATTGAAGCGGATGTGTGGAATGTTCAGTTTCTAGAGTGTGGTAGCCTGTTTTTTGAAAATATCTACGCGTTTTGTAAACTGCTGTCGCTCCTACAGTTTTAACAGCTCTTACACATATTATACATTAAAATGTTCACACAACTGTGCTGATTCGTACAACGTAAGTCTCTAAGCCGTGTGACTTATAGTTGTGGCTCTATGACGATTTGTTCGGCAACTGCGCTCTCCATTGAAACGTATGGGCCCACCCTCTAACTTTTGAGCTGCTAGTTTTGCATTTTTACACTTTTTCTAACTCGTCGCCATGCCTACAGTTTTTAGGCTACACGGACAGTTATACATACAAATGTTCAGCAAGTTCTCAGGATTCCTACGATGTCAATAGCTAAGCTGTAGCCTTTATACTTTTTGAGAGAGAGCTGTCTGAAGCCGGCATGCCTTTCCATTGAAGTGAATGAGAGGATGCTCAGTGTCAGTTGAGATTTGAATTTGGGGACACGCGCAGGCTCTCTGTACAGGCACCCTTTTATGACTACTGTGGTAGCATTCATATTCCTTCCATCCATCCTTCCTTCCTTCCTTCCTTCCTTCCTTCCTTCCTTTCTTCCATCCATCCTTCCTTCTTTCCTTCCTTCCTTCCTTCCTTCCTTCCTTCTTTCCTTCCTTCCTTCCTTCCTTCCTTCCTTCCATCCTTCCTTTCTTTCTTCCATCCATCCTTCCTTATTTCCTTCCTTCTTTCCTTCCTTCTTTCCTTCCTGCCTTCCTTCCTTCCTTCCTTCCTTCCTTCCTTATATTCAAAGAAATATTTAGAATGACACTCTTTTTCAGGCTGCAAACTCATATTAATATATTTTCTCCTCTTTCAGCTATTGAACTCAATAAAACTATGAGTTATGATGAGTGGTCTAATCTATTTTTGAGTGTAGTACTAGCAGTACTTATAACAAACACCTACTGCTTTTCACTGCTACTTCTTCTAACCTCGACTTCCATACAACACCTCTACAGCTTCTGCTCCGCCCCGGAGTGGGCTATAGACACATGGTCTCCAATGAGGGGTGCATGGGGATGGCCTGGCAATCACTGACCTGCCCCCCACAACCTCTGACCTGAGGGGGTGGAGTCTCGCCACCACGCCACGGACATCACAACTCAGCCCTTGAGTGGGCTAAAGACACATGATCTTCACGGGTGGGTGCATGGAGATTGCCAAGAGGTCACTGTACTGTCCCCTATGGGTTGTGACCCAAGGGGGCGGAGTCTTTCCACCACGCCACTATCCACGCTATGGACCACAGAACTCAGCCCATGTGGTCTAGAGACACACGCTCTTCCCCGTCTGGTGCATAGAAATTGCCCAGTGGTCACTGTAATGTTCCGACAGGCTTTTAAGCTATACATTCCATAATTTATTCCATCTTTCAGCTTTGACAGTATTACTCTATTGCTCATCTTTCAAGTTAAAGGCTCAGTTCAAGGCTTAAACTACTCAGGTTGAAAAGTTTAAAAGTATTTAAGTTCTTAGCTTCTTTAGGTAATGCAGTTCCAATTCAGCCAGTTTCACATTTCAGCTAAGCTTCCAGGTTTTCCAGCGTACAAGCTTTTTAGCAATATATTCCATCATTTATTCCATGTTCAAGCTTTGACAGTATTACAGTTTATCTTCCAGCTTTTGTAGCAATGTATTTAAGTTTTTAGCTTTTTTAGGCAATGCTTTTTTTCAGCCTCCAATTCTGCCAGTTTCACATTTCAGCTTCCAGGTTTTTCAGCTTCCAATCTTTTTAGCAATACATTCCATCATTACAGTGTAACAGTTTATCTTCCAGCTTTTGTAGCAATGTGTATAAGTTCCTAGCTTCTTTATGTAATGCAATTCAGCTTCCAATTCTGCCAGTTTCACAGTTCAGCTAAGCTTCAAGGTTTTTCAGCTTCCAGGCTTTTCAGCTTCCAGGATTTTCAACCATTCAGGTGTGATGCATTTGACATTTCAGATTTCTCACATTCATGCATTTTCAGCAATGCTTTTGCTATTCCGTTCAGCTGCTCAGCATTCACACGCATTTTCTGCAGGAAATGCAATTTTCTAGTTATTATTATTATTCTTCCGTACGTATTTTGGCTGTCTGCAGCTCCTTCATACTTTGAGCTACAGAAACCATTCAACTATCAAAATGTTCAGCTTGTTAAGGACACGATGGGACCTCTTTCAGATTTTTAATACCTTTTATACTTTTTAAAATATTCAGCTTTTTCAACTTTTTTTTTGAATGGAAGTCAATGGGGGAGTTTTGAAACCTTCTTCAGCCTTCAACTCCTTCATACTTTGAGCTACAGAAACCATTCAACTATCAAAATGTTCAGCTCTTTAAGGTCTTTGTGGGATATCTTTCGGATTTTTAATATCTTTTATACTTTTTAAAATATTCAGCTTTTTCAATATTTTTTTTACAATGGAAGTCTATGGCTGGACCTTGAAATTCTCTTCAGCTTTGAAACCTATCTCCTCCTTCATTTTTTGTGCTAGAAACCTCCTTCAAAGTTTAAAATGTTCAGGACCTTTAGCACATTTAACGCATTCAACAGATTTTCAAAATTCCTTATAGTTTTTATGTAATTTAAGTTTGTTTTGGACCTTTTTTAACATTGAAGCGGATGTGTGGAATGTTCAGTTTCTAGAGTGTGGTAGCCTGTTTTTTGAAAATATCTACACGTTTTGTAAACTGCTGTCGCTCCTACAGTTTTAACAGCTCTTACACATATTATACATTAAAATGTTCACACAACTGTGCTGATTCGTACAATGTAAGTCTCTAAGCCGTGTGACTTATAGTTTTGGCTCTATGACGATTTGTTCGGCAACTGCGCTCTCCATTGAAACGTATGGGCCCACCCTCTAACTTTTGAGCTGCTAATTTTGCATTTTTACACTTTTTCTAACTCGTCGCCATGCCTACAGTTTTTAAGCTACACGGACAATTATATATACAAATGTTCAGCCAGTTCTCAGGATTCCTCCGATGTCAATAGCTAAGCTGTAGCCTTTATACTTTTTGAGAGAGAGCTGTCTAAAGCCGGCATGCCTTTCCATTGAAGTGAATGAGAGGATGCTCTGTGTCAGTTGAGATTTGAATTTGGGGACACGCGCAGGCTCTCTGTACAGGCACCCTTTTATGACTACTGTGGTAGCATTCATATTCCTTCCTTCCATCCTTCCTTTCTTCCATCCATCCTTCCTTCTTTCCTTCCTTCCTCATATTCAAATAAATATTTAGAATGACACTCTTTTTCAGGCTGCAAACTCATATTAATATATTTTCTCCTCTTTCAGCTATTGAACTCAATAAAACTATGAGTTATGATGAGTGGTCTAATATATTTTTGAGTGTAGTAATAGCAGTACTTATAACAAACACCTACTGCTTTTCACTGCTACTTCTTCTAACCTCAACTTCCATACAACACCTCTACAGCTACTGCTCCGCCCCGGGGTGGGCTATAGACACATGGTCTCCAATGAGGGGTGCATGGGGATGGCCTGGCAATCACTGACCTGCCCCCCACAACCTCTGATCTGAGGGGGTGGAGTCTCGCCACCACGCCACTATCCATGCCACCGTTCCCACGTCTCAGACCCTGAGTCGTGCATGTGTGTGGCCCGGGGAGCAGTACACTGACCTCGACCGGCTCTGACCTGAGGGGGCGGAGTCTCGTCACCACGCCACTATCCACGCCACTGTCCCCACATCTCAGCCCCTGAGGTGGATAGAGACACACGGTCCTCACTGGTGAAGGCAGGTGGGTAGCCCGGCACGGCCTACACTGTCCACGACCAGCTCTGACCCAAGGGGGCGGAGTCTCACCACCTCGCCACTATCCACGCCACTGACCCCACATCTCAGCCCATGAGTGAGCTACAGACACACGGTCTTCACTGTTGGGTGCATGGAGATTGCCCGGATGTCACTGCACTGCCCCCGACCTGCTCTGACCGGAGGAGGCGGAGTCTCGCCATCACGCCCCTATCCACGCCACGGACCTCACAACACAGCCTCTGAGGTGGCTAGAGACACACGGTCTTCACTGGTGAAGGCAGGTGGGTAGCCCGGCACGGCCTACAGTGTCCACGACTGGCTCTGACTCAAGGGGGTGGAGTCTCGCCACCACGCCACTATCCACGCCATGGACCACAGAACTCAGTCTAGAGACACACGCTCTTCACCGTCTGGTGCATAGAGATTGCCCAGTGGTCACTGTAATGTCCCGACAGGCTTTTAAGCTATACATTCCATCATTCATTCCATCTTTCAGCTTTGACAGTATTACTCTATTGCTCATCTTTCAAGGTAAAGGCTCAGTTCAAGGCTTAAACTACTCAGGTTGAAAAGTTTAAAAGTATTTAAGTTCTTAGCTTCATTAGGTAATGCAGTTCCAATTCTGCCAGTTTCACATTTCAGCTAAGCTTACAGGTTTTCCAGCCTACAAGCTTTTTATCAATACATTCCATCATTTATTCCATGTTTCAGCTTTGACAGTATTACAGTTTATCTTCCAGCTTTTGTAGCAATGTATTTAAGCTTTTAGCTTATTTAGGCAATGCAGTTCAGATTCCAACTCTCCCAGTTTCATATTTCAGCTAAGCTTCCAGGTTCTTCAGCTTCCAATCTTTTTAGCTATACATTCCATCATTACAGTGTATCTTCCAGCTTTTGTAGCAATGTATTTAAGTTCTTAGCTGCTTTATGTAATGCACTTCAGCTTCCAATTCTGCCAGTTTCACAGTTCAAATGAGCTTCAAGGTTTTTCAGCTTCCAGGCTTTTTAGCTTCCAGGATTTTCAACCATTCAGGTGTGATGCATTTGACATTTCAGATTTCTCACATTCATGCATTTTCAGCAATGCTTTTGCTATTCCGTTCAGCTGCTCAGCATTCACACGCATTTTCTGCAGGAAATGCAATTTTCTAGTTAGTGTGAATGCTGCAAGCATTCACACTATTGTTATCCAGTTCTTTATTATTATTCCACTTCCGTACGTTTTTTGGCTCTCTGTAGCTCCTTCATACTTTGAGCTACAGAAACCATTCAACTATCAAAATGTTCAGCTTGTTAAGGACACGATGGGAACTCTTTCAGATTTTTAATACTTTTTATACTTTTTAAAATATTCAACTTTTTCAACAATTTTTTTGAATGGAAGTCTATGGGGAAGTTTTGAAACCTTCTTCAGCCTTCAACTCCTTCATACTTTGAGCTACAGAAACCATTCAACTATCAAAATGTTCAGCTTGTTAAGGTCTTTATGGCATATCTTTCAGATTTTTTATAACTTTCATACTTTTTAAAATATTCAGCTTTTTTCAAAAAAAAATTACAATGGAAGTCTATGGCAGACCTTGAAACCCCTTGTCAGCTTTGAAACCTATCTTCTCCTTCATTTTTTGTGCTAGAAACCTCCTTCAAAGTTTAAAATGTTCAGGACCTTTAGCACATTTAACGCATTCAACAGATTTTTAAAATTCCTTATAGTTTTTATGTAATTTAAATTTGTTTTGGACCTTTTTTAACATTGAAGCGGATGTGTGGAATGTTCAGTTTCTAGAGTGTGGTAGCCTTTTTTTTTAAAACATCTACACGTTTTGTAAACTGCTGTCGCTCCTACAGTTTTACCAGCTCTTACACATATTATACATTAAAATGTTCACACAACTGTGCTGATTCGTACAATGTAAGTCTCTAAGCCATGTGACTTATAGTTTTGGCTCTATGACGATTTGTTCGGCAACTGCGCTCTCCATTGAAACGTATGGGCCCACCCTCTAACTTTTGAGCTGCTAATTTTGCATTTTTACACTTTTTCTAACTCGTCGCCATGCCTACAGTTTTTAACCTACACGGACAATTATAAATAGAAATGTTCAGCAAGTTCTCAGGATTCCTACGGTGTCCATAGCTAAGCTGTAGCCTTTATAATTTTTGAGAGAGAGCTGTCTGAAGCCGGCATGCTTTTGCATTGAAGTCAATGAATAGCTGTGTCAGTTGGGATTTGGGGACACGGTGGACAGGCAAACTGATGCTGCACATTCCGGCATGTAGGTGGCGGTATGCGTCTTATGTTGTTTTGCGATCCGCCAAAAAACTGAGAGGAGAAGAAATAAGTCAAGTCGTGGGCTGGCCGAGTCGACTGCTTGTGGCTATTGTTGCTGGAGTTTCTGGCGACATCTCTCACACATGACAGCAGCACGCCGCTTTTGTTTACATCCAGTTCGAAGTTGAAACCATGGATATAACGCTCTACATTCTGCCTTGCGATGGGGTAAGCTAACGTTACCTATCCCCTGTTGAAGAAGGACTGTGTGTGTGTGAGGGAACACAGCAACGTCAGCTAGTGATCTATCTAGATCTCTAGCTACAGCCAAAAGTTCAATCGAATATCTAGTAGCTGGCTAGCTTGAGCCAGGGTCAGTCCTCAGAAGCTAGCAAAGGCAGCTTAGCGATTATGCCCGTTCTCGATAGTTAGCTAGCTAGTTATTAGCTGCTGAAACTGCCTTGCGAACTTAATTGCTAGCTGGCTAAGTTAGCCAACGGTAGCTAGCTAGCAACTAAGTGAACGTTGCACAAGAGGCAGGCTAACTGAATAATGAACGTATCATGCAAGCTAACTAGCTAGCTGTTTAATGTCGGAGGGACAATACTGAATGTGTCACTTTGATCAGATGCCTGCTGATGGAGGATAAATAAATGGCCCATTATAGCTACTCCTATGTCCCACTGACTGTGGAGCCTCTGTGTTTGACTTAATCTGCAACTGTTGTGCTTTACAGATGCAGAACAAGAGAGGGACACACTTCAGCTACAAGAAGACAGGAACGGTCAAAGCCAAGGAGGAGTCGAAAGAGGAAGATGATGATGACGATGAGGAGTGTGAGTTGTTCAGAAAGTGACCCATTATCTTTAATAAGAAATGTTTACTTGCACATATCTCCCACTCCTCAGCTCGCCAAGCCGGCATGCCTTTACATTGAAGTGAATTTAGAGCAGCTTAAGTTGGAATTTAGGGACACAAGCATGCTCTCGTAAAGGTCAACAGCTCCACAGCTACTGCTCAGCCCGGGGTGGGCTATAGACACACGGTCTCCAATGAGGGGTGCATGGGGATGGCCTGGCAATCACTGACCTGCCCCCCACAACCTCTGACCTGAGGGGGCGGAGTCTCGCCACCACGCCACTATCCACGCCACCGTCCCAACATCTCAGACCCTGAGTTGTCTAAAGACAGTTTTCACAGTTGGGTGCATGTGGGATCTCGAACGGATCGGGTTGAAGATACTCGAAACGCATATTAATGCCAGGTGTAAATGTAATCAGGCTAAATCATTATCTAGATACAATCTCGATACAAGACGCATTTTAATGCAAGGTGTAAACGGGGTCTAAGTCTACACATGTAGCCTAGATGTGATATGGTCTGCTCTCGTCTATATGTTGGTATTTTAGCACCTTGGTTAGAAAGCTTCCTTTAAGCTGTAATTGAAGGTACGGCCGACCTCCAGAATGAACTCTAAGATTTTCACTGACAGCAACGATATCAGGGGTGTTGGCTGTGATGTTTTGAAAACACTGCCTCGTCACTACACAGACTGAACATACTCATCTTCATTCTACAGTAGAATGCTTATAAAGCATAGTGGACGATGTGAACTTAGATGAACACATACACACTGGAGACCAGGTAGCTTGCAAGGACCAAGTGAGGATTACTACACACTCGTACTGAATAAGACTGTATTTACCACACCATATTGGGCATGCTTGCATCTACCAGTGAACAAGTCAAAGCACCCACTGGGTCTTAGGCCAGCGTAAAATTAAATAAAGATAACGTTTATAATGATGACCTTTTATGTCCCATGTTTGTGGTTTAGTAGCGGCTCTCCTTCCAGTACGCTTTAGTGGAGAAGCTGTTGGATTATACAGATCACACAATGACAGCGTCCGCCACCGTCATGAATGCCACTCTGGCGCATGTAACCATCAGAACACTGTCAAAATGCAGGTCAGTACTGTTTGTCTTGCTCTTTTTTCACATGCTTCACTCTCCCTTGAGGGTTCAGTTGTCTCAACACAGCTATTTTCAGCTCTATTATTTCTGTCTTGTTCCCTCCTCCAATCACTTACACACTTAGGAGTGAGGTGAGAGCGCACACTCTTCTCTACAACCTTCCAATACCTCTTTCAGTTGTTAGCTTTAACACAGATCTCTTATGCCACTTCTTTTGCTCTCCCTCTCTCGCCTTCTCATCAGAGATTGACCTGAAACAGAGTTGCATAGACGTTGACTTGGAGTCTATGGACATTGACCATGGAGAGGTAAGGACTATAAATGTGCAGATATGCCATCCTCCTCCCTTACATTAAATAGCATTGTTAAATGAATGCTGCTTGTTGTGTATCAACAAGGCTGTATACTGATGTTGAATGTCTTCCTTGATGTCATCTTCCGTACGTTTTTAGCAGTCAACTCCTTCATACTTTGAGCTACTTAAAACCATTTAAGTATCAGCATGTTCACCTTTAATGCCATCTCAGACCCATTGTATAATATATGTACTAGTAGTGCACGGCCACAGTAAGTGAATTGCATGTTCTATGCTTTACAAATGCCCACACATGTTATGTGACGGATGTCATGTACACGTTCTTTCAGATTTTTTATATCTTTTATACTATAAAAAATATATATTCCATTTCAGGCTCGCTGGTCCTGGACTGTAAGGAGTGCCGTCCCCTGGTCCTGGAGGCCCGGAGGTTCCAGGTCATGGGGATGTTGGTGGACTCATCTAGGACCAGAACACAAGAGGTCACTTGCAACAATATCGCTTCTTGATTCAGTTCTGTGTGTTGGGGGAATGGCTTTAAGATCAGAGAAAAACAGTATTTAGCTCTTGTGAAGCCTTTTAACTCAAACTAGTGTATCAAAGCAAATCTTTAAGGTGTGTGTGTTCTGGTAGTAGTAGTTGCGTAAATCTACTGTATCTCTGTGCAAGGCACTGTGCAGGGCTGAGATGATTGTGTTGCCCTGCTATAATGAGGATAAACATCATGAAACTCAACCCGAACACCGGGTGCCAACATACCACCTACCATCAGCCAATAGACTTTGCCATCTATGGCCTTTAGAATGAAGTACATGTATCAATATGAGGTAATTAAAGACCTACACCTGTTCTTTCAAACAGGTCTTAAAGTTATGGGCATAGCCATGCAATTCTATACAACAGAGTGAAGATATAGTACAAAATACTATACTATTCTATCCAACTAGTCTTGTGTATGGCATCTGTGCATTCGTGAAGAGTATGTTATCAGTCACCAGATGTCTGTCTTCTGAGGAAACTGAATGTGGTCAATGACTTTGATTAACCCTCAATGCTGGTGGCAGTAATGTTTTTTGTCTGACACAAAGCCCAGTTGATGTCCTCTGCACTGGGCCTGATGTAATCAGACAAACAAACCTCAGACTCATATTCAATATTGATCCAGTGAAGGATGTAATTATAAAGCAGTAGTAAACAGGACAGATGTGAGACATAACAGGCATTGTAGGTGTTCAATCAGTGGCAGTAAGTAGATCCACGACTGTAGGTAACATGGTTGAGAAATTGTGTTGTTTGTTTAATTACCTTACTGCATTGCACTTTTTAAACATAGGCTATCAAAATGAACAGTTTGGTATTCAGCAGTAGTTACCTTGAGGTTCAGCATGTCAAACACCTCCCCTAACACTCCTGGTTCTTGTTTGAAGGGTTCTGATGACAGGGAGAGGAATCACCATCTCCTGGAGCAGCCTGTAGCAAAACAATGGTTTTATTGCCTAAAGGTGTAATTCCTCCATCAATCACTATGACGTGTGTGTGTGTGTTCAGCCTGAGGTTTCTGAGTGGCAGTCGTGATGGCAAGGCCCGGATTGAGCACTACCAACAACAGGAGTGATGACAATGGGTGGTAGCTTAGAATCTAGCTTTCCCATCTAAGCCTTAGATCACGTGATCTCAAATTCTCAGGATGGCCATGCCAAGTTACATGGGTGGGGGAATAGACTGGACCATTTAAACTCTACCTGGACATATTATGAAATAAAATGTTTTGATGAATGCAACTGGTGTCTTTGTTGTTTATTTATTGAGGCAATAACTTGCGAGAGGGTGTGGTATATCGTCACTATACCACTGGTTGTGCTGTGGTCGTAGGCACGAGACTGAAGGCTGAGATCAGCACAACCCCTGGTATATTGGCGATATACCTCAACCCTCGAGTGAGTTATTATAGTATAGTTGCTAGTATAGTGCTTTTATACAATGAGTTACATAGGGAAACATTATGGGATATAGTGAGTAATAGTGTGTTTTATATCGATACAGTGAACAAGTAAAGTAGTTCCATTAACTATCATTTGCTAGGGAGACTGCAACTGCGTTCCTTAGCGACCAACTACTGTGCCACTGTCCAAGGCCCAGGTGCTGATTAGCCCGCAGTGAATTGTAGCCTGCCTCGGCTAGTATTATTCATTGCAATATCTCATGTGCTCATGTTGAATGATTGAATAAAATACATTTATTTATTTATTAACATTAACATTATTTTATAACATATCAACCGACCTATTCTCGCAACAAAGAGGCAACTGCCTGTTGGTTATGGTACGATCCTAACACAACATAGCATCAATTAGGTAGTTACAAGTGGCACAGTAATATCTTAAGTAGAATGGTAGAGACTAGTTTACTAGTGATGACAGTTTGAGGGGCTGTCAGTTATCATGATAGGTCTCATGTTGATACTGCTATTTCAGTTTAACAAGTACACATTTATCACTAGTAGGTCATGGATGGGTATTTCAGCAGGACAATGACCCAAAACACACGGCCAAGACAACAAAGGAGTGGCTCAAGAAGAAGCACATTAAGGTCCTGGAGTGACCTAGCCAGGAGGGAGCTTACGATTCAAGTTACCAAACATCAGCCTCAAAACCTTAATGACTTGGAGAGGATCTGCAAAGAGGAGTGGTACAAAATCCCTCCTGAGATGTGTGCAAACCTGGTGGCCAACTACAAGAAAAATCTGACCTCTGCGATTGCCAACAAGGGTTTTGCCATTAAGTAACAAGTCATGTTTTGCGAAGGGGTCAAATACTTCTCTCATTAAAATGCAAATCAATTCATAGCTTTTTTGTGATGCATTTTTCTGGACTTTCACTGGTCTCTCACTGTTAAAATAAACCTACCATTAAAATTAGACTGATCATTTCTTTGTCAGTGGGCAAACTTACAAAATCAGCAGGGGATCAAATCATTATTTCCCTCACTGTATGTACTAGTAGTGACCAAACATATTTCTTGTCTTAAATGAAGCAGTTGCTGGCAAGATTGATATTTAAATTACAGATTAAATTGTCATTACAAGAGTCATAAGTGCCATTTTGGGTACCTACACTAATGTTATGCAAGTCAATGTTGCACAGCCACAGTAAGTGATTACTGTGTAGTATGTTCTATGCTTTACAAATGCGCACACGTGTTATGTAACAGATGGCATGTACAAGTTTGTGTGCGAATACAATCTGCCCTATTTCTTACCGTGAGGGGGATCCATTTTGTCTGCTCAAAATAGGAGAGTTAGAGGGGAATGACACTTACTGCACTAGGGAGGGTAGGATGTTGCAGTCCACTACATGGCACAGAGTCCAAAGACCTTGTTCCCGAGGGCTCAGACTGCCTGCAGGTTCAGGAGCACACAGTACGAAGAGCCATCAGAAACTCAATATAAATCAAAAAAGGTCACAGAGCTTAAGATGTATTTTATGTATAGCAGTTAGAATAAGCGAGCATTGAGATTCTTCATTTCATCCCCGCTGTACCTGTTCCTGGACGTCCTGGAAGTCACAGCTGAGTATCTCTATGAAGATGGGGACAGCACCTGCCTGGATCACCTCATCAGTCTGGTGGGATGTCCCTTATTCAATGTTGGTCTGGAACCATGCAGCCTCAAACTGCACAAACACATCACACCAAATCATTACTACAGTACATCCATATCTAACTGGAGTCGGTGTCAGAGTGTGTGCATGAGAGAGTCAGTGAGAGAGCGAGAGTATCTGCAGAGTACAGCTTTCCTTTATCTTCAGAAACTACACAACGCCATGTCTCACACAGAGATTAGGCTGTGTTCACACTGTACTTCTTTTTTACATGCAACCCTATAGGGAAAGACAAATGGCGGATGCCTTTTTAAAAAGCGCAGCGCCCTCCGCCTTTTTGAGTTGAATTTTGTTGAACTTTTCAGAAAAGCGCTGTGTGATGTCAAGCGCCTTTCTGACAGCTGACCAATGAGGACAAGGAGAGGTTACAGAATACTCGCACAGACTGAAAAGGTGCAGAAGGCAGTGCTTTTTTCTAAAAAAAAGTAGTAGTGTGAACATGGCCTTAAAGAGGTATTCTCCACTCCATGCCCGGGGGGACAACACCTCATTGATAGAATATCTACTGCACATAACCTAACCACATGCAAGTGAAAATGTCATTATTCCTCACCCCCACCCTATTATTTATTATAGCTATAAGCATAGTGGCACGGATGTGAGACTCTAGCCCCTTGGGTCCCAGCTAGTTGGGACAGTATAGTTAACACCTCTCGTGTTAGCAGGGCCATACTTTATTTTCGCTCAGGGCTGTAGTTTATGTGTAGGAGTTAGAATAAGCGAGCATTGAGATTCTTCATTTCATTCCCGCTCTACCGCTCTACATCCTGGAAGTCACAGCTGAGTATCTCTATGAAGATGGGGACAGCACCTGCCTCGATCACCTCATCAGTCTGGTGGGATGTCCCTGATTCAATGTTGGTCTGGAACCATGCAGCCTCAAACTGCACAAACACATCACACCAAATCATTACTACAGTACATCCATATCTAACTGGAGTCGGTGTCAGAGTGTGTGCATGAGAGAGTGAGTGAGAGAGCCAGTGAGAGAGAGTTGGCTGTAAGACTAGAACTCACGTCTGCTTCACTGTCTTCATCTGGCATCTCCATAAATTGGCCACATAGCCACTCCTTCAACTGCAAGAACATGTCACTCCATCAACAGCAAGAACATGCATCTTCCTCAGAGACAACGTCCAGTCATCTTTGTTTCTGATTACTCTAATCAGATTCAAACAGACAGTAATTATTTACATGAATAGAAATATTGATTGATTTTGATTGGCTGTTCTATAATCTAACTGTACTTAAGTTATTCATTTATTCTGTACTGTGTTTATAATTTATCCACTGATATTGTTTTACCAATGATATATAGCTAGGTTCCCACTTTGGTAACTAGGGACACCTCAGGTAGCCACAGGGTTTCGAAACGGCTATAGACTACTGAAACTAATAAATATTAATTTTAAAATGGTTTATATAATATATGACAATGGTACCATATGAAAATGAATGTGGCGAAATTGTAATAAATATTCTCAATATAAAATATTGGATCACCAACACCATCCAATCACATTCGAGGGTCACAACAAAACTGAGATGCAGAAGTGTGAGAGACACTACAGCTACAGAACTCTACAGCTACCGACACCGACGACAGTACAGTAGCCTACTAACGTTAGCTAACGATAGAATAAGAAGTAAGTATTTAGCTAGTTATACTTAACATTCAACAATGGTAATCAACTTGAAATCGTCTTCAACTAAGAAAACTAATGTTAAATACATCATTTATTATTCAAAGTTTAAAATGTTAAGGACCTTTAGCTGTTTCAAGGAATGATTTCAAGCAGAGGGACCTTTAAATTCAGCGAGCTAGCCAAGGTTGTTGTTCAAGTAACATTACGTTATTGAAGTTTTAGTGTTATTAATATAATAAGAGCAGTTACTAGTAGTTATAATTACTGCTTTAGATGTATTTTTGTAACATATTTTTTATTTTTTTTTTACGTTAGCATTAGATAGCTAACTCTAGCTACAAGCTAATGCTAAAACAAGACTTCAAAACTCCTCGAGCCATTTAAATTTCCCGGGCTTGGTGAACCATAATCTCGCGACCCATACAGTCGCGAGTCAGATCATAACGCAAGTGTTCGTTTAGCCCCTCTCAGGCTAGTGATGGGCAGTCCGACTCTTTTCAAAGATTCGGTTCATTCGAGTTGATTCATCTAATTGTGCCTGAACCTTTCGAGTTCATACTTTTTTTTTGTCAGCGCCAGCCCAGAACACGAACGTTTGACAGCTGACCCCACAAAACTTCTCAACGATGCAAAGAATGCATGCATTACCAGTCAACATAACATTAACACATTTAAAATGCTCGTCTCTATTAACGTTAGCTATAATTATAAAGATTCGTTCGTTCATTTTCGCCCATCACTAAAGTTAACGTTAACTTACTCTCGAAACTGTGAAACAGCCCGTTATCAGTCGCCCATGTTGGAGGTTTTAGGCTAGTGAATGTAGATAGCCATCTAGATAGATATCCGTCTATTAATCTTTATATCCTCCTAGAGCTTAAACCTCCAAAAGTGGCTTAAGCCTCCAGAACCCTCGGACTAGTGTTCGTCCGTAAATTTCCTATGTACGTAGAAAGGACTGTGGTAGCAGATGCTAAGTCATCAGCCTACTCACAGTTCCTGAGAAGGGCTAGTGTTCGTCCAGAGCTCGCTCTGGCCCAGGACAAGTTAGCTAGCTACCGTTAGCTAACGTTACTTACTTGTGGAGTAGCTTTTCTTGTCTGCGTCCATCTTCGATGTCGCTGGCATTCACAAAGCATGCTCAAAACGGAGAGAATTATCATAAACACGTGTATCCTCGTCACCATGTCAACCATTGCAAGAAACAATTAATAAAGCAACAACTAACTAGTATTACGCTTCAAGCTCAACTGAAGTCCAGACGCGTGTCGCTGCTGCACACATGTGCCTGTCTCCGTCTCCAAAGTTCCGTTAGGTTACACAAAGGGGTTTCCGGTCTCTACATTGATGGGAGCTAGTCCCCACTGACAACACAAGCACTTAACGCTAAACAAACTCAACTCTGTACCTATGCTGTATCTTTCATTATATTAACTTTCATTATATTAGTAGTGTATATCCATGGTGTCAGTCTGTGTCTGCTGAAATACAATCACTTTTTTCTTTTTTAACGCGACACAATACCGTATGCATTATTTGCATATGCAAAATAGTATGCATTATTTTCCAAACCGCCGTAAAATGTTAACTTTCTCAAATGAATTAGAATCACCAGGGAATGATGATTATGGAATAATATATTATTCACTTTTCAGAATGGCACTATCAGAGATTCTGCGCCCTGGCTGCTCAACCGGCCCCTACACAAGACCGCCCCCTGTAGGAATTACAGTGCTGGGCGAGAAGGAGCAGGTGAAGGTCCTTAAATGGACCTTCAAAAATGAGGAGTGCTCCCCCACCCTCATAAAAAATAATAAAATCTGTGCCATCAGCGATGGCAAGATGGTGACGAAGGTCACCCTTTTGGAGGAGCTGGCGGACAAGCTGAAGGTTTTTACGGTTTCATTATCATACCTATATTACATGCTACAGTGGCCTGCCCATGTGACCTGAATTATTTGCATCCTACTGTAGGTAGGCTAAATACATTGAGCTATAGGGTAAATCTGAATTAAATCAGTTTTCAGTCTAAATCAGCTTGACCTTTAGAACCTTCTAAACAGACATCAGTAGCACTCACAATAAATCTCTCTCACAATATTGTCAGATAAATGGAACCTTTTTTTGAATTAAACTTGTACAAAAAAACAACTAAAACATTCATGTCACATTGTTTGACAATAGCTACATGTAGCTCATGCACATTCTTTTCTAGATATCTTTTGACCTCTATATGTGTGAATTGAAATATGATAGCCTACCAATTTGTTCTTGGTCATAGCTACTGGTAGAAATATAGAAGAAATATGTCTCTGTCATAGAGTATGAATAGATTTCCTATTGTACTCTATTGTCATTTGCTTTATGCATGCATCTCTTACTTCTCATTAGGTGGGCAAAAGCTATGTCCTCCGGGGCTACCAGGTCCGGGGAGGGGACAACCCCTCTTTATTTATAAGGAGGGACACCCAGCTCTTTATGACGGCCCCAATTGAGGTGAGCGAAGACCTCAGGGCCACGGGACACCTGCTCCTCAACCCCCAGTCCATACTCCAGGACATCAAGTCCCACAGCACTGGAGGACTGGTTTCCCTGGAGGGGAGAGTGGTTGAGGTTAGTTCACATTCTGAGTTAATAGCCATTTATGTGTGCCTTACTACTTCAAAATTCAGGCTGGCTATTAAAATTGTGATCCAAAGACTTGAATACACAGACAGTTCATTTGTTGAAAGAGTATTATAGGCCTAGCGTTAATGCCTTATTTATTGTCCTGCTATTTGTGGTAGATGTCGGCGGTGACAAAGGTGACCAACCCCAGGGAAGAGTTCCCTGTCCGGCGGGTCACTATTGAGAAGGTAAATATGTTTTAGTAATAGGATTAGGGGTCTAAAATTCTAAACGTATCACTTAGTGCATTTAATTAATTTTTATTTTGCTATTTTCAGGATGGCGAGAGAGTGGTGGTGTCCCTGTGGAGGGAAGCCACCCTCCTCGCCACTCCCCTCAATAGTGGCCTCCGCCTGACCCATCTGAAGGCGACGGTTGGGGACTTTGGGTACACCGCCCAGTCCACCCTTTACACCACAGTAGAGGTAAATTATGTTGTGGTAAATGTGGGGAAATGGCGATTTTAGGAAATAGCTTGGTATATGTGCATACATTCTACATTACCTGTCAGGTCAGTCCACAAAGTACTTATTGTTTTTAACTGTACACTTATATGACTTCTAAATATAAAGACATGAAAAAGTGCTGATCCCATCTCAATAGGATGTTACTGATAATAAGACAAACTTGTGTGCTCTCTCTACCATTTTCCCAAAGCTACACCTGTTTAGGTTTACAAGCCTTGCAGAGTTCTGTTGTGTCTAGGACCCCCTAATTGTTGCTTGCTAAACGAAATGGTTTCTGAACAACAGCTATCGTAGTAGCAGATTAATCTTAATAGTAGATTAAGGTATACATGCATATTGCTTATTATCACACACGTATGCTCTAATTTGATAAAACTGATCAGTTAATTTGCATACATTATTGCATAGTGTTTGTGTTAATTGGTACTTAAAATGGCACAGGAAAATAAGTATAATATGGAGCAAAAGTACTTGAAAATAATTAATATACATTTAATAATGTCTGTACACTGAACATATGTTTGTTTTTTGGTGCTGCAGGACATTGAACAAATATTGGAGAGAGAGTTTGCGGTGTGGGGCTGTGAAGGGGACGGGGACACCCTGTCCATTCTCCTCTCTACCGACGAGGAACTAAAGGTGGCCAGGGACTTGTGGGAGAAGGTGGTGGGGAAGGAGCTTCCCTATGCCCCCTTCCCGGTCCAGGGAGAGGTCAGGGGAGACACAATCGTGTCATTGCGAAGGGAGGAGTAAAGGTCGAGGACCTTTACAGTGTATCACTCCTGCCCCACCCCCACCCTACCCTTTGCCCGGACGGCGGCACGGACGCTGGGGTCACAGCGCCTCGCCCTCCTGCCCCACCCCCACCCTACCCTTTGCCCGGACGGCGGCACGGACGCTGGGGTCACAGCGCCTCGCCCTCCTGCCCCACCCCCACCCTACCCTTTGCCCGGACGGCGGCACGGACGCTGGGGTCACAGCGCCTCGCCCTCCTGCCCCACCCCCACCCTACCCTTTGCCCGGACGGCGGCACGGACGCTGGGGTTACAGCGCCTCGCCCTCCTGCCCCACCCCCACCCTACCCTTTGCCCGGACGGCGGCACGGACGCTGGGGTCACAGCGCCTCGCCCTCCTGCCCCACCCCCACCCTACCCTTTGCCCGGACGGCGGCACGGACGCTGGGGTCACAGCGCCTCGCCCTCCTGCCCCACCCCCACCCTACCCTTTGCCCGGACGGCGGCACGGACGCTGGGGTCACAGCGCCTCGCCCTCCTGCCCCACAACTTAGTTCAGTTGTACATAGTTATTTTACCTCATTCAGTTGTATATAGTTCTTTTACCTCATTCAGCTGTACATAGTTCGTTTACCTTTACAGTGATTTAAACTGATCAGTTCTACCTTTACCATAGTACCTGTTGTTATACAGTATAGTTCTACCTTCAGTGTTTTTACACAAATAAGTTCAACCACTACAGTGATTTAAACTGATCAGTTCTACCTTTACCATAGTACCTGTGTTAATACATAGTAATCCACTCAATTGTACTTAGTTATACCATCAGTCTTCTTAAGTTCTACCTTTACAGTGTTTTAAACTGCTCAGTTCTAGTACCATGGTAACAGTGTCATGGCAAGGTGGGGTTGTGAACAGGGCTCTTGGAGGACAAGTTGGACAGGACATTTCAAGGTCCAGTAAGACATTTCAAATTAGCCTACTCCCTGCCTACCTCAACGGATAACAGCCCAAAGCGTCCAGCACCTCAGAGCAGGTGCAGCACATCACCCCAATACCCATTCATCAGTGACGTAGCGGCGCAACTGACTTCTATCCAATCTCCACTGCTGCAAGAATCCTGGTCTTCCCTTCATTCGTCACCAGATCTTCCCATACTCTACATGATTGTGGCAAGTCCTTAGCCAATTTAGCCTACTCATCAGAGTTTGCGTTTATAGTGCTAGCCTTACCTTGCTTGCTATGGTCGTACTGTAACACTCTTTCCTCTGTCCTTCCAGAACTGGTAGCTGTGCCGCCTGCCTGCTTCCTCTTCTAGGTGTCCTCACCAGCCTTGTTTATACCTGCCTGAGTATGTAACACCTGGCAAGGCATTAACCTTTCCCCCCAGACCTGTGCGCCTGCTTCCTCACCAACCCAGCCCCTTACAGCTACTTCCAAGAGCTGCCACAGTTCAGCTCTGGCCTGGCTACATGGACATCAGAGATACGTCATGGTGAAGGTAAGAGATATTTTGAAGATATGAAAAATGCACTGACAAGCATTTATAATTACATCTTGGTGATTTATCCCAAGTAGTCATCAATCAATTTTAATCAATTTTAAGGCACAAGATGGAGGTATGAATTGCAGCCCAGTCTAGCGACAAACTGGGATCAAGGGCCAACTTCTACAGAAAGTGTTCTAATCATTTACTATTGGTTTCCAATACTTCAACTCACTGGGGCATAAACATATCCCGGGTCCAGGGTGCTACACTATTTGGTGCATACCCTGGTATGATGCCCTACGACGTTGCCCTGCCACCAATTCATTAATTGCGCCATAGACATGTTTGTCTTTTTCACCATTTCTTTTTCCTGCAGGCTGTCCAAAACGTCTTCCAGCAGAATCCAGTGTGCTGCCTATGCCCCACGGATTTTCTCTTCTGTGCTGGAGTTCTTTTAAGAACTTGATGGTGTCAGCATAATCTTTATATTAAAACTGTTCTTAACTTAAATCGTGTCTCTTCATTATATCCACATGCTAATAAACATTTAATTCATTATTATTACTTATATATTGGTATTACTTTGAAATGCTTGATTCTGATTAGTTCTCAGGATTCCTACGGTGTCAATAGCTAAGCTGTAGCCTTTATAATTTTTGAGAGAGAGCTGTCTGAAGCCGGCATGCTTTTGCATTGAAGTCAATGAATAGCTGTGTCAGTTGGGATTTGGGGACACGGTGGACAGGCAAACTGATGCTGCACATTCCGGCATGTAGGTGGCGGTATGCGTCTTATGTTGTTTTGCGATCCGCCAAAAAACTGAGAGGAGAAGAAATAAGTCAAGTCGTGGGCTGGCCGAGTCGACTGCTTGTGGCTATTGTTGCTGGAGTTTCTGGCGACATCTCTCACACATGACAGCAGCACGCCGCTTTTGTTTACATCCAGTTCGAAGTTGAAACCATGGATATAACGCTCTACATTCTGCCTTGCGATGGGGTAAGCTAACGTTACCTATCCCCTGTTGAAGAAGGACTGTGTGTGTGTGAGGGAACACAGCAACGTCAGCTAGTGATCTATCTAGATCTCTAGCTACAGCCAAAAGTTCAATCGAATATCTAGTAGCTGGCTAGCTTGAGCCAGGGTCAGTCCTCAGAAGCTAGCAAAGGCAGCTTAGCGATTATGCCCGTTCTCGATAGTTAGCTAGCTAGTTATTAGCTGCTGAAACTGCCTTGCGAACTTAATTGCTAGCTGGCTAAGTTAGCCAACGGTAGCTAGCTAGCAACTAAGTGAACGTTGCACAAGAGGCAGGCTAACTGAATAATGAACGTATCATGCAAGCTAACTAGCTAGCTGTTTAATGTCGGAGGGACAATACTGAATGTGTCACTTTGATCAGATGCCTGCTGATGGAGGATAAATAAATGGCCCATTATAGCTACTCCTATGTCCCACTGACTGTGGAGCCTCTGTGTTTGACTTAATCTGCAACTGTTGTGCTTTACAGATGCAGAACAAGAGAGGGACACACTTCAGCTACAAGAAGACAGGAACGGTCAAAGCCAAGGAGGAGTCGAAAGAGGAAGATGAAGAGGATGATGACGATGAGGAGTGTGAGTTGTTCAGAAAGTGACCCATTATCTTTAATAAGAAATGTTTACTTGCACATATCTCCCACTCCTCAGCTCGCCAAGCCGGCATGCCTTTACATTGAAGTGAATTTAGAGCAGCTTAAGTTGGAATTTAGGGACACAAGCATGCTCTCGTAAAGGTCAACAGCTCCACAGCTACTGCTCAGCCCGGGGTGGGCTATAGACACACGGTCTCCAATGAGGGGTGCATGGGGATGGCCTGGCAATCACTGACCTGCCCCCCACAACCTCTGACCTGAGGGGGCGGAGTCTCGCCACCACGCCACTATCCACGCCACCGTCCCAACATCTCAGACCCTGAGTTGTCTAAAGACAGTTTTCACAGTTGGGTGCATGTGGGATCTCGAACGGATCGGGTTGAAGATACTCGAAACGCATATTAATGCCAGGTGTAAATGTAATCAGGCTAAATCATTATCTAGATACAATCTCGATACAAGACGCATTTTAATGCAAGGTGTAAACGGGGTCTAAGTCTACACATGTAGCCTAGATGTGATATGGTCTGCTCTCGTCTATATGTTGGTATTTTAGCACCTTGGTTAGAAAGCTTCCTTTAAGCTGTAATTGAAGGTACGGCCGACCTCCAGAATGAACTCTAAGATTTTCACTGACAACAACGATATCAGGGGTGTTGGCTGTGATGTTTTGAAAACACTGCCTCGTCACTACACAGACTGAACATACTCATCTTCATTCTACAGTAGAATGCTTATAAAGCATAGTGGACGATGTGAACTTAGATGAACACATACACACTGGAGACCAGGTAGCTTGCAAGGACCAAGTGAGGATTACTACACACTCGTACTGAATAAGACTGTATTTACCACACCATATTGGGCATGCTTGCATCTACCAGTGAACAAGTCAAAGCACCCACTGGGTCTTAGGCCAGCGTAAAATTAAATAAAGATAACGTTTATAATGATGACCTTTCATGTCCCATGTTTGTGGTTTAGTAGCGGCTCTCCTTCCAGTACGCTTTAGGGGAGAAGCTGTTGGATTATACAGATCACACAATGACAGCGTCCGCCACCGTCATGAATGCCACTCTGGCGCATGTAACCATCAGAACACTGTCAAAATGCAGGTCAGTACTGTTTGTCTTGCTCTTTTTTCACATGCTTCACTCTCCCTTGAGGGTTCAGTTGTCTCAACACAGCTATTTTCAGCTCTATTATTTCTGTCTTGTTCCCTCCTCCAATCACTTACACACTTAGGAGTGAGGTGAGAGCGCACACTCTTCTCTACAACCTTCCAATACCTCTTTCAGTTGTTAGCTTTAACACAGATCTCTTATGCCACTTCTTTTGCTCTCCCTCTCTCGCCTTCTCATCAGAGATTGACCTGAAACAGAGTTGCATAGACGTTGACTTGGAGTCTATGGACATTGACCATGGAGAGGTAAGGACTATAAATGTGCAGATATGCCATCCTCCTCCCTTACATTAAATAGCATTGTTAAATGAATGCTGCTTGTTGTGTATCAACAAGGCTGTATACTGATGTTGAATGTCTTCCTTGATGTCATCTTCCGTACGTTTTTAGCAGTCAACTCCTTCATACTTTGAGCTACTTAAAACCATTTAAGTATCAGCATGTTCACCTTTAATGCCATCTCAGACCCATTGTTTAATATATGTACTAGTAGTGCACGGCCACAGTAAGTGAATTGCATGTTCTATGCTTTACAAATGCCCACACATGTTATGTGACGGATGTCATGTACACGTTCTTTCAGATTTTTAATATCTTTTATACTATAAAAAATATATATTCCATTTCAGGCTCGCTGGTCCTGGACTGTAAGGAGTGCCGTCCCCTGGTCCTGGAGGCCCGGAGGTTCCAGGTCATGGGGATGTTGGTGGACTCATCTAGGACCAGAACACAAGAGGTCACTTGCAACAATATCGCTTCTTGATTCAGTTCTGTGTGTTGGGGGAATGGCTTTAAGATCAGAGAAAAACAGTATTTAGCTCTTGTGAAGCCTTTTAACTCAAACTAGTGTATCAAAGCAAATCTTTAAGGTGTGTGTGTTCTGGTAGTAGTAGTTGCGTAAATCTACTGTATCTCTGTGCAAGGCACTGGGCAGGGCTGAGATGATTGTGTTGCCCTGCTATAATGAGGATAAACATCATGAAACTCAACCCGAACACCGGGTGCCAACATACCACCTACCATCAGCCAATAGACTTTGCCATCTATGGCCTTTAGAATGAAGTACATGTATCAATATGAGGTAATTAAAGACCTACACCTGTTCTTTCAAACAGGTCTTAAAGTTATGGGCATAGCCATGCAATTCTATACAACAGAGTGAAGATATAGTACAAAATACTATACTATTATATCCAACTAGTCTTGTGTATAGCATCTGTGCATTCGTGAAGAGTATGTTATCAGTCACCAGATGTCTGTCTTCTGAGGAAACAATGTGGTCAATGACTTTGATTAACCCTCAATGCTGGTGGCAGTAATGTTTTTTGTCTGACACAAAGCCCAGTTGATGTCCTCTGCACTGGGCCTGATGTAATCAGACAAACAAACCTCAGACTCATATTCAATATTGATCCAGTGAAGGATGTAATTATAAAGCAGTAGTTAACAGGACAGATGTGAGACATAACAGGCACTGTATGTGTTCAATCAGTGGCAGTAAGTAGATCCACGACTGTAGGTAACATGATTGAGAAATTGTGATGTTTGTTTAATTACCTTACTGCATTGCACTTTTTAAACATAGGCTATCAAAATGAACAGTTTGGTATTCAGCAGTAGTTACCTTGAGGTTCAGCATGTCAAAGACCTCCCCTAACACTCCTGGTTCTTGTTTGAAGGGTTCTGATGACAGGGAGAGGAATCACCATTTATCAATCATCAATAGCGCGCGTATCTATATGGCCGCCGAGATTGTGAGGCGGTCGATGGGACACCGTAAGAATAGTGGACAAGTGTTACTGTGCTTACATGTTTGCTATTTATTCAACTTTAGTTGAGCAAACCCCTGTCTAAGCTATAGATGGAGACCATTCGTATGTGTATCGTCTGTGGGACTGATGTGCTATGCCCGGGAAATATGAAATGTCTCGAGCATTTAATGTCTCGAGCGAGCTCTAGCTCTGAGCTAGTTAGTCAGTCAATGTTTCTCAAC